>NC_083322.1:47422924-48773995 GCF_963455315.2 Globicephala melas | reverse complement strand
ATAGTTCCCTTGAAAAATAGTGTACACTGCTGAAAAAGAGAAGAGTCATGTTTGTAATGGCCACAGAAAGTGAAAAGCTTGGCTTTTGCCCCCTCCATCTTTCTTTCAGTTGGAAGGCAGCTTGCAAATGGAAAAATCATCTCCCATCACCTCCCTCTCAGAGACTGAATATGATGAGAAAACAGAATAAGGCCAAGCCCTGAAGCAAGCAGAGCTGAGAGCAGCTTCTGTCCTAGCCAGGAGCCCAAGAAGATTGATTAATCCTGAATAAAACAGCTATAGCTCCTCACTAGATCTGCCTGCGATAAGACATGAAAAATGCAGCAAATTAAAAACACTTTACATAGTATAAAAGAATGGCATTCTCAAAATACAAATGTCCATGTACCTATGAGGGACTATACATAGACTTTCAGAATTATGTTTTTAAAGCATTTTCAATTCTAAGGTGGGAGGTATTTTTTTGACACACAAATTTATGATAAAATATGTTACAGGGCCTAGAAAATGAGAGATCTTCTAAAACTAGAATATTTCTATAGAGAGGAGTCGCCAAAAGAAGCAAGGTAGAACCTGTAGGGGAAAGAAGGGGAGGTTAGGCACACAAAGTTCATCTGATGGAGCTCTCGATGTTCATTCCTGCCAAACAGTACTTGATGTTCTTCAAAGTACATAAGAATAAAAATTTGAGCTTAAAAAAACAACACACTTGCTCTGTTTTGGGCCCCTAACAGTATGGATGAACTCTCATTTGCAAAGTATCTCTTATTGAGATTGCAAACATAAGGCCAACATAAACGAAATGTCTGCTCTTGTGTATAAGAGCCAGGGTATTTTCAATGTACATGGTGGACAAACCAGATCTTACTTTTTTAAGGTCTCACGCAACAGCGTCCCAGGGTAGCAGATGGAATAACCTTATCCATTCTGGAAAGACAAATCCCTGTCACCTTAGGAGCCTAGAGTCCAGGCAGTGTCTGACTCCAAGACTAATAACCCCTAGCCTATTTTCCAGTGTGACAAAGTATTCTTGTTTTCTCATCCCCAATCCACAACTATTCAGGTATTTCTTTAAAGTTAAATGACACTTTACAAACTTTTCCTGACAATTTCTAGTTAAGACTCATGTTATGCTATAATTGTATATATTAAGAATGCAATTTAGGGTTTATTTCTATCTAATTAAAAAACACAATCAAACATATAAATTTAATGGCATGCCCATCTATAGTACCTAAAGGGGCATTCAATGTCTATTTGTCCTTCCTTAGAGTAAATCACTGATTTAAAGAGAATACATGAAATGACAGGTGAACCTTCCAGAATGGTCTAATGAGGAGAATAATGTTAACTATCTGAAGGTAGTTTAACTGAATGACTTATTTATACCTACTCTAACTAAATAAAAGTAATTCTTGACCAGCTATTATAGAATTCAGGTAGTTATAAACAGTTTTATCATATGATCTTCCCCTAGCTTGGAAAATAATTTCTGAACTTAAAAAACTCAAGAAGAAAAATTATCTCAATACAGTTCACTTCAGTGAAGAAATACAATACACTACTTGGCACGTGTCCACAGGAAAAGTCTGGCTCCCAGATGCTTCTTGCCAGGCCACAGTGGATTCAACAATGTTTAAACAACTGACAATGTGCACTCATAGCACTGATGACACAGTGACCAAAAATTCAGCAAGAGCCCGTCTCATGGGTATATTCGTATATTGAAAAGTAATATCAAAACGAAACAAACCGTAGACACACATCACAAACAAGAAAGATTCAACTCAATTCAGTTAGGCTTTTTAAAACTATATGTCACTAAAATTACATAAAAATTTACTAATACGACTTTTTATGCCACTGCAAGCAACATAAATAAACATACTGATTTTTTTCACTGTATTAGTGTTCTTGAAAATGAGAAATATAAACTCTAATTTGCTTCCTATATCAAAAGTCCGACAACTCTTTCCAGCAATCAATTAGCTGTTTCCAAAGCTTATTCATTATAATCACACAATTTATATTAATATCCATGATTTCCTAAAGCCACGCCTGTTGATAACAACTGTTTCTATTAGTTTGTACCAAATGAAATTCCCAATAATTTACCACTTCTGATCTCCAAAAACAATAACTTGCTAGGATTCAAGGGTAAAATAAAACTTCAAAATTTTGACACCAAAGTGGTAGCCCAATTTTCTTAGATACATAACATCTATGGTCTTTATAACTGGCCTACAAGTGTATAATTTACTGGAATGAAACACTTTGTAAACAGGAAGGTTCTGAGTAAAATCTACATCCTACTGTAGCACATTCAAGCATAAACAAAATTCTGTTAGTATTTAATATGAAATCAGCTGTCACAAATGTAGCCAACAGTGAAAAAGCCATGATACAAACAAAATTACTTTGTGTGATTTTCCCTACTTCCAGATGACAAGTTTCTGTGAGGTGATATCCTCTCTCTCAGTAACAAACAACTTCTGTCACATAATGTTTATGTCATGTAAGTTTTGCAAATCAATAGTGCAAAAACTGCTTTGACTTTCTGGGAGAGAAAATGATTGATCGGCATAGGGAATAAAATACATTATTTAAATTAGAAGGACTTCATTTGGTTGGAATGCCAACTCCATTTTTAAGACATATTCTCATATAACCAAGTTAACCTCATCTGACATGACCTCAAATGCAAATACGTATCATTGTTAGCTTGTAAAACCGAAGTATACATTGGGATCTGGATAGATCTCTACTTTGAGTAATTCTCTACATATACAAATGTCATTTTTTCCCTAAATAGGAATAGAATCATTTACTTCATAAATTCAGCAGCCATTTAAGATCTCTTCTGTCATAAAGTCAACAAAATTTCTTGTCAAGGAGTAATGAATATTGAGTATAAAGCCCATTAGTACTCAGAAGACAGGATATTAGACGCCCAGCATGGAATCTTGCCTATAGTATATACTCAAATTTTTGTTTATTTGACTTGAATTAGTTTATAAATCAAACACTTAAAATTAAGCTAAGTCTCTACTGCAGTGGTTTTGTAGTAACTGATTACTTATAACTAGGAATTCAACCTTTAACAATATGGGCAACCAGGCTGAAAACAGACCTGTCTCTCCCCACTTACTCAAAGGGGAATACCGACCATTTACAGGGTGAGGTTGAGGCTGGAGGATTACCATCTTCACAGATACAGGAGACATGGCCTTGGGCCCATCAGAAGCAAGGAGCTGGAAGCAAGAGCCCCACCAGCCTAGGGAAGCCACAAGGAAGCTTTTTGTCTTCCCAGTGCTCTGGATGGTGGTGGTCAGAGGGGGGAGGGGAAGGGTTTCCTGTGAGAAATCAAAACCCCATGCCTGTACGATGTGAGATCCAAATATATACTATCCTCAAGTGGTATTTTCAAGCCAAGAAATTTAACATAAAAATTGTAAAACTCCTGGGGCTCTGGCAGAAGCAAATGCAAAACCATTGTGCAGGAGCATTTCCAGAACCCAGGGCACAGAGCACTCCTGCAGGGGCAGGAAGAAAACCTGATAAACTCGCAATACTTGGAGCTAGCAGAAGAGACGCCCAAGTAAACAGGCAATCCCGGTGTTGCCAGCTCTAATACAAGTCAACACAGAGTGCTGTGAGAGCACAGAGGAGAGCTAAGAAATTAAGGAAAAGTTCAAGGAAAAGTAAATCTTTATTTTCCTAGCACTGCTAAGCTAGAGGTTCAAAACACAAATTGCACTGGTCTGGTTCCTTTGCTTTCACCCAGTGAAGGATTGATCCCACGTGAATATTTTCTGGGGCTTTGGACCATCTGGTTTTTAATGTCTCAAGCAATGGGGTTTCTTCCACCATTTCCTTTAGAAAGTCTTTTTTTGTTGTTGTTGGGGGAAAAAAGAAAAAGAAGAAATAGGTTTAAATGCTGAGGGGACTTGGCAGTTGTTGTTAAAAGTCTTTCTTGTTAACTCTTTCTTAAATCCTTTCATGAATATAAATTCCCCTCTTTCCCCATGACATGGATATGTTATAATCTGGCCTCTTCCAAATATACCAAGTTACCTCATCTAAACATTTTTTAAGGGTCTTCGTTCAAGGTCTCCCTGACCTTAATCATTTTACTTTCATCTTCAGGATGCTCTTTAGGTGGTGTTCAGAACCACATTTTGCTCATTGAGTATGGGTAGCACTGAATGAAGGGGTCTTTTCAGATATCTCATCTACTGGCATAGACTTGGCTTTGATCTTTGTTTCTCATCAGTCTCTTTTTAGTCTCCAATTACTTTTCAAAACTATTCCTTATTGAGTATTTGTTATATTTTATACTTCTATTTAACAAACTCTGAGTTATATTGGTCAACCCTGCATTCCCCAGTGCCTAGCACAGTGCCTGACATATAATAGCCGCCTAATAAATATCTGTCTCATGAATAATTAATACTAACTGTTGCATGAATAATGAATTACTTACATAAAAGTTGGGGTTTTTTCTTTTTTCTCATTTCATGTTGCATTTGCTTCACCCTTTTCAGTTCATTTATTAAACATTTAAATGACTGCTTCAGAATACCTTCAAATTAATGCTGGGCTCTCAGGAAATATTAAATAAACAACTAGGCTCAAAATGCACATATTTTAAAGTGCCTACACATGTATATCTACATGTTTGGGGGTTACTGTCTCTTACAGTTGTGTCTTAAGCAATATAGGGAGAGATTATATTTTGTTATGAGTATAGCTGACCTTCACCTTGACCCACTTAATCAAGCTAGGTTTCCAGGAAGAACTGAGATGTAAGGTAATTTGTGAAAGAAAACATAGGCTGCCCAGGGAGGTGAAATGAGGTTATCTGGTGTATGACAGAGCGTAATAGGCAATGTGAAATCGGGAGCAGGACATGTAAACAGTGGGCTGAGCAAAGGAGCTCGCTTAATTGAAGGAAAGGGTGTGGAGTGGAGAAGGAAACAAAGGGATAATGTAAGTCACAGCTGGGACTGGGAGTGAGCCGGCTGAATCTTGACCACAGCCTTCCTCTGTCCTAGACCCTGCAGTGACTCCTCCAATGCTCACTGAATCCAAGGAGTGGCTTGAAAGAGCATTTTTAAACACTTTCCCCAAGCATCTATGTAATCATTAATTCTTAACCTTTGTTTCACCGTCCTTTAACCTGCTTGTGCAACTTTCCAGATCTGAGTTAAACATGAAGCTCATCATTTTCTTACCAGTTACTTTAAGTCCTCTGGTTTTTGTCCTTGCAGATGTCAGCTTTTAAAAAATCATAGTTATGGTACTGTGCTCTTTAGACCTACTTTACCTGTGGTCTTTAATGAATGAGTGGAAGCAAAGGAGAATGTCATTTCCTGGGAAATGTCTTGCTTAAGATGACTAACCTACTATAGGGAATTGGTAACTCAAGTTGGTCCTGTTGTTCACAGCAGATGATCCGTCTTTAATGGCACAGAAGACTGATGATATTAGAGCTTTTCATCACTCAATGTATTACATTTCACAAGTTTATTTACTTGAGATTATGCTCACTGGAAAAGTAATGTTAGATTTTAATGAGGTTTTGGAAGATCAGTCATACTTCAATATACCACTGATAGTATTCTGTTTAGTACAATCATTCTTTTAGGATTCTGTAGTAATTGGTATTATTAGGAAAAGAATCATCATAGAGAAAGGATTTCTCTGCCTTTAACTAACAGGCCCCTCTAACTAAAGATTACATTATTCAGGTATTATTTATTGACTTCGTATGAGGAAGGCACTTGTCTAAGTATTCTGGGAGTGCCAAGAAACACGAGGTTTGATCCCTGCCCTTGAGGAGCTTGTAAATATAATGAAGATAAGTTATAAAGATCCATCCGTTGGCTTGTTTGCTGAATAACTAATCCCATGAAAAGTAAAATATGAATATAAGATTTACAGAACAGTAGATAACAACATAAAAAATGTCACCAAGCTGTGTGTCATTAATTTTCAAATATATGGTGCTACAGAAGTTCAGAGAAGCAGAGGTCACTTCAGGCTGAGATGGGCAGAAGAGGCTTTCTGGGGAGATGGGATCTGATGTGGGCCTGGAAAGTGGGAAGGAACTGGTTAGGAACTGAACTGAGAGTACTCCATAGAGATGGAGTATATGAACAAAAATGTGAGGCTGGAAAAGTAGTGGGGAGAATGAAGAGTAAAAGTCAGTTTGTTGAAATTGGAGAGTTGGTGCAGTGTAATAGGGACTGAACTAGAATGTTTCAGTCAGCATGTAGAAGACCTTTGATGTCAAAGTATGGTGTTTGGTCTTTATCCTATAGGCAGTAGAGAGCTATTCAACTTCTGAATTCTGTTTTTCTTGAAAATATGTTCCCCATTAAATGAAAAAGTATTAATCAGCTATACAGGAGGTTTTGAATTCTTTTATATATATATATATAGTCTCAACATCAGATGAGATATTCCTGATAAAAGTGATAACACTCAGAATGGTAGAGGACATGTTAATACTACACTGTGTTTAGTAATATACCATTCTATACCTATAAAAATACTGTACTGTGCCCAATAGATACACATAACCTTCAAGGGTATTTTAATTGTTTATAATGGAATAACCGTAAATGATTCACCTAAACAGGTTTAGAGAAAACACTATTTAAACCAATACAATACAATGGTGTAAGGAATATGCAGAATCAACAAAGGTATTTTCATTGTTCCTGATGGGTGACTATAAAGGTTCTACATAAGTGTGGATAGGGAAAATATGGACAAGGTATACAGTAATACTACTGGACTTTGGGATTGGTACGAGTGTGGGATAGATAGATGGATAGATAGATAGACAGATAGATAGATAATGTTGATAGATCTTTCTATCTATATATGTTTAGTTTGGGGTTTTTCTATAGTTAGATATTCATATACCCATTTCTCTGATTAAATTATAGCATATTTGAGGACAAGGGCTATTCATCATCTCAGTATCCACTCTGTATCTTGCAGATAATGCAATATATTAGAAAATATGTTAGAGCTGATTGTGAAATTTATGGATAGAAAAATGAAAAACTTAATCAACCAAAAGTTTTATCTATATGCTATTTGACCGAATTTTTGTCCTTTAATTACTCATTAGCTCAACATATTGATTTAGGCACCTAGTGCAATGTAAGTGAGGAAGGCACTGAGGCGAAGCACAGAGAAGGAATAAAGAGTGGTTAAGAGTTCAGTCTGTCTGGAGCATAAGGGGTCTAAGCGGCACAAATGTGCCTGGAAAAGTAAATGTGAGTCAGATCATGGAAGGGGTTTGGCACTGACCAAACTCGGCAGTGGAGACCCATAAAGGTTATTGAGCAAGGGATGAATTTGACTACGTTGTGTTTTAGGAAGATCAATCTGCTGGCAGTGTGTAGAAGAGATTATTGGGTTGTTTGATGAGGGAGAGACACACACACAGGAAGTAGGCAGAGCACTTAGGAGCTCTCATAACGTTGCAGGTAAGAAATCATCAAAGCCTGAGTGAGTAGAGAGCTGGCGATGGATGAGGTTTTAGAGGCAGAATCACTAGCGACTGAGTGAAGATGTTTTACTTTGCTCCAACCATATGCCTGTACATGTAATCATACTTGAAGGTACAAAGTTGCCCAGGGAGAGAGTGTAAAGAGAGAAAGAGCTTTCAAATCCAAATTTTTCATCACATAGGACCATTGAATAGCTTTTGATGTACATGGGCAACCTCACATAATTAAACACGTCAGCCTCACTTTAGTAACTCAGTACACATTTTTCAGGTGTCATTTATGCACACAAGACTGCATTAAACATCATTTCTGGCCTGCAGAGGTCCTGCTTGACCTGGCTTTTGCCTAGGTCCAATTTCATTCTAACCTCTCTCTGCATGGCTACCTTTGGCCCTCCTTTCTGGTTCCTGAACACCTCAGCATTCTCCAGCCTCAGGGCCTTGGCACTCGGTGTCCCCTGTGCCTAGAAGGTGCTTCATTTGGCTTTTTGCATTTATGTACCAGTTTTAGTCAAGAGGTTTCAGTTTAAATGTCACCTCTTCCTTGACCACAGAGTATAAAATAGTCGCTCTTTTCCCATCATCCACTTATCTTTGTAGCACTTACTATGATCTGTCCTTTTTACGCCTAAACTCCCAACAGCTAGAACAGAATCTAGCATGTCATAGGTTTTCAAAAAATATTTTTTTCAATCAATTAATTAGATGCATAATAATAAGAACATACAATGAGAAAATAAGAAAAGATAACGTAGAAACCCAAAGCTCTACCATTAAAGAAATAAAGGGTAAATAGGAAAACAATCTGAAACAATCAGCAAGCATCAGGAAATGAAGAAATCTAAAACAGGGCCAAGATGCTTATTTATAAACATTACAACTATGTAACAACTAAAAATGGGAAAGGCCAAAGAAGGAGACAGTTTCCAAAAGAAAGGGGTGTCCAGTAAAACAAAATTTCCAGTAATGAATTTGAGAATAGAGACTGACGACTGGGAGAGACTGGTGACTCTGAGGGAGCTGTTTTAGGTAAGGCATCAGGAGAGAAAATCAAATTGCCAGGGCTTAGGAGCGAGCTGGTGAAGAGACAACGGAGACAGAGACCAAAGAGAGCTCTCCCAAGAATTTTTATGCAAAAGAGAAAGAAGCGAAGTTAAGCTGTGGCTCCTTGAACTGTGATCAGGAATGTGGAAAGAGGCCCAGACGAGGAGGCAGGAGATTTGGGATCTGGTTCCAATGAGAGCTCCAAAATACCACTCTGCAAATGAATTTTCTTATCCATCTATGAGAAAAATTTTCCACCCCATCTCAACTCCTGTAATAGGGAACAAAGGGACTAACGGATAAGTAGGTATAAGGAGTTGTCATTTCTTCGTAAGAATTCTAAAGAAGTTCTAATAAAGAGCGACAAATCTATAGAAGAATGTTTTATTTGAAACAAAATCAAGGTCAAATTTCACTTGAGCTTAATTAAGTTGGACTGGATTTTTTCCCCCACTTTGGCTTTTCATTGCTCAGCTGCAGCACTTGCTGAGGCCAGATATGAAGAGTGCTTATATTTATCACTGACATTTTGTTGAACCTGTCCATTCTTATTAATCACTGCTTTAAACTAAGCAGCTTGAAGACTCTTAGGAAGCTAATATTCCCAGCTGACCTATCTGGAAAAATAGTGAAGCTTGATGCTCTCCTGCTGCAGACTGTCTCTATAGATGTATGTTCATGTAGGTAGACGCATGTGCGTGTGTGTGTGTGTGTGTGTGTGTGTGTGTGTGTGTGAGAGAGAGAGAGAGAGAGAGAGAGAGAGAGAGAGAGAGAGAGAGAGAGAGAGATTTGCAGGGGGGACCTAAAGAAGTAAATGACTTTCTGTGAAGCTACAACAAACTTTATCATATTCCATCTGATGAAAGCATAGAAGAATTAAAAACAAAAGCGGGCTCTGATCTGTTTATACTCTACATGGGAGGCAAATCATATCGGCAGAATGAAGACTCCAGTTAAAAAGTCTGATACAAAGGTGATGAGAAGCTATGCCTTGAAAATAATTACTGAGATTTCTCGATGTTAAAAGGTAAAGTACTCACTTCTGTATAGATACAAAACCTATAGTGTGAATACCTGACCTTCTGGCACACTTTTAGGATTCTTCACCCAAGGTTCACAGAAAAACCTTAATAGCCCAGCTCCATTAGTGTGATTTTTCTCCTTGCTTTATAAATGTTAGCATTTTTTCTTTCTTTCTTTTTTTTTTTTAGTACGCGGGCCTCTCACTGTTGTGGCATCTCCCGTTGCGGAGCACAGGCTCCGGACGCGCAGGCTTAGCGGCCATGGCTCACGGGCCCAGCCGCTCCGCGGCATGTGGGATCTTCCCGGACCGGGGCACGAACCCGTGTCCCCTGCATCGGCAGGCGGACTCTCAACCACTGCGCCACAGGGAAGCCCTAAATGTTAGCATTTTAATATGACTAGAGTGGTTGACATTTGCTTACCTTCTGGTTCATAATTTTTAATACGTATTCTAATGGTTCCATAGGCAATGTAAACATAAATATGTGAGTCTGAAAATTTAGAATTTGGTGGTTAAATACTCCAAATCATCAATAATTTCTAGTGATTCTATTTGGTTCATTAAAAAAGAAATCTGGTCCTTTTTCCATAGGATCTTTTTCTCTTGTTAAAGCTTCTGTTCTTTCCTTTATCTTTTTAATCATTTAAACATATTTATTTTATAGTCTTTTTTTCAAATTGTTCTCTCATCTCAAGTTCATTAGGGATTAATTTTCTCATTTATCTTATTCCTCACCATATCTCTCTAGATATGGTTCAAAGTACCATGCCACAAGTTTTTATCTGTACTATTTTCATTGCCTTTCAGAACTACATATTTTGTAATTTCCTTTGTGATTTCTTCTTTTAACTCATGAGCTATTCAGAAATTTATTTTTTAGCTCCAAACAGGAGCTTGGGTATTTTAAACTATCTTTTTAGTGCTGGGTTCTAACTAAATTTCATTGTAGTTAAGGAACATAGTCTGTATGATATAGATTCATTGAAATTTGTTGATATTTCAATTATGAACTTATATACTATAGTCAATTTCCATGAATATTCTATGTGCACTGAAAAGAACATATATGTTTTTAGATAGATTAAATCAATTTTTAAAAATTTTTTGGTTCAAATCTTCCATATAGTTACTAATTTTTTGCCTCCTTGGTTTATCAGTTTCTAAAAGTGGTATGTGAAAATCTCCCACAGTGATTGAGGATTTGTCAAACTTGTCTTATAAGTTTTTTCTTTATAGGCTTCAAAGTTATACAGTTAGATGCACTTAAACGTTATCTTCTTTTACTATTATTATATACTGACATTCTGTAGTCCTATTATGGCTTTATGCCTTACATTCTACATTATCTGATGTTAACACTGCTATAGTAGCATTCTTTGAATAGGGTTGTCTGGTATATCTATTTTCATTCCCTTACTCTGAAAATTTCTATGTGGTTTAGTTTCAGGACTATCTCCTCTAAGAATGCTGCTAGATTTTTTTTAAAAACTCCAATGTGATAATTTCTGTCTTTTAATAGATTATTTTAATCAAGTTACATTTACTGTAATTATTTTTATATTTGGGCTTTTTTTAAAACTATATTTTCCCTTTGCTCCTTTTCCTTTCTTCCTGCCTTCTTTTGGATATAAATTTTTTCTGTGATCATCTTTTATTTCCCTTCTGCTGCTTTGGGAACCCTAAGATTGCATTCCTACTTATTTAGTACTTACTCTGAAATTTTAACATGCATTTCCTAACAAAGACTACAATTACTCAGTATTTCTCTCCTCCTTCCTCCTGAATAAGACAACACTTGGCACACTGGCACTACCCCACATCTCCATCTTGCCCCAGCTAATTTTTAAAATTATAAGCTAAATTTAGTGTTAACTCTTTTTAAAATAAAAAAAAAAAGCTTGGGCTTCCCTGGTGGCGCGGTGATTGAGAGTCTGCCTGCCGATGCAGGGGATGCGGGTTCGTGCCCTAGTCCGGGAAGATCCCACATGCCGCAGAGCGGCTGGGCCCGTGAGCCATGGCCACTGAGCCTGCGCGTCCGGAGCCTGTGCTCCGCAACGGGAGAGGCCACAACAGTGAGAGGCCCGTGTACCGAAAAAAAAAAAAAGCTCATTGAAAAATAATCAGTAATTAACATTACTGACATATTTTACCTATTTCTATGTTCACTATTGTTTCTTGGACTTTCCACCTTACCTCTGTGTTCACTTTTCTTTTGGCTAAAGTACATAGTGAGGAGCAGAACTGGGAGTCAAAGCAATGTGTGTTTGCCTCCAAAGTCCTTGCTCAACCACAACAATTTACTGGTTATGGATACAGAGAAAGGTATTCTGTGTGTATGGGTCAGGGAGAGGAGCCAGTAGATAAGAGATAGATGGAGAGGAAGAGGGGAAGTGGAGGATGCCTTGAGAGAAGGTGTCACGATAGTTTTGACACCGTCTGCCAGAAGACAGGATTCATATATCAGAAAAGCAAAAACAACTAACTCATGTCATGAGACACGAATAATATATATATGTATATATACATATATATATGTATACGACATAAATAAACATGGGGAATTAAGGATGTAGTCATAAGTCAAGGGGCTTGGGCCAGAAAGGGAAGGTGTAGCTGCACCCATTTAAGGCCTGTGTAAGAATGCAGAGGGATTTCTAGCACCTAGGTACAATGCCTGCCACATAACAGGTGCTCAAGAATATTTGTGGAATGAAAGAAGTAAAAGCAAGGAAGAAAAGAAAGAATGGAAACGGAAAAGGGAAGGGAGGAAAATAACAGAATGAGAAAAGGAAGAAGGTAATAAGGAAGCAGGAAGAAAATGAAAGGAAAGAAATTAAAAGAAAAGGTAGAAGAAAGTAAATGAAAAGAAGGATCTCTTTTTTTATTAAGTATAAACATTGCATATTTGTAAATGGGCTAAAAAAAGACAAAAGATTTATATCAAACTGTTAACAATGCTTACTTAGAGTAGAAGGTGAATGACTTTCACTTATTAACTTTATGTCCATCAGCAATATTTAAGATTCTTCCAGTGAGCATCTATTGTTTGTTAGTAAAGATTTAAAAGTTAAGACTCAGAAACAGCAAAAGGGAAATGTGCAGAGAATAATAAAGAACCACCTGATGTGGCATGGTGTGACGTACCCTCAGGTGAGTGCATCTTCACTGATCCCCCCAGTAGGGCCCCTCAGGGACTCCCTGTTGACCTTCAGGAGCAGAGACCATTTTTCCTGCCATCTCAGGCCCATTAATCTCCTCAAAATCCAGGCCCCAAAAGGAAGAGAAACCCCATTATTGGATTTCCTCTCCTCTTAAAGCCACCTGTCAAATTCCAGGTGGCCTTGGAATTGCTTGGCCCTGCATTCTCCCAGGTGGTCTGACTCCCTTTAAGAAGATCCAATCCTTCGTCCATAGGTCTTTCACTTCAGCCTGAAATGAACAACCCTATCAGAATAGGATAAGCCAAGTGTCTATACAAGAAAGACACATATTTACAATATTAAAAAAAGACTCTCCCTTCACAGATCGCAGCTCATTAAAATAGAGAAAATGCTTCCCTCCTTTTTTTCTTTTTAATCTTTTTTTTTTTTAAATCTTTCATGGGTTTCTCATTTCTCTAAGACTCCTCAGTCCCTTGAAGTAAACAGTGACAGACAAGTCTAGCTGGTCCCTCATGACATAGAGCCATTCTATATTTTCCTAGCTTTACTTATATAAGAAAACCTATGTTTTGTCCATAAAAATAAACTCATACAAAGCATGGGTTATGGGTTTTTACAACTCAAGAGACACAGATAAAAAGGTGAGAAACCCTGGGCAATGTCTAAAGGCTTTTTTGGTTGTCACCTTATAGGGGTGCTACAAGCATCTAGTGGTGTAGACCAGGGATGCTGCTAAACATTTTACAATGCACAAGTCAGCCCCTACACAAAGAATTTTCTGGCCCAGTCAACAGTGCTGAGGTTGAGAAACCCTGCGCTAAACCATCCTAATCACTCTCTAAAGGAGGAATTTTATCAGCCTCGTTATAGAGGAGGAAACTGAGCTGTAATGTCCCACAACCCAAGTCATATCGCCAGCATCTGGATCGGATCTGTTTCACTCCCTTAAACCCATGTATTTGCTATATTATCTTGAAGATGGAAATGACCTCCTCATTTCATAAATAAGGAAATTGAGGCTCAGATGCCAAGTGTCTTGCTCTGTATCTCACTGCTACTGGTGATTCTTTGTCCCTTCACAGTTCAAGGTCTGTGATAATGACTAATCACAAATGACTTCACCTCAAACCATGAAGCTGCCAACAAATGTCTCTTTCTCTTGTCCGTTAACCATTACACCCCTAGAAATTAACTTCTTGTTTCTGCTCCTTTAACACTGTCATCTAGTGGTTTTATTGCTCACATCTAATTCACTAGCTTAATCAATCATTATTCAGCTCCTTCTGTATGCTAAGCACTGTAAAGGTGCGGGATATAAATGGGTCAGAAGGCAAATGGAAGAGAACTGCAAGTTCAGGGGTTGGCAAACTATAGCTCAAAGAGTGCCTGTCTTTGTAAATAAAGTTTTATTGGAACACTCACACACAAACGGTGATAAACCAAAAGCCATCTATTATACCTCTATAACAGAGTTTCTCAACCTCGGCACTGCTGACATTTTGGGTCAGATAATTCTTTGTAGTGGTGGCCGCCCTGTGCTTTGTAGGATGTTTAGCAGCGTCCCTGGCACCTGCCCACTAGATGCCTGCAACACACACACACACACACACACACACACACACACACACACACACACCCAGTTGGGGCAACCAAAAATGCCTCCAGGAATTCAGTCATTAAATGTACCCTGGGGGCCAAAATCTCCCGTGGTTGAGAACCACAGAGGTAGCGCCAAGTTGCAAAAATAGGTTAGTTTATTTCTCTACAGTTAGAAATATATGTTTTGCACGCACACAGGTATTTCGGGTTTTAATATCTATTAAACCATCTCTTGTAATGAAGAGAATTTGTTTGCAATGCCAATGGCAAAGTAGAGAAAAGCAACATGACAAGCAAAATTATATCTCAAAGCTTCATGCTGTATTATGAAAGAGGCAACATTGAAGAACCCTAAAAAGATCACATTTATATTCAGCAAAGATAAAACTACAATTAGATGTGTGCGGTGACTCTAATTTATGGATGTTTTCCTTATATTGTATAACTTCAGATAACCTTCTCAGCAGAGTTCAGAGCTGAAACCATCCAAAAAATGATAATCTAGTTATCTATTGTACCATATAACAGGATACCATATCACCACACTTTATAATTCAGTACCATAGTCTAAGGAAAAGGAATGCCAGCAGGCTGCCTAGACTAACAATATTAAAAGGCTGAATATGGGTGATTCTGTGAAAGTCAACTGGCATCTTTCCATTGCATTCCAAAGAAGGAATGTGAAAAAAAATTATTTGGTGAAATCAGGAATGATGTTAATACCAGAGACTCCAGGGTCTTCTATAATCTTGTTATTAACTTGGTAATATGAGTGATAATTACTCAGCAAGAAAATAAAGCTAAAATGTATTTTGGGGGGGTTGTAACTATTTATTGATTAAGTTGGCTCTCATGTCATTTGCCGGAGATTGCTTCAAATTTAAGTACTCAAACACTGTTCTTTTTTATGGATATATATATATATATATATATATATATATATATATATATATACACATATATATATATAATAGTTTCATGGAAAAAATTTATAGCTGCAATTTACTTTATATGCCATTTTAGATGCAGATAGTTGGACTGAATAAATTTAAAATGTAATTGAATGACCAAAGAATAAAAACGTCCTTTTCTGGCTTGGAATAGTTCAATCTATCATTACAATATTTAAAAAAAAAAAAAAAAGAATGAATTAACACTTAAAAAAATAGGTTAATGGGATTAGAAATTTATTGTCCTATCTTATGCTACCCTCTCTCCTCCTGTCCACTTGCCAGAAGGATTTCAAATGCAATTCCCCTGAAATCTACAGATTTAATAGGCTGAACAGGCAGTTACCACTCTTGATACTAGGCCGATTTTATTGAGCCTACATCTTTAAAAATCTTTTTGTTGTGTTATTTCTGCAGAATTTCCTGACATTATAGAAAAAAATTACAGGTGACATGGTAACTAGAAGAGAAGAGCAAGCTGGGTTGGTTTCTGCAGCAATTTCCCAAGTATTGCTTTCCCCTTTCGAGATTCAAATTCAAACAAAAACCTTCTTCTGTATTTCTAATGAAAAAATGAGCAATAACTTCTGAAATTTGTGCTAAGCCAAATGAACTCATTACTGTGTTATGAAACAGTTTAACACACTTTGATCAAAATATTAGCTTTGCAAACATAAATATGCAATAGTAATATCACCACGTAATCAAACATGACTGGCCTATGCTAATAGGTACTAAGACATAAAAGATGTCAAAGCATTAGGATATGTGAAGAAAAGCCAAATGTCTTTAATATTCCCCAGAAATGGCATTGTCTCAATTCTTCTCTACATATGTATAAATACCCTAAATGCAAAGAACCTTACAAATTTATTCCTATTCTTTTGTGAAGTTAGTTAAAATTTAATGAACAAGAAATTAAAGAGAAGCTGCTGTAATAGTTAGAATATTCTAACTGAAAAACAATGAAACTATTTACACTCCCATAAAATTATAAACATTTTTCAAGGGATATTTTATAATACAATTTTTAAACAATGTTTTCTTCTTATTATTCCTGAGACTTAAAACACTGCATGTTTATTTTGCATTTTAAAAATACATTTATTTGGACTTCCCTGGTGGCACAGTGGTTGAGAGTCCGCCTGCCGATGCAGGGGACACGAGTTAGTGCCCCGGTCCGGGAAGATCCCACATGCCGCGGAGCGGCTGGGCCCGTGAGCCATGGCCGCTGAGCCTGCGCGTCCGGAGCCTGTGCTCCGCAACGGGAGAGGCCACAGCAGTGAGAGGCCCGTGTACCGCAAAAACAAACAAACAAACAAAAAAAAACATTTATTTGAGTAAGAGCTCTGCTTTCTCAGAAAAAGAACTTTGTGCTTTAAAGTAACATGTTGAATGCTTAGATTTTTCTTCAAACACATTTTATGCTTCATCTTTCAACTAAGAGGATTAATTTTCAACTACATGTAATGGACAGAAAATCGTGTTGAAATGATAGTATTAATTAATTCTGGGAGTTTAACCAGTAAGATTTCTGATATACACAGTTATTTGTACAGAACTGGAAAAATAACAACAGTTTATAAGTATGTTCACTGCTTTTCCACTGTTTTCACCTCCTCTCAAAATTATATTCATATTTCAGAGAAGTGAAAGCAATTAGCTAAACTCTTCTCCTGAGAGACCATTTCTGAAAGAAAAAAAGTTGCTGTTCTAGTTTTAGATATTTAATCAAACAAAACCTCTAACTCTAAGAGCCAACTTCAGGGTTTTCACTAAAAAAAAAATCCCCTCTCTAATAGGTGGCTCAAACTCGACCACCCTGAACTGTGCAGACACTGAAGTGGCTCTCGGTTACACTGGGAAAGAAAGAAGAACTAGACATTCCACAGCTGCCTACACCAGCTTCCTTCCCAGGGGCACAGTTGCAGGCTCTATCAAACTCAATCACTTTGTACAGCAACTGGGATCCCAGGCAGGGGCAAGGAATACCAGAGCAGCTTAGATTTCTTCCAGTACCACAGAAAGAAGTAAGACTACTTCAAGAGTAACCAGTTATTTACAATGATTATGTGGCCCCAGGCCAAAAAAAGTGATGAAGAAGAACATCTGTAGTGAGAGAAAATAAAAGATGTTTCACATTTTTAAGATTTCAAGCTACTTACAGGCACTCTTCCTTAGATCTTTAGTATGAAAGTGCTATAAATATGTGCTCTTTATTTCTGACCAGTTTTTTATTTGGGGGGACGGGGAGAGGATAAGCAAGTTGAAGAAACACAGAACTTAATTAACAGTCAATTCAGCAATTGTAATGTAACCCATTCACTGCAGTGTTTTAAAGGAATGAAGTGTATATTGCAGTAATATCATATTTAAAGGTACTACACTCTTCCATTTTACATCAGTATACTTTCTCACAAGCTCTTCTGAACATAAAGACTAAAATAACTGTATTAGTGGTATGATGTGACTAAAGACAAGCAGTCAGAGAATATTCTTCCCTACTTGAGGATAACCAAGGCTATGGCAGGTGTCATTTCCTTGAGATAAATCAGAAAGGAAGGAGCTACAAACATATAGTTCTATTAAAATATAGAAATATACAGATTACCATTCCCCACAAAATCATGCTTTTATAGTAATCATCTTCTGGTAGGGCAGTAAAAGACAATATATAGATGCATATTTTGAGTAATTTTTATAATACCTTAGATTTATAATCCCATTACAATCATTAATTCTTACTTGGTCAGAAAACCATTATTATAACTCCATATAATCACTTGTAGAATTTACCAGCTATAATAATGAAAATTATAATGATGATGTGACAATTTATTGTGGGTGTGCTATGACTCAATGGTGAAAAACTGAAACCATTTCCTCTAAAATCAGGAAGAAGACAAGGATGCCCACTCTCACCACTATTATTCAACATAGTTTTGGAAGTTTTGGACACAACAATCAAACAAGAAAAAGAAATAAAAGGAATCCAAATCGGAAAAGAAGAAGTAAAGCTGGCACTGTTTGCAGATGACATGATACTATACATAGAGAATCCTAAAGATGCTACCAGAAAACTACTAGAGCTAATCAATGAATGTGGTAAAGTAAGAGGATACAAAATTAATGCACAGAAATCTCTTGCATTCCTATACACTAATGATGAAAAATCTGAAAGAGAAATTAAGGAAACACTCCCATTTACCACTGCAACAAAAAGAATAAAATACCTAGGAATAAATCTACCTAAGGAGACAAAAGACCTGTATGCAGAAAACTATAAGACACTGATGAAAGAAATTAAAGATGATACAAACAGATGGAGAGATAGACTATGTTCTTGGATTGGAAGAATCAACACTGTGAAAATGACTATACTATCCAAAGCAATCTACAGATGCAGTGCAATCCCTATCAAACTACCAATGGCATTTTTCACAGAACTAGAACAAAAAAATTTCACAATTTGTATGGAAACACAAAAGACCCCGAATAGCCAAAGCAATCTTGAGAAAGAAAAATGAAGCTGGAGGAATCAGGCTCCCTGACTTCAGACTATACTACAAAGCTACAGTAATCAAGACAGTATGGTACTGGTACAAAAACAGAAATATAGATCAATGGAACAGGATAGAAAGTCCAGAGATAAACCCATGCATATACAGTCAACTTATCTTTGATAAAGGAGGCAAGAATACACAGTGGAGAAAAGACAGCCTCTTCAATAAGTGGTGCTGGGAAAACTGGACAGCTACATGTAAAAGAATGAAATTAGAACACTCCCTAACACCATACATAAAAATAAACTCAAAATGGATTAAAGACCTAAATGTAAGGCCAGACACTCTTAAAACTCTTAGAGGAAAACACAGGAAGAACACTCTTTGACATAAATCACAGCAAGATCCTTTTTGACCCCCCACCCCCTAGAGAAATGGAAATAAAAACAAAAATAAACAAATGGGACCTAATGAAACATCAAAGCTTTTGCGCAGCAAAGGAAACCATAAACGATACAAAAAGACAACCCTCAGAATGGGAGAAAATATTTGCAAATGAAGCAACTGACAAAGGATTAATCTCCAAAATATACAAGCAGCTCATGAAGCTCAATATCAAAAAAACAAACAACCCAATCCAAAAATGCGCAGAAGATTTAAATAGACATTTCTCCAAAGAAGATATACAGATTGCCAACAAACACATGAAAGGATGCTCAACATCACTAATCGTTAGAGAAATGCAAATCAAAAGTACAATAAGGTATCACCTCACACTAGTCAGAATGGCCATCATCAAAAAATCTACAAACAATAAATGCTGGAGGGGGTATGGAGAAAAGGGAACCCTCTTGCACTGTTGGTGGGAATGTAAATTGATACAGCCACTATGGAGAACAGTATGGAGGTTCCTTAAAAAACTACAAATAGGACTACCATACAACCCAGCAATCCCACTACTGGGCAGATACCCTGAGAAAACCATCATTCAAAAAGAGTCATGTACCACAATGTTCATTGAAGCACTATTTACAATAGCCAGGACACGGAAGCAACCTAAGTGTCCAAAGACAGATGAATGGATAAAGAAGATGTGGCACATATATACAATAGAATACTACTCAGCCATAAAAAGAAATGAAATTAAGTTATTTGTAGTGAGGTGGATGGACCTAGAGTCTGCCATACAGAGTGAAGTAAGTCAGAAGGAGAAAAACAAATACCGTATGCTAACACATATATATGGAATCTAAAAAAAAAAGGTTCTGATGAACATAGGGACAGGACAGGAATAAAGACGCAGACGTACAGAATGGACTTGAGGACACGGGGAGGGGGAAGGGTAAGCTGGGACGAAGTGAGAGAGTGGCATGGACATATATATACACTACCAAATGTAAAATAGATAGCTAGTGGGAAGCAGCCGCATAGCACAGGGAGATCAGCTTGGTGCTTTGTGACCACCTAGAGGGGTGGGATTAGGAGGGTGGGAGGGAGATGCAAAAGGGAGGAGATATGGGGATATATGTATATGTATAGCTGATTCACTTTGTTATAAAGCAGAAACTAACACACCATTGTAAAACAATTATACTCCAATAAAGATGTTAAAACAAAGAATATGTAGATGCATATTTTGAGTAATTTTTTTAATATCTTGGATTTATAATCCCATTACAATCATTAATTCTTACTTGGTCAGAAAGCCATTATTGTAACTCCATATAAGCATGTGCAGAGTTTACCAGATATAATAATGAAAATAATAATGATGTGACAATTTATTGTGGGTGTGCTATGACTCAAGCACTGTGCTGAGGGCTGCAGATCCATGATGTCATTTACTACCACCCCCCTTATGAAATTATCATTATTTTATAGATGACAAAATTGACTTTTAAGGTCACTGAGCTAGTAAATGGTATAGTCAGAATTTAAACTTTTTGACTCTAAAGTCCATGTGCTAGTTACTATGCTCTGCTTACTACACTGAACATCACATTTGTATGTTAATTTTGAACACTTTAGGTATTGTTAAATCATTTGTAAAGGTTTATACTGTTGTTAAATTGTTCTATTCAAAGAAAAATAGCCTTTCTATATGAGATGTCAGTTAAATATCACACATATTACTTATAATCCCTTTTCTTTCTCTAATGGCTGATTTTTTTAATAACCAGAAAAAGGCTCATTTCAACCTAGAGTAGTAGTAACGTAATAATTCCCTAAATGTTCCTTCTGTTTTAGGTTGACCCTCAAAATTACAAGCCAAAGAGCTAATAGACAATTAAATTTATGTTACATAACAGATACTGAGGCATATAAACACTAAATCATGCCTGAAAATGTAGAATGATAAAATATCAAGTACGAGAACTTCAAGCCTCAAAAGGCCTTTGTTTATAGTTCAACGATATTCCTCCAAGACAATGCAATATACTACAGAAGGAGGAATATATGAGGCAGAAGTTGTTGACATATGGGGTGTGCACAGAACTTCTGGTTAATGGAAGTTCCAAGATGTATAAATAAAAAATGATGTGTGAGTTGCTGGAAAAAACTGTAAGGCAAGTCAATTTTTTAATTAAAAAATTATGTAGCATAAACAATGTTAATGAGCCCAAAGTCCCATGAGATTAGGACTGTATCTGCTTCATTTTAACATTCCATTCACTTTTCATAAAAGTATATCCACTCACTTGAAATACCTCAAGCAGAGCCCTTTTCGTAAAACAGTTTTGAAGATTTTCTTTGTCCTTGTTTTTAATAGCTCACCAGTTTCTTCTCTTGATGATATATGACATTAAAAAAAAATCCCTAAAATCCTTAAGTGAATCACCATAAATAAATACCTGGAAGTTCTTCATAAATTTCATCATCAATTGGCTGGCTGCTTGCTGGTGAACTGCTGATTGGTAGAGGATGATCAACATCATCATATAAGTCTCCTCTTTCATCCTCATCCTCAGGAATAACATCAGACCCGATATCTACAAAACATGTTTCAGGAGGCAGAATTTTCAAGAGTGCAAAAGAGGTTTTCAAAACCCTATTACCTAAATTAATGCAGCCCTACAAAGTCGCAATATTGTTATATGCTATATCCTTAACTTAAACATTTAAAAAAATTGATTGTGGTGTAAATACGTGAATTTCAAAGTTGCCATATGGTACTTGCAGAAAAGATGCTTTTATTAATCTGAAGCAAATGGTATGTATTAATACCAGTCATGTTCTTTTAGTCATTTCTCACAGAAGTCAATAAGTTTCTTTGTATGAAACTCTAACTTATTCAGTTATTCAGTACTTAAAGACTGTAATAACTTGTTCAATTGATTGCTCTTACCTTGTAAAACAAATTTCAGCTGCTGTACCCATTCTTCGGCATCTTTGGGAGAAGCTGCCGTGAACTAAAAGAAACAAACGATAGCAATAAAAATCACCACCGTAATGAAAGGTATATGTTGCATTCTTTCCATTTCTTTAAGACCATTAGTAATTCTCTTCATGTCTAGTACTACTTTCCTTGCAAGGATGCTTCTTATAATGTATAGCTAATTTTGACAAATTTACGTAATTGAAGCAGAGGATGATGGATTTGAAACTGTGATCAGCAGCTGGCAGCTGTGCAGGAAAAAAAGCTGCTTCTCTTCATCAATGTCAAAGACAGAACTGATGAACAAAATTTGCCCTTGACAATTAGAAGACACCCATGAATTTCTTTAGACTGCTGGGTACAGCTTTCTTAAAAATGTTCTTGTCCGATTCCAACACACTACCTGACAACTTAATTAACTGGCTTTCAACTGCAACCTCAGATATTTGAAACTTATTAAACACGCATTCCATATTGATGCTGGCTGATAGCTCTTGAATTGCAGAGCTGATGTGTGCCTTTGCCTTCCTTTTCTCCCACAAGCCTAAGCAATACAATATGCATGAACATTCTGATATTTTTCTTTTGATAATTTTATTCTTTCTGCCATGTAATCCTTTTAAGAAATCACACAGTTCCATTAAAATAGACATAAAAAACGCAACATGTGAAGTAATTGATAAATTACATATCTCCTGTTCTCTCAAGAAGATATCACTTGAACTAATCTGGAATTTTTGAAAAACTTGATTTCCCCTTATACAAATGTTTAATGTATAAAACCCAGTATTTTTTATTATTATTAACATGTCAGAAAGAGTTGTTTGAACAAAATGTTAATGTCTTTAAAAATGAAATCAGGAAGTTTTATCAACTTAATTTCAAGGCATCATAAAAACTCCAACCTGATAGATACGTTTATCAGGAGCAGAGATTTCAAAACAGCAATCTTTCTTTCCATCCTTCCTAAGAGTGTTATTCATTCTGACATTGTAGCCTTCTATTGCAAATTCACCTTTCTGTTGTTTGTCTGTTGAAGATAAAACGAAAGTTAGAATTTCATTTACTATAGTGAATATAAATATCCAGTTGATTAGCTTTTATTTAGATTTTTTGGATAAATTTTTGGATAGAATATTTTTTGGTCATATTGCTTTCACAGTATAATATTTAAGTAACATTTCTAGGTATTACTTTTAATTCTAAAATTACAGAGTTACTTGGAATGGTTGGTTTTAAAAAGGACATCTAAGGGAACCAAAAGAAGAGGTCTGCAGATAATGGTCTTATTCAGAAGGAAGTATGGAAATATGACAATTTCATGTAGGGAAAATCCAAGAATTGGAACTTAGAACTTGCTAGACAAACCCACTACAAATCCGTGGCTCTTTCAGGTTTGGTAAGCCAGTGGGAAAACCCGTCTAGTTGAAAGCTTGCTGGGCTTTTATTTACCACTATCTCCTCTCATCACCACCCTCCAACCTCCCCACCCCGCAAAAGCCCCTAAAACACAACTTTTTTTTTCTTTAAATCTCCTAAATTGGTACAAATCAAACTCTAAATTTAAAAAGCAAAGCAAAACAAAACTGCTAATTATAAAAAGATGTGAGGGGAAAACAAAGTATTTGAATGGAGAGGAGTGGTAAAGCAAGTACAGAAGCATTTCTTACCAAAACAAAACAAAACTGTTCACTAACCAGTCAGTGAACAGTTAAACTAGTAAAGCACATTTGAATCCCATATGATGAAAAGTCAAAAGAAAAGATGACTTCAGTTTTAGTCAGATATTACTTTAAAAACAATAAAGTAGGAATAAAACAAAGGATTTAATACTGAAACTAAAAGTAAAATTAGTCGCCTTTCCTACTTTATCCAGTTATACAATTTTGAGAGAAAAGAGGCACTGCTATAGGTTTACTTCCTAGATTAACATACAATATTAAAATCATGAATGAGGACAACTGTCTCTTTTACTGAGCTCAGGGGAAATATAGAAATGCTTCCACATCATGGGGTGCAGGGCTCTCTCAGCTTAGTGTGCCCGTAAAATATGTATCTCCTTTTCTTAAATGTACTAATTTAATGCCTGAAGTTACAGGCATTTTTAAAAGGTCATCAAGATCATATCTGGTTCAAAACATCAAAGGCAAAAAATCTGAGTTAGTAATTTCTGACTTAAATCTGGACATTCTAATCATATTTAGTCATAATTTACAACTCTTTGGATGATTGAAAAAACAATTCAAATTCAAAATTTGAAGTTTGCTTTGTGGAAAACGTCTGCAATAAACTCTATGAGATGAAAACTATAAAAATCAGAGCAGCATTTCCCAAAGTGTGTTTATGGGATATTAACAGGTTTCTATGATCAAATAAGTTTGGGAAATGTTGAATTAAACAAAGTTAAGCAGGTTTTGTTAGTCCAGTCTTCTTAAGGCCCTTAATATATTTGATCAAATTTCTATGAGAAAGATCTGGTGTGCAGCATTTCCCCAAATTATTTGTCAGTGGAACCCTTTTTTAACAGAATATTTTATGGAACTGGTACTCACATAACATATTTTGCAAAATACCTAACTAAAAAAATAATACTGGGGAAAAGGTATTAAAATAATAATGGTGAAGCACCGTTGGTTCTTCTAAAATTCTCAAAGAAAACTAGTTCATTCATTCACTCATTCAACAAATTTACGCTGAACACTTAAAACAAACAAAGGAGCATTATAGGTATGGTGAGACAAAAGCTAGTAACACTGTACCAGACCTTTCCCCCTTTGCCACTGAAACAGACACCCCACACACCTTCCCACACACCCAGTACAGATATAAGTGCTCCAGGAATATTAGTCAGTGATTCACTACACTGCAAAAGGATTTAATTTTCACAATAAAAAAATGGAAGTAGTTGGAAGCAAATATCAAAGCCATACAGGATACTTTTGAGAGATTTCCTTAAACTTCTCAGGAAAAAAACAGGATATTCAAGGACCAGTTGGAGGAAAGAAAAATTCATAACTCTCAGTAGCTTTTGCAAATCCATAACCATAAAGTAGCCATATTTCCAATTAGCCAACATGAGATAGGAAGTTCACGACACAAAATGGGCAGACATGTGTATGCTAAGACTCTGCTCTTCTCCATTTACATTAGCTTCTCTTCAAGGCCCAGAGGAAAGAGAAAACCTTAGCATCACATGGCAATCTATAGCAATTTACATATAGGCTAGTTTGACAGTGCTTTCTGGGGTAGTTTCAAAGACACTTGTTGACTTAAAAATAGGTACATGCCATGGGCTTCCCTGGTGGTGCAGTGGTTGGGGGTCCGCCTGCCGATGCAGGGGACACGGGTTCGTGCCCCGGTCTGGGAGGATCCCACATGCCGCAGAGCGGCTGGGCCCGTGAGCCATGGCCGCTGAGCCTGCGCAGCCGGAGCCTATGCTCCGCAACGGGAGAGGCCACAACAGCGAGGGGCCCGCGTACCGCAAAAAAAAAAAAAAATAGTTACATGCCAATCAAATGGGAAGTAAGGTCATATAAGTTCATTTATCCAGAACTATAGTAGACTAATAAAATAATTTATCTAAGTGAACTTCTCAAATCACAGAAGTTTATTTCTTTTAAGTGCCAAAACTCTCTAAAATGTTGGTTTTTATAACTGAAATCATTCTGAAATATATACTTCCCTGACTTTTCAAACAATTCTGTTAAACGTAATTTAACTTTTTCTTGATCGAGTAGTATTAATCTGAGTATTAGTTTTTATAGTATATTACAACACGTTGATACCCTCAGGATTTTTGAGGTGTTTGTCCCTCTATTACATTTTCCTCAGCTTCTATTTCACACTTTAACCTTGCCTATATCAATGCTGTTCGAATTTAATGTCTACAGCACTGAAGGATGCCAGGAGAAACTAGATAATGAAATCTATTAAATCAGTAACTTAATTTTACACAATTCTAATTCAGTAGGTTTGAGGTAAAAAGCAGTTGGCTCTGATCTCTTACAAAACAAAATGTATGAGGTTAATGATGCTATTTCCTCCTACTTTTTCACTGGCTTTAGGTTTACAGCTGTGTTCTGGGGGTTTTAAGAGCCAAAAAGACAGATCTTTTTTTTTCTTTTTTAAAAAATGCAGAGCACCGGCTCTAGGTGCGTGGGCTTCAGTAGTTATGGCGCACCGACTTAGTTGCTCTGCAGCATGTGGGGTCTTCCTGGACCAGGGCTCGAACCCGTGTGCCCTGCATTGGCAGGTGGATTCTTAACCACTGCACCACCAGGCAAGCCCAAAAAGACAGATCTTATTTGCTGAACTCCTTCTATATGCCAGAAATTTAATACAGCAATCTCATATATACCTTGTAATAATTCTAAGACAAAGAAGGTATTTATTATATCCCCAGCACTGATGGGGAAAAAGAAAACTTAAACAACTTGCTTACAGCCACACAACCAAAGTAGTAAAAGCCAGGACCCTAACGTAAGTCTGATTCTAAAACCTTGCTTTTTCAACCATTTCACATTGTCTCCTAGAAAGGTGTTTCTCAAAGTGGATTTCAAGAATCACCTGTTAGAATCATCTTGGATGCCTGTTAAAAACATAGAAAGGGCTACCACTCTGAACTTGCTGTATAGGATTCCCCGGGGGTGAGTCCACAAAACTAAGCTTTTAGCAAACACCCCAGGTGATTCTGATACACACTAATGTTTGAAAAACCACTGTTTTAGAACATGTAATTTATGAAGTCTCAGTAGAGAAGATAAGCGTTATAGCTTGCATTTCCTCCTGCAACTTGGGCCCAACTTTCTCAGCTTGCTTTACGGGCTCCGGTACCTTTGCCTATCTCTTAAACAGCCATGATGGGTTATGTTCTAAATCCTGTTCTTTTCCTGCTGTACAGTTTTCACTGGACAACTTCATCCAATCCCAGGGATTAAATTCCTATCAATATGCTTGTGACTCCTAGTTCTCTATTTTCAGTCCAGCTTCAGAACTCAATATCCAAATCTGTTTTTTTTTTTTGCAGTACGCGGCCCTCTCTCTCACTGTCGTGGCCTCTCCCACTGCGGAGCACAGGCTCCAGACGCACAGGCTCAGTGGCCATGGCTCACAGGCCTAGCCGCTCCGCGGCATGTGGGATCTTCCCAGACCGGGACACGAACCCGTGTCCCCTGCATCGGCAGGCGGACTCTCAACCACTGTGCCACCAGGGAAGCCCAATATCCAAATCTTCACCTGCTCACTATACATGTTTCATCTCTTGAATGTCCTATAGGCACAATGAATATAACTTGCCCACAATGGAGATCATCTTATCCCCACTCCCACTCTACTTGTGATCTTTCTTGTCGTGTCCTCCTTCTCAATAAGCAGTACTTCCATTAATTGAAGCCCCAAACCAGAAAATTGAGCATCATTCTTAATTTCTCCCTTTTCTTCATCAACTGACACCTCTTTCTCTCCCTCCACCCTACCACCATCTTCCAAAACCCAGTCAGTCCTAGTTTCATTGCAAATATGCTGGCTTTTTCTCTTTTTTGCTGGCTCTCAGAAGATATGCTTAAAACACCAACCACTCTCTTAGCATTTAAAATATAGTATAAATATAGCAACTAAATAATTCTAAATCATTTAGCATCCCTATGAGTTGTGAGCATTTGTCATTTGAGGATCCCCAGCATCTAAGTATCTTTCCTATTTTAGTCCTGAGATCATCAGGAGGCAGAGCCAACTTCCCGCCACAGAAGCTGGAGGGAGGTTTAGATTTTCCCTGTTCCAGATCAGTCAAGTGGATGCTCCAGCCTGGGACCTAAATCTGAACTGAATAACAAAAGAATCAGGGGGGAGCTCAGAATCCACTTCTGTTAGCAGTGGCATTCACTGATTGGTGGCAGTGCACAAAGGCAACATCGCGAGTCCTGGCTTGGCAGGGCCGCCAGTGTGTCCCAGTCAGACTGTCCCTGGAGGTGTGGATTGGGCTGCAGTTCCAGCCACCTCACCTCCCTTAGTCCTTGACTGCTTTTCCAAGCCTGGTTGTTTAGCCTTCCCATCAACTCTGTCTGAGAGTTGATATTCTCCCAATAATTTCCTTTCCTGCATAAACAAAGTTGGTTTCTGTTGTTTATACCAATAATGCTAATTTGGTACACATGACTAGCAAACAGAAAGATATGAAATGTGTTCAGAAATTTTTGATAATATCTGCTTCTTATATTTAAAAAGGCCTTTCCCTCTTAGTGAATAACTCATGCTATTTCCATAAGTATTAATGCTCACTAGTAAGAAAGAGGGAAATATGCCCGTTAATACTAAACCTCCCACTAAACTTTATCCAACTGATTAGTAAGTTGTTCTAAGCCCTCAGTTAAAGACACATGAACATTTTCCTTGTTTATATAGCTCACAGAAATACAGCTGCCAATGCTAATTCTGTCACTTGAAATATACTTCCAGTGTTCCAAGTTATACCATGAGGAAATATCAAATTATTACTATTTTAAGTGAAAAATACTGTATGCCATATATATTTATTACTTAAGGGCCCCAAAGGGCTCTGAATAACAAACATAGGCAATATGTATGGGTCCAAAGGGAAGCACTTTAGTTAGAATTAAAAGTTTTGCTCATACGGTCTGGTGGCAGGAAATTTTAGGTATTTATAAAAACTTTTTTTTTTTTCCTTTAAAATAAAAGTACACTGCAAGTGGGAATTCCCTGGTGGTCCAGTGGTTAAGACTCCACACTTTCACTGTCAAAAGCCTGGGTTCAATCCCTGGTCAGGGAACTAAGATCCTGCAAAACACAGCAGCCAAAAAAAAAAAAAAAGTACACTGCAAGCATAAGAACCAAGTGGTTTTTGTATACCGCCACACACTTTCAACCATAGGAATAAACTTGATTTAAAAAACAGTGTAGTATGAGGTAGCTGTGAATGGAGAATAAATAAATTACAAGAAATTAAATTTCTCGTAGACTGGAATTTAAAACCATGTTTCTAGTTTTTTTGGCTATACCTACTGTTTTCCTCCACAACTGAAATTCAGATAATAATTATGATATGGTCTATTAGACTATACATACAGCTATTGTTAAGATAAACATTATACAGGGGCTTCCCTGGTGGCACAATAGTTAAGAATCTGCCTGCCAATGCAGGGGACACGGGTTTGAGCCCTGGTCCAGAAGATCCCACATGCCGTGGAGCAACTAAGCCCGTGCGCCACAACTACTGAGCCTGCACTCTAGAGTCCATGAGCCACAACTACTGAGCCCTGCGTGCCTAGAGCCTGTGCTGCACAACAAGAGAAGCCACCGCAATGAGATGCCCACGCACCGCAACTAAGAGCAGCCCCTGCTCGTCGCAACTAGAGAAGCCCGCACGCAGCAACAAAGACCCAATGCAGCCAAAAAATACATAAATAAAATAAATAAATTTTTTAAAAAAGATAAACATTATACAGAGAATATCTTAATATCCTATACATGTTATCCTCTTAGGGCCTCCTACAATAATTACAGAACTAATGACACTGCTGCTACCCATGCAACGTCATGCAACGTGAGAATGGCTAAAAACATAACCTGCGGCTCCTTCATGCACTTAAGGTGCTAAACAACTCTCTGGATTCCCAGCCACTCTCAGTTTCAAAACACATCTGCCTCCAGTCTTACCTTCTTCTGACAGCTGTCAACGTGATCTTTCCAACATCCAAAGTTTGTCATGCCATCTACTTACCTGCAATGCTTAGAAACATTAACTGCCCCTTAGACAAAAAAGGCCAAACTCCTGACCAGGGAATTTACCAGCTTGGCTCCTCCTCTTCCAGTCTCACCAGCCCTCACTCACCTACTGCCCCAGTGAGCCGGCTCCTGCATATCATACTGTTTCATGGGTCCTCTGTGCCCACTCCTCTGAGCCAGTGTGTGATACCACTTAGCACTAATAATACCCGGCACATAGATTTTCAAAGAATATTTACTGCTACAGATGTTGCTGTATCTATTACACACAGATAGGTACAGTAACATCTATATATCTGTGTACTTACAGCAGTGCAGATCTATTAAAAATATATTACTTTCAATCTATCTATGTATACACACACACACATCTCTTCAATCTATATACAGATGTATAGATATATTTTAAATCAAACTGTGTCCTGGTTTATTGCAAACCAACGGGACTCATCATCATGAGACCTTTAAATAGGCCTTAGTTCGTACATGAATATTTCCCCATGTTGATGACGTCCTTCTAAGTATCAGATGTACATTTTAACTTCTCTGTACTGCTACAGGGTAATAAAGGTCTTTTATTTAACATTCATTTTGATAGAGTTTAAAGTTAGTATTTGCATATCAGAATTATTTCATTTCTATCATGTCAAAATTATTTCTATTTCTTAAGGAATAACAAAGATATTATCCTTCTTTACACAAACAAAATTATAGTATGATTTTTTTAATATCAGATTTAATTTACATATTTTGTATATATTCATGATATAATTATAAAATGCTGATGCCCTGACCCAGGAATTTGCCTCTATCAAATGAACCAGGAAAAAAGGTAAGCTTTTATGGCTGTAACTAAAGTTGTTGTTATAAAACAACAGAACTTCTAATTATACAAACACTGTCACTTTAACAATAATTTTAAATATTAAAAGAGAACTCTGATGCTATTTCAACATCAAAATACTTTATAATTGTCATCCACACTGAACAGCTATGTCCTATTTTTCCTATCAGTGGTGAAATAATGAGGGAAGTGAGAGAGCAGAGAGGTCAATTTCAATAAAAAATTTTACTTCCCCGCCAATGTAAAAGTTTTGTTAGTTTAAATTATCTGTATTAAGCCCAATTTTCTACTGACTTTTATTATACATTGAAAAGGTACTATACTACAACGAAAAAGTTACAACCACATGATATAATAAATAACTTTTGATATACATTTAGAATGACTCTTGGTAGGACCAAGGCTACTTGCAGTTGCCACATACTAGATGGCACTAGAATTTTCTTTAATTGGGGACTTGGGGTAGGGGCAGCAAAACTCCTTAAGCGGAAGAGATACTACAAACTACTCCCCCCTTAAAAGTGGGAGGAGATAAGTTTCATAATGCTGATTCAAGATCATATGGAGGTTAAACAGAAAAACAAAACCCTGAGGGCTTCCCAGGTGGCGCAGTGGTTGAGAGTCCGCCTGCCGATGCAGGGGACACGGGTTCGTGCCCCGGTCCGGGAAGATCCCACATGCCGCAGAGAGGCTAGGCCCGTGAGCCATGGCCGCTGAGCCTGCGCATCCAGAGCCTGTGCTCCGCAACAGGAGAGGCCACAACAGTGAGAGGCCCGCGTACCGCAAAAACAAACAAACAAACAAAAAAAACGCTGAAAACATGAGTTTGGAACAGGTTCCTAAATGGGCCATCATTTACAGGTGTGTTAGAAGGGCTGCTAACTTCCAAGTTGTGGAAAGAACATGGCTTTGGAGCCGGAAGGGCCTGACTAAATCCTCCATGTGCCTCTCAGCTTCCTGTGATAACCTCTCTTGTGTAGACTAGTTCAGTGTCCCCCTAAATGATCCTGCTGACCCCGTTTCTAACCATTCCAATCCATGCCCCACAATATTATCACAATTACTTCCTAAAAACCAATTCTGGTCATATAGCCCTATGCTTAAAAGCCATATTCAAGATAAAATAGTTAGCAAGGACCTTATTCTCATAAGGCTCTTGTCAATCTGATCCTAACCCACTGTTTTAGCCTTTTATACACCCTCCCCTCATTCACTGTATGCTCTGCCTTGATTCCAACTCTGATCTCATCCAAGGCCTTTCAAAACTCAGAATCTTTGCCATTCTGCTGCCTGGAATGCCCATTTTACCCTTTTTCATCCAACAAACTCCTCATTTTTTAAGGTCCAATGAAGGGTCCTCTCCACTAGGAAGTATTCTTTAACTCCCTCAGGAAATTACCCACCCCCCCTTTGTGATCCAAAGATATTTTATTTAAATCACTTATTGTACCTCATTGAATTTACCTACCCAGCCCCCGAGTGATCCCATGACTTCCTCTCTTCTCTTACTGATACCCACACAACTCCAACTGAGAGTACCTGTAAGGCAGGATTATCTTTGGATCCCCCATGCCCAGGATCTATCAAGTGCCCAATAAATGTTTACCAAATTAAAAAATGAATAAATCAGTGAGTGAAGGACTACCTTAATGGCAGTTTGAGCATCTAGGACCCAAGAAGTTTGATAAATGAGATTCATGACAATGAGATTCAAATGAAGAGGAAACAGATGAAAGGAAGGATGTAATTTCAGAAAGTGATAAAGTATGTTTTGTTAAGATATATGGGTGGGTGTGGGTGTGTGTGTGTGTGTGTGTGTGTGTGTGTGTATAAAACTTAAAGTCCCCAAATGGCCATGAATAATAAATACAGAGAATATTTAGGGGTACAAAGGTAAGAGTATTATTTACCCTACAGGCTGGAACTACTCTTTCTAAGCCATTATTATCTTGATGGGTCAAAATGTTTTTTGGCACATACTGTAAGTTAGAAAATGTGAACTATGTATCTGTCAAACAGTAACAAAGTACAATTTAACCTAGTAAGTGGTATCAACTCCTCTGTGCCTCTACAATCCATTTATCTAAATCCTACTTAGTTGGAGGATTATAGTTCTCATATGTCTAAATAGCTCTTTCCAAAGTTTAGGTAAAGTGGTTCACATATACAGTAAACAATGTACAAATCAGCTATCTGATTTCACAAAAGAAAAAAATTTCATGTGACATGTACATTTTCTTGGAAAGAAAAGGACACAAAGGAAGGAAATTAAAATCATGCCAAACAAGCAGTTAAAAACTGTCTAAATATAGATTTTCCCCCCCCCAAGTCCCTAAAAGCAGAACTGGCCAAGAATTCCAAAGAACCACTAAAAACAGATCTGAAATCTCAATGGAAACAGGAGGCTTCATAGTGACAGATAGGGAAGAGTTTAAGAAAATATAAACCAGCTCCTCAAAGATCCACGTAAAAAGGGAATGCGAGAATAGTAACTTTTTAAAAGCTGTGGTGGTAGAGTGGCTAAATGGATCACAAAGTACTTAAAATACAAATTACAAAGAATGTTATTACCACAAGGCCTCATCAAGTAAGAATAGAAATGGGAATTTAACTAGTATCTCCCCCAAATAACTAGAATTTATTTATTAGCCTTTGAAATAAATATAAACATTCCCTAGATTTTGGGAAAACTCTTGCTAATCTTTGACCTAACTGTTGGTATATACCAGTTAGGACTAGGAGTGAAGGAAACAGACATACGTATTCATTGATTTTTAAAGAAATTAGAAATGAGAAGACTAACTGAACCAAAGTCACAAGGATTTAAAACCTCCCTCCCCTGGTCTTATGAAATAGAAGACATTTCTTTATGAAAAAGCAAAATCTTGATCTCAATTCACAATACGCTACAAAATTTTATTTCTATAATAGTAACACATGTTTATGACCTATGATAATCATAATTGAACTTGGACTCTAAATTTTCTGATAAAATCACCTACTTAAGCCTTAGCAGAAGAAAGAAGGCTACCTGTTGATAGCTGTTTATAGTTTACACTTCACTGACTCCATTTCTACTTACGAACATATTGTAAATTAGTGACAGAATGCAAACTCGCCACTAAGTTAATTCTCAACTTGATAATCCCATTAACCAAAAGGTGAGACCAACTTCTAGCATCATGCATGTATTTAAAATTTATCTGAAATACAATAATCATATCTGCCTGATTTTATAATAAGGAAGAAAACCCTAAAAACTGCAAATAATGTCAAACGAAATATAAACTTCCAAACAACACTGATAAGAAACAACTTCATGGGAAAGTTTATATTCAGTGATATTGGACTTCTACATCTTCTTTTTCTCCTTAAGTGTCCTTTCTGGAAATGCATGTCAGCTATGTATATACAACCCTTACTTTATAAAATTCAACTTCTGACCCACTTTTCCTAGATAAAAGCAAAACTAAGAAAGCTTATATTCTTTAAATTTCAGTATTTTATGGCTTTATTTGTTCAAACCATGAACTTAAAATTATGTGAACTATGAGTAAGTTATTAATTAGCAAGTGAAGTTACAAAATGTAACTGTTTCTAAATTAACATAGTGATAATAGTGGTTAAGAGCATGGACTCTAACCATTATGCCTCAGTTTAAATACCCAAACTGCCATTACCAGCTCTGTGACCTTGAACAAGTGACTTAACCTCCCTGTCCTCAGTCTTCCAAACAGTAAAATAAGTGGGACTAATGATGGTACCTACCTCACAAAGCTGTAGCTAACCAAGTTAATATAGCTAAACTGCTTAGACAGCTAAGGTGCTTAGAACAGTAACCTTGATAGATGTTTGCTGTTACTTAAATCCATAAAGGCAGCTGAGAAAGGTGTTGCACACGTTTCATTTTATCTAAATTTTTCTTTTAAAATATTTGAAGGAAAAAACATCCTCTCCTCCCTTCAAAACTCCCACAACCCTAAAGAAACTCTACAACTACCGCCTGGATGATAAATATCAATAATTCCTGAGGTAAAAGGCCACACTGATGAAAGTTATTTTTCTCTTTCCTAATTCAATAAAACACAATTGTGTTAACTTTTACGGCATTCTGGAATTTGGAGCATTTGTCAAATAACAGAATTATTAATTACCCTTAGGCTATAATATTAAAATTTTTAGTTATTCCTTCTCCATTTGTCTTCAGCTTATTCTGCACCCAAAAGGTATGGGGGTGGAGTAAAATGCCTCCCCCCAAAACCCTCATGCTGATATAACTGAAGGCCAATACTACCTTTATCACTTCCATAATAATAGAACACTGTTTTACTGAGAGCACACCACCGTTTCTGCCATTCAAATCCCAGAAAGCTGTGATCTACAATAAAGAGGGAAAAAGAACAGTTTAGATAATATATATTACCTTTATAAATATAATGCAATTCCCTTATTGAAAAAGGAAAAGTTAGTTAATATGATTTCTAAGGCTCCTTTTAGCTGTAAAATTCTATGACTAAATAATTTGTATCTTCTTTTCCAAGAGACAAACAAAAAACAAAACAAAGCTAAAAGGAATACACTAGGAATGTAAATTGATACAGCCACTATGGAGAACAATATGGAGGTTCCGTAAAAAATTAAATTTAGAACTACTATACGACCCAGCAATCCCAATACTGGGCAGATACCCTGAGAAAACCATCATTCAAAAAGAGTCATGTACCACAATGTTCATTGAAGCACTATTTACAATAGCCAGGACATGGAAGCAACCTAAGTGTCCATTGACAGATGAATGGATAAAGATGTGGCACATATATACAATGGAATATTACTCAGCCATAAAAAGAAACGAATTTGAGTTATTTGTAGTGAGGTGGATGGACCTAGAGTCTGTCGTACAGAGTGAAGTAAGTCTGAAAGAGAAAACCAAATACAGTGTGCTAACACATATATATGGAATCTAAAAAAAAATGGTCATGAAGAACCTAGGGGCAAGATGGAAATAAAGACGCAGACCTACTAGAGAATGGACTTGAGGATACGGGGACGGGGAAGGGTAAGCTGGGAGAAAGTGAGAGAGTGGCATGGACATATATACAATACCAAATGTAAAATAGATAGCTAGTGGGAAGCAGCCGCATAGCACAGGGAGATCAGCTCAGTGCTTTGTGACCACCTAGAGGGGTGGGATATGGAGGGTGGGAGGGAGGGAGACGCAAGAGGGACGAGATATGGGGATATATGTATATGTATAACTGATTCACTTTGTTACAAAGCAGAAACTAACACACCATTGTAAAGCAATTATACTCCAATAAAGAGGTTAAAAAAAAAAAAAAAAGGAATACACTACAGCAGAGATGGGACGGCTACATTTATGGGATCAACTACATGGCTAACAAACTTTCCTGACAGGAAACAGTCAGAAAGGTATTTGACTATAAAGCCTTAAGATAATTGATTCATCAGGGTCTCATTTTCTCATCTGTCATAAAAAAGAGGGAGGAGGGGTTGACCTAGATTTCTATTATCTCTTTCAGCTTTAAAATTCAGCTAAGAAAGCTAAGAAAAGCAAATGGAATATAAATAGGAAGGCCCAAAGGGACTACCTGAGAGATAAGCAGAATGGTAATGAAGAGACTTTCCGCTTTTCATTTCCTGTATCATAACACCACCTCCATATTTCATATTCATTATATATTGGGGTTGAAAGAGTGAGACCATATGGTCAACTCCCAATTATCTTAGCCAATGGAAAGGAACACTGAATGATTAACAGAAAATGGCAGACAATATGCTAAGCTTGATCTGAACCGTAGCAAACATGGTGTCTGCCAGGTCAGGTACAGATAACCCACTGCTCAGCTGGGTGGGATAAGTGTGAGAAATCCCATCCTTGAGAATACAGTCATGGCCAACAGCTCTCCTCCAAGAGGCAGGAAACAGCTTTAAAATCATCTACAAATAACCAAGGTTGACAACAAAAAACCTGACCAAATGTTTTATTTTGTTATTAAAAATTATTTAGAGCTAAAAGCTGTATTTTGTGGTTTGGATAATATCATCAGGTTTTCTTAGAGTCTTAGATTTTTAGGTTTTTCATTAGAATCATATGATTTACCTTTTCTGCGTTTTTCAAGGTAGCCAGCCTTTAACACAAAAGGAAGGTCCTGTGCTGCAACTGGAGGGAACTGGTTCCCTACGGAAAGTAAAGGGGAAAAAGCAGTGAGCAATCCATTTTAGAAAAATCAAGTATCAGATCTCATAGGTTCAGTATACTTTTAATTACCCAAATTAATTAAATCCAAGTCTATTAGCTTTGTTTCAGATCCATTCCATAGATTAGTCCCTCTTCTCCTGTGAATCTCAAGAGCAAAATAATGTTCTGTATCGTTATATCTTAATATATTATGTTCCCAAATACACAGTAATATTATGTAACAGAATGAACTCTAAAGGGCAATATTTTTCGACCTACATTCTATAATGAATGGACTAGGAAACTGTTATAAATAAGTGAAATAAACCCCTGAAAGAGAAGTTAGGAATATCAAATAAATCATATAAGCTTCTTCACATTGGATTAACTCTTCAAGAATTTTGATGCATATTAATTCTTGCCTACATAAGAATGCCTATCCCTATTTGTACCTAGTAAAACATAAAATGATTTTTCCCCCAAATCAAATGCTATAATTTGAGTACATAGCAAATATTCTCTCTTCCTGGTTATACTCACAGAGAAATCTTGTGAATGAGTATGCTTTAGGGTTTTCTAGGGCATTTGAGAGTCTAAAACTAGGTAGATCTGATAGAACTATCATAAACAAATATTAGATACTTACAAAAATTTATAGATTAAGCCGAAAGCAAAGTCAATTAGAAATCATATATTCATGATCATGGATGGTAGGTTGCTCAATAATTTCAGAGTTCAATATTTTTAGACTTCATTAGAAATATACTACAGTTGCCTCAGCATTTTACTAGAACTCCAACAAGTGAAAATAACCAATCTAATGAAAGTTTCTATGGAATACACCAACAGAAATAGTTTTCATATAGTTTATGATAAAAAGTATTTTGATAGGAAGTTTATTATATACAAATTCATCACAGAATTACCAACTGGGTTTTTTAAAAATATCCAGTAGTTATAAAATCATAGTTATTTTTCCTTAAGAAATAAAGCTTCAAATTAAAGCACTAATTTCAGTTCCGTGGTGGATCAATTTTGCTCAGTAAACACAAAACAATATCATTAAAATATATTTAAAATGGGGACTAATTTTGAAATACATATAAAATTTTAGGGAAAGCCAGTGTAAATGTTTGAATAGTTGTTCAATCAATGTATCCATTTGATCCACTGAAGGTAGAAGTTATATAGTATAAATTTTTTGTACATAAAATAAAAATCACATAAAGAAATCTCATCTATGTGAACAAGTCCTAGTTAACCACTAAATTAAAGAGGGTGACTATAGTTTGATTTGTTTTTTTAAAAGAAAAGAAAAACAATGATTAACAGCACTTTTTATTTTTTATTTTTTTTTGCGGCACGCGGGCCCCCCACTGCCGCGGCCTCCCCCGTTGCGGAGCACAGGCTCCGGAAGCGCAGGCTCAGCGGCCACGGCCCACGGGCCCAGCCGCTCCGCGGCACGTGGGATCCTCCCGGACCGGGGCACGAACCCACACCCCCTGCCTCAGCAGGCGGACTCCCAACCACCGCGACACCAGGGAAGCCCTAACAGCACTTTTTAAATTAAACTAGGTTACACTGACAAAAAATAAACATAGAAATAGTGTATCACATAGAAATATGAAATTTTAGCTAATATAAAACCATTTGGGAAAGTTTTCTTTCTAAATAAGATTCCTGAAAACAAAGTATTTACTTCTTCAACTAAGCAATACCATAGTTTAGTTTCTGTGGAAGTATGCTTGGCTCAGTCTTTTATATAACTGGCACGTAGAGTTCTTAAGTGAACTACACAAAATTTCTTTGTGAAAAGCATCATTTGGATGACATTTCAGAATGAGAAAGCAAACATATTAATTAAATACTATAACATGATTGTTGTATGTCATGAAAAAATTTCCAAGTGGTTTGTCCACAGTGGTAAAAATAAGAAGATTCACTGCAAACATCCTATAAATAATTTTGTATCTTTCAGATGATAGAAACAAACTCTTAAGCACTGTCCATTCTGGATGAAATTAAACTACACAAGGAAGAGGCAACTTTTCAGTCTTCAGGTCTGATGTAATTGGGCATGGGGAGGCATTAATTACCTCTATTTGACTAGATAAGGCTCCTTGAGAAGAAGTCCCATGACCCTCTCATATCCATTGATGCATAATGAATGTTCTTTACATATAAAATAAATGCTCTAAATCTTAAGAAGAAACTTTATATTCTGAAGACAAATGGGTACCTTTAGCATAGTTTTCAACTTTAAAAAGTTACTGGTCAAAAGAAAAAAAAAGGAGGGGGAGAAGTGGAAGAGGAGGAGCAGGAAAGGAATTAGAATTTACAAAGGTGAATATATACATAACCTGAAGCTTTTGCTTTAAGAAAAATGTTGATTAAATTTCTACCTGATAAATCAATAAAATCTGATGTCACAAGCAACACTTATTCTGAATTCTAAATTCATGTTTCTAATATAAAATCTTTTATTTGATTCCTAGAGGGAAAAAAGGCAAATTTTCAGACTGAAATTTCGTTTTTCTAAACCTCTTTTGCTATTCGTCCAACATCTAGGATTTGTTTAAAATACATGTGAATTTTTTTTTAAAGTGTATTAATAGTAATTCCTTTAGATACTTCAGATTTTAAGTTCTTAGAAGAACCATTTGACTTGTATAACACCATAAACATATAAACAATTAATACTTCTTGATAGAAATTGAAAATTTGTAACAAGATATAAAAAGTAGTAAATTATCTTTAAAAAACATGAACTCTCACATCATTTAGACCTCATACCACTATGATGCCTACAATGATCAATAGTATGTCACCATTTAAGAATATTCACATTGATTCAAAGAATTAAGACTACAAATGCAGGTATAATAACACATGAAGAAAAGAAAGGTAAGGCTAATATAAACCTATCTGGAAGGCATCAACAAAGAGCTGCTGAACATTTGCCAAACACAATTATATTATCTCACTATTTACAACATTCCAACAAATTCACAATTATATTATCAGCTCTGTTTCACTATCAAAATTCACACCCTTGTCCCAAAAATAAGTTTAGCACTGAGCCTTAATCCTCTGGCACATAGTAGGCATTCAGTAAATGTTGGCTTTTATTAATTATAATTAAATATTATTATATTTAGTATAACTAAATATTAATTCAAATGAATGGATGCCAATGTAAATGTAAGACTAATGTTGCTTAGGGAATTTTAATCAGAAAAATGGAAAAATGTATGATTTGGTAACTGCATGAGTTAAGCATTGTAGTTATTTTAAAAGCAGCTCAAAGATTTCCTTTTGGTTACATGAAAGTGGTTGATGAAGAAATTATATCCTAACTCAGAGGAGAAAAATTAACCTATAATCCAGGACAGCTTATTTATACTGCAGACGGTTACTGATACATGGCTTCCTTAAGTGGCCACAAATGTTCACTACCCTGAGGAAATAAACACATACTGAATAGACTAGTCTTCTTTTTATAAAATGAGCATGTATTTCTTATATAATAGTCCTACTTTTCTAAAGAAGATCAATATTAGACATTAAAACTAACATCCTACAAGAGCAGACAAGGAATGGGTCTTCTTCCAATTGGACATTTGGGAATCCGAAGTATACAAAATGGTAACAAGGTCACAAAAAATTCAAATAAACAAGTGTCACATGCCTACTATATTCCTATTAACTCAGTAGGAGAAAGGAAGTAGTGGAGTCCAAATTTCTTATAGTTAGGTAGGTATTTTATTCACAAGACAACTGTTTTTAAAAGATACCTCAAGAATTCTAAACTGTGTCTGGAAACTTTTGCCTTAAAATCAAATTGTGTATATAATGGACATAGTCCACCAGCAAGCTAAAAGAATGGAGTCTAGAATCTGAAAAATGGAGAAGAGTTCCAAAGTATGAAAATAAAAAACAAATTACCTAAAACCTAAGTAAGGTATTACCCAATTTTAGCAATTTTATTAATCTATTGTTTTAACTTTTTCCCTTGAATCTAGGGTAAAAAATACTAGAATGTTTAAATATATCCAACATATTTAAGAAATAGGTTTTATCTTTAAAAATGTTTTAAATATTAAAAATAATTATTTCAAAATTAAAAAGAATTATTTCAACTTCAGAGAAAAATATAAACTGTCTTAGGCAAGAAGTATCTATCACTTAGGCTTATTTCAGATGTTAAGTCGGTTGGGTATAAAACCAATCTTGGCATTAACAAGGTATGCAGTTTCATTCCTATATGCAAGACAGGGAAAGGTGGAAAAATAGGTCCAGATCACAGAATGCTTTAGTTAGAAGAAAAGGCCTAGAACAGCATGGAAACCCCTTGAGTAAAAGAGGAAGTTAGGGTAGGGAAGAGAGAGAGTTAAGAGTTGGGGGAAGAAAGAATTAGAATTGAGGGGAGAAAGAGGTCCTATCATCCTTTCTTTTTTGTACCTCTTTTCTTAAAATAATCTAAAGAAATAAACTTTGTTTAATTCACAATTTTATCCAGCATGGGGTGTCTCAATGCCATATTCCTGAGCCTTCTCCAACATTGACATGTCTTCTAATCCACTCCTCCCCTGCCACACACACAAACCCATATTAACTGTATCCCACCCAGTCTGACACCTCTTTAAACGCATTTATTTTTCTAAGACTTAGAGTGAGGCATCACTTCCAAAATGCAACTTAAAAGTGAAGATTTTTTAAAAATCTGTACAAGTTTTAACTACTGAGTTCTGGAATTAACTTTTTATTCAGTTTCCTTTCTACCTACTTGGCTCTTAATGTGGGACTCTCAACAGGTGTCAAGGGATGTGAGTGATTCAGAGACCTTTTCAAAATAGACATCTGTTTTTCATTATCCTTATTTTTTGATGTGCAACTTGGTGGTGACCAATTTAAATGCTCAATTTCTATGAAACCTAAAGCATCATTTTTACTATTTTAGCATTAAAATTATTATAATACTATGAGCTTCACTATATTAATATGGTCACGGTTTTATGGTTGTTCAATCTAGAATTTGTACAAAATCCTACTAGGTTTCTGAGTCTCATCTTTTACTGGCTTTTTCCTTCATTACTTGGCATTTGCATAGTTTTCAACATGAACATTAAATTTGCAATAAGTTTCCCTCCACCTTCACACAGCTGATGATTCCTTTTCCCTACTATTGGAAAAGAAAGGAGATACATATGAAAAAGATTGCTTTTGCTCATAAGAATTTTCACCCTGAATCAGGATCTTGGTCTAGTCAAATATTCTGCCTGTTACCACATGATATGACTGTTTTCCTTGAACTGCAAAAAGTTAAGGACAAGTCCCTCAACCATATCTTTTCTCCCTCTCAATTCACATGAATAAAACATCCATGAGTTTATCTTTTTAAATTCTTCGTTTTCATCTGATAGCTGGGATACTGAGTTCCATAAATTGGCCAACTCTTGTGGGGAGACAGTGCTTTCTTTTATCGTTTCTAAACTTATATGTGATCAATGTTTTAAAATGCCTTGTCTGGCATTCCTGAATTTGATAAATACACTCTTTTTTTTTTTTACAGTATTTACCCACTTAACGATTGCTTTATATTCAAAACACATATTAGCCTTCAATTTTCCAAGAAGAGTAATCATTTTAGTTTCTCATTTCATGCCGGCAATACTCTCTCCTACCCTGATCAACTCAATGGTTACTTTATTGGCTAGAGGGGACGAGGGGAAATGGCGGAAGAGTAAGACGCGGAGATCACCTTCCTCCCCACAGATACACCAGAAATACATCTACAGGTGGAACAACTCCTACAGAACACCTACTTTATTGGCTAGGTTAACTGCTCCAGTTCAAACTCATTTTTCCTAAGAAAAATTCATTAGAATTTTATACTTCATTAGAATTGAAGTATATTTTCAAGTGTCAATATTTCATGCATTATAGTTTTATATAAAGGTAGAAAAATGCTTTCTGTTATGTTTCCTGTATCTTTCCAGATGATGTGTATCTTACACACATTTCCAGCTGAAGAGTACATTGGGTATTTAACTTCAGGAAACTGTCTATAAACGAGCTTTGTTCCCAGAGGTATTACTGACTTGGAACTCATTATTCTACAGGTGCAATTTAATTACACTTTACTTCACATTTGCACACACAAACTTAGATGATATGTTCCCTATTTCTATAAAATATATAATAGATACAAAGACACAGAGTTGCTGACAGTTTTTTAAATTAATCTAAAAGGTTTTAGAGTGCAAAAATTCACTAGTATACCTGCAAAACAAAACATAAAGACTATTCCCTAAAAGAGAGAGAAACCTAAACTCAACTTGGATACAAATATTAAATAAAATGGTTTTGTGGTATAGCAGATAACTAAAAGCTTAGTTTTACGTTAATACTGACTTTAAGATACATGGAATAGGTTAAGAGGTCTGTAATGAAATCCCAGTTCTGCAAATTTGTGACCTTCAACAGGTCACTAAGCCTCTCTGTGTATCAGTTTCTTCACACCTAAAATATGGAAAAATGAAATTAGATTATCTCTAAGCCCTCCACCCCCATTCTAAGATTCCATGAGATATATCCACACTGACATTTTTCTTGCACTTTCAGTAACAAATGGCCAAGGTTCAAGATGGATTCAACTTTTAAAAGTATCAAATGTGGAAACTGTTCACAACATAATTTTCATAGAGCAATGGATAACTTCCTTTAAATGTAGCATAGGATTGTTTTATCATTTCAAAGGTTTAATTTCTAGCTAGAATCTTGCCTGGAATATCTTTGAAATATATATAAATTATTTTTTATAGTCTAATAACTCTCCCAATACACACGGAAAATTTGGAATCTCAAATCTTTTTACCAGTTTTTTTAGTGGCAAAAAAAAAATTTGTATGCAAAGGACACATCAAACAATAATAACCTTTAAGAAAATAAAAACTACAGTAACTAAAAGATTACTACTTATGTTTCTTTAGCATAGTCCTTTTACAGAGCCTATTTTCTCACTTACCACTATTACTCTCTTCAGAAAGGATTAACCAATGAACATACTAGTACTGGTAATCTCTAAGGCTATCATGATACTTTCTTTTTTTTAAAAAAAAGGCTCATATTATGCTTAGACACAAAGATGGACAACTTCCAATTAGTAGGACCATAGAATCCCCAGGGGTGGTTAAGCCTTGGGTACAGGCTTTAAAGACTGATAAGGTCCATGTGATGACACCAGGGACAAAAATAGAGGTTGCAACTCACAGGTTTGCTACCTTCTAGTCTCTCTACCCACTCTGTAAAGTGGCAAGTCATTCTGAAAGCTACCCAGCAAAAACTGAATAACTATTAGGGTAATTCACATTTGCCTTTATTAACTCTGCTTCTTGATATGGAAATTCCAATAGCCTCATGAGAGTCTTCAATAGGTCTATCTGAAACCAAAGAAGACAATAACTCTTTTTTTTTTTTTGCGGTACGCCAGCCTCTCACTGTTGTGGCCTCTCCCGTTGCGGAGCACAGGCTCCGGACGCGCAGGCCCAGCGGCCATGGCTCACGGGCCCAGCCGCTCCGCGGCATGTGGGATCTTCCCAGACCGGGGCACGAACCCGCGTCCCCTACATCGGCAGGCGGACTCTCAACCACTGTGCCACCAGGGAAGCCCAGAAGACAATATCTCTTAATATTATAGCATATGCTTGCAGGAAATGCTTCATGAATATGATCCAAAAGATATATCAAGTGCCTGTTCAGAGTCCAATCAAAAGCTATTTTATATCAAAAATATAAATACAGGGCTTCCCTGGTGGCGCAGTGGTTGAGAGTCCGCCTGCTGATGCAGGGGACACGGGTTCGTGCCCCGGTCCGGGAGGATCCCACATGCCGTGGAGCGACTGGGCCCGCGAGCCATGGCCGCTGGGCCTGCACGTCCGGAGCCTGTGCTCCGCAACGGGAGAGGCCACAACAGTGAGAGGCCCACGTACCACAAAAAAAATAATTAAAAAAATAAATAAATAAATACATATGTAATTGTGGCTGATACTAATTTTCATGGAAATCTATCAAAATATGTAAAATTCAAATGGCAATAATAGAATAATTAAGAATCAGAATTAAGAGAAATCTAAAATCACGTGGGTTTACCAATATCCACTAAAATAATGGTCAAAAAGCCATAGACTGAAAGTATGTGTGGATTATGTTATCCATAAAGTTATATTATCCTCATTCACTTAAAACTGCTTCTTTTACTTGAGAGTACTCTTAAGTGTATGACCAGGATTTGAACTATCTAATGACATATCTGAAGATTGTTTTTTTAGATAAAGGACCACTGTCCTTAGCTCACAAATTAGATGTAAAAAATAATTCCTTTCAGATTTCTGATTTTGGTCCAGTGATAGACCACGAGGTATCACTTTTTTAATACCTTAAAATTATTCCTTATAGAATTTAAAAAATGCTCTTATCTAAAAATTCCAGATATACCAATTTGTGGAAACCCCTGTAAGACTCCTTCAATTATTTACAGGGATGAAAACATATCAATATACTGAATCAGTCATTTTAAAATAAGGTTTAATATGAGTAGTTTCACTCTACAAACAAGACTTCTATTTCATATATTTATAATATAGGGCATCTTTACACTTTTATATTTTGGTAAAAGCTACTTTTTAATAATTTATCATTAGATTTCACAGAAAGAATTTAAGTCAATTTTCATCTCCGATATAGAGTTACGTCTCAGCTACTTTGTAGCTGACTAGATCTTTTTTCTTTTTTTTAGTGGCTTAAAACAACACAAATTTATTATCTTACGTTCTGGAGGTCAAAAGTTGAGAAAGTGTCTCACTGGGCTAAAAACAAGGTGTCAGCAGGACCGTGTTCCTTCTGGAGCCTGTAGGGGAGACTCTATATCCTTCCCTTTCCAGTCTCCAGAGGCTGACCTATTTCACTGTCTATTGGCACCCTTCCATCTTCAAAGCCAGGAATGGCCATTTGAGTCTTTGTCACAATGCTTTCTCCCTGGTTCCGATTATTCTGCCTCCTTCTTCCCATCTAAAGATTCTTGTATTTACATCAGGCCCACCTAGATAATCTCCTTATTTTAAGGTCAGCTGATTAGCAACCTTACTCCACCTGTAAGCTTAATTCCCCTGTGCCATGTAACAACATATTCACAGGTTCCAAGGATTAGGATGTGGACTTCTTTTTTTTTTTTTTTTTTGCGGCACGCAGGCCTGTCACTGTTGTGGCCTCTCCCGTTGTGGAGCACAGGCTCCGGACGTGCAGGCTCAGCGGTCATGGCTCACGGGCCCAGCCGCTCCGCAGCATGTGGGATCTTCCCGGACCGGGGCACGAACTCGTGTCCCCTGCATCGGCAGGCGGACTCTCAACCACTGCGCCACCAGGAAAGCCGTCAGAAGGCTTTTTTTGTATGCAGATTCCTCTAGCAAACTGCATTAAATAAGAAATGAATACAATTTAGACTGAATTCTTTAGCTCCCCTTCCATTCAACTATGTTTTACTTTCACATAGGCCAGAGAGCAATCTTTTATTTTATATTTTTGTAACTGATTTATGTTTTAAGGTTTAAGCTATAAATTTTTACAATTATTTTTAGAACATAAATAACATTTTTATAATTTATAATATTCTTTAAGTTCATTTTTGTTCAATTATTTTTCCTATTCTGTGTACAAAAAGTTTAGAGCCATTAATAACATAAGATCATATCTAAGTATCTGAAATAGGAATCAACAGTTAGAATGTCTTCTATATTGTATAATATAATAAAGTGTATATTTTTGGTTTTGCCTTGATGAAAGAACAGGTACATAAACAATTGTCACTCTATTCCCATCTCCCAAAAGAATCTTATTATTGAGGGGTAGTTAAAATGAATGAAAAATATTTAGTATGAAAACTATCAAATCTGAAATTATTTTATGATTAACTTCAAAAAAATAAACATTTCTGAATTAAGACTCTCTGCTTAGAGTCCTACTCTGATTACTTAATTACTAAATCAAATACATTCCCAAACAGTTCTTCATGCTTTAGTATTTATTATCTGTTTCTATTTAAGAAGACAATGCCCTAATTTTTATTTAAATCAAAAAGCCTTTGGCATTTCCCCTCTTCTGCCATTCAAAGTGTTACAAGGATCCTCTTAAAATGCAGGCGTGCTGTCTGTCTCTCCTTTCTCTCTTTTTCTCCCTCTGTGTGTGTGTGTCTCTCACTCAGACACACAAACAGACACAGACACACACACACAATTTATCTTCCTTCCATCTGAAACAGGTTTTTCTATAGGTCTCTTTTTTCAACATAGGTATAGAATTAACACATCCTTACCTACTATTATTATTAATTTAGTAATACACTGCTTTATTCCTCCCAAAAAGCATTTCACAGGCATTTGTACAGCTACGTTTGGTAAAGAAATTAAAAGCAAATAGGAGAAATTTGTGTGTATATATATAGAGAGAAAGCAGATACCTGTACAGGAAAATGTTAATATTAAGGGAATCTGAGTAAAGGGTATAATGGGAATTCTTTGTACGCTTCTTTCAACTTTTCTATAAATGACTATTTCAGATTAAAAAAATATATACATAAGTAAAAAATTAAGACAAAACTAGGAGTGAGTGTAGAACACAAAACAAGTTGGAACGACAAAGCCACCACTTAACAGAAGTGGGCAAAAAATTCAGTTACAAGCTTTATAACAACCAACATGAAGCAAGAAATAATAAATCATGTGATTCACTGCCCATTAAGATAAATACAGATCATGGCTCAGGGAGGAACAAACGGCAACTATTCTTGGTTCCTAGCACTGAAATGAGAAAGAAATTTCTCCCATGGATTCTCGATATCCTGAATAACATTTTTACAGTAAGTACAATAAAAGTTTCACAGGGCTGCTTTGTACACCATCACTCAGATTGAGTCAACAGCATAATGCCAAAATGAGATTCAGTAAAAGCGGTTCTACAGAATACAAAACCAGGTAGCCCACGTATACAACTCCCAAACAGCTCTGTTAAACTTAAGGATAAAATCATAGCATGCCTATAGGAATAGACACTCTGCACATTTTTCAGACAATCTTTTCAAAATACTATTTGTTTTGATCAAACTTTTGGTAAACATTGAATCCCAGGCAGAAGATATGATCCCTGCAAGAAACTAACACAGCTCTTTTTTGTTATTGCTTAAGAGCCATATCCCTTAACAAGCAGCCAAGCTGGGGGTAATGTTGATACATACTCTTATTTATAAATTTACGAAGTTTAATAGCTTTGCAGGGCCTAGATGAAGATCATCTTAACACAAAAACAAATCATCAGTTGCCCTTAAAGTTCTAACTCAGTGCCAGAATAATTCTAGCTTGCAAAAAGTTTAAGCACATGCCTACTACACATAAATAAAACATCCACAGAACATGTTACTGAGAATAATAATAAAAGCCCTGAGTCTACTCTTCAGTATGAACTGGTAATTTTATATACACCTAGGTGACTAAAAGCATTAGACAGCATTGTTATTTATGTAACTGAGTAAATTACTACAAATTAAAACTTCAATATTAGAACAGTTAATGTGTAGCAGTTTTTTCTCTAGTACCTGAAAATAAAAGCATACCACATGCATAATTCTTTTTCTGGTCCTCAGCTTCAGAGTACTATTAACAGCCATATGTGGGACTGGCTCAGGAGAGAGACATTCACCTGGTACCTACAGTATTAGGCTAAAATAATGTGTCCACAAGTTTGTCTTTTCTACTAGACTTTGAGTAAGGAATCATGACAGTGATTCTCAAACTTCAGTGTGCATCAAAATAACTAAGGATACTTATTTAAAATGTAGAAGTACAATATTGAAGTACACAATATTGTTCTTGGTGGTATATTTTAAAACCTCATTTAACACTTGTTTATAGGATTTGTAAAATATGCTCTAAAGATAATATTTAATAGAAAATCAAAAGAACATAAATAGTAGATAAAATGCACTTCTGCAGTCACAACTGAAAACAGAAGGAAAATGCCAGACATATAAATGATCATGAGGATGATGATTTTTATTTATAGAGTACCTAACTTTTGAGTCATTAAAATAATTTTATAAAAATTTAATATATAGGGCTTCCCTGGTGGTGCAGTGGTTGAGAGTCCGCCTGTCGATGCAGGGAACACGGGTTCATGCCCCGGTCCGGGAAGATCCCACATGCCGCGGAGCGGCTGGGCCCGTGAGCCATGGCCGCTGAGCCTGCGCGTCCGGAGCCTGTGCTCCGCAACGGGAGAGGCCACAACAGTGAGAGGCCCGCGTACCACCAAAAAATAAAACAAAACCAAAAAAATTTAATATATGTTAACCACTGCCCGTGCAGTCACCCACTGATGAAGACCATGGGAAGAGGAAAGTGACAGGAAACACAGGAGTGTTTAAACAGCAAGGTAGCAGGAAAGGGCTATCACAACAGAAGAGCAAAGAGAACATCCTTCTGGTATTTCTTTCCATCTTAATACCCACTTTCACAGTTAATAACACTCTAATTCAGTTCCAAACTTTATAACAACCAACATAAAGTAAGAATTACAGTGCAAAGGAAAAAAAGTAAATTGGGACTGAACATACAGTATTAAAAGTGCCCATTTTTAACCATGTGATTCTAGCATGTTGTTCAAAAATTAGTATCCATGATATTAAAAACTCAACTGCCAAATATTAAAACTGATATTTACTATGAGTTACACATCATAAGGCAATCCAGGAATCTGTTCACTGTGCGGACTGTCTCAGCCCTGGGTTCACAGACCTGACACAGCCCAATTGTCCATGGCTTCCTTTTCTCCTTATTAAGAGTTGTCACTACCAGAAAAATTTCACTACTAAAGTTTTTGATTCAAATTAAAACTCAAAATTAAAACTTCAAAAAACAAGCCCATCGAATATTTAAAGGAATAAAATGTTTGTCAGCAACATGCAACAACGGATGCAACTTTATGTGACAAACAGTGCTTTTTAGCCACACATGAGCATCCCACCAAGGTAAGTTCGGCTGTGATCGCTCATTGACATGTAAGGGGCTGGCAGTTACTTCAGGGGAGTTTAAGGCCGTAAAACAGTCTGAACTCTGAATCTGTAGTTGGCTCATGAATGTCTGAAATACACAGCGACCTCTTAAAAACGTGGTAAAGACTTAAAATCTAAAGGATATACATCCTACTCAAACTCCATATGAATAAATGATCAAACAACTTATTCAAAATAAATCCAGATATGGTAAGCTCTTATGATAAGATATTCCATTACATGTTTTTCTACAAATTCAGTCTGTAATTAAATCATATCTGAATAGATCATGATGTATATTCTCACTGAAAAAAATTTATATATGTAATATCTATCTCCCTAAGAATAAAATTATAGTTAGTAACTAGATTAATTCGATTAAGTTCCCTTCATCTGGATAGCCTCAAGTCTCATGCAAGACTCAGAGTTCTAATTTACTCTTAAATATTATCAAAATACATTAAATTAGAGAAAAGAAATAACTCTTAAAAGTCACTCAGAGGATGGAAAATTATGGAAATTTGACACTCGGTCCAATGATCTCTTATCAGCCAAAGAAGTCAGGTATGATATTACCTGACCTGAAATCTATACATGGATAAGAATTAGTACAATCATTAATTTATCAAAGGATGACTTTTTCAAGGGGTGAATGGGAAAAATATTTGCATGGATGTCACAACAGACAATGAAGTCCTGCAAATCAGTAAGAAAAAGATAACAGTTTAATAGAAAAACAGGTCAAAAATATGAACCAGGCAATTCACAAAATAAATACAAAGGCCAATAAACATAAGAAAAGATGAATGTTTACTGATTTATTGTCTTTCCCCAGCTGTCCTTACCTTCACTAGAATGTAAGTTCCATGAGCTCAGAGACTTACATTGTCTTATCCATTGTGTATCTCCAGTGCCTATATTAGTGCCTGGGACACAGTAAGTACTCATTAAATTTTGCTGAATAAATAAACAAACCTCACTAAAAACAAAAAATAACAAACTAAAACAGGATACTACTTTTTAACTTATAAGACTGGCAACAACTAAAAAGATTAATGACATCAAATAGCAGGGAAGGTGGGAAGAGATGGTTCTCTCATAAACTGCTTTGGGGTATGTAACTTCCTACGGCTCTATGGTAGAATCTGACAATACTCTAAGAATTCAGCTCTTAAGAACCCATCCTACAAAAAATAAAGCACAGGTTCACAATGGTGTGTGCCACAACAGTCACTGAAACACTACTTGCGACAGCAGAAAAACGGAAAATGTCCAGCAATGGGGATATTATAAAACCATTTTAAATAATGTATATTATTTAAATATGCATATGTAGATCTATGTGTAGTAATGTGGAAAGACATGTACTAATGTAGTACTAATGATGTTCATCATACTCAGGTGAAAAACATAAGTTGTAAAATAATATGTATAGTGATATCCCATTTTTTAATTTAAAAAGTCTGATTCCATATTTATTCTAGCACAGATACATTTGTACAATTGAGGGGGGAAAAGTCCGTAAGGACACATTCAGTACTGTTAACCATTCTTACTGCTAGGGAGTTTTTTTAGGTGGGAAAAACAATTTTTTCTTTGTTATAAGCATGTATTATGTTTCAAATTTTACATAATAGAATTTTTAAATGAAAAACAAAAAAGACAGTCTACAGGTTTTCAAGTAATTTAAATTAAGTCAATTTATATTATTTAAATCATAGCCAGAAAAACTTCAACCACTGATCTAGAAGATTTAGTTTAATCAATACAAGTGTACAACTTGAAAACAATCCCCTCAACTAATATGAAGATATAACCTTAAGAATGTTCACATAACTGGCTATTTTCAAATAGGCCAAGTCTCATGTATCCACACAAGTGTTCACTCTGTCTGGAACGTGTTTCTCCTCACCTTTTCTCACTTTACCACCACTCTCCACCCTCACTGGCTAGAAAGCATCCAGCTTATCCTTCAGGATACAATTCAGCTCTTTGAAATGCCTTCCTACTGTGACATAATAAAAACATTTGTAAGAAAGAAAACCAATTTCTTAAAAAAGATTAAAGGAAGCTATTTTCTCTGCTACAGATAATTCTAATTTTTTACTACTGATTTTTTAGTGTTCTAAAAAGCCACTTAAGGGAAACAAAATAGTCATTGATTTTTAATTATCCAGATATTTCTATAGTTTCTAAAATTCTCCACCTGATTATAGAAACAACGAAAGGCTTCAAGATAAACCATATTCTGGGAAAAATACTGATGAATTTTTAGAAGTCCACACAGATTAGACATGTTCTTGGTTGGAAAACAAGCATTTATGATAAATTTTTTCAAAATGAAATAAATCTAAAGTTTTTGACATTACAAAACTAACAATGCATTTTTTGTTCTATGTCAATTTAAATGCTTTCAAACTGATTCATGTAAAAATATGCGCAAAAATAATTGTGCCAGGCTATCACTGGTATTCCAACTTCCACCTGGGAAATAAATTTTATGGCTATACTATAAACTTCCAAAATCCTGAAGTTTTAATAGATATGCTGACACAACCTTAACCATAACAGTTCTAGCAACTGCTATAATAAATCTGTCAGTTTCTATAATGCCTATGACAAATCCATTAATATGAATGATGTTCACTTCACATAGCACACCACACAGCAACTGCACAAGTACATCATCTCCATTCTGAGTAGCAAATCAGTAATCAATATTTGTAAAAGCAGCAGCTAATCCTTTGTAAAATCACTGGTTCAGTGATTGAAGAGTTTGCTCAATCCACACAGTTAATCCCTCTTCATCTGCTTGAGCCCTCTATTTATCCCGGCCTCTTACAGTGCTAGCTATGGCCGATTAATATATCTCCACACGTTAAACATGACCTGACAATTGACACAGGATATTGCTGACAGGATAAGCTCTACAAACACTGGCCTTTTAAAAAGGAAGCTTAAAATTAACATTCAGAAACCCAGAGTTTACAAATAGGTTCAGCACTATCCCTTCCCAATTCCAGTCACCTGATTTATTGAGCTCACACTCCTTAGGAAATATGTCCTTATTTTTGGTTTGAAAAGTCTTCTGGCAGATTCTAGAATGCCTGTTCATAAAGTATGTCTTGTTATTAATTTAAGTCAAGGTAAATAGAAATTTTGTGGCCAAGAGAAGAGGCTCATATGTACAAAACCATTTCGAGAATTCTTATATATGAAGTAGAAGTCCCTGTTCTTGGCTAATGGTACTTTAAAGTTCTACATCTGAAGAAAAACCTCAGAAAAGCATTTTAATACTTAAGGCTTTGAATGGGAAAAAAAAAAGATTCATTTTCACACTGAAAAGTGATTGACAATATTATAAGTGCTCTGTGCTAACAGAAACAGATACTGGACAGTTATAAAATAAAAAATAGTTTAATCATCCTTAACAATTAGATGATATGACAGATTCCTCTTTAGGAATATGTTAAATTTTATTTAAAGACCTAATATAAATTTCCTTAACAAAGTTATTGCAATTCAGATAGTCTATGCATCCTTAATGAGACTACTTGAAGAAAAAGCAAATGCAAATTTTCATGTCAAATTAAGAGTAAAGAATAGGCATAGAAAAAAATTTCTTTCCTAATCCAATATATTGAATGAAATTAATTTTTTAAAAGACAACATGAACTCCTGTACATGTACAACTTCTGGTTAGCTGTATCTAAAAAGGAATATCAACCAAACTATTAAATCTTTTTTTTTGGCTGTGTTGGGTCTTTGTTGCTGCCCGCAGGCTTTCTCTAGTTGTGGCCAGCGGGCGCTACTCATCCTTGCGGTGCACGGGCTTCTCATTGTGGTGTCTTTTCTTGTTGTGGAGCACAGGATCTAGGCATGCAGGCTTTAGTAGTTGTGGCACATGGGCTCAGTAGTTGTGGCTCACGGGCTGTAGAGTGCAGGCTCCATAGTTGTGGCGCACAGGCTTCGTTGCTCGCCGCATGTGGGATCTTCCCGGACCAGGGCTCGAACCTGTGTCCCCTGCCTTGGCAGGCAGATTCTTAACCACTGCGCCACCAGGGAAGTCCCAAACTATTAAATCTTACACTTTTCATTCCTCCTGAGAGGAAGAGGAGGCCACAGAAATGCTGAGAAGAAACAATACGAGAAGACCAGGAAAGAATGGTCTGACCAGAAGCCAAAAGAGAACAGAATTTTAAGAGAGGAATGAATGAACGATCAGCAGTATCAACTGTTTCAGAAAAGCCGAGAAGGAGAAATGCTAAAACTTGTTCACTGAATATGGAAATCAGGAGGCTGCAATGGCCTTGCTGTCAGGGAGGAGGTATTGTGGGCAGAACCAGTAGTAATTAAGAAATAAAATGGGAGAAAGGGGAACAAGGAAAAGAGAATTGGCCTTTTAAAAACCTCAGTGGTGAAGCGGGAGACGAGAGGGAACAACAGCCAGGAAGAAACGGATTTCTGGTTTACTTTCTAATTCAATATTTGTAGAAATATTCCCTTTTCAATATCAAATTCCACTATAATGTAACATCTAGTCTTCAAAATAACTAAAAGCCAACACTGCAGTTTTAAAAGTCTGATCATTTTAACCTTATTTAGTAAATACATTCATATGTAATATTTAAAAATGAATAATAATAGGTTAAAAAATGATAACTAGCATTTGAAAATTTAGGGTGACATCTGTAATGCAGAGCTAAAATGTTTCATATGGCATGTTGCATATTTTAAGAATGCAATCTTAAAATCTAACAACTTTTCATATAGTAAGCAAAATAATTTGCTAGTTAGTTGCATTCGCTATAAAAAGAATTACACACATCATCAAATCTTACAAGATAACTGGTTCTAATTAGCCTTACTGAAAGAAGCTAACGCACAGAGTGAATAAAAAGAAAGCAATACTAGTTCAATATTATAGGTGATCTGTCCATGTCAAGAATATAGCACATTAGATAACTAGAGAAGTTTGCCAACAGCCAAGAAAAATAAATTTCAAAACTCTTTCGAACCATAAAAATTACTTATAGTCCAGAGTCACCAATGCCATTTCATACCATCTTGAAATAGTGGTATTTCTCTAGTACATTTAAATTATGATATTGCAAAGCTCAGTTTATACATAACTTTAAAAAAAAAGCATCTACTGTGCAAACTATACATTTACTCACGTTGAAATCTTTTAGGTCTACTGTTAGTTGTCTTTAAACATCCTAATGAAATTCTTTAGGACTCTGCACATGTCATTATTTTAATGTTCTCTCTCATACAAACACATACACGCATGTAAAATGTGCGTATATGTATGCATGTATGAAGATACACACACACAACGCTGCCCAATATATCCCAGAGAAGCTAATATTTGACTTACTTTTCAAATCACAGTAATGTTCATAAACAGCTTATATTTTTAAATACAACTGAAATCATCCTCTAAGAAACAGTATTTTTTAAGGTGAAGGTAACTGAATGTTTCAAAGGAAGGCAATTTATAACTTCTCTCAAAAACCTTTCACACTCTTACTTAAAACATCCAAGTAACTAAAATCATAAACTTGCAAGCCAATTTGCCAATGTTACATGCATAGCCAGAGAACAAAATAACACCCACATAAGATCAAACCTGTAACACTGGCCTCTTAACAATGAATTTTAACTGAACTAACTTGCTAGTCCAGCATTAGCTGCTTCTTTAGGACATAATGAGGAGGCAGCAGTGTGTGTCATTGACCAATTGAAGTCACATGTTCTGAAGAAAGTGTTATCTATCTTTAAGTCTGAGACTTTAGATTTCTTTAAATATTTTCATTTATATTTTAATAATAGGAAGTATTTACTCTCTGGAGTGTCAATAAAGCCATTTTGCTTGTATTTTTTTAGTCACATTAATAAAACCATATAAGAAAATCTCAAAAAAAAGAAAATTAGTGGTCACACTGAAAGTGATCTAGTAATACCATACATTTCTTTGTAGATTCAGACATAAAAGATATAAAGTCTACATTTTTTTATTCTAAGGAATTCAAAAAATACAAAGGCAAAAAAGATGATTTTTTTCAAAACTCATCCCATTATTCTGGCTCAGCACACCATATCAAGAGGTGCATGATGTCGATTTGTCCCATTATAGACGATGTAACTTTTCATTGCCTATGTAAGGTGGTATCTGCTACATTTTTCCACTGCCACATTACTATTTTTCACTTTACAGTTAATAAGTATCTTATGGGGAGATTCTTTGTGATGATGGAAATGTCCTATTCTTCCTCAAACTTTCCACCCATGAGTTTTAACATTCATTTATGATTCTTGCCTGAATTAATTATTTCTATCATGACTGCAAACGGTGATGTTTCTAATTTTTTTTCAACTTTCTTTTTAATAAATGAAAATGTTGGTGGGATAGGGAGGGTGGAAGGGAGATGAAAGAGGGAGGGGATATGGGGATATATGTATACGTACAGCTGATTCACTTTGTTATAAAGCAGAAACTAACACAACACTGTAAAGCAATTATACTCCAATAAAGATGTTAAAAGAAAAAAGAAAAGAAAATGTTGAATACTCTTTATATGAGAAAGCTGAAAGCTAGACAAAAGAATACAATTTGGGGATGGAATACTTAGTAAAGATAAATAGCTGATTCTTGCCTGCTAGACTCTGAAAACATGACGTGTGTGTGTGTGTGTAACATTTTTGTAACTGTACAGCAACCAGGTATAGTACCTCATAATGCACATAAACTGTGCAATAAAAAAAAATAGCAATAGCATAGTCATCCTTAGTAGAAGAAGAAGAAAAAAATAAATTAGGAGTCAGAAGACTACTCCTGTCAGCCCTTAAACTTCACAGTGGGTACCTAGAAGATTCAATCTTTCTAGACCTCACTTGTGGAATGAGAAACATAGACGAGATCATTTGTAAGCCTCCTTTCAACTCTAGTATTCTGCATTCTAATAATACTCAGATATATTGATTTATGCAAAGGTATTTTTTAAAATCTTTACCACACACCTTGTACACCCAATCAAAAATAAATAAATAGGGGCTTCCCTGGTGGTGCAGTGGTTGAGAGTCCGCCTGCCGATGCAAGGGACACGGGTTCGTGTCCCGGTCCAGGAAGATCCCACATGCCGCGGAGCAGCTGGGCCCGTGAGCCATGGTCGCTGAGCCTGCGCGTCCAGAGCCTGTGCTCCACAACTGGAGAGGCCACAACAGTGAGAGGCCCGCGTACCGCAAAAAAAAAAAAACAATTACTTTATACAGCTATAAAATGGGAATTAACAGGCTGGTTATCAGTAAATGTACAAATCTGACAAAACTACCATAGATTTAGTAAATTCTGAAAACAATGCATAAGTACTGTGCGTAAAGCAAAAGTCAATATTTTTATTAAAATAATTTAAATGATCATAGTAAAAGCTGACTCACTTTTATGCAGGTCATTTTTTCAATATGTGGCTAAAAGATGACACAGAAAACCAGCAAAGAGAAAGTTATATTTGAAAACAAAAAGGTTTGGGAAGATGCAGGTTTGGGCATAAGCTACTTGAGGGCTAGACCACAGAAGTTTTATTCATCTTCTTTTTCCCACTGCACAGTACTTGAAACATAATCATTTAATAAATTCAGGTTGAATAAATAAAGTTATTAAGTGAAGATATACAGTATGGGATCATCCTTTATATCCAAAGATTAACTTTTACATTTTGTGTTGAAATTTAGTAACCATGGTGGGCCATAAAGCCAAATTATGCCCTCCAAAAGAAATAAAACTCTAATTTAAGTCAGTAAGCACTACATAAATATCAGAAAAACCAAGGCCTACTGAATTTTTTGTATGCAGTACTTTATAAAGAAGTTGGCAAACATTCAGCCAGCCAGAGGAAATTCCAAGTGAAACTAAATCCATGTGTGTGTTTGTTTTGTGGGAACCGATTATTTTCACGGCATGTAACTTTAATTGGTGGCAGATATAAAATGTCACTTTATAGTTACACTACATGTTCATTCAGTTATGCATAGAATCTAGAATAGCTGATTAATAAACTTTTAACACTAATAGGAAACTTCACTTCCTTATGCTAATGCTGGGTACAATGATAATGCTTAGCCTGTTGGACCCAGCCTGGATGTAGTTTTTGATGTAAATCCACTGATGGTCTTGGTGACTGTCTGTCCCCTGTCAAAAACACCCCTGTTGGATAAGAATGATATTCTCCAGAAATACACTTGGTGTGATTTGAAAATCAGACTCATTTTAAACGCCCCAAAACAAAGGAGTTAATTCAAGTATGTAATCATGTAGGTCCACAAAAACTAGCGGCCACAAACATCACCTCCTGCACCCTAATATGGCTGTTCCTTACAGATTGGCCCAGGGCACCAGCAAAATGGAATGAGGTACCATTTTACATTTCTCTCTTCCTGTCTCCCACTGAGGATATAAAAGCAAAAACCCTCCTTTTTTTTCTACTTCAGATTATATGAACTGAGATTTATTGAACTCCTGAGGATGCAGGCAAGATAATTTGTATTAAGTTAGCATTCTCCTTAGGTGTTTCTTGGCACGCTACCGGCTCGTCTCTGTTCCATTTACTCTGCCTCTTCAAGCTAATACATTTCCAAAGGAGCATAAACAAACATCAGTTTAAGACAGTGATTCTGCAATTGGACACCAGGATAAAGTGCTGGCGCCTCCCAACAATTTCTCCCTTTCCTTCTCCCTCTAAACCTCACAACTTCAATTATGAAATTTATTTCAAAATAAAATATTTTTCACATAGTCTATATTCCATATTGATAGTGCATGATAGTCATTATTCAGTGAACAGTAAACATTTATTATAAATCTGGCATATGTCAAGAACCATACTATAACCTGGGGAGATATAAAGACAACACAGGTTCTGCTTTTAAAGGGCTCATATCTTGCACCTTAAAAACAACAACATGTGATGAAACAATAAGTTATTGTATAAGCTTAATACATAAACCAAATAAAATGCAACTGAAGTGGTAGTTCCTGGGGTAAGGCTACTGTAAGGTATGACGTGTGAAACCCGGTGCCACTGAAAAAGGCAGAGTTGGAGAATTATCACTGGTACACTTCTCTTTCTCCTCACATCCCAATCTTTTTTATAGGTAAAAAAATTTTAAAGCCCATCAGGACCAACTCTGAAGAGAGAAAGTCTTCAAAAAGAGCAATACGCATCTTGAAAGGCAGAAAGGAGGGGAGAATAACTGCAGCTTCTTTGTCTCGCTGAAGTGCATTTTGGTGGAGAAAAGGACAAGATCGAGTTGTAGGTGTGTATATAGATGCCTATGTATGCTACCCGTCAGGATGCTCTCTCCCAGTGAGTAGCCAACCAGTCCCTTAACTTCTCAAAGCCCCCTTAGTTCAGGGTGACCAAACTAATTCACTCTTTCTCCGAATGAATGTGCATTACGCCACTGCTTCTTTTGCCAAAGCCTAGTAAGCAAGCAATACCATTCTGAAACTTGGGATTTCAAGATATGCTATAAATAGTAAAACATGCTGTGGCACCAATTCAAATCACAGCTCAAAAAGAATATGGATAGCACCAAGAATCTGTATAGAATTTTTTAACACTGTTGAAAATATTTTGGGTTAGATTAGACTGCAGCTGCAATAGAAAAAAAGAAAAAAAGAGCAGGGTATTACTAACATAAGCTAACAAACACCTTATTTGTTATTGCCTCTAATGGATAAATGGCATCACAGCACACATGTTGATTTGGAATAAGGAGTTACTAAATATTACTCTAAAGGGACCTTTTGAAAGTTAGGGTGCCCGAGTCTCTCACAGTCATTGAGCAAAAAATTAATTTGCAATGATTAGAGTCTTTTTTTATAAATTACATAGAGAGAGGGGAAGAAAGAGAGAGACAGACAGACAGTATTGAGAGGGAACTCTCTCAGATTTCCACATACACACACATTTATATTCACACCCATCCTTATACCTTCCCTCCTGACTCACAGAAAGTTCTCTCTCCCTTGAATCTTGAATCTATCCCTCTCCACTGCTGCCTCCTCTGCTACATATAAACATGATCAAGTCCCCAAATTTACTTTGCATCTCTCTCTGGCTATTGTGCCCTTTCCTCCCCTTCACTACTTGAACATTTTAAAATTTTTTGTTGAGATAAATATAGATTCACATGCAGTTGTAAGAAATAATACAGAGTCCCTTGTACACTTTGCCCAGTTTCCCCCAATGGTAACATTTCACAAAACTAGTATAATATCACAACCTTATTGACATTGATACAACTCACCAATCTTGTTCAGATATTCCTAGTTTTACTTGTGTTCATTTGAGTGTGTGTGTATTTAGTTTTATACTATTTTATCACCTGTGTAGGTTAATATACATACTACAGTTAAGACACTGAACAGGTCCAATACCACAAGGGTCCCTCATGTCATCCTTTCATAACTACAGCCTCCCCCTTCCCTAAATTCTGGTAGCCACTACTCTGCCCACCATTTCTATAACTCTGTCATTTCAAAACTGTTATATAAATGGAATCAAACAGTATGTAACCTTTAGGGGTTGGCTGTTTTCACTCAGTGGAATTGCCTGGAGATTCATCTAAGTTGCCATGTGTATCAACAGTTCATTCCTTTGTATTGCTGAGTCCTATTCCAAGGTATGTGTGTACCACAGTTTGTCACTACCTAGCTTTTTTAAAAAGCAGTTTGCTTCTCTAATTCTCACTTCTCATTCCTCAATCCACTACAATTTGACTTCTGCCCATATTGCTCCATAGCTATCTCATAAAATCACCACAACCTCCTAATTTCTATTCAAGAGGCAATTTTTGGCCTTTATCTTTCTTGGTCTTTCTGAAGCAACTGATACTACTGACCACTCATCCCTCCTCTAAAAATCTCTTCTCCCTTGGCTTCAAGTCAAACAATTCTCTCTTGGTCCTCTTATACTGGCCATTTCCAATCTACTTTTGTGGACCTTTATCCTCCTCACCACAGTCCTTAATGTTAATATCCTCCCAGGATTCCATTTTTAGTGTTTTCACTTCCAAAATTCTACACACCCTCCCAGTGTAATTTCACCCACACATATAACTTCCACTGCTCCCTATATGATGAAGACTCTAGCCAAGACCTTTCTCCTAAACTCCAAATCCATATTTTCAGATGACAATGTTTCACCTTCTAGATTTCACGCGTCCAAAACTGAACTAACACGTTACCCCCTTTCTGGTCACTATGACTAACCTAATTCCAATCACTTCCTCTCTTTCCTGCAGCCCAGCGGTCCCCAACCTTTTTGGCACCAGGGACCGGTTTCGTGGAAGACAATTTTTCAGCGTACTCGGTGGGTGGGGTAGGGGATGGTCCAGGCGGTAATGGGAGCGATGGGGAGTGACTGTAAATAAAGATGAAGCTTCGCTCCCTCGCCTGCCACTCACCTCCTGCTGTGCGGCCTGGTTCCTAACAGACCGTGGACCGTTACCAGTCTGTGGCCTGGGGCTTGGGGACCCCTGCTGTAACCCCTACCTCAATGAATGGTACCACATTTATTTAGTCACCGCAAAGCTTCAGATTCATTTCAACTTCTTTCCTTTCACTTTCACTAAACTTATCAACTCTATCCCTGAAATATTTCTTCAATTTATTCCCTCCTCTACTCCCCACACCATTTCTTTAGTCTAAGCTTTTATCATTTCTCACTTGCATCATCACAACAGCTTCTCCCTACTTCTGGTCTCTCCAGACCATTCTCTAAACTTCTGCTAAGTGCTCTTAACCTAGATACAAATCTGATATGTCATTTCTGTACTAAGATCTTACAATGGTTCCATGATGTCCATAAGCCTAACTTCTTAGCACGATACACAAGCCCTTCAAAATCTATCCCTTGCCTACCTCTCCATCTTCTTCACCTTTCATACATCTGCATCCTATGCTCTCACCATTCCAAACCACTTGCAATTCCCAAATGTGCTGTCTCACACACCAGTGATTCAGGTCTCCAATGAATCTGGAGTGCTCTATGCAGGAACCAAAATGGTAGCTGGGACTTCTAGGAGGTCAAAGGGTTGAAATCATTAATTGATTTGATATTCAGAGGAAAAGAAATTTTAAATGTTTAGAAATGTTCTATATTTAAAGAAAAGAACAAATATTTCAAACATTTAACATAAAATATCTTTTCTGGAGATGGCAGCCATTCGGTTCCTTCAACTCCAGAAGATTAAATTCAAATGCCCTCCTAAACAGGCCAGAAAAAGAAGTAAAGTGGTTGATAAAATCTTTCTAGACACTGAATATAATATAAAATAAAGTCTAAATTATAGATTCTTCAGAGATATAATGAGATATTTTGCTCTCCAAAGAAACTAAATGATAACAGAAAAAAAGGAAATAAAATTTGCTTCTGGTGAAATTTGCTAAACATTAAATTGTACACATTAACAGTTCTTTGACTATTAGACATTTCCTCAGATGTGCAGGACTCCCAATGATTTAGTTTTAATCTTCTTTCATTATTCCTGCGACACCTTTAAGCACCGATAACAGACTGATCAATCCACACCCCCAGGTAGTGTATTCTTCTGCTTATTCACAGGGTAGCAGTGTGTTTCAAAATGAGGTCACCACTGGGAACATAAATGAGTACTCAAAATGTCTGCAGAAAGCAGTTGTTCTTTTTTTGTACACACACAAACATAAGAATACTAAATAATGAGGGTAACAGGCTGCCACAACAGTCCAGAGTGTGGTGTCGAGACTAGCAAACAACGATGATACGTAGCTGTAGGGAGGAGTAATAAAGATGTCAGAGAGACACATGAATGGTATTTTGAGGTAAAAAAAGGAAAATAGACTAAGTTTCTGGTAAGATATTACATACCCATTGCTTTACAACTCCACGTCTATAAATGAACTGAGTTGTATGTATCTAAACTAATAAAATTCTAGAAATATACAACTGTATGAGCTGTAAATTTTGACATGGCAATCCCATTAATTACATTTTACATAGGTTTTACAATAACAAAAGATAATACAGAATCCTTTTGATGACCCTGAATTGATCTCTAAACACTGAGACCTAAGTCAGAACACTGCCAAGCTCTAAGAATTGTAGTGACAAGTATAAAGTTGTTTGTTATAGAAAAGTCACTACTGGTGAATAAGAAAGCCCTTATTTTTAAATGCTGGGGAGAAAAACATATCGGGGAAGCAGAATTCATAGTGCTTAGAAGAAAACTACAGGGCTGGGTTTAGTGTAGGCTCCCTGGGGAATAAGTTATTGAACCTCTATTTAGCCTCAGTTTCCTAAGCTGAAGAAGTAAATAATAAGAGCACTGATCTCATAGAATTGTTCTGAAGATTAAATGATACAATTTATGTAAAGCACTTAGAACAATATTTGACAGTTTTCCAGGCCCTTCTGGTTCCATAGTCTATGATTCTGCTAACAATTAGTGCTATACACACACTCAGACTTTTAAGTTCATAGAAAGGACATTAAGAATGGCAAATAACTTTGAGTCGATGGGCATATTTCTGTCACTGCATTCACTATTTTGCACTGTGATCATCTGTATGTATGTGAAGAGCATAGCACACTGGTCAAAGTCATGGGCTCGGGAACCAGACAGGGCTGTGTTTCCCAGTTCATGTTCTTCTACTCAATAGCTGGATGACCTCAGGCAAGTTACTTTTCTGGGAAAGTAGGTAACACTTTATATCAAACACATATATTTCTTAATGGCTCTAAATGGAATATATTTTGTGCTTAAGTAATATAAATATAATTTAAGGATAGTATATATGCTACAGTATATAAAATAAATTTAAAGTAAAAATAAATTTATTTCCTCTCCTTCAAATATTTGATATGATAAGAAAAGCAAATAATGATTTGCCTTGTCAATGTCAAAAGCAGTTAAAAAGATAATTTTTTCAGACTGTAATATCTGCCTTAATAGCTGAGACATTCTAAACTTAAGCCTAGAATTTCAAAAAACTCAGAAAGTTAAATACACCAATTGAAATTAATTAGGAGACAATAAATTTGAATGGGTAACAAAATAGAATTTTTTAAAAAAATTTATAAAACACAGTGATGTTAAGTGTTCTTAATTTTATTGTGACTAGAAATGTGAATCTATCAATAATTCCAAATAAAGTTCTGATGGGGGCATCCTGCTTTTAAAACTTATTTGGGGTTACTTGTAATTGCTGTCACTGAATACTGTTTATAAAATACAAGAATGATTCTAATAATAATGAAATAGTAACTTTACACTATATTATAAATAAATATATAATAATTATATATATTATAATTTTTATAATAATAATTTTCTCTACAACTTCTTTAAAATATTAATTAATTTATTTATTTGGCTGCACCAGGTCTTAGTTGCAGCATGAAGGTTCTTTAGTTGCAGCATGCAGGATCTAGTTCCCTGACTGGGGATCAAACCCAGGCCCCCTGCATTGGGAGCGCAGACTCTTAACAACTGGACCACCAGGGAAGTCCCTACGACATTTTTTGCACAGTGAATAAACTCACTTTTTCTTACAGAGAGAATACAACCTCCTGCCCTTATTACCAAACAAATTCTGAACTAATGGAATGGAATGCCATTAATTTTATAAGCAGCTCTCTATATGCCATAGATCAGAAAAATCTGAAGACTAACTATACTCAAATAAATTTAATAAAGATAAATGTAACTTTGTTCATTGACATCAAATACCCTAATTAATATCCAAGATAGAAATGGTATAATTTTAGTATTTCTCTAATCCCAAAATTGACAACCATACAAAAAAGCACTTCGATTCATATCATTCTATAAAATACATTCTGCTGAAGTTTGAATTAGCTTCTTATTGGATATTGAGGCAAAACTTTCACAATGGATATCCAATATCACTGTACAACCAGGATTTACATTGGAGAATCCATTCAAGTACACGTTCAAGATGTTCTAAGTGTGGGTCAGGCAACAGTTACAATGGGACTTTAGGGATGAAGGACTGGGTTTATTGGAAAATGCACGGAAGCTGTAGGGCTTCTTCTATGACTATTGGAAGACAGCAGCATAAAGGACAAATGCTGGCTTGTAAAAGAAGCCAGCCTAATGAAAGCAAAGGGTTATGGGAAAGAAGTTGAAGATTATGATTATGAAGAGCCTTAGAACACAAGCAAAGGAATTTGGACTTGATTCAGTAGGCAATCTGCAACTGCTGTAGAATCTTGAGGAAGGGAATGATACTATCAGTGTAGCATTTTTATAAAAGCAATCTGGCAGGATGGAATTGGGAACATAAAAGGAACTTAAGAGATTTTTTAGTTTAGGAGGCAGCTACAGTAATTCTTTATGATGAGGTCTCAGACTAAACAGTAGCATTGATGGTAGATCTCCTTCATTCATTCCTTTCACAGAGAGAGCCTGTTATATGTTGGGTACTGTGCTAAGCATGGAGATTACAATGGTAAATAAGATTCATGGTCCCTTCTTTTGTGAAGCTTACAATATAGTGAGGGAGGTGAACAGAAAAACAAGCAACAAAAAATCACAAACATTACAAATTGTGATAAGTGCTATTAGGAAACAAACAGGGATGGAGAATAATTCAGAGGGCAAAAAGGGAGACTCATTTTAGAAAGGAGGCTCAAGGAAGCCTCTCTGAGGAGATGATTTTTAAGCTGAAACCTAAACAATGTGGAGGAACAAAGAACAGCATGTGTCAAAGCAGAAAGAAGTTTGGTTTGTTCAAGGCACTTAAATAAGGCCAGTGTAGCTCTAGCACATTGAGGGAAGGGAAGCCTGACATATTAAGAGACTGGAGAGGAAGCAGAGACTGAGCATGCAAGACATTATGGTAGCCTTGTTAAGAAACTGCAACTTGACTTTAAGTGCAATGGGAAACCACCGGAGGATTTTGATCAGGAAAGTGACATAAAATGTTTTTTAAAAAAGAGAGAAAAAACTGGTCATAAATTAGATATAAACAAAGGAAAAAACACTTGAAGTTCATTTTTTAAAAAACAAGTAATTTGTGTTTTAAGACTGGAGAACCTGTTGTACAAGAGTCCAATCTACTAAAGTTGTCACTACAAACAGGTTGAAATAATTTCAATTTGAAGTTAGATGAATTGCACTGATTAAGCTCTTACTAGTACAAATATGTTAAAACCCAGGAGTCTCCTGAATGAGAACAAGCAATTGGCATCAACCTAAGGAAAATATCTCTTACTCAAGAAATTTAATACCAATTGAAAATACTTACAAGATACGTACTGGTAAGAAAACCATTGAGATAAATTTGAAAGCGCTCGGGTTTCCCTGGTGGCACAGTGGCTGAGAGTCCGCCTGCCGATGCAGGGGACACGGGTTCGCGCTCCGGTCCGGGAAGATCCCATATGCCGTGGAGCGGCTGGGCCCGTGAGCCATGGCCGAGAAGCCTGCGCGTCCGGAGCCTGTGCTCCGCAACGGGAGAGGCACAACAGTGAGAAGCCCGCGTACCGCAAAAAAAAAAAAAAAAAAAATTTGAAAGCGCTCAACTAGCCTGTTTTCAGCACTGACTGACTTTGGACAAGTTGCTTAATCTCCGTATGCTGTTTCCTATAAAATGAGACACACTAACAGCCTGTAGAAGAGTCAATGTATATAGAGAACTCAAGAGTATTGGGCACAAAGCAAATGCTCAATAAGTATTAGCTGCTGCAATTATTACTGTGGTAGAGATGTTTTATTCTGCTTGGTTCAATTCATACTTCTGTCGTCCCTCTTTCAAAACCACACAATTTGTTTTCAATGACCTAAATAATTTCCATTCTTGCTTAGAGGCTATCTATACCAGGATGGAGAGTAAATATTTTAGGCTTTTCGGGCCAAGGCTCTGTCACAGCTACTCAATCTACTGCTGCAACTCAAAAGTAGCCATAGGTAATAAATAAATTAATGAGCATGATTGTGTCCCACAAACTGGGCACCTAAATTTGAATTTCATATTATTTTCATGTCTCAAAATATTATTCTTTTGAGTTTTTTCATTCATTAAAAAATATAAAAACCAGTCTTAGCTTACAAACTATATAAAAACAGGTGGCAGGCCATACTTTGCCAATCTAGACACTTATAAATATATGATCCTTTCAGTCATAATTTCTCCATATATAAAACCAAAGTGAATACAATCAGCTTTCCTAACTTCTCAATGTTGAAATAACAATATTTATTTTCACATGAGGAATAATATCTAGCTGATGGGCTCAATTTTTCTCCAATTTGCTCCAGGGCAACATAACACATCAAAAATCATGGCTAAAACAGTGCAAGAGGCTGTTATACTAAGTTTCTTTTGAGTATGAAGCTGAACTGTATTAAGGATATGGTTACACATTGAAAGTTTATAGAGATCATTGTAACATAAAAATTTCTATTATGATGTTAACTTTATCAATGCTTATTTTACAAGATAACTAGAGCTGTTGCCAGTTTTAACACAACAAAACAAGGTATTTATCCAGTCTCACTAAATCCCTGCCAACAGACATACTTTTAATAAAAGAGGAAGATGGAAGCTTATCCCTCAGCAACATAGTCAATACAAATATGATCCTCTTACAGTGTGTAAAACAGTATAGCTTACATATTAACATCAGCTCTGAACCGAGTAAGGTACATCAAAAACCCAACGGAAAAATAATGTTTTGTGGGGGTTTCTCCTTAACAAAAAAGATAAAGTTTTTCTGGAAAAGAAAGAAAAGCATATTTGCTCATTTTGCATATAATTAAAATTCACATCAGTAAAAATTCCACGTATCTGTCAAAAGAAGATGGAACTGCAAATGCCAACCTGGCTGCTAATGCTCCTGGCAGAGGTATTTACATATTTACCTGCTTCTAAAATAGTCAATGAATCAATTTTGCAACAAATCCTTAGTTCAAAAGGAGACTTATCAATGCGGACCTTTTAAAAGGAAGTTAGGGATCCCTAGGCTTTGTGTAGCTGCCATTTTTGTTTCATTTAAATACCGAATCAGAGACAACTCCTAAATAAAACACAGGACTTTAAATCAAAAGCTAAGACTCAACATTTGACACCTCCCTGTCTGCTCACCCATCACCAAGCCCCATGATTTGACCTCCTAAAGATCTCCATCTCTTCTGCTGTGGTCACTTCTCGACATCACTTCTCTACATCAAGCTACTGTCATCACTTCTCTACATCAAGCTACTGTCATCTTTCTCCCAAACCTCTGAAACAGCTCTTAGCACTATCTACTCTGACCACTCTCCTACACACTGTTCTTCATTCACAATACAGCCACTCTTCAAACCTCAGCCCAACTGTCTCTTTTTCAGGGAAGCCTCCCTGACCTTCCTGACTAAGTCAGATTCTCCTCTTAGCATCATGTACCTCTTTGCTCATAAGGTGTGCAAATAGTTTTCACCTTCGTTAAAAACCTGTTAAGCCCTTTCAATATACACAAGTTCTGGGAAAAGGACCAGGCCTTTAGGATCCTGAGGAAGCTAAGTTTTAGATACAACACTCAAACCTTCCCCACACATCTGTGGGTCTAGAACAAGAGTACAAATAGAGGCCCGCAGAGCATATGTCTAAATATTAAGAAGTTATCTATCAAGCTAATAAAACTATTAACTAAGACATGGTCTATCCTTCTAACTTGACACATATACACCATCATGATAACGTGGAAGATCAGGGTTGAATTTAGAATCTTTTTTTTTTTTTTTTTTTTTTTAAAACTTATTCTAATTTTTTTTTTTTTTTTTTTTTTTGCGGTACGCGGGTCTCTCACTGTTGTGGCCTCTCCCGTTGCGGAGCACAGGCTCCGGACACGCAGGCTCAGCGGCCATGGCTCACGGGCCCAGCCGCTCCGCGGCATGTGGGACCCTCCCGGACCGGGGCACGAACCCGTGTCCCCTGCATCGGCAGGCGGACTCTCAACCACTGCGCCACCAGGGAAGCCCTGAATTTAGAATCTTGATTCCTAAGACCTCTATATCTTTTTTCTTCTCACTCCTGGCTCCATCCTACAACCTCAAGGAGCCTTGTGCACATACCCACCTTTCCATGCTCTGTCCACACTCCGTGCACAAATCCATGGCTACTTCCTATGCCTGTGGGTGCTCACACTGGTAATATGACCCATCTACCAGAGGACAAACCCAGGGAAGAGGCCCACACAGGTCCTGGAAACAAGCTTGGGGCCATCTGAGCAGGGATTTCAGGGACCCTGGGTACCCAGAGCATGGTTTAGAAGGTAAGGTGAGGTGAAATTAGATGTATACAAGAGTTGGGCAGCTCCCCTTGAGCCCAACGACTGGACCTGTGACAGGGGATGGGTACAACTAGAGAAGGGCCCAATTAGGGTCCTCTAGAGTACAGGATCCAAAGCAGAGTCCCCTCTTGCCTGGGTCTAAGGACTGTACTGACAATACCATACAAACTATTTAGTAATCATGACAGGAGAAACATTCTCCCCAAAGTGACAGTTCTAGAACATCTTGTTTCCATGAACATATAATTCTTTGACTTTATTCTTGCTATGACGTTCTCTTTTTTTTAAGGTTAAGAAAAGATTTCTTCTTTCTACAGATCATGCTTTTTTAGAGAGCCATTATCTAATATGTAATTAACTCAATACTTTGTATCTCTTTTCCCCATAATTAATTAATTTTTAATCATGTGAACACTTATTATATACCACATGGGACAGGAAATGAAGTAAAAGTAGAAATCCAAGGCCTTCAAGTAACCAACTGTGCTAATGTTTTGTTGTCATGTACCCAACGTCCAGCTATTCCAGATTAGCACACAGATTAGAATGAAGCCAACTTCTTTGGTTTGAGCTCAAATTTTGCTCTAATTTACAACCATAAATAACTTTTAACCACCACTTTTCAAACTCCTACTAACTCAAAAATTTATATTAGTCAAAAAAGATTACTATGTGTATATAGATAAAAACAGAATCATCATAGCTTCAAGGAACAAAAAAAGAAAATGGTCTATTTATACTATTAAAGATGTTGTATTAGATTTCATGAAAGCTGAACTGTGACTATTTTATATTGTTAAAAAGTCATAGTAACAGAAGAGTGGGTAGATAATTAGAGGCAAGTCCTGCTTTCTTACAACAGCTTTTCTTACAACAGCTGTATTCACTGGCTGTGCTCCTGAATAAGCCACAGAACCTTTGTATCCCTCAGCCTTCCCAGGGGTTAAGAGAAAAAAGGAAAAGAAAAGATGTTATAGGAGAAATCAGAAGCACTTAGAATTCTTAAGAAAAATAGTTGTTATATAAATCCAGGTAATAATTAGCATATCTTTCTTACATTACAAATTAAGAAAAGAAGTGTAGACGTGTCAAAAATTAAGTGATTAACTCAAAACTTTCAGCATTTAAATTGGCCCTATCTGTTTCTAACTGTCAATAAAGGGGCATAGAAATATCAAGCTGTATATTAGTCTTAGATCCCTTTTTAATGATTTAGAAGTAAGAAAAATCAGGTAAGAAAACTGACTTTTTATTACCATGAGTACAAAATGCAACTCCAGCCCTAATCAAGTGTGTAAGTTGGAGAAATAAAATTCTATTCATATACATTTCTTGGAGTTTCTTCCAAATCTTAAATTCTCACACTCCCAAAACATATGCTTAATGCCATGTACACATACATATATGCATACATATATATGCAGATATTTTGGAAACAATTATAAAGTTATATAGTATACTCAAAGACCTTGACAACAATGTAGCCTCTTTGGAGTAATTATGAACGGAATGTACAATGACTCAGAACAGCTAACACTGGTGTAGAAAGAGTAAAATATGTACACTGTGAACTAAATGCCAGTACTTCAAATGCAATATGAACCACTGTTAGTTAAGTAGTATTATGAAAACCAAAGACCGCAATATATACACATTCGTCTCTGAGTATATAGACTTTAATTTATGAAAAAGCTAGAAAGTTGGGAAATGATTTTTTTCCCATTATGCCGACATAATTAACATAAGGGAGACTAATCTACATATCTAAAGATTCCAAAGTAAAAGTTTTAGATTAAAATTTTCTTAACTCAATTTTTTCTATATAGTTAAATTCTTAATAATAGTTGATATCTGACAAACTTTTCATTCTAGCAAGATTTATAAGTGGCACTAAAAGTAAGGTGAGGTCCAATAAATATCATAAAGTAAAAACATATCATATTAAAGTAAACTTCATGTAACCGATTTTGCTTTAAACAGGATCTGCTTTAAATAGATGTATATTGTATTAATAATAAAGATCATTCAAAGATATTCAATTGTTTGTGTTACAGATATTTATAGAGTTGTCACACTGAATAGTCTAACAGATTGGTGTATTTTAAATGTGATTTTACATCATATTACTTAATCTTTTTTTTTTTTTTTAAGTAGCCACTGTTCACTTTCAAGCTTTTTCATTTTCTCAGCAAAATAATAACTCTTGGTCATCATAGGCAGCTAAATATCAGGCCTTAACCATCTGTCAACTGGCTTGAATTCAGCAAGCATGCTCCTGTAGTTTTAGTTCTAATTGTGTTTAATGCTGCACTAATTATTTCAATGGGGAATAATTTTGTACAGTCAAAGTTGACTCATTTTATAAACTGGAAGCTCCACAGCTATAAATTGGCAGGTCTCATCCTTCATTCCTCCTAAGCGCTGTGCCAAAGGGGAATAAGTATATGGTTGCTCTGTGACCAAATGTCATGTGCTGGGCAGAAACATTGATCCTGGCTATTAATCACTCTGCAAGCCCTCCCAGTAATCAAAGGGCACAGCTGCAATGATATATGACCAGTGTCAGAGTAGAAAGCCCTTTACAAGACTGCATGCTTACCAGCTGATGGCCAGTATGTACTACTGCACGCACATTGGCGAGCCCAAAGTGCCCAGGCTAATGAATCATCACCTCTAACTGTTCATTCTATCATTAAACACCTTTATTGCCTGAATTATCAGAGGATTCTTACCCCCCTAATTACTTAGGTCTGGAAGTGAAGAACCTTCTCACCTGGATACAAAATGCTGCCTATTACCTGTTTCAGACCAGTTTGCCCTTTCATTCTCTTCTCCATAAGTTTGCTGACCTAGCAGTGAACTAGAGACCAGGAGAAAATTGGATGTTATTGAGACTGATTTTGGTGAGGTTCACATCGGATGACTGATAGAAGAGCTACATAACATGAAATCAACTAAATTTAATAAGGTGAACTTTTAGAAATCTCAAATGTGAATTTTACAACATGAGTTACAAAACATTTTGATACAGTGAACTATGAGGTACAGTTATTTAAGAGCAAACCAGTTTTCAGAAGAAATACTAAGAAAAGGTTTTACCAGTTATAATTACTGATGTGATTTAATACACTGTTCTATTTGGTACTATCTTCTACCTCAATAAGAGCCTTCAGATATTAGTTAATAAAACACGTTGTATTTCATATTTGCCTTTGATACTTATATCCTAGCATTTCTCTGTTTTTTAAAGTATCCAGGATAAAACAATTAATGCTATGGTGATTGTAAAGAAATCTTAGAACACCACTCACGTACCCTTAATTTTTATGTAAATAATTATCTCCTTTTCAAAACAGTGCCAATCCAGGTAGACAAGCAGAAACCACTATCGGCAGGACCTTAAAATTATTACTAAATAGTGATGCTATATAAAAAACCTTGAGTATAGCAACACTTTCCATTGTGCTAAGACACCAGAGGGCTTCAAAGTAGAGAACTATCAATATTTTAATAATCAAATATGGTAAAAGTCTTCCTTAAAGAAATACATTTAAGCAGTAGAATGGTATAACTCTTGAACATTACCTTGAGACTTTAAAAATTGTTGTCTTAATTTTTTTTATTTTCAGCATATATAAAGTTGCCAAGGAAATTCAATAAAATATTTCTTAACAGGGCAAACTTCAAGAGATGAAGAGTCATGTGTTGCTTCAACCAGCATTATCATGTCACATGTTTAGGAACATGACCAATATACTTGATAATAATGGCTTTATTCCTATAATAACTTAAATGATTACAATGCACTGAATTCAATACAAGATTTTTTTTTAACTGAAATTATTATAATTGGTTTTAGAATCATGAATCAAACCAATCTAGTATTTTTAAAACAGATTCAAATAATAAGCAGGTAGATGCTATGTTTTAGTTGTTTCTGACTTTAAATTCTTAGGGTTCAAGGATTAAAATAGAGATAAGTAGGCAGTAGAATTAAAAGGTAGTACAATCATTAACATATCTACTTGAAGGACTAAAATGAAAAGACAGACAATACCAAGTGCTGGTGAGGATGCAAAGCAACTGCTACTCTCATTGCTAGTGGGAATGCAAAATGGTATGACAACTATGGAAAACTATCTGGGAATTTCTTGTAGTTAAACTACTAGTTAAACTAGTTAAACTACATGAATCACAGGACCCAACAATCCTACTCCTAAGAGAAATGAAAACATACCACAAAGACTTGTCACAAACATTTATAGTAGTTTTTTTCATATTACTCAAAACCAAAAAGAACCAAAATATCCATCACTGATGAATGGATAAACAAGTTGTAGTACATCCATATAATGGACTACTACTCAATAATAAAAAAGAATGAACCACAGATACATGTAACAAGATAGATAAATTATAAAAGCATTATGCTAAGTGCAAGAAGCCAAACTTCCCTGGCTTCATACTGTATTATTCCATTCATTTGACCTTCTGGAAAAGGCAAAACTACAGGAGCAGAAATTAGATCAGTGGTTGCCAGAAGCTGGAAATGTAGGCAAGGGACTGACTGCAAAGGCGGGTGAGGGAATGCTTTGCAGTGATGGAAATGTTCTGTATCTTATTTCGATTGTGACTGTGGTCGTGGTTACCCAGCTGCACACATCTGTCAAAACTCATCAAACTACTACACTTAAAATAATGAAATTTATTATTTCATTATTTTACCTCAATAATGTATGTAAATTATCCCTCAATAAATTTGAATTATATCTCAATAAATTTGAATTAAAAATAAAACAAAAAAGAGTGAAAGTGGGGAAAGATCTCAAGAGCAAATTAGGTGACTCATTTCTATAGAAGTCACAAACATTTATTTTGGAACCACTGACCTGTATAACCCAAATGCCTTAGTAATTTAGTCTAGTGAACTGAAACCCTTTTTATCTGAAAATAAGACTTTAGTCTACATTTTGAGAACCATCAATTTTAACTCTGGTAAAAATGGAAAACTATGAAACACCAAAATACCTTGGATTACTTTTAACATTTTATCATTCATAGAGTTGAAAAAATTATCTGATATAAATTATATAATCTGAAGATAAGAGTGAGTGAGCTGCTCCAAGATCTACAGAAATAAGGCACTTCAGTTCAATTAAGTGATTTCCCTGCAGGCAATGTCTTTTCAATCTGAGCTAATGACATCTTTTAAGGAGGATGGTCCTTTTAACTAAAAGGATCTTTTACAAGGCAGACAGACAGAAGGCAATCTAAGAATATTTGCAAGGACTTTCCATATTTCAAAATCATAATGGTGAAATGTCTACATAAAATTCTTAAAGTTACATATTAATCAATACGCTGCAGAAGTAAGTTCATGAAAAAGAATGTAATAAAGCTCTTAAGACGTTTTCCCCATTATTTTTCTCTTTAAAGAAACCAATTCTTCTCTAATGGCAATTAGACTACTCCAGACTAGCAGTGACATGGAGTTTCTAGAAATTAGGACCTTATTTCTGAAATGCTAAACTTCTTTACCTACCTGCTGTTTCTAGGATAACCCTCCCCAGGTCCTATAGGCTTACTTTTACCTGACTTTAAACTTTTGCATGTGAAATAGGCAAAAGGACAACTGCCAACTATCTATCCTTAACTAAACTAAACTAGGTTGACCAGAAATTAAACTGTTCTCTGAGATGAGAAAAAGTTTCAGGAATCCTCCAGAGGGCTCTTTCCTTAACCCTGTGCCCTAGAATCAGAAATTGAAAGTCTTAAGTGGACCACCCTTACATAAAAATTCCTCACAGCTCAGGATCCAGACAAGAGAAACCACTTTGCCACCATAGCCTGGGGAGAAGACAGATGACTTAAATCATACCGTAGATGAAATCAACCAAATTCTCTAGGAAAGGTTTATTTTTCCTAATTCTGGGTTTTTAAATTATTTTTCACTTAACAATATAAAGTGATTACTATCGTGTATGACTTGACAAGTAAGTTAAAACAATAAGGGCAAGAGATAGAAAGTCTTAGCCCTAAATGAGGGACATATAATCTAAGTTATAGAAGCATTTCTGCCACTAACAGTTGTGTGACCTTGGATGAGTCATTAATACTCATTAGTTTCCTCATCTGTAAAATAATCTCTGAGGTTACATTCAACTCTCACAGTTGATAATTCTCTCACATATCAGAATAAAAATGGCTCATTTTTTAAAGTAGATGAGTGAAATATAGAGCTACTATTAAGTAAGTCGAGTTTTACACTTGCTAATTTTGACAGATTTTTAAAGCCGCAAAATCTAGGCTTTGAAAACAATTAATTTGCCTGGCTGTCAGGAAATGCGCCTGCCCTAGGAAATTAGAGCTCCAAAGAAACCAAGAACAGAGTAAGAGACTGGTTAAGTATCTAAGAAGAATTTGATATATTAGCTGAAGCTACTTCATCCAATCTTTCTATTCAGAAATGATCATAATAAGTTAAAAGAAAATTCCCTAAAGTCATCTGGTTCTCTAATCAACTGAGCTGCTATCCCCAGAAAAAGCCCAATTTTAAAAAATTGACCATTTTTTTCTTTTGGGGGGGAAATGGTATAATTCATATTCTTTTCTATTTTTTAATACAGGCATTAGTAAAATCTGTATTTTCATTTATAGAAACTACAAAGCCAACACATATCATCTATAATAATTTGCCTTATACAATCCTAGGTGTACGGAGAAGTAGGTAAAGGAGTAGACAAAACAAGTTTGATCGTAAGTAGATAAATGTTTGTGTCCAAATTAAAGATATTTTACCATATAAACAGAAAAAGTCTTAAAGGCTTATAAGATAAGAGCCACAGAAAATTCAATGTTATTCTTCCTACATAGCATTTGCAATCAAATTCCCCCATCTTTGAAACCTGGGCCAAGTTCCTTATCACTTGTGATAGATACACTTCAGTAATTATATACAGCCAAAGAGGACAAATGTAAAAGATTCAGATGTTGGTCCCAGTAAATAATTTATTCCTTTTGATGAATATTCTAATAGTAAGGCATACCACTTTTTCCCACCAGAAAGCTCTAAGCTTTTTAATAAGATTAAATTATCTAAGTATTAATTACTTCAACCTTATCTTAGATCACAAAATGGATAAACTCATAAGTAGATTTTTGAATTTTTCTTCCTATTATAAGTACTTCGTTTTGATAACTTTAGAAATAGTGTGATTAATCAACATTTATTAGCAAAATACAATTCTCAGCACTCTAAGTGAAATAACAAAATTCTAGTCACCTCAAATCCATTTTGGAAAGAGATGAAGTATAAACAATGGTGTGTCATTTAAGCTCCCATGTTCTGTTTAGACTCACTGGGCAACAAACAGATAATCAAGATATGGTCCCATAAAAAGACAGAGGAAGCAGTCACCTAGAGTACTATTGGAAAAACCTAGGAAGTTACTTAAGTCATAAAACCAAAATCTCTCCCACTACCTGATGGCTCTTACCTTATATACATCATCAGTCCTTAATTGTTCAGGGTTATTAAGGAATGCTTCTTTGTTAAATATAAATAGCAACTAATCAACCTTATCCTTTATTCATTTACCATGAGCAGAACACAAAATACGTGGGCAAGTGAGATAATAGGCTAAGATTTAGTGGGAGGAGGTTAGAAAAAGGTCTGGAGAGATGGAGAGAAAATAAGGCATTTTCATCTATGTCAGAAGTGTTAGACTAGATTTCCTTTATTCCTTTCTAACTCTAAAATTCTACAATTTATTTTTCTTAAATCAATAATACAAATGATTAACAAGGAAGAAATATGTACAACACACATGATGTTTTAGAATCCTTAAACTATAATGGATGTTTAATAAAGAAAAGGACATGCCAATGTTAAAAACAAGCAAATACATGAAAAGGCAATTTACAAAACATACAAATAATTAAGAAATATATGGAAAAAAATTCACCATCACTAGTAGTAAATGAAATACGTTATATATGTCAATTATATCCAAAAAAAAACTGGAAAAAAGAAATGCAAATTAAAACAACAATGAAATACTATTTTTGGCAAATATTTGAAAAACTAACAACCAGTGTATAAAAAAACCCACAATATCATGGAAAGATGTTCCCAGTACATAATATGGAAAAATCAGATTATAAAATGGCATATAGAATATGAGGTCAGATATGCACAGAAAATGTCTCTAGACTGATATATAGCAGAATTTTAGCAGGGATTATTTCTATTACTGATGATTATGTTCTTCTTTATGCTTATCAGTTGTGGTGATCTTAAAATATGTTCACAAATTCTTTGACACTGCTCCCTTCAAAGGGTAGAGACTAATTCCCTTCCCCTTGAATGTGAGTCAAATTCAATGATTTGTTTCTAATGAACAGAATGTAGCTGGAGTGATGTTATGTGACTTCTGAGGATAGGTCATAAAATAGCTTCCACTTGGCTCTTTCTTGAATCACTGGCTCTGGGGGAAGCAGTCCACTGTGTTATGAGGATACCCAAACAGCCAACGGAAAGGCCCATGTGAGAAGGAACTAAGGCCTCCTGACAACAGTCAGCACCAACTTGTAGCCAAGTGAGTGAGTCACCTTGAAAATGGATACTCTACCTCCAGCCAAACTTTCAGATGACTGTGCCCCCAGCTAACATTTTGACTACAATCTTATGAGAGACCCCAAGCCAAAAACACAGTGCTAAACTGTTCCCGCATTCCTGACCCACAGAGAATATGAGAATAATAAGATGTTTATTGTTTAATAAGTAAATAATAATAAAATAATATATAGGTTTTAGGTAATTTGCTATGTAGCAATAAATAACTACACATCTCTATAGGGTTGTGATTAAAAGTGCAGACTTTGCCTTCTTCCTAAATAATCAAAAAGATGGAAACAACTCAAGAGTCTATCAATAAATAGATAAGCATTTACTGGTATAGGTTACCAATTCCGAAACTACTTTCTTTGAATTATGGGCTTGAGCAAATGAGTAAATACATTGAGAATGATGGAAGCTTAGTTTCTCACTACTAGAGAAGAGAGTTACAAATATGCCAAGGAAGAAAACCAGAATGTAGCCTGTGGTGTTGGACTGGAATTGGGGTTACCAGAGTGCATTAATAGTTATTGGTAGGTAAAAAGGTAGGTAGATGGATAGGTGGATGGATAGGTAAATGACTGCTTAGATACCTACTGTGCACAGCAAGCTTAAAATTTAGTAGCTTAAAACAACAACCATTTCATTATCTCTCATAATTGTGTTACTCATGTCTTTTTATTTTCTGTATTTTTTGATGTTTTGACAACTGGGGCCTTGCTGATTCTACAGAGTGTGCCCCTCAGGGCTAGCCAATTCCTGGAGATAGTAAAGAACTCTCCAGCAGTGTGCCTTTTATATGCAATCCAACCAATCCAATCTCCTAATACCACCTCCTTTATCTAGCTCATATACTTCATCCAGGCCACTAATGATCCATCTTAATCACTTCAGGGCTATTGGACAAATAGGAATCAAGTTGATTCCTGTGTCCTTATATAATATATTCCTATTATTTTTGAGCACTTCATATAACAGATGTTTTAAGCTCATTTGTACCCCAGTCCTGAATTAGCCTTTTCTCTAAGAAGCCTTGGTTCTTTTTAGTGGAAAATGGTACTTAGAAACCAAGATCTAGGTGCTCAGCATGCTCATGTTACTGGTGTATCATTGCTTCTAGACTTGCAGTGGACAGAACTGGGAAATACTGTATATAATATATCCCTATTGGACTCCGGTTAATAATAATGCATCAAAAAATAATTTGAATTGCTTTAAGATTAATAACATATAAAAAGTAAACTGTTTTAATGTCTTCCATGTTAAAATCTAATAAATTTTTTTCAATTCTCATATTCAGTGAACTCTCTGTTGCTTCTGATGGTTATTCTCTTAACTGAAACTGTCTCCTTCTCTATGACACTATGCCATACTAATTCCCCCTCTAATCATCCTTACTCTTTTTTAGCTTTTTCTTTCCTTCTCTCATTTAACAAAGACAGTTTCTTCTTCCATTTCCATTTCTTCAATGAGTTCACAATGTAACCTCAAATTTTATATAAATGTCTTCATATTTTATAACTCTACTTCTGTCTTCTCATCTTCTCTCTAATCTCATACCATAGTTCCAAGACTCTAAGGAACATCTTTACATGCATACACTACTAAGATTATACTACCTTTCCCATGATCTAATAATCCTTCCTAACATCCCTTCTAGTTTCAATAACTGTTTATCCTTTCCAAGTTGTGTCTCCAGCAGTTAAAATAGAAATTATTGAGCACAGTAGGTGCTCCCTTAGTATTTGTTGAATGACTAAATGCCAAAATTAATTTCCTTGTTATTGTACTTACAAATTGAATTCTCTATGATCCCTCCTTCTTCTGTGTCAGTTACCTAGTCCATTCATCTTCCTCTATCCCATTTCTAATATTTGACATTCTGCCCTCCAAAATCAAAATGCAAAACTCAGGTCTTTCTCATCTTTGTTCTTATTTCAAGAGCCTCCCAACTGATGACTGGACCACCTTTATGTTCTTCCTTCAAAGTCCACTTTTCCTTCTCCCCCCACCACCCCAGTTTTATTGAGATATAACTGACATACAGTACTAGGTAAATTTAACATGTACATCATAATGACTTGACATAAATATAGTGTGAAATGATTACCACAATGTTTAGTTAACATCCACCACCTGTTACCAAAAAAAAAAAAAAAAAGGTTTTTTCCTTGTGATGAGAACTTTTGGGATCTACTCTCTTAGCAGCTTTCATATATACCATACAGCAGTGTTAACTATAGTCATCATGTTGTATATTACATTCCCAGGACTTAATTATCTTATAACTGGAAGTATGTAGCTTTTGACCATCTTCATCCAATTCCTCCAACTTCTGATAACCATAAATCTGATCTCTTTTGCAATGAGCTTCTGTATTTGTTTTTTAGATTCTGCATGTAGGTGAAATCATACAGTATTTATCTTTCTCTTTGTCTGGCTTATTTCACTTAGCATAATGTCCTCAAGGTCCATCCAAGGTTGCAAATGGCAGCATTTCCTTCTTTTTACAGTTGAATAGTATTATATATAATATATATATTTCATACATTTTTTATGCATTCATCTGTCAATGGACACTTAGGTTGTTTCCATGTCTTGGCTATTGTAAATAATGCTGCAATGAACACAGGGGTACAGATATCTCTTAGACATAGTGATTTCATTTCCTTCAGATATATACCCAGAAGTGGAATTGCTGGATCATATAGTAGTTCTATTTTTCAAATTTTTGAAGAACCTCCATACTGCTTTCCACAGTGTGGCTGCACTCATTCACATTCCCACCTACAGTGCACAAGGGTTCCCTTTGCTCCACATCCTTGCCAGTATTTGTTATTTCTTGTTTTGATGATAGCCATTCTAATAGGTGTGAGTTGATATCTTATTGTGGCTTTGATTTGCATTTCCCTAATGATTAGCAATGTTAAGTACCTCTTCATCTTCTTGTTGGCCATTAGAATATCTTTGGGAAAATATCTATTCAGGTCCTTTGCCCATTTTTAAATTGGATTATTTGGGTTTTTTGCTACTGAGTTGGTTGAGTTCTTTATATATTTCAGATATGAATCCCTTATCAGATATATGATTTGCAAATATTTTCTCCCATTCAGTAGGTTGCCTTTTAATTTTGTTGATGGTTTCCTTTGCTGTGCAGAAGCTTTTCAGTTTGATGTAGTCCAACTGTTTTTTTTTTATATTTTATTGCTTGTGAACGGTCCACGTTTCATAAAAATACCAGATCATCTTCCCACACCATGATTTTTATCCTCTCTTCTGCGTGAATCTAAACAGGGTCTAGGATTTGAAGTCATCCATTGATGACTGGCTAATTCACATGGTAGTACCTTATATCTCAAGCTTTACTGAACCCCTTTTTTGCAGCCCCATCATACTCATGGATAACTCCAAACTTTTGTTCATGCTGTTGTATTTCCATATAAAGTCTACCAGAACACTGTATTTTTATATTTCTAGATCTTACAGCGTCTCTGAGTCCTGATTATGAATGCAAATATTATACTAAACTATGCTTTCACAATAAACGGTCTTAGCTATTGAGCTGACTATACACAAATTCCAGGCTAGACCCAACAGAGAGTTTTAAAAAACGTACTTATATGAATTTGTCTTTTCACCTAAAAGTGGTATTGAAAAGAGAAACTGGTTAACTGACTTTTGGTTAAACAAAGGTTAACCATATATGTTATAGTTTATATTACATCACCATTAGCTTTTGTTCTATAGTTTCTAATGTATATGACCACAGGCAGGGACCTTGTCTTATTTTGTGTTTCCCTAACAGGATAAACATTAATACTTATTAGCAACCTTATGTATTCTGGACACATTTTTCTTGAAATATTCACATATTCTAGGTTTTATTTTATTTTTCTTAATTTATCTCAAAATTTTGTTACTTAGAAACTATGCTATAAAATAATAAAATAAAATGTCTACTATAAATGTACAATTTTATATACAATTATATAATACTCTACCCTGATTAAAACACTATAAACTATAAAATAAAATTCATTCATTAAAAGGTAGATGATGTTAGATATCAGAAAAAGAGATTTAGTTACTGAAGTAACAAAAGAACATCCTTATAAAGGAATCTCACTGTAAGGGAGCCCCATTGTATAGGCCCCTAAACATGCATTATCACAGGATACAAGTTTACTATTTTTGAAGGAGAAATTATAATGCCATTTTAGAAAAACAAATCAACCCACAATTAGGTGTTTATTGTCTTACCCATTTTTAAAATATTTTATACTGACCAGTTTCTCCCAGTGCACTGAATATCATGAAGTTGCCATCACCGATTCCCCAGGCATTTTGTACTTTTGATCTACAAACTGATTTCACTATTAATCTAAGCAAAATTATGTTAAGAAGAGAAATTTTCCATGGAGAAAATAAAAGTTATCTACTTTATCCTACTAGTTTTAGAATAGTCCACTGTATAGATTGCCACTATTCCCTTCTTTAAGAAAAACAATAAATGGTGATTATAGCTTTAAAATGAAATTTATTTTACTAATATCTATGTCAACTAATATGTTTTCATACCTATCCTTCCAAAAGGATTCCATCAAAAAAAACCAACGTATGATTCCTATCACTTTAGAATTCTCTCACATAACTGAAAAAAATTCTTTTTTTCTAAAGCAGATAAAGAAAAGACTCTTAAATGATTCAAATTTTACAGTTTTTAATACTAACAGACTCTTCACAGAAAATATAGATGTGGTGTGAGGAGATCACACTTCACTAACTGGAGTCAGGAGGCTAACGTTTGGGATCGGGTGTTAGAGAGGCCGATGACATTGTACTAGGAACACAGACACTGGAGTCTGAGAGATTCTGGTGTGAATTCTCATATTCCCACTTCTTAGCAATGTGATCATCCTAAATTTCAGTTTCTTTATCAGCAAAATGGGTATAATATTTCCTACACCAGGATGTTATGAGGGTTCAAAATAAAACATGGGAAACACCCAGCACAGTGCCTGGTACATAAAAGTGCTAGTAGTAGTGATGAGATAATGACCTTGAGAAGCCAACTAAGCATTCTAAGTCTTAAGTGTTCACCTGCAAGATGAGGAAGTAGCATACTCAATGACTTTCTAAGTCCCTTACAGAACTAAAAAGACTATATGATTCCCATGGTTAAAAATCAACAAACATGAATTCGACTTCTTCAAACCATCTAGACCGTAGTTGCGACATTAAAGTAGGAAAACAATAATTCTTTAAAGTATTTTCAGATTTATAAAGAAAATTCACATAGATTATCTCATTTGGGCCTCAAATAACTCCATGGGCCTCAAATAACCCCATGATATTATTATCCTTATGTCAATCTAACTATAAAATGAACTTTAAAGTGACTATTTCTTCAATCTAACTATAAAATGAACTTCAAAGAAGCCAAGTGGTTTGGTCAGGTCACAAAGCTAGTATCAGAGACTTCATCTCCTGTTTGTCAGCATCCAAAGCAAATGTTCTAAACACTACTAGCCTGCAGGACAGGTATTAGTGCCCCACGAGAGAAGGATCATAGGTTTTGGAGGAAAAAATACCTAAATTTCCTCCTCAGCTTCACCATTACTTGCTTTGTGGCATTGGACAAATCACCTAATCTCTCTGGACCATAGCTTCTTCAATAATAAAACAATAATTCACCATGCATGCCACTAAAGTTTATTCTGATATATTTCTCTAGAGATTTTACCTTAAAGATCTAAGGAAGCCACACGAGTACTAAAATTTCAGATGAACAGATAATAAAATTCCATCATTTTCCTCAACCCCACCAAATTGCTCCTTCCTTACTCCTATATCCTCCTTACCTAAAGAAGAGCATCAGAAACCTCTCGTTGTCCCTATTTATCTTCTTCCCCAACAAATGAACCTATGTGTAAAAACTGAAGTCCAAAAAGATATAACTTTGTACTTCTTATATTTGCAAGGAGATGGAGGGAAGAACCTAGTTAATAATAAAATAGATGTCCCCATCAGCAGGTGACAATTGTTATAAAGTCCCACTAAGAAAACTAACTTTTACTATGTATCCCCAAATGAGAAATTGTTAATAGGGGAAAGGACACTTGGCAATAAATGCCACTTAATTATATAGACTAATAAATACAAGTGATTTTAATGTAGTAGATTAGAGTTTTAAAATCCCATTTTTGCAACTAGTATTTGCAAAAGAGTTTAGTAATTTAAAGAACACTTTCCTTATTACATCAAAGTCCTATAATTTACCTTATAAATAAAATGTTCATAAAAGCTATAATCTTAATTCATATAACTCACATCCTAACTTTGGCAATTCACTTGAAGGCATGTTAATTTTGAAACAATTTAAAATCATTCTTAAAAGTATTTTCCATTTCCTCCTAGAGCTCCAGTTTGTTTTTGAAGAAGTTGTTCCAAAGATGTTAACTGAAATTGCAAAGGGACAGCTGCTTGATACGATGGGGCATATTACTGCTTTGCAATATCAAATCACTCAACCTCACTCCTTTTCCCTTTTTCGGGCTCTAGGTTGCCACTGAAGTGGTTATTTATTAGTAAGTAAATACAGTGATGGTCATATTATGCATACTGATATGCCCTAAGGTCCTCTTATTGGGAAATGAGAGTATTTGCCCATACACACTTAATGTCTATGTTAATGTCTGCACTTGCTTTAACTTTCCCTAAATCCCAAAACACGTTTCAAGATTTGTTAACTGGAAAATTTCACACCACTACTCTTTTTCGTTGTTCATTTTAAATTATGGAAACTCTCATATCTGTCATGAACCTTAGGAGACAAAAATAGAAAAAACATTCCTTAAGTTGGAAAAAAGGGTAATATGGTCTAAATATAATATCACAGAATGTAATCTTATATTAATCTTAAAAATTTAAACTTATATTAATCTTACATATGCATTACCATGAATTATGTCAACAATTTATACAAAACAATGGATTTAAATTATATATGTAAAAATATATAGGTTCAAATGGTTTTTGCATTTTTCCTTTAAAGTATAGCAGGTATTTTTTAATTATCAAAAAATAATGCAAGAGTAAAATTAACATTATGGTCATATCATCCTTTACATCATCTTCCTTAAAATCTTGAAACTCAAATCCTAACCATATAGTTTGAGATAATCCGTAACACCATGTTTTTTAAAAAAAGGATTTTCTGATCCTAGTTTCCCAGGGTCATAAAACTCAGACTGGCCTCCCCAAATTTATCTTTTCTCACTTGTTTCTTAACTGCTGGGTTATAAATACCTTTGTTTATTATTAAAGACACATTTTCTTCTGCAGATTCATTCCTGTGAGAAATATGTTCCAAATTCTATATACCCACATTGTATTAGAGTTTTAAATTTGACTTATTTAACTTTATATAAAGAATAGTTTTTAAATTTGACAAAGCCATTTAAAACTCTACTAACAATTTACCTTTCAACACTATTTGTTAAATTTTTCTCTAGCATTAATTCTACTTGGGAGATACAAACATTCAGAGTATGGATATATGTAATACATACACTAGGGTCAGAATTGATTTCCTATCGTTGAACCTGCTGGGCAAAAATGTAACAGTATGCAATGGTACTCATGCTGTGCAAACCTCCATACTAATATGCATATTAAAATTCGAACACATTGGGGTTTTCCATGCCTATTTATACTATGCATACATTTATTCTATACTTTTTCAAAAAATGTTATGCGTAGGTGCAAAATTTTAAAGCCAACAACAACAACAAAAATGGTTATCAGCTTGCCTTGTATTAGAATCTCTTTTGTCCGTCAATCAACAATAAAGTATTATTCTACCATCACAAAAGGAAAACCTTCGGAGGCAGTAGAGGACTACGGGTTGTGCAAATGTGCAGTTGCTAAGAAGCAAATATGCCTCTCTTCTAATCAAATAGCCCAGCTCAGCGATGCCGCTGGCTTGGAGCAAGAAGCAAATTCCACCAGCCACAAACTTAGAAACAGTCTTGAATTATTTGTTGCTGACCGCTGGCTGAACCCTTCCTGATGAGCACCATCACCATTAGCCACTACTCAGTGTATTCCATCAACCAATGGCAATAGCAGCATGCTACAGCTCAGGCTACAAGAAATTGATCAAACAGGGTAATGAGACTATTTCTTCACAGAGGTTATTTTAAATGAATATAAATATTTTCTTTCTACATAATTTGCCACAGAAAGGTCACTGAACTCCCTGTGATTCCAAAGAAAAATGCTTTACTGTCCCCCTTTACATATTTAAGTTAAGATAAAGCCAACAAACAATTCAGGGCATTTTTTGATATTAGGGGCAAATTCTAATGAGCTGGCATTTGTGACAACAGATTAGCTGTAATATTTTAGCTTCACACGAACTTATAGCTAAAAACTGATCAAATAATGCTACTCTATAAAGATAAAACTGATCATGATTTACCAATTAAAAACATTTATAAGAGTACATTTCTGTTTGAAGAAAGCACAATTAATCTCTAATGTAGGTGATAGTGAGAACATGAATCATATATATGCCTTCTTAGCTGAAGTTATTAAAATTTGATATAATTGTTGTAAATTATTTAGTGAAGCATTCATTTTTCTATAGCCCACCTCCTCCTGCTAGACAGTAGAATAAGATGCATGTTAACTATCCCAGTTAACACATGAATCATTTCACTGACAACTGATTTAGTTCTTCTTACAGAGTGACATTTATTGCTCCTTTTCTCTATATACTTTAAACCAAAACAATTATAAACAACTGGATTTAACATCACCACATGACCAAATTACAGCAATTTAGCTGTATATTTTATCTAACATAAAATGAAAATGTTCTGCAAAGTTCAGTTTTCAGTTAGTAGACTTCCCCTATAGTGGTATTAAAATAATCCCAGCTGAATCACTATTTAAGAACTTTAAACACCCACATACCAGCAACAATGAGAATTTGAAGTAAATATTTCTAACATATAGCATTCTGTAATTATTATAACCAACATAGATTATGTAACATCTAATCAAAAGTTTCGACTCAGTAGAAACACTTTTATATGAATGGACACCTCTAAAAACATTCTAAAAGATGTATCTTGTGTCATTAAAAATGAATGTGATCTAATATGATACAGTAAATATTTGTCAAAATGAACTGCTTTACATGCAGATTCTTTGAGAGTTTCAGTAATAATTTATTTTTGTTTATGATCTTTACATCAGAAAACAAATAGGTCAGATAATTCTTTGCCTTCATCAAAAATGTCTAGTTTACTATGTAATATGAAAAAAATGTTTCAGTGTATAGAACTGTGTGCTTAGGCAATTTTTTTAAATTACTGAAACTCAGATGTGCTTTTAATAACTATTTTTTAAAACCGTTTATGGATGTTATTACGGATGACAGTAAAACCACCTCACCTACCAATAAAAACCCACAAGATATACACAAATGGCCACTTTTTTTAACAAGGGGATAAAGTATTGCTGGAGGTTAGAAGGTTATTTGTGCCACTGATAGGGATTTCTAAATATTCATTATTGGAAAACGTTGGCAGTCATAACAGGATTTTAAATATACATTCAAGTAACTTTTACCCAGAGATACAAGGATTTGAATGAAACAGAAAACCTCTACAATTAACTTTAAATTAATCTCTCTTGAAAGGGAGGGCCACTGAAGAACTAGACAGAACACAATACAGAGAGGAGAAGTTCAAGGCTTACACACAGTATTTGTTTAGGTGCATTCTATTCTTTTCACAATAAAATTCTTGCATGCTTTAAGAAATGGCTAAAGGAGAGTCTCTAAATAAAAATCAATAATTAGTTAAAAGAAAATTAGGATCAAATAGCAAGAAGCATCCCATCAGCTGTCTAACAATATGACAAATTCAGCAGCAACCACAAAGAACCAATATAACTTCTGGTGCCAAGGAGCCAGATGGTACTGCTGGAAGAAATTAAGTCTACAGATTGGCAGTTCGACACTGATTATTGCCCAAGGGAGGACAAAGTGGAAGAAGAGCGGGAGGTTCAGTACGATGGGGATAAATCAATTACCACCAACTCACCACATCCTTCCTATCATAGCCTAATAACGGATTCTAAATACCCCATACCAGTGAACTGCCAAAGGTTTAAACAGTCCCAATCTTAGTTGGGAATGATAAACTTATATATAGTAAAAAGTAAAAGATAATCTCAGCTTTTCATCATAGGCCCTAGCAAAGTACACCAATAACTTTATCCACAGACAACAAATACTAAAGTATTTTAGTTATAGCTTTGTTGTGAAAAATAAAGCTATTTTTTCCTATTTTTTATTTTGTGTTACATTCAACAATGACATTTGTTAAAATTCTTTATGTTTTCCAAAAAGAGAATTATGTATAGATAATGGTTACATATAATGGTCTCATGACTAAACAATTGACGTACATGTTTTATAAAAACTTATTTCACTTATATTTTTGGACACACACAAAGAAAGTACTTCCCACTTGTGATATCTAAAGAATGCTAAAGAAACAGTAACATCTCAAGACATGTTCAAAGTCAAATCATGATAGGGAAAAGATAATACACATTGTCAATTTATGCAATTATGAGAAATTCAATATCAGTTAAGTCATACTTTTGAAATGTAAGACAGTTATACACTTAGTAATGTCTGGCAAAGCTTATGCTGAGGGAGCTTTTTTGTTTTTTTTATTACCATCTTTCCTTGGCCTATCATCACCTATGAATATATACAGCTGCTTTGTATTACTCTAGCTTGAGTAGGTCAGAAAATTAGATAAGAAAATAAGAATATTAAAATATTAAAGATAAAAAATTAAGAGTATTGATATTTTTAAATCCTAAGAATATACAATTTTACAATATAAATATGTGTTGATTCATTTACTATATTAGCAGTTACACTGATAGATAGATGGCTTTTGGATTTAGTCTCATAACCCAATCAGCAACAGATCAATTACATTTCATTAGTAAATAAATCTGATAAAGCAAAGATGTTTTTTGGTTAATCAGTTTGTTAGTATAAAAGCAAGGACTGAATTTACAAGGCTTCTAGAAAAGGACTGGTCAAATCGCAGGTACACACTAATTTGATCGATGTTCACCGAAACCTTTTCTAATACATTTTCTAGCATATTGCAGAAGGCTAGGAAATGAACTGCTAACATGAGCTGCTCAGTGCACTATCTGAATCCCTGTTGTGGGCACTGACAGCCACAGTGATAGAAAAATTAATCACAGAGGATATGCCCTATCTAAACTATACCTAACTCACTTTTCCTCATCTAACTAAACTTGTGTTTGTATACTTCCAATGGCTTGTTTGAAATACTGCTATAAAACTTAAAATGTACATCAGCATTTCAACTTCTTAGGACACATTCCCTCACTGTAATTTTGGGATAAATAGCTGTTAAACCTTCATATTTCTGAACTAAATAACAGACCAGCAATGTTTTTAAAGCCTCAGAGGAGAACAGCTAGTTCACAGAAGTGTCTGTATTCACACAGGTCAGTAGGTTCCAGTATCCACAAAGATTCATAAAAATACATTAAAATGTATTTCTATGTTAGTCAAAAAAATGTCAACAGAAAAAAAATGATGAGAGATACCTTATAAAAGCTCAGTGGATAGTAAAACAGAGCAGGACAAAATTTATTGGGGAAATTTTTTAAACTAAAGAAGCTACTAGTAAATAAAATCCAAATATTTTACATATAATAAAAACACTAACTTTTATTTCATATATTTTTATCACCCAAAAGATAACTTTGCAAATACCAGTATCAGAATTCCAGTTGACATAGTTCAAGACAGCAATATTAAGACTTTAATTGTACTCAATTATGAAACATGTAGTTATATGATACAGGTTTATTTCTTTGGAAAAAATCAAATATTTAACAACCTGATTTTAAAAACAGGGAATGACTGTCACAAAAAAGAATTCATCCATTTACAAAATAGGATCCACTAGCAAGTATTCTTAAAAGTTTGGGACTTGAAGATACAAACTACTATACATAAAATAGATAAACAACAAGGCCCTACTGTATAGCACAGGGAACTATATCAGTATCTTGTAATAAACTATAATGGAAAAGAAAAACAAGAAAAAATTCCAGAGAAAATATATACTAAAACAAAGTTATTCATCTAATCACTTGGTCATCTTGTGACATTACAATAGCCAAGAGCTAACAATGGGCAAGTCCTATGTACCAGGCACTAATCCTTACAATAATCCTATGAGATACTACAATTATCCCTATTTTTATAAACCCAGAAACTAAGGCTTAGAGAGAAAATAATTTTTCCAAAGTCAAAATGTCAAACGAGGATTGAACCCAGGTACATGTAATACCATAGTCTGTGCACTTAACCACAATACAATTTGATCCTTGATATGATGAAGTACAAATTTTATCCTCTTTAAAGCCCTTCAAAATTTAGTTTTCGGATACCAGAAGTATATCCCGTCTGCCTTGACTAATGCTTAATATTGGTTAGACTGCCAGGGCAAAACACAGTTAATAAATATGATTCCTTAATTACAAGGAGAAATATGATTAGACAGTAAAAACAAAGAGAAAAGAAAAGCCTAAGAACATACCAGGATTCAAATGAATGCTGAAGAAAACTCAAGATAAAATGTATCCCCGTATGTATATAATCACATTAAGGAATGAAAGTAATTAATGGCTTCTAAAATTCTGTAAATTAAGATCATATGTTTAGAAGCAAAAGCAACAATTTTCCTGGTTTCACTGTGAGGAAACTTGGGGCAGATGTCTCTATTCTGAACCTCCTAATCTATCTCTTTCTACAATCTCTGGCAAGTCTTATCATTCTCATGACATTCAACATGTTTAGGCAAATAAATCAATGATTCTCCATATCTCTATCCCATATCTCACACTCCCTCTTAAACTTCTTTGACTAAATTTCTCAATACTCCTTCAAGCTCAACAGACTTAATGTTTCTTGTCCTCTTTATAGATGGCCTCACATCCTTGAGAAAAGAATCTAAATGTCAGGGTTCACCTTAGGTCTCATGGTGAAATCTACTGTTGGTCCTTCCCCATATCCCCTCTGGGTACTTACTCTCCCTTGTCCCTTGCCTCCACTGTCAAGGTGACCAACAAGCCTCTAGTCAGGTCCTTCTTATGCGTGCGCTCCCCAGAAGGGTGCCCATCCCTGTCTCTCTTCCCCACTTCAGCTCCCCTCCCACAGCAAACCAAATTTTTATTTGTCTTCTGAGACATTCCTCACAGCTCTTATCTCTACTTGCTTAATCCATTACCTACTTGCTTTACCCATTATTACCTCTGTTAAATATGACAATTGATGACCCAAAGTAGCAGTAAGTTGGTCAACTCTCTTTCCTCTGCTCATCTTAAAAGCAGTGACTTGTCTTATTAATACCCCAGTCTAACAAAATAAACTGTAAAATGTGTTGAATTAAACTTTTATTCCATGTAGCACTCTGCCTAAAGCATACAACATTGTTACCCTCTCTCACTACTTATATTTAAAAAAATCAATTCTTCACCTCCTAAAAGACACATTTTCTTTTATAAAGAAATCCTATTGTAAACATATTAGAAGTTTATGGCATACATTTATCCCAGAACATAGGGCCCAGGACACCAATACCAAAACAAGTCCTATTCAATGAAAGAAATATATGCGTATTTTTTCCCCATGGTAAGACATTTTACTATTTTTTGATATTAAAATATTATTTTTTATTAACTTCCTTTGGTGTTAAAAAAAAAGTGATGGGCATGTTCAAAATAGCATGGCTTACAGGTGGTATTAGAAAGTGAGGAGGAGCTTTTGAAGACATTTAAACAAATTGACACCAAAGCGCATCTCTGAGATGAAATTACTTTTCTGAGAGTCTTTAAATATTACACTATCTTTTTCTGCTTTTTACGCATGGAAAATAACTAGACGGTATCCAAATTACATTAACATTTTCTCTAGATATTCCAAATGAAAAGCTTCGAGGCAGCATCTTTGCTTCAATGACAGTCAAACATGGAGACTGCTCTCAGAACTTTCATATAAAATATATTTAAATATCTCATTATGACATTGGAACTTGAAAGTATATCAAGAAAGATGGAATTAGAATCCCTAAAATTTCCTCAGTAGTGAAAATAGACCTAATATATAAATTAAAACATGACTGTGACTATGGATGAAGATATACAGAAAGATATATAAGAAAGATATAAGATTTCCAAAAAATAACCAAAAATCAGAAGGATGGGAGATGAAGATACTGAGACTACTGTAATTAATTCTCTCTCTGACCCTAGATCAATTCTTCTAACTGTGATAAAGGACCAGTTTCCCCCACAAGACATCACAACATCACAAATTAACACTTTGGTTAAAAATATGTATATACATATAGGTATATATGTATGTATTTTATATATAATATGAATTACTAGAAAAAATAATGATCACGTATTTGGATAATGCAGGAATGTCAAAATGCTATAAACATTTCTAAGTGCTTAATCTCATTTTCCGTACTTATATTGTTGTAGACCAGTAGCAAACAGATCGCAGACTCAGATCAGTCTGCAGACTACACAATGAGTAGCACTGCTTAGATAATTCACGTTGCTCCCTTATGTCTCAGTTCCCTTATCTGGCAAGACTACTAGGTTTAGTGACTGACATATAGGAAGAAAAACAACACAAAACACACACACACACACACACACACACACACACACACACGTCCTTACAAAGGAGAAGAAACAAATTCAAAGAAACAAACCAACTTCTTTTTTGAAAGCTAAAAATAGTGACCATTTTTCTGAGATGATCACCCCAGCACCCCTTAGATCCCACCACCATAACTATACACTGACAAAATCCAGCCCAAAAAAGTCAGAATATCAACACAATAATTTACTTGGACTGTATGTTCTCTGAAATAATTTGTTAAAGTAAAACTGATGTGAAAGAAGAGCCATATGATTATTCATTTATATGTGTAATGCAGCAAACCTTACTGCATTTACATTTCAAAAGGCATAGATGATATTGCTAAATGAGGGGATTGATATCTTCTGCAACAACACAAAGCAAGAATTCTTTTTTAAATTATGTTAAAGGCTATAGAATTCGAGAGTTCACTGAGCTGAATAAAGCACAGCAAGAAAATTACTTTTTGCCATCTGCACAGTTTCTAAAGTATCCACTAAGCAACAATAACATTAAAGGTAGGCTAGGATATGTCCTTGTTTTAATTAGTGTATTAATCTCACAATTCTTTAAAGAACTCAGTATTTTGAGAAATGACTTAGCCTCAAGTTAAGAACACCTTAAGAACTTACACCTTAAGGTGTAAGAACTTAAGTTCTTACAGAACTGGAGAAAATATTTACAAATCATATATCTCATAAGAGACTGGTAGCTAGAGTTCTCTTAGAACTTAACAATAAAAAGACAGCCCAATTGAAATATGGAAAAATGATTTGACTAGGCCTACTCCAAAGAAGACATACAAAAGGCCAATAAGCATATGAAAAGATGATCAACATCATTAGTCATTAGAGAAATGCAAATCAAAACCACAATGAGATACCACTGAACACCCCCTAGGATGGCTAAAATAAAGACAGACAGTAACAAGTGTTGATGAGGATGTGGAGAAGTGGAAACCTTCACACATTGCTCGTGGGGACATAAAATGGTATATGGCACTTTGGAAAATAGTTTGACAATTTCTCAAAAAGTTAAACTTAGAGTTAATGTAGGACCCAGCAGTTCTACTCCAAGGTACAGTATATAGTTAGAAGAAATGAAGACATACACAAAAACTTGTACATACATGTTCACTGTGGCATTATTAATAATAGCTAAGAAGAAGAAACAACTCAAAAAATCATCAACTAGGGACTTCCCTCATGGCACAATGGTTAAGCCTCTGTGCTCCCAATGCAGGGGGCGTGGGTTCGATCCTTGGTCAATGAACTAGATCCCACATGCATGCCACAACTAAGGAGCCCTCCTGCCGCAACTAAGACCTGGCACAACCAAATAAATAAATAAAATTTTTTTTTTTAAATCATCAACTGATGAATGGACAAACAAAATGTGGCATACCCATACAAGTGAAGCATTCTTGGGAATGCAGTACTGCTGTGTGCTGCAACACGAATGAACCTTGAAAACGCTATGCTAAGTAAAAGAAGCCAGGCACAAAAGGCCACATATTGTGTGATTCCATTTACATGAAATGTCCAGACTAGGCAAATCTATACAGAAAGAAAGTAGATTTGTGGCTGCCTAGGCCCATGAGGTGGGGAGGGGGGCCTAGATTTGGGGAAAATGGGGAGTGACTGTTCATAGTACAGGGTTTCTTTTTTGTGGCAATGAAAATATTCTAAAATTAATCGGGGTGATGCTTGTACAACTCTGTGAATATATTAAAAACTACTGAATTGTATATTTTAAATGGGTAAATTCTATGGTTATATTATTTACATCTCAATAAAGCTAATTTTTAAAAATAGAATAAGAATCCTAGACTCTACCCCCAAACTGTTGATGGACTCTATAAAATCAAAGTCATCCTCTTTAACTCATAAGTGCATGTGTTCTCAAGAGCCATAATTTTAGAAGGTTTAATAAAGGAATTGCTTTAATCTTACCCCCAATTCTGTACCAAAAAAAGGAGGAAAGGGGTTAAAAACCTGTAACTAGAAATGAAATAAAAGCATTCAACTTCTGCCTCAGTAATGTCCTACTTCTTTTGACAACTGAGGGTCCCAGTCTGCCTCTGTGCTCCTCACTAACACGTAGGCAGGCTGCCTCCAAGCAAGCCTTGCCCACTTTACTCACAACCCCCAATCAGACCTCCCATTCAAAGGAAATGGCTTTCAGGATATAGACACGCAAAAGCAAAGGAACCCCTCACAAATTACCTACACTATGCTCATGAACAGGAATCAATAGCCAAGGCTGTCCAGACCTTTGAGGGAAACCAATAACATGAAGGAAAAGGACCAATGATTAAAATGCAACTTGTAGACAAAGCACAGTCAGCTTAGAGTTAGAGAATCAAACATAAATATTATAGATCTTAACAATGCAAAAATAATTTAATGAACAAATTTGGAATTTAAGAGTGGAAAGAGAGATGGAAGGAAAGCTGGGTGCACTACTTTCCGCATACTTAATAACAAAGAGTCAATAGCCACCTTCTGAGGTTGGTGCATTACAAAATAAGAAGAACATTATTTAAGTCAAAAGCAAACACAAAAAGAAGTAAAAATAAAATAATAAAAAATCGGGAGGCAGAAGTGGGAAAGGAGGTGTGCAGAATCATCCATCATAGAGGGAGTCAACAGATTCTGTTCAAGGTTGATCAGACAAGAACTAGAAGTAGAGTGCCCAAAGTTACTATAGTAGCTAGAGAAGAAACTAACAAGTGGCTGCCTCTGGGGTTAGGGCGGGGTGGAAAAGGAGGCTTTTACATTTTATCGTATACCCTTCCGATCATTTTTATTTTTAACCAGATGTATGTCTCTTGTAAGTAGGAAAAAAACTAGTCTAATTTTTTAAGTAGCATGGCATAGAAGGATCAAAGGAGTTGAAGTTTGCTACTTCTAAGTTGGATATGATAGTCAACTTTTTGAGTCTCAGTTTCCACATCAGCAAAATAGGGAAAATGTCTCCCTGGTAGTTCTCAGTCAATTGAAGGAAATAATGTAGATGAAAGAATCTGGTTCAGTGTCAGACATATTTCTCAATAAATATTACTTAAAGATGGTTCAATCCCCTTTCCTTCCTAAGATGCTACCTCAAGCACCAGCACAGTCACTTCTAAGGAATTTGTCTCAGAGGAAGGGAGCTCTCTGCGGAATCATGTGCCAGGCTAGCAAGACTTCCTCGAAAATCAAGTGGGTCAGTCTATGGTCTTAACCTTTGCTTTTCAACGTTTGAACTCTTAATTCACACTTTGGTGCAGTTGCAAACAGGACACACAACTGAAAACAGGAAGCTATACATTGTGACTTCTCCAAACAAAGACCAGAGGCCAAATCCAAATATATATAGCAAGAAAGATAAGTCTGTTACATGCCTAAATTTTATAAGATACAGTGTTCTGCAACAGCCAAAAATATCTTTACCATTGGCCCAGTGCTGATACCTAAAGATCTGTGAGTGGAACTTGACCTCCCTTGGGTTAAGGTATTCCTCTATTAACATGCAAACTTTCCTAGGGGTAATTTATCAAAGCCTTTCCAATGTACTTAACTGAGAATTTGATTTGAGGGGGGAAACAGATTCAAAAATGGGACAACTACCGACAGACAGTAGCGTCGGGAAGGGGCCCTGTGCAGTGTGCTGAGGGACCACAGAAGAGTGCAGGAAGTAAAGAATCATTTTTACCTACTACAAAGGACTGCTTAGCGCCATGCCTAGTCCACATCTGCGCATTCAGCCCAAGTGCAATGGCTCACCCTTCTTTTCAGCCACAAAGCCCAAGGTAATAAACACAATTAGAACAGAGCTTCTCAAACTTTAATGTGTACATAGAGATCTTGTTTAAATGCTAATTCAGATTCAGTAGGTATGGGTGGGGACAGAGATTTAGCATTTTGAACAAGCTCCCAGGTGACACTGTTGCAGTTGGTCTGCAGTCCATACTTTGGGTAGGAAGGGGCTAAAAGAATCCCTTCCTTTTCAGTGCGATGTCTACTACTCTAACCCTGGCTCTTCTCAACACCCTCTGAACCAAAAGCAACAGTATTTAGCTGGGGAAGAGGCAAAATATAGTGGTTTTGAGAGCAGAGCCGGGTCCTTGGAGTCAGACAGACATGAATTCAAATTTCAGTTCTGCCACTTATATGACCTTCATTTGACCTCTCTATCCCTGAATTTCCTCCGTTGTCAAATAGTGATGATATCTACCGCACAGAGAGGCTGTCAAGATTCAGAATAATGTAGCAAGACACTTAGCTTGCTGCCTCCACTAGATGGTCTCTTTGCCTTGACTCATCCAACAATTAACTGCCAGGACCATCTCCCTCAAATATGCACTCATCACATCAGTCTGTTGCTTCAGGGATCTCTTAATGACTACCAGATCAAAGGTAAACTCCTTAACTTGGTATTCAGCTCTTACTGTCCCTCATTTGCTTACCTCTAAGACCCACTGCGCTCCTTCCTATTCAACATCACCTCTGGTTATTACCTTCTCCAGGCAAATCACCTCTGTGCCACCATTAAATGTACTAATTCTGAAATGTGGACACAAGCATTTGGAGATCTAGGGAACTTCTAATCAATCACCTGGTCCAAACTCTTCCTTTCACAAATCAGAAAGTAAAAATCCAGAGAGGCTAAGTGACCTGACCTTGACAACAAAATGATTACCAATCAGTATGAAAACCTGGTTTTTGGACTTCTACTCTAAATGTTCTTTTCAGCAGATTTTCCCACTTTCTCTCTAGCAAACTTCAGGAACCATGCAAAACTCACTTTTAAAAAAAAGGCCCTCCGTTTACAATTTACTCTACAACCTCTCAGAATGTAGGCATAAAGTTCATGTTTTGGTTTATTCAACATGATGCCAAAACATATGACTGACTGAGTCAACAAATAAGGGAAGAAAATCAATGATACCAATTATTTGCCTTGGTACAGGCCAAATCAATTCAATATTTTAACACATACTAGTTACTATTTTCGGAATCTGCCTTGTTAGAACTTAGATTGCAGATAGGTGGCTATCTTCTCTTTCCAACTGGATCACAAGTCTCTTGAAAACAGGAATTTTTTTTCTTCATCTTTGAATTCCCCATTACCTTGCCAAGGTACCTTGTTCCTTTCTTCATGAATTGTGTAAATAACTGCTAATTTACTGTATTAAAAATGCATTATTTTTCATAATTTGAGTTTTATTACCTTTGCAATATTTCTTATCTAGCCCATTTTGTTATAGTCTTATTTGCCCACTTTGTTTTATAGTGATGTATTTTCCCATTCAATGGCATAAAAATCAAAAAGATGATTCTCAATGGCTATGTGTTTTTATTTTATTCATATATGCCTTTGTAATCATAAAAATATTTTACATCTGTGTATACTTTATATCTCCAATCACACAATATATATCTTGAGTGTAAAAACATGTTTTCTACTTTTTTATCATTTCTCCAAACTATAACCCCTCACGTCTACCAAAGTACCTGAAGCTAGGCTATACACATTACAGAAGGACTAAAATAATCATTGTTCTGATACTGCTATAACACAAGCTAGCTTAAAGGAACCCAAAAAAAAGTTAAAAAAAAAAAAACCCACACAAGTGCAACAATATGTTATGTATACAAAGATATGTGTAAGTTGCAAACTAATCTAAATTCTCAGAATAAAATGCAAAAATATGATTTTTATTATCAAAAACCACATGATACTATAGTTGGTTACCCTAAATGGGAAGTAACTGAAAGAACCTTGTTTTTCCTGGTTTTAAATATTATTTCACATTCTACTGGAGCCCAGAGAAAAGTAAAACATCTATTGCTTGGCTTTTACTAGAACTGATTAGTGCTACACCTAACTTTATGCACAAAAAAATCTTCCTCAAAAGTCGGTGTCTATCATAAAGCAGAAACTAACACACCATTGTAAAGCAATTATACCCAATAAAGGTGTTAAAAAAAATGTGTAATGTGTAAAAATTTATCCATTAAATTTATATTTATGCACATGGATGGATTTATATCTAAGCTTGTTGTAGATGCATTATAAGAGTTCATTATTTATAGGCATCATGGAGATAATCCTTAAAGTAATCCTTTGGAATAAGTGATTTACATGTTTTATAAGTTCAAGTTTTCATATATTGTATTCCTTAAAGAAAACGAATACCAAAAAAGAAGAAAACATCATCTACTATTATAAATTATGATCAAAAGAGCATAGCCTTTTTTCTTAATCTCAAACTTTAAAAATAGTTCCATACGTAAACCAGTATTTTTTCATACAAACCTATGTTCTGTAATGCTCACAGTTTTTAGTAACCTATATTACTTGGGAATTTTTAGTTAAGAAGATACCAGGACAATAAATGACTGTTTTGTATCTTTAGCTTCATTTTAGTCTTCCTATATTCACGCCCTAGAGGTTCCAGATTCTTATCCACAAAGTGATTATGGTCTAGGACTGAATCAGATTTGTAACAAATGTCTACTGTGATCCTTCCACCTATCATCGATGGGCAGAGCCAATATATGTCTTCTAGCTCACTGAATCCTTTCACATTACCTTAGGGACTTTCCACAATGCTACACGGTTAGATGCTTGCTTTTACAAATAATGAAAATGAATGAAAAATGATTTCAAAATAGAAAAATGGAAACCCAAATCGTTATATTGTATCTAAAAGCTACCCTGCATCTACCATCTTAGTGCCTAAACAAACATTCTAACATGTATGACAAGGGATATTCTTTAAGGTTTTGAGGTTCATTATCTCTAATTTTATCTGATTACTGACATGCACCATTTCTACTAACACTTCAATATATCCAGCCATACAATAGCATAAAACTTCTAACAGTGATCTACAATAGTCTAGAAACCATTATGATTTGTTTTAAGTTTTTCAGAAAAAAATAAAAGCACAAAGCTAATAAAATGAAATTTCTATTAAATATAATTTTTATAAATATTACCAAATCACAATGAAACTAACAGCAGTCATACAATCATTTATAAAATGTATTTTCCCTCAAAAAATAAAAACAAAAAAGTGTTTCCAAAGAGAGACGAGAAAAAATTACAAAGTACAATATTTTTAAGCTACAAGCGTTACAAAAATCTGTCACCATCTACGTTACAATTCTAGTCATCAATAAGGTACTTTGTTTTCAATGCATTATTCAAAAATCAATTATATCAACTCTTTTGTATAGAAAAGCAGCACACCTTTCAGGCAACTAGTATTAATGAGTAGACATGACTATAGAATATCCATCTGTTTCTCTGACAAAGCTGTGGCTACTCTAGTCACTCATTGAAATTCCATTAATCTGGTGTACCAAGGTCCAATGCGAAAATCAAAACTCCATCTAACCCTTTATCAGTTCACAATAACCTACAAGTGAACTCTGCCTGTTAGCATGCAGCAAGTTATGATTTTGCTATCAATCAGGCAGTTGGCCAATAAAAAAAAAAAAAGGCAGGCTGGAAACAGCGTGTCTGGCAGGGTTTGAAGACTTTGTTTTTGTTTTCTGTTTTCATTTCCTTTCAATTTCTATAGGGTGTCTGGACCTTGTGAGATTATGCATTATTCTCCTTGGCTGTGATTTAATTGCTATCAGCAATCAAGTCGAAGCATCACTGAAGTGTGCTTGAATTTCATTAGAAGATATAACTTATGCTACTTTCCTACAGTACCTAATAAACCATAAAGAAACCAAAACACATATGGCTTGAGGGAATAACTGGAAAATTAGGTAGCCATTTGGGAACTGAATGAACTTTTGAACCAGAGGAACAGAGAAAAAGAAATATTAAAGGAAAAGACAAACTTAGAATGCACACAGAGATGTGCAGGTTTGACCTTTATAGTACCTTGAAAATTACATTAGCATTATGAAAAATACATCTCATGTTTGTAGTTTATAATCCATCAAAGTTCAGATACTTTGTTAGTGCCTACCATAAGGTAAAAGTCAAAAGGACAAAACAACAATCTGATTTGACAAAAGGCCTTTTGGTGACCTGTGCTAATCTAGTTATAGTTGTTGTTAAATGCATTATCATTTTATAATTAATATATCATTAGACTAAGGTCACACAATGAAGGAAAATTTATTCAGCAAAGGAAAGAGAACACATATAACGATTAGGCTGCAGGAAGAAAAACTAATATGACTAGATGATATTTTAGAGTGGAAATTAAAAGTTCAAGTGGTAGTTTTAAAATTAATTTAGAGTATTCTTAGAAGAAAATGTAAAATTATCAAAAACAGCATTATTTATATACCAAAAATGAATAATACTAAAAGTTAAATTTTCAATCTAAGAACTGCTTACATAAACACTGATGAAAATGCAATATTTAACAAAAATTTAAATGTTACACATAAATATAATTAATTAAATAATATTCAAATATTGATAATGTTTTAGCAATAAATCTTTTTCATGCTATTAATGTATTTTCTTTATATTTGGTTATGAAAACAAACATAATAAATTATTTACTCATAAGAAAAAGACAATAATCCTGTAAATGATTATTTACAGGATTATTTACATGAAATACAATAGCAATTCACTTTTCCTAACAAATCACTGGCTCTCACATATATTTAATTGTTGGATTTCTTAGGTTGTAATTTTTTCAAGATGGCACATAATGCTTCCTGGTACATCAAAATATCTATGCTACTTTGAGAAATCCTTAGCATATATATTCTATGAATATGTATCCATATCTATATATTATCCTGAGTATAAGTACTCTCTATATATGTATACATACAAACATACTCATTTCTATCTACCAATGTTTTCCAGAGAAGCAAAACAAACCATTGTAATGTGTCTGAAAAATAGTTCAACTCAAATAATAATTCATTGTTTTGCCTGAAAATATTACTTCATCGATTATAAAACATTTTCTAGTAGAAATGCTTTTGAAGATCAGGTTAGAAGGGGTAATGCTCTGTTTCAGATAATAAGTGTGACTGAAGAAAAATGTGCATCTTTTTAAAAACTAGACAATCTAAGAGAAAGAAATTCTTTCCTTTTAAAAATAGATATTCAATGTTAGCCAAAATGTAAAATTCAACATAAAATGGATATGATTATTGTTGCTACACACTGTACAAAGTTCTGAATATAAAAAAAAGCTTGTGTTGTTCTGAATCAGTGGTTAGAATGTTTATCACTTATGCATGTACTTGACTTATCCCTGTTCTGCAGTAGACATAATTTTATACCTCATAAAAGCAATTTATGTTTCCAAAGGGAATAATCTGGATAACATAAAATGTGGAGTGCTCTGTTGCAGGAAGCATATTTTCATTCAGCAATTGTATTTAGAGATGGAACTGCACAGTTTGATCATCATATAGTGGCAGAAGGCATTATTCATTTCTATGTCTATGTGAAGCTTTGAGTGCCACAAATTAATATGCATGGCTAATTTATCAATACACATTCTTAATTTGTACCTATATATCACCCTTATAGGTCTCTATAATTCAGATGCACTCAACTGGGTGGCATAACAGAGAAAGCACATGCTACACTAAAAACAAGTTTCATAACTTTGGCAAGTTTTTAAAAATTAATAAATAAATAATCAATTTTATTACCATTTCAATTAATACAAAAAACTATAATATTACTGTGTAATATAGGATATTTTTAAATGACAATCAGAAAAATGAAAATGTATTATTAAAAGAAGCATTTGATGGAAACCTGTCTCAATGAGAGAAGGCAATGTAGGAATAATTAATTTAATATTTTATGAACTCATTTTGTATGAAGTTTTCAGGGAAAAAGAGATCAAAAACCTTCTTCATTATTTATAAAATAATGAAATACAACAAGTCATTAAGCAGCACAATAAAATTAAGCAAGAATCTTATAATATCAAATTAACCAACAAACTTACTGATAATGTTCATACGATGATGCAAGCACTCTCCTAAAAATTCAAGTAAAGAAAATTTCCTAGGAAAAGAAAGAACTACATACTTAGGAAAACCACTAGAGAGAGCTCTTCTGTTCCTTAAAAGGTTCTGGTAAAGGTAAGTTAACTGAAGCCTCTGTGTTTATCTGCTTTCTGACAAGACCACCACCTTTACACATTGCACTGTTTTGTGTTAAGAGTGTCAAGAGGTATATTCTATGGGAAAATGTCGCATACCATCAGAGGGGGCCTCATCATCTTTATCATATCTTTCTGAGGCTAATGAAATAGTGTCTGGAGGCCCAGCAAAAGGGTCATCGTATTCTTCTCCATCTTCTATATCACCTATAAAAGAATCAGAGAAAAAAAGAATGGATATATGTATACATGTATGTATACCTGAACCACTTTGCTGTACACCTGAAACTAACACAACATTGTAAATCAACTATGCCCCAATATAAAGTAAAAATTAAACTTAAAAATATTATTAAAAAACAAAAACTAATCAGAGAAAAGTCTTTTATAATTTAGCCATCTTTAAAAGTGTTACTTTGTCAAAGAGGTAAATTTTACTATTAAATTCGGTCACTTTCATGGAAAACCAAAGAAAAATTTTTGAACTAGATAAAAACAGATCCTATTTTAATGTATATTCGCTGTAACTTAGCTAAAGTAAGTTTTTGAAAGTCAGTACACAACTGCTTCTTTCTGTTACAAAAGGATACAACTTCCAAAATTATGATGGTCTCTACAAAGAGGAATTCAAAAAAGTGGAAGCAGGTTAAAACAGTGTGTAACCAAAACAAACAAAACCAAAATAACAATAACAGCAACCAAAAAAAGCATGGAAAGCACAACAGAGAAAATAATTCAAGTTAATTCCATTTACCTACTCAATAATTGGAAAAATGATGATGAGAAATTGATAATTCAAAGCCATATGAACGTTTTATGTTTTCATTAAAAAATCACAGATTATATTAGAATAGATTAAAAATACTCAGTTGTGTTTTCAAGAGCAGGAATCTTTTACGGAAAAACTGCTTTAAAACTCATATAAACCTTTTAAATTCAAACAAGGTGATTTACAAACTAGACACTTTTGATTTTGCATTCAGTGATATGTTACTTTATTTTTTCTTGTGCTTTGGCTAGTTTTCTAGATGATTTCCAAATCTTAGGCTGATTGGTTGGCTTGAAGTCATTTAATCCCTACAATAAAATCTTGTGGTTTGGGTTTTTTCCATATACTCATTTAGAATAATTTTTTAAAAGAGTGAATCAAACATTTGCTATATCCCAGTTACATCTAAGCACTCATTCTTCATCCATATTGAACAACAAGGAAAAAGGTATGCTTAATACCATATAAATGATCTGTTAACAATTCAAGTTACTTGTTAAAAATTCAAGAGAAAACCAGCCACCTCACCTAAAAGTCATAGTGAAAAATCTCCCTAGGAATCCTAGAGTGCCTATAGTATTACTTTTAGATCATAGTTGCTAGGCAGATCCAGATTAAAGCTACCTGGCTCTCCAAAAGGATATCTGTATCCTCTGACATGCATCTGATGGGTTGCACCCTACTTTCACCATATTTTTGGTAGAGGAAAGAGCCTCTTTCAAGACAACACTTTCAAAATAATAAAAACCAATATTCATATCTACTTTTTTAAATTTTGATATTTTATCAGCATTCATCATCCCTACCCTACCCTGAAAGTAAAGATATCTCCCATCAAGACAATAAGAGCAGAATATAGAGATGACTATCTTATTGTCCTTAGTGATAATACCATTATGTGTACCATACATGGTGATGTTTCTTCCCCAATTAAAATTCCAAGAAACATGTACAAATACTACTCATTCTTCGGATCTTAATTTCTCTTTCTTTCAAGATATTCAAAGTACTTCTCAGAACTTCAGTGATCCCTTATAATATTTCTCTTATGGAAAGAAGAGTGGTCTGATTTAAAATATGAGGTAAGAGAGAACCTCATAAAAAGTGCTAGTAAAAATATGTTTGAACATAAAATGACAGCTCATGAAATACACAGTAGTAAAGATCACAAAATTCTCAACTGCTCAAAATTGCTAGAATATCCTTATATTCTTAATAAAGTAAGAATTTTTATGTTATGAATTTTCTAAGGATATTTCAAATCATGAACTATAAATCTTGCTATGAAAAAAAAGTATTAGCACACTTCGACTACATTACCATAACTTAGCACTTAGCATATTACACTATTAAGAATACAGAAATACAACAATAAAGCTAATGATTCTATGGAAAGGATTTTGGAAAAATTCAGATGCTCATGCTTAAATCTATTAAACTCTGTGTGGAAATAAACAAAAAAATTTCTTTAAGTTTTGAAAATCAGAATTAGTTTATTATCCTTTGATAATATCCATTATATATTTTTGTGTATATATCCATGTATGTACACATGCACACACACAGCAAAAACATCATTATTAAAGCTATAAATTCAATAATATTTAATATAAGTTAAGACCGTTCTACGCAAATTAGTCACTGACATGTTAAAGACCTCTGTGGTTTTTGGTTTTGTTCAAAAAAAAAGAACACTTTTTGGATTATAAAGTGAAATTGTCTTCAATTTACCCATTCTAAGAACTGCAGTTCATTTCAAATGTTGGGTTTTTTTAAAAAAATACTGTGATATTTATATTTATCTAAGACAAAATAAATTAAGTACTGCTACTGGCCTCATTTCTCCCCTCCCCGCCCCCCCCCTTTTCAAAGCTTTCCTTGAATTTAACTCAGAAAGTAAAGAATAAGCATCCCTGTGGCATCTGTATAGGGTTATTCCCTTTTTAACTTGCATTAAGTTGAAAAAACACATCGTTTTTCAAAACAGTCTTCTTCATTTTACTGTTGTTCCAGTGATGATCCACCCCTTTTCCCCCCTCCCTAATTATATTTTTCAACTCAACAAAGAGCTGCTATATTATAAGGAGCTTTAATTGAACACAGGGGTCGCTGTTGAGCAGTGCAAAGCATTTTTTCTCCCCAGGGGCTGAGTACTTGCAACTTATACCTGCAAAGACTTCGATAAATTAAAAGGAAAATGTTCAACTTGTGTTTATGTAATAGAAAACTGAACTCCAAAGCAACAATGGGCATCAGGTAAACGTATCCAATACAATTTACAGACATAATTGAAAGCATTACATCCTAATCAGACATCTAAAAGAAAAGCATGCTCAAATGAAATGTCTACAGAATCATTAGTTGGCAGCCATTCTATTACCATCACACATAATGTCAGTGGTGCCTTGAGCCTGTGCCAATGACAACAGCATAAATTTTGCATCTCATTTCTATGGTCATAAAATTAATGATCAGTTTAAAAATACTTCTTTGTAAAAGTTATTGCGCAAAGAAAAGACATGAATGTGTCCCTGTTATGTACTCAGAAGGATAATTATAGGGTTGTTGCTCATTAATACTGTTTCTTGTTTCCCTAGAAAAGCATTTGATTTATCCCACAACTTTCAAAAGTTTAATTAATGATACAAAGTTAACAGTCTAAAAGACAATGATCCAAGACTTCTTGTCCTGTAATTTCATTGGCAAGTTAAATAACACATCAAAATCAAGGCTTAGGCGTATCACAGCAGCATATTTCTTTGAAAAATATTTTTAAATTTTTAATAGTTGGGTTCAAATTACTATTATCCCTTCTTTTTTATATGGCTCATGGTCAATTAACATTTCCTAAATGCCTGGAGATAAAGCCCAACAGCAATTCAACAGTCATGATCCCACCATTGAAGGTGATTTAACCAATCTACTGCTTGTTTTGGCAAATACAGTTCTATTTTGAACGCAATCAGGTAAATAGTAAACTAAATAATATACCTAAAATTCAGACGATAACCATTCCCTTTTACAGAGAATGAAATGTAAACTTGGTGGGGAAAGTTACTTGAGTCAAAAATATTAATTTTCTACTCAGTTCACTTGTCCAAAATAATTTCTCAAGTGATAATATACAGCTATGAATGGACATAAATATTTATCTTGTCATTTCTCAAGGGAACCTGTAGTTTAATTCTTAAAAATTTGAAAGATTTGAGTCACCACAAATAAGATTCTCTTCATAACTCTTCTACCATAGAAGGGCTAATTTACGGCATGCAAACGTGAGGCAGAATTTTAAAGGAAGGACACCATTCCTCAAGTACTACCTTTGAAACAGACTTCTACTACTATAGGCCCCGTAATCTCAAACATGCTTAACATATTTGTATAAGGCCAGAGATGGGGGGTGGGGGTAAGGGAAGCTGCAAGTTATTTGCTCAGATTTCACTGGAGAGCTAACTTTCAACAGAACATATACTATGTTAGGAAGAGTAAAGGAAACGAAGTTAAACGTCATCCCAACTTCTGACTTTTCTGCTGTTCTCAAGGATTCCATCAGAACAAACTAAAATGGGTCCCTTCTTATCTAACAGCCCTGTTACTCAAAAAACTAGTTTAGTCCATAAATAAACTTAATAATACCAATGAGGTCAAAGGAAATTGCTTTCTAAGTAAACCTATTCATATTTAACAATATCAATGGAGTTTTAGGATAAAATCTGCTAAATAAATGTTTTAATTTAGAGGGAAAATATTTTAAAGGAGAAAATGAGAGCTTTTTAGTTATGACATCTAAAGAGAATTGAAAACAATATATTCACATTTTTTAAAGCTGTAGACACCCATATCTGAAAAATATTCTCTTGAAATATTTGTCTCATGTTAATATGCATACCCTTCCTCTAGTAATTTATGGTTTCCTCAAAATTTATTTGAAAACTGAATTATAAATCAAGATTTACTAAATCCTCTTGATAAATGAACTTGAATCTGAGAATACACATTAATATAACACTTATTGAACACTGACTATGTGTCATGCATAGGTATCTTCACATTATCTTATTCTATAAAGAAAATAATAATACCAAAATCATCACTGGAGTAAAACAAGCCTAATATAAGGGCAAGATACAACTACAAGTAATTGTACCTAATATATATTAGAAAATTCTATTTTATACTCAGTCAGTAACACCTTTACTCAAGTAGTAATATATTTTCATCCCCAAAATAATTATTTCAAGTCACATTTAAGAGCGCTATGACCTTATGATGTGACAGAGAACAAATTCTGAAATAATCATAATTGTAAAATAATTCTAAAATGAGCATAATTCTAGTGCATGAAGCCTGTATTTAGGAGTATACTTTATATTACTAGGCTACATTGTAACTAAGAATAAAAAACTAGCGTTAGATAGTTATTCTGTCATGTACAATATCTAAAGACTATAAGAAGAGATGTGAGAGGAAAGGAAGAAGGATAACAGACATCTGTGAACATTAAAGTAACTAATAACTCACTTATTTGAAACAAATAAATGTGAATTAATTCATTTTATTTAAGAACTCTATTCCAGGTCCTTTTTTCTCCCAACAATGATATTAAAATGGTACTTAACCATCATGTAAAAAAAAAAATTATGTGAAACAAATAGGAGTATAAAGGTAAAAAGCAGGAAAATAGCCTCTGGTCACCTCATTGTGACCCTATATTGACCTGAGAGAGAGAAAGAGAGAGAGGGGAAACAGCCAAAAGGATTTCTGCCCAGGTCTCCTTGGATGAAGACAATCCAAAAGCCCCAAGAAGAAAATGTAAGAAAAAAAAGAAAAGCAGCATTATCAAAATATACTTAGATGAATTCAATTTATTCACTGTAGAGATCTGGTTATTAATAAATTCCTGTTTTTAAAAAATATGTCTTTTGAGCAATTGCTTATTCAACTATTAAGCCTGTACTAACTTCCCTTTACTATTTCTAACAAACTACAGAAATAGTCTTTTTAGAACAGTCGAATTATACTTCGAGGGTAGAATGGCATAAAATTACTCAGCTTCTCATATTTCTCCAAGGTATGCATCTAATTTATCCACAGGTTTACTTTTGAGCAGGCATTCTTGGTGATTAGTTAACTCAATACAGCAGTATTGAAATACAAATGACTTATTCAGAGGAAAATGATTATGGGGAATCTCTGAATTCTGTGTTATTTGCAATCTTATTCTAGGCTCATTTTTCAATTTCTATCAAATACTATATAAACTTCCATTCTCCTTAGAGACAAAGAATGTATCTCAGTAATGTAATTTTAATATCCACACACCTGAACAAGTCCTAAACCAGAATACCAAAGGGAAAGTTCCTACCCTATTATTGAATCATATGCAATTCTACATATATGACTTTATACTATCACATTTTCTTAGCTTAAAAATGTTTAACGTATAAATAATTAAGTCACAGTGAGAGTCCAATAAGTAACCACTAGAACAAAATGTGCCTTTTAAGAAAAAAGGCAGAATCTGATACGCAATATTTCCCCTATAAACAGTGCACTGTATAAAAGTTATCATAATTCAAATGCATAAATTCATTATTTCTATACTCAACTAAGCAAAATACAACATGATTAAACCCACAGTTTAGGATTCATTATAGAGAACAAAGAAGTAGGTACTTGTGGAGAGGAGGAGTTTCCTGCTCTTCCCTCTATTTAACAGTGTTAAAAAATTTAATACGGAAAAAAATCTCTTCTTATTTCCTCTAATCACAACAATTGTGATGACTTAATGTGAAAAGAAACTGTGGTTTCCTTTTAACTGATTTTAGGTTTGTCTGGTTAAGTAGCTGGTTTATTGAAACCATCATTACTCTCTCACTTATCAGTTGGCAGAGATATGAGTTACTCTGTGGTATCTGCTAACCCCAGTTAGAAGATGCCACACTGCTTCCCCCAAACGCAGAGCCTAGCTTCACATAGTTAACTGACCTCATGTTGTGACCCTCATACCAGCATCCACAGGCTTCAGGTCATGACCTATGAATTAGCATCATGGAAGTAAGGGCCATACCAAGTTTCCCTTGCAGAACTGAAGACATGAAATAGTAGAAACTTCCTACGCCTTTCTGGATTTGGTTTTCAGTACGCTAAGCAGCTGTCTCTCAAATCTAAAGGAAGACAGTCAGCTTACCAGCATTCTCACATATTTCGAAAAATGAAACCGAATCCCCTTCTTTGAAAATGCCTGTGGCATATATTTATTCATATCAAAAGAATCACAAGAATAATAAAAACCAGCATTTGGAAAAGATTTTACTCATGCTCTCAAACAAAAGTTGATACTGTTTTTAAACCAATTACCTTTTCGAAACATTACCTATGAGCACCCAGCCACAGGCCCTCCTGCTCCCATGACCACTATAAAGTAATCTCTACAGGGTTAAATGGTGTTAGGTTAGTATCTCGCCTCTGCCTCACAAAATTCTTCCGTGTGTAACTGCACGTATATACCTTTCTTAACAAACTTCTGCCACAATGAACCCTAAGAACCATAAAACCTAAGAATGTTAAACACAGATTTCTGCATGAAAGATTGTGCAAAAGAAGATTGTGCAGAGTAGATTCTAGATATGTTTTTTAATTTTATTCTCAGCAGGGGGAGCTAGCACTCTCATCTTTAAAGTCTAAGTATACAACACAGAAATTTAAATTTTGACTCCAACTATCAAATTTCAGTATGTGTTAGATTTTCCTACTGAAAATCTCTGCAAGGAAAAAAAAATGTCAAGTTTGACAAAACTTGAAAATTTACCTTTGCCTTGAAATTCCTGAAGGTAGCTGCAAAATAAAGCAAGAACATTATATTTTAAAATAAAGGTTGACAAATCAAAACAAGATCTAATCAATGGCAATAATTCAAGTCTATTTTAAAATCTATATTGTAAATATAGATTTAGAGAAAAAACTACTTCCTATCCTGAAATGATAATTCCAAAAGGCTTATGGATTTATAATAAAGGTATTTTTAAAGACTTAAGTTACAGTAGTAAAACCAGAATATGTCTTTAATACATACAACTTAAATTACATTTATTCATTTGAGTGTCTGGAGGTATCTTCCGTATTTATGTTAAAATTCTCAACCTACCTATGTCTTATCAGTTAGACCAAATATATCCTCAAATAATCAAAATAAACAGTTGGATTTTGCTAGAATGCTTAGAAAAATACATAATCAATAGGCTTCACAAAAAATGGTATTATGATAAGCCTGCCTGTTTTTAAAAACTATTATAGTAGAAATATAGTTTGTCCTTTAAAACTACTTCAAACCAATTAAATTAGAACATAAAAAATTTAATCCCACAATAATCAGTCATTCATTAAAATGTTAATTACAGCGTTTCTTATAAGTAAGAAATAAGTAATAAAAGGCAAGTAAGTGACTTACATAGACTTTACATCTTTTATCTTCTTAATAAGGGAGTCTCTCTTTTCCTTTGCTTTCTTGGATAAATTTTCCCCTCTCAGTACGTCTGCTACAAATGTTTCAACATCTAAACCATGAAATATAAGAAAAAGGATACAAATTATAGGAAAGAATCATTTATTTGTGAAGACAAATAGGACAATGATTGTTTCTACCCATAAGTGTTAGTATCTGTACAATTTGTTACAGTTTTTTATCAGTCCAAAGCATAACAGTTGAAGTATGTTTCAAATACTAAATTGGACAAATCTGTTCACCTCTTAGCTAATAAAATGTGTATGCTCTACTTATGCTTAACACAGCAAATGCTATTTGAATGTTTAGCATCATTAAACCAGGAAGAAGCACGCAAGTTTTAATAAACTATGGTGCCCCATAAACAAATTCTCTGTATAAAAGCAAGTGCAGAGCTTTCATGCATGTTACTATCATTTTTTAGTATTTTGTAAGTTCCTGTATGAACAGGTCATTCACAATATTATACCAATATAAGCTAATGCCTCTGGCGAAGGCATCCTTTTCCCAGTATAATCAATTTTCAGGTATATGCAGCGCTTAATGCTTTAGAGGAAAAACAAATCCCTTTTGCTAGCCAAGATTCCCAAATCAAACCCTCCTCTTTCCTACCTGCCCCACCTACTTTGGCCAGCTATTCTCAAATAAAAAAGATAATCAGTTGTGTGGTTTTGTGTGCTCTTGCTTCCTGCCTTGGCATTACTACCTGGAAATATTTCTTTAAATAAAGGAAAAAGTGGCAAAATAGATTTAGCCACTATTTTAAAATATAGTAACCAAGAGATAAGACTTCTATGGCCTCATATAACATTTTCACAAAGCCTCTTTTTTTTTTTTAATTCAGTAAACTTCTAAATTATTCTGCTTTCTAATTCTCTCTGGTATACAATTCCACCAAATCCTTATTGGTTTGATTTTAAGATAGCCCCACTCTTATTGTTCATGAAATACTGTAAAAGTTTAAATTAACTTTATATTCAGAATTTCAAATGTCACTTTGAGGTATCTAATGTAGAAGATACCATTAAAAAATTTTCAGTAGGTATGACTATAAACCACCCATATTTCATATTGAAGAGATGTGTATATGTTTTACTTTCTTTTTATTTAACTAATTTGTCTCCTATTTCACATGATAAAAAGATGGTATCAAAACATACAATAATATTATACTTAATTCAAAGCAGTATAGCAAATAGTCTTTCAACTGTACTTACAATTAGCAACTTAAAACCTAGTATTTGAAATAGAATGTTATAACTGATTTTAAATTCTTGATTACAAAAGTATGTTGACCCAAGGAGTGAAGCTGATTAAACTGTTATTCATTCATAATAAATTGTGTAAAAGTGATTCTTCACTAAATCAATATAAGTGAAATCATTAAAATTTAGTCTTGGAATAATTCTAAGTAGCTTTCTGGTTTGAAGTCCATCACTGACTAATGTTAAAAGTAACTATCAAAATGAAACAAAAGCAAAATGTCACAGCTTCTCTTTCCTTGAGCTGTCCCTATTTTGAAGAGGGGGACACAGAGACATAATCCAGTACCAGTGCAAATTGGACCCACACTTCTAAAGTGAGTTCAAAATAATGAGACATAAAAAAGCACTCTTCTCTTTTGTATGTAACCAGAGGAGCAAGGCAACCTCTGGACATTCAGATATTAGCTGAAATGGAAAAGATCATTGGCTTCTCTGAGATGGCTCCAATAAATCTACTAAGAAACTGGAGTAAGAGAAGGAGTAGCACCTCTACTGCTGATTCTTTCTTCCAGCCAGACTCAATACTTGGAAGAATCACTGGCATAACGATTGGTAGTTTGCTTAATGTTACTTTCACTCAGTGTTTGTCTTTAATTCCCTCATCCACACCAGTATTTAATTGCCTATTTTACATTTTCATTATACAATACAAGTTTAAGCAAACAGGATCTCTTTTCTATCTCCGGAAGCAATAACAGAACGAATTACAGCCCGAGTTATTTCTTTAAAAGGTCTTTTCAGTTGTATAAAAACTCAGAAAACAAAAAGCTATAATGTTCTATATAGAGTTTCCTAACAGTGCCAAAAACATTTTTAAATCATTGAGCTATGCTATTTTGTGAGGAAATACTTGTTGAAGGAGTGAGACTGCAGGAAGAATCTGTGTTGTTTGTTTTCTGAGTGGGAGGAGGTTCAGAGATTGCGCAAGGGAAAAATTCTATATTTTTAGAGTAGTCAATGTATTTATTCCTAAACTTCTGCCACAAAAGGGGTTTAAGGCAACTGAAAAGATTTAATAAACACTGATTTTTAAAAATTATTTCACAAACGAGATGTGGAAAGCGTACAACCTGCTTTCTGGTTTTTTTTTTTTGTTTTTGTTTTTAACAAATAAGAACTTCATAGTGGAAGCGATTCCTGCAATAGTCTTCGTTTGCTGGTGCCCACAGACTCAATTGGTTTTCAAGTTTTTGAAATCCGGGTTTTTTCTTAAAATCCATACTGTGCCCATTTATTTTGAAATCGAACGAAACCAGTCTCTCCTAGGCACAGGAGACCCTCTGGACGTGCCCGCGGCCTTCGCAGAGCCCCTGCGCAGAGCCCCTGCGCAGAGCCCCGACCCCGTTCCCCCGGCGCAAAGACGTAGCGGGTGCTGGAAAGTTACTCGGCCTTCACCGGGAGATGCTCGGGCTCCGCCGTCCGAGACACTGGGAGTGTTAAACCCCAGGGTTCCCGTCATTGGAGCTGTGAGCAGGGAGCACTGGTTTGGGGCAGCGCCCTCGCCAGACAAATGGGACTGGATCTGCGGCTTTGTAGCTCAGAGCCAGGGTAATATTTCAAAAGCGAGCAATAAAAGTCCTGGGCGACTCAAGCACTCCCCTGGCTGGTTGGAAAAGAGATCTGAAGCTTTTTATTGTGCTCTGAATAGCCCTGCAAACGGTAAACTAGCGAGCGCTTTAGCCCTCTTCTACCTTCCTTTAGGGGTCATGTCCCTCTGTTAATATGTAGATTTCACTGACTCCAGACTGCCTGTAATTCGGGGAACAGCCGTAATTCGATTACAAGAAAAGGTCAGCCTGCCTCCTCGCTGGCCTCTTGGCCTGGCGAGTAAGACAGAATTCCTCTTTCTCACAGGAGGGATCTCGGCTCACCCGCGTCCTCCACGGCAGAGGAGAAGCTTAAGGACCCACCCGGCCACGTGGAGAAAGCGCAGTTCCGGCGCCCTCTAAGCCCCAGGTCTAATCCCTACCGCCGCTCCGCGCTTCGTCACGTAGACCGCAGGTCAGCGCCGGCCGCATTTAACCCCAGAATTGGCCCCATCTCCATCCGCCTCTGCCCCCCAAGTCATCACCAAGGAAAAAGTTACTCAGCGAATACAAACGTGGTGGTGATTTTTGCTCCTGTTACACCTTAGCATTGTCAGAGCAAACCTGATCTCCCGGTACAACTGTAAAGATCTGGGGGAGAAGGCCGCTGGAAAGATCTGATTTACAACCGCTCTGTAGATAAACGTTAAGGTCTGAAAACAAAATTAAAAGATGACATCATGTCTTGGCTCAGCAATCCTCAAGCAGTTTAAGTTAGAAACTTCTCAATAGCCATCGCAACCCCTAAGAGGCAAATACTTAGCACACACCAAGTCACCTAGTGGTACTCAAATTTTCCTTTTTTTTCTTTTCCTGTACATATGGACCCCCTAGAAAAACTGCCACTCATCTCCCCCTAGAGCCCGAGAGGCTAGGACAGGTATCTAACACACATAAGCTAACAGCTTTCTACCAATTTCCATACTAATTACAGTTTCAAGGTGAAACCACACAAGGTTACGACAGTTTTAAAATTCTTGCAAACTATAAACTGTCGGCTTCTCCAATCTGAGTACATAGCACAGGTTCCAACTCTTTAAGAAAGCCGGGGTTTGACCACTTGCCCTCACCATCCTCCACCGTGGAATATGACTTCCAGGCTGGAGGTTGTAAACAAGTCACAGAGGTAACACCTGGTCTCTTCTGCCTAGTCCTCCAACCAACCGATACCTCACCTCCCTGGGCAGGCATGCAAGTGTGCAGGCACAGGCGCACAGGCGCACGCACGCGCGCGCACACACACACACACACACACACACAGCCTCTGTATTGGCCTGAATTGTATAGCAGAGGGGGCAAGAATTAGAGTGAATCCACTACCACATGCTCAGCCCCAGATCAATTAATAAGTATGAAACCAGTCAAACCATACCCCAAATGGCTTTACGACTTAATTCCACATCTTTCTCTACTTTATGAATTGGACCAAGTTGTACTTTGTATTCACTGAGGTGCTATCACTAAACTTAACAAGAATCTCAGCCTAGAATTTAAGTTGGCATCAGAACAAAAAGAGAAGCTTTTCTTCTCTGTTAAAGGAGGGTATAGTCTGACCAAACACCTACTGGTGAAAACATAAAAATCAGTTAAACTGGGCACATGTAGACCAATTAAGCTAAATGCCCAAATTTGGAAAATAGCTAATCAAAAAGTTATTGATAGCTTTAATAAATGTATTTCTCTTGTTTTCCCAGCACATTTACAGGTTATGGTTGAACTGTGGACTTTTCAAACATGGAAAAAGAGACAGGAACAAGCACAAGGAGTTCTCAAAGTATGATAGGAAAAACGTACCTGAGTCTTAAAATCCAATCATCTGATTACATTTTCAAAATAGGCTTTGGAGGCTAAATGACTTATTTTGGTGGAAAGCTGGACTGTTGAAGGATAGAGATGAATATTTTTCACCTCTAAAAGATAACTCAATGAATAGCACCTTATAATCATCAAAATCTCTTTACCACACATTTTCAAAGAAGCCACAGTGAATAAAACATTAGTCTGAGATTTACACTATATTCACTGTTAGGTATCATGTATTGTAATGTGTTCACTATGTGATTGAAAAAGAAATGTAAACTCAGCGGAATGAAAAAGATAGACTTGGCTTTAATTGAAAAAGACAAACTAAGTGAATAATGAGTATATAAAAACTAGCCTATGCCACTTTTATCACCCATATATGACACTTAATCTTAAATTTATGAGAGACAACTGAACTGTGTTTCAAATCACCAGAGGCTTTTCCCACTCTGATGTTTCTGTCTTCTTTCTAGTAATACTTTAATGCTGATAAAGTACAGCTAAGCTCATTAGGAAATTTTTATATACTTCTCTCTTTTAGAATATTTAGATTTCTTTTTTAAAAGGAAACCAGTGATAATTTGGATTGGGTAACTATAAAATTGTGCATACTAGCATATTATCAAGAGCTTTATTTAGTAATCTGAGATGAAAATACTTTAAAAGGAATGTCATGAAAAAAAAACAAGACAGCCAAAGATCCTCTCCCAAGAAAAAACAGAATATTGTATGCTTAACATAGGCAAATCATTTTCCTAACATCACATCTTAAGTCATCTATGTTATTTGACCCATACAAGAAACTATAACTTTCTAGTCCCTTGATTTACAAACATATATTCCTATTGCTAGAAGAGAAAAATCTTAGAGGTGTCATGGACTGATTTCACTGCAAGATCAAAGGTTCTCATATCAACTTTAAACTCATTAGTTATGACTGCCAAAATGGGGCAGGCTTGTTCTTGCTCTATAGGAAAATCCAGGTGCTAAAGAAGTAGGTGACTATTGCTGACTCAGTAGGTGGCACTCTTCCCTTTATATACTCAGCCAATGCCCCAGAAGGAAGTTATGGGACACTAGATACACCATAAATGATTCTCATAAGAAAAATAAAACCGAAATGTTGACCAAACTATAAATGGAACTTTGGAAGGGTCGAAATCAAACCACACTATTCTCAGCATTGAAAAAAATTCGACCTCTATCTCAACTGAATTCCGTTCTTTACCTAGTGTCCCTAAAGGGATTATCAATTATGTGTGAAGGTTTTTAATGTCCTGGAAATCCTCAATAGAGGAAAATGCAATATTTCTAATCAAGACTGCCAAGTGAACAAAATCTCAGGGGCACTTTGCACACACCACTGTGTTTATTGTTTGTTTGGTTTGGGTTTGATTTTTCAGAGTATACAAACAACCATCATTTTCTTCAACATTGGTTTCATTTTCTAACTCAATAAAAAGAAACTAACATTTTCTTACAGCTTTCCTTTTTAAATATTGTTGTCCTAAAACAAATGAATGAGAATATCTAACTGCAAACCACCAAGAGTCCAGTATTCAAAGGGCGATTAAACAAATCAAGGGGATTGGGGGTGGGGGGTGGCGAGCAGTGGTTCTAATTCCTCTCACTTTCTTGCCTGCCTGGAGGAAAAACTCACATAAATCAAGATTATTCTTGCTGTTCATCCTAGTCAAAATATTTGGATGTGGGAGAAGATTAAATGGACAAGATTTGGGATAATCCTTTGATTCTAATTATCCCAGCTAAACCTGTTCTTCCATTGTGGTGAAAAAAAATTAAAGGTTGCCTGGAGTGCATACGGCAGTTCCCAATTTACTTTTAACAACAAAAATCTGTAAACCTTTTTCTATTCACGGGACAAGAAAATAATTCAACACTTTTATAAAAAGTATAGGCTATCAATATTTAATATACTGATTCCACAGAAATAAAAATAACTAATGGTCAAACTATATAGCCACTTTTTCAAGAGCATCATTAAATGTGAGGTAAGAATGATAACCTCTATGGATTTTTGCATTTCTAAAGAATTTTTTTTAAAGGGAAGGAATCAGAAGGAGGGGGGAACAAATATCGAAAAGGAAGCCTAAAACAGATATAATCAGAGGAAAAAATAAAGAGAATAATAAATTGATAAGAATACATTTGAGCACCTACCTCTATCAAGCAGCTGAAACGTCAAACATTTAACACATATGGCATAATGATTTGGATAAAGGGAACATGGAACGCAATGGGAAATGTTCAAAACATCTTTTTTAATAGGCGTTATCTTTTGACTTTATATTCTTTTCTTCTGAAGGGATTTTAATGCCTGAAAAGTTTAGTTCCTTATCTTCTGTACCCTGGAATTCTAGCATAGCGCCATGCATTCTAAGAGTGCTCAACTGTTAGCTACAACCACCACTGCCAATATCTCCTTCTTACTTTCAAAGAAAGAACTAGGTAAGCCAGCAATATCTTTAAAATTCAAACCAATGTCAACTCTTCCTCTATAGTTTTAATAATTTTAAATCTAACCATGTCCTATTGCCCAAACACTTGAATGATGCAAATGGTCATGCACAATCCAACAGAATTTTTTGGATAAAAAAATGTGAAAAAAAAAAATTGCTCAGAGCACTTATTCTTGAAACCTTTCCTACCTCAAAAAAAGATTTTAATTAAAGTCAACCATAAAATGTTAACCATTTTCTTTGAATGATTAGTTTAAAAAGAAAACTGAAAAACACTGGTTCACTTGTTTCATTTCTTTACAATTTATATCATATATATTTCCTCACAGCCATACCTCTTGAAAATATCCTCTGAAAATAAAGTATAAGTCAAATTTGTGATCAACAAAATTTTAGTGTTTTATTATTTGTTTTTAATACTTCATGTGTTTTAATATGTGATTTGTTTTAAAAGTGTGAAATACTGTGCTCGCTTCGGCAGCACATATACTAAAAAAGTGTGAAATACTGAAAATGTCAATAAAATGATTTTTAAAACGCTGATTTCAGACATTATGTAGGTATTATTATCTGATTATCTGATTAAAGAGAGAGATGGCTAAAGTATATAGGAAGTTAGCAATGGCAGATAATTTAAATATTATTTAATTCTGAGCTTTCAATTAAATTACGTAAATAAGGGCTACATGAAATATTTGTAATCTATGGGGATCAGAGAATAAAGAGTCCCATAACCCATATACCATACTATCTGCAAATGTATGACTATGGATCCAGACAGCAAACTGTCTACTGTGCAGCTGTCAAGCTTCAAAAGCATGTACCCAGAGGTTACCCAGTTTACTTCCTAAACTCAAAAATTCACACCTAGAATATCCTGAAAATGGTGACATCTATTTTTAGAGTTATGATAAACAGTTCTCTGACCTGGTGACTAAAATAATATTCTAAGCAGGGAATTCCAGCATAGTAACAACAAAAATGTTAACTGCAGTAAAACAAAATCAGCATCCACTTGAAACTCGCATAGAATGGAATAAAAGCTGCCTTAACTCAGCCCCTACAGTTCTTTCAATATTTCCCTTAGTGGTACCCATTAATGACAACAAGCATTTCTTAGAGTAAAACACTGTCCCACCACAAATGCATTCACCACACTGCAATCATGTTCACATAAACATGTCTGCATTCATACACTATTGGTTTTATTTTCTCTATCATATTCAAGATGCTAACCACCAAAATAGTGTAACAGCATATAAGATTTGGTCTCACAGTGCTCTAACAGTAACTTACTACTTATAATGTCACATTTTAAACACTGCTTTAAGAGTTAAAATAAGCAAATTGTAACACAGGCATCTAAGAGAAACTCTTTTAATCCACTTATTCATGACCAATATTGAAGGATACTAAAGAAACAACTAAAGAAAAGTAAAAATTTTTAATCAAAATTCAGAATTCTGATGTACACATGACAAAGTGAATAATGGGAAGAATTCCAGAGCAGCAGGATAGGTAAGATTTGTGCTACCCTAAAACAGATGTATTGTCTTTTCTACCTTGTGCAGAAATACAAATTTTTTAACAGCCCTTAGTGAAAATACACATCTCCATATCAAGTATATTAATGAACTAGCAGTGGATTCATAACAGCCTTGAAGAATGCATCTTTAATTCCTAAGTTCCTATAAATGGTAATTTTAAACTGAAAAGGGGAAGATGAGGGTGCAAAGATGAAGTACTGTACTTTAATCGTGTGACACAGGAAGTTGGACTTTAACACATCCTTCCTTTTTTGTTTTAACATGTTACTCAGGCTGAAGACAAGTGGCTATTTGAGAGTCAGGTTCTCTTCGAAGGTCTCAAATATGGGTGGACTGAATGTTGAAGAAAAATGGGAGTTTTAGAAATGACAAACCCTTTGGTCTCTTTGATCTCTCTCTCTCTCTCTTTCTCTCCTTCTCTCTCTCTTTGCTCTCTCTCTCTCTCTCTCTGATCTCTCTCTCTCTCTCTCTCCCTCTCTCTCTCTCTCTCACACACACACACACACACACAGCGTCTTCACGACGTATACAGAATTGTCCTGATCGCGTTAGTGTAGCCGACAAGAAGGTCCCCACCATCCTCGCACCAAATTTCAACACACACGCCCACTCCCATTCTCAGACCCCACTTCCCCACTCCCAGTCCCGCTCCCACTGGGCAGGAGGCGTGGGGAGAGCGGAGAAGGAAGGGAGAGACTCCGAACGCTTCTGTCCCCACCGGCTCGCCGTCCCCGCGCCCCCGCCCCCGCCGCGTTACCCGCCCCCTTCCCGCTTTTTACCTGCCAACAGGTTCCTAATCTCCTCGGGGAGGGGGTAGGGAGAGGAGGTGCTACTGGGGTTGGGCATGTTAGGGAGCGCGGGGCGTGCGGGGAAAGGACCTGCGCTGAAAGGGAACTCGACCGGCTGGGGTTGCGGCTGCGACTTGGGCTAGGGGTCCCGGTGAGGACAGCGGGGCTACGAGTCCGGACACTGCCAGGCCGACGCTCACAACAAGGAAGTCACTGAAGCCCCAGCCAAGGCTGCTGGACTCTCGGCCCAGCCCCGCCCGGCAATTCGGGGCGGGGCAGTGGGCGGGGAGGAGGCCCGAAGGGCCAGAGGGGCCTTTACTGCGCATGTGTAACCCTCGGTTTTCCTCGCCTACGAAAAAGAGCCCCTGGGCAGGCCACACCCACCCCTACGTAAGGGCGCGGGAGGTGGAGCGGCTGGTGGGAAGGGAGTGGAGTGCGGCTGCATCACCTGATCCGGCGCCTGAGGTGCCTTTCGGCCATTTTTGTCACTGGTACCCCCGCAACTGCTGACCATTTCTCCACGGTCCCGGAAAACAAGGTATCCGTAGTGCCTCCAGGTTTTCCGATCGAGAGACTTCCTGGACCTTAATCAGCCCCGCCAAGGTGTAACACCTCGCCCAGTACCCCACATGGAATTTTCGACCGCCCTAAACTATTATGGCCTTCTTTGTCCGATTGCATGATGGCAACAAAGTCCCATCTTCAGCCAGTCCTCCTTCAGAAGCCAGTCTGGAGCTGCTCCAGAGAGCGCTCTGATTGGCTCTTACACTACTTTTCTACCTAATTTAGATTTTTGGGGTGACTGATTTCCCCCACTACGAAGAGCAGGGAGGTCTAGTTACAAACACAAAGCTAAATAGACACAGATACCACTGTCTACCTATAAGCATCAAAAAGAAAATTGCTGGTGATTAGTAGAATGGAATTATAAAATCTGTTCACTCCAACCTGATCGTTTAATCAATACATACTTATTGTCTCCTATCTCCAAATCTTCTTACAGGTTTTCTCTAAAAGATACGTTCTGGTGCTTTTAAAGGTGTGTGTGTGTGTGAAAGAAAATAAGTAAATAAATAAACACTTTTTTTTCTTCAGATAAGAACCGCCATGGCAAAGGTCTTTCCTAGATGCCACTACTGTATTTTGAAGATTGTATTGCAGCTCCAATAACAATGGAAATTGTTTATTCCTCTACCCTCCAACTCTCACTAGATCAATGCTCCTTAAACTTTAGTTTGCTAGAATCACATTGAGAACCTATTGACAATGCAGATTCTAAAGTCCCACTCCCAGAAATTCTGATTCTGTCTGTTTAGGATAGGACTTTACTGATTGCATTTTAAACAAGCCCCATAGGTGATTCCTTCTTGCTCCTGTAGGGCACAAAATTTGTCGTAAGTTTCATCCCCACCTGGAACCCAAAACATGACACAGAGCAATGGCTCCATTAATATTTCACACCAAAAAATCTTAGACAGTATTAGTAAAAAATTAAGTAGTCAAATACAAGTCATTTTTGTATAATTCTCTGAGAAATACACCAAATACTAATTGTAAAAGGAAAAATTAGAACATTTTGGAGTTCTCTCAAAACAAAACAAAAAAGACAAAAACTTTACAATTGAAGTAAAATGTGCAAAATAACAAAAAAGACACCCCAAAACAAACCTATTCCCTAAAATGGAATCTGAAATTCCTACTCAGATTTAGAACTGTGATCAATTATAGAAAAATTGCTGAAAATCAGAATGCTTTTTGGTGGAGGCAAAAGTGAATAAAGAGTCATTTTACAAGGTAAGTCCTCCAACTTCAAAGAATTGAGAATTATTATTCTTAAACTACAAAATTATCTTCTTAAAGAAGGAAGAAACTATTTTATGGACATACTATATTAGTGAGGATTCTTCCTCCCTTTACAGCTATCACATACAATTCTTCATCTTGTCACACTTTTTATTAAGCCAGGCCTCCAAATGTTCCTATCCTTTGTTTCTTTCTGATAGAACTGACCATATTTTTAAAAATTCTTACGTCTCATTTATTTATTTACACTCCACTCATTCCACAAAGGAACTGAGGTGATTTACTCTTGTATGAAATAGACAGCTTTCTGCAGTGGATCAAATGGACACTGTCTCCACTGTTCATTATGACAAGTCATTCTTGTTATTGAGAGACAGGAAACTATTAGGATTGCCTTAAAATATATAGCATCTAGTAGTCCAAATAAAAAAGGCAATAACAGGGCTTCCCTGGTGGCGCAGTGGTTGAGAGTCCATCTGCCGATGCAGGGGACACGGGTTCGTGCCCCGATCCGGGAAGATCCCACATGCCGCGGAGCGGCTGGGCCCGTGAGCCATGGCTGCTGAGCCTGCGTGTCCGGAGCCTGTGCTCTGCAATGGGAGAGGACACAACAGTGAGAGGCCCGCGTACCGCAAAAAAAAAAAAGGCAATAACAAAATGGACTCTTTGTATGAAACACATTTCCCCTATTTAGGAAACCATTCTCAGACACAGGTTCATGATGGATTTACTTGGGCAATGCTTTGTATACTCTATCATTTTTACTGTTTATTGTTAAAGTTACTGAAATTGATTATAAGACACAAAGAGAAATAGAGGCTAGAAGAAATATATTCTTATTTCTCATTTCCAAATGTTTCCATAACAAAAAGTAGGAAGGAAATCAAATCATACCTTACATTTTAAACTAGTCATATTAGGTAAAAAGGAATAATCAATGACACTTTAAATCTCAACCTGAGAGAGATAGCAGCTTCCCTACCATTATGCACAGACTGGATTCTGGAAAAATCTCATGATTTGACTTCTCAAAAGTAAATCCTTTAGTTCAAAGCAGATGTGTGTGTGTGAACATGTGTATTTCCTTATTACTAAAGCTAACCTCCTTTCCTTACATCTTTCAAATTTAGCTTAGCTGAATAAGTATTTGCCCACAGGCTTAGTTTTAAAAGAATCTGAACACTGAAGAAAAAACAAGACAGTGAGCTAAAACAATTTACTTTTCTCTACCTCTCTTATCTTTATTTGGCTTTCATAGGCATGTGGAAGAAAGATTATATTTATACTTAGGCACTGTATTAGTTATCTGTTGCTACATAACAAAACTTAGCTTAAAACAAACATTTAGTATCTCACACAGTTTCTGATGGTCAGAAATCCATGATCAGTTAAGCTGGATGGCTCTGGCTCAGAGTCTCTCAGGTTACAGTCAAGCTATAGGCTGGGTTGCAGTCATCTAAAGACTCAACCATAGCTAGAGGATCAGCTTTGAAGAACGTTCACCCACAGTACTGTTGGCTGGAGCTCTCCATCCCCTTTGCTGTTGGCAAAAGGCATCAGTTCCTCACTACATGGACTTTGCAGGGCTGCTTGAGTGTCTTCTTAACATGGCAAGAGCAAGTGATCTAAAAGGTATCCAAAACCAAGACAGAAGCTGCAATGTCTTTATGACTTAATATCAGAAGAGGCATAATTTACTAATGTCATATTCTATTGGTCACACAAACCAGGCCTGGTATATAGAGGGAAGGGACTGCATAAGGCTGTGAACACCAGGAGGTAAGAATCACTGGAGCCATACTGGAAGCTGGCTATCATAGTCAGCCCTTTGGTTCCCAATGATTCACATCTATCCCAGTGCAAAATACACCCATCCCCTCCCAAAGCTATGTGCAAGGTCTCATCCCATTATGGCATCAGCTCAAAGTCCAGAGTCTCATCATCTAAATCAAGTCCAAGTGTGGATGATGCTTCTTAAATAAAGCTCCTCGAGTACAGTTCTCTCAATCTAAAGACATATCAAGTAAAAAGACAAGTTATCTGCTCCCCATATAACATTACAACAGTGGGACAGGCATAGGATAACCACTATAGACATTCCTGTTCAGAGAGGACAGGAACAATAAGAAGTATACAGAGATTACTGATTCATAGCAATTCTGAAATCCAGCTGGGAAAATGTCGCAGGTTCTTTGATTAGGACAAAATTATACTCCCACCTGGAATAACTTCTCCACAGATCTCAATTCTGCACTCTGAGTCATCCTTCCTTTTCTGTGAAAGGTAGTCTATGTTTTCATTTGAATTGTTTTTTGGGTTTTTTTGCGGTACACGGGCCTCTCACTGCTGTGGCCTCTCCCGTTGCAGAGTACAGTCTCCGGATGTGCAGGCTCAGCGGCCATGGCTCACGGGCCCAGCCGCTCAGCTGCGTGTGGGATCCTCCCAGACCAGGGCACGAACTCGCGTCCCCTGCATCGGCAGGTGGACTCCCAACCACTGCGCCACCAGGGAAGGCCATCATTTGAATAGTTTTCTTGACCTGCTTCCTGCCAATGGCCTTAGGGGATCAGAAGACCTCTTTTCATTTTGTACTGTCACTATCCCAGTTTCTATCAGGGTTCAATCAGAGAAGCAAAACCACTAGAATGGAAATAGAGATAGATAGATAATATAAAGGAATTTGTTACAGCGATTTGACCCTACACAATTGTGGAAGGTGGTTCAACTGTCTCTGTAAGGCTGTTATCTTTGCATCTGATGTTGGAGCTTGAAGTCCAACAGAGCAGAGTCAGGAAGGGAAGATGAAGGAGATTTATGACAAGCTGGAATGCAGAAGCATAGCTCATGAGGACAACATAAAACCCAAATTAGCTCTTGCTGCCTCTGACCTTGGTAGTACTTACGCCCTGCAGAAGCTGGGGTCCTTCATTGCAGGGTTAAACACACACTGGACTCATGATTCAGAGACCTGAAAGGAGGATCTAGCAAAAGATGGAGCAGTTGCAGGTCTGGCTGCTGCCTCAAGCCAATGAAGTGAGCCAGAAGATAAGCAACAATATATGTGAGCTACAAAATGACTGCTGCTTCACTTCTGCAAATCTCACACAAGAATCTCTTTTGTGCCCACCCTAACCGGAAATAGAAAAAGGAATTCCAGGAAATATAGGTTGACAGATTGCAAAGCCACCAAGCATACACTTGTATTATAAGAGTGGATTAGATAAAGGAAGCAGTTGAAATTTTGTATTTATTTTGCAGCCTAATACATTTTTAAAACTTTTAAAACCTATTATGTCCTAAATTTAAGTCATCTAGTAAGAGCTCTTTTCAAAGTTTTTAGAAATGAAGACGTGTTTTTACTTTCTAAATTTTTATCCCTTTCTTCATTTGAATATTCTAGGACTGGTAGGTATGAGTTTATCATTGTGTGGCAGTCAGCAGGAAAAAAATCATATTCTCACTGGAATTCTGGAATGTGAAGTCATTTACCCTTAAAAGATGTGGGGACTTCCCTGGCAGTCCAGTGGTTGAAGCTCTGCGCTTCCACTGCAGGGGGCACGGGTTCTATCCCTGGTCAGGGAACTAAGATCCTGCAAGCCGCGCAGCTCGGCCAAAAATAAAATAAAATATTTTTTTAAAAAAAGATGTGATACAGAACCCAACCTGTATCAACAGGTTCTTGTAGATATGGCTCACTAACCTGTCTTTTGAGTTTTTAGGTCATAGTTACTAATCCTATTAGTATAATTTATGAATTTAGTGAGATAAGGAAACTTATTCTCTTTTGCTTTCCATCTCATTTGCATACACACAAACATATACTCAGGCATTTTGCTGCTCCAGTCAATCATTTTAAAATAAGAATAATAAGAATTCAATGTAGACTGGATTTGAGCTCTTAACAAAATGCTGTATATCTTTAGGGTTCTACAAATTAGGAATAAGGTAAGAGATCTGTCCATCACATTTTGGGCTTGTCAGAAGCTACTGGATTCTTTGCCCAGGTAACAGCTCTCTTCTCGATTTAACTGAAATTGGTTCCCCTATCCAGATTCTCAATACTCAGAGACTTTACCATTGTAAGGTCAGCCCTGATAATCTGACTCTGATCTTATATCCCAGTTCTAGTAACTGAGTTTCTCCTGCCTGGGTTCTGAGACCAAGCCTTTTACCTTGCCTACTTTTAGTAAAGGGACATGTTTGTTTTGATTCCTTCTAGCCTTCTTGGACTATGGCTTCTGCCTTACTCTTGTAGTGTTGATTTATAGGCTGGTATTATATTCTAGGTGGATCTCCAGAGAAGAGATGGACCCAAATCCGTCTTGCCTTCTACTTATCAGGCTTGATCCTCAGAGTATGGGCACTAGGAACATGCCAAGAAAATGCTCATTTTTTTTACTATATAAAATTGAAAACAGACCCTCTTCTCTCCTCTTTTACTCCTCTGTGGTTTGGTACAGTTACTCTGTGAGCAGGTACATAAAAAAGACAAGAACTTTTGATTCTCCCCCTTAATTCTCGTCATCAGAATCTCTACTTTCTACTCAGAGGCCCGAGTGAGTGACCTTGAAAATTCTATTTTATGCTTGGCTAATAATAGACTTAGGGAGAGTTATCCTCATGCTTAACCTGAGAGATAATAATGCAAAGTCACTGGTGTAATTTAAGCATCCCCAGTTCACCCTATTCCCCCAGATGATCCTGACCTACACTTCCTGAAATTGTACTAATTAGAGACTTGGGAGAGTGGACAGATGACTCTTTCCCTTTGCACCTCAGTCTAGATTAGTTTGAGGAGTCAGGTCTTGTATAATACCTGGATTAAGCACAATGTGGTTTTGGATGAATGATAACTGAGACAGTATTTTAGAATTTAAAATATCCTGAGAGAGGGCAGGCTGCATGGACCTACCAAGGAATGGTTTTGGGACTAGCCATGTAAAGCAAGCAAGGTGTTCACGGGCATATTTCACACTGTGTTCCCTCCAGTTTCTTTAGGGTACCTCTGGTCCCCACAACAGCCTTACCAACATTTACTGAGAAGATAGTCTTCTAGAAGGCTGAAACTGAAGAGCATAACTGCCTTATTATTTAAACTTTGATGGACTCACATTTGAGCTCTGATTGAACTAATCCGAGTTCAATCATTGACTCCACATGAACTATTTACTCAATTTTCCCTACCCTTACCTATAATAATTATTTTTGTTACAGGAATTTATTTTATTTTTGTTATGTTATTGTACTTATTAAAAACATGACTTTAGATGAAGCATAATTTTCTAATACATTTCTAGACATCATTTTATAGCTAAGTTGGCAGAGATTTTAGAACATTAAACAATTAGAAATTGGTGTAGGTTTCTTTCTATATGTAAAGATTCAGAGTGTCTCGAGCCTTTATTGTGCTCGGAGTCCTTCCGCTTATTATAGTACATCTATTCTCACTAGGCAATTTTAAAATACCAAGCTGTCTTCAGCAACAGAATTCAGTGGGTTTGTGCCTGATACATTCATGAGGGGCTTTGATGGATTTGGTAACCATAACAGCTGTTAACATTAAGCTGCCATTTAATTTTTTTCAGTGACTTTCAAAGTTGTCAATATTAAACAGTGTTTTGCAAATGATTACTTTAAGACCGATAAGAATAAAATTAAATAAAATTTAAAAGGCTCAAACAAATTCTCCCTTTTTTCTATAGTGTCCCTCTACTAGCAAACAAATAAAAAAATTTTTACAGAATTTTAAGCACTACCTTATATAGTTTCCAAGAATTTGCTTGTATATTACTATACTCAGATATTCTTCCATTCCTTTCCCACCTTCCCCCCCCCATTTAATTTTTGTCCTTTTTTCATATATCTCAGCTTTGGTTGAAAAAAAAAACTGACCTGGAAAACTACTGGGTAGATCCACATAAGTATAAATGACCTTCACTATAGTGACAAAAAATTAAGTATATTTGTCCTTATTCTCCTACAATCAGGTAAGGCTTGCAGAGTTTTGCTGTTGTTGTTGTTTTAATTTTTCCAACTTTAATGAGATATAATTGACATATAACATTGGATAGGTTTAAAATGTATATATGTATACATACATGTACATATGTATATAATGTAAAATAGTTACCACAATAAGATTAGTTAACATCAAGGCATGTGCTTCTTAATAATCTAGGCACACCAAAAAAGCAATTATTTATCTATCAGTGAAATAACCATAGGTGGAGAATAAGAACAGGAAAGAGGAAAATCCAAGATCTCTACTGTATCAGTTAGCTATTGCCACAAAAATGAAGCATAAACTCTCTCAAAATTCACTGACTTAACAATAATTCTCAGAGATCTGTGGGGTGGCCAATGATCAGATGAAGGTTAACTAATCCAGGCTGGGCTCAGCTAGGACTATTCAGCTCTACTCCACTTGACTCTGACTTGGGCATGTTCTTGTCACGGCAATGACAGAGGTGCAAGAGAGCATGCCCAGTCCCATTAGCACTTTTCAAGCCTTTGATTGCATCAAAACTGCTAAGATCTCATTGGCCAAAGCAAGTAACATGGTCAATCCCAGAGCCAAGGCGTGGGGAAATACTCCTTAAGCAAAAGAGGACAATGCAAAATTACTGCAAAGGATATGGATGTATAGTCCTATTTCTGGGGAAGAACGAAGAGTTGGAAGAGTAATTCAGTCTACCACAATGCAGTAGGCCAAATAATGGCTGTCCCCCAAAGATGTCCACATCCTAATCCTCAGAACCTGTAAATATGTTACCTTACATGGCAAAAGGTATTTTGTATAGGTGAATAAATTAAAGATCTTGAAATAGGGAGATTATCCTGGACTATCCAGGTGGACCCAATATAATCTCAAGAGTCCTAATAAAAGGGAGGTAGGAGGGTCAGAGTAAGAGAAAGAAATGTGATGACAGAAGCATAGAGATTTTAAGATGCTTTGAAGATAGAGGGAGAGGCCACAAACAAGGAATGCAGGTGGCCTCTAGAAGCTAGAATAGGCAAGGAAAAGGATTCTCCCCTGGAGCCTCTAGCCTTCATTTTAGCCTAGTGAAAGTCATTTCGGACTTCTGACTTCCAGAACTGTAAGATAATACATTTGTCTTATTTCAAGCCCCAAAGTTTGTGGTAATTTGTTACAGCAGCAATTGGAAACTAATATACACCTACAAAATCTATTATCTGAATAAGAGATTTCTAAATAATCAATAGAACCAGCATACGTAATCTTACTACCAACTAAATATCATTTTAGTAAATAAAGCTATTTGTAGAAAATACATGAATGCCTATGACTTTAGTCTCCTTATTGTTGTATATAACTGTTAAACAGTTCTTCATACATCAAAACACATATTCCTTCAACAAAAACTACTGAGACCATCATTCCTAAACTCCAGGCTTGAATAACGAATGCAGTTTGAAAACATCATATTTACAAAGGCAATAACTATGCCAGTCCAGCCTTGATGAACCTCCCTGAGTTTCTTTCCAACTTCAAATTCATGCCAGTCTGCCTTCCAACCTGCTTTTTATATCTCACCATCCACTCACTAAACTTTTTCCAATGCAGTACTCATATTCATTCTCTTACTGAGACTCTGAGGTCAGAGGGCACTATTTCATTTATTATTGGTCTAGAAATCTCTAAAGTTCTCCCTGATTGCCAAAATGGTTTCATTTTTTCCTTATTTATACTTAGAATAAAATTTCTGTAGGTGAGGTTTCAACTTCATTGTCCAAGATGGCATCATCTATGTTCCCGGCAGGAAGATGGAGGAGTGTCAAAGGAGAATGACAAAAGGCACGTACTAGCCTTTTCTTTAGGAAGGTTCTCAAGCTGCCACAGGACAGTTCCATCTACATCTCACTGGCCAGAACTTAGTTACATGGCGACACTAGCTCAAAGGGGTCTGGAAAGTATTTATTCAGGGTGACCTCATGCTCAGCTCAGAATTCTGTTAGTCTGGAAGTAGCTATGAGGAAATAACTAGCAGTCTGCCACAGATGTTGCCTATGTTTCTTTTTGCTGAATAACAGCAGAACAAAGTCTACATCAGCACTAAGCTTTGAAATCCTAGAAAATACATTTTTCAAAAAAAAACTTTTAGGGAATAGCTCTACTTTCTGTTTGACACATGCTGCTAGCACCTTTGCTCATCTCCCCTGATTGAATGTTCTTGCGTGTTAAAGTCTAGTACCTTGTTTCTCCATTTGGTTTGATAAAACCTTTCTTCACAAATTTAGTTGTGGCATTTTCTGAACTTGAAAGATTAGCAATCTGTTTCAAGCTCCAGATAATGGGAAAGTTAATCTACACCTGTTTTTTTTTTTCCATATTTGCCAGGAGGCTCAGAAATGGGTTGCCAATATTTTTAAAAACTAAATAGTAATTGTTACTATTGCATTTTCTTAGAGGGGCTTAGGTGTAGAATCCACTCTCTGTTAGCTAAAAGCAGAGCATTAGCTGATCAACTGACTAACCAAAGCAAATGTATTAATCATAAATTTAACTGCAATTGAATGGAACCTTCACATTTACTTTGCATTTTGAATGTATTATGCAAAATGATTGGATGAAAGTGCTTGTTTATAAAAAAATACTCTAAAGCTGGTCCTTTCTTGGGTTGGTTTTAATTTTTTCTTTTTTTTCCCTCTCCCCCTCAAGATTTTCCAAAAATTCCTGTAATAGCAGATACTTTCAGAAGGTTATTTATCACTGCACTAATGAAGATTTGGAAGTAGTTTTTGCTCTGATTCTCCTTGTTGCTCTCCCTGACATTAGCAGTTAGAGTGCAACTTGAAGAAATCTGAGAAGGAAAGACACAGACATTTGAGAATTTCTTAAAAGTGTTTTAGGCTGACCAGAAGCATTTTTATTTGAACTTTCATATCCTATGCTCAGAATACAGAATATGATAGTCTATGTTGAAGCTGTTATCATGGGACACTGAGCCATTAATATGTTACCATTCTAAAATAAAAATTAATACTGAAATATGTAACTGGTTGGTCTCCAACTGCTCTAAGGAATAAAGACAAACTTTAATGATTCACTTCCCTTTAAGAATTCCTTCTTTAAAAATAGCACAGTATTCTTTATTTTAAATTATTTAGTTAAAAATGATAATGTAGCACATTCTCATGCAAAAAAAAAGTATCAAACTGGTATAAAGTGAAAAGTAAAAGTGCCTTTCCCTTTCCCTAATATTATTACTCTGAATTTTAATAGGGATTTCCAAAATGCGTTCTAAAAGGTTTGTACTAATTTACATTCCAGTATTCCTTAAACATAGTTATAACCAAATATACTTAATAACTCTTTGTTCATTTGCTCAGAGCCTTTCCATATTTACTGGTTATTAATCTAATTTACTTTCACAGCCTTCCTCTGAGATCAAGATATTAATCTTCCAATTTTATAAATCAAAAAACAAAAATAGGGGCTTCCCTGGTGGCGCAGTGGTTGAGAGTCCGCCTGACGATGCAGGGGACACGGGTTCATGCCCGGGTCCGGGAAGATCCCACATGCCGCGGAGCGGCTGGGCCCGTGAGCCATGGCCGCTGGGCCTGCGCGTCCGGAGCCTGTGCTCCGCAACGGGAGAGGCCACAGCAGTGAGAGGTCCGCGTACCGCAAAGATAAAAATAAAAAAATAAAAAAACAAAAACAAAAATAAAGAGACTTTAAGTTGCTCAACAGTAACTCCGTGTTGTGCTATGAACTGAACTTAAACTTCCTACCTTGTGGTAACATTATCTAGCCACTGACTCTCAAGCTAATGGGGGAAGAAAATAAGTAAAGCCTATAGAAAATTATTTTTAAATGTTTGAATATTGAGAACCTGGTAAGCATCAAATATCAGCCAACTATTCTGGTCACCTAATTTTTTCCCTGACTTAGAGGAAAAGTTATATTTATGACCAATTTGGTATCCTTTCTATATATGTGTCTATTGGGACTCATTAGCCTACAGTTATGAAGACTAATAAAGGTATTCACTAATAAAAGGCATATCACACTGGAAAAAATGCAGTTCCTATATCTTAGAGATTCTAGGAAATGCTTTATCTTTAGTTTCACATCTCATCACAAAATCTCTGTGGTACCTGGGTAACCACTTTGTCTAGTTGTGCGTTATTACTTGAGAGACAAAAAAGCAACTGAGGTGCAGAGCAGTTCTGACTCTGGAAATCTCAGTCCTGAACTTAAGTGTGACAGTCACTCTATAGAGTATCCAAAAACTAGTTGAAGCTTATATGAGAATTAAAGTTACATCTCTGCTCTACCATAAAAATCTGATGGCCAGAACTGTCTCTCCTAATGTCCCTTAGGCTGTCAAATCAAATTGGACCCATAGTTCTCACTCAAGGGTTTTAAAAGAGGCTTCTTCCTGGCTGCTGTTACCACTTATTTTCACAGTTGGCCTTCACAAGAGTGACTTAGGACAGGAATTTATAGTACAGGGACACATTTGAGTAAGAAAAATGGATGTCCTCTTTGTTGAACTAAATAATAACCCTGTTCTAGTAACAGCTTTAGAGCTAGGTTGTCAGATTCCCATTAAATTTAATTTTCTAGGTCTAAACCTACAGGACTGGAATTGTCTTTATTCAACTGATGTTCATAGTTTTCTGCAAGGCTGTCTCTGGATGAGAAGTGAAAATGTTAGGTAAACATATCAAAGGCTAAAAATAAATCTGGTTATTTGGGGAATATTCAGGTAACAAAGTCAAATTCACTTTGAAACTGAAAGTTTGAGGTCATGTAGGCAAAACCTCTATATCCTATGAATATGTAAGTAACAAGAAAAAGACTGAATTTAGAGGCTGAGCTCTCATACCAATTTTGTTTACCCTGTGAAATTTTTCTCATTAACAGCTCTGTATTCTCCCATTTTGATGCCTCTCAATCCCCGTTATTAAATCCTAATGGTTTCTGATGGTTTCTGCAGAATTGGATTGGGCTGGATTCAAGGTATCTAATGCAGATTTGGCTTTTTTGTTTGTTTGTTTAATTGTACATTTGGATGAGAAGTAGCTTTCCTGGTAGAACTTGGAATAAAGTCATAATAGACTGATGTGTGGATGAGCAGATGGGAATCTGACTTTGTCCAGATGAGCTAAAAAATCAAAACAAAAAAAACCAAAACAGTACCCTGATATCTAGCCTCCATCTCTATTTTCAGCTTTAACCCTGTCCTGTATGGCTTTGGATAGAAACAGAGCAAGTCTGGAATTTCAGCTCTGTCAATTTATGGAGGAGCTTGGGCAAGCTATTTACCCTGAGTACCAGTTTACTTGTCTGAAAGATAAGAATGAGATGATTGTTGTAGGAATTACAGATTATATTTGTATGTCTGGCAGACAACAGGTATTCAGTACAGGTATACCTCACTTTATTGCACTTTGCTATATTGCACTTCACAGATAGTGGGTGTTTTACAAATTGAAGGTTTGTAGCAATCCTACGATGAGCGAGTCTGTCAGCACCGTTTTTCCAACTGCATTTGCTCACTTTGTGTCTCTGTATCACATTGTGGTAATTCTCACAATATTTCAAACCTTTTCTTTACTATTATATTTGTTATGGTGATCTGTGATCAGAGATCTTTGATGTTACTATTGCAAAAAGATTTCAACTTGCTGAAGGCTCAGATGATGGTTAACATTTTTTAGCAATAAAGTATTTTTAAATTAATGTATATACATTGGTTTTTAAGACATAATGATATTGCACACTTAATAGACTAGAGTATAATGTAAACATAACTTTTGTATGCCCTGGGGAACAAAAAAATTCATCTCACTCACTTTATCATGGTGGTCTGGAACCGAACCCGCAATATCTCCAAGGTATGCCTGTAAATAGTAACTGTGGAACTAGTCAGAAAATAATTAAACATTATCACGCTGCCAGCTGAGACGGGAGACATTTTTATCACCAGTCCCTCCTATTAAACTTTTAAAAGTGGTCTGGAACCACAGAAACATGCAGAACTAAAGTTCATAAGAAGAAGAAACTGGGAAGTTCATTCATCCATTCAACAAATATAAGCAAAGAAGAGGATGCAAAGATGTCAGTCTATAAGGCAAGTGGCACACAGACATCACCATATTCACAGTACAACAAGATATATGCCACATGATAAACTGAGTTAAAGTGCTATGGCTCTTTGATAAACGTAATACTTCTTCCAGCTCAATTATGAGAAAATAGTACAGGATTCCCTTGCTATGCAAGAGTAGGGTGTTCCTATGAAACCTTTCCTAAGCCACAGTTGTGTAAAGCAAAGAAGCAATTACCTTAGGACACATCTTGCTAATGGAGGCACAAAGTAAATTGAGATAAAGCACAGATGTTCACAGACACAGTTGAAAGCTATGGTGGCCTGATGCTGAGATGCTGAGTGTAGTTCCTGGGGAACTCTCACTGCCTGGGGTATGCACTGCCTCTATAACAGCTGACTACGAAACACATGCTTTAACACTATTTTTGCTTTTTGCTTATTTTTTGGTAAAAAGCAAAAATCCTCTTTGGATTTCTTTCAGTTAGCTAAAACAGGTACTAATGTAAGTCTTTCAAAAAAAACAGTGTGCCATAAAGTGAACTTTCAAAATGTAGGGGATACCTGTATATGTAAAAGTAAGCTTAAGCAGAGCGTTAATGGGTAAATGTGCAAAGTGTGTTTATGATATCATGACTAATTCAATTTGACTAAAGCATGGAGTGAATAAAAGAGGAAAGTGTGAGATAAGACTAAAAAAGTAGATTTGGACCATATACTGTACAGGCATTAGAAGACCAGGCAAAGGAATTTGAAATTTTTTTAGTAAAGGGATAATGTTACTTATATGATAATAGCTTTACTAAGAGACAGTTCATTTGGAAGCTCTGTGAAAGAGAGTGCAGGGAAGAAATACCAAACCCAGCTAGGAGACTCCACAATGACACAGGTGAAAGATTGTAATGTGCTGATTTAAGGTAGGAAGAGTGGAATAGAGGGAAAGGAGTGGATTCAAGAGTTGGGGCAACTAGAATGTACAAAGATTAGCAAACATGCTGTTAATTAGTAAAGAAAGGAGTGCAATATGGTACAGGTATTTCTCGTTCCTTATTTTTGTTATCACTGTAAAAATGTACGTTGTCTGATTCTGCCTTTATTTTCATTAAAATAATGACTATTTTTAGCTTTATGTTAAGTGCTTAATAAATGTGAGATGTTTATTATGATGACAATGATATGATAATGATTATCTCATTAGGAATTAAAATAAAACTTACTCTTGTGTTTGACTTCTCTGGTTTATTCTTCCTAAGAGTACTGGACTTCTTTCATTCCTAGAAGATGGTTCTCAGTCCTGGCTACTCATCAGAATCCCCTGAAGAACATTTTTGAAATTCTAATATCTGGACTCCAGCCCTGGACAAATGAATCAGAATCTCTGGGAACTGGACTCGGGCATCAGTATTTTCAATTTTAATCTCCCCAATGATTCCAATGTGCAGCTAAAGTTGACCTTGCACTCCTGATCTTAAACAAGATACACTGCAGTCTCGAAAAAAACCCACGTGCTCACATTGCTCTCTGTCCAGTCATTGTAAAGTTCATCGGGTGCACACACGGTGGTTCATTCCCAAGTCTCAACTACGGGGCAGTTCCCCAGAGTTCCTTGATGTTCAGTATTCCTTGCTGGCCTCTCCTCGCTCCACACCACTCCATCAAAGAAAAGTGAATAATCCCAGTTCCTATGGGAAGTACAGATATGAGAAAAATCAACCTGAAGTTAATGTAGACATCGCTGGTAGCAGAGAGCAAAGACAGAAAGAACATGGATCCTTGGTGAATTGAATTATTATATCAATCAGTCCAGAAGCTTAATCTACCACTGGACTTCGGGTTATATGAACCAAGAAATTTTACATATCATTTAAGCCACTTTGAGTTGGGGCTTCTGTTACAGGCAAGAGTATCATATGATATTATCAGCCCTTTATGCTCTTAAAATAAATGATTTTAGATCTTAACTGTTGATATCAGACTTCAGAAATGACAAAGTGCCAACCTGAAATATGACATCTTTTATAGGGTAGCCAGCAACAATATTCATGCCTTAGTGACGTACACACTTGGGCTGTAAGTACTGCACAGCTGTGAAAACCTGGACTTTGAAATCTGACACATTTTCCAGCTGTATCCTGACCATTTGTGTTCTTTTGTTTTAGCAGCATAAAGTACATCATGTGAAATTTCCTTATAGTGTTATTTCAATGAACTTTCAAAGAAGAAAATAATTCCAAATTCTAGGCTCTGAATATGCCCTTGAAATATTATCACACCTATAATACTACCAGAAACTACTTTTATCTATTAAACTTTATGTGTTGATAATACACTGAAAATCTATTTCTTCAAAAGATGCTTCTTATGATACAGAAGAGTGTGAAAAAAAGAGGGAAAATATATTTATATTTGCTTATATATACATCAGGAAACTCTGTAGGGAAGAAAAGTATGAACAATGATTCATTACAAGGGGAGTAGAGGGACTGGACAGATGAGAATGTTTGGGGGAGACATCGCTATATGTGTTTTTATACTCTTTGGTCTTTGAAATAATGTGATTATATTACCTATATAAAATGTTAATTAAAATATCACTCTAACAAAAATAAATTTAATTTTAAAATTCTAAAATATATTTTTACCAGAAATACTCCCAAATTAATTGATTATTCTACCATCAAGAACTCACCAACATGAGAAACCCTATCATCTCCACTCAATGCCATATTAGACTGTTAGCTAAAACAATACTAAATGTGAAATTTAAAAGCTTTTTTGTGAAATGCTCTTCTTAGTGTTCCATTTCTATTAGGACACCCAAAACTCTAAGCAAGCTCACATATGTCCTGAAACCACACAGAGGAAACACTGAATGTCCAAGACGGGGTAAAGCAATTCAAGTAAAGGGAGAGGAGACATGGTTAAAGTAACAAGAGGGAGGCTTGGCACTGGGTTGGCACTGCAGCCCAGAACATCTGAAGAATGAGCACAACATATAAATTTTACAACTAACAACTAGATGTCTTACAAATGGCAAACGAGTATTGATTGGTTACAGCTCATTAAAGTTTGTTTGCATCATCGTCCTCCAACTCACCCCACCTGCCATCGCAAACCAGATCTTGTTCTTGACTTTTCCATCTCTAGGGATAGACAATGGAGTCCAATCCTAATAACAATAATAATAATGCCAGCTAACATTTATTGTTTATTCTACTTACCTCCTACCAGGTATACATTTCAGGCTCAAGCTAAGTATTTAAGAGACTCTCAAAGACCAAACCAGATTCATCAAAAAATCAACAACTAGATTACTAATAAAACTAATTTTTAAAAATTTATCCCTTGAATGAATTTGTAAATTATAGTACAGCAACACTTTATAATGGTATAAAGCTGCTAAAAATAACTATGACAACTACGTTAAAACAGAGAAGAATATGTAACATATAGGATTAAATCTGAAAAAGCAGAATGTCAAATGGTATGTAAATTCATTACAATTATGTTAAAATGTGCACGTGGATGAGTCTCGGAAGATAATATACAAGTTTTAAGATAGTTGTATTTAGGGCTTCCCTGGTGGTGCAGTGGTTGAGAGTCCGCCTGCCGATGCAGGGGATGCGGGTTCGTGCCCCGGTCCGGGAAGATCCCATATGCCGCGGAGCGGCTGGGCCCGTGAGCCATGGCCGCTGAGCCTGCGCGTCCGGAGCCTGTGCTTCGCAACGGGAGAGGCCGCAGCAGTGAAAGGCCCGCGTACCGCAAAAAAAGAAAAAGAAAAAGAAAAGATAGTTGTATTTAAAAAGTTGGTTGACACGTGGGATTTTTTTCCTTTTCTCAAAATTTCTTTCAATCTTATCGCTACCCCATGCATTATTTTAACCTACTGTATATTAGTCAGTATACAGATCACATGCATAACACAATCCAACATACTGGCAAATTTAAAAAGATTGCAGTTTATTTCTCTCTCATATTACAGTCCAAATATAAGCCATGCAGAGCTGATACAGTGGTTCTAAACTATATGTCTACCTAGAAATTCTGTGACCAAGAATAGGAGAAGGGGTGTTGTTTTTTGCTTCACTACTCCTTATTTTCCCTAAGGGAATGGAAACAGTTGTTTGAATGTAGTTTATGCTTTAAACCCATATTAACTGCAAGCTCTCCATCCATCCTTACCTAGTAACTAGTTCCTTACATCAGTGATGTGCTGCCTCTTAACCAAGTACATACTACTGCTCTTGTCACCAAATTAAGTTTTTATATTTCCCCAGATGCTCATATGACTGGCTTCTTCTTCTTCAGGTCTCTGCTCAAACGTTGCCTCCTCAGATAATTCCATTCCTGAACTTCCCTATCTAAAGCAGCCTCTTATCCAATCACTATCTCTTACTTTGTTTTATTTTTTTTCGTAGTATTTAAAAGTATTTATTTGATTTTATGATTTGCCTTCCCCCAATAGAATTTAAGTTCCATGAGAGCAGAGATCTTTTTAAACTCTGTATCCTCAGCTCCTGGTTTATAGCACCTAGCACAGTGCCTCACACACAGGAAGAGGACAAAAAATGTTGAATGAATGAATGAAATGACCAATCCTGCAGTAACTCTAGCGTTGAAAGGGCCCAGCAGGGAAACAAAACATAATTGACAATTACCAGATATAGGCCTCTGACGTTTTCTTACTGACCTTAGAAATACCGGGGTGGAGCAGGGGAAGTAAGCTGTTTTGCAAGCTGGTGGGAAAATATCTGATTGTTACCTAAACTCATTTAATCTTGGAGGATTGATTCAAGGTGCAGGCAAATGCTTCTCAAAAGGAATGTTGTACCACTCAGCTCCATTAAATTCCTTCATCCAAATTCCTGGTCAGCTCATCTTCTTTTAGCGTTCTAGGTCACAGTTGATGGTATTAACAGAAATCACCAAACTGGGTCTCTGTAAAAATAAATATCAAAAAGAATTGTAAGTGAATTGGTATTTCCCTTTCTTCCAGCCTGAGGCATGTACAATACCCACTGAATTCAAGGGTACATCCCAGGGTGAATCTATGTGTGAGAATAAAAGTGCAGCCATCCAAAAGGGAGATCTTGTTCTATATTCAATTTGCTGACTTTCAACCAAATTTAGCATTATGTGAATGTTTAATAACAGTTCTTGATGCATGCCTTATACATAAGCCAATAACAAGTTCTTTAAATATGCATAGGAGGTAACTCTAGCAAATGGAAAGCTAAATAAACACAAGTGTGAAGAGATATTCTTCCTGCTAAATTATCAGCAATCATATCTTAGATGCTACACTTCCTGCTAAGGTATGAGGGGATGCTGAAGGGGTTGTAGAGAGTGTCTGACGTGTTAATATTGCTAATGGATTCTTGTGTTGAAAGTATATAACATAATTCATTACATATTATATGACTTCCTGGCATGGCACATAGGCTACTTGAAAGTCAGATTATTCATATGTTATTGCCTCTGAGGCTACACAAAACTTTAGCTTTCATATAATCATACAATCATTGATTTAAGAAATCTTTTCTCGAGAAAATAATTTTTTAATGAGCTTGAGAACTAAAACAATCATCAATTTCTAAAACAGAAGTCATTATTTTCCTTGTAAACCAGATGTTCCTCTAGGGTTCCACCTTAGCTAATGGCAAGACAGTCCTCCCAGGCACTTGGTGGTATCCAGTTTTTCCCACATTCCCAATGTCCACAGAAAAGCACACAAGTGCCCTCATCTCCTCTCAACTGGGTAACAACTAATAGCTTCTTAACTTTTATCTCTACCAGCCGCATAACATTTGAATGTCTTTTTTATGGCATTCCAGGTACAGCCCAATTTGGATTCATTTCACTTTCTAACATTACCCCTCACTACAAATCCCCCAAGCAAACCTGATTCCTAAATAAGTTAAAAACGTTCATATCTCTGTGTCATTGTTCATACTGTTCCCTGATTCTGAAATGCTGAAATACTATCCCCTTCCATCTGTTCTTTCTTCCTGTTCATCCTCTAGTTGTCAGCTCAGTTGCCACTTCCTTAGTAAACTATCCCAATAGCAACTCCTTCAGTAGGAGTAGAAACTCCTTCCACCTTGCTCCCATGACATTTTGCTTGTTTATAATAAAATTATTATTATATTATTATTATTAAAGGCCTTACTATGTGCCAGACACTTTGCTAAGCAAGCATTAACTCATTTAATCATCACCATTATTATTCCATCTTATAGAGGCCTCTACAAGATTAACTTGTTTAAAGCCAGGCAGTTAGTAAGTGGGGAATTGAAATCCAGATCCTGTAACCCCACAGACATGCTCTTCTTGAGCATTCTGCCTGATACTATAATTAGCATTCATAACTCTGTCTCTCCACCGAAACTGTACACTCCTTGAGGTGTGGGGTTGTGTCTTTGTAGCTCTGCATCCCCAGCCTAGCACTGTGTTTTGTGCATAACAGCTGCTCGAATTCTTTAATGAATTAACAGAAAAGAGGATGCAGAAGTCTGACAACTCTTTTTTCTTACACTACTCCTTTCTCTCCTACCATCCACCTCCCCAGCTTATTAGTACAGATTACAAAAACTGCATACAATCCGTAAAGCAGAAGCTGCAGCTGTCTCAGAGCTCTGAGATCCACATTAGCTGAACTGCCCTGGGAAGTAAAGCCGTAGAAGCACCCCATGATGAGCAGCCGAACACAGGCGCAACACTTGAGAGTCAGCTAGAAATACGACCGCAGTCTGAGCTCATTTCCACACAACTGGCAACGGTTTTGTCCAAGATGCAAGCATCCCAGCCCTCCAAGCATTACTACTATAATATTTATTGAGCAATAACAATTGCTAGATGCAATTCAGAATGTTGAACTGGACATCATCTTTACTCAGGAGACTGTGAATTTAAATTCTACAGACCTACAGAAATATCTCCCACCCATACATGTATTCAATAAGCAATGCAGCAATATTCCTCCAGTGGGTCAAAGTACCCCTGGATACTGAATGAGACACTCACCGAAGATGCAATAACTTACCCAGGCTGAGACAATAGCATTTAGTGTGCTAGAGTAGTGACGTGTTATACAGACCTTAGTGTCCCATACAAGTTAGTACAGCTTCTAAATGTACTAAATATTCAACTAACATAGTTTATGATGTGAGATCAAAGATGTGGCCAAGACTGGCCCTGGAAAAAAAAAAAATGTACAAGAGCTAGAAATATAAATCTCACCTCTCCTAATAGCATCACCTTCTGCTTCCTGGTATGTGCCTTTATTACACTAGGTCCATCCCATTTCTAATTTAACTGATCTCTGCTAAACATTTAACTGGCGATGGGCCAATAAATGCATTACATTTTAAAGTTAAATTTAATTTTGATCAAAGTAATTCATGCACATCCTTTTAAAAGTAAAACATGACAAAAAGTCCTCTAGCCCACCCTTTCCCAGTTCCTACTTCTGTTTCCTTGTGGTAACCACTTTCAGTTCTTTTAGCCATTTCTTTTGGTGTTTACATCAACTTTATAAATAATGTGCTAATACAGTTATTTCTTGATTTTTACATTTTAAACATTATTTGCTTCCTTCTGGAAAAGAAATTACCTGTCAACACATCCTCCACACACACCCCCAAAAAGCATACACATGTTTCCCCTCCGCTATCTTCCCAACATAACTACAGCATACTTTTAGGTTAAATCTATAATTGAAGTTTCCATAATTATGAATCTATTAATATTGTTAACAAGCTCAGTCACGTAATATAATTAGAGTTCTTGAACAGCATCTTATTTCCTAAAAGTTTATACTTCCTCTGTTTTATGGGTTGCTTGATTTTCTATATACCTATCGTCAATTCATTCTCAAACTCTCCATTAGAACTGAAAACTCCTCTCAGTGTAGTCAAACACCTCAGGCAATCTGTCAGTTTAATTTGTTTCTTGGAGACCTCCCTATGGACTCCTCTGTCCTTCCACTATAATCTGGACTAATTGTTTTTGAGGCTGCTGGATACCTACCACTGTGGGGCTCCCCTCTGCCATCATCCTGAGAATTCCCTTTGCCTCCCTCCTGTGTTAGACTCATCTTTTTTATTTCATGCCTTCCTCTTTCTTATTTTACTTATTCGCTTTCATGGAGTATATCCTTCTACGTTTTTTTTAAAAAAGGTGCAGGGACACTTATGCTGTTGAGACCTCACATATCTGTTAACACATTTACCCTCATGTTTAGATAGGTATAAAACTTTAGTTTGGTATGCATTTTCTCTCAGAATTTTTATAGCATTTCTCCACTGTTTTCTAGTTTTTGGATAGAGAAACTGAGGGTCAGTGGTAAAATCAGGCCTCAAGATCACATCTCTCTAATTCTAAGCCCAGGAATATTCATCCCCTATAATACTCAGTTTCTATTTACTAAAGTATGGAGGGATAAAATGGAACTACTTCCAGGTATTTGTAATCAGATAAAGTGCTCATTTGTAGACCTAAAGCTTGAGTCAAAGGAGTGAAGTTATAATGGTAAAACAATCAATGATACATAGTTAATTTGAGAGACAGGATCCCTCAAATCACAGGGCATAACTTCTAATTCTACCCAATGTGTCAAGCTGGTAGCATGCCCTGAAGTTTCTTGGGACTCCAGAGATTAAGTTTTGGAAGACAATACTCCATGGGCCGCTCACATTTCTACACATCTTTTAAGTAGAAGCACTGACTGCCTTTGTTCCCAACTATCTTTTCCAGGATGTATGTGTAGTGAACAGCCATGGGAGATATAGATAATGTATTGCTCTGGAGCAAAGGGCAGATTTGCTTTCAGCCCTGGAAGTTAGAAATAATGTCTCCTGGAGGAAAAGGCAGACATGCCTACTACCCATTATAAACAATTTGGGTTCCCTAAACTCAGGGTTCCTCACCTATGATACTCCTCATTGCATATGTGAATATCACCTGATCCTCTTCACATTGCCCAGCAAGAGTCGAGGCTCAAAGAATCGACACAAATGCTCATACTCTGGCTACTGCTAGTGCTATGAGTCATATAAACTGTCCTTGGTTTCCGATCCAGGAATATCATGTCTTCTGCCAGCACCAGTGAAACTGGCAGACTAAATTGTTGGCTTCCAAGTAGGATAAAATTCAGACCCTTTTCACTTCCTGAGAGAGAGATATCCAAAAATATACAGGAGAAACATTTGGGGGAATATATGGATTTAAAAGAGTTTCCTATTAAAAAAAGTTCTGGCTTGGGAATATAGAATTCAAACCCAACTATAGTGTAGGAGTCTGGAAATTAAATATACCTGAAATTTGTCTTCAACAAGCTAAATATTTTTGCAGTGCACCTGAAGTGCCTATGTGTTTCTTATTAGTATTCAATATTTCTGTGATCAAGCATTCTCTATTTTTGCAGAGCTCGTCACAAAATATTTATTCTCTAAGATATGACCATTTGGGAGGTAGCAGGAAAAAGGGTCCCTTACAATTCACGAAAATCTTTAAGGGCTATTTCAATTATCTCTGTATACCCAAAACACAGTAAAATCTCTGAAATGTCTTAGAAACCCTTAACTTAAGCTAAGCTGTAATACCAGGAAATATCTTCTTGAATACATGGCCTGATCTGCTTTTGATATCATTGGCAACACCACTGAATGCATTAAAGAATGTGAACTCTGACCTTATAAAGTGCTTTATGTTCAGTATTACTGCAAGTTAATCTTCATCATCGCATCAGGTGACGAATACCCAGAATAAAAAATAGTGTCAATAAGAAAATACCTGTTTGCCATCATGCAATATGCAGTTCTGATCCAATGAGAAAGAACAGTTCAGAGCCTAGCGTGTATGAAAGTAAGTCCCTGAAACACTGTAATTCTAAAAAGTTCATTTATTGTGCTGTCACCTCCCAAAGTCATCCTAGTGTAGAGATCACCTAAGAGAACCATAGGAAGGTTCTGTGGTGCATCAAAACAGCATTATGATGAACTTCTGCTAGAGCTGTGGTAAAGGGGGAAGAACACAGATCACAGATTCAGGAGAATGCTATTCAAATTCTGGCTCCACTCTGACCCATCATGAAGCTTTGGGTATATATTTTTTCCTGAGCTCGACTTCCTTATCTGAAAACTGTCTGTGGTTATACCCAACACAACTGTTTTGAGTATCACAAGACAATGTTATGTGTGAACGTCTGGCACTAAAAGCCTCCTAATAAATGAGACCTGGAGCAATGCTAGGCTTTCCAGATTAAAATGATACAGAATCCTCAGACTCTGTCTACTTAAGAGATAATTTTTCCTTATGTTATATAAAGTGTTTTTTTTGTTTGGTTTTTTTTTTTTTTTTTTGTGGTACGCAGGCCTCTCACTGTTGTGGCCTCTCCCGTTGCGGAGCACAGGCTCCGGACGCGCAGGCTCAGCAGCCATGGCTCACGGGCCCAGCCACTCCGCGGCATGTGGGATCTTCCCCAACCGGGGCACGAATCCGTGTCCCCCGCATCGGCAGGCGAACTCTCAACCACTGCACCACCAGGGAAGCCCTATAAAGTGTTTTTTCTTAAGAAAAGTTAACCTCTTTTGTGAGATTACTGTGTCAAGACGAAAGTGGACATAGACGTGATACCTGCTAATGGAGAGCCTTGAGTATCAAGTAGGGAATTTGGGCTTTATTCTGTAGGCTATGAGGAAATAGTTAATGTTTCTAAACTAGGGAATGACAGCTTAAGGAAAATTACTCTGATAGCAACGAATAAAATGATTCAGTGGCAGTACAGCAAGAAAGGCCAGTTAGGAGGCAATTTAAATATTCCAGAGCAGAGGCATCAGACGTTCAAGTAATGGTGATAGTATTGACAGACCTGATATGAAGTCCAAAGAAACTCTTCCCGGTGATAAACTGCTCATGTACAGAGAGTTTACCCTTCAGATGATAGTGTGTTTATCATACACTTCACAAAATGATTCTTTCAGGTAGATAAGTTGATATTTTTACATACTGTTCTTAATAACATGTATCTAAAAGTGCATCTTGGTTTAGAACAGACACTTTTAAGTAAGGTATACATATTTATTATAACACAAACTCCTCAGTTTTGAGGGAGGGGGATAGAAAAATTATCTTGAAATGACAAGATATGAATTTGAGAGTTTAGTAAACAAAGTCAAGTTCTGGCCTCAGCTTTTAGTTTATAAACATGTTAATAAGTTTTTTATGCAGCTAGAATAGGAAATAGACTAAGGATAGGAAAACACTGAGTATTCTGTTACAGTTTTATGTGACTGCAGAAGGCCCCCCAGTTGCAGGGAATTGTGGTTAACATTTCAGGTTATGCAGGACAGAAGAAATCATCTCATTAGTTGTGTTCCATTTATGACTGGAAACTCATCCTCTCAATATCCTCAAAAGGATATTGCTGAAATATCCTTTCAGCAAGCAAGATCATTTAGGTTTGCCATCTCAGGGGCTATCAAGAAATATTGGGTGGATATTACTAGGTTCATGTGCTTGTTTACTTCTTTCATTTCCCTCTTTGCTGACCAAAGGAGATCACAAACCATTATGTGCAACTGTGCCATCATTACAGATTTATGAGAGAAATAAATGACTTCTTTGATGGATTTAAAAATGCAGAAGCCTTAAGTAGATGCTTTCCTCAAAACATAATTCTATTCCCATCCCCAAATCTGATCTCTCTCAAACTCCCTCTTCCTTTGGAACCACTAATCCTGATGCAGAGAAAACAGAATTTTAAAAAAAATTTCATATAACCTACCACTGTAGTATTCAATTCTTCAAACAAATCATAATTGTATTTGACATTCATTTTCTTAAGGGCAAGGTAAGTTTCATAGAAAATGTCAGTTCCCTAACGATTAAGTAAGGAGTATAAAAGCTCATGAGTGGTAAACCATGCCCCCCAAAGTTTGACGGTTTTAATCAACTACATCTCAAATAGTGAGGAATAACTGAACATTTTAAAATATGGAATTCCCAAACAGAAACTGGGAAGAGTTAAACTTGACAAGAAGATCTAAAGAAACATAGTTCAATTAGGTATTGAACAACTATTATGCCAAATGCATGGTTGTAGTAAATTTTCACACAGACTTTATCAGGTAGCATAAGAAAGCCAGTGAGTGGTAAGGCAACCAATCAAGCTTGCTAACAAAGCCAAGTCCTCTCAGTACTAGAATAAAGAAGACGAGAGAAACTGAAGTGAAAAGAGAAGGAGTGTGGTAGACTGCAAAAGGTGGCACACAAACTCCTCCCATTCCTGTATGTGTGCACTCTATGTGCACTATTCCTGTATGTGTGCAAACTCCTCCCCTGTGCACTCTGACTTTGTGTCCTGTGGATGAGCCTGGGCGAGCCTACTGATGATGACAGAAGTGTAGCTTCGCTCCCAACAGACACAGAGCCACCAGGCATGTATAGAGTCATCCTAGACCTTCTAGCCCAAGCTGAGCAAGTCTTGATGATAAAAAAACACACAGGCAACCCACAAAACTGTGAGAAATATAGATATTATTGTTTTAATCCAAAGCTATGGACAGTCTGTTATATAGCAAAGGCTAACTGATATAGAAAGTGGTACTAGGACAGGAGCACCGCTGTAACAGCAACTTAAAATATGTAGCATTCACTTTAGGACAAGGTGGTAGATAGAGACTGGAAAAGTGGCAAAAAAAATAAAATGTTAGCCAAAATTGGGAAAATGGTAAGTAAATTGTTAGCAGAGTCTAGAAAATGGGTAAATAAACTGCTACAGCACCCTGGAAAAATGGTAATCTCTGTTATATAGCAGTGAAACAATGGCCAAACTGTTGTCTATGATAAATTATAAGACAGAACATTTTCCTAAAGAATTTGTTAAGTTGCTACAGCAGAGCCCCAGGGGAAATGTTGAAGGAGTATTTATTGCATAAGATAAGGGACAAAAAAGGAGAGGTAAGTTAAAGAAAGAACTGTGCAGTTTTCTTGCAGAAGTCATAGGCAACATAAAGGCGCCAGGACTTGAGAACTTAGAAAATAAAACTATTTCATATCGCTGGTCTCTCCTGCCATTAAAGATTCTCAAAGTAGGAACTGACTTCAAGGTAAAGATCCAGATGAAGGGTGTGGCTGAAAGACCCCCTGTTAAACCACTGAACAGTGTAAGGTACTGCCTAGAACCTTAAGAATGTCTGATCACAGCAGCCTAACATGCCACCCAAAGTTGAAAGTGGCCTTCTCAAAAAGAGTTGGTGATGTGGCCTTTAGAGCATAGAGTAGGCCCAAATTAGATTCACAGGAAGCCCACAAGTTTTTAAGAGAGTTGGACTAAAACAAAGAATTCAAAATGAAAAGATTTATCTGGGCCCCCAATTTTCTACATGCAAGAAGCAGACTAAGAAAGCAACCCAACTACAAACATGAGCTATAAAGGAGGCAGGAAAGGGCTCAGAGGGCCATAAACTCCCCTCCTCTGAGAAGAATCTCAAAGGACAATAAGCCAGGGAGTCAATTCTAGGAAGAAGAACTGGGCCCTCAGCAAGAAAGTTTACCTGCTTCTTGAGTAAAGGGAATCTTGCAACATGTGCCAGGCTACACTTCAGAACTGCTATGGACAATTATTTCTCAGGTGTTAGAAAAAGTTTATTATTCTGATTATTACTTCCTTAAGAACTTTGGTATATAAAGTGTTCCAGGGGTGACGGCTTTGTTCCCTAGTGATGGAAGCTAGAACCACAACAAAACGGTACACCCAACACAGCAGTTATATTCTTTCTTGGACCTTAGAAAGGTGCCAGTTTTCCACATTAGAAACTATGTTAGTTACCCATTTAAATCAGTAACCTTTGAATTATAGATGATCAGAATTATAAGCTTAGATGAAAATCTTGCTAGTTTCACTAATTTGAATTTCAGTTTTTTCTTCCCTGATCAAATCTATATATTCTAGTGTTTATGCCCCAAATCCTCATCTGGGTTTACCACTTTATCTTTTCTTATATATGTATATAAATTTTACTAAGGTTTATGGATGAAGTTTATAATAAACTGCACGTTTAAAGTGTACAATTTTTACACGTGTACACACCCATGATATCATCACTACAATCAAAATAGTGAAAATATCTATTATCTCCCAGAGCTTTCACCTGCGCTTTTGTAATCCCTCCATCCCAAGCAGTCATCAATCTCTATCATTATATATATATATCACTTTCTATCACTATATATATATATATATATATATCACTTTCTATCACTATAGATGAGTTTCGAATTTTCTAGTTCAGTCATATATACTCTTTTTTGGCTGGCTTCTTTCACTCCACATGATAATTTTAAGATTCATCTGTGTTGTTATAGGTTCATGTTTTAAAACTGCTGAGTAGTATTTCATTTTGTGGATATGCCAAAGCTACTTCATCTTTTATATTGAATAGAAAGGGATTTGTGCAAATAGTTCCTGGGGCGCGGGCAGTCGGGGGAATAGGCTCTCTAAAATTAGTGTTTACTAACTATCTCAGTTCTTCCTGGAATTGTACCTCCCTAATTTTTTTTAAGTCACTTCCATTGTACACTTCAAAGGGCCATTGAGAAAGAAGCAGCAAATCATGTTAATCTGGCCAGGTATGAGAGCACACATTCAGGCCCAGTGTCCTTAAACAATACAGTTAAGGATACAAGTAGTGAGGAAGGTGGGACTTCAAATGGGAATGTTTACTGCAATGACCCTCTCCCAGTATCTCTATTTTATGTAGGGTGTGAGGCCAGATAACTTCAAGAGGAACTGCACCTGAGAAGTTGTATTCAGGGAACCTCATCGACATCTGGACCAGTTACATATAAAAGATCCTGTAATTCAATCCTGACGCCTTAGGATAAAATTTTGGGAGAGGGAAGGTCCTGTGATACGAGTGAGCGTATTTTACAAGAAGTAAAAATGGGAATGATTTGTGGCCAGAAGGCAGATTGGTAAACTAAAAAATGGCCACGTATTCCTCCCATCCCTAAATGCAAGCCCTTTTGCTATTTGACTTTACAGCTCAGCCCATCAAAAGGTGGAATCTATTTTTCTACCCAACAGATCTGAGCTTGACCACGTGACTTGCTTTAGCAAATAGCACACTGACAAGCAAGATATAAATACAGGCTTAAAAGTGCTTGTACATGGGGGCTTGCCCTCTGTTGTTGCTTGAAATCTCTCTGCCACCATGTGAAGGAGCCCGGGCTAGCCTGCTGGATGATGACAGACAGGTGGCTGTCATCCCAGCTGACACAGAGCAACCCCCGAGTCATGGGATGGAGGCTATCCTAGACCACATCAAGCTTGGACAAGCCAGTCCAGACCAGAAGAACCTCCCAGTCCCCAGCAGAACCATGAAAAATAATAGATGTTGTTTAATCCACTAAGTTTATGTATGGTTTTTTCTCCCCAACATTAAATGGATAAAAGGAGTTCTTCCTAAAGAAACCTCTTTAGAAAGACTGCAGCAAGAACAGAAAAGATAAAGGAACCTATAAACCAGAACAAGATTTCGCAGAAAAGTTTCTAAAAGAAATGGAAAGAGTAAAGCAGAGGGGAAATGAAGGAGAAGAAAAGAAAAGACAATATAATTGACACATGCCAAATTTGATTTTTAAATTCCCAGAATCCATCTGGGAATCTATACAGATTCAGTTCATGCATCGCTAGTTTTAATGCTACAGTAATGGACAACTTGGAATCTTCAACCCCAACCTAAGGTGAGTAGATCTGTGCATTGTTAGTATCTGTGTGCATTGTTCTACAATACCAAGGCAGGAAGATTATCTCATAAATTTAGAAAATTTTTCTTCAGCAAGAAGGAAAGAAATAAAAAGGGTTGTAGCATTTTAAACAACAATAAAAAAATTAATCAGATTATGTCATTTCCCTGAGTCTTTCAATTAATCAAGAATATATTTTAATTAATAGATTACTTTCAGCAGGCCTCAGGACCTTTCTACTTGCTTTTCTGTCTGTCTGGAACACTCTTCTCCCACATATTTCCATGCTTTAAATGTCGCCTTTTGATAATGCCCTTCCTGACCACTCTTTTTAAATTATAAAACTGTTTCCTTTTCCTTTCTCTGCTCCATACTTAAAACCTTCGAATGTACTATATAACTTACTTATTGTTTGGCTTATTACCTCCCTTGCCCTACTAGAATGTAAGTTTCATAAAAGCAGGGATTTTTCTGTTTTTCTCATTGTTGTATCCAAACACCCAAAAGCGTGACAGGCACTTGGTAGGCCCTCAATAAACTTTCGTTAAATGGAAGAATAAATTATTCTGTTGTTTCATTGTTCTTTGGTATTGTATTAGCAGACACTTGTGGTTTTCATTGTCAAAAAATAAACAAAAAATGTGACCTTGGGCTTCCCCGGTGGCGCAGTGGTTGAGAGTCCGCCTGCCGATGCAGGGGACACGGGCTCGTGCCCCGGTCCGGGAGGATCCCACATGCCGCGGAGTGGCTGGGCCCATGAGCCATGGCCGCTGAGCTTGCACATCCGGAGCCTGTGCTCCTCAACGGAAGAGGCCACAACAGTGATAGGCCTGCGTACTGCCAAAAAAAAAAAAAAAAAAATCTGACCTTAATGTGGTATCCTGTTCACAGCAGTATTCAATACTGCCAGAGAGAGGTGAAACTTCAATATGAGTCAAGCCACCTGCTCAGAGCATCTTAAGGAAATACAAGAACTCCTGCAAAGCTCCTAAGATGATCAGCTTGTTCCCTGAAACACGAGATTCCATGACCTTTATCTTAGTATGCATAACTACAGTATTATGACTGGCCATAAAATTATCTACCTATCTTCCTAATTTATCCCTGGACTAAATCTATGACCTCGCAAGGTACAAGGTAGTAAATTCCACAGGTTGACCATACAGTGGGTGAAGAAGTCTTTTCTTTATACTAAATTTATATCAGCCATTAATTCTGCAGAATGAGTGACCCTTGTCATAATAGTTGGAAGACACAAAATTAAGTAAATTGAGCCTGCAATAAGGATATGTCATTTTAGTCTCTGTATGGTCACACTCCATTTGTCATGTGAACATGTGGCTCTGTTAGAAAGTATGAATAGCTACTTATTTTCATTTTAGGTTTTTACCTTCATGGGAGGATAGAAAGGAAAGGTCAGGATAGAGATAAAGGGAAAAGGAAAAAAACATAAACAAACAAGGGACATATGAGACTGTCCAGATCACGGAGTGCTATCATTCTACTTGGGTTTTTTTTTTAAATTGCTATGGCCTAAGATAATAAGATAAAGGAAATTGATTCAATCAATTTTAAGGCCAAATTTTTCCTGGGTAATGGTAACAAGCATTTGACTACCTCTATCCCTTAGGTTAGAAGCCAATGAAAGAAGAAGGATTTGCTCTTGACAGAATCTTATTCTTAAGGCTAAGGTTATCTTTAAAATCTGTTAACAGAGTACTTTCTAATATAATTACTGCATGGGATTTGGGCATGTGTGTCATTTTTCACAGGCTGCAGTTCATTTCATTGAAGTGTCTAAGGTCAGCTAATAAGGGCAGTTTACTGCCTGCTGCATGATTAATCAGGTTGGAGGGCTCGGTATGATTAGGCCTTGGAATAAATTGGGATTGTTTGTTTGTTTGTTTAGCTTTAGTAATTCAGGAGAGCGTTACTCATTGTACTAATTACAAATTTTGGTAAGAGCACAAGATGCTCCATTATTTAAGGTTAGACTTCCAATTAACTCTTTTAAGGATAATACACAGTTTTAATACAGAGCAAGAAATGGTGGACATAAGATGTGAAACAGAAAAGCCTTTTTTCCACCTGCGGTTTTTAAGGAATGAAAAGTGTGCACGCTGATAAGCAATTAATATTGCAAATTATAATATATTTATCAATATCTACATATGTTGGCATACATGCATTAGGAAAAAAATCGTCATAGCTGTGAAGGGATTTTGCAATCATATAGTAAAACATGAACATTTTACAGAAGAAGAAATGCGACCCTGAGAAGTGATATGTTCAAGGTAATAGAGCCACTCAGTGGACAGGTCAGGCAATCGTGCTGGCTCTCATCAATGGCCAACGATTCTGCCTAGGTTATAACATCTTGAAAGAGGAGGACCCTCTGACATGTGACCAAAGGCTGGTCACTTTAAGATTTCATTCCAGGTCTTATTTGCTCAAGCCCAGAGAAATCTCTTCCTCTTTCTCCAGATCTGGAAAACTAGAAAGACTATTTCACCTTAGGCATGATCAAGGGAAAGCAACTTACAAATTTACAAGGAAAGAGTTGCAGTGGTTCTCCTTCCTCCGCGATTCCCCGGCTGAAAGATTAGTAGAATAACTAAAGTCTTTTCAGTAGTGTTCCCTTTGAAGCATATGACAACACTGATGAGGATGTTGATCTAATATATACTAAAATATTATTTCCCCAAACATATGATTCCAGTTTTTTTTCTATTATGATACATAATTATAACTTTAGGTCACATATTATGGGTCTGGCCTGAGGCATGGAATAATGCCACTATTGCTTCTACAATTACTAATTCTCTGCTCTTTAGAGATATTTTTATGCTTTGTGTGTCATTCTGTTAAATGGAGTATGTTGTAATGAGTATATTTATGAGTCCAGCCATTGGCAGTGGGAACTGATATACTACGTAGCCTTGCACCTCATGTGTAACTGAATTATAACATAGACCTTAACAGCCAAGAGGTCTGTGTTCAGAGAAAAAAAGAATTTCAAAACATAAACCATGTTCTTGGCACTAGCCTCGAATACTGGACATTCATAACCCACAAATGCCCAGACTATAAATTTGCAAGTTGCATTGATATGGCAGTAAAAGTCACTCTTCTGAAAGCTGCACTTGTAAAATATTTATAATTTCACATGGTTGTTCCTGGCAAATAACTACATCTGTCAGCTCTGTCTTTTTGTTCCTAAAGCAGCAGGGTTGGTGTCCTGTGTAATTCACAATATGTTCATAAAAAATTACTTTGGAAAAAGCAAGATAGAAGATATTTTGTTCTAGGGGGAAATATATCTGCTCCTCCAATGGTTTGGTGTTACTATCTGATGTCCTGAGATTTTTTTTCCCAGCCAGGCTTTTTCTCTCAACAAGTTTTCCTTTTATTGGATTTATCTAGTTTCCAAATTAGCAAGTTAACTCCTATGGGGTTGTCTTAAAAATTCCACATTGGTATGTACAACACAGTGGACTTTTCCAGTCTCAAGGTCAATATATATCAATGACACACCATGAAGGAATTTTCTATGTATATTGCTATCTCCCTACAATATTTAGGAGACCCTTTCCATAGGGGGCTCTCTAGATAGACCTATCTAGACAGTTTATTTTTTAAATGGGAGAAAAATTTAAAAAGATAAGACACCAGATTACATTTTCCTATAGATGTATGTCATCTAGGGTTATTCTTTTAGCCTACTGTTTCTGAAAAACACAGACAAACAAACAAAAAAATTGCCCCCCAAAATCATACCTACTAACCAACAGCCTGAGTACTTGACAACAAAATGTGCTGTTTTATTTAGGTTTATATAATTTTTACTGCCATCTAGCTTTTCCTTCCCTTTCCCCCTACAAAAAAGGACTCAGGTTGTTTATAATTGAAACGTATTTGTTATACAGACAGAAGAGTTAAAGGTGAGACCGAAGATATAAAACACCACATAGTACTATGGTCCTTAACTTTTTCTGAGTAATGCATCCCTTTGAGAATCTGATGAAAACTTTGGGTTCTTTCCCAAGAAAAATGAAAGTGAGTATACATACACACATACTTTTGCATACAAATCCATGTTCAGAAACTACCAATACCATTCCACAGACCTCCACACAGGAAGGGGAAAGAAAAAGTGTATCAGGAAACTAGAATAAAATTATCAATACAGTTAAGCAGGGAATTTAGCTCTAATTTTTGTAGCCAAAGGAAAAGAGAGAATTCCATGGGTTGTATAGATATCAATGTTTAATAGACAAACACACACCAGCTTTTCAGGAGACATATTTTAAGAGGAATTTGTCAGGTGAATGGATCTCTGATTAATTATTAAATATTCAATGAGCAATATCTTTAACAGCAGTTTTGCAAAGGTGCAAAACTATCTTTCACATGGCCATTTTTACATTGGTCCCTTAATAAATCCTGAGGATGTCCTTATTAAATAGTAATTTTTATGAGCAGTTACACCAACTGAGAACCTAGGTATCTGGCTTCTGTATCTGACCTGACATAGTAGCAAATGATTTTCCTCTAGAGAAAGCTACACTATTCATAAGGCACAGTGTGCCTGCAGTGGCCTTGTCTGAACTACAACTAAGAAGCTGCAACCTCAGCGGGGCCTCCTGGGAAATTGTGCAGACTCACTCACCCACACACCTGGTGGGCTTCACGTGGAAAGAAGGGGACCCTAAGCAAGGCACCAAGAAATACATGACTTTAAGAGGCAGAACTAAAAACTATAAATAGATTAGATTGGGACTGAAGTCTTGCCTGATTTGATTTCCACAAACTGTGGAGAATCCTTTGGTTTATGTGTTGATCTTTTTTCAACCATAAACTTGTTCTGGTCAGGCATATCACCTGGGAATGGAAAGAAACTGATTCCATACCAACTAGTCCATAACAGAGGAAAAGAAGAACTGATCAGGGAAACCCAAAGCTAAGGAAAGAAGAGTATTATTAGATCACTAGATAGAAATGGATTGCCTAATTATTTTGATCCACAAAATGCTATGCTGGTGATTAGCAGCCCAAATCATATAATATACCTTTTTTTCCCAAAGAAACTGTCATATAAGCTTCTTTAAAGCATTATGGAATGATTTCTTACCAAGCCAGAAGAACTAAATTTCTTGTTAAGTTGCTCAGGACAGAAAGACCTGGAATCATGTGTATAAATAATGTGAAAATAGCCATTGTTTACCTCCACAAATGGAGGAGGGAGACTGAGGATTTACTTCTGGAATTCAGTTAATTTTGCACTTGGCATACATAGTATATGAAAAGAGTTTCCAACATTTGGGCTTGTAAGACCTGGATTGTATATTTATACCATTGCCTGGGACATATTCGGTGGCTAGAAAATTCTAAGCATGGCAATCTTTCTCCAGAACTTTCTTTTGAGTGACATCTGGGATGAATTAAGTTTCTGTTCAGTCCCAGCTTTAGCTACAGATGTGGAGGTGTAAATGTGCTTTCCAGGAACTGTAGATTATATGGTCATGATGTAGACCACTTTTATTAGGAGCTCAAGTACCACATTTCCAGAAACATGAAGAATGGCAGCAAGGAAAAAAGCCTTTAGAGTTTAAATTACAACCACATCTAATGAACTCAGAGGTGTTTTTCACTTACTAGGGTATTGCTTTTCAACTCCTATAGCTTAAATGAACCTAGTGATCATAACAGTAAATACGGGTTCCAAAGGTATCCCAAGAGGTATCATTAGTCACATATTACATCCTTTTCTAATTTGTACACTTTCCATGTTTCAGGGTTTCACAGGACTGCTGAAACCTCCAGAATTCCATGTTTCCCTCAGCAGTCTACAATAACCCTTAGTCTGAATGACATGTATTATTTCCTCAGCAAACACGTGATGTGGGAAGCTTAGTAAAAGATTTATTATAAGAAACGGCTCAATGTTTTATTTCCTCCCTTAATTGAATACATTATTGCTCTGTGTTTAGAAATGCTGTGTTGATGTATTACACCTCAGAACAACCATGCACATGCCTTCTGCAGCAGGAAGGTTTATTAGACTACAAATCAGGATACAGATGTTGGAGGGAAAGCTATGGACGCTAAGTCACAATACATTACAGCACATTTTAAATCTATAAATCACGGTGGTCCAGCAGGTTTTTACTTTCAAAAATTAGATATTGGTACTCATGAAAATGAAGGAACTAGAAGCCCTCTCTTGCATCACATGTCTATGATAGGTAAAGTGATAAGCTGCTAAGGTGGTAGTTATGTCCCTGCAGATGGGAAAAAGGACAACGTAACCTGAAAAGAGAAATCTCACCTTATTCTTTAGTACTAGTGTACAAGACCCATATTTAAAGTCAGCACTCTGAAGCAAACAAGCAGATAAATCTTCTGGGAGTGTAAATGGTCACATCTTTATTGATCTATTTCACAAATGTAGATTTCCATCCATTTATTCAAAGAGCATTTATTGAGTACCTGTTACTTACTAGATGATACTGTGTTCTGGGGTTTTATTAAAATGAGACCCACTTGTATTCTTTTGATGCAAGATGAGCTGTTGAATTTTCCTTTCCTTCTCCAACTATTTCAAGTTCAGGCCTAATAATGGACAAACTTTCTTCAGAAAGTTTACAAGAATATACCAACTACTTCACTGGTCAAAAAGGATTAACAGATGCAGCTTGGCTGGTGCTACTGAGAGGACTGCTTTCCTGAAAGATGATGTGATTTTCTTCCATTAGATTCTCAAATATATAACTCAATTGTATCAATCTTAAATAAAATCCAGGATGTTCACACCTTCAAGAGGGATTAGCGTTCTGCAGATCTATTGATCTTCTGTACTCATCTTAATGCATCTGGGGGAATCATTAACAACACGTTGTTCTGATCTACTTGCCTGTCATCCAAGGCTCTCCCAGCTGTCTACAAATATATTTGCGCTTTATTCATCATGCTTATTCTATAGATAAAGACCTAAAATTACTGGCATTTACAACTGGGAGGCTTAAGATTTTTAAAAATTAGATTAGCTATGCCTTTTTTTTTTTTTTTTTTTTTTTGCGGTACGCGGGCCTCTCACTGGTGTGGCCTCTCCCGTTGCGGAGCACACGCTCCAGACGCGCAGGCTCAGCCGCCATGGCTCAGCCGCTCTGCAGCATCTGGGATCTTCCCAGACCGGGGCACGAACCCGTGTCCCCTGCATCGACAGGCGGACTCTCAGCCACTAGCGCCACCAGGGAAGCCCTAGATTAGCTATGCCTTTTAAATAGGGTGTAGATTTTCAAGACAAAATGGTCTCTTTTCCTGAAAATATTCAGAAAACAGTCTGCCTTTGATTGGGTAGCTCCAGCAAGGGCAATGATTCAAGAAACCACTGTAAAAATACATGTCACCAGGAAAAGGAAAACATCTTTCTTCCTATTAAGCAGAGTCAAACAGGTAATTTTTATTAACTATACATCATATCTGTATGACAATTAAGATGCATGGCACCATCACATACCCTGTCTCATTTGCCATAGGAAGGAGGAGTATGTACTCACTCATTCCTCAAATAGTTCATGAATGCCTACTAGGTGCCAGGCAGCTCACTCTGTACTAAGGACACGAAGGTAAATAAGACTTAACTCTCAGTAAGCTAACTTTCTAGTTGAAGAGTAAGATGTAAGCCATTAGACCATTCTAACATGTTGTAATGCAGACGTGAGGAAGTACTGAGGCAACATGGGGTTGCTCAGATGACTGGTATCGAAGCCTCATTTTGCAGAAAAGGAAACTGTTCAGCAGTATTAATATTAATAGTATAGGGTAGTTTTAACAGTTAAGTAAGAAACTGTATTAAAATTCTTAGCACAATGTCAGCCCACAGTAAGAACTCCATAAATGTTATTACTGAATAGATAGCAGAGAGTACAGTTAGGAGCATGGACTCTGTCAAACTTTTTGGCTTGGATCCTAGCTCTAATACTTCTTAGCTGTGTGGCTTTGGGAGAGTAATATGATCAAGCTAAGTCTCAGATTCCCCAGGACTAAGATGGTAATACCAATTGCAACCATTTCTTAGAGCTGCTATTGTGAGAATTAATTTGACATACATATTCAAAAACCATTATCCATGGTAAAGAACAAAGCTGAGAGGAAGTCTGAAAACTTTTTTTTTCTTGGCCATGCCACGCAGGTTGTGGGATCTTCGTTCCCCGACCAGGGATTGAAGCCAGGCCCTCGGCAGTGACAACTCAAGAGTCTTAACCACTGGATCGCCAGGGAATTACCTGAAAACTTTAAATAACACCAAACTTTAGTTGACTTCTCATAAAATAGAGATACTGTAGCCTGAAGAGTGAGATGCCCTTAATTTTCACTATGGGGAAGAGAGCCCGTTGCGAAGAGTTCACGGTAGGAGAAGGCCAACAAGGTTTTTTGGCATCTTGGAGAATAGGGGGAAACTGGCCCAAAAGGAGTGGGCCCGAAAGCGAGGAATATCATGGAAACTGGCGGGGGTGAGGGAGTGGGGCTCGGACAGAGCTGGAGTGAACAATGGCTTTGAGAAGAGAGGAGGGATATGTCATCCACACATGTTGTACTTTTTCTAGTACTAGGTGAGAGATAACCTTTCCAATACATCTGACCCACATTTTGCTAAATGGAGGGGTTATTTTTGTTAAATAATTCCTAAAATGTTATGAATAGAACTTAACTAAGTAAGAGTATCCAAAATAGCCCAATAATGACATCTGAAAATGTTTGGTAGAAACATATGCTCTTCTCCGTCACAGTGAAATTGTTGGACCTGAAATGAGGCCGCTATTGCTCCATATCATATCTTATGATACTGAGAGAGTTTTCATATTTACTATTTTTCATTCATTTTTTTGAATGAGTGATTTAAATGTTCTTCCTGTACATAATGGGATAGGAAGTGGCTGAAAACAGAGTCCATATATGGTCCTAAAAGTGAACATGACCTAAGAACATTACTAATAAGAGCAGTAGTAATATAACTAAGAGAGAATTCCATTGTCTCCTCAGCAGTGGCTACTATGATAAACCCCCCAAACACCTGACTATGTTATTATTATTATTTTTTTTTATTGTTTTGCTGTACACGGACCTCTCACTGTTGTGGCCTCTCCCGTTGCAGAGCACAGGCTCCGGACATGCAAGCCCAGTGGCCATGGCTCACGGGCCCAGCCACTCCGCGGCATTCGGGATCCTCCCAGACCAGGGCACGAACCCGCGTCCCCCGCATCGGCAGGCAGACTCTCAACCACTGTGCCACCAGGGAAGCCCCTGACTATGTTATTTTTTAAAATATGTCTTCTTTTGGTCACTAAGCAATAAAGAAACATAGATTTGGGGTGAAAGAGGAGTTCAAATAATTTAATCCAATCCAACCCCCTCATTTTAGAGTTGACAAAACTAAGGCCTTTAAACACTTATTGACTTGAAAGTATTTAACAGCCAGATATAGTAAGGGCATTTCCATCTTAATTCAGAAACAAGAGAACACTGATACTTGCAAACTGTTATTGAACATTCACAACAGGTCAAGCACTAGTTATTTCACAGGATTATTTCTTTCCTCCCTCACAACAACCCTGTAAGAAAAGTTCTACTGTAAGAAATTCCTATTGTAAGAAAAGTCCCCGTTTTGCCAAGAAGGAAACATGAGCCTTAGAGATGTTATTTAACTCACCCTAGATCACACAGATAAAAGAGACAGAAATTAATAAAAATCCTAGGTCTGCATGAAATCAAAGCCCAAGCCCCTAATTACTACCATTGCCTGTGGTGACACAGTGGAAAGGATGCTTGGGCTCTAGTGCCAACTTTATTAATAACTTGAAACACAGTCTTAGAAAGTCACCATCTTTCTGGTTCTCAATTTCCTAATACTAGAAAGAGGCATCATTGCTGTCCTGTTCGTCGCACAAGATAATTGTGTGAGTAAGATGAGATAATAGAGTTATTTTTTAAGTATTTTACAAATGTAAGGAGGTATCTAAAACTGGAGAATAAAACAGTGGTGTACAGGGCTTCCCTGGTGGCGCAGTGGTTGAGAGTCCACCTGCCGATGCAGGGACACGGGTTTGTGCCCCGGTCCGAGAGGATCCCACATGTCGCAGAGCGGCTGGGCCCGTGAGCCATGGCCACTGAGCCTGCACGTCCGGAGCCTGTGCTCCACAACAGGAGAGGCCACAACAGTGAGAGGCCCGCGTACCACTAAAAAAAAAAAAAAGAAAAGAAACCAGTGGTGTACAAAAAGACATTTCTCTTTCTACAAGCAAAAACTATAGGTTAAAAATATACAAACAGCTCATACAACTCAACAACAAAAAAACAAACAACCCAATCAAAAAAATGGGCAGAAGACCCAAAGAGACATTTCTCCAAAGAACAACTACGGAGGGCCAATAGGCACATGAAAAGATGCTCAACATCACTAATTATTAGAGAAATGCAAATCAAAACCACAATGAGGTATCACCTCACACCAGTCAGAATGGCCATCATTAAAAAGTCTACAAATAACAAATGCTGGAGAGGGCGTGGAGAAAAGGAAACCCTCTTGCACTGTTGGTGGGAATGTAAATGGATACAGCCACTATGGAGAACAGTATGGAAGTTCCTTAAAAAACTAAAAATAGAATTACCATATGACCCAGCAGTCCCACTCCTGGGCATATAGCCAGACAAAACTATAATTCAAAAAGATACATGCACACCTATATTCATAGCAGCACTATTCACAATTGCCAAGACATGGAAACAACTATTCACAATGCAACTAGAGATTATCATGCTAAGTGAAATAAGTCAGAGAGAGAAAGACAAGTACCATATGATATCATTTATATGTGGAATCTAAAATATAACACAAATGAACCTATCTATGAAACTGAGACAGACTCACGGACATAGAGAACAGACTTGTGGTTGCCAAGGGGGTGGAGGGTGGGAGAGGGATGGATTGGGAGTTTGGGATTAGCAGATGCAAACTGGTATATATAGAATGGATAAACAACAAGGTCTTAACTATATAGCACAGGGAACTATATTCAATGTCTTGTGATAAACCATAATAGAAAAGAATATGTAAAGGAATGTATATATATATATATATATAACTGAGTCACTTTGCTGCACAGCACTAATTAACACAGCACTGTAAATCACCTATACTTCAATTTAAAAAAAGGGAAAGAAAGAAGTATAGGTTAGTAAGAGAAAGTCAATCCATTTGCTTAGTAACCTTTTTACTCATGAGTGGGCATGGAAATATCAGCTGTGACCCCAGAATAAAAGCTGTTGTCAAGTGCAGACAGATTTTCTGGATAACTAAGCTACTTCATGACAGAGTTCAGAATTAGGCCTCAGTTTATCCACAACACAAATAGCTCAAGCTAGCTTCCCTACAGTAGGGTTCCTCAATCTCAGCACTACTGACATTTTGGACTAGCTAATCCTTTGTTGTGGGAAGCTGTCCTGTGCAACACGGGATGTTGAGCAGTACCCCTGACCTCTACCCACTCCATGCCAGCAGCACCCCATGCACAAATTTCAACAATCAAAAATGTCTTCAGATAATGACACTACCCTCCCGCAGTTGAGAACCACTGCACTAGAACATTATTTTAAAGTAACTCCACATTAATGTATGTGAACTGAGGAAATAAAAGAAATAAGCACATTGCTTTAAATACAAAGAAATGATGAAGAAAATATGCCCCAAATAGCCAGTTAGCACATTATCAACTTCCAAGGTGAAACCAGTCAGTACAAAATTACAGTGTTGCACAGCAGCAATATTAAGAAACAGAGATCCAAGGAGAAAAAAGAGAATAGGAGACACCAACATAAAATAGTGACTTCCATTTTGTGAAAAGGAAGGGGGGTTTTAAAACAAATTTATTAAGGTACGATTAACATACCATACAACTCACTCATTTGAAATGTACAATTCAATGGTTTTTAGTGTATTCATAGAGTTGTACAACCAGCACCATAATCCAACTTTAAAACAGTTTCAGAGAATGAAGGAGTTTTAACCTGTGATTTAAATGCTACCAGTTTAATGGGACTCAGCCTCTCCCCAGAAGTAAACATCCTAACCAGCAGTCACCAAGTGGCTGATTAAAATGTGAGCCTGGTTTACTCTTCGGGTAGATTCCTGTGAAAGAATGTATACATTGCCTCTCCTCTTTTATTACCCTTCTAATAATATTGGTTATGTTGTAGGCCAATTTATTATATTTGAGAATATTTGGAGGAAAACGTTCTTTAAATTAAAGCTCTTTGTGTATAATTTCTTCTGTACATCATTATCACTAAAATGACTCATAACTATAGTAGCGTGTCTAAGCCAGTTCAGATCCTTGGCAGTAATAACACAATTCTTTTAATACCCAAGCTCCAAAACGTAACCCTTAGACAAAGGCATTTATTGTTTGTTCTGTTAGCAGCTGAACCAGTCTTGGCATACTTGGAGGCATAACCATGCAAAATGGAAATTTTTATTCTAAATTATGTGCTATACTTTGCATACGGAACAAAAGTTGTTTAAATATATGTGGGGAATTCAAATGTATTTCCTCCCTAAAGAAAGTTAATCTGTAAACAAAGGTCCAATTTGAGATTGTATAGAAAAGGTAATGACATTCCTCTGATACGCTGCTCTGTCCTGTCCCCCACTGCACCCCATCCCAATCCCCTCATTAACAAAACGTTGTCACAGTACTTAAACATGATGGAATAAGAATGGTATTTCAACAAAAGATGAAATACTAAGAAATTCCCTCCAAAAAACAGGTTATTCATTTATTCCTAAGTCAATAAGCCAGCAAAAACAAGATAATATTTGATCTAGCAAAACCTCCTGTGCTTTTAGATTCTATGAAAAAGGAAAAGGAAAAAAGAATTCTTCTATATTCTTTATGTATAACAAGAGCACTCATTAAATGATGTTTATATGTGATGATGACACAGTGTTTAGATTGGTTCGTTGCTTGGCATTGGAAGGGCAGTGCCCTCGAGTCTTCCCCCAGTTCAATCTTAAATAAACAACAGTCCTTTTAGTTTTCAATGTACTAACTTGGCTCAAACCATGCCATGAATTACTTTCGTATGAAGGCTGCCACAAAAAAAAATTATTACAGAACACTCCACTGGCAGCTAGAGCCAGTACAAGCTAATGCAAGCGTGTTACACATTTTAAAATAAACAGCAGAAAATTGGGTGTGAAAAAATAGTAATCAGGTATGTCGATCTGACCGCTGTAACTTTAAAACATCTGCAGAGTAAAGCCAGTTTTTGTCACGGTCACTTACTATTCAGAAAAAGCTTTTCAGCTTCAACAAAAATATCCAAGAAACAAAATGAGGGCAAAAGTAACATTCAAATAGGCGTGTTTCACTCTATGCCACTTGTAAGAGGCAGGGTTTTCAATCTAACGTGATTCCTAGGTCTTTAGCCTTCTTTAGAGGCACTACACTGATAAGTTCGAGGACTTTACACAAAGAAGATACAGGACTCCCCCACTACCCAGAAGTAGAGCGTTCCTATGAAACCCTTCCTAAGCTGAAATGGTGTAAACTGAAGAAACAATTACTTTAGGACACATCTTGCTAACAGAGGCACAAAATAAATCAAGATCAAGCACAAACGCGCACAGACACGGTTCGAAGCTATGGCAGCTTGATGATGAGTGTAGTTCCTGGGGAAGGAGCTTGGCGGTGCTGCTCTCACTGATCAGGATGTGTGCTGCCTCTGTAACGGTTCACTGCAAAACAAATGCTGAACGCTAGTTTTGCTTTTTGCCTTTCTTGTAAAAGCAAAAATCCTCTTGGATTTCTTTTGATTAGCAAAAATGTGTGCTCATGTAGGTCCTTCATAAGAGTGAAGTGGTGTAAAGCAAACTCTCGACAGTGGCGGATACCTGTATTTAGAAAATGAATGATCGCCCATATCATCAACGTTTCTTTGAGAGCTAATACACCGTTATTGCAAGACATCGCTGCCCCACAAGAATGCCTCAGAATACGGAAACTCTTCTATTTATATTAAATTGGGGCACTATGTAAATCAAAACTACAATGACGTACCACCTCACGCTGGTCAGAATGGTCATAATTAAAATGTCTACAAATAACAAATGCTGGAGAGGGTGTGGAAAAAAGAGAACCCCCCTACACTGTTGGTGTGAATGTAAGTTGGTGCAGCCACTATGGAAAACAGTATGGAGGTTCCTCCAAAAACTAAAAATAGAATTCAAAAAGATACATGAACCCCTATGTTCATGGCAGCACTATTCACAATAGCCAAAACATGGAAACAACCTAAATGTCCATCGACAGATGAATGGATAAAGGAGATGTGGTACATTTATACAATGTAATACTACTCAGCCATAAATAAGAATGAAATAATGCCATTTGAAGCAACATGGATGGACTTAGAGATTATCATACTAAGTGAAATCAGACAGAGAAAGACAAATACCATATGGTATCACTTATATGTGGAACCTAAAATATGACACAAATGAACTTATCTACAAAACAGAAACATATAGACATAGAAAACATACCTATGGTTACCACAGGGTGTGGTGGGGGGAGGCACGGAGTGGGAGTTTAAGGTTAGCAGATGCAAACTAGAATATAGAGAGTGGATGAACAACAAGGTCCTACTGTATAGCACAGGGAACTATATTCAATTTCCTGTGATAAATCATAATGGAAAAGAATATAAAAAACAATGTATAGGGACTTCCCTGGCAGTCCAGCAGTTAAGACTCTATGCTTCCACTGCAGGCGGCATGGGTTCGATCCCTGGTCAGGGAACTAAGTTCCCGAATGCCGCACGATGTGGCCCACCCCAGAAAAAAGAAAAGAACGTATATAGATGTATAGCTGAATCACTTTACTGTACAGCAGAAATTAACACAACATTGTAAACCAATTATACTTCAATAAAAACCCAAAATAAACCAGGGCATTATGTCTTCAGAAAGCCCTTGTTAAATATACACATGCTGTTCTATAAGGATTAACACCACATGCTAGATATTTAGTTGAGCCCTCTCAGTCTCCATTTTACTCACCTTCTATCTGGGGAGATTAGAGAGCTAATCACACTGCTTCAGAGCACAGACTCTGGAGTCAAAACTTGGCCTGGCCACTTACTAGTTGTGTGACTTTGGTCAGTTTATACTTACATAGTAGCATTTTCCAGGACACTGTGAGAAATACCATAAAAAGGACAGACACAGAAATCGAGATTACTGGAAGTGGAAGAACAAAACGATGGGCTGGTGGACTCTAACCAGGGAATTCCCGTGGTCCACAGTTTCTGGGTATTTGTGGCCCTAGGCTAAGAGGGTCAATTTACAGTTTCTCAACCACAAAATAAGGATGATACAGTACCTACTTCAAAGGGCTTTTAGGAGGATTCAATTAGATAAAGAATATAAAGTGCTCAGCACATGCCTGGCACACAAGAAGAGCCTGACAGCTATTTTTTTCCCCTAGGTCCCTGTGAGGCTCTGACAGCAGAGAGAGAGAATGAAAAAGGGGTAGGAGGCCACCCAAGGCAGTGGGGTGTGTACTGGCTGAAGAATCCTGTATCCCTAACTTATAGTGAGAAGGAAAAGAACCACATAGGACTCTACAGTGAAGGCACCAGAGCACAAGATTGTCCAGGGACACCCGTCTAGTCTAATGTGGCAAAGTTCTGTGGATCTTTTTGCATTAAGTTTCCAGGAATACCCCCCTACCCCTGTCACCAATCTGGGTGTGCAGTCACTTTTGGATCCACTGGCACATGGGCAGGTACTGAGCCTGTTTATGCTACAGCTGTATCTTCTCTGGTAGTAAAACTATTACTTGTATTCAGGTTGTTGGCAGAGATCCTTTGACTTCAGGAAGGTTAGGACCCTACCTCAGTCACAAGGAATGAGCTGAACTCGTCTAAATCACTCATAACAATCTCCTTCCCCTTCTTCAGGGACTGGCCAAAAAGTGAGCACATGATCCAATCCTGGCCAATGAGACATTGTGTAAGTTCGCTAAGGAAGGCTCTTCTCCTAAATAAAAAGACCATACTTCCCAAGGAGAAAGTCTCTGCCTGTCTACCTTTTTCTGTCCTAAACATTGATGTGGTGGCTAGAGCCACAGCAGCTATATTCTGGTCAGAAAAATGACAAAGAAGTTGGCCCAGAAATCATTAGATCAACAGTCAACTGCCTACCTCCAGACTTCTTGTTAGGTAAGAAATATGAAATCCCATTTGTTTAGGCCTCCACAGATGAGTTTTCTATTTCTTACAGTCAGATGCATTCTGATACAGTGCATCCTCTGCTTATTATTTCTTAACTCTGCCTGAACCATCTGAGAGATGAGACCCACTCCAGTTTTCTTGGCTTTATTTGAACAAAGATTTTAATAATCAATCAGAGGAAACTAGTTTCTGCTACTCCAGAAAGGAAAAATCATGTCCTGTAATAAGAATTTTGCATCCAACTGGTTTAAAAGTTGAAAACACAGATTAAGCAAAAAGATAAAAACTAAATAGTCTCTTATCTACTTGCTTCTCATGTCTCCTTCTGCAACATTTAGCATCGAAGAGACAGAAAGGGATGCCACTCCATCATTTTTTTAAAATAGATCTTTATTTGAGTATAATTGCTTCACAATACTGTGTTAGTTTCTGTTGCACAACAAAGTGAATCAGCCATATGCATACACATGTCCCCATATCCCCTGCCTCTTGAGCCTCCCAGCCATCCTCCCTCTCCCACCACTCTTGGTCATGGCAAAGTATCGAGCCAATCTCCCTGTGCTATGCTGCTGCTTCCCACCAGCCAACTATTTTACATTCAGTAGTGTGTATATGTCGATGCTACTCTCACTTTCCCCTGGCTTCGCCCTCCCACCCCATGTCCTCAAGTCCATTTTCTATGTCTACCTCTTTATTCCTGCCCTGCAACTAGGTTCATCAGTACCTTTTTTTTTTTTTAGATTCCATATATACGTATTAGCATACAGTATTTGTTTTTCTCTTTCTGACTTACTTCACTCTGTATGACAGACTCTAGGTCCATCCACCTCACTACAGATAACTCAATTTCGTTTCTTTTTATGGCTGAGTAATATTCCATTGTATATATGTGCCACATCTTCTTTATACTTTCGTCTGTCGATGGACATTTAGGTTGATTCCATGTTCTGGCTATTGTAAATAGAGCTGCAATGAACATTGTGGTACATGTCTCTTTTTGAATTATGGTTTTCTCAGGGTATATGCCCAGTAGTGGGATTGCTGGGTCATGTGGTAGTTCTATTTTTAGTTTTATAAGGAACCTCCATACTGTTTTCCATAGTGGTTGTATCAATTTACGTTCCCACCAACAGTGCAGGAGGGTTCCATGGTACAAGATAGAATGTCCAAAGATAAACCCACGCACATATGGGCACCAAATTTACCACAAAGGAGGCTTCCCCCTGGCTGAAGTGACTTCCTGGGGGGTGGGCGGTTAAAGCCAGTGCCATTTTCCCCCCTTCATTTTTCTCTTTTTCCCTTTTTGGGAGCCAAACATTGAAGAGTAGGTCATTCAAAAGCAACTGCATATACAGGTGAAATTAGGAAGTCACCATGTATGTCCAGGGGAAGGCACAGACTCAAAAGAGACCTGAGAAGGGGCACCTTCAAGATGGCAGAGGAGTAAGACATGGAGATCACCTTCCTCCCCCAAAATACATCAAAACTACATCTACACGTGGAATAACTCCTACAGAATACCTACTGAACGCTGGCAGAAGACCTCAGACTTCCCAAAAGACGCCCTCAGGTGACCTACACGCAGAGGCGGGGCCAAATTCAAAGCTGAACCCCAGGAGCTGTGCGAACAAAGAAGAGAAAGGGAAATTTCTCCCAGCAGCCTCAGGAGCAGCGGATTAAATCTCCACAATCAACTTGATATACCCTGCATCTGTGGAATACCAGAACAGACAACGAATCATCCCAAATTGAGGAGGTGGACTTTGGGAGCAACTGTAGACTTGGGGTTTACTTTCTGCATCTAATTTGTTTCTGGTTGTATGTTTATCTTAGTTTAGTATTTAGAGGTTATTATCATTGGTAGATTTGTTTATTGATTGCTCTCTTCCTTTTTTTATTTATATATATATTTTTTATTTTCTTTTTTCCCTTTTTGTGAGTGTGTATGTGTATGCTTCTTTGTGTGATTTTGTCTGGATAGCTCTGCTTTTGCCATTTGTCCTAGGGTTCTCACTGTCCATTTTTTGTTTTTTTTGTTTTGTTTTGTTTTAGTATAGTTTTTAGTGCTTGTTATCATTGGTGGATTTGTTTTCTGGTTTAGTTGTTCTTTATTTCTCTCTTTCTTTTTTTTATTATTCTTAAATTTTTAAATAATTTTTTTCTATTTTAATAACTTTATTTAATTTAATTATTTATTTATTTGTTTTCTTTTTTTTTCTCCATTTTCTTCTGAGCTGTGTGGCTGACAGGGTCTTTGTGCTCTGGCCAGGTGTCAGGCCTAAGCCTCTGAGGTGGGAGAGCCAAGTTCAGGACATTGGTCCACCAGAGACCTCCCAGCCCCATGTAATATCAAACAGCGAAAGCTCTCCCAAAGATCTCCATCTCAATGCTAAGACGCAGCTCCACTCAACGACCAGAGAGCTACAGTGCTGGACACCCTCTGCCAAACGACTAGCAAGACAGGAACACAACCCCATGCATTAGCAGAGAGGCAGCCTAAAATAGTAATAAGTTCACAGACACCCCAAAACACACCACTGGACATGATCCTGCCCACCAGAAAGACAAGATCCACCCTCATCCACGAGAACACAGGCACCAGTCCCCTCCTCCAGGAAGCCTACACAACCTACTGAACCAACATGACCCACTAGGAGCAGACACCAAAAACAATGGGAACTATGAATCTGCAGGCTGCGAAACAGAGACTCCAAACACAGTAAGTTAAGCAAAATGAGAAGACAGAGAAATACACAGCAGCTGAAGGAGCAAGGTAAAAACCCACCAGACCAAACAAATGAAGAGGAAAAAGACAGTCTACCTGAAAAATAATTCAGAGTAATGATAGTAAAGATGATCCAAATTCTTGGAAATAGAATGGAGAAAATACAAGAAATGTTTAACAAGGACCTAGAAGAACTAAAGAGCAAACAAACAATGACGAACAACACAATAAATGAAATTAAAAATTCTCTAGAAGGAATCAATAGCAGAATAACTGAGGCAGAAGAACGGATAAGTGACCTGGAAGATAAAATAGTGGAAATAACTACTGCAGAGCAGAATAAAGAAAAAAGAATGAAAAGAATTGAGGACAATCTCAGAGACTTCTGGGACAACATAAACGCACCAACATTCGAATTATAGGGGTCCCAGAAGAAGAAGAGAAAAAAAAGGACTGAGAAAATATTTGAAGAGATTATAGTTTAAAACTTCCCTAATATGGGTAAGGAAATAGTCAATCAATTCCAGGACACACAGAAAGTCCCAAACAGGATAAATCCAATAAGAAACATGTCAAGACACATATTAATCAAACTATCAAAAATTAAATACAAAGAAAAAATATTAAAAGCACCAAGGGAAAAGCAACAATTAACATACGAGGGAATCCCCATAAGGTTAACAGGTTTCAGCAGAAACCCTGCAAGTGGAAGAGAGGGGCAGGACATATTTAAAGTGATGAAAGGGAAAAACCTACAACCAAAGTTACTCTACCCAGCAAGGATCTCATTCAGATTCAGTGGAGAAATTAAAACCTTTACAGACAAGCAAAAGCTAAGAGAATTCAGCACCACCAAACCAGCTCTACAACAAATGCTAAAGGAACTTCTCTAGGCAGGAAACACAAGAGAAGGAAAAGACTTACAATAACAAACCCAAAACAATTAAGAAAATGGTAATGGGAACATACATATCAATAACCACCTTAAATGTAAATGGATTAAATTTTCCAACCAAAAGACACAGACTGGCTGAATGGATACAAAAACAAGACCCGTACATGTGGTGTCTGCAAGAGACCCACTTCAGACCTAGGGACACATACAGACTGAAACTGAGGGGATGGAAAAAGATATTCCATGCAAATGGAAAACAAAAGAAAGCTGGAGTAGCAATTCTCATATCAGACAAAACAGACTTTAAAATAAAGACTATTACAAGAGACAAAGAAGGACACTACATAATGATCAAGGGATCAATCCAAGAAGAAGACATAACAATTGTAAATATTAATGCACCCAGCATAGGAGCACCTCAATACATGAGGCAAATGCTAACAGCCATAAAAGGGAAAATCGACAGTAACACAATAATAGTGGGGGACTTTAACAGCCTACTTTCACCAATGGACATACCAACCAAAATGAAAATAAATAAGGAAACACAAGCTTTAAATGATACATTAAAAAAGATGGACTTAATTGATATTTATAGGACATTCCATTCAAAAACAACAGAATACACTTTTCTCACAAGTGCTCATGGAACATTCTCCAGGATAGATCATATCTTGGGTCACAAATCAAGCCCTGGTAAATTTAAGAAACTTGAAATCATATCAAGTATCTTTTCTGACCACAACGCTATGAGAGTAGATATCAATTACAGGAAAAAATCTGTAAAAAATACAAACACATGAAGGCTAAACAATACACTACTAAATAACCATGAGATCACTGAAGAAATCAAAGAGGAAATCAAAACATACCTAGAAACAAATGACAATGAAAACACGATGACCCAAAACCTATGGGATGCAGCAAAAGCAGTTCTAAGAGGGAAGTTTATAGCAATACAATCCTACCTCAAGAAACAAGAAACATCTCAAATAAACAACCTAACCCTAGACTTAAAGCAATTAGAGAAAGAAGAACAAAAAAATCCCAAAGTTAGCAGAAGGAAAGAAATCATAAAGATCAGATCAGAAATAAATGAAAAAGAAATGAAGAAAATAATAGCAAAGATCAATAAAATATCATCTCATTTTTTTTAATTTTGGCTGTGTTGGGTCTTCATTGCTGCATGCGGGCTTTCTCTAGTTGCGGCGAGTGGGGGCTACTCTTCTTATAGTGATGACTTCTCGTTGCAGATCACCGGCTCTAGGCGCACGGGTTTCAGTAGTTGTGGCATGCGGGCTCCAGAGCTCAGGCTCCATAGTTGTGGCACACAGGCTTAGTTGCTCCATGGCATGTGAGATGTTCCCAGACCAGAAAGATCCTGCAAGAGGTTGCCTGCATTGGCAGGTGGGTTCTTAACCACTGGGCCACCAGGGAAGTCCAAGAGAGAATTTTAAAAGCCACAAGAGAAGCAACTCATCACATACAAGGGATCCTCATTAAGATTATCAGCAGATTTCTCATCAGAAACTTTGGAGGCCAGAAGGCAGTGGACTAAATATTCAAAGTGCTAAAAGAAGAAAAAAAAAACCTGGTAACCAAGAATCCTATTTTTTCTTTTTTTTTTTTAAGAATCCTATGTCTTGGGCTTCCCTGGTGGCGCAGTGGTTAAGAATCTGCCTGCCAATGCAGGGGACACTGGTTCGAGCCCTGGTCTGGGAAGATCCCACATGCCACGGAGTAACGAAGCCTGTGCACCACAACTACTGAGCCTACCATCTAGAGCCCACAAGACACAATTACTGAGCCCGCACACCACAACTGTTGAAGCCTGCACACCTAGAGCCCATGCTCTGCAACAAGAGAAGCCACCACAATGAGAAGCCCATGCACCACAACGAAGAGTAGCCCCTGCTCGCCGCAACTAGAGAAAGCCCATGCGCAGCAACAAAGACCCAACGCAGCCAAAAATAAAAATAAATAACTTAAAAAAACAAAAGAGAATCCTATGTCTTGCAAAACTATCCTTTAAAAGTGAGGGAGAAATTGGGACATTCTCAGATAAACAGAGGCTGAGGAAGTTTGTTACCACTAGCCCTACCCTGCAAGAAATGCCAAAGAGAGTCCTGCAGGGCTAAATGAAAGGACACTAGACAGTAACTCAAAGCTGTATGAAGAAATAAAGATCTCAGTAAAGGTAAACACATAGGCAATTATGAAAGCTAGTATTGTAGCAGTGGTGTGTAATTCCACTTTTTGTTTTCTACATGATTTAAGAAACTAATACTTTAAAAAAAACATTTATTAGTCTAAAAGCTAGTATTACTGTAACTTTGATTCGTAACTTCACATTTTGTTTTCTACATAATTTAGGAGACTAATGCATTAGAAAAATATTAGTTTATGTTTTTTTGTCACGCAATGTATAAAGATGTATTTTGTGACATCAACAATCGAAAGGGGTAGGAGTGAACATATTAAAGAAGCAGGGTTTTTGTATGTTATTGAAGTTAAGCTGGTATAAATTCAAATTAGAATGTTATAAATTTAGGATGTTAAATTGCTCCCTATGGTAACCACAAAGAAAATTGCTAAAGAATATACACAAATGGAAATGAGAAAGTAATTTAAGCATCTCACTACAAAAAAAAGAAAAAGAAAATCAACTAAACACAAAAGAAGATAGTAATATGGAAAATGAAGGCCAAAAACGTTATAAGGCATATAGAGAATAGCAAAACGACAGAAATCCCTCCATATTAGTAGTTACTTTAAATGTAAATAGATTCAACTCTTTACTCAAAAGACAGAGATTGGCAGAATAGATTAAAAAACAAAACAAAAACATGATTCAACTCTATGCTGTGTACAAGAGACAAAGGAGTTACAGTTTAATGTGTATAGAGTTCCAGTTTTGAAGATAAAGAGTTTGGAGATGTATGGTGGCAATGGTTGCACCCCAATAAGAATGTACTTAATACCACTGAAATGTATACTTAAAAATGGTTAAGATAGTAAATTTTATGTTATGTGTATTTTACCACAAAAAAAAAAAACTGGGGAAAAAAAGAAATGAAGTACTGATACATAATACTGCAACATGGATGAACCCTGAAAACGTGCTAAGTGAAAAAAGTCAAACACAATCAACCACAGCTTGTATGATTCTGTTCATATGAAATGTCTAGCATAGGCAAACCCATAGAGGCAAAAAATAAATTAGTGGTTGTCAGGCTCTGGAGGGAGGAGAAATGAAGAATGACTACTAATGGGTACAAGATTTATTTTCAGGGTGACAGAAATGTTCTAAAACTAGACAGTAATGATTGCTGCACAACTCTGTAAATATACTGAACACCACTAACTGTACTCTTTAAAAGGGTTAATTTTATGGCATGTGAACTATATCTCAACAAATCTGTTACATTAATACAAAAAAACAAACAAAAAAATTCTCCCTTTACAACGTTTTTAGGACTGGAAGACTATTATAAGATGAGGCTGAGACGAAAACCTGGGTCTTCTGCTTCCTCCCCCAGTGGTTTTCCTACTATTCAACTACTCTGTCACTGCTGCTCCCAGGAACTCACCTGCTCCATCAACCCACAGAAAGAGTAACAGATACAAAGGCGGCAGAAAATCAAGTAATCACTAGAGACAAAGTCTGTCTGCTCCCAGAACTGCTGCCTCTGATTTGACTAGGACAGCATTCTCCTCATAAATTACAGTAATGCAAATAGGAAATACAAATTTTTTTCATCTTGTCTATGAACTAAAACAAAAGTTTTTTTTTTCATTTGACCTTTTAATACATTCTTAAAGACAAGGGCAATCTGAATTATGAATTTTTACTTTTTACCATTTAAACCATGTAGCTTCCATTTTCTTTCTCTTATTGCTGAACAGTGAAAATTCCTTTCTTACAAAATATAAATAAGTGTCATTGCAATGTTCCTTGGATATCCTGCGTTTCTGAGCCATTATATACCCCATCTTTTCTTTTCAACCACTAATCCCCAGTCTAAAGGGGGAAAACAAGATAATCCCTTATTTAAATGATCAATGGGAAGGAATCAGTACAGAATAGCAGAAAACTCTCACAACTCTATCATACAGAACTTGCACAATTTTTTAAATAATACTTCAGAAACAGAAATATCTTAATTTTTTATAAGATATTTTACACACATATTTTTAAAAATTTTTTATTTTATTTATATTTATTTTTGGCTGCATTGGGTCTTCGTTTCTGCACGTGGGCTTCCTCTAGTTGCGGCAAGCGGGGGCTACTCTTCGTTGTGGCGCGAGGGCTTCTCACTGAGGTGGCTTCTCTTGCTGTGGAGCACAGGCTCTAGGCGCGTGGGCTTCAGTAGTTGTGGCACACGGGCTTAGTTGCTCCACGGCATGTGGGATCTTCCCAGACCAGGGCTCGAACCCGTGTCCCCTGCATTGGCAGGCGGATTCTTAACCACTATGCCACCAGGGAAGCCCTGCGCTACCAGGGAAGCCCTTAATTTTAAAAAATATTTATTTATTTATTTATTTAGGCTGCGCCAGGTCTTAGTTGCGGCACATGGGATCTTCGTTGAGGCATATTTAGTTGCAGCATGCAGGATCTTTAGTTGCAGCATGCAGACTTCTTAGTTGTGGCAGGCACTTAGGACCTAGTTCTCCAACCAGGGATCAAACCAGGCCCCCTGCATTGGGAGCACAGAGCCTTACCCACTGGACCACCAGGGAAGTCCCAGAAATACGTTAATTTTTTAAAAGCCAGTTTTCCTGCCTCTCCTAGGCTTCTGGCACATATATATCTGTTGTTGAGCCTTACTGCATGCCCGGCACTATGCAGGCACTTCACAGTATATTTTCTCATTTCATTCTCATTAGAATTCTCTCCGCACCTTAGGAGACTTCTAGACTGGGACAAGAGCCAACAGTAGAAACAGGGGGTGGTTAACTGAGGAATTGAGTTAAGGGTGCCTGCCCCAAAATACCTGTCTTTTGGTTTGTTACACTGCCTGAAATTCCACCATTAGGTTTTGAAAGCTCTTCTGTCCGGTTTCAGAAAGTAGATCCTCCTTAAACCACAATCAGACATGACCTCAGTCTTTACTAGGGTAAAAGTGGCTAAATTGCTGGCTTTCCCAGAATATCTTCAGTTTAATAGAAACCAGTATTTTAAACTAAAACAATGAAAATCTAATCTTAGAATTTCAAGTATTATTGAGGATGGAGGCTAGTCCCAAGAATGACTAAGTGGATTTAGAAGAAATATCTTAATCTTGGAAAATATGAAAGACCCTTCAGCAAACTGAAACATGTTTTCAGCATTATATTCCTATAAATAGAACTGTGGCTCGAAGAGGATCCTAATGTAAATCAACAAATGAACAGTTTCAAGTCCCCATAGCACACATCATTTGATGGGATATTTTATCAAAAATGTGAAAAACAACATTGCTATGATGCTTCAAAAGGGGACACAAAAAGAATGGTTGCTAGCTGAAGGCTTTATTCTCGATTTAAAGAAAAGAGAGGGGGAAAAAAGCCCTGCTTTTTAAATTCTTCTCAGTCTACTTCCCTGACAAACCTGTTTGATGGGCATCAGGGACCTGAAGCAGAGCTTGCAGGGAAAAAGTAGCCATCATTCATGTTTCATTGGATTTCTATGACAGAATGATCACATTCTGTAGAAACGGGCATAAGCACATCATTATTAAGCCTTGCTTTAGCATTTCTTAACTGATCATGGATGCTGTCGTCCTTGGTGGCTCCTCTCTGCTGGCACTGTTTGTAGTTATTTGACCTTTTCTCAGTGGATAATCCACACAAAAAGCCCTAATTACTTCCCCAGCTTTGACCAGCCAGCAGTGTGAATAATCAATGACACTCATTTAGGTATTGCACAATCAGATGCTTATGGTGTTTAAAGAATATTTTTCCATTGACCTGCCACAGCTGTAGGACAATTACAAGCGGTAAAGCTGCTGTTGTAATCACAAGATGACCAAGTGACCTTGTGGGTTTAAAGTTGATGACTGGGGCCTTGACTGGGGCATAGTCATGATACAGAACATACTTTGGGAGAGAAAGGAGGCTTCATTGTATGCTAATGTGACATGCTGAGCCCCAAGAGCAATGTTCTGAAATATTGACAAATCGGAAGCTCATATTGGCAGGTAAAATTCAGTATTTGTACCCATGGCTTCAGTTACTTCTTCCTATTGTACATAAAATAGTAAATATATAATACTAGGGAAAAAAACTGAACTCTAGCCACACTGCTCTCCACACTTTTTCTTAAGGTAAACATGAAAATAAAACTGAAGCAAGAAGGTTTCCTATCTAAATAGATATATAAAGATTCCTAGGATATTAAAATTTTTTAACATATTAAAGTTACAATAAATCCTTATCTACTCTCAGGCCAAATTTCCCACAGAAAAATCACTACTAATAAAAAGGTCCCAAAGATCACTATTAAAAAGTCTGTGGTTCTTTGAAATTATGATTAGTTACTATATTACATATAAAGCTGAATTATAAAATAAGTTGAAGGAAAAGGGAATATGACAGCATTTCCAAGAGAGTGTGTTCTTGGAAACGCTCCACTGAAAATCCTTTGCAGATAAGGATTCATCATCTAATAAGTTCAGGAAATGCAGTTTACAATCTTCTCTTGGAGATTTAAAATGCGTGTTAGCATATCAAAGTTTCTGGAATATATTTCTCAAAACAACTTTGGGGGGGCTTCCCTGGTGGCGCAGTGGTTGAGAGTCCGCCTGCCGATGCAGGGGACACGGGTTCGTGCCCCGGTCCGGGAAGATCCCACATGCCACGGAGCGGCTGGGCCCCTGAGCCATGGCCGCTGAGCCTGCGCGTCCGGAGCCTGTGCTCCGCAACGGGAGAGGCCACAACAGTGAGAGGCCCGCGTACCGCAAAAAAACAAAAAACAACTTAGGGTAATTAATAACATATAGGGTTTTTTTATTCCCTTATCACCATCTTATATGAAAATTGAATTTGTAAATATTGGTTCTTCAGAATGTCAATGAATAGACTTTTGTAGCTATTTTATTTTATTTATTTATTTTAAAAAATTTATTTATTTTTGGCTGCACTGGGTCTTTGTTGCTGCATGCAGGCTTTCTCTAGTTGTGTCGAGCGGGGGCTACTCTTCATTTTGGTGCGCAGGCTTCTCATTGTGGTGGCTTCTCTTGTTGCGGAGCACGGGCTCCAGGCGTGCAGGCTTAGTTGTTGTGGCTCGTGGGCTCTAGAGAACAGTCTCAGTAGTTGTGGCACACGGGCTTAGTTGCTCCACAACATGTGGGATCTTCCCGGACCAGGGATTGAACCCATGACCGCTGCATTGGCAAGCAGATTCTTAACCACTGCGCCACCAGGGAAGTCCCTGAATAGACTTTTTACTTTTGAACTCCCTTAAAACTTTCATAAGATTGCATACTTATTTATTAAAAGGAACACAAAGTAAAATCAGTAAAAACAGCAAGAAAACAAATTGGCAGGGCAATGAAACAGTTATGCTCCTGGCAGAAAAGATGAAGGAAAGGAAGTATCCTAAATTGAGGACATAACAGAAGAGAGTTTGGTTGTGGAAAAAGTCCCAGATAAAAAGAGAAGAAAGGAAAGGTCAGAAGTAATGGCACAGACCATCCTCTCCTTTTCCAAACTTGAAGGCTGTCCTGATTTAATCTGGCAAAAGGAGGGAAACCAGCTCATCAGCATGCAATTGATGATTTGCTCAGCCTGCTGTCAGTGACAGCACTGTCTAAAGACACAGTGGAGAATGAGGAAAAACAGGCAAAACCCAGTGGGTAAGCCAAGAAGGCAAATCACTGAAAAAACATATACAGCAAAAAGACTGCACATTTGATGGTGTGATCTTGATTAATCCTAAGATCGCTAAAGCTTTCATGTGTGGGGCTCCTGGGATGTACGATCCAAGTTTCTACTGCTATTGGAAGAATCCAATTCATAATATTTGTAGAGAATGAGCTATTTTTTAAACATTATTTTTAGTTTCAGCAGGCATCTCTGCGTCTTCCTTTAATGGAAGGCATGCTGGGGTGATATTTATAACTCTTTCCTTATGCATGTTTGTTGCTTCGTTAGAAGCTGAGACCTACATTTTTCTGGGCTCTGCAGTATCCCAGGATTAGGGCAGATTTTGCCCCTTAGTCTGCAGTATTCTCTTTCAAGTACCCAGTAACTCTGTGCAACTGGTTCCAGCTTGTAATACGTCTGGAAATTTTTCAGGCTTTCAGGATCCACTAATTTTCTCCCAAATCATTAATTTTTACATGTTTCTAAATTGTCAAGGACATGAGGTTATTACTAAGGTCAGTAGTGATAGGCAGTTAGAAATATAAGGGGGAGGGGGTTGGGAGACAGGGGTAGAGCAGTATCAAGAACATTCACCCATGTAAATTGCTGAGTAAGAAATTTTTTCTGCAATTCTAAAAACACAGTCTTTTAATTAAAGGCATACCAGTGAGTGTGGCAAACAGTATGGGGGATGTATTCAGACAGATTGCTATCCCTAGTCATAAATTTCACCTTCTTCAACCTCATCATGCATGTATAGGGCCTTTATATAACTTGAAGCACTTTAGATTCCATTCTAAATTTAAGCTATAAATTTCTAGAATAAACTAAGAAGAAAAGGGTTGAGAAAGAACGCACCCAGGAAGTAAAATACATGAATATCTGGCTTCATATTGAATCCCTGAGTACTAAGAACGTGAAACTTTGAGACTTGGTAAATGGGATATGTACTATATGCAGCCAATTTTTAATGCTTTGTGGATGAGGAAACTAAGGCACAGAGAAGGCAAATGACTTGACAAAGACCATAGCTAGTATATAGCAAAGTAGACCATAAAGAAGTGGTCTTCGTTTTTTTGCCTTACCATGCAGCTTGCAGGACCTCAGTTCCCCAACCAGGGATTGAACCCAGGACCTCAGAGGTAAAAGCGCAGAGTCCTAACCACTAGACCGCCAGGGAATTCCCTAGAAGTGATCTTCTATACTGACTGCTTTGTATGTTCACTGTAACATATTTGTCCTTAAAAAATTGTGTATTCAGTGTAGGGTATATAAACATGTCACACATGTAACAAGGTAACTGCAGATATATCAGTTAAACTTTCATGTCATTTTCTCTAGTATAAGAAAATATCAGGTTTACTATAAGCATCAAAAAACATAGATATCTCAGGAAAAACTAGAATTATAATTAAAGTTATAAGTGAGAAACATCATCTGAACCCGATTAATGTATAATAAAAATTCATCTTAGCCACACTGATTCAACTGAGAAAAGAATTCCAACCCAGAATCAAAATAGCAGGATAGTTGATGTTGATGTTGAAAGCATTTGCCCAATATGCCCTGAGAAAACCATAATTCAAAAAGAGTCATGTATCACAATGTTCATTGCAGCTCTATTTACAATGGCCAGGACATGGAAGCAACTTAAGTGTCCATTGACAGATGAATGGATAAAGAAGATGTGGCACATATATACAATGGAATATTGCTCAGCCATAAAAAGAAACGAAATTGAGTTATCTGTAGTGAGGTGGATGGACCTAGAGTCTGTCATACAGAGTGAAGTAAGTCAGAAAGAGAAAAACAAATACCATATGCTAACACATATATATGGGATCTAAAAAAAAAAAAAAAAAGTTCTGAAGAACCTTGGGGCAGGACAGGAATAAAGACGCAGACGTAGAGAATGGACTTGAGGACATGGGGAGGGGGAAGGGTAAGCTGGGACGAAGTGAGAGAGTGGCATGGACATATATACACTACCAAATGTAAAAGAGATAGCTAGTGGGAAGCAGCCACATAGCACAGGGACATCAGCTCAGTGCTTTGTGACCACCTAGAGGGGTGGGATAGGGAGGGTGGGAGGGAGATGCAAGAGGGAGGGGATATGGGGATATATGTATACATATAGCTGATTCACTTTGTTATACAGCAGAAACGAACACACCATTGTAAAGCAATTATACTCCAATAAAGATGTTAAAAAAAAAACCAGGCAATTTTCATACTTTTTTTAATAGTTCATTTGTTTGTATTACTAAGCAGTATTCCATTGTACGTATACCAAAATTTTTTTATCCATTCACTTGTTGATGAATATCTGAGTTGTTTACAGGTTTGTGCTATTACAAACAAAGCTACCGTGAACACTTGTGTATGAGACAATGTGGCAAATGTTAGCTAACATTTGGTGAATATAGGTGTTGGGTATGTGGGTTCACTACACTATTCTTGCAACTTTTTTTATGTTTGAAATTGTTTCAAAATAAAAACATACAAAATGGGGAAAAAAAGAAAGTATTTGCCCTGCATTTGTGTCTTCATAGTGTTGCACCATCCAAATCTGCTGGACGTTATTTGGATAATCTGGAAAAGGACACCTAATTTCATTTTTTCTTCTTTGATTAAACTGCTGTATACAAGAGAACAGCTTCTACATTCCAGATGAGTTCCCGCATGATTGAGAAACCAATTCAAAGGAATGCTTCTTAAACTTACAGCAACTTAGCAACTCATTATTGTTAATATTCTCATTAAGCCATTCAAAACTTTCTTGACATAAACAAAATTTCCTTTTTCTAATCAGTCAGCATATCTGAACATTAAAGCTTGTTTGATTTTCCCAGAATTTTGATTGGTTGCTTGCTCTGGGGATTTGGCTACTTTTATAAAGTTAATAGAGTTTGGGAAAGGTGCTGTAAGAAAGCTTCTGATGATGCAATGAGTTTGTTTACCAAGTATTTCCAGGAAAAGATTTTGGTCAGTCGTTTGGGTGTTTTATCTAAGGATGCCCAAAATCTGAATGTCACAAATACATTCTTGCACATTTGATAAATGTTAAAAATTGGACTGGTTAAACTATATGAAATATTCATAACATTGTTCCTTATAAAACTGAATTCCAAGTTCCAGTTTAGCTTGCCAGAAACAAACCTCTGCTCAGCCTTTTGGCTGAGAATCTATCTCATGACCCAGTAAGGCAGCTCCCTCAGCAAAAGGTAGATATACTTAAGAGCCAGTAACCTAACTCTAAATTTGAAAATGAGAAAGAAAATCTTTAGGGCATGTACTCTCCTAAGATAATACAAAAAAGAATAAATAATAGCCCCATTTATTAAGTAGCTAGGCCCAAACACTTACTATTTATTTCCTTAAAAAGTAGTACCTGTTTTGTTAAATATACAAATTAAAAGAAAATCCTATTTTTATTTAATTCTTAAACAACCACAATTACTTCCAAATGAGATGTGTGTACCTGTTCGGCACTGTACATCTCAAACGTTGGAATCAAACTGGACACCATCACCCTCCTTTCCTGTTCTACACTGATTTTCACATAGTACTTGCTTTTTATTACAATAATATACAAAAACCCAGCTTTACAAAGATATGAAATCAAAACAAATGTAGCATGAGCTAATGTGTGAATTATCTCAAGCTAGCATATTTTGCCTGGTATCTGAAAGATGTCAAGTAGCACTGTACTTCCCTTAAAAATTTAAGATATCCTACAACTCTCCTGTGAGTTTACTGCAGCATCCCAAGGCACCTTAGCACATGGGTTGGGAACTGTGAGACTATACTAATAACCCATTTCATGAATTATCAAAGTGAGATCAAAAATAGTTAAAGAAGGGCTTCCCTGGTGGCGCAGTGGTTGAGAGTCCGTCTGCCGATGCACGGGACAGGGGTTCGTGCCCCGGTCTGGGAAGATCCCATATGCCGCGGAGCGGCTGGGCCCGTGAGCCATGGCCGCTGAGCCTGCGCGTCCGGAGCCTGTGCTCCGCAACGGGAGAAGCCACAACGGTGAGAGGCCCGCATACCACACACACACAAAAAAATAGTTAAAGAAAAAAAAAATAGTTAAAGAACTTTTCCAAGGTTATAAATCTAAGTATAAACTAAGCCAAAACAAGAAGTTGTGTTTAAAATGCTGAGAATTTAGCCCATTTCTTAAACTTAACTAAATGCCACAGATCTTGAATCTACAGAGTAAGCCTATGTGTATGGAACTACCTCCCAGGACATTCCTATCTTTGCACTTACTACTAGATGATCTTCAACATATTGATAAAGAAACAAGGTCTGAAGAGGTAAGGGACTTGCCTAAGAGAACAGAAATAATTAAAGGACCAAAAGCAGCAACTTGTCTCCAGACCTATTGTCCAGGGCTTTTTTATTGTGCTAGCTAAAATAAGGGTTACATTTTCCAGACTCCTCTGCAACTAGATATAGCCATATGACTAATTTCTGGCCAATGGGATATAATTAGAAGTAATGTATGTAATTTCTGGCAAGTGTCCTTAAAGATAGGATATGTGCCCTTCTACCTGCTGGCTTAAATGAGAACATGAAGACTGGTGTTCAAGTTGCCATCTTGGACCATTAGGAGAAACACATATTGAGGGTGATGAAACAACAATATAGAAGGATCTCGTGGATTCCTGCTGCTCTTGGGCCTCCTTATAAACTCTGGACTTCATTTATATAAGAAGGAAATACCTTCACATATTATTCAAGCCATTGTTATTTGAGGGTTTTTGTCAATATACCAACTAAACCTAGTACTAATAAATACAGACTATCTTTACAACAATATAATAACACATAATACGCTTTAGAACAACTCATAGATTTCCACATTATGCATTTTAAATATGTAAAAAACTTAGGACACATAACTCTAGGCAGCTGTCAGAAATACATGCAACCACTCACTACCTCCTTGAGAATTAACACATTTCTTCACACCCTATGCCTCACATGGAGATATATTTTATAAATCCAAATGATATTTGACTAAAATATATAAATAAGTTAATATGTTTTCAAAAGGGGAGACCTTCTCACATAAAATTGGTCCAGTTTAAAATGACAAATTGAACACTTTCATTTATCTCCACTCCCTCCCCAAACCCACTAATGAAGGTAGAGAGTTTTAAAGACAAACCCACAAGCAGAACAACAATAAGGGGAAAGGTGAAGTTGCAAAATTTTGGAATCTAGAAAGCAGATAAACACGCTGAAACTCCAAAAAGCTGAATCCTTAACTGTCGGGGGGGCTAGCTAAGAAGCAGCCTAATTGCTTCTAAGAACCCCCAAAAGGCCCAGGAATTGACATCAAAAGCTGCTATGGAAGTGAAGAGGTGAATGTAGAGCTATTCCTTCCTCCATTCCATGCAACTGGACAATTTCCCCTTCCCAATCTCAGCAGAAGACAGGAGATTTATTCTCTGGAGAGGGTAAAATAGAGGGACACTGGACTGGAGGAATCCAGGCACAGTGAGAGAGAAGTATCATACTAAAAACAGGGAGATTAATTAAAAGTTTGTATACTGAACTTTAAAACTCTTAGCCTTCTTGCCCTATTCTAATCCCAGAATTCAACAGCCAGATTTATATCTTCTAAGAAGGAAATGCATGTTTCTTTTGGGGGAACTATGACCAGCCCAAGATGACAGACATAAAGATTCTGATACTGGGTGTTCTCCTACAAACAGCCTACAGTCAAGAGATCAACCTACAGAAAAGCTCAAAGTCAACAAGCTCTACTCATATGTTCAGAGCTTCCAACCATAATCTCACCATTCTTAATCACCAAAAGATGGCCAAGACATGAAAAAAAATCTCTAACGTGAAAGTCAAGTACCAAAACAAAGAGAAAAAAGCAAGTTGGAAGAAACAGAGACTATGCTTAGAGAAGAAAACTTCCAAAACAGAAACAAGATAAGATATGAGAATTTATTACATACATAAAAGAAAACTAGAATGCTTTTTTTATTACAAAATCAGAAAAAAAAGAGATCTTGGAAATTAAAAATTGAAAAAAATCCATGGAGGGGTTGAGATCATATCCAAGAAAGGAGAGAAAAAAGACGAATAGATTTTTTTTAAGTGAGGAAAGATGAAAAGTGGAAGAGCACCAATTCAGGAAGTTCAAAATCTGCTAACAGAAGTTCCAAAAAGAGACTGGAGGAAATCGTTAAAGAAATAATACAAGAAACTTCTCAGCACTAGAGGACATGAGTTTCCAGAATGAAAAGATCCATGGAGTACCTAGCACAATGGATAAAAATAGACCCACATCTTTATTTAAAAATATCATTATGAAACTTCAGAACCCTAGCACGAAGAAAGAGAATTTTTAAGATTTCAGATTTAAAAAAAAAACATATACATAAGATTAAGAACCAGAATGGTATCAGACTTCTCAATAACAATAATGCAAGCTAGCAAACAATGAATAAATGCCTTCAAATTTTTAAATTTCAGACATTTAAATATGAAGGTGGAATAATGGATTTCAGTAATTCAAGTTCTCAAAAATTTTTACGAAGCTGTTAGAAGACATGATCTATCAAAATAAGAACGTGGAACAGAAAAAGACATGAAATCCAGGAAACCAGAGGATCCAACGCAGATGATAAGCAAAGAGAATTTCCTGAAACAGGGGTCAGCAAACCATAGCCCACAGCCAAATCCATCACGACACCTGTTTTTGTATGGCCTATGAGCTAAAAATGGTTTTTACATTTTCAAGAATTTTTAAAAATCAAAAGAATATTTTATGACACATAAGAATTATATGAAATTCAAATTTTAGTGTCCATAAAGTTTCATTAGAACACAGTCATGCTCATTTGTGTATTGTCTATGACTGCTTTTGTGCTCTAATGACAAAGTTGAGTAAATGTGCGCAAGGCCATCTGGCCTAAAAAGCCCAAAATGTTTATTACCTGGCTCTTTATAGAAAAAGTTGACTTGCACTGGAAGATGGTTAAGACAGATACTGAGGGCCTCCCTGGTGGCGCAGTGGTTGACAGTCCGCCTGCCGATGCAGGGGACACGGGTTCGTGCCCGGTCCGGGAAGATCCCACATGCCGCGGAGCGGCTGGGCCCGTGAGCCATGGCCGCTGAGCCTGCGCGTCCGGAGCCTGTGCTCTGCAACGGGAGAGGCCACAACAGTGAGAGGCCCACGTACCGCCAAAAAAAAAGAAAGATATGGGAATAATAGCTAAACAGCAAGTGTAGACAGCAAATGGCCCAAGCTAGAACAAATCAGAAGGCCATAAGAGAGAGGTCTTCAAAAAAATAAAATTAATAAAATTGCTGAAGTGCTTCAATGTGCTAAAAGGAGATTTGTACAACTTGGGAAGGATTAGGGGATAAATTGATTATATGTGCACAGAAAATTAAATGAAAAAAGAGCATTATTTAAAAAATTATTTTTTTAATACTGGTACAGGAAGAAAAATTATAATAGTTTACTACATGGATCAGCTGAACTACATGGTTCAGCATTTATGTAGTCATAATAATGTAAGTACTGCATTAAACAAAATTACAATATAATTATATGAGGAAAATGGGGAAAGTAGAAAGGTACCAGGCAGGAATGGAGAATACTGATGGCAAGAAGAGTGAAAGATAAATTCTTATTTTCCACAAGGGGATGTCAATACATACTGCCTAAAAATTAAAAGTCAAGAAGTTATCAGTATGAGACATAGGGGTAAATACCAAGAGAAACAGCCAATAGCGTTAAAAGTGGTTGCCTCTAGTAATTGGGTAGTTATGGTAGTAGAAAGGGAGGGACAGACCTGCCATCAAAGTAAGGCTTGCAGAACTGTTTAATTTTTTAAACTACGTGCATGTATAACCTTGATTCAAATTAAAACTAAGTTTGATATATAACCCCCCAAAAAAAAATTTCTCACATAGATTTCTGATTGTTTGGCTTGCTTTACCAGTTACTTTTCAAATAATGTTATGGACACACCTGATTTGAAAATTTTCAACTGTTTAAGAAATAAAGATCATATTTTACTTACTAACATAGGGTAGTAAGTAAAAGTGAAGAGATTTTTAAAAAATTATTATTTTTAAAGTGCTCAAACTTCCTTCATGCTGTTCTACTCTGTTTAGATCATTACTACTAAGAACTTATCTAAATATTAACCACTTCACTTGATCACATAAAACTACTTAAAAGATCTAATGGAAGGATGTTTATATTATAAAAGATAATATGGTCAGATACTTTATGTATGTAAGAATAAGCTATCTTATTAAACAGGTATTCCAAAGAAGGGCATGTACTAAGTACTTCTGGGTACTAGCTAAAAAATTTAAACAAATGTAAAATGAACACATTAATGTTACAATTATAAATAAATTAAGCAACGAAAATATTGCTAGTAATTAGACACTCAGTATATCCCAAATTTGTTTGTCAATATTATCTTTCAAAGTCACTCAAATTTGGCACATATTTTTTAAATGTCCTAGATTTTGTATGAATTGTACACAGGGCTTTTATTTGAGGATTTATACTGATACTTGACAACCAATTTAAAGCTGGCTTAATTCATAATTTTATTCCCTAATACACTTACCTTGGTATTCTCTGTTTTTCAGTTTTAACACTCTTCATCCAAACCATGATCAGTTTGGAGTAACTAGCATTTTAGCCAGGGAAATGGCTTACAAACTATTCCCTTTTACATCCACTTTCTAAAGAGAAAAAAATGCTATTTAGTTTAATACTAACTGTATTTTAAAATTGTGCCTTGGGCTTCCCTGGTGGCGCAGTGGTTGAGAGTCCGCCTGCCGATGCAGGGGACATGGGTTCGTGCCCCGGTCCGGGAAGATCCCACATGCCGCGGGGCGGCTGGGCCCGTGAGCCATGGCCGCTGGGCCTGCGCATCCGGAACCTGTGCTCCGCAGCGGGAGAGGTCACAGCGGTGAGAGGCCCGCGTACCGCAAAAAAAATAAAAAATAAAAAAAATAAAATTGTGCCTTGAATTCAGTTAGAAAATAACTTTGAAAAATGAGAATGGCTAGGGGTGTGTACCTGCATCCCTAATTAGACTAGAATGGCTTTCTCTAAGGAGACAGCAGACACTCGCCCTGTGCTAAATGAAATGTAGCAATTGCTTCTCAAATCACCATCAAGAGAGCTTACACAATTTTATCGGACTATATTCTATTTCTGCTTTATGTTGTTGTTATATGGGAGCTATACAGGAGTGTATATTCTATCACTGCGAAGGCTAGATAAAATAGTTTAACTACTACATCAAATTGGGGCATTATACATATAAATTGTCTGCTGCTGTCTGTAGATTATGTCTGTAAAAGATAAAAGCATTTTTCTTCTTTTAGAGAGAACACTCCCAGTGACTTCTTTGCCCCACATATAAATTATCTTTTAAGGGACCAGGTGCAATAGGCAAGGAATTGGCTGTCTTCCCAACCCAGCTTTGAGTTTTGATTTCTAAATGTACTTGTCGAGTTAGGAATCACAGAAATGCAGAATTTAAAGACCAAGTCAAGATTTGTTTCCCTGCACCTTTTGCCTTAGGGGACAGAAAAGGGTGGGGGATAGCGCTTTGGGAGAAGTCATCTGAATTTAAATGAACTTAATTACTTTTAGCGTGATCTCTCTGACTGAACAGGTGGCTCTGAGAATCCTCAGTGTCCCCAACGATCCATGTCAGTGTGAACATAAGAGAAACCTATAATTTGGAAATCAGGTTAGACATGCAGGCAACTCTCCAGCTTTGGTCCAGATGCAGGATGAACATGATTCCACTGGAAGCATTTGTGTGGCGTGATTAAATAATTAATATCCAGTAGAACACCAGTGCAACAGTGGCCCATACCTCTCAAATCATCTAGGTAGCAACCCCTGAAAGTGTAGGTCCACAGTGGCATGGGATCTTTGGGTAGAATTGACAATCCAGAAGTATTTTTTCGTTGACACAATTTTGAACTCTGAGAGGCCTGCTCCAGAGTATTCTTGAGAGGACAAGAAATTTCTAACTACCTAGGAAATGCTTAGCCGGGGAGCTGGTTGGGATATTGCTCAGAGAAAGTAAAACTACCCTTTACTCTGGTTTGTGAACTTGCCACCATTATCGCTTCTTCATTCCTATGCTTAGCATGCTATAACCCGACGAGAAGATGCTTTTTAGATTCTCCTCTATTTAAGGAAGGCAGTGCAATCCCATGCTTTACTGATGGGTTAAACTCGGGTCTATCTCCTGAAGTGACTTATAGCACAATCTCTCAGAATACTATTATCTTTTAGATACTGGTCAAGCTGGAAGTTGAAGAATGAGACAGAGCCTTTGCATTTGTTGTTCACTGACCTAGAATGCTCTTCCTATAGCTAGCTTCTCATTCTTCAGGTCTTTGTTTAAATGTCACCTTCTTAAAGATATCTATCATTACCATGCTTTATGAAGTAGATTCCTTCAACCTCCATCTCTATTTATTATTTCATAGCACTCTGTTTATCTCCTTTATGAAATTATTACAGCCATAGTTATTTTAATTGTGTGCTTTTATCTCTGTCTCTCTCCCGCACTGAAACCTCACCTACCAGAAGCGTCATGAAGTACTGTATCTCCAGCACCTAGCAAGTACCTGGAACACGAAAGGTACTGAATAAAATTTATGAATGAATGACTACTGAAGATTACAAAGTAACTTTACTTAAAGTTTAAAATTTTAAATATTTTTTGGTCAGTGTTATCAGTTAGCTTTTACCATATTATTCAGCAATAACATCTCCAAAAAATTTCAGGACTTAAAAGAAGAAAGAGTATTTCTTGCTCAGTTTTTATGTGAGCTGCAGATTGGTTGTGGCTTCGCCCCAACTTCATGCCAAGGCCTCGGTTGAGGCAGTGGCTCCTGTCTGATAATGCCCTGGGTCATCTCATTTTCATGGCAAAGGGAAAAGAGCAAGAGCTACTGGAAATATATTATAGTGTCTTTTTTCTTTTACTTTATTTACTTTTATTGAAGTACAGTTGATTTACCATATTGTGTTAGTTTCAGGTGTACAGCAAAGTGATGCTGTTATTTTTTTTTTCAGATTATTTTCCACTATAGGTTATTACAAGATATTGAATATAGTTCCCTGTGCTATACAGTAAATCCTTGTTGTTTATCTATATACAGGGTGTCTTAAACTAGGATCTAGCATATAGCACTTCTGCTTATAGGAAGATGTTCTCTTATAATAGAAGTTACCATGAAAAATAATACAATCCACCACAATACTATATTACTCAGAAATGTACTTACTAATAATTTGTAAACTAACTTTGTTTATATCGCTGTCCTTTCTCTCTTTATTCACTGGTTTTCATGAATTACAAACAGTCTCATCAGAGATCACCTATATGCTAAAAAATAAGACTTGTAGATGAGTAATACTTTTATTCTCTTCTCTTGCCGGATTATCCCTTTGCAATTCCTAGGTCATGGCCTGAGTATTTCCTAGGTATTTACATCTGTATAATAGAAAGTCAAAGGTCTCAAACTCCTGAGTGACTTCAGTCTGCCAGCATCAAAGGAAGCTGGCATGAGACGCTCCTTCCCCAGAAAAATGTTCTTCCCCAGTCACAGTAAATGACTGGGATGGATGAAGAAAGGCCAAATCCTTAAGGGTACATTTAAGTAATAAGCCTCATCCTATACACAATGCAGTAATGTGAGGCTCCTTACTTAGTCATAAACTAGTATGTGTTCAAATTGGACTGCTAACTTAGGTATCTGTTTACCTCTACTCTCTAATTTCAATATTTATAATAGACTCTGCTAAAACTTTTCAGCATTACATTGGTATCAATAAAATTATTGGGAATACCTGTTTAAGATGAAAATTTTGAACTGTGGTATTAACCAAGTTTAAAAAGAAAATTATACCAAAAATAATTCTCAACTGAGAACTTCTATGTTGAAAGGGTTTTTTTGTTTTGTTTTGTCCTTTTTCCAAAGTGGTATCATGTGGAATTGTACCGTGTAAAATACTGTAGATGGGGTTTTTTTTACAATTTACAAGAAATTTTCTTTTAGAAATTATTTACAATGTAAATCAACATTGCAAGATTTTATGTGTGTATTTTTTAAAATTGAAGATACTTGTATGGATGGATGGGAAAGGTTTTTCAAAATATGTGAATTCTATCTATTTTGCATTGTGAATGTTATCAATCATGTCATCCAGAAGAATGGGTACAGAACTTAAGATCAAAACCTCTCCAGTTCCACAGATGTCTCCTATAGGCCCAAGCCAAAGAGAGTGATTACCATCTCACTGAGAATTTCCCTCTGTTTATGCTTCTAGCCTCTTCCCAGATTATCAGTTGCCTTATTTCCTTATAAATCTCACTTTCCACATTTTTAGTTACTTTTATTACCCACCACTGAGCCTGGGAAAGTCTTCCCTTCAGTTTAGACATTAAGGCTTATAAAAGGAACAAAAGTATGCATCCAGCATATAAACAAAATATGCTCCTTTTCACAAGGTTTTTATATTGAAATTAAAGAAAACTCTCAAGTTTCGTACATTTGGATTTGTGTAAATTCCTTGGGGAACTCCAAAGAGGAACTATCTCTTCACTAAGTTTCATTTTCCTCAGTATTTAAAACATTCAAGGAAAGAAAGCAACAATAACCCCTAGTATAAAAGAAACAGGATCAGTTTCATTTTCTGTTCTTTTTTAGAGACAACTGCATCCATTTCTGATCATTTTAGTACCTGCCATGGTTCAATCAACTTCTCTAATAGTTGTGGAATGTGAAATGTCTACAGAAGATTGTAGGAGACCTTTTTTTCTTCCTAGAGTCTCTAGCAGATGCAAACAAGGTGATATGTCCCTGCATGCTACTGTTGCTAAACTGTGAGCAAAGTAAAAGAAAAAGACCGATTTAGATAATACATCTAAGATGCTTGTTGAGTGAAATGTCAAGTAGATTCATGTCTTGCCTTGTCCATCATCAGCCAATCAATGACACTTGAACCTGGGATGACCAGGTCAACTTGCTACCACTGCTACTAAGTGGGAGAGAGAATGCACAGATCACCTCTCAAAATGACAATTACTATGTGAAGCTATGGTAATTCCACAAGCCCTAGTCATTGTCCTGCTTAGCAAGAGGCTTCCTATGCTCCCACAGCTAAATACCAGCTCACTCAGATCTTGACAAAAGGGAAACAAAAAGACCTTTGGGATATCAACTCCCTGGTGACCCAGGTCTGATCAGAATTGAATTTCACTCTGCTTAGAACAAGTTTGAAAAAGAAAGGAAGAAAGAAAAAAAGAAAGGAAGGAAGGAAGGAAGGAAGGGAGAAAGGGAGAGAGAAAGAAAAAGAAAGGAAAAAAGGGATTAAAGTAAATGAAGCCTTTGAGTGAGCTGTGTTCTTTCTTTTGCATATAAATGAATATGAATACAGTCAATAGACAGACTTGCCATCTTCCTCCCACTCCCACCCATCCTGGTGACATTTATTTTTTTAGTCACTCAGACTAGAATGCCTTCATAATAAATAAATCCATCATATTCCTGTTTGGGATCAATACTAGATATTTACCATTAATTTGTCATGCTTTCTTATGTGTACTTGTTATAGCCTGTAATCCTTAAATTTGCTCTGGAGATTTGGAGATTTCATCAAATCCCCAAGATCAAAAGCCTAAAAATTTTTGTTTGCATTTACATGTAAAGCTTACAAAGTTCTCCAGGGGAAATGGTGGTAAGAGCATTCTTCAAACTCTTGTTAACTGTTAACTGTCAAAGCCTGAGGGTGAAATCTCAGAGGTTTGTTTTAACAGGAGGAAAAAACATGACGTCAATTTTAAGTTTTCTTAAAAACTCATGAACATGAACAACATTTTTTCTCATCAGCTCATTTAAAATATAAGTGTGATTGTTAGTCAAAGCTAAAAGGGTATATAAAAACATCAATTTGTTTTCTCTCTCTGCAAGATGGATGTAGAGCCTGCCTGCAGGATCATAACTGAGGCAAACTAAGTGGGAAAGTTGGTATTTTAGGTACATTATTTTAAATCAATCAAGACCCCAGAGAGACAGCTGTTACTTTGATCATCCCAATAGCGCTGAAAAATAATATGTAAAATTATGCTACTTCATATTTATCCCTAAAATTAGCAATGAGCTGAAAGACAGAGATATAAATCACATTTTAAAATCTGCCTGTCTCACCAGGGAATGACTTAATTACCAATGATACCATCTGAAAAGACAATGCTAAACCAACTCGATAAAGAGATCTGCTATTTCAGCGTTTGAGATCACATGTTCAAGTATATTATATAGTGTATGTGTGTATTAATATGTTATTTTATATATTATTATTGTTTTTCTATAAAAATAAAATTGAACTAGTCATTTACAAAAAGAATCAAAATTTGTTTTAACTGACTGATTTTCTAAGTAACTATTTTTTTAAAAGCCTCATCATATGATAAAAGATGAGAATTATTATAGAGGACTGTTACATGAACACCTCTCAAGAATATTTCAGTCTTTTTATGAGTCTAATGGTAGAGTTCATGTACGATCTATACCCCCAATAGTGATCCTAGATAAGGATGACATTCTCTGTACACACAGGCTTCAGAATTGGCAGGATTTTCACAGAAACTGACCATATTCTGCCTTAAAATATTCAATGATAATGACGGCTCTACCATTTTTTACCTCCAGATCAAGTTAATTAAGAAATTAATACTACCGAAGAAGAAAAATATAAAGACAATGTTTTAAAATGCAAGTCTTGTTTTGTTTCATTTAGAATAGTATACCCAGAAATATTTACTTTCATTTAGGAGGTAATAAAAAGTGACAGAAAGAGAATTTTGCCTAGATAGTTTACTTTCTAATATTTCCTGTATATAACATGTATGGTTTAGTCTAACATTTCCCACTTTATATTTCCTGAAGACACTGAATCAGTGCAATTTCATGCCTACAGATTTCAGTTTCCAACACTCAAAGACTAAATGGTGACTGAATGATGCTAAATTGTGCTTTTAGGAGAAATAACTATCCAAAAGGAACTCATTTAGCAACTCACTTTCTGTGTGTACATTTGTCACTTGCTTTCCTTATATTTTCTTCAACTGTTTATTGAAATTAGGAGAAATACTTTTACCATTTCCGTTGTTTTTTCTCTGATTGGCCAGAGCTGTAACATTATTCCTGGAAATGCCTGTCAGGGGAATGAGAACACTTCCAGAAATATAACCACAACGAAGTGATTTGGCCTAAATACAGGCATTTTAATTGAGTATGTATAGGCACAGAACATTTCTTAAAAGCAGTGTGAATATTAGTCTTCTCAAACTGCAATTTCAAATTAAGATGCTACTGAAAATTTACAAGCATACTTCCTTAGCTCAACTTCACTATTTTAACCCTCGGTGGGGGATGGAGAGGAAGGGAGAAGTCACACAGATTCTGAAAAGGCTAATAATTTTACTTCAATTGCTCTTGTCTTTTGGAATTTACTATAACCCACATATACTCTTCTCTGAGGAAAGACACTTACATTGATTTAAATTTGTAACAGTCATGATAAGGAAATATTTTTCACCATTTGGTTTCTTCAGTGCCAATAAGGCACTAATTTTGCTACTGGTGGTGGTGAGGGGCAGAAATGTAAAAAAAGGCCTTTTCTCTGTACCTCTACAGTTCAGTGATATTTTACGTTCATAATATAAGCCTATATAAGATCTGAATCATAGGAATTTGAATAAATTATGTGAAATTTAGCTTCAGCATTAACAGAATTTTAATCTATTATATTCTTTGAAAATCAATTGTTGACATAGAGCTAGTCTCAATCACATAAATACTTTAATAACCAGAACATTCTATTTCTTAATTGCCTATTAGAGTTTATATTAGTAATTAAATGCTCCCTGAAAGTTTGGTAGTTGATACTTCAGTAAAATTCCTCTTTTTCTCTATCATTTTAATGTATTTCTTGAGATGCTGCTTCTGAGATTATCACTCTTCTTGTACCACAATGCTTGGGATTCTTCTCTGATGAACCACAGAATTTATCAAAGCCTTTTATGCAGCTCCTGATTGCTAAGATTCCAAATAGTATTAAACATCAAGCACTATGAAGTTTCACTGATAAAAATGCACCAAAAGGTAAGCAAATTAATTATTTTTACTATCCTAAGATAACAAAAGGACAAAACAATCAGATCTTCCTTTCTACTTACCCTTGGTATCCAAGCTTTCTATTTTGAATGACTCTCTCAGCACACCCACAAGTGAAGACAAAGCTGTCTCTAAGAGCTGTTGAGAGTAAATCAAAGATATCTTTTCTTCCTAAGACCTCTCTTGAAAAAAATGTAAAATGGTTCTTATTCTGAGAATGAAGACTAACTAATCACCCAGAGAGAAGCAGTTTTGTTCCCGTGTGTCTGTGAGGATTGGGAGGTGCCAGCAGTGGTCAGGGAGGATGGGACAAGGGGTCTCATGGAGGGGTGCTACTCAGCAACCTCCAATCTTGAGAACTCAGAATTGTCATGTCCTGCACTCTGCACTGTGTGCACATTAATTTCTACAGTTACTCCATATAATTGTTGTCTCACAAGACTTAAATTGTAAACTAAATATATTAGTTTCCTACTGCTGCTGTAACAAATTACCACAAATTTAGTGTCTTAAAGCAACACAAATTCATTCTCTTATAGGTCTGGAGGTCATAAACTGTAAGTCAGTTTCTCTGGGCTAAAGTCAAGGTGTCAGCAGGACTGGTTCCTTCCGTAGGCTCTGAGGGAGAATTTGTTTCCTTGATTTATCAGCTTCTAGTGGCCAACTATATTCCTTGGCTTGTGGCCCCTTCCTTCATCTTTAAAGCACATCACTTCAACTTCTGCTTCTCTCTCTGTCTCTCTCCTGTATCCATTTTATAGACCTTTGTGATCACCCTGGGCCCGCATTGATAATCCAGGATAAGCTCCCCATCTCAAAATCCTTAATTTAATCACATTTACAAAGTCCCTTTTGTCATATAAAGACACAGTCACAGGTTCCCGGACCAAAGGCACTGGACATACGTGGGGACGATTATTCAGCCTACCACACTAGGCTAGCAGTGTCTGAAATGACGATGAGGCTATGGCGGTGAGCTGGATTCTCCCATATGTGTAGCTCTAAAGCCTTATCAACCGTACATGCATGGTTCTGAGTGTGCAAGGGGCAGACACTGAAACAGGCGTTTTCTGTCCTCGTAATTCATCGTAAATAAACAATGGGATAAGAGGAGCTATGCAGCAAAATACGGCATATTTGAGCTTAAATGAAACTCGGGTCATAGACAGAATATTTTATAATGTAGTACAATTATTGGAGAGTATAGGCCAGAGACAGGATGAAGTTTTAAATAAGTGGTGTTTTAATCACAATGTCTCCTAAAGGAAGAAACTAATCTAAGGAGAAAGAGGAGGTGTAGCTCTGATTATTTTAAGGATTAAATAAGATAATTTATGTAACACCCTAAGCATCGTGTCTAACTTAGTAAACGCTCAAAAATGTTAATTATTATGATTTCTTCCAGTACCCTGAGATTAAAACTGTTTTCTTTCCCTTAGCTTGCAATGATGAATCCGCATATAATTCTTTCCTTGTCAGATAACCACTTGCATTACTACCCCCAAAGAGGGTGCTGACAGTGAGCTGAAGGAAATCTCAGAAGACAAGAATCCCCAGCAGACTACCAGCACAATCTCTGACATGCTTTTCTTTCCTAAATTGACCTTGTTTTCCCGGGTTAAAGTTGAGTATCCAGGCATTAGCTACTACTTGGAAAAGTGCTGAGTGGCTGATGTGTTTTGTCAGCATTGTCCAAGGCCAGCCGGAGAATGTCAGCGGCTCCTTCCTTTCCACTTGCATTTGGCAAAGACTTACATTGTGATGCTCAGAATGGTGGAAAGTGATGCAAATGCATAGTTCTTTCTATGCATGTCATATCATACACCCACTTAAAATGCCGTCTTCCCAATAGTTTGTTCAGCTAGTAGAAACAGCAATGAAAATCACAAAAGGAAACCATCATCTATCTGAAGGGAAGTCTACTTGTGGCAGGCAAATTTAAGAAACAGTCTATCTGTTCCCTATTCTCCCTCTAACTGACCTGTAAAAGGTTAAATGGTATGTATTCCCCATCTGTAAAAAGGGGGTAGTCATAATTATCAAATAAAAACTGCATAAAAGATACATCTTTATTAACAAACAGTAAATAATGGGTGATTTCCCTTTGGGAGTCCTACTTTTGTCCTGACCTGACACAGTTTAAGTTCATCACTGGGAGTGATCGACTTGACTTTCTCCTTCTCCCCTCACCATTTAGAACCCCAAAATGTCTTTGACCTTAACTATCCACTTTCATTTTTTTAAACCTTGTGACACTTTCCAGCAAAGGCAGGAAGAAGCAACAATCTCTCACTCTCGTTCTTCCAAAATCCTTTTTTCGTCTCTCAGAAGACACCTCTGCTTCACTATAATCCTATAGCCTAGTCCTTTGGTGCTCTAGTTTGCCTCCAGGGCATTGCTTCTCACCCTTGGTTTTAATCTGATGTGTTTTGGGGGGGTTATTTATTTATGGCTGCATTGGGTCTTCGTTGTTGTGCGTGGGTTTTCTCTAGTTGCAGCGAGCGGTGGCTACTCTTGGTTGCGTTGCACAGGCTTCTCAATGCGGTGGCTTCTCTTGTTGCAGATCATGGGCTATAGAGCGCAGGCTCAGTAGTTGTGGAGCACAGGCTTAGTTGTTCCGTGGCATGTGGGTTCTTCCCGGACCAGGGCTCGAACCCATGTCTCCTGCATTGGCAGATGGATTCTTAACCACTGCACCACCAGGGAAGCCCAATCTGACATGTTTTTATGTCAGATAGAATACAGGCAGAATGAGGGGTTTTGTTTTGTTAAACCCCATTGTGAAATGCTATTAAAATATTTTATAAATAAGACTAAATGTTTTATCCTCTAAATGGTGTTGAGTGAAACATCTAAATATCCACATCTGAATAAGCAAGAATTATAGAGTAGGTCAAAAAAACTACGATTTGGTCTTCTGACTGAAAATAACGACTCCCTGTTATCTGAACAACTATCACTTGCAGATGGTCAATACAAAATATTCAGACTAAGGCTTAGATGAAAACTGTTAACTACAGAGCTAAGAAAAGGAAGGGGAGAGCAGGTCATAAAATAGTAAAGAATTTAAAAAGTGAGGATTAGAACTACCTCTTTGAGGTTATCGATTCAGTGGAGATTTGGGACAAGGTAAACTGCCTCTCTATGAATTATTATCCTTTCAGAGAGTGATTACCATATTAAATAGGTTAACCACCTAACCCAAACTCAGATACAGAAGGATGAGTCACAAAGGGGAAAAAATAAATTTGTGTAAAAATGAAAAAAAAAATATATATATATATATGAAAATGTCAAAGTTCAGGGTACAAGGGGGTGGGAGAATTAATAAGTAACACAAACACAAAAGGAAAAGGTAAGGGGGACAATATTTATCATGTCAGTTTAAAGACAAAGACCTACTAATATTTCCTGCCCAAGGCTTTAAAATTATTCTCACTCTCCTATAATCTTCTAGCCTCAGACAATAAGATTATATGCATGCCACAACTAAGAAGTCTGAATGCCGCAACTAAAGATCCTGTATGCCACAACTAAAACCCAGCACAGCCTAAATAAATAAATAAATAAATAAATAAATATTTTTTAAAAAGATCACATGTACACATACAATCACCCAGTGAGACAACTGGGTTCCATATACCATTTTCTTGTTTCCTCTAGGGCTTCCTAGCACTGCTTAAAATCTAATAGGAGCAGAATGTTAGGAAGGGGAATGAGTCTGTACAGTCCACTTCAGACTTAATTTCATACAGTATATTTTAAATGCTCTTATAATTTACTTGAATATCTATGTCCTCTAGGTAATAAAGAGAATGCTTAATATGTAGAGACTAAAGAACAGAAAGGGAACTAGCACCCCCAGCCGTGACCCCGATGGAGTCAACAACCTGCAAGGCAAATCATTAATATTTCCCTGCCCCTGCATGGACAACTTCACATTGAATAATTTTTCTTTTATGTATATTACAAAACAATGCACATATAAACGTGGTTTCTTAAATAAAATGGCTACCATAGCTGTATGAATGTAGCCTAGTATTCAAAGTCAGGCCCCCCCTACACAGTCCCAATCTCTTTTTTCCAACCATATCTCTCAGCATTTGCTTATAAAAATTCTCTACTCCAATCAGACTAGCATACTCCCTGTCCCATGCACATTCCCATCTCATTTGCCTCAGGTAACCTGGAAAACAGATGGAATGTCATCCTATCTCAAGCTGTTAGCATCAGATATCATAAAACCGTGGCACTGGATGTGGTTTTTTAGGCCATTTGGTCTTATTTTCTAATCTATGGTGTTCCCAAAAGTGAGCCAACCTAAACCCGAACACCTATTTTTTCTGCTTTTTCACCCTGAGCTTGATTGTCTTGCAAATTATCTTCAGGAGTAAAGAAATCAAAAGGAACTTGGAGCTTTGTGTTGAAGAATTACTCGTTCACTATGCTAATAGATGGAATTAAGGGGAGTGGGTACATCTGCGTTGCAATGAGCACACCTAGTGCCCAGATCTTGGTTTCTAATGCTATTCTCCAATAAAAGGAACCAGGGCTCCTTGGAGAAATGGCTGATTCTAAGACTGGGTTAGGCACTATACAAGATGAGCCTAGAGTGTCTTACAGAAAGTAAGGAAGTGCTAAAAAAAAAAAAAAAAAAAGTCATAATGATTGGGTATGTCAGAGGGCCACAGGAGCCAATATCCAAAGCTAGAACAATTTGAGCAACAAAATAAATAAAGTATCATTGGATTTTAACACCCAAAATAAAATAAATATCCATGAGTCCATATTAATACAGATAAATAATTAAATGAGAAAAGACAGATCTCATGATTAAAAGAACTGCCAATAATTTATGTAAATACTGCACCCTCAAAGAAGCATAATTCCCCACTCCTTAAGTGTGGGCTGCACATAGTGACTTCCTTCCAGGGAATACACTATGGAAAGGAGGATAAAGAGTGTAACTTTGTAGTACAGAAACCTGACAAGTACTACCTCGGCCAGGTGATGAGGGCTGTAATTAGATGAGGCTGTAATTAGCAGAGAATGTAATTAGATGAGGCTGTAATTAGCAGAGAAAGTGGTAAGTCATGTTAATAGTTTATACCCTTCATATGATGTGATGAAAACGGCACCTTACCTCTGTGGTCTTCCTCCCCAAAACACATAACCCCAGTCTAATCAGGAGAATAACATCAAGGACTAATTCCAATTGAGGTACTTTCTACAAAATACCTCACCACTACTCCTCAAAACTGTCAAGATCATCAGAAATGAAGAAAAAGGAAGTCTGAGAAGCTGTCACAGCCAAGAGGTGTCTAAGGAGGAGACATGACTAAATGTAATATGCTATCCTGGATGGGATCCTGGAACGGCAAAAGGATATTATGAAAATTCTAAGGAAATCTGAATAAAGTATGGACCTTTGTGAATAATAATCTATCAATATGCATTCATTAATTGTGACAAATGTACCAAATTAATGTAAGATGCTAATAACAGGGGACACTACGTGTCGGGTACATGGCAATTCTGTACTATCTTTGCAATTTTTCTATAAATCTAAATCATTCTCAAAACTTTATTTAAAAAATATAGCAGAGGGGCTTCCCTGGTGGCACAGTGGTTGAGAGACCGCCTGCCGATGCAGGGGACACAGGTTTGTGCCCCGGTCTGGGAAGATCCCACATGCCACGGAGCGGCTGGGCCTGTGAGCCATGGCCGCTGAGCCTGCGTGTCCGGAGCCTGTGCTCCGCAACGGGAGAGGCCACAACAATGAGAGGCCCGTGTACTGCAAAAATATATATATATATATATAAATATATATATAGCAGAGGTAGTGAGGAGTTTGGAGGGTTGAGTGAGCAGTGGGATGGAAAAGAAAAAGAGGATGGAAGTATGGGGCCATCAGGGAGGGGCCTGAATCTAGTTGGAAAACATAGAGGTCCCACTTGCAGAGTAACGTGGGTTCATCTGGGATCCTTCTATAAGTGATTCTTGCACTCCTCCCCATTCCACTCCCAGCCTACTTACATCTTGGTCCTGGTCTCACTCCCAAGAGGACACTACTCATAAACAGGCTACCCTGTGGTTTTAAGGAAAGACAGAGCAAGGAGAGAGTGTTAAGAAGCAGCAGAAATATACTGAAAGCTCTCCCTTCCTTCCTTCCTTCCTTCCTCCCTCCCTGCCTTCCTTCCTCCCTCCCTCCCTCCCTCCCTCCCTCCCTCCCTTCCTTCCTTCATCTTGTCTCCTTCCTGTCTTCTCTTGGGGCAGGATAAGGTAAAATTATCACTCTGAATATTGCAGATGTGAATTAGTCATAGTTTAATCAGGTAAATAAGCCAACAGGGGTATTTGAAGCAGAGGAAATGGGTAACATAAGTGACAGAAGAGCTGAAATGCGAACTGGAGACAGTGAGACCACCCAGGATAAGCAAAAGCAGGAAGCCCTGCGTGACCACCCCTAACCCTAGAAGGCCAAGGGAGGAGGCAGTTCCTGGAGCCTGGGGACTGGGGCCACCTCGCAGAAGCTAGAGCCATAGCTGACAAGACTTGCTGCCCGAGGCAGAGGGAAGAGAGAAATAGGGTGGCTTCTTCCTTCCTCTTGCCCTTCAGTCTCCCACTATCACTCAGAAGCCAGAGGAGCACAGCCTGCACAAGTCTGCCAAGCAGAGAAAGGATGGAGACCGATCTGAAGCCATCAGCTCTACACAATAAGCTACCTCTTTAGAGAGGCTATTTCTACTTTCTAAAACAGTTTCTACTATTTCTAGTTTGATGCACAATCAGGTCTGGGCAAAACCAGCAGATTGTTGAGGTTTTTTTACTTGGAATTTAAAAAACCTTCGTTATAAGCACCTACTGTGGTAAACATGGATGATCATTCCCATTTCGTAACTAGAAGGTTGAAATAGAGCTGTTTTATAAGATCTGAAAGAAGGTCAGTCACAGGGCTGGGGGAAAGACAGGATCTGTTTCATTTGCAACACCATTTTCTGTTGCTTCACCTTTTCTCCCTTTTAATTATGCACAGGATCACTGGCAGAGTTGAAACTAAAACTGGGAGCCTAGTGCCTTGTCCAATAAAATTATTCTTCTGCCAAACTTAGCTTTGGAAAAGAGTGGTTTGATTGTTTCCTTTAAAGCCAGGATTTACTCTAAATGAAGGTTCACACATCGTAAAACAAACAAAGAAACAGAAATTACAAACAGAGGAGCCAATACTTTGTAGTTTCTGCTAATGTTCAGTCACTTTGGAGGCAGGCAGCCAGGACTCAGATGGGAAGATGCCACCAATAAGCAGGTGGAAAGGAAGGAAAGAAAGGAAGAAAGGGAGGGAGGGAGGAAGGAAGGAAGGAAGGAAGGAAGGAAGAAAGAAAGAAAGAAAAAGAAAGAAAGAAAAAGAAAGAAAGAAAGAAAGAAAGAAAGAAAGAAAAGAAAAGAAAGAAAGAAAAGAAAAGAAAAAAAGACAGGAAAGAAAGAAAGAAAGAAAAACATTTAGCAACTTTTGAGAATATGTCTTGTCTTTCTAGGAGTCCTGTAGCAACTTAAAGGGTACTTCTATTACCAAGAAAACCCTAGAAATTGAGCAGACCCCAGGGATTGCCACAGCCTTTCGTTCTACGTCTTGTGTTACTGGATCAGCTGGGTTCTGGCTGTCTCAGTGATACTCTGCGAATCCAGGAGGTTTGGAAACTCTTTAATTTGGGGTTGCAACTGCTCTTGTCTGTACCCACACTGAAAGTTTCACACAGGAGCCTTCTATACTCTCCTTGGGATCATGGGGAGCTGGACAAAGAGGAATTTGATTGTCCTAAGCACACAGGGACACTGTAAATCACAGTGCAGATTTGAAAGGCTATTAGATTCCTGGGGTGCTAAACCAGGGGGTGAGGAGTAACAGTGGTGGTGGTGGTAGAAACATAACCCCTGGGAAGACAGCATGTCTTACACTTCTAAGGGTTTCTTCCTGTGGTGGTAAATATCTATGTCTGAAAGAACTTAAAATGAAATTAACAGCAGTATTGCGACCCAAACCATAATGCTGATCTAGTATAACTCGAACTCTACTACCTCAGATTTAGTCTTCTCAAAACACTGTCCTCAGAGCATAAGGTTTAGGGAGAAAATTATGATGAAAACTTAATAAGGAGATATTAATAAGCTTTATGCCTCTCAAGATAGTTTTCAGTTTAATTTCAGAATCATTAAACACCAATGCAAGTTCTGTAAGACTTGAGCTCCACAGATGCAAACAGCAATCCTGCTGAGTACAAGCATTCATTCAAATTAAATTGGAGTAAAGCATGCAGATTTTCCATCTTATTATGTACAGATGTGGATTCATTTTATTTCATCTAGGCAAAGATAATTGATTACGTTTATCAATGTTACCATTATTGTTTTTTATGAAATTTATCCAACTGCATATCAATCACTTTAACAAGCAGTTTATTTTGTAAATTAAACTTAAACCAAAAGTAAAGTTGCCTTTGAACTTAAAAGCTTTACTAATAAAAGTCTTTTGAAGTGATATTAAAATCACTGCTTCATTATCTTTTTTTCCTGGGGTACTTCCTAAAATGAATAACAGCCTCATTTGCATTTGCAAACAGGAAACTCTGCAAGCTTCACCAAGAGTAAAGCTTAGTTAGGTTCGTTGCTTACAAATATTTTAGAACAAGCATTACTTCAGCATTTCAATATTGGCTAAAACAGCTTTAACATTCAAGACAGGATGTAAGATGCTTAGCTGATCCAAATGCCAGTCTATGGATTTGAAAGACTAAAGATCACATCACTAGAAGGTTGACAGAAGTGACACTTTGCAAAGTGCCAATGATTTATGCCAATGTCTTGCTTGATGATACTGTTATAGACAGCACTGTCATTAAAAAGTCCCTGCTGACTTCCTTCTACATTTATGGTGCACAAATTATAGGTGAGCCCAAAGATCGAACCCTCCCTGCCTTTTAGATTTCAATGACCATGTATTTCTCATTTAGGTTAGTTATTGCATATAACCTCTGTTCTATCTGCTTCTTTATTTCATCTATAAACACTCAATGAGAAGGAAAGGATTTTTATTTATCCTGCTAAGAAATGTGAAAGTTATACACACATTCCCTTCATCTCTCACAACCATAAACCAGTATCAAAAGTCTTTCACAATTTTCTCTTATTATGGAAAAAGACACCAAACACAGTTTTTAAAGATCATATTTGGAAGCAAAGATCTGGAGTAAACTGTCAGGATTACTATGGCTTGACCTTTAGCAATGTGTATGATATTCCATCACTGCATGGTGACTTGGGCATTTCGAAAACAACTCTTAAAACAGCAAAGAGCAGATGAGATTATTTTCTTAAGTACTTAATTTTAAATATTTTCTGCTAAACTTCTGCTTCAAATATATAAATATTTATTGGGTAAATAGGAGTGAGTTTTTAGAAATACTCTGAAGGCAATTTTTAAGTGGCATTGTTCTAAAATCCTATTTATAGAGACCAGTCATTTTATCTAGTACTTGGAAAAAAATACTCCAAATTTTACTAACTAATCTCAATTTACTAAAGTGAAGTCAAGATTAAAGGATTTCTTTTTGAGAAGGATTATAATAGATCTACAGCTTTTTCTCTGAAAAATCTCAGACAAGCCCAGAAACATTTATATGTGGTTAATTTGCTTGAAATAACTGCTTTAAGTTTCTTTATATCTTTACCTCAAAAGAAAATACATGACTTTGAAAATACAGTATGAAAAGAGACTGGCCCAAAAGATTTAACTGCAACTCTATTAGTTAGAGTTTATAGTGTTGGCAGTGTTCTTTCCTTAGTACGCTATTAAATATAGACTTATACTAAATAGAGTTCATAAAATACTTTAAAGACCAAATTTTTCTAAATGAAAACCATCAAAGATGAAATTTATTTGAAAATTAAAATTTATAAAACAAGAACTACCTTTTGATTTTTTGGAAAAAGGTGATGGATAGAAAGCTCAATCTAAAGTAACCACATCACAGTATTAAATCAAGATGTGCTTTTCAGAAAACCAACCACACTGAGAATTCAAATACACATTGCTTTCTGTTTTGCTGGAGGCCTCAGAGGCTGACAGCAAGGGAACAAAGGAAACAAAGCTTCAGCCAAAGGGACTGGAAATTTAAGGACAGCTCCAACCCCAATAGGTACCAGTGCCCAGTGGAAAGCTGAGACACCTGTCTAAGCTGGGTCATTGGCTATAAATATCAGAGGTAGGGCAGGTAGACCAGCATATTGTAGGGACTATGCAAGTGGGGACAAATGTCAAATGGCTGCTCCAAAATAAGTGTTATAAAAATGTTTAACTTTTAATTTCTGCAGACATGTGAATTACAAATATAATGTACAAATAGTACATTCATATATCCTCCTTATTAAAGAATTAAACATAACAGATAAAGCTAAAACTTACTTCAACCCTCTGGATTCTCCAGACCTCTTTTTAAGTCTATTTACATATTAGAAGTGACCTAAATGCCAAACAACATAGGAGGATGGCTAAACAGATTATGGTATATACATACCGGGAAGTACTATGCAACTTTAGAATGACATAGCTTTCTTTTGTTTGTTTTTTTGGGAAAACATGCCGCATGGCTTGCAGGATCTTAGTTCCCGCCACCAGGGATTGAACCCAGGCCACTGCAGTGAAAGCACCGAGTCCTAACCACTAGACCACCAGGGAATTCCCAACATAGATTTTTTCCTGTACTAACATGGAAAGATCTCTAAGACATACTGCTGAGTCAAAAAACAAATTACAGAATGACGTATACTTTATGATATTATTTGTGTAAAATAAATCATTTATGTAAAACAATAATAACATTCATCGTTGGGAAATCTTCTTGTGGATCCCAACACCTACGATTGCTCCCATCTTTGGCACACAATCATGGACCAACTTGTGACTTGTTTTCTAGTGTCTTACACTATTAGTTAATTTTTCATTTGCGTATACTTGGAAAAACCCTCCACAGCATCAAGTATGCCCAAGAATAAGCACTCAGTGAATACTATTTAGACATATACCTTTATGCCTAATAAAACTGGAGATAAAGGGTGACAGCTATAATTCTTCTAAGTTTATTTTACTAGGTTTAGAATAATGTGAGATTCAGTGTTAACTGTTAATTCACCTTTTTAAAGGTGAATTTTTTTCTTCTTCTTTTTTCTTCTTTTTTTTCTTCTTCTTTAATAAGAGAAAATCAATTTTTTTATTTGTTTGTTTTACAACCTTTTTTTATCTTCTTTTAATTTTTCATTTTTTTCATCTTCTTCTAATTTTTTTTCTTCTTTTTATCTTCTTTTTTCATCCTCTTTTAATAAGAGAAAATCAATTTTTTTTCTTTGTTTTTTTCTTTTTCATCTTCTTTTAATAAGAGAAAATCAATTTTTTTATTTGTTTGTTTTACAACCTTCAGAGTTTTCATGAATAAGAAAGGCTGCTGGTCCATTTCCCACTTACTGATAATTAGTGACAATTTACAGTACTTAGTAGAAACTATTTTAGTGTCTTTTACTCATTTTATTCTCTGTGTTGCATATTCACTATGTGTCCTGGGAGAAAAGAGGGCCAGTTTAAAAAATTCTCAGACTGGTAATTTGTACCTCCTTATAAGTATTTGTCTATGGTTTAAAAGAAAACACACCCTTTACTTTGTCTTAAAGTATAATTTCACTGTATCCATTAGGAAATGGCACCTGATCAAAGACAGAATCTGAATTAAATCATGGAGTGAGGTTTTTGCCTTAAAAAAAACTTACTACTTCTTCAAAACACCTCAGCTTTTTCCCTGTTACTGTAACAATCCAAACTTGTAATTATTCTTCTAACCTAAAGGAAAATAAGAGAATGATGTGCTTTGCATCTAAGTCTATAAAGCTTACAATCAATATGTTTCACACTGTAATAACTGCAGATAATCTGAAAACATGCAATGAAATGATTCACTTTAATCCAAAAGCATCATGGAAAGTTACCTTGTGTCAATTACCAAATTTTAGTTCTGTTGGATCAGAACTTAATGGATCATCTGCAAACAAATCTCCTCAAGCTTATATTTCCTCTGCCTTTCACACTGTATTACTTCACACGGAATAAAATCAAACCTTCTTAGTCTTAATCGGCCTCTATCTAACTTCGCTGCTGTAACTCCAGCCATTCTCTCAAACATACCACATGCTCCTGCATACTACATTTCTCACTCTCTGGGGCACTTTTCCAAAAACAATGTGTCTTAGCACGTGTTATTCCTTCTACCCAGAGTGCCTTACCTATTGTTTTTTGCAAATTCCCATGGATCCTTTCAGATCTAGCTTTGATGATACCACCACACGGAAGCCTTCCCTATCACCACCAGGCAAGGAATGTTATTACATGCTTTGCACTTTTCTCCTCAGTAGGATTTATCATACCATATTGTGTTTATCTGATTATTAGATTGATGGCAGGGACTGTGTCTTCATATTTGTATTTCCAGAAACTAATCACAACACCTACCTCAAATAGGTGCTCACTAAATGTTTATGGAATTATTAAGCTTCTTTTCATTTCTTTTCAGTGTAACCCTCCCAGATCCCTCAGCATATATCATTTGATGGCTACAGACAGAAGGGTGTAGAATGACCCTGCAAGCCATCGGGGCCTAAATGGACACTAATGGGAAGTCTGTCTTGGCCAGGGAGCAGGAAGTTCACAAAAATAATTTGTTTCTTTCAAAATGCAACATTTCTCCATAACACAAAGGGTCTCAGTTAGTTGATAACCTTAAAGACAAAAGTTCTTTATTCCACATTACATAATTGGCATTGAAAGAAGAATGACCTTAGACTCTTAACCTAAAAAATGTAAGTTTTGCTTTGTTTGAAAAGAAAATAATGGAGAAAACTAAGCTGAGGAAGGGAACAGAGAAAAAGAATCTCAAGTTAACTGGCAATTAAACAATTTCAACTTTTCAGACTGCCTGATAACAAACAAAATGCAATAGAACTAGCAGAAAGAGCTCCCCCCTTTTTTCTCTTATGTCCACTCTTAATAAGAATATAAATAAGTTGTCTTCTACACTGGTTCAAATGGAACCTTTCAGTAGCTTGAGTACAGAGAGCTAAGAGTTCACTGCCTGCTTTATTCCCACATATCACCTACAGGCTCAGACGTTTTTGTTTACAAGTACAGTAACTCCCCAACATACGAACGAGTTCTGTTCCATGAGCACGTTCATAAGTCCAATTTGTTCATAAGTCCAACAAAGTTAGCCTAGGTACCCAACTAACACAATCGGCCATATAGTACTGTACTGTAATAGGTTTATAATACTTCTCACACAAATAATACATAAAAAACAAACCAACACAAAAAATAAAGGAAACACTTTTTTTTTTTTTTTTTTTTGCAGTACGCGGGCCTCTCACTGCTGTGGCCCCTCCCGCCGCAGAGCACAGGCTCTGGACGCGCAGGCCCAGCGGCCACGGCCCACGGGCCCAGCCGCTCCGCGGCACGTAGGATTCTCCGGGACCGGGGCACGAACCCGTGTCCCCTTCATCGGCAGGCGGACTCCCAACCACTGCACCACCAGGGAAGCCCAAGGAAACACTTTTAATCTTACAGTACAGTACCTTGAAAAGTACAGTAGTACAGTACAACAGCTGGCATACAGGGGCTGGCATAGAGTGAACAAGCAAAAAGGGTTAGTTACTGACTGGAGGAGGGAGAGGAGGTGGGAGATGGTAGAGCTGAAGGATCGTCAGCAACAGGAGACGGAGGGCAAGATGCAATTTCACTCACACCTGACGTTAATGGCACAGGTTCTGTCTCCTTGCAGGATTCAATTTTATCTACCTTCTCGAAAAAACGATCCAGTGATGTCTGGGTAGTAGCTCTTTTTTTCTCGTCATAGATGACATTGTAGCACTGGATTGCATCCTGAACAGCTGCTGCAACCTTCGTGTACCATTCTAAGTTCGGGTCCTATGCCTCAAAAACTAACAGTGCCTCCTCAAATAAAGAAAATCCCCTTGCCATTTTCTGCGTTGTGAATCTCTTCAGTTCTTCAGTTACTTCTTCTTCCTCTTGTCTCTCTTCGTCTTTTCTTAGCGCTTGGCACTTCTTAGCAGTACCAGTTACATCACCGCCGCTTTTACACTTGCTTCCAGACATCCTGGGCTTGAAATAAAGATACTGTACTACTGTACTCTATACAGTACTGTACAGTAAAATACACAAAAGCACAACCACTTGTAGAGGATGCACACACGTGACAATGTACGCCAGACATGTGAACTGACTTACGTGATTGGACTTTGAAAGTTCGCAACTTGAAGGGTCGTATGTAGGGGACTTACCGTATGCTCAAAGATCTTCAGGAACACTGGGGAAATCTGCTTTAACCTATTAGCAGGTGTTTAAGGAGCATTTCTGGAAAAAGCACTTCATTAATTTACAGAAAGGAGGTTAGCAGCAGGATCATGGTCAAGTTAATTTACCATAAAACTAATGAAGTTTAAGCTTCCAGCAATATGTTTATGATGTCATATGTTTTTGTAAAATTTGCAAAAATAAGATACGTATCTTCAGTAAGGTAACAACCACTGTCTCTTTCCACTCTGACTTTCCTCCCATCACACTTGCTCTCAAATGGAGGTGTCTTAGAGTGGCCACAAACATTTTGAGATCCAAGGGGAAGTTAAGTTGGTGATACATTTAGTGTGGGCTTAGTGAGATATTTCTGTAATTGTAGTCACTTCCTTGTATAAAGTAAGTTATTACCAGCTGTTCCTAACATAAGAATGACTTTCAAGAATCCATCTATCAACCATTGTGCAAACTAACCCAATGTCAGGATATGAAGGTGCTGGGCCAGATGTTGTTTCCCCATATCTTTGAATAGTATGATGGAGGATACTATTCCCTGTTCCCCAGTCATGCTTGCATTATGTCCTCTGCCTTTGCTCTTGTTATTTCTTCCACCCACCCTTGCCTTCCTACTCCCTCCAATGAAAATCCTACATAAGATCTGATCAAATGCCAACTCCTCAGTGAAGCCTTCCCAAGTATAGAATAAATCTCTCCATCTGTTTTCCATTCTATTGCTTTTATTTACATCTCTATTTAAAAACTAACAAACACTAAGTTATAATTTAGTTATCTGTGAACATGACTATCTCTTCCACTAGACTGTAAATTCTTGGAGGCCAGAAAATGTCTTATGTAACTTTGTACTTGCCACGGTGCGGACCATGGTGTCAAACAATGGTGCCTAGAAAATGCTGATGTGAACTTAAATTTTTAAGTTGGTCTGGTCTTTTGTTAACATGAAGCTGAACATATTTATTTGCCTCATGCACTATTTCCGCTATTAGAACAAGCCTCCCACACAAAGATATAGAGATTGAGACACACATAATACATACATGTCATTGATGTGGAAACAATTAAAAATCTAGTAATCTAAGTCCTAGTGGCTTCATAAAATGAAGTTCTAGGTAGTAAATTAATCTTTGCAAGACTAAGGGCTTAAAAGAAGACAGAAAAGACCACTGAAGGTCACAATTTGCATATTGATCTAACTGTATGCTTATTCTCTTACAAACATAATTAACTTTGCTTTTATTGAATTTTGGTTCTAAACCAATTTTATTAGTCATAGTTTCACTGGTAATTTCAGTGAAATGTGAGAGACAGGTGTTAGTTAAGAAGACAGCATGGATACTAATCTATCTGGATAACAGATTTAATACATACCGAATGTATTGCTTTGTAGGCACTGGATTTGATCGATAGCTGTGCTCCATTCTTATAATTTTTTGGGGGGCATGAAGTATTTCACAGTTAAGACTAAATATAGTCTAAAGGTTATCATACAGAGGAGATATACAAATAAGCCATAATTAGAAGCACCAATTATCTGGTGTGCAAGTAGGAGAATTAATTGCAGTAATATAATCTCTCCCTAAGTACTGGAGTTTTTTAAAATGTTTTTCCTGTAATTAATGATAGTAGTAGAAAGTGCACTGATTTGGGAATCAGAAGACCTAAGATGAGTCCTGGCTGTGCCATTTATTAGTTGCATGACTCTGAGCAAGGTGGTTTAACTCAATAGCTCTCAGTTTTCTTATGTATGAAATGGGAATAATGACATTCAAATACTAACATTTGTTCTGCCTGCCTTATAGGTCTGTTTTGAGTAGTCATTGGAACTCATTCGCTGATTCATCAGCATGTATTTAGTACTTATGCCAGCTAATGGATATTCAAGAGATCTGTAAATTTCAAAGCCCTGTAGAAATAAAGGGGATTATTTGAGAAAATATTTTATTTGGGTACTTAACATTAGAGTAAGAAAGATAAGAGTGCAACTTCTGAGATATCTTACAGAAGAGAAAAATGACTATCATTTTAATTGGTACAAAGCCCAGCCTCCACAGCTTAGGCAAAAGACAAACATTTCAGCATTTTCTCCCTAACCTAACACCCATGCTGAACTAATTCTACATATGTAGGAAATTCTAAGTGTGTGATAGTATGTGTATGTATGTGTGTATATACAACCATATATGTGTATATACCACACACACACACACACACACACACACACACAAATATCCAATGTCATACTCCAAAGCCTCAGGACTTGCACAAGGTTGAATTCTAAGGCACCTGCTGTCATGGAATTAAATCTGTACAAGGATGGCTCCAGCGGGAGAGGAAAGGTCAGAGTCACATCCAGGATGCCCTGGGAAGTCCAGGACATCAGCTAAGTCCAGGACATATTTATATGGCTTACTCATCTGTACAGTCAGCCTTAACTGCTAGAGAGAAAAACAAACAGAAGAAAAAATAGTCCCTAACCTTGAACTGCCCACAGTGGAGCTGAAAATCAGAAAAGACATAAGAAAAAAATTTCGTAAAACATTCACAGAACCGCCCAAGTACACCGTATTGTGCAGCTTTTCTCTTTTTCTTCAGTATCTCACTTGGGCCCCATCAGAATTGTCCTGAAAATCTACTTTTCTGGGGGGAGAGGGCGATTTACAACATGCCAGGACTGAATGCTTTATTTGAAGAAACACACTCTTGGATCTTAAATAAGCCTCCCAAACAAGGTCATAAATCTAGTAAGTAACATAGCAGGTTTCAAACCAAAGTCTGATTCCAATGCTCTTAACCATTACACCATATGGTAATAACACTGGAAACTGTAATAATGTTATTGGGTATATTTTTTGAGAATTCTTAGTAATTGTTAAGAAAATTTTATTTAGATTACTTCTATGCCCTACCCATAATACATGAAAACCACTGCAGTAGGTCGAGTGCAAAGGGATTAGACAGTGAAGATGGATCTGAACAGAATCCAAGCGACACTGAGTTTAAGGATGTCAAGAGGTTAAGCTGGTGATAGTTGCCCAAGAACCCCATCTGCTCTTGGAGAGAACCAGGTGAGAGTGCAGGGAAGAATGCTGGGCAGGCTGATGTGGCAAGGAAGAGAAGGCTTAGTGATCACCATACCCTACTTAATCTAGAACAGACCCAAACTCCAAGAGTGCCCCAAACCAACTGACACTCTTAGGGTCAAAGGATTTCCCTCTTTTCTAAACAAAATATGCCTCCATGCCTTTGCATATGCTGTTTCCTCTCCCTGCAACACTCTTCCCCACATATCCCTGGCAAAATATATATGTCAAGACTCAGCTCAAATGTCAAATATCAGGTTCATGACACTGCCTTCCCTGACTTTCCCAGGCAAACAGAATTACTGGTAATTAGCACCTCCATTATAGAGCTTACTCTGTGTGTGTGCGCGTGTGTGTGCGCATGTGTGTGCACATGCTTACTCTGTGTGTGTCTCTGTGTGTGTGCCACCATTTTGATTAGCTAAATTCACTTACGAATTGCTTGGTCTATGCAATAGTCAGTGTTACACAAGAGTGAAGGTTGTGCAAACTATTCTTACAGTAAAGTAAGTAACCATTCTTAAAGTCAGGCTATCTAAAAAGTGTGAAATTATATGCACATTTATAAAGTAAAGACATCACTACTGCAAGCGAACTGCATCTTTACTTGAAAGGATGGTGTGTTCTGCATTAGGCCAGGGGAAATGTTTGTTCTAATCATTTTCAAGTGGTATTCTAGGAAAACTTGTACATATTTGAGTCCCCAGAGGGTTATCTCATTTACCTTAAGACTGAACTACCTATGAATATGAAACAACGTGGAGAAGCTACATGGTGAAGTAGAAAACCACTACCCTAGCGATCAGGAAACCTGGAGTATAGTCCTCATTCTGCAGGCTTGCAAGTCACTGAAACTTGGGCCTCAGCATTCTTTCTCTAAAATAAGGGAGTTAGTTAGACCAGATATTTTCTCAGGTCCTTTTCTGCTTGACACTCTAAGATTCTATTACAAAATGAGGGACTAGAATTCAAGGAGAAGTACAAACTCAGATGTAGGTTTTGTATGCAAGTATGACAATGCAGGGAACCCATCCATGGGCCTATCTCAGGACACAATGGAAGCACAGCAAAGGGTGAGCAAACAGGGCCCTCCTCTTCTACCTTTACCCTTAAAAGTACCTTACTTGAGTTGAAACTTGCTTGAGCCTTTGCTTCTTTGTCTTTTCCTAATTGTCTCCAATCAAACCATTCTTGACTTTTTTCTGGATCATAAGTTCATCATAAAATGACCAATTATATAGGAATTCTGCATTATTATTTTTCCTAGAGTTGACAGAGAACAGTGTGTGCCTGAAAGACTTATAAACCATTTCCCCATTGCGTGTGTGTGTGTGTGTGTGTATGTGTATCTTAAATTTAATGCTGTTCTCTTCAGATAGATAGACACACACACATATATATTCATAAAACCACAACCTACATTATTTAACTCAATATATGTTGATGGCTATTTTATAATCTGAGCTCTATGAAAATACTTATCATTCGTATTTCATCATTTCATGCTTCAGATAAAGATATAATGCTTTTCCAAACTATTCAACTTTGCTATGGAATAAATATCTTTATTAAATGAATATTGGTCAATGATAAAGTACTAACTATAGGGTTTGGTCAATGATAAAGTACTAACTATAGGGTTTGATTCTTTTAGAGATAGTTACTAATCTATCTCTAGTCAAAATGTTTTAGAAATCCAAAGTTCATAGTCTTCATAAGCCTTCACAGTTAAATTCATAGAGAAGTACTTACATTATATATGAATGTCATGATACCTGGGACTTGCTTTAACATATTTCACCACCACTCCTCCCAAATAGTAGGCCAAAACAAGACTGGCCAAATGTTATAATTTAGTGACGCTGAATGAGGGGTACATAGGGATCCACTATACTATTCTCTCTACCTTTGTTAACATTTGAAGTTTTCCGTGATAAAAGGGTTGTTTTTAATGTAACGCCTCTACACAGCACCTGGCACATCAAAAATTCTTAAACATATGCTGAATTAAGTGCATTAATAAGTGGAAACACTTTCAAGTCCCAATGTAAGTTACAGTAACCACTGTAAAATTATATTATCTTCCTGGGGCCCTTTAGTGTTTTGTCCTCTTACATAATTCGTCAACATTATTGCCTTCTTTTATCTAGAGATCCCATCAAAGGGTGAAAGGAGGTTTGTATATCAACAATTAACATTTACAGAGTGTCCACTGTGTAAACACACAGTGCTCTACCGGGCTCTTTGTAATATGTAAGACAATAGCAGAGGGTTGTTATCTACCTTTAAGAAACATCTTTATGAAACCACAGGTGAAAAACAAGGGTTGTTTGCATACATAGAAAATATATTTCATTACATTTGTGTTTATTATCACACATTCTAATTCTACTACACTTGTTATCACTTGCTTCCTATATTAATCCAAGTGAGCCAGCTGCCACTATATGCAAAACCAAACCACTGAACTATGTATCAACTTTTAGAACTAAATACTACTTTTGAAATGATGTCACTCACGACTTTGATTTTTCACCATATTCATAATGTATTCCTTGCACTAATATGGCCATTCAATTTTCCCTGACTACTTAGTGATACATAAATACCTATATCAGTTATAAGATGAATCAAGTTTGGAGACCTGAGGTACAGCATGACGACTATAGTTAATAGTAACATATTATATACTTGAAATTTGCTAAGAGAATAGATCTCAAGTCTTCTCACCACAAAAAAAAAGGTAACTATAGTAGTAATATATGTTAATTAGTTTGATTATGGTAATCATTTCACAGTGTATACATATACCAAGACATCACGTTGTATACCTTAAATTTGTACAATTTTTATTTATCAAAAATAAAATTTTAAAAATCTATCTAAGGCAGTCTTTTAAGAGTTTTACTTCTTGTCACCATGCACAGATTAAAAAGGTTTGTCCCAAAAAGGAAAACCATTCTTTCCTAAAAGAGTAATAAAGAGGACTTACTCCAAATTTAAATTTGGTGAGAGTTTCATCAGGTAGAATCTAAATTGCTTTAGACTTCAGTGGGTAGAGTGCGTGTGAACAAAACACTTCAATTGTCTATAGTAGAATCCGAGATCAGTATTTCTTTCTTCATTTATGCCATGCTTTTTGAACATTAAAAAGTTCTTTTGATTTAAGAGACATAACAAATAGATGTAACACATTAACCATAAATGGATCCTAGTTTGAAAAAACACTATTGGCATTTGGAGGACAAATGGAGAAATCAGAATATGGATAGGTTATTAAATAATATTTGGATTTTATTGTTAAATTTCTTAGGTGTAACAATGGTATTGTGGATAGGCAGAAAAATTTCCGTACTTTTAGAAAATGTTTGCTGAATTTATTTAGGGTTGAACTAAATACTTCATGATATCTGAAACTTTATTTGAATTGGTAAATAGATATATGTGAGAAGGCAAAATATTAACAATTAATGAATCTAGGTAGAAGGTATACGTTCCTGTATGTTTTTAAATGTTTGAAACTAAAAACTTAAAGAGAAGCTCTTTTTTGTACTTTACTTAGACATGCTAAAAGGGTGACCTAGGAGCATAATGTATGAGGACTGATGTACCCTTTTGACCTAGAAGTGTACTTTTAAAACCAGGTTACTCACTGCCCAAGGGTTCCATAGCTGGGGAATACATAATGAGAAATCAAGCCCATCACAAAGGTATCAGTGATGGTTATCGTCACTTCAGCAAGTTGCCATACCCTCAGTACACAGTGCCCTCAGCCACCATCCAGATCAATATGGCTATCAATGACGGATGGCCAAAACATCCCCATCCACTCAGGTCATTCTTAGTTCACATGGTCCAAGAGGATTTAGGAGTCTTGTGTCACTAGACTGTCTTTAGAAAACAACCTAGCCATTAAAGGCGGAAGCAGAGTAATGTTGTATGTCAGACAGCACACTGTTGACAGTTTAAATATACTTAGAAAGCTTAAAATGTGTTGATTTTCTGTGTGCTACAATTGCATTTTTACTGGCGGAGAATGTATCATTAAAACGTAAATGCATGTTGAAAGCAAAGCTATAAAAAGACTTTCTGTCACAGACCATTTCTAGACACACCACAGCTAGGAAGAAAAAGTAATATTGTTCAGCATTGATTTGATCAAAATTGTAATTCCTTTGGAAAGGAGAAGGAACTTTTGGTCCAAATATAATTTTTTAATGTGGTTTATACTTCACAGAATCTGATTTGGAATCCATTTAGTTTGGAGACAGCACATAAACAGGTCACCTACCTCAAAAGAACCTTTGCAGTAACCTTTGGAGTAACATGAGGACAGCAACAATTTTCTAGTCGCCGAAATATTAACATCCCTTTACTAAATAATCTAATATTTTCCCTGTTAATCACTCAGCGCATTCCTTGAGTTACTAAGGTAAGATATCACCCCTTCTGCCCCAAAAGGCATAAATACTCAAGCAACACAAGGAAATACTGACGAGGCCCTACGTTTACTACAAATAAATATCTCTTCCCTATTTCAGTCTTTAAATAAAGCTTACTCACAAGTAATTAGGATTTAGGTAAAAATAGTTCTATGAATAGTCACTAAATTAGTTATGGATGCACAGGGAAATCCCTTTAACTAATTTCAAGCAAGACCTTGAAATACATCTAGCCATTTAAGTTTATAACATACAAATACAGACTTATTACTATCATGGGACAAATTACTCCTTACACAAGCACTACTGACTTTGTTATCTGAGGGCTGGACTTGGCCCAAAGTTTATTGACTCACAATATTTTCCTTCATGGCAGGATTTCCATGAACAGCTGCTTTAAACTGAAAAGCAGACCCAGAGTTGTTGAGAGAGGCAGAAGGAAGAGGATTCAGCATTGGTGGCCACGCAGTCACTGAATCCAATGGCCTAGTTCTGGTCAAAGAAAAGCCACAAATACTCCATTTAGAAAGAAAAGTTAAATATTTTTTAGAAACAGAGAAAAATAATTTCTTTAGGGAGAAACTGCCTTTAGGCAAATCTCAAAAATAAATGGTAACATTTTCACAGTATTTGCTATAATGCTTCCTCACTGACAAGAGAGAATTCAAAAAGAAAAGGATCTTGGCCTCTAGAAAAAGCAATGGGAAACCTCTGGCCCTTAGTTTAATTTCTTCTAGCTAAACCATGAAAAGTCTGCTAAAACCAAGTGTCTTTTGAGCCTCCTTCTCTACCTTTAAGAGCAACAAATACAGCTGTGCAAACAGCAGGAACGTGTGTTCCTGTGGTAAGATGCAGGCTCTTCCTGGGAGAATTCTCCTGGCAGACATGTGCGCAATCCTCTGAGTCCGCAGGCCCAAAGAGGGGTGAGGAGATGATGGCAAAGGTAAATTCCAGCCTGAGCCGGTAAGAGAAGAGGCACAAGGTCAATTGGTGGGAATTCTTGGGCAACTGAAAGGGAAGTTTCTGACAGCTGACAAGAAGGAAGGAAAAGATTGAAAGCCCTACAATTGGAGTTGCAGGGAACACACGCTGAAAAGGCAAGAAACACTGCTCTTCCCTTCTTATCCATTTTTATGTCTTTCTCTCTTTTTAGTCCTTTTGCCACCTTCTTTTTTTGCTGGTGAGAACATGGGCTTTGGACCCGCTGTCAGGGTATGAATCTCATTCATGAATTAGTTTTGTGGTTTTGGTAACTTACCTAATATTTCTAAACTTCAGCTTCCTCATCTGTAAAATGGATAGGATGATACTTACTTAATGGAGTTGTTATGAGGTTGGAATAAGATCAACTAAAAATACCCAGCAGGTGTCTGGAGTGGGTGCTTTAAAATGTGCTAGCACCTACCTCTCCTCCTTCTTTCATTCCTTTTAGCATATATTTCTTCTTAACTTTTTTCACATCTGCTAGAACTATGGGCCCTTTACTTCATCATTCATTTTCTATGGGTCAGTGACCTTGGATAGAAAGATTTCCCAATCCCTGAAGTAAATATCCCTGGGATATTCGGTCACAAGGGATGATGGCCTTCATAGTTATCTGAATCCCAAAAGACTGGGTTTCCTGTTGATCTGATGAATAATCTGATGAATGCAGTTTTCATAACAGGAAGTTTTAGGGAATCTGGGAATTAGAAAAGAAGAATACCTGGATCATCTTAATCAGAGGGTGTTATGAACTTGGATTCCTTCTCAAACGATGACAAAGCAGTTAGGCAGAAACTCCTAAGTACTGAACAGGCTTCAGTCCAGCCTGAGCCCTGGTTGCAGGCTGTGTATCCCTCCTATGCAACAGTGAGACCTGGGCTCTAGGGGACTGCTTTATTGAAAGCAAGTTTCAAGAGCAGAGAAGAAAGTCTAAACTGCATCCATAGAGAAGAATAAATTCTGTATTCAAAGTGAGATGAATCATAGCTCAAGTTCCAGCATTTTTTAGTTTTGAACTAGCAATGCAATTAATGTGGTATGTTTTGTTTTGGAAGGGAGAATGGAAGGAACCGCAAATTCATTTCAGGAAGCAACCACAATTTAAAAGAAAAGAGTAAAGGGGTAGGAGAGAAGGAGTGAGAGGAAAAAGGAGAGAGAAGGAAATATGTACTCAATGGGAAGTAGTTTCTCTCTCTTCCCAGCCTCCAAAAGAGCCCTCCTTCCATGCACAGCCTGGAGAAAAGCACTTCAGGGGTGGTTTGCCTACAGTGGGCAGTGCTACTGACTGCTCCATTTTTCTTGGAACTTCTCCACCCCTTGGCTTTCTGGATACATCTCTATTCTATTCCTCCTTTTCCTGTGCCCTCCCTGATTCATTCCCAGAGTCATTCCTTGGAGCTCTCATGCCAGAAGCTCTATCTGAACAATTTTATTTATTTCTATGGCTTCTCCTACACTTTAAATAATGATGACTCCCAAATACACATCTTTAAACCAATTCTCTCTTCTAAAACCAACAAGCCAAACTGGCATGGCCAGCTGGCTGGTGATCATGTCTAAAATCAAAATTGTTATCTCTATTCTTCCTAAACCTCCTCCCACCATCCAACCCTATCTACCAGTTCTCAAAGTAAAAGCGGCTCTGAAATCATTTTTTATTGTTTCTTCTACTTCAACTCCCAAATCCAATCTATCACCAAGTGCTAGTGATTCTAATTCCTGAAGCTCTCTCTAATCTGTACTCTTCTAATTCTACTGTCACTGTCCTAGATAAAGCTCTCCTCATCTTCCACCTGGATCCTAACTTCTCTGTTTCTGGTATTTTTTCTGGACAATCTTTGTACCAAAGTGATTTTTCTAAAACATAAATCTGATACTTTCTCTTTTAATTACCTTAATAACATCTGATACCTCCTCTCTGCCTCCCAAAATAAAAATCCAAATCCAAACAAGGTCTTCATCACCTTGTCTCAGTCTTCTTCAACATCCCCACTGCAACCCACAACTCTTATTTCAAGCCCTACAGTTCAGCCACATCAAGCTGCTTACCACTCCCCAAACACATGATCCTTGATTTTTTGCCTTTGCATGTTCTGTTCCCTCTGTCTGAAATGCTTTTCCCTGCCTCCACATTCTTTAAGATTAAGCTCAAATGTCACTCTTCTGTAAAGCATTTCCTCACTCCAAATAAATTACTTACATCTGCCTGTGGTATCCTTGGTCCTTTATCAGGGCACTTTTCAAGATATACTGCAAGTACCAGTTTGTATATTTGTCTCCCTGGACAAATGAGACCAAGATTGCAAGCTCCTGTAAGATAGGCATCAGCTCTTATTCCTTTTGGTGTCCCCAGCTGTTCACTAAACATTCAATAAATGCTAATGGATATCAAGAGCATCAGCTTTCCACACAAAGAAAGAACCCTAGGACTCTCCAGGAAGTGCTACCCTTTCCCAGAAAGAGCTCTTTGGGCCCATGTAGTCTTGCCCTGTGTATCAGCCCATAGCTGGAATAAGTTCAGAATTTTTCCTTCAGCTTAAAAGAGGGATTGAGAGAGGGTAGCAGAGACAGGAAGAAAGGGCTCTCCTTTCTAGATGACCGTCCCTTTGATGATTCAGTATATTTACTTTTCCCACATAGAAAAAGACCTTATTCCTTGCTTACAAAGTTGAGGACTAAACAGAACCTTGCCACAGTGTTCTGTATTTTTAGTACATACTTTAAAAGCACTTGAACAAATTAATCTACAGGTAAATGCTATCTGGTTGGTAGGAAATTTGCACAAGAAATAAAAAACTGAGCTTCTCATTCACTTTAGCTTTTCTTTCTCCAGTCTCTCTCTCTCTCTTTCTCTCCATGTACCTGTGCCTCCCTTTCTCTCTTTTTCTTTATTTAGCTGAATTCATTTTCGACAAGCACAGAAAAGTTAAAGTGGCCACTGGGAAATATTTCTAGCTTCTGTACTCAAATGCCTTCTGGAAAAATACACTTGATTTACAACCACAATACAACTGTGTATCTTAACTGTAAATCTAATGTGATGATTGTTCCTTTAGATATTTCTTTAATTTTATGTGAGTAATAAATACACCCTTTAATGACTGCAGGTTCTAATCATTTCCAAATGACTGGTTTACACTGCATTGCTACTGTACATTTCCTCCATGTAAATAACTAAATATTTCTAAATTGCTCCATTAGCATATAGAAAAAATTTGCTATTTGTTTTTAAATGGCTTTGGGGGGTATAAACATATTGCCCAAAAATGAGCTTCATAACAATTCTCTAAGCATTCATGTTTGAAAATGCAATATTTATATGGTAGAAACTATAAGATTGAAACCCAATAGGCTCTATAAACGTGTCCTTTTAAAATATAAACTATTAAAATATTTTAAGAAATGTGAATAGAACTCCTTTAATTCCAATTCCATATCAAAGTTCTCAGGATTTTGCATTTATACAGAGCAGAGTTCATGAACTCCTGCTAACCATGTTAACAATCTACTAGGTTTCTAAAGACTCAGCAGGGGTTAGAATTAGAAGGCTCTGCCATCAACATCAATAACAGAGGCAGTGACACTCAGAGGAGTTTTCCACTGTGCTCTCCAAAGAGGGTTCAGCACACTCAGGGACCGCAGTCCATAAACGAAAGAGGTCTCTGGTTAGTAATCCCAAATAAAATTTAGAGGAACACATTATTTCGGATTTTGTTTTTAAACAGTGAGAGTCTTTTTAAAATTACATCTGTGTGTGTATATGTGTATGTGTGTGTGATGTATTTTGTGTGTATTAGTACATACAAAATGTTGTGACAGCCATACTTATTTTACAGAGCCTTACCACTTAAAAGGAATTTGAGTTCAAATTTTTGTTTTGATTCACAGAGAAAAAGATGTGAACAAAATCACAAATGTACCTCTGGGAGTCAAGAAAGTGGCTTAACACTTAATTTAAGATGGACGCCTTGGACAGATGACCCAAGCAATTTGGTGTGTCCTGGGTCCAAGGCAGGTGGCAAATCAGAGACACATAAAAACAAAGGGAATACATCTGAGTTTACAGATATACATTAGAAGCTAATTGCAAAGCATTTTTTGAAATAAAACTTTGTACAATGTGAATTTGTTACCTATGGATTTTCATAGGCAAGAAAACATATTTCCCCTCCTCTCACCTCCTTTTTTAAACAATTCTCACCTAATTCCCTTTCTTCATTCCCTTGTCCAGAAAGGCTGATTTTTTTTTGAGCTGGGTTGTTGGGTGTTGGTAAAAAAAAAAAAAAAAGGTTCAGGAAAGGGCAGTATTCAAATCTTAAGCCCAAGTCAACCATTAATCTTCTGGTATTTTCTCTTCTTTCTTTTTGGAGGTCCAAATAGTATAGAATATCTGTAATTCTTGTTGCTGCCTCTGGCAGGAAGACAGCATATCACATTCTATCACTTTGTTTTGAAGCTGAAGGAAACATGACAGTGATCTCTAAAGCAGTGCTTTCTATGGTGGAGTCAGCGTTGACTTATCTACATACATGATTTGCATTCTAGTCTTCTAGATCTTCAATTTTTAGAAAGCTTAAGCATTATAAATCCAAATATTTATAATACCCAAATTAGTTTTCCTTTCAGCTCATCATCATTGTAGCACTTATTGCACACTAGATAAAGACTTTTGTGAGATTTTATGAGGTTCTTGCTAAGTACTCTCCAATTAGGCTAGATAATAAACTCAATTTTGGACTCTTTCAGATAAAGCTAATTCAATAAGGCCAAAACTAGTGATTTCATAATAATTTCAATCTTATCTGTCCCTAATTCCAGGAAGCATATCCATGGTTGTCATGGCAATTTACACTAGGGAGCTAAATTGTCTCTTTTCTAAATTACCGTATGGACAAATTCTGCCTTTGGGAAAAGTGCTATATTATTTGCATCCATAGACAAGTTATTTATATCTGAAGACATTTAAACTGACAAAGAAGAAAGTTAAAAAGGAGAGAGAGAAAGATAAGTTAATGGAAATATACAGAAAAGAAATTTACCAGAGCCAGCAATTTTTTCCCCATTAATGTCCTTCTGTATTCACTGTGACTGTGGTCACAGATTAAACTGACTGCTGTCTGACTCAGTTGTTTGACAATCCCTTTTCTGTTGCAACATACTCCTTAAGAGGAAGCAGTATATTTTTCCCTTTTAATTTGCTCTTAAAATTGACTTTTTCCCCTTCTTTTTTTTTTTTTTTTTTTTTTGCGGTACGTGGGCGTCTCACTGTTGTGGCCTCTCCCGTTGCGGAGCACAGGCTCCGGACGCGCAGGCTCAGTGGCCGTGGCTCACGGGCCTAGCCGCTCCGCGGCATGTGGGATCCTCCCGGACCGGGGCACGAACCCATGTCCCCTGCATCGGCAGGCGGACTCTCAACCACTGCGCCACCAGGGAAGCCCTCCCCTTCTTTTAATATTAGTGTTTCAACACAAAAATTTGCTTTACTCAATTATGAGTATTTGCTCAACATTTCTAAAAAAGCACCTTTTATTGTGGTAAAAATACTTAACATAAAAGTTATCATTTTAACCATTTTTAAGCATACAGGTTCAGTGGCATTCACACTGCTGTGAAGCCAGCATCACCATTCATCTCTACAACTTTTTCCATCTTCCCAAATTGAATTTCTGTATCCATTAAACAGTAACTCTTCGGTTCTCCCTCCCCTCCAGCCGCCGCCCCACCCCCACCCCCACCCCCCACCCCCGCCCAGCAACCACCATTCCACTTTCTGTCTCTATGAATCGACGACTCTAGGTACATCATACCAGTGGAATCATATAGTGTTTGCCTTTTTGCGATGTAACTGGCTTATTTCTGTTTGCATAATCTCTTCAAAGATCATCCATGTTGTGTAGCATATGTAAGAATGCCCTCCATTTTTAAGGCTGAATAGTATTCAACTGTATGCATACACCACACTTTGTTTACCATTCATCTGTCAATGGATCCCTGGGTTGCTTTTGGCTACTATGAATAACTGCTATGAACATGGGTCTACAAATAGCTGTTTAAGTCCCTGTTTTCACTTTTGGGTATACACCCAGAAGTGGAATTGCTGGATCATATGGTAATTCTATGTTTAATTGTTATTGGAAACACCATACTGTTTTCCATAGTGGCTGCACCATATTACATTTCCCCCAGCAGTGCACGAGGGTTTCAACCTCTCCACAACCTCATCGACACTCGCCATGGGGCTTTTTTCCTTTTTTAAAAAAATAACAATCATTCTAATAGGTGTGAAGTGGTATCTCACTGTGGTTTTGATTCGCATTTCACCAATGATTAGTGATGTCGAGCATCTCTTCATGTGCTTAGTGGCCATTTATATATCTTCTTCAGAGAAATATTTGTTCAGGTCCTTTGTCCACTTTTTAATCAGGTTGGTTTTGTGGTTGCTAATCCTGGGTTGTAGACGTTTTTCACATATTCTGGGCAGATATATGATTTGCAAATATGTTCTCCCATTCTGCGTGTCGCCTTTTCACTCTGTAGGTGGTGCCCTAATTGTAGTTTTAATAATCTAATGCTACAGGGCTTCCCTGGTGGCACAGTGGTGAAGAACCCTCCTGCCAATGCATGGGACAACGGGTTCGAGCCCTGGTCCGGGAGGATCCCACATGCCACACAGCAACAAAGCCCGTGTGCCACAACTACTGAACCTGCGCTCTAGAGCCCGCGAGCCACATCTGCTGAAGCCCGCGCACCTAGAACCCGTGCTCCACAACTAGAGAAGCCACCGCAATGAGAAGCCCACGTGCAGCAAAAAAGACCCAACGCAGCCAAAAATAAATAAAATAAATAAATTTATTTAAAAAAATAATCTAATGCCACAAATTGTTATTATTTGGAAGCTTAATTATTCCAATTTTTAGAGGTATTTAGTTTTATAAATTTTGACTAATAAACTTTTAATCTTATTTTTTTCTTTTAATCCCTTTGAAGATGCCAAACAAAAAAATTAAAATTCACAAGATTAAATAAATGTAAAATCAAATAAATGTTTAAAGTGATATTTTTATGTTTATAGCGTTTATACTTCTGAAATTATTAAAGCATAAAACTGCACTAAGACTTTTAGAACACATTGTTTTAGTTGTAGAATCTAAGTTGTAGATATACGAGTACACTATACAATTCTTTTGAGTCTTTTGTATGTTTGGAAATTTTCACAAAAACTATTGGAAAAGAATTTGAGTCAAGAGATATAATTTAATTATGGTAAATTAATAAACATGTATTTAAAAAGCTAAGCACATCCTCTTTGGAAAAATGTCTATTCAGACATGCAGATGGCCAACAGGCACATGAAAAGATGCTCAACATCGCTAATCATCAGGGAAATGCAAATCAAAACCACAATGAGTTATCACCTCACACCTGTCAGAATGGCTATCATCAAAAAGAATACAGATAACAAATGTTGGCTAGGACGTGGAGAAAAGGGAACCCTCCTACACTGTTGGTGGGAATGTAAATTGGTGCAGCCACAATGGAAAACAGTATGGACATTTCTCAAAAAACTAAAAATAAAATTACCATATGACCCAGCAACTCCACTCCTGGGTATATATCTGGAAAAACAAAAATGCTAATTCGAAAAGATACATGCACCCCAATGTTCAAAGCAGCATTATTTACAATTGCCAAGATACGGAAGCAACCTAAATGTCCATCAGCAGATAAATGGATAAAGAAAACGTGGTACATATATACAATGGAATACTATTCAGTTCCTTAAAAAACTAAAAATAGTGTTACCATATAATCCACCAATTCCATTCCTGGGCATACACCTGGAAAAGATGAAAACTCTAATTCAAAAAGCTACACACACACCAATGTTCATAGCAGCACTAGCAAAGTTTACAATAGCCAAGACATGGAAACAACCTAAATGTCCATCAACAGGTGAATGGATAAAGAAGATATGGTACATACATACAATGGAATACTACTCAGCCATTAAAAAAAAGAATGAAATTTTGCCATTTGCAGCAACATGGATGGACTTGGAGGGCATTATGTTAAGTGAAATAAGTCAGACAGAGAAAGACAAACACTGTATGATATCACTTATATGTGGAATCTTAAAAATACAACAAACTAGTGAATATAACAAAAAAGAAGCAGACTCACAGATTTAGAGAATAAACTAGTTGTTACCACTGGGGAGAGGGAAGGGGAAAGGGGCAATATAGGGACAGAGGATTAAGAGGTACAAACTATTATGTATAAAATAAGCTGCAAGTGTATATTGTACAACGCAGGGAATATAGTTAAGTATTTCATAATAACTATAAATGAAGTAAAACTTTTAAAAATTGTGAATCACTATGTTGTAAACCAGTAATTTATATAATATTATACATCAACTATACTTCAGCTGAAAAAAAGACATTCACAAAAATAATCCATTCTCAGCTGAAAATGAAAAGAAAGCTAATCTATTTGCCTGAATATTTCAGTTAGAAGCAGACGTGGTTTTTGTTTTATTTTGTTTCACTTTATGAACGCTTTGAAACTGAATTTTAAAGTTTGACTTACCCAAATACAATAATTACTTTAATTTGCTATTGCTTTCTGTGAATTGAAATAGGCTAATGTGCGGAAAACATGAAATGCACGCATGGATGACATGAATACACTGAATCAGGTCCACAAAGTAACCTTTTACCAGCAGTCCTCAGACTTCAGTGAGCTCAAGTGGACTACATAAGTGCCATTTTCTATGTGTCACCCTTGAGATGCTGACTCAGAAGAGCTAGGGTGGGACCTAGGAATCTGAATTTTTAACAAGACCACAAGAGATTCTTGTTTTAACTGTTTGCAATGGAAATTTCAAACCATACAAATTTAGAGAATAGTAAAAGATTACTCATATACTCATTACCCAACTTCAATAAATAATCAACACAGATCACACTTGTTTTATCTATATCCCACCCACTTACACTTCATCACTAATTTATTTTGAAGATAATCCCATATATCTTAACATTTTATCGATTAATACTTTAATTTGTGTCTCTAAAAGAAAATGACTTTATTTTTTAATATGACATAACAATAATCATAACTAAAGATCCAAAGTGAGCCTAATGTAACTGGTTCACACTTTCAGAAAAAGTGGACTGCTAGCCTGTGGAAGGGTAATAAGTCAGTGTCCAAGTGGACTGCTTAGGAAGACATAACTTGATTTATTTATTTCATCATGGATTCAAAATCTTTAGGTTCAAGAATAAATAAGACATTCAGTTATGTTTCTGAAATTGTCACCCTCAAATAGTCAAAAAAATTTTTTCAAAAGCTATAAAATTATTAAACTTATTTGAACTTTAAAAGATTTCCCAGAGTTATTGGTCAAATTTTTAAAAGAAAAGAAGTTGCTTTGGTAAATAATATTTTTGAACATTATCAATCTTCACAGAGGAGAAAACAATTTAGTCAATTTGCTTTTGCTCCAGACTTACTTAGATTTCACAGTTACTTAGAATTTTTAAATGTTTTTCTCAGTTAACTTCAGAAAACTTTCCCAAAGTAACAAAGAATACAAAATTAGCCCCGATAAACTCCTTACAATTTCATTAACTCCAAATGTTAAAGAACCTTGCTATTTCTAATAATTATATCCATAGAATGAACCTTTAGAAGAGGCTTCTATCGAAAATCAAGGTTAGAGAAATCTGATTGCATGGGATCTCAGTTCCCCGACCAGGGACTGAACCCAGGCCACAGCAGTGAAAGCACTGAATCCTAACCACTAGACCACCAGGGAACTCCCCCTTAGCTTCCTTTTTTATATCTGCCTATTATCATCCTCACTCAGGACCAATATTTATAAACCTGAAGCCAATATGTCCTTGACATTTCTCTCCTTTCATCTGGCTCTTTAAAAACAAAAGAGAATAAACCCAAAAAATAAAGTAAAATTTAAAAAGAAAAGAAAGAAAAATAACCTTTTGAGTTTACATCTGAACATCAACATTAGTAATATTACATTTTCTTCCTTAAACATGCAAATCTGGAAATTTTTTGCAACAATAATGAGCTAATTGTTGTTATCTTCCATTTCATCATCAACCCATAAAACTGTATTTGTGTAGCACTGATATAAATTATACATTTGCATTTTCAGGTATATTTCATTTTTTAAGCACAGTGATAATTGGTGATATCAGCTTACAAGCTATTCTTTATTTATTAACAAAGGTTAACCATGGATCCACATCAAAGCTAAGACATAAAATCCCACATATATGATTATTAACATTAGAAAGTCTAAGATTAAATTGCTTCTTGATCTTGTCATCAAAATAAGCATTTAATAAACTCCTAAATATCATATGTTTAAGATATGTCATTTCTATTTTAAATACTTTACCCCTTAATGAGGTTTTTTATTTGACGTGTGTCCAAGGTACAAAGATAAATCTTCCCTCTTGCTCTTTGATAAGATGTCAGAGCTTACTTAAAAGTTTAAGAATAGAGCTGTTAAACTATTTTTTTTTTCTATTGCAAGTTATATATGAGAATTGGTAGCAGCCTGTTGAAAGAACTTCACCTGTGGGTAACAGTCCTTATCTCACCTCTATCTATCATGTTATCAATTTTTTTATTACAGGAGTTTACCTTTGGGCAGCTCACACACCAGCTGTCAATCTGTCCTCACCCTGAGACTTTGCAGCAAACCAAGCTCAGATGTATTGAAGCTTTACAAGAATAAATTGTTTTCCTTCATTCTCTATCTAGGACAGGTGTAGTCAATATGCAAGCCTCTGGCACTCCAGATGTGCTCCATTACAGTGCAGAGCCAGAACTTTTTTATTCCTGGCTCCTAGGTCACAGTTTTTTTATCTGGAGATTTTCTAGATTTTACTCTTGTCCTCGTTTTTACATTTGTCCCCCATGCCCCCTCACTAAGGCATTTAAAATGGCAGCTTTGAAAAGACTGAAACAACTCAAATATCTATCAATAGTGACTGGTTAGATAAATTATGGCCCTCCATAAAATGAAGTACTATGAGTTGTTAAAAAAAAAAGAAAGAAAATGAGGATGTTCTCAAAGTACTAATATGGAGCTATTTCCAGGATATATTAAATTAAAAAAGGAAGACACAGAATAGTGGCGCTTTTGCATTAAAAAAGAAAAAAACATTCATAATTGCTTTTATATTCATAAAGAAACTCTGAAAAGATACATTAAAAACAAAACATTGGTTACTGGGACTGGGGGTGTGTGGGAACCAGGCATGATGAAAGGAGAGTAGGAAGAACAATTTTCATGATATACTTTCCTATACTCTATTTTTGAACTATATGACTATATTGCCTATTCAAAACTTTAAATTAAAAAGAAATAGTAGCTTTATTCAGTGTAAGGAGACTGAAAGAAAGAAAATACTAAGAAAGCCTCATCCTTAGGTTATTAGAACAATAGTTTGGTGAAGAGAATAAATTATCAGGAAATAGAAAAATAAAATTTAGAAAAGCATCAGTGAAAGAAGCTAGGGCTCGTTCTGGTTGAAGGACAAGCTAAGAGACCTCCAAAACTATCTACTAATCCTATGGCTTTAGTGATTTGCATCTGTGTTTTAAAAGTGAGCAAAAAGCATTTTTTACTTTTTTTTTTTTTTTTTTTTTGCGGTACGCGGGCCTCTCACTGCCGCGGCCTCTCCCATCGCGGAGCACAGGCTCCGGACGCGCAGCCCCAGCGGCCATGGCCCTCGGGCCCAGCCGCTCCGCGGCATGCGGGATCCTCCCGGACCGGAGCACGAACGCGCGCCCCCTGCATCGGCAGGCGGACTCTCAACCACTGCGCCACCAGGGAAGCCCAACAAAAAGCATTTTGAAGAGGAATTACTTACAGTAGGCTCGAATGCTCTCTCCTTAAGCATTTTCCTCAGTTTTCTAAAAGACAACCCATGCACTCCCTCTTTCACACCTCTGATTCCAAAGGCAGCCAGTGAAATGCGAAGGCCTAAGCCCTGAAGTAAAGCTGACTAGCCCCAGTGCCAACTGCACAACTTAGTGCTGTATGACCTGAGCACATTATTTAACTGCATGGTGCCTTGTTTCCTCATCTGGACAGTTGGGATGACAATAGTACCCACCTCATAAGGTCACTGTGAGGATTAATTAATACACAAAAAGCACATAGGACAGTGCCTGGCTCACAGTAAGAACTGTGTAAATGTTTGCTTTTTTACCTCCTCTTCAGCTGTTTTGCTGTTTAACTTTCTTTAAAAGTGCTGCCTCCCTGGCCTAATACTCACCCTTTACATTAACCCTTGTTCTTTTTTTCTCTGCTTGCCTTCCGCTTTTCTTTTTAATAAAAGGGTGCAATCAGTCACTAAAATACTCCCGTAGAGTTTCTGAGACAAGATCATCCCAAAGAAAGATATTCATAAAGGAAACAGAAAGTACAGTGTTTGCCAGGAACATTCAGATTTAAAACAGTGGCATAAAGTTAATTCCTTACATTTCTGTATCACTCTGTAAAACTATATGTCATCTCATTTGATCCTCACAACAACCCTCTGAGACCATCAGGGCAGATAAAGAATAAAGAGCAAAGGAGGTTAAAAGGCTTGCCTGAGGCTAAAGTACACACTGCAAGTTAGTGACGATGTCTGACTAGCTCAGTTCAACAATTTATTGAACACCTGCTAGAGCCTGGGCACTGTGCTGACCTCCACATTCCAAAATGCTCTCCACTTCAAAGAGTTTCCATGGCATAAAGCATCTCTCAAGATGATCATACTACTTAAAAGCTACCATAGCATCATACAGCAGAAAGGACAAGGGATTCCCTGGCAAAAGATCTTGGGCTTTGTGATATCTGGCAAACAACTTAACCTCTCTAAGCCAGTTTTCTCTTCCCCAAATGTGTGCATAATACCACCAGGTGACTGTAAGGGTTAAGTGTAAGGCTTAACTGTAAGGGTTAAATGAGAAACTAAATATACATTTGTAAACTGTAAAGTTCTATAGCAGATATTAGTTACTGTTCTCTGATTTAGCAGTGAATGCAACATCAAACCTAGGTGAAAAAAAAAGAGAAGGTCTGATAGAAAAACATCCCTAGGTCCCCAGCCCTTAAAAGAACTCCCAGGGCGAGTAGCAAGATTACAAAAACTCACACTGTCTCCCCTGTGGAGAGTACCCACTGAGCCAACAGGGGTAGGCTGCATGGGTCAGTCCCATTCTAGCAAATGTATTCCTTTCCATTTGCTCCAGTTGGTGGTAGGAGGTAAAGGGGGGCAAACCAGGCAGCTGGTGCGACATGAAACAGAAAGATCTATGTTTTACCTTTTAAAAAAAACCTGTGGGAAATGGTGGGAGAAGGAAAGAGGCAGGCAAGTGCTTGGGGCATTTCAGCTGATAAGTGAGAGAGAGAAGCTGCCCCAAGACAGATGCAATCCACACCCTCCATCTGTAATCAGAGAGAGGCTCACATGTCAGAAAAAAGTTTGTCCTCCCTCAGGGGAATTGTGAAGGCTGTCAATGTTCTAGCCATGAGAAAACAAAAGATCTATATAGAACATCCCAACATGTGGAGGCCTGATAGAGCTCAGAGCGATGTTCTACGGGAGTCTGACTCTTGCAGGCTTCTAACTTGGACTGGGAATGTAGGCAGGAGGCATGCTTCACAGGGTAGGAGAAGTGGTGTCTGAACCTGCTAGGAGACAGGCCCACCCACTTATGATTTAGGAAGGCAGTAGAGCGAGGCAGTTAAGTAAGCTGATTGTCAGTCAAACCTCTTGGGTTCAGATCCCAGTTCCTCTGCTTATGCTCTTAACCTATGTGATTTTGAGTTGCTTAACTTTTGCAGCAAAGTTGCTTAATTTTGCTAAGTTTCAGTTTCCGGATCTATAAAATGGGAGCTAATAAAATAGTACCTTCCTCAGGATGCTGCAATGATTAAATAAGATGTTTATAAAGCAATTAGAAAGTGCCACACATAGTAAGTAGCCAATAAATGTTCATTATTACAGTATTGTTTCAAAAGACAAGTTTACTAGCTAACCTTGGTTCCTAAGGCTTAGAGGATAGGAAGTCAGAGTGAAAGAAAGTGAAAACTTTCCTGTAGCATCAAATATACGAACAGACCTTGCATGCTCACTGGTGACTGAGAAAAGTTTCAAATGTTCCTGTTCCGTAGCTATCTAAGATAACAAGTTGAACATCTGCATAGAAAGGCAGCAAATCGCAGTGACTAAATACCTAGAATCAGAGCTGGGTTTGGATTTCAACTCTACCTCTCCACCTTGGACAAGTCACATAGGCTTTACACCTCTGCTTCACATTTGTGGATGATAATAAATAAAATAAAATAATATCTACCTCATAATGTTGGAGTGATGACAAAATGGACAATGCATGTCTTATTACTTTCCTCAGTACAGTCCCTGGCACATGAAAAGTGCCTAATAATTAACAGGTATTACTGCTTCCTTCACTGCAAAAGAAGAATCAGAAGGTTGTTAATTAAATTTAAAGCCCACCTCTCTGAGTAGAGAAAGCAAAATATACTGCCTACTGGGAATCATTTCTTACTCTTATCGAAGTAACTTTCTCTTGTAAGACAATTTGTCTAGCAATCTTTCCTAGGAAAAAGTAATTTACCCAGGGTATCAGAATACTTTCAGATTGGTTCACCATATGGTCTGGCTGTCATTAGTACGTTTTAAGTAAACTAAGCAGAAAATGTATCTGTGACAGCTGAAAAGTTTGAATTTTCTCTGAGAGCTATGATTAATATTCTGCTCATATTTATGTATTGTTACTTTATAATTAAGTCATAGTCCTAAAAGCAATAAGGGAAGTGTCTCAAAAATTCTAGCAAAAATAAGGAATTCCCTGGAGGCCCAGTGGTTAGGACTCTGTGCTCTCACTGCCAAGGGTGCAGTTTCAGTCCCTGGTGGGGGAACTAAGATCCCGCAAGCTGCTCGGTGTGGCCAAAAATAAATAAATAAATGAGAAAAAATTCTAGCAAAAAATAAAACAAAACACATTTGATTAAAGGTTTATCAGCCTTACAAAAATTCATTCTGTGTATTTTTGAAGTTTGCCAGTTCAGTAAAATACAGTAGCAGCAAAATTTTTAAACGTATATTAAGCACATCAGAAAACATAAATACACCATTCATTTATTCAGTCGATAAACATTTCTGAATGCCTACTACGTGCCAGACACTGCCATCTGTTTTAAATCAAGTGTATTGTATTCGTTGACTCTTACAAAGTTCTTTCATTTATCGTTATCTACATTTCACTCAAATTTTCCCATGATCTGATATTGCAACCTGATTAAATCAGTTAAATATTAAAAACTCTGTCACTGTAAGAATTCGTAACATTTTCCATTAACATTCCTCTCTAGTTTTATGTACTTGATCTGTGCTGTGGGATGTAGCATAAATGATCTGCCTTCAGCAAAATGAACAGCTGAAGTGCACTGCTGCTTGACAGCGCTTGTTAGGCCGTGAGGTGTTGTGAGCACACACAGTGCTACTGACTGCCTTTCAGCTCTCTCAAGAAAAGTCTTCAAGTGGTTCAAAACATGTGAGTTTGGTCGTCCAGTAGCCCAAATGAGCCCAGTATTTCAGCACCATGCTTAGGGGTTAATTAATAAACATGAAGAAAACAATCCTAGGATGTTTATTTTTAAAGAAAAGTACCATTACAAACTAATGCTTTGTGCTTTACTAAAAGCCAACAACAAGGTAGAATAAACAATATTTTTTAGCAAAATCTTTCTAATAGAGCCTGGGAAGAGGGTAAGTTTTTTTTTTATTTTGTTTTGTTTTATTTTTTAATTAGGGTATAGTTGTTTTACAATGTTGTGTTTCTGCTGTACAGCAAAGTGAATCAGCTATACGTATGCATACATCCCCTCTTTTTTGGATTTCCTTCCCAATTAGGTCACCACAGAGCACTGAGTAGCATTCCCTGTGCTATACAACAGGTTCTCTTTAATTATCTATTTTATACAGATATATATACAGATATATATTGATATATATGTATATCAATCCCAATCTCCCACTTCATCCCACCTCCCTTTCCCCCCCTGGTGCCCATACGTTTGTTTGTAGAAGATAAGTATTTTTTTTTTTTTTGCGGTACACTGGCCTGTCACTGTTGTGGCCTCTCCCGTTGCGGAGCACAGGCTCCTGACGCGCAGGCTCAGCGGCCATGGCTCACGGGCCCAGCCGCTCCACGGCATGTGGGATCTTCCCGGACCGGGGCACGAACCCGCGTACCCTGCATCGGCAGGCGGACTCTCAACCACTGCGCCACCAGGGAAGCCCAAAGATAAGTATTTTTTTTAAACACAAAAACCGGAGTAAAGCAAAGGATTAGAAAGGGGAACAAGACAGAGGATCTGAGGCTTTAATGACCCCTAACCTAAGGGTCTAAATAGACTGAAAGCACTCTGATGGACAAATGGCAAATTGGAATTCTGGAGAGTCCAGGAGGCTTCTGGAGGTTCTGTGGTCCTTGGAGGGGACGAAAGAATGAGAGAATAGGGCTCCCACGCAGCAGTGCCCTGAGTTCTACCTACTGTATACACGAAGCAGGTCCAGGCATAGGCACTAGATAAAGACCCCAAACAGGAAGAAGGTTACTACTTTACTGTCCAGCAGGAAGAAGAAAGAATTTCTCCTTGCTTGGATACAGACCAGCCAATGAGAAACTGTCACAGCTTAGCCAATGAAAACTTCCAGTTCCTATAATAGGACTCTCTGTTTATAACAACTCCTTCACGTCTCCCTTTCCTAGAAAAGAACTTTCCTCTCCTTTGTCCTTCAGACTTGCCTGTGGTTCACCACCATAAATTGTATGTCCCAAATTGCATTTTTATTTTCTGTTCTCAAATAAACTCATTTTGCTGGTAAAAACAAACAAACAAAAAAAAACACAAAAACCGTTGTTTACTTAGCTAAGATTTGTTCTTCACATATCACCTCTTGCAGTCTCCTCACATCCATTTGCTTGCTGTATCTGGAATACCCTACCTCACCCCTCCACCTCCCCATCTGTCTCCACACCATGACTCGTGAAAATCCTTGCCAGCCTTGCAGAGCCTACTCAGGCGCTCCCCTCTCCTACCTCCCCACCCATAACCACCATCCCAGGGTGTTTTCCCATGGCCCTGGCTGGAAGGAATCTGAGCACTACACGTTTTTGGAAAACAATTTGACGATATTCATCGTCTTACATTTTTTCATTTTTTCTTAACCACTAATCATACTGCTAGTTATCAACCCTAAGGAAAAAATGTAAACATGGAATTTTTTTTTTTTTTGGCCACCCTATGCGGTTTGCAGGCTCTTAGTTCCCCGACCAGGGATTGCACCCTCACCCTTGGCAGTAAAAGCATGGAGTCCTAACCACTGGACCACCAGGGAATTCCCTACATGGAATAATTTTAAAAACACTGTTCAAATATTATTTATAATAATAAAAATATGAAATAATTTAAACTTCCAACAAAGGAGAATGGCTAAGTAAATTACATTTGACTCAATAAAACATTATACACAATTTTTAAATCATAAAAATTATTTCAAAAGATGATGTAATAACAAACAACATGAGAAATGTTTAAGATGTAGTATTAAATATTATGTAGTATTAAAAGTAAAAAAATGAGTACCAAATTGTACATCTGATTTAAGTATGTAAAAAAGAAATATGTATTCACAAAAAAATTGATTAGAAGGAAATACACCAAAATACTAATAATAGTTATTTGGGAGTAGGACGATAATGAGTATTTTTTCCTTCTCTATATTATTTTGTATTTTCCAAACATTGTACAATAAGTACATATCACTTTAAAAAGAAAAAGAAACTTTGAACAGTAGTTTAAAAGCTACATAAATGCAAGCTGTTCATATTATGTCCTTAAATCACATTACTTCCTTATTGTATATAGGCTCTGGGATTGGTCATTTTCTTAAATAAAAATAAACTAATTAAATAAGGCTATGTTGTATTTTAAGCAGTTTCTTAAACAACCAAGACAAAATTTTAATCAGATTTCTCCGGCCTGTACTCAAAAATAACCTGGATAAGTTTAACCAGTGAATAAGAAGTCACTCTTCTCCTTTTTGTCACTCAGATATGTTGTCAAGCAGTGTGGGGACCTGTCTTCTAGCTCTAAAGGTGAGTCATAAATGCTAATGGTATCTTTAGAGTATTTCAGAATACAAAGCTACCTTTTACTTTCACTTCTGAACCTTATCTTTTCTTAAATAAAGTTGTTCTGTTTGAAAGAACTATCTTTGCCCATGTGTTTGGCAAGTTTAAGTGCTTTTCTAGGTCACCACCAAATGCCAAGGTTACCAAGTTTTTCAAATGTAATGCAGCTTACTAAATGTTTCCATACTGGGGAAAACAGTCTTTTAAAGGAGAAGAAGAGGAAAAAAAGAAAGTGTCCACTTTCTTTGGTCAGAAATGTCATTCCATAAATTCACATTTTGAACGTATGTGACTTTATGTTACCTTAAATATAAAATTCGAAATATTTGCTTCTCATTTTCAGGTACTTTTCATGTACTTTTTAAAGCATATCTCTTACTGAAGGTTGAAACTCCCATTTGCTTTCAAGTAATATCTATACTGATTTAATTTATTTAGAGAATAGTTTTTACCGAAGAAAAAAGAAATCTAAGCCTTAAATTTATTCCAAACCTAAATCTTCCTTTCAGAGCACTTGAATAAGAAAACTACTTTATTTGACGATGCCTTTGCTCCTTCACAAGTTAATTTTATTAACTTACTTTTTCATTGAATTTGTCCACTCACATCTAACTGACCCAAATGCCTTATCAAGTGCCCAAATCAGGTCAAGGATAAGAGCTGCTAGTGATGCTATTTTAAGAGGAAACAAAACGCACTGAAGCTAAACCAGCTCCTGTTCTGTCAAAATGCACCATTTCTTTGGCACACACATGTTACGGTTCACCAAGAGGAGAAATGGTGAAAAGCTGACAAAGTAGCTCATTCCTAGAGAATAGTTTGGCGATTTTGTCTATGGATATGCACTGAAACCTTTTTAAACAAAAATACGGTTAATATATGAAATTGTATATTTTGAGTCACAACTAGGGGATTTAGAAATTATTTGCTAGCTACAGTCATCTATCTCTTTCAAGGACAACAAGTATGTCTCTTTTACCTCTTATATCCAGTATCTAGCACACCACCTGCACATAGTAGGCACTCAATAAATATCTGTTAAACTAGTGACACAATAACATAATTAACTTACTGAAGAGCAACTGCCAAGTTGTACCATACTGCAATAGGCACTATGGCTAATTAGCTCAGTCTATACCTGTAAAGAGCTGAGGTCAAGGGCTCAATCCCCAAAAAGGTCTTTTGGCCTTGTTCTAGTCAGTTTCATAACTTGTTACAACAAGCCATCTCTCCCATGGATGCAAGAAGAATCAAACAAGCAGAGAGAGAGAGAGAAATAGTTTAATACAATTCATCACCATTCTAAAACAGATAATTTATGTGAAGTATTTATTTAGAAATTAAACTGATAATAAATGAGCTTGTGTCATTTTGATATGGAAAGTTCCAGTATTTCAGTATGTGAGATTTTGTTATAAGAGTAAAATAGTAACATCAACTACTGATCCTTAAACTAATACAAACTAATATTTGACCCCTGTCTCATTTTATTGTAACTGACATAGTTTGTCACACAGTTCCACTTCTGAGGACAATAATCTTGTGATTGCTATGAAAGATCATTTAATTCAAAACATTTGGCGAATTAAAGGACTCCTATTTTTTGGATGAAGGAATTTCAACAATATGCTTTGCAAAATAAATAAGTAATATGAACATATACAAGACATATACCTTTCCCAAGGACCACCAAATAAACTTCTATCATAAAGGGAGCCTGTTTCAGAAGTCTGAATACAGAAGAGTTTTAATTTGTATTAAGATCTCACTACTTTAATATCACAATAAAGTCAACTAGCTTCTGTCTGTACATTTTCTCACTGTGAAAGTGGAGACAATGCTACTTACTGCTTCACAGGGGGTGCTGTGCAAATTAACTGTTTAATGTTCTTAAAGCACTAAGTGCTAAATTTTATCATTAGTGTGCATTGTATATCTCTTTGCAATTATCTGCCACCTTAAAATTCTATGGCTTGTAAGGGTGCCTCACCCCTGGAATACTTAGAAAGGTTAAGGAAAGTTCAAGAAGGAATAAAAATGCACTTGGGCTAAGTTAGGGTACAAGAAAGAGAAATTTGGAATTTGGCACGTTTTATTACATGCTTCAAGTTACATGCTTCTTAGACTAAAAACCACTGAACCATTTTAAATGGGTAAATTGAATGGCATGTAATGATATCTCAATAAAGCTGTTATAAAAAATAATAATAAATCCAACTTCATCATCACACCAAAAAAAGTTATATACTCCTTGAAAGTGTGGATCATTATTCTAGAAGAAAAACTTCTATCCACATACACTTTGAGATCAAAATATGCTATACAGTTTTAAGAAATCAATTTATAATAGAACTAAGCAGTTTAATTATGCAGTGAGATAGTTATCATTTATTTTTAAAATTTAATTATTAATTATAATAGTTACATATGTAATCTGACTGACTGAAAGAAGATTGAGTCTATCTTGACATAAATAAGGCCAGATCCAATAATGCCTATCTTTGCTTTTGCTTTTTGTCTTTTAAGAGAAATTTTTAAATGCACAGAATGAAATTTCAGCTGAATTAATAATAACAAGAGTAGTAGTAGCAGTAGTAAAAACCTTATATTTGTATAGTGATTTATAATTGTACTGAGTAGCAAGAAATATGAAGGGGCTGACACTTCACCCAATTTGCACACTAACAATTTAGCCTGCCACAGCTCATGGTTGCTAGCAGAAGACACAAAACTCTTGGATCAGAGACAAAAGTCAGTTTATTACCACAGAATAGCAGTAGTCAGAGCATCCTTTTCTTGTGCCGGTTCTCCAAGCCCCAATTCCCACAGGGGGACACAACAAGGGTTAGGAGACACCTGTACACACCGTGGATTGTGTTAAAAGAAAGGAACCTTGAGCTTAGAAAACCCCAATCCTTTCCTTCTACTTCAGAGAGAGAGACTCTCTCTTCCAAGGCTGTTGCCGTAGCACCATTCTTGAAAAAACAGTCCTAAACAAAAGGCTGGCGATGGCTATACTCACAAGACACACAGAAATGTTAGAGAATCAAGGAGAATTATATGCTAACTCTAGGGTGACCATGTATCTTGGTTTGCTTGGGACAGCCCTAGCTAATACCTGCTGTCCAAGCTGAATACCTGTTGTCCCTAGCTAATACCTGTTGTCCCTAGCTAATACCTGTTGTCCACCCTCTTTCACTCTCCCAGTTTAGACAAGAAATTATATGATCACCACAACTTAAAATTCTTAAGAAATTCCTCTGCCTGGTCAGATCACTGATGATCTCACAGTTAAGGTTTAGGTCAACCAAACAAGAATGGAGGCCAACACCATATTAAAAAAATTAACTCAAATCTTGAACATAAGACCTGAAACCTTAAAACTCCTGGAAGAAAACATAGGCAGTAAGCCCTTGACACTGGTCTTGGCGATGCTGTTTTCGGATTTGACACCAAAAGCAAAGGCAGCAAAAGCAAAAATATACAAGTGGGACTACATCAAATGAAAAAGCTTGTGCACAGCAAAGGAAACCATCAACAAAATGAAAAGGCAAGCTACTGAATGGGAGAAAATATTTGCAAATCATATATGTGATAAGGGGTTAATATCTAAAATATATAAAGAACTCATACAACTCAACAGCAAAAAGACAAACAACCCAATTTAAAAATGGGCAGAGGATCTGAACAGACATTTTGCCAAAGGAGACATGCAGATGGCCAGCAGGTACATGAAAATGTGCCCAGCATCCCTAATCATCAAGGAAATGCAAATCAAAACCCCAATGAGATATGACCCTACAACTGTTAGAATGGCTATCATCAAAAAGATAAGTAAGTGTTGGCAAGGATGTGGAGAAAAGGAAACCCTGGTGAACTGTTGGTGGAAATGTAAATTGGTGCAGCCACCATAGAAAATGGTATGAAGATTCCTCAAAAATGAAAAAAAAGGGCTTCCCTGGTGGCACAGTGGTTGAGAGTCCGCCTGCCGATGCCGGGGACGCGGGTTCGTGCCCCAGTCCAGGAGGATCCCACATGCCGCGGAGCGGCTGGGCCCCTGAGCCATGGCCGCTGAGCCTGCGCGTCCGGAGCCTGAGCTCCTCGGCGGGAGAGGCCACAGCTGTGAGAGGCCCGCGTACCGCAAAAAAAAAAAAAAAAAAACTACCATATGATCCAGCAATTCCACTTCTGAGCATTTATCTGAAGGAAACGAAAACACTAACTTAAGATATATGCACCCCATGTTCAATACAACATTATTTACAATAGCCAAGACATAGAAGCAACCTAAGTGTCCATCAATAGATGAATGGATAAAGATGTTGTGGTATATATATGCAATGGAATGTTATTCAGCCTTAAGAAAGAAGGAAATCTTGCTATTCCTGACAACATGGATAGACCCTGAAGGCACTATGCTAAATAAAATAAGTCAGACAGATAAAGGCAAATACCCTCTGATCTCACTTACATGTGGAATCTTTTAAAACAAAAACACGGCGCGCCCCACCGCGCGTCGGGACCGGGGTCCGGTGCGGAGAGCCCTTCGTCCTGGGACACGGCCCAGAAAGGCGGCCACTCCCTCGCCCGTCACGCACTGCACGTTCGTGGGGAACTTGGTGCTAAACCATTCGTAGACGACCTGCTTCTGGGTCGGGGTTTCGTAAGTAGCAGAGCAGCTCCCTCGCTGCGATCTATTGAAAGTCAGCCCTCGACACAAGGGTTTGTAAAAAAGAAAAACAAACAAACAAAAACCCTCGTAGATACAGAGAACAGACCGGTGGTTACCAGAGGTGGGGGGAGGGGTAGGAGAAATGGATGAAGGCGGTCAAAAGGTACAAAATTCCAGTTACAAAATGAGTCCTGGGGATGTAATGTACAGTATGGTGATGATAATAATACTATATTTTATATTTGAAAGTTGCTAAGAGTAATTCTTAGCAGTTTTCATAAGAAAAAAAATTGTAACTATGTGTGGGATGAACGTTACTAGACTTATTGCAGTGATCATTTCACAATATATACCAAACCATTATGTTGTACACCTGAAACTAATATAATGTTATATGTCAATTATATCTCAATTTTTAAAAAAAGAATGGAGGCCGAAAAGGGGAAAGTCAAATCATGCATATCATTTTAATAATCACTAAATGAAAGGGACTTCAAGTACTTATCTAGAAAGAAAGATTATTTCAGGAAAAATTAAAAGCTGGTTTGAACATTAAGACAAGCCACTAAAAGTGGCAACTGAAGCTTTCACATAGCTGGTATAACATTATATTATTTTGCCTGAATCCTTGTGCATCTTCACTGAAAAATCTCAGGTGATTTTTACCCCCAAGTATCCCTGAAACTAAGAACTAATTTTCTGACCTTCCATTTTAAGTTGTAAAGAATATTAAAAACACCCAGTGTATTTCAGCCCCATCCTTTCAATCCACTCCTGCCAGGTTTCCCTTCCTCTCTCACCCTTCCAGACAGCACAAGCTGTCTGACATCAACTGCGTTCCACTCTCATCCTCATCCCTTTCCCCTACCTTCTCACCCTTGGGCTCAACTCTGACCCTGTCTCTACCATCAATCCTGACCTTAGACAATAATGATTTAATGAGTTTTAACTCAGTACTATGGAACCAAGCTCAATTTACCCCTTCTGACTGGCCCAACTAGCAAAGTTAGTCAAGGGCACTTTGGTCTTATTCCATAGGTCAGTGTCCATCCAGAGCTCTATTTATGGTGAGTGAATCCTTGATGGTCTCATTCCCTGAATTTGAGTTGGTACTTCAGTCCCTGGGAATTGTGATCCAGCCAGGCTCTTGTCAGGCCCCTGTCAGGGAAGAGAACGCTTAGTCCTGAGGAAAGTGTTTTACAATAACCAACCTGACCATGCAGATTTTCAGACACCACAAGCTGCTGGAATCTCTGTGCTTCACATGCTCGTTGAGGAACACCATGATCCCCACCCAGGACTTTCAAGACACATGTAATTTTACTGGTATGTCTTCCACCTCATATACCATGGAGTGCCCATCTGCCTGGCCTTCTTCTCTAGACCCACCCAGAGTCTCCCAATAATGACCATTTCAAAAACCTCAGTTCAGTTAGTCTTGTTCCTTCCCACCTTGCCATTTCTGCCCCAGGTGGCCTGTTTGTGCCTGACTATTCTAAAACATCCTTGAGAATTTCTGCATTGCTATTATCCTTTTACAATTATATCTAAAGAATTGATTACATGATTCCAGCAGGTTTTCAGTATGAAGTCAAGAAGATTTAACAAAATAGTCTGTGTTGCAATATAGTCTCAGTATGTGACAGATTATTAGAATGCCTGGACTTTATGAGTTTATGAATTTTCAATTCATATGGGTCCTTAGGGAATTACTTAAATCTCAATGTAAAATAAAATTATAAAAATCTGTAGTAAAAATTATATGTATATTATGATTGTAATTATGTAGAAAAAATTATGGTGTGAGCAAAGACAGTCTACAAACAGCAATGTACTTTATACACAAGAGAATAGTTCAGTCAAAATAATGTGATTATGGAATTGTTTTCTTTAAAAAAAAAATCCATTTCACATTTTGATAAGGAAAAGGAAATTGTAATATTTATTTACCATGAGATAATACTTCGCAAGTATGCTGAGATAACTCAATGAAAAATACTGTAGTTATCAATACTTTTTTTTTTTAAAGGGTACTTTATTTTTATTTATTTATTTTTGGCTGTGTTGGGTCTTCGTTGCTGCGTGGGCTTTCTTTAGTTGTGGCAAATGGGGGACACTCCTCGCTGCAGTGCGTGGGCCTCTCATTGCGGTGGTCTCTCCCTTTGCGGAGCACAGACTCCAGGTGCGCGGGCCTCAGTAGCTGTGGCTTGCAGGCCCCAGAGAGCAGGCTCAGCAGTTGTGGCGCACGGGCTAGTAGCTCCACGGCACGTGGGATCGTCCCAGACCAGGGCTCGAACCCGTGTCCCCAGCATTGGCAGGCGGACTCTCAACCACTGCGCCACCAGGGAAGCCCTTTTTTTTTCAATATTATACTTGTTTTTTAAATTTTATTTATTTATTTATTTATTTATTGGCTGCATTGGGTCTTTGTTGCTGTGTGCGGGCTTTCTCTAGTTGCCGCAAGTGGGGCTACTCTTCATTGCAGTGCATGGGCTTCTCATTGCGGTGGCTTCTCTTGTTGCGGAGCACAGGCTCTAGGCACGCAGGCTTCAGTAGTTGTGGCACACAGGCTCAGTAGTTGTGGCGCATGGGCTTAGTTGCTCTGCGGCATGTGGGATCTTCCCAGACCAGGGCTTGAACCCATGTCCCCTGCGTTGGCAGGCAGATTCTTAACCACTACACCACCAGGGAAGTCCCAATGCTTCCTTCTTAATGAGCTTTTCCTTAATCAAATCTTGGTTTAGCTGTGTATTGATATAGAACATGCTCTCTTTCATATGCACATGTGTGTTTTCCACAGACTCCGAAAGGTTAACAACTGTTATATACCATTATATACTAACAGTTTGGTCTAATAGATAAGGACTGAATAAGCAATCTTAGCATCTTCCTCTTAACTCTATGACCCTGGCAAGCCAGGAACATCTATCACCTGAGTTTCTCTTTCAAAATGAATAATAATAATTATTGAATTAGGAAAGTGCCTATAAAGTTTATTAAGAGCCTTTAGTGAAAATGAAAATGAATGTAAACTAGTATATTATAAAGACCCAGTTCAGCTAGTCTACTTTTCCAATACATGAAATTTTAATTTGATAGAAATGTGTTCTTGGAGTATAACTAAGATTATTGGCCATGGAATGTAAATTAGACTATTAGTATATTAAAACACTTCAATAAATATCAGAATAATATTTTGACATAAATTTTCAATGAGAAACATAGTATGACATGTAAAGACATATAATTCTTTGCATTGTCCAAAGATAGGATTTACAATTGTAAAGAAAAGAATTAACTGGTAAAGATGACTCTGTTAATTAGCAAATGGTTATCTCTAATTAAAAATTTTAAAGTTCCTTTCAAATGTATAGTAGTAATTCCACAGATTCACATATCATTGTAATGATACCCTTACAAAAATCCTGCTTTTTCACAAGTAATTGAAGAAATATTGCAGCAAAGATTAATCACCATCCCGCTGTCTAAAAGTGTACCTTCAAGCTGTTAAATGAGCGAACAGAGATCTATTATGACTTTTACAAGAATGTTACTCTCCATGGGGATTACTGCTATTAACAGCAGGAAATGCATCATTTAAAGACATTAAAATTAAATGGAAATGTTTTCACCCATTCAAATAAAAGTCCTTGTTCTTTACTTCACAATAAAACTTGCTTTCACTAGCTTCTTTATTGTAGGAGTTTATGCAAAATTTTCCTGGTCGTGCCATTTCAGATGGCTTTCATACCTTTTAATCTCTATAATTCCATTTTCTTTTCTATAGAAACAGTGGTAGAGGTATAATTTAACAATATTTACAATCTGATACATGAGGACTTGGTTCCAACTATAAACATTACTTATAATATAGCACTATTAGCTACTTATTTCAAATTTAGACAAATTATTTATACTCAAGAATCTTAGATCCTAAATTTGTTAGCTCTCTTCCCTTATGTGCTAGATTCTATGTAGGGATTTAATTTAAAAAAAAACATAAAATATATGTGTGAATATAAGAAGAACAAGTGGAGAAGAAGAGAACAATCTCTATATTTTAAAATATTAAAATATGATGACACGCCATCCCCAAAAATCAAATTGGAAAATATTGAACTTTATTTTCATTCTCAATACTAGCCAGAGTGCAATGAAATGGACATTTATGCTCACTTCATATGGGAAAAAATACTGGTCCTTTCTGGAAAGCAATTTGGTCATATGAATCAAGCCATTTCCAAACACGCACACACTTCTTGTTGTGGAGCACGGCTCGTGGCACGCGGTCTCAGTAGTTGTGGCGCACAGGCTCAGTAGTTGTGGCACACGGGCTTAGTTGCTCCGTGGCATGTGGGATCTTCCCGGGCCAGGGCTCGAACCCGTGTTCCCTGCATTGGCAGGCGGATTCTTAACCACTGCACCACCAGGGAAGCCCCTCAACATCTTTTTGATGTTATTTTCTTGTCACTCTGTTTCCCTTTGAAAAAGTGTCAATAAATGTACTATTCCATTTATTAAATTCATTGTTGGTTTTAAATCATTGTATTAGATTTTTCTGTAATTTACTCCCTCTTTTGCCCAAATTAGCTTGTGTTTCCTAAAGTCACCAAGAAACAGAATATGAAAACCACATGCCATCCTGCTGTAGATTATTGAGATTTGAAGGTTGATAATTATGAAGATTATTGATTATGCTGTATTATATTCAATCAAGTAGTTGGCATCTTTCTAGGAAGATCTTTATTCCATTGTCTTAAAAATAGAAATAATCCTAACTTATTTAAATTTATACATTAAATATACATAAAGTATATATTAAAACTTAATATAGTATTTCCTTTCAACAGATAATGTTTGAAAGTTAAAATTTTTAAATCTTAAAGTCAACAGTCCTTACAGAAGGGTTAGTTTCTAATTCTATAATGAGATCTGATATGGAAAGGACTTAAAATGCAGAAATTCACTTTACAGAGGAAAGAATTCATCTATTCCATAAAGTAAACTTCAGCTAAATAGCTCACGTAAGAAACAGGATAAAAAAAATATTAAACAAAATATGCTCAGTAAATGTATCATCATGTGGTAACTATTACTGTTTACTACCCTGTAACATAATACTCAACTATTCTTTTCAGTTGCTTACATTTTTGATCACACACATCAACCCTGACCAAATGATCATGGAGGGCCATGCAAATCATGTAAATGAAATTCAAATTTTATCTTAAGAGCAATGCAGTGCCATTGAACGGTTGGTTCTTAAGCAAGCAGGATATTATCAGGTTGGTGTTTTAGAAATTTCACTCCACTGGATGATGAATGGAATGGAAGAGATCGGACCTAAGGGCAGGGAGTTCTAGATAAGAACTACTGACCTGGAATTGGCTATTGACACTGAACATGAGGAAAAACAAACAGATTCAAGAGAGACTTAAGGAGATAAAACAGACAGAACTTAATCATTGCTGTTTATTATATCTTGTCCCCTTTTATTTATACTTTTCGTGCATTTTACACAAAAAGTATAAATGTGGGGAGGTGTTAAAAGTTTATGAATTAAAGTTATTTCACATTAAAGAGTGATGAAAGCACTATCTTGCTGCCTATCCATCCCAAAATCTTGGAAGAGTTACAGAAGCAAAGCTATAACAGATTCACAGAATATTGATCAGATATAGCATCAGAATATTTGACATGTAATTTCTTTTGTCCTTTTTACAATAAGTAATACATAACCTGTACATAATACATAAGTAATGTATGACATAAGTTGACAAACAGCAATACCACTTGTTTGTCTGCATACCCGAAGGACTATGGCAGCAGCCTCCCTATGGCTCTTATGTAAAAGATAATGGTTTGTAATGGTCTGTCGGGCCTTTATTTTCTTTCCTGCCCATGTCTGCATGTCCAAATCCAAAATATACTCCCCAGCTCGTTTCAACTACCATCTCTCTACCGTGCAGCTGTCTCAGATCTCAGAATCTGTAAGTAACAAATCTTTCCCCCTACAAATTTCCCATATTCCCTTTATGACACTTCATGTTTTACTTTGTGTAAAGGTCTTATCTCCAGTAGACTATAAGCTACTTGTAACCAGGGTCCTTGTCATTTCATCTTTTATTTACCCACAGTACTTAGCATAGTGCCTGGCATGTAATAGCAACCCCATAAATATTTGTCAAATGAATAAATCAATAGCTATTTCCAGCTGCTCTTTCCACCTCTGCCTTGTTTCACCTAGATCAATAGCAATGGAAATGCTGCCAGAAATCAAAGCCTCATGGGACCTTCTGAATTATAGGTTCAGAGAACAAGGTTCACTGGCAACTTTGTAAAAACTATCCCAGATATTTTACTTAAAGAGATACTGCTAAACCACATGTCTAAACTTTGATTTATAATCTCTCTGACAATAATCCCAATCTAATATTGTAGCATAAAAATTTTAACCACAGGTTTCTTTGGGAACTTGGTCATCCCCACATACCAACTATACATAAGAAAATGGCTCAAGCTAACCAGATTGGGGTGCCTGTACTGAAACCCAAGACAGTATTAATAACATTAAAATAAACTTTGAGTTTCACACTCATTTTATAAGTAGTTTTCTGAGGAAATCAATTTCTAGAAAAGAAAACAATCATGTTGAAACCTCAAAAACAGAAAACTTTAATTCCCTAATAAAAAGACAACTGCTAAAGATAATCAGATCCACAAACCTGGCAGCCGTGGTATCTTTCAAATGTCTAAACTGCTTCAACAGGAAGCCAGCCAAAGTCCTGTCCATGTAGGCCTAGAATACATCTATTTTTAAAATTCCTTTCTTATTGTTTGGAATGCTTCAATCTTTCAGCACTGGGTCAGAGGTGTATTTGGCTTCTGTGGTTTCAGGAGAAAGGAGTTTAATTAAGCTCCTTAAGCCCCAGAATATTTGGATTTATGGCTGAATCATTCCTATTTGTATTAAATAACAATAACAAAACAAGGCTATTTAAAAAGGGCATTTAATATTGAGGTAAGTAGGGCTAAAATGGCATGATATCCAGGATTTCCTTTAAAATATTTCAGCAAAGGGGGAAAAGGAGATAATAGATGAAAAAAATGACAAAATCTAGATAGGGATTTAATATGGGTAATGAGTACACAGGGGTTCATTGTACCACCTCTCTACATTTGTATATGTTTGAATTTTTTAAGTGTTACATTACTGTGAAAAAAATTTTTTAATTAAAAACAGAAATCCAGACAAATAGTGCCCAGAGTCCTGAATCATCCTTGAGAACTGCAGGGTGTATTCCATCATGGGCCATATCAGTTTGACTCTAGACTCATGTCCTTAAAGCTGACTCTCAGCATTTTTTTTTTTTTTTTTTTTTTTGGCTGTGTTGGGTCTTCATTGCTGTGCGCGGGCTTTCTCTAGTTGCGATGAGCGGGGGCTACTCTTCATTGCGGTGGCTTCTCTTGTTGCAGAGCACGGGTTCTAGAGCACAGGCTCAGTAGTTGTGGCACGTGGGCTTAGTTGCTCTGCGGCATGTAGGATCTTTCCAGACCAGGGCTCGAACCCGTGTTCCCTGCATTGGCAGGCGGATTCTTAACCACTGCACCACCAGGGAAGCCCTGACTCTCAGTTTTGATATCATTTGTTTCATGGAGAAAAGAAAAAAGAAAAAAAGTGCCTTCAGAGAGCCAACTGGATGTGGCCCAGAACACTGAAACACAGCCAGAAATTTCATGATGGTTCTTGACCTCATATGTCGTAATTTTCTGGGGACACAGTATCTTCTTGGTAGAAGGAGCTTGTTTTCTGCCTGTGGTGGACATGTATCACTTTTGCTGCCTATATCTACTCTGCTTCCTATGATAACAATTTCTAAATTTCCATTTGGGGATCCACTCCAGCCCCATTCTCAATCCATGAAAAAACTGATTCTATCTCTGGATTTGGGGGTGGAGCTTAAGACCAAGATTAAATCAATCAGAGCATCCCATCTCCTCAGTCACTGACAGGTTCCTAGATGGGCACATCATCTAAATCAGGCCAATCAAGGCTGAGGAGGTTCAGGTCTTAGACTTCTGCTTGGCTATGGGGAAAGTGAACTCTTTCACACTGGGATGGATATTGAGTTAATGTGTTCTTGTAGTTGCTTGAAGGCATCATGCATAGCCTGACAAAGAACTGAATACAGCAGAAGGCAGCCATATAACCACTGCAGGTGAAAGGAAGACAGGTTCTAATGACATCAAGTGAGCCCCGACCAGCTGCCTTTGAAGACTGTCCCTGGCATTTCAGCCTTGTGAGTCAATAAATTACATGAAGAGCTCTAACTGATATGTAGCTTAATTGCTCCCTTTTGTAATTAAGCCACACTGCATAGTTAGATGGCTTGACATCATAGCACTTTACAAGGTCTGCACTCCAAAGGAAGATGAATAAACTTAAAGCATAATTCTTACTTATCAAAATACATGAATGACTTCTGAAAATGTGACTTCATGGCCATTAAATTCTGTGATTAATTCAACCAATATTGCATGCCTACTCTGTGACTGTGCTAGCTGCCAATTCCAGCAAGGTCACGGCAGCTCAGCAATGGGAAGGAAATGCAGTCTCTAAATCTTTCCACTTGCTCAATTGACGTATCTAGCTCTGTTTGAGACTTTTATCACAAAAAATTTCAAGAGTATTTCAGCAACTTAACTGTTACTGACCCAAGACCCTACTAGATGATTGAGGGTCTCTGTGACATCCAGGCTGAGGCTAGAAGAATAGGAGTGGGCATTGGCATAAGGTTTCCTCTGCCTCATGAGCCTAGAACAAGGAAGATCTCAAAGATAGTTTCCAGAAAGAAAGCTGAGGCCAAGCAACAAGATCCCACCAAAGCAATAAATTGAGGGGGATGGGCAAAGAGTGAGACAAAAACAAGTGGGAGCCAATGGAGAAATCAGGAGCAACTGGTTGGAACAGAAGGTGAAAGATGGAGAATCTTGGAGACCCAGGTTATCACACCTGGGAAAGGGCTGTGAAGGTGCCAAGCTACTTCAGACCAACAGTAGAAAAATATTGTAGAATCATCATTATTTTAACTGTGATAGTGAAAGAAAAATTTACTTGTCTAAACGAAAATCAAATAGCATCAGGAAGAGGAAGAGACCCCATGGGTTTCCCATCCTGTTACACGTTTTCGCTTCTTTAGACTGTGAGATGGAAGTGGTGGATTAGCAATCAACATCCACTCCAGCTCTCCTCCAGTGTGCCTTCCAGCTGTGCAGAGACTAGAAAACTAATCAACATGTTTCCCCACATTCCCTTGTAGCAAGAGTTCTGGAATCAGGACCCACCAAACTGATGCAATTACATGAGATCCAGAAGGTGAAAGCAGTCACTCTGCTCTTGTTTTGCTTGCTGCTGACAAGGAGGATTTGGGGCGGGGGGGAAACATGTTGGGTTTTTCTGCAGCTTAATTCTAGTGTCCAGTCACGAGGTTTGTGAGGCTATTGAGGGGAGCTTCGGAATTCCACAGTTCCCTGGTAGCCTCCTGATTCCTGATCAAGCCGCAGCTAAAATTTCAGGCCAGTTCACCACTTCTGGGAATCACTCCTGCAGGCCCAGCAATGTGTTCACAACTCCAAATTTATAGGAACAAAATTCCCTATATTTAAATCTCTCCTTAAAAGAGCGAAATGGTTTCTGCTTCCTGAAATTGAACCCTGAAATATTATATTTCCTAAAGCATTATAGATTTGTGATGATAAACAAGTCAAGCCAAAGATGAATCCTGGGGCTTCCCTGGTGGCACAGTGGATAAGAATCTGCCTGCCAATGCAGGGGACAAGGGTTCGATCCCTGGTCCGGAAGATCCCACATGCCACGGAGCAACTAAGCCCGTGCAGCACAACTACTGAGCCTGCGATCTAGAGCCCACGAGCCACAACTACTGAAGCCTCCATGCCTAGAGCCCATGCTCCTCAACAAGAGAAGCCACCGCAATGAGAAGCCCCCACACCGCAACCAAGAGTAGCCCCCTCTCGCTGCAACTAGAGAAAGCCCGCACGCAGCAACGGAGACCCAACACAGCCATAAATTAATTAATTAATTAAAATTTTAAAAAAATTTAAAAAAGATGAATTCCATTTATAGGGAGGGGTCATTTAGGCACAAATGATAGTACATATAAAAGAAAAAGCATTGGGGTGTATGCAAATGAGCAAAGCAGCAGAACATACTATATATATCTCTGCAGCAGCTGATTGTGTCTTACTATCTATGTCCTCAGGTAGAAGGGTCTCCCTGAGGCAAACTTCCATAATGCCAAGCCATCCATTTAGAAGTGTTAGCCAAGTTAATGAGGTTACTGGTACTCAGGTGTCATTTCCCCGTTGTAGGCACTTAGACCCAATGTGGAACATTAATAAATTGAATAGGTCACCAAATGCAGTGGTCTTGTCAAGATGGGGCTGTTTGTAAAAGGTTATGAATCAGATTAAAATTGTCATTTGTCACAGAGCTAGGGAGGCAATACTCTTCCCTTAGCCACAGATCCCTCCACACTTTTCAGAAAACTATTATATAAACCCAGATTACAATATTATTAGAAAGCATTGCCAACTGGAATATGCAGATCACTACCTGTTTCTCTCATTAAGAGCACAGCAAGGAATAATAACCATGAAATGTCATCCTGGGAAAAGCATAAGCTTGAAAGGAAGTACGGCAGTTGAATTTGGAATCCTATAATGGCCCTGGAGGGAAGGTGATTCAGCTAAAATTTGGTATCTGTGAAGATCTGACTCAAAACCTCTACCATTTTTCAGCACTGCAAGTAGGAGACAGAGGGCTTTTTTCCTTTTTCCAGTGGAGTCAGTGTGGGAGCTCCAGCTCTGTCCTGTGTTTAGCACTGCCTCAGGGTCACAGACCCCCAAAAGACCTGGGAATCCAGTTCCTATGGTGCTGCCAGTAGAGCTTCCAAAGTGACTCAGGCTAATTCCAAAAGCAGGATCAGCTTGTGAGCTGCAGTGACTTTTGAAAAACTAAAAATGAGAGAGAATTCACAGAAACAGAGGATTTTTATGATTACTTACTGTTTGTGAATAATTTTTAAGCACATTTTACACTTGGAGGAGATTGTACAGATATCATCATATTTGTATTTTCACCAGTTGATTGTAAACATTTTTGTCATTATGCATATGCTAAAAGTACAAATAATTTATCTTTTTTTTAAAGGTGCATGTATCTACTTTTCATGCATGAGAATCCTAGGGAAAAAGTGTTACAAGAGAAAACAACCGAAAACTCTCCACTTTAGTCACTGAAAGCTAAGGTGGTAACCTGAGTTCCTATTGCTTAGCCCCTCCAAATGTCTATCCCCTTATTAACGACTCTCCTTTATTAAAATAATTGTTTCACACAGCATTTCTACAACAAGGGAGCATGACAATCAAGCCTAAATCCATATTCTGCAGCTTGGTATGTGCGCTTCCCCTAAACTATCATTATTAACCAAGTTATAAAGATTTAAGTAAGAAATTTAAAATGTAAGCAAGTTTTAGAGATAAACAGCTACCAAAAACAAAACAAAGGGTAAATTTTACCATAAAATGTCATGTGTGATTTTAAGTGCTTTAGAATATATCGTTCCACTGCTGTAAAATTAATTCTTGACGTGTGTATGTGTAAAATGTATATACACACAGTATGAGCATTTGAAGACATGGTCAAATTAGAATATTTTAAATTATATAAAAACTTATTAATTTTTCTTCTATGAATCTTAACTTTACAAAGCAGGGAGCAGCTAAAGTCAACATTAAACCCTCAGAACTTTATTTCAAAATATAAAAGAGCATCAAATTGGCATCACTCTTTGTCAACTATGTGTGTATCAGGCCTTGCAAGTGATTCTACAGTTGCCTCACAGTGGGGCCCTCCAAGCCTGTGAGATATCTGATTCCTGTGCTCTGCTACATATCTAACTCCTGCATCCAGCAGAGAGCAGGGTCATTCTTAGGTCATGGTGGTTAAAGATGGCTGTCAATTCACTGCTTGGGCTGGGTTTCAAGTCTCCTTTATCTCTGTCATATTGATGATTCCTAGTGATATCTTAGGAACTTAACCACACCAGCGATATGCATCTTAATGGTGTGTTTTGTAGCACCAAAGTGTTTGTATTAAAAGCTCAGTATGGTGTATTTGAAAGAGTCTGTTACCCTTTGAAAGCTAAGAACTGGAACAAATATACACTTTTATTTGAATAAACGGTTATGGTTCTATGCTACCTTGCAGATTTTTAAAAGGGGGGTGGTTGTAATAAAACAAGTTGAAACTAGCTCATCCTGCTTTTTCTTATGCAAAAGTAATTATTATTCAGTCAAAAATATGCAGTGAAAAAGAATAATTGCATAAGAGGACACTATAATCCTCAAAGTATCCACCTGGTGTTTTTATTTTGATGAATACCCTTTTGGATCCCTGTGCCCACGCAACTTAATGGTTGTTACAATTCTCTACAGCTAAGGGGAAAGACAAGCCTTAATTGTAAATTTGTACATGCTTTATTGCCAGTGCAATGGCATGAACACATTTAAATTGTCATTCCATTTAATTACTCCAATTTTGACATGGACCTACCACAGATAAAATTGATGGCATGAGTTACGAGCACCATAAAAAAATCACTGCTTTCTCCTCAAGGGGTGAGTATTAAGGTGTTCTTCCATATTCTCTACAGTTATCTGCATTAGGTGAAGAAAAAAATAAAGCATGGTAATAGGATACCCATCCTCAAATTGCTTTCTTCCAAACTGAGTAATGTTTGTGACGTGACAATGATGCATGATCATTTTTTTTAGCTTCTCTGGGTAAGATCTGTGACATTCAAAGAAAAATAAACAAATAAATAAGTAGGCGAGTGGACAAAAATAAAGTTTTCTGCTAAATGAATCCTGTGTTTAATTTCTATCATATTTGTTATTTCTCGGCTTTTTCTCAGCAATATTTAAGATACTCATTATGCTTTTGCCTGAAACAAGTGAAAAACAATCTCAGGAGCTGGGTACTAAGCTCAAGTTGTGTGCAGATGGACAGGAGGTATGACAGGGCTATGGTAATAGTCGTCGCTGGTAATTTAAAACTGGCAGTAAGAGGAAGTCAGCAGCTCTATTCAAGTGAGAGAGTGGCAGTGTGGTGCCTGGCATCCTGGCACGTGTAGCCAAGTGGAAAGGTGCCAGAGATCCTGGCTGAAAGAGCATAAAGTGCTGGCTTTCTCTTCCACAAGTTGACGGAAGAGCTTTAGCAGCACAATAGCAATGTTTTATTTGGCCACATTAAACTGTCTGCTACTTGAGTTCATTTTCCACATTCTAGTTTATGACTCACTGAAAAAAGAAGTTAGTGTTTGCTTAAAATGTCTCCATAAGGGCTTCCCTGGTGGCGCAGTGGTTTAGAATCCGCCTGCCAATGCAGGCGACACGGGTTCAAGCCCTGGTTCGGGAAGATCCCACATGCCGCGGAGCAACTAAGCCACCTGTGTGCCACAACTACGGAGCCTGTGCTCTAGAGCCCACGAGCCACAACTACTGAGCCCGCGCGCCTAGTGCCCATGCTCCGCAACAAGAGAAGCCACCGCAATGAGAAGCCCGCGCACCGCGATGAAGAGTAGCCCCCGCTCACCGCAACTAGAGAAAGCCCATGCACAGCAACAGACCCAATGCAGCCAAAAATAAATAAACAAAATTTAAGAAAAAAAAAGTCTCCATAAACCTCCCTCCCTGTCCCATGGAGAAAACCTAAATTTCTAAATAAATCTATAAATCCATTACCCAAATAGATGATGAATCAAAGCATCTCTTTTCTTGGTCTTTTAAACTTGAAACTGTCATTGAAAATAAGCTCATATTTATTTGGCTATTGATCAAGTCGAAATCTTCAATAAAAATATTCTGCCATTTGGTTTCATCCCAAGCTTCCTTTGTCTTTCAATTAAGAAATGGTTTTATGTTATACCAATAGAGTGAGATATTCAAAGGATTAAATCAATAGACTATAAATTATATGTGAAAGAAAACATCAGGTCATTGCCCTGACACAACAGATTTATTATTAAAGTAGGCAACTCCATGCCAATTCACTACATTAGTTTTTATAAAGTAAGAGACAGGGAGAGAGCAATGATAACTTTGGCTTTCTCTTGCTTTTAATGGTTCATTGAAAATAGCTACTTATCTCCTATTATTTTAGCTTGCTATAATAATGTCAAGCCAAGAAAAAAAAGATAATCACCATTATGGGAATGTATATTTAATTCAAGTTTGACGGACTATTCCTTAATCTGATTCATGTATTTGTAGAGTAGCCAGAAACACTCTAAAATGCATAGTGATTCTCAGGTACACATAAAAACTCCATTATACAGGTTACATTAGGTTTAGAGCACAAAACATCAGGCAGTTTTGGTTGTACTTTCATAGGCATGTTACTAGATGAACAACCACATTGCAAAGCCTACCCACAGCCCACCAGCTCAAACCTACCTGTGCTAGCAACATCAAGAATAACAGCTGAATCCTAAGTGGACCCTTTAGCTTCACTATGTTTCCTGGAAACTACTGTCTTTGAAAATATAAAGCATATTTTTGCTCCAAACATGCATATGGACCCATACTCCATTTGTGGATTCTCTGCATTTCCCTTGCCATTCTTGAATAATTATTACCCTGATTTCAGTGGAGGTTTGATACAGGCTTCTAAAGGCCATCTCAAATGAAGGAGGAATAAACTCACCTATTTCTTTTGATAAGGCTTAAGGAGGGGGATCCTCATCAACCAATCCCCCAGATACTTTCTTCCAGGGAAAATGGGATTAAATAAATATTAAAGGTGAGGAGGTATGATTGAATCAGGGAGGGAAGGCTGACCACCACCACCACTACTTCTTAGTGATACAGGAATGATAAATAAAAAAATCCTCGGGTCTTCTTGGCAACAAACGGTGTCTCCACCACTGCTGACCCTTGCTGGTTGCCTTATTACTGATCACTCCAGATTCTCCACACTTCTGAATTACACTACTGGTGTTGCACATGCAATTTCACTCTATTTATAAGTAGTGGTTACTCATATCCAGACTATAGAGAACTCCTAAAACTCAACAATGAAAAAGACAACCCAATTCAAAAGTGAGCAAAGGACTTAACAGACATTTCCCCAAAGAAGATATATAAATCACCAATAAGCACATGAAAAGATGAATGAATGAATGAGAAAAATGTGATACACACATACGATGAATACTACTTAGCCTTAAAAAAGAAGGTAATTCTGCAATATGCTACAACATGGATGAAACTTGAGGACATTATGCCAAGCAAAATAAACCAATCATAAAAAGACAAATACTGTATGATCTCACTTATTTGAGGGCAGTCAAAATCATAGAGACAGAAAGGAGAATGGTGGCTTCCATGAGCTGGAGAGAAGAGAGGAAGGAGAGTTACTGTTTAGTGGGTATAGAGTTTCAGTTTTATAAGACGAAGACTTCTAGAGATGGATGGTGGTGATGGTAGCACAATGTTATGAATGTACTAAAAACACTGAACTTTATACTTAAAAATTGTTAAGATAGTAAATTTTATGTTATATGTATTTTACCACAATTAAAAAAGGAAAAAGTAGTGGTACTATACTCTACAACTCTCCATAAAGGCTAAAATATAACTGGCAATTCCAAGCGTTGGCAAGGATGTGGAGTAATTGGAACTCTCATACATTGATGATGAGAGTATAAATTGGTACAAGTACTTTAGAAGAGTATTTGGCAGCATGCATTAAAACTAAACATATGCCTAGCCTATGATCCAGCAATTCTACTCTTAAGAATATATCCAAGAGATATGAGTGCACATTCTCACCAAGAGACAGCAACTAGAATGTTCAACTTTACTCAGAATAACCAAATATCAGAAACATCCCAAAAGCCATCACAGTAGGATGGATAAATGAAATGTGGTATATTCATACAGTAGAATACTACATAGTGATTTTTTTTTAATAAAAACTATTATTACTAGTTATAACATGAATGAATCTTACAGGTATTACATTAAGCAAAAAAGCCATTACAGTACCTACTATATAATTCCATTTACATGAAATACAAGACTAATACATTGGTAGACGTCAGAATAGTGAGAGGAGGGTATTGACTGGAAAAGCACAGAACAGAACATTTTGGGGTGCTGGGAAAGTACTATATCTTGATCTAGGTGGCAATTATACATGTATGTGATAAATCTTAAAAGGATTATAGAAAAAAGTCAGACAGAAAAGTCTACTTTTGTATGGTGGTATGATTTCACTTATATGACATTCTGGAAAGGGTAAAACTATAGGGATAGAAAACAGATCAGTGGTTACCAGGAATTTAGGGTGGAAGGAGGTGACTGACTTGCAAAGGGACACAAGAGAACTTTGGGGGATGATGGAAATGGCCTATATCCTGACCATGGTGGTGCTAGATGACAGAATATAGTTATCAAACCTCATCGAACTATACATTTTAAAAGGCTGAATCATCTTATAGCTGCTCAGATAACTTTCTAGACCCAAGATGGATCCACTCCCACCTGGGATGCCATGTCAGCAAACCAAAACTTAGATAACTTTTGTGTCCCTGTGATTGCTCCGCTAGACCAGAAACTCAGTGTACCCCGTCAGCCAATCCCCAAATGCCAAGCCAACTCTCACCTCAAACAAGGTTTGACTCTGTGGCCCCAGCCAATCAGATATTTTCTATTTGTCTCTTCCCTGTTCTTAATTCTTTATCCTGTTAAAGGTTCTTGCTCCATTTTGCAGTTCTCCAAAAGGAGACTGTTCACTTCTTGAAGTGCTAAATAAGTTTATTTGTATCACCTAAATTGTCTTCTTTAATTATTTTTTAACATAACTAAATTACAATTCAATACCTACTTTAAAAATATTTAACAATCTGTACACTTAAGATTAGTGCAATTTATACACTTACTATACTAAGTATATTTTATACTTCAATAAAAATTGTGAAATTAAGATTTTTTAAAGTAGAGCTTAAATGGGTTCTAAGACATGTGTTCCAGTCCAAACTCTGCTACTGGTTTGCTATGTCAAACACTCTAGTTGTTGCAACTAGTAGAAACATAGAAAGTATCATGTCTGGAATGAGCCCTGAGGTTCATATAGGCTCCCTCACCCCAGAGAGGAGAAGCGATCTGTGATGTGCCACACAGCTACTCAGTGTGGAGTCAGAAACTAAAACCTAGGACATCTGGCTCTCAAACCAATACTCGAGTTCAATTCCAGTTCAAGGGAGATTGAAAAGAAAAGAAAGGAAAGCCAAACTGACCATTTGGCACTGCATAAGCCGCAAATTTTCAGCTAATCGTGCAGCACTGGGCCTCTGATGGTACATATTTGGTCTCCACTTCCAAAGGTACTGAGAGAACCAGCCAGAAACTTGCAAAGTGCCTTGAGCTATTTAAGCAGGCTCTACTTGAATAATCTGAGGTATCAGAGATCCTTTGATAACAGCAATTTTCCACAAAATGTAAATTATGGCGGTCCCCATTTAGGGAGCTCCAACTCAAGATCAAATCTTGACATATCATCTACCAGTCCAGGGCCATCTCCAACACCACTTAGTCACGCAAAGTACACAGACTGTTCTACTACTGGGAGAGTTATTTTAGGGTATAATCTAGGTTATACAACCCTTAATTAACTCCTCTAAAAATGTAATTCCTCTGCAACAAAGTCAACTTTTTAAAGTGCACACATGCACAGACAGCCAGATCTTAACAAATCCTATAAAGTAGTGTTCACGCGCCATACAGTTCCCAACACTGTCCTGACGAAAGCACGAACATGAGTGGTCCTGCCATACTTCTCTCTAAAATTGAGACATTAAGGAAGTGTTAAATCAGTGGCCCCTACTTCCCCTTTCTGTGCTCTGTTTCTACCTAGATGACCCTTTGACCTCCCATCCTCTCCTGCCACTCTAAGGCCCAAGCACCAACTTCTCTCTAACTTCCACCCCCCTGTCAAAACAGAAAAGGCCCTAGTATCAGTTATTTACACTTTTTGACTGACTGATTGGTTACACTTTAGTGTCAATAAGCTTTAGTCAGTATATTCGTTCAAGCAGCATTTACCTTTAAACCATTTTACCCCTCATTGTATACTGAAAGGTCGATTCTCCATTAAAGAATTTTGAATTTCAATTTAACTTTAGTAAGCAAGTAAGAAAATACTTCGGAAACATGGAAGAACTTGAGATCACACTTTGTGTACCCAGCCTTGGGGAGTCATGAACCGCATTAGAATAGCTGAGAGGCTATAGAAAGAACCCAAAGAATTTTTCCCTCACCCACTCACTCATTCACCCATTCATGCATTCAGCAAACGTTTATCAAGTGTCTACCATGTGCTAGGGATTGTACAAGGCAGAGAGAATGATTAATAAGATATGGTCTCTATCTTGGAGTACTTTACAAAGAAGAGTAACAGCCTGGTTAAAAGAATTTAAAGTCCAAAAGTAAGAAGTGCTCTAACAAATGAAATGCTGAAGGAGGACGATTCGCTTTCCCTGGGACAGGTTTCACAGAAGACAGACCTATGAGCTCAGCTGGAAGCAGTCTGGCAGGCTGAAAGGCAGAGAAAGGGGCAAAATGGGTTCCCTAAATCTTTTGGCCAAATATACTGGGGAGATGGGAAGGAAATGTTTACCTTTTTTGTGCAAAGAGCATTTAAGGCAGGAGGAGCTAACACCAAACCCAGTGTCTTCTGCAGCCACAAACAAAGATAACTTGGGCTGTGGCAGCAGCTGGGGCCCTTCATTTCATCTGTAGTCACATGACCAGGCCAGTTGATGATAAGCCAAGATGCCCTGAGCCACTCAAAGGGAAGGACAGGTGCAAGCGCTGTCATAGAGCTCCATGCTCAAGCCACACTTGTAAAGATGTGATTTCTCTATCAGGACACATCATCGGAACATAAATTTTATCCATATCCTTTAAAATAGTTACTATTTGGTTTTGCTCTGTTTTCAGCCGTAGAATTTCCAAGTCTTTGTTAGTGTCAAATTTAGGTTAACAAAGAGAAAAGGCTGGTAATCAAGTAATATCCTTGCCTCAAAATAGCTCCCTTCTGATTAGGAAAGTCTTACCTAACTGTAGCAGCTAAAAGCTTATTTCTGGGAGCTTGCTGAAGACATGGAATTCATCTCCCAATTCTAACAAGGCCAGGTAGGTACCCACAATACCCAGAGCCACCCATGCCCCCTTTGCTCAATTTCTTGGCCTTAGCAAATTTCTTAGACCTTTAACCCCCCTTGTCCCAAAATTTGCAGGTGAATAGGTTGTGTCATGAAACATATTTGATGTTATCTTAGTCTACATCTAGCATTTTGTATCATAAATATTTTTCTGGGATTCTAAAACACAGCTCTCAAACCCCTATTTTATTCCAACCTCTGATAATGTAAGAATGAATATTCATTCTTTCAACAAACATTTATCCAACAATGAAGTAAATGATTAGTTATTCCCCAAATACCCATTCTCTAGTATCCTTTGCATTTCCTAGTATCCTTTGCAGCTAGGTGTGGCCATGTGACTAAGTTCATCACAATAAAATGTGAGTGGAAATTGTGTGCCACTTACAAGTCACTTCCTTCGTAGGAAATTGCTTGCCTTCCACTTTCCCTCTATCACTCTTCCTAAAAACTGAAATGGGAAAGTGGAGGTGACACAGCTTCAACCGTACAGACAAGACCTAAGGAATGTTGGAAGAGCACAATGGAAGATACCCACCTTATGAATGACCTCACGGAGCTAAGGCAGCCCAGCAGTCTGGGCTCTTATATTTCTCTGAAATTTTACATGCAAGAGAATTAAAGTCAGCCATATTTAAGCCACTGTATTTTTAGATTTCTTTGTAACAGTAGCTTAGCTGGACCCCAATTAATATAAACAATCATTCAATGTCCATTGAGCATTTACTATGTGACAGGAACTGTATGCTGAGGAAACATAAAGTAGTGAATGGACAGAAAAGCCCTCTGGGCATAGGTTGCTTATGGTCTAGAAGAAGAGACAAACTATATATATAAAACTACATCTGCAAACTCTGATAGTATGTAAAGGAAACAGAGGGTGCTCAGGTAAGGCCTCTCTGAAGAAGCATGGTTTAGCCTCAAGATCTTAGAAGAAAATGGGGAGGGGGGAGTGATTCCAGGTTGCAAGTCCCTCAGACAAGAAAGAGCTTGGCTCTTTGGACGGAACTCAAGAAGCCAGGTGAACAATGTGAGTAGTGTAGCATTAGAAGGAAAGGCTCTTCTAACGAGAGATATAAACACATATATGTATAATTGCATAGTTACACTAAACCATGGGTGAATTATCTTGCTTTTAGAGTTGTTCCTAACTTTATTTTCTTTTTTTAAGCCAGAAGTTTTTTTAAAAAAACTTCCTCTAGTCACTCACATATTCCAGATCTGGATCACCTTGAAACCATTAAGAACTCTATCTAACTTGGTAGCATCCCTAGATTCCATCTACAGAATTTTCCCAAAATTAAATCCCCTTTTTCCTAAGCATACAATTTCCCCAGGGTCATTTCCAACTGTCTCACCCTCCATTTTCATCCTTTCTGACTCACAAACACCTGAGAAGCCCCAAGTTTCTACAATTCTGACACTCTTCTCTTTCCATTCCCTTGGCTTTCGCAGTCAAATGGGGGCATGAAGATTACGTTAACATTTCCCCACCATCATGTCTTCTCCAGCAAAGGTCACCTTAAAACCTTAGCATTTGACCCAGATCACATGTTGATCACAGCCCCAACCAGAACTAAAGGCTTACTCTCAAGTTATACGTTTTGGGGAGAAAGGAACGTCACCTGTAATTACTCTATACAACTTTTATAATAAAAGCCTAGAAGTTTAAATGTTTAACTAAATTCTAATAAAAATATTAATTAAAAAATGTTCTCTAACATAAATCAGGTTATATACTTCATTACGATTTGTAAACTCCTTGAAAGGGGATGGTATCTTCTCTCTGTAAAATTTTGCATCACCTCTGAATAAATATTTTAATTAATGAAGGAGCAGAGTCATGAGACAGGATTCAAATAGAAGACAGCAAGAAAGAAACCAGATGACGAGAGAGCAGAAGTTCCTAGTGGGGGAAGGGATGGAATTAGTGGAGGTCAGGAAGAGGTGAAGTTAGAAGGAATTCCTAGAGCCAGGAGAGCAAAACTAGAGGTATTCTCAAGGGCACCCGCAAGTGATAGGTACGGAACCACTCACCTCCCACAATTATTGATGTTCAATTAGGGACTGGATGGGATGCCTTCATGTCATTCTCAAATAAGAAAGAAAAAGCTAGGAGATGAGAAAGATGAAAAGTAAGAAAAAGAAAAATGGGATGAGTCAAGCAAGTTAGGGTAGAGAGTGTATATACAATGTTATTAAGAATGAATGCTCAGGAGCCAGACGGCTAAGTTTAAAAGTGAGCATTGCCATTTTCTAGCTGGGTGACCTCTCTTCTCAGTTTCACCTTCTTTAAAATAAGGATTTTAGTAGTACCTACACCTCATAGTGTTGTGGAGAGGATTTTAAGGTGGCAACCCATGGAAAGTGCTTAGCAGAGTGCCTAGTATAATGTGAGCTATCAGGAAGTGTCAGCTACCCTCGTACACATAGGCTCAGACTCAGAAGAATAACTACTCGAGATGATAAGATAGGAAAGCTGTAAAATAAAATAGGAAATAAGTTCTGTTTTACAACTCAGTTAGATAAATTTGTGTTTTCTTGGTGGACAAAGAGAAGGGCCATCTTTGGCTCTTGTAACATACTTGTTTAGGTTTAACAAAGTGAAAAGGGTGCGTATTAAAAGAGCCCAAAGCTGGGGAAGGAGAGAAAACGGAATTTGAAGAAGCTGCCATTTGGCCATCTTACATAGATACTTTCTAAGCCATCTGGTCCAACTTCCCTCCCACAATTCCAGGCCATAGCCCACAAGCCCTAAAAAAAATTCAGAGCACCACTATTTGGTTTATAATATGGTACATTATCTGGATTCTTAGTTGTAAGCAACAGAAACTAACTGGTGGTTATTTCATTGGAAAAGGATTAAACAAATGGATAGCTCAGAAAATTGCTAGGAAGACTGGAAATCAAGCTTGAAAAATGTTAAGCCCAGCAGCCAGAGCCAATATGTCACCACACAGCCAGTCTGGTAAGGAGACAACTACCCTTACCCCAAACCCTGATGTTGCCAAACCACTAGAGCTAACTGCTGCTGGATGTTTATCTACAGCACCTTCACATGGCTGTGCTGGAAACAGATGAGGCTACCGAGAAAGCAAGGGTATGGCCTTTTCTGGCTCACAGTGAGAAATTCTCTAAACATAAAAGGTTCTGATGTTGGCCAATCCCACTAAAAGAAATAGGGGAGAGGGAGGAAAGAAAAGAAAGAAAAATATCTTATGTAATAAGTAATGATACTTCCACTGTTTTAACTAATCATCAAATAAAAACTATACCACATAAACACAGATAATATTTATGATATAACATAAGTGAAAAAATGTGGAATTCAAAATTGTAGTACACAATAATTGCCTTTAAGTAAAAGTATGCACAGGACCAAAGACTGGACTCTAGAAAAAAGCTATATTTTGGGGAATGTGATGGTAATTGGTAATTTTTTTAATTAATAATTTTATCTGTATGATATTATAGAACCACGCTATTTCTTTACCAGGCTATGAGTATTGCAAGCAAATAATTGTTATTCTGAGAGCTTCAATTCTGTCAGCAATAAAACCCCAAATAGAAAAATTAACTTTTTTGTATGCATGTTCATAATTATATATTTTTAATATATTTTTCAACAGAACTAAGATCATTCATAGTGTACATATAGGTTTATAACAACTTAACACTAGGCTTCTAAAATATAAACATTTTAAATCTGAAATTCAATTTAAGGTTAGTCTTAATTACATTTTACTTTCATATTCTTAAGATATGAGGCTTCAGTATGTGAGAATTAAATACATGGGCTGTCAATTTCAACTTTACTGATCACTCACTATGTAATGGAGAGCAACTTAGAGAACTTCTCTAAACTTCAGTTTCTCCATCTGTAAATGGGAATAGTAAATACCCATAAGGCTGTTATGAAGACTAACTGAGATATGATACACATAAAACTCTTAGCTCAGCATCTGGTACCAAGAAAGTTAATAATAAATATTAACATACAAAGAATAAGTTGTCACAACTTGCTAAAGTCTGGATCTCTCTCACAGAAGGAGTGTATTGGATGTAAGATAATGAATTGCAAGTGAAGTCCTTGTGGTTCATAGGAACCAGAATGCCCTCAACTTCCATGGTGTCTGAATCAGGGAACAACCAGGGAATTAACATGCCATCTGAGCAGCTTGGGCAGGGCAATTAAGAAGCCTGGCTTTTTTCTTGATTTTGTCTCTGTTTCATCTGTCAAATCACATTAAAAAAAATTCTGAAATGGAAGAAATAAAATGGATCAGCCAGTTCCTTTTTACCCTGCTTAATATCCTGTGGGATAGGATGGATGTGAGCAGTCACCTTTTCTGTAAGATTCTTGGAGGTAAGTAGGAAGGAAGAAACCCTCTGGGCATATATCTAGTTATTCAAACCTGCTTATTCTTAATAACTTTTAGATCTTCAGTATTTAATTATTACTGAAATTAATTACTGTTAATTACTATACTTAATATAGTAATTAATCATTAATGTTATTAATATATCTAGCTTGAGATTAACTTTTGCCTGCCAGTTCTAATATCCACTTAAGTACCTATTAAAGATATAAGAAAATATTTTTTTTCTTACCACTATTGCTGCTAGTACCTTTCTGGACCTTAGGTTCTTCACCTGTAAAGTAGAGAAACCAAATTAGATGACTTCTAATGTCTCTTCTTGTCTTAGATTCTGTGATTCAAAACTGAATAATATCAGTAATATTGTAATGTTTGTAATTATGCCAAGTCCTTGTTCACTTATGAAAATTAGAAAAGGGAAGAAGCAAATGTATGTGTTTCTACATACAATTCAATCTGACTTTGTGCAGACTGAGTTCTGAGAATAACTGACTTCTGAAGACTGGCTCTCTTTAGGCCTCATGATACATTCCTCGAAGTTCTGGTTGTTCTTGTTATTCTCAGTCAAGAAGTGTAAAGTGGTAAACTATGAGGACTGGCCCCTTTGGGTGAGGATGAATTATTCTTTTCCTTTATTCTTTAAATGCAAATTGTGACTGATTTTCAGTATATCAAATAACCAAATGAAAGCTGGGGGGTGGGACTTCATGCATTCAAATGTTTCCAACCATATGGATGTTAGCTTTCATAGAGACAACACATTTATATTTTACATTGAATACTTCCAATTTTCTGCACATGTTAGGCATGCCACAGACATCATTTGTGAATATAAACAGTATCTTTCTTCTCCCTGAAAATTATTTCCTTAACCAATTAGTGTCAGACATGAAAAAAAGTCAGTATTAAGTTAATCCTCTCATTGACTTTACTGTTAATTTTGACCTCTCTCTTTAGCTTTGTTTTCATTCAAATACTTGCCATTTGCTAATTTTCCCGAGAAGGTACAGCCATAGTTTGCACATACATCTGATATTAAACAGTCAGCTCCCCCAGCTCTCTAATTCTTTACCAGCGTGATAGTACCTGTATCAAACACCAATAGCCTGATAACTCTTTGTAGAGGACTTATGTGGTTGGCACCGTGGAGAAACACTACAACAAAATGCATAAGAATTTGGACTCTGGATTCAGTGGACAAGTTACTTAACATCTTATGCCTCTCCGTTTCCTTATCTGAAAATCAAAAGAATAAAAACACTTCCTTCTTGGTGCGGATTAAATGAGTTAATGTAAGTAAAGTATTTGACATAGGGCTTGGCTCAGAGTAATCCTGAATAAACACCAGACTTTCAAGATTCTGAAAAATCACATAAATTTTAGAGGGTAACTTAAAAGTCAACAAGAACATTTGCCTCATTTTATAATTTAAGAATCTCAGAGTATAGAAAGGTTAAGTATCCTACCTACCTAAGCTTCTCCTGTGAAAGAGAAAAGACTAAACACAGGTGTCCTGAATTCCAGTCCAGAGCACTTTCCTCAGGGACTGTCTCCTCATTATTAAACGTCAAGAGCCCTGCCCTCAAGAAGCTTAAGATCTCTCAGGGGGAGTCAAAACACACACAACTCCCGTTACTTGTTCTATAACAAAGCTTCCGGCGCAAAAGGTGGAGCTCTGAGGGGCTCAGCTGATAGAGTGGAAAGTAGTACAGGAAACTTTCTAGAAAGAAGTGCGACTTGAGGCAAGGCAGGGTTTGACTCTACAACTGAATAAGGAGAGGACATTTGAGAAGCAAGGCTGTTTCCCTGAGCAGAGAAGTACTTGTCTCTCTAGGAACATTCACTGTTTAGAAACTCACCACACCTGCAACCCTCACCTCTCCCGTCAAAGCATCTTAGTCGAACTAGCAGGGGAATGAACATATTACTCAATTAAACGTATGTTGAAAATATCTGAGAGGAGGGGGCAGGCAGGGAGTAAAGTCCCCCTCCGCTTTCAAATCAGAAAAGTGAACTAGGGGGCTAGGTTTCCGACCTGGGTTTCTTCTCCTGGAGGTGAATGTTCTGTCCAGGACCCCGTGGGGCAGGGCGTGGTTCGCGAGCTGGACGGAAGGCCTAGGCCCTCACCCGGAGGAGTCGGGCGGCCGCCTGCGGCATTTTAGGCCGAATCTCTCAGGCCCTGCGACTCCATCCCCGGAGCAGCCAGACGCAAGAGGTGCCGGCTGGGAAAGAAGGAGGAGACGGGAGGCGAGGTGGTCCCTTGAGGCCCGGCGGGGCTCTCAGACGCCGCGGGAGACGCGCCCTGACTCCGGCGGCGTTCACGGTCAACCCCGCGGGCGCTGCTCGGCTGCCCGGCTGCTGCCTCCTGTTCCGCGTGGGTCCCGCGAGGACGTGAAAGGAAGCGCGGCGTTCGCTCCGGAAGGCGGGGAAGCCGAGGGGGCAAGTCGTTATAGCCGCGACGTCTGGGCTGCCCTCCACCCCCGCGGGCCCGCGGAGACCGGACGGCACCCCCCGAACCCCGTCCCTCAAAGCAGTAGCACCGGCCGGGTCTCCGCCCCCGCCGTGCTCTCGCCGAGGCTGGGGCAGCTGCCCCCTGCGCGCCCTGAAGCAAGGAGCCCATTTGCTCCTCAGAATGGAAAATTCCCGTCCAAGAACATTACTGATATTGGGGGGAGGGGTGTCCCCTACCATCTCAAATCATTGCTTTCTGCCTTCGTATGAGTCTATGGCGATTTTTCTGTTAAAAGGTAGCAGGTCGTAATTTGTGAAGTGTCCAGCGCGGCTCAAAAGTCGCCCGATTTAAAAAAAAAGTCATTCAATAATTTTTCCTTTATTTTCTGTTGCAAGCAGTTGCTTGGTGCTTTTTTTTTCTTTCTTTCTTTCTTTTTTAACTAACCCAGTAACCACCCAAACCTAAAAGGAAAACGTAAAACAATCTGATTTCTATAGATTAGCCCTGTGACTAGACGTTTTACAAACACATTTTTAACAAGAAAAATGTAATGGGATGTTTAAAAAATGGAGACATATTTTAGATGTGTCTGGAGATGTTGAGAAAGAAACATTGGGCTTTTCACTTATTTACAATAAGCTCAAAATGCAGTCTTTCCAGACTGTTTTGCATGATGTAATTGGGGTTTGGGATTGGGGGTGGTGGGGTCATAGGCTAGTGTCTACGGAGCAGCGTTGATTATTACTTGGTTTTCAGTTCTGCGGCCCGAAGGTCAGCTATATTTGATGATTGGTGTTATTAAAAATAAGGCTCTAAAACGCTAGGGATTCCAGTTAAGCTCTTCAAACACTGACAGTCGTAGATGTCCCTTTGGGCAGCAGGTTCTGCTGAGATCAGTAGAACCCCAGTGAGGAAGGAAAACGAGGCAGGTTGTGTTGTAAGGAAACTTTATGTTAATTGTTTGGGCTTGAGGTGCCTTGCGTGCGTGTGTGTGTGTGTGTGTGTGTGTGTGTGTGTGTGTGTGTGTGTGTGTGTGTGTGTGTTTTAGGTAAATGAGTAAGTGGTGGAGAAAAGAAATTTGGACCAGAACAATTCAGGAGGATATGCTGTGCCACAAAACAAACAGAAACAAACAAGCACCAAAAAAAAAAAAAAAAAAAAACGATTCAGGGTTAAGACACCCCCTGGAATGTTCCTTGCATCTCTAAGCCCTTCCTGGCTGATACCACTTGACAGTTTAAGGGAGGTTGTTGAACTTGGGTACAAACAACTCCTCTTTCATTTGTTCTTCTCTAGTCTAGGTTTAGAAACAACAACAACAAATATACATATGTTGAACATTGCCTGCTCGCTCTATCTCTATTTTTATATTTTTAGAACATATGTCTTTAACAGCAAGTAGCCCAACGTTTTGTTGTTCAAAGAAGATGGCAGAAACATTCCATCTGCCATACTGGGAGATTGTTTCAAAGAGTCAGTAATCCTGATGGCCTCAAAATCAAAAACTTGACTGAGTGTGTGGCTAGTAAACCAGAAGTAGAAAAATTTAAACAATATCCAGCCTGAAACTAATCATATTGAGTAAATGGGAAGGAACAAAATAAAATCAGGAATTTAGAATTCAGTGCACTGGCCTCAGGTGCTAAGCCACTCTGGGTTTTATTTAGGAAATAAGAGCATTGATATTATGTGCTCTGTGTCAAATCAGTCCACCTCTGGGTGCCTTATCTCTCTGACTCATAAAATTAGAGTTTGGGTAGATGGATTTCTATCCATTCTGGTCACCTAAACACAAGAAGTCCTAAGACAGAACTTCCGTGTGTTCTCAGAAATGCAGGAAAAAGTAGATTATCTTCAGCAGAGGGTCACCAAAGTTAGCCATCTAGTGAGTAGCTCATCTGATAGGGGCATGATGTTCTTGTGTGTGTTGAAAAAGCCATAGCATTTCCAAGAGAGGTATTTTACAGTCCCAACCCATATTAAGAAAGATGCTGTTCACGCACCGTTTTCAAAGTTTTAAAACAGAAGTTTGCCTGTCATTCAAAATAGTAAATTAAAGACACAGACTCCTAGAGCTTCTACTGCAAGGATGATTATTCTTCAGGAAGAAACACAAACAGCAGTGACCGTTTTTTTCACAGACGTGCTCAGCCATCAGAAAAGCTTAATAAGTCCCTATTTAGTATGCATTTATGCAGTGATTATATGAACTTTGACCTCTGAAGAGCTGTAGCAATTAGCTTCAGGGTCCAGCATCTTCTCCCACCATTCCCCACTGGCTTCCTTGGGTCTTCCTTTCATCTCAGCAGTTCGTATGCTCGGAGGGCATAAAATTTTAAAGTTGACTTTCCACCTGAGGTATTTGCTTCTGCACAAGGCACTTCCCCCTCCACTCCCCCCATCTGATGTCTAAACAGCCATCTCAGATGGATATTGGGGCTCTGATTGTCGATATTACTCAAACGCAAATGGATTTCAGTTCAATCTTGCCCTGTTCTTTCGCAAAGAAGATACACTCTAATGGCCCAAAGAGCTTCATTTCATAGTTCGTGGCACCTGAAATAAATCGGATCTCTTCTGTCAGGCTAATTGAATGTTTTTTAAATATTCCATGTAATTTATTTTAAGTCAAATGAAACCTAGTGGCTTGGCAGAAAGCTAGAGGAGACAGGAGAAGGGCAGCTGGAAAGTCCCTCTCCACCCCCCCCCAAAAAAAGTCAGGAAGGGAGAGGAAAGTGTTTTAAGTTTCTAGTAAACACTGTTTAGCAAAAGAATAATAGGCAAGTTAACCCTTTCCCAAAGAGGGATGGAACTATAATTGTTGCCTTTAGCAGAGAGCTCAGATAAACCACTGGGACTCATTCTAAAGTGACCCATCACTGCATTCATCTCTTCTTGAACTTTCAGTGAACCTGAGATTAAACAGGGGTGAGCAGCTAAGCAGTTTGTTGTTAGCAGGCTTTTCAACAACCCTTTCAGACTGAGTAAATATTGATCGGTTTGAATCTGATTGCCCCAGAGGAAAACACCAGGACATCTGAATAGCCTCCAAAAGTAAACTTTCAAAGGTGAAGCCGAGAGCAGACTTCAGAGTCACAGCACAATTTCAACTCAGCCTCAGTTGGGGACACCCTAAATTTCTGGAGTACTTTGAATGAAGGTGAGAGAAGTGAGGAAAAAGCATTGGAAAACTGGAATTTTATATTGTGATTATCCCAAGTCCCTAATTGAGACTCTTGTCCTTTTTAAATTTATCAATAAAATGTTATTTTCTGTTTTCCGTCTTCTGTCATTTCAGTTACCATGGCTGTCATTTTTCAAGGAGCTAACTGTGCTCCTCAGAGACCAAAACAGAAAAAGAGAGACCTTGAAATAGGATGTGTTAAGCGCCTTTGATTTAATCGATTGGGACAACTAAAAAGATACAAATGTTTTCCTTGTTGAAAGGTATATTAATGTTTCCTAAATGCATTGCTTGTTAATTGATTTATTCCACGACCTAGAGAAGGCTTGGGATGTTTAGCCATAATTCATCATCCTCCTCTCTCTCAGCTACGTTAAAACCAGCACCTAGAAGATTGGAATCTCCGGATTCCAGCGGGTTGGCCCTGCTTTTAGATATTGAAATCTCGGCAGTGGCATGCAAATGACACTTTAACACATTAAAGTATTTGGAAACCAGCCATCTGTTTCGCTGTGTGGCTTTACACTAATAAACAAAAGATACTGTATACGGCCAGGCGGGAAATGAAAGAAAGAGTTGGCTGACTTTGAAGTTCTCCTCCATCCACTTGAGTCTTTTAGAAGCAACCCCAGAACCCAGGAGCTGAGGGGAGGGCACTGGGTGCCCTTGATATGGCCGCGGCAACTGCGCCCGCAGAGTCCCGGCTCACTCTCTTTGACAGGGAACCACAGGAAATCTCAAGGATGCTCTAGGAGGCCTGCAAATTACAAGTTTTTGTAAGATTTCTCACTACCCACCCACCCTGAACCCGAGCCCATCCTTTGTGAAACACCCTTTGGAGCGGAAGTCATATGTCTGTATTTGTTTGTGATGCGGTAAAATTTCTGCTCTACTCTTGGGGTTAAGTTAAAGCCTCCAAAAATGTGTGAAAGTAAAGGGAACGTGGTAACCGGTCTAGGAGGAGAGTCACTTTGAACTTTCTGATTTGCTGGCTTCTTCTGTCTGAGACCAGCAGACACATGCATTGGTCAGAAGCAACTTGAATATGGACAGACTTCAGGGCGGCTTCCACAAGTTCACCTGGAAGAACCTATTGAGCCCAGAGAAAATTAAAATGTTTTTCTGGGTTATGTGGCATGGAAATTGAGCGGTAGACCCGTTACAGCCATGATGGCTGTGAAATCAAAGCTGAATCTGATGGGAATGAGATATGTAACCCAGAAGGAATTGGGAGTAGGGGTTTAAAAAGTGGAAGGAAGGAGTGGATCTTGACAGGAGGAATTGGAGGAGGGATGCAAAGGTTTACTCAGTACAGACCACACTCAATTTAAAGAGTGGAATATTTTGGCACGCTGTCCAACAATCCAGAAAGAAGGAAGAGGGGTGGGGTGGGGGCCCCGTCCTCAAACAGCTTTATACTGGAGCTAATTAAATGTGAATCTCTTAGCTCTTGGTTCATTGATGTGAGGAAAGACTGACTGAAGAGTTTCAGCTTTTGAAGGGGATTCTGTTTATATATATGTCAACGTTGAGTTGGAGGTGAAAAGGTTAGCACTTGACCCAGGAAGTATCCATGTTTGTTTCAAAAATAGATCTGCTTCATAAATTTCTTCACCATTCATTTTTTTCCATAATGAACTTTGATTGTCATAAAGCAGCCGCTGCTATTTTAAAGAAAATCAACCTATTACATAGACATCGTTAGGTGCAATTACACTCATAGGGGAAGCTTCAGCTACATAATGAAAAGCCTTTCCTTTTTTTTTTCAAGAAAAGGCCCACCTCTTTGAAAATACACACCACACTTCTCTCCCCCATGTGAAATGAGCCAACTTTGTAGGAACCAGCAAATTGTAGCCAAGCCAAATACACAGATGCGTGAGCATATCTGAAACCTGAATATATTTATTACAGACATCTTAAGACCCGTAAATTCTGCTCTGGATCACATCACTCCGGGATCTCTGAGCTGTTCATGATTGTACAGGAAATGGGGACTATCACAAAGGATAACTGATAGAACTCAGTGTGGTACTTCAGGGACATCAAAACATTGTGCGACATGCAAAAGACTGTTCACGAATCACACAAAATATACATTCATTGTGCCATCCATCACATTAACAATTGGGCCGAAAATATATCATATCCAGCTAAGACAACTGTGGAAGGAAGAAGCTGGTTTGAATAATACATTTAGATGCTGAATAATCCAGCACAAATTTTAAATAGAGTGTGGCCAGAGAAACAAGAAAGGAGTGGGGATGGGGAGAGACTTAGCACAGGAAGCAAGGTTTCTGACCCTTGTATTCTGCAGGCCTTCTGAACTCACTGAAAGAACAAATTGAGGCTACCATCTGAGGCATCTGATTGATTTTAAATGACAGCTTTTAATTCTTTAACCTATAATCACATATAAAGTTGTACCAGCTTTGAGAGTTTGCCCACTGTGTTTTAGTCACTTAATCAAAACATTTCTAGAAAATCTGTATAAAGGGAAATCTTTCAGGACAAAGCATTTACAACCAGCAAACTCACACACATAAAATTGAATTAAATTAAGGGATGAATTAATTGTGTAAACACTCTCATGGTGTATCTGTTCTTCATGAGCTCCTGGACCCTCTTCTCTCTCTCTCTAGCCTACTTTAAGGGCAAAGTAGGGGAGAACTGTGAATATACAGATAGATAAAAGATGAGAGGCCTCGCTCTGACATGTTTCGGCTGGCAGAGGAAACTATTTTCCAAAGGGCATCTGAAAGGAACAGTAGGTTCTGTCGAAATCTCCTAAAAGTAGGGGTGTTAGGTGCCATTGGAAAATTGATGCTGGCCCTCAATCTGCGCTACGGAGCTAACACCCCCCTCCCCCCTCATCAAGTTTCTAATCCAGAATTCTCTGGAAACCCATTATCCTGGCCAGGAGTTCCCCAGATAGGATCAGAAAGGAAGAAAAAGATTGTAAATGGAGAGGAAGATAAGCTAAGAATGTGCTTTGGGTAAGAAGTCCCAGCCGGAGGAGTAGCCTGGGCTGCAGAGTGGGGCCGGGGCGGCCTCAGTGGGAGGTAGGTAGAGTGTCTGAGGTAGAAGACCCCGGGGAAGGAACGCAGGGTGAGGAGCTGGACTTCTCTGAGGATTCCTCGGCCTTCTCCTCGCTTCCCGTCGGAGTGGCTGGAGAGATGGGCAAGAGGCCCTCCTTCTCTCGTTTCTTCTGCTTCATTCGGCGGTTCTGGAACCAGATCTTCACCTGGGTCTCATTGAGCTGCAGGGATGCGGCAATCTCCACCCTGCGGGCACGCGTCAAGTACTTGTTGAAGTGAAACTCCTTCTCCAGCTCTGTGAGCTGTTTAGTAGTGAAGTTGGTACGCACTGCATTGGGTTGACCCACGTAGCCATACTCTCCGACTTTCCCTGGGGGCAAGGTGGGAAGCGATGAGAGGAAAAGGTAAAAATTTTTATAATCGATATGAGATTCCGTACACGCTTCAGAGCAACCTTCGGGTAAAGAGGAATCAAGAATTTCTGAACATAAACTGGGCTTGGGAGGGTGAGTGATGAGGTGTAAAGTGTTAATCTGAAATCAACCATTAGCATGGTCAGACCGTGATTAATGGAGCCTGGAGATATTAACAGGACGCCCCCCCCCACACACACACCTACCCACTTCCCACTTCCTACTTCCCAAACCTCTAAAACCCAGCCCCTTTGGAAATACAGCAGTCCCAGATGCTCCTTTGCCCCAACGCACCTGGGTAAACCACCCCACACCCTACAACACAGGTGGGAAGCAAGAACTTTAAAAAAAAAACATGATTAATTTTCCTTGGAAACTAAGCATACCAGCTCCTTCCAAAATCATCAAGGAGCTTTCATGGAATGGCAAGACTGACCTGTTTTGGGAGGGTTTCTTTTGACTTTCATCCAGTCAAAGGTCTGTGCTGGAGAAGATGTCTCTGATGCAGGGGAGCGACAGGCTTCTTGGTGGCTGGCGTGGAGAGGGGACAAGGAGTTATTATACGTGGCCAGGGCCAGGCTCTGGTGCTCTTGTCCATATGAGTGGTGAATGTACTGAGGCGAGCCCACCGCGCCCCCGGCATAACCCTCGTGGTGGTGGTGATGCTGGACCATGGGAGATGAGAGATTTCCAGAGTAAACAGCGGGAGCACACGAGGGGTACCCACCACTTACTTCTGCTTCCTGATTTAACGCGTAGGGGCTGTAAGGCGCGCCGAAGTTCTGCGCGCCGTAGCTTGGACCACAACTCGAGTGGGAGTAGGATACCCCCAGGTTCCCAGCAGTCTGGTAGGTGGCCGGCTGGGGGTGGTGATGGTGGTGGTGGTGGGGCGGGCTGATCTGCACCCCCCTGCCCACTAGGAAGCGGTCGTCGCCGCCACAGCTGTTGGCACTGACCGCGCACGACTGGAAAGTTGTAATTCCATGGTCGGAGGGGTAGGCTCGCGCTGAGCAGGTCCCCGAGTCGCCACCGCTGAGGATGGGGTATTCCAGGAAGGAGCTCATTCTTGCATTGTCCATCTGTCACTGAGTGACCGGGTCCTGCGAAGCCCTGGGTGACCGTGCCAACTTTCTCACTTCCTCCATGGGGCCGGAGAAGAAAAATGATATGAATGTACAGTGCGCAAGAGGGGGGGCGGGAGGGCGGAGGGCGCTAGGGGAGGGGCACGTGACTATATCAACCAATGGCGGAGCTTGCTGCGAAAGTTTGCTGGCTCCTGCGGTGATGGATCACCATTTCAGTGGCATTTAAATCCCCAGCGCTCCTCAGTCTAGGTGACGCGCAGTCGCCCCCCCAGGCAGCCCGGGCGGCAGCAGCAGCTGCGGCAGCTGCCGGGGCAGATTCGGAGCGCTGGGGCGAAGGGGAGCAGAGGCTGCTTTCTGCGCGCGCTGAATCCGATCTCCCCCCCCTCCGGGAAGTGGGGGCTGGAAGGCATCCCCCGTCACCGCCCCCTTCCCCACCGCGCACAGAAAGATGAATTGGCAAGAGGTGAGAAGCGAGGAGGGCTCCTCGATCTCTCGGGTCGGGAATCAGTGGGCGGGAGCTCGCTGGGCCGCCACTAGCACACTGGCCGAGCCCGGAACGCAAGGAATTGGAAGGGTTGCTCCCCGGGCGCTTTCCGTTCAGTGCCTTCTGCGGTGCCTCGAGGAGTGCCGAGAACGGTGGCGTAGGACGAGGCTGGGCCACCAGCTCTCTAAGCTCGGGATGGAGAGGGAAGTACGCAGAGAGCTGGCTGGGAGGAACCCGAGTGGGCGTGGAGGGGACGAGGGCAAAAAAGGAAACTTCCCTTCTCCAGGGAGGGTCTTGAAGCCTCCTTTCCTCCTCCCCCTCCCTCCCCCCCCCCCCATCGGCTATTAGCGTGGCAACGTGGAGCTTTTGTATGTAATTTGACGCCCGGGAGTGGGTGAGCCTTGGGAGCTAGGCTTGCTGGCCAAGACCAGGGGTGGCCCAACTCTTCGCCCTCCCTCTCTCCTCGCTCTCCGCCCCTTTCTCCTCCCCACTCAGCTTGCTCTGGGAGCCCTACGGGATCCGTAGCAACTCCGCCGGTGGATTTTGAGGGGTAGGAGGCGGGGGCAGAGAGATGACGCTAGCGGACGTGGCAAGCCTGGGGGCCGGGCCCTGCGCTGCAGGCCATCTGCCGGCTCCCTAGGACCCAGGAGCCTGCGTGATCCGACCGGGGCCTCAAAGGGCGAGACCACGGCTACCGCAAACTACGATGGACTCTCCCCCCCCACTCCCCGCAACGTTTCTCGTTTTCTGAAGGGAGATGTTAGGAGTGGTAGAGCTTCCTTTATCCACCCCCCCCCATTCTACTGCACAGCTGAAGTGGGGGTGGGGGGTTGGCAGGTGGGAGGGGCGGGGGACAGATGGCTGATGGTGGACGGGACATTTCCTCCTTCCCCAACAACTGACTGCGTAGTTCCTTGTGTGAACCTTCAAGTCTTTCCCTAGAGAGACATGTGCAAATCTGAGCGTCATCCCAGGACAGGGGTCCTGTTCTCCATCACCCTCGTCCTACCCCGATGCCGACGGGGTCGTTAACTGCTGTTTACTATTAGGTTTCGTGTGAACCCTTAGCTTGTAGAGAGAAAAGGCCAAACAGAGGCCAAGAATTGATGCATTCTTGGATAAAAGAAATCCAGACATCATCCAGAAGCTTTGCAGACAGTGCTGTGTAGCTCTATTCTGACCGTGTTCACCACATCGGAGTCCGACAGATCGGATTGTCTGAGGATTGTGCGTGGGTTGGGGGTCCCCACTCCTCTCTAGCTCCCCCTCCCCAGTTAAAAGAAGGAGGTTTTTCTTGAGGCAGGCACGTTTCAGATGTGTTAGTCAGCCTTTCAGGTTTCTGGGTTCTGTTCTTCACGTATAGAAGTTCCCTCCTAACCTGTCTCCCCAAGAGGGGAAACTGGCAGACATTTGACTGTAGATTCCCTCAGTAGCAAAGGAACATTTTTCCTAAACATTTCCTTTTGAAAGGGTATTTTCCTGTGACCTGCGACCCATCCCCAATCATGGTTAAGAGGGAACCAGGAAAGGTCACTCCTGCCCCAGTTTCAGCACCTGGGGAACCTCATCCAGGAGAAGGGAAAAGGCAAGGAGGCCCTCCTGGAGGTGGCTTCCTTGGGAGCGCCAGGCCTCCAGCCAGTGGGGGGTGGGGGGAGAAGGGGCTCCTATGGGGGAGGAGGCAGGACCTTAGGGGGTCTGGCCTGGCACTGAGGACGATCTGCTCTCACAGCCGAAGCTCGTCGGTACGTTCTCCCCCTTGCCTCATTCCTGTCCCTTTGTTGGCCTCCTCGGCTCGGGTCTGCACGACCCCCTCGGCAGCAGGGCTCGCGCCACAAAGCCACCCCAGTCTGCAGCCGCTCTCCTTCCTCTGCTAGTTCTCCGCCTCTGGGCTCCTCTCCCTCCACCTCTCTTCCTCCCTCCGGGCTTTTTTCCTGGCCGTCGTGGGTGGAGTGTTTTTCTTGGGATCACAAGCTTGCGCTAGCACACAGGGCCGCTGCACACGGGCCGCGACCGACCCGCCTCCGCGCACTGCTCCGGGCTGGCCGGGCTCTCGAGGTCGAGCCGACTCCGCCCCGGCTGGTCGCCCAGAGCGCCGCTCTCCCGGTGCGGCTCACAAAGGCAGCCTCCTCTGGCCTCGATCCCGCACGCTTCCGTAGCCTGGTTCCTTCACCACCACGAAATCCTAGGGTTCATTTCGCCGAGTGGGAGACCCTAGGTCCTCGGGGCAAGTAGGCCAGAGACCCACGACGCGAGTTAAAGTCTCTTTAAACGCCCGAGGAGAGTGCGTGAAAGGCGAGCTCGGTCACTATTTAAATGATCCCTTGCAAGTGGCTTGTTGAGCTCAAAGCGCCTCTTTCAGGGCTCTTCTAGTAGTAGAAAGGGAAGGAGCGAGGAGGAGACAAAACGCCGCCGAGGCCCCGAGCTGTTCATGGCATCCGCGGCTCAGCCAAGCTGTTGTTTTAAAAGAGCAATAAAAATGAATTATGACTAAACGCCTTCTAACTTAATGCTTTCGGACGGGGATTCCTGGCAAATACGTAAGAGGATTTTTATTTGTGCATGTGTTCCTGCAATTGATCTCTTTGATGACATTCTCATTCATAGAAAGCGTTTGATTTATGAGCGTGGGATGAATCGCAAACAGCAGCGGCTAAACCCTGGCCTCGGCCGGGCCGCCTGCTCCGCTCCGCGCCTGGGGCAGGAGACTTGCCCGGGTCCCCACTCGCCTCCGCCGCTGCCGGGATTTAGGGGGCAAAAGGGTGGGGGAAGGTAGGCAGCAAACCCGGGGAGAAGGATCGCGATTTCCTCATAACTTCCAAGCCTTAGCTATTAAGAGCCGGGTTCTTAAATCAACCCGCCCCCCACACATGTTGCTTACTCGCTGCCTTTTCTCACGGTAAGTAGCCATCGGAACAGAGCTCAGTAAGGGGAAAATAAACATGGGGAGACATAAGAAGGGAGAAAAAATCAGAACAACCCAGTAACATCCCTAGTTCACATTTTATTGATATTTCATTTAAAGTGCTTTTTCTCTTTCTCTCTCTAGAAACTGGGTTAATTTATAACCTGTGGGGTAGAAACACTCCACTTTAAATCTCATCTTGCTAACCTGACTTCAAAGCTTTAATGATCCATTATTTGCCATGTAAACAGATTTAAGAATGAAATATTGATTTTTATGACCCTGAAAAAAAAAGAGAAGAAGCCTAGAATGACTGAACCAGAGGATTGCAAAAAAAAAAAAAAAACACCCTTTCTGAAGTGCATTTTCCAGCTAGTAACCATTGTTTTGTTTTATTTTTGTTTTTCTGTTTTAGGTCTGTTTGCCTGGACCCATCAACAGCTGGGAGACTAATCAACCGCACTGAAAATGTTTGGGGATTTGTGGGGGAGGGGTTTGGAATGTAAATGTTTGAAACAAATGTGTATAAATAAATGAATTCTTGATAACTTAGTTATTGACCTGGAGACTGGTAGCTTGTTAAAGAAACTCCATGTTCCTCCTTCCTGGAGTTGGAGGTTTCTGTAGGCACTTTATTTCTCCACTTTCAAAAGCTTGGGCTTGGCCCAACTCTGAGGCTGCCCAGTCCTGTTTCTATTACCAATTTAAATCTATGGCTTGAATCTCTACATTGAAAAACCTAATCCATTCCCTTAAAAAACAAAAAAACCACACTTCTCAGAAGCCCTAACCATTTTCTGGCTTTCTTCTTTTGTTGCTGTCTATTGAAGACTTTGAACATGCCCATTTAATAAATATATTAAAATTGAAAAAGAAAATGGATTGTGACCAGAATTTTATTTACCAAGTTAGACTAAAAGAGGAAAAAGAAACTGTTATGAGCCTTGAGAAAGAGGGGGAGGAAAAAAAATAAGAAAGCTACTTATAGCAAAGGAGAATTTATTCTACCAAAAATACGCATGACAATGCATCCTAATGTAATACAAAAATAAAAAGAAAGTGAAGATACAATTATATGATCACTTTCTTGCAGGCCTCATATATTGCTTTCAGGAAATCACATAGAGGGTTGCTGGATTAGATTTTAAACAACTAAAACTCCAAAATAATCTGAAAAAGATGGCTCTGTAACTGGGTTAAGGGAATCACTAAACAGAAAAATCTTCAACATTTAAAGGAGGGAGAGGGTAAGTCAAGAAGAAAATAAAATAAAAATTAACTCTCAGAATAAAGGAAGGCAAAACCACCCGGTCAAAGGGGTTTTTGTTTTGTGATGCTTTGTTTTGCTTTAATGTTTTTAGTAATTCAGATGCTGCAAGTCGATTGTGGTGAGTGTGTCTGTAAAAAAGTCAAAGCTGTCAGCTGAAATATCTACAGGACTGTCGAGGGAACCCGGCAAACTGGGCGAGACTGCGTCTGAAAGCTGCAGGCAGGAATCTGTGGAAAAAACGTTAAAGTCCTGCAAAGAGGGGACCTCGAGGGCCTCGGGACTGTCATTGTTTAGGCCAGAGCCACAGTTCTGGCCCATTGTTGACAAGCAGTTAGGAACAGTGGGTGACTGGTGCTGAAAATGTTTCAGATTTTTTTCATTGCTGGTTAAAGGCGAAACTGGGAAACTTTGGGAGTCACCATTGTGTCCATTGGGAGCCTGCTGCTGAGAGAGGGCATTTTGCTGAAAAGTGTAACCTTCCCTCTCCAGAAGGGCCCCGGAGACGCTGAGGGCTTGCTCAAAGAGCGACTTCTCTTCCTCGTCCTCCTCCACTTTCTCAGAGTCTTCGAGGCTTTTAAATTTTCCTTCGCTGTTTTGGTTCTCCTTGCACTGGGTCTGCCTCTTGTGCTTCATCCTCCGGTTCTGAAACCACACTTTCACTTGTCTCTCAGTCAAATCCAGCAGCGCTGCAATTTCCACCCTTCGGGGTCTGCAAAGGTACTTGTTGAAATGAAATTCTTTTTCCAGCTCTAAAAGCTGCGTGTTGGTGTAAGCAGTTCTCAGGCGCCGGGAGCCCCCGCCGCTGCCATCGGCGATTTCCAGGGATTCTGCGGAAAGGGAAACCAACAAGAGACACACGCACAGTTGGAGGTGGAGGGGTCCGAGCGGGGTTATTCCACTGGAGAATAAATATAGCAGAAAAGATCAACTGCAACAAAATGGCCGCCCCTAGATGCAGTAAAGCTATTGTGCTGCCTTTCCTGGGAGCCCAGCCCGGGGAGACCCCATCTCTTCCACCTCCATCAAATTCTTGCCTGTAGCTCCCCCCAACCTCTCCATCCGGGAGCAAACTTTATATTAGCCACACCACAATTTATAATTAATGCATCAGCTGCTTAGCTGAGCAAGAGCGATCTATCACTCTTCATTACTGTCAAAAAGCCAAACTCTAGGACAACTAGACAAGAGGAGGTCAGTTCCAACTCAAATAAATCATCCCACATTACACAAGTTAGGGAAAGTTCCCCCACCCCCTTCTTAAAATATATATATATATATATATATATATATATATATATATAATCAATGCGGAACGCAGGATCCCTTTTCTCAACATCAAACCCACTCCTGAGCCCACAGGGGAAGGGAAAGCAGCCAAGCATCTCTCTCTCTCCCCCTTCTCTCCCAGCCCACGCTCCCCTCCCCCCATAACCGCTCTCGGGGCAGCCCAGAAGGGGAAGAGGGTCCGGGGACCTGGGGCCAAGTCTTTGGACTGACCTTTGTGGCTGAGGCAGGCAGGGCCGGTGGCGGCAGCGGCCGAGGCGGGCGGCAGCGCGGTTTTCTTGGCCGCCTTCTTCTCCTTCATCCAGGGGTACTCGGGCGGCTGCAGGGCGCCGGCGGGCACTGGGCTGCCGCGGCTGCCCGCGGGGCTCGGCTTGGGGCGGCCGCCAGCGCCGTGGCGAGGGTGACTGCCCGGGTTCAGGCTGGGAATGGTCTGCTCAAAAGGAGGAGGAATCAGTGTCGAGTGTGAAAGCGTCGAGGTCTTGATTGATGAACTTTGAAATGTATCAGCGACAGGGGGAAAAGATGTCAGGCACTCAGCGAGCGACGGCTGGCTATTGATAAAACCAATCTCTCGCTCAAATTCGTAATTCATGGCCTTCTCCTTGGAGCCCCCTCGGAGAAAAAGTTCCCTCTTCTGGAGGGGCTTTGGGGGGGCAAGGCCCAGGAAAAAGGCGAGCGCGGAGGGAAAAAAAAATCTATCATAGAAGATCGCTGCTGGGGTGTTTTTTTTCTAATTCACTGATTACAGCCGTATGGGGACCGCGCTACTATTAAACTATTGAATTCATGGAGACAAGGTTGAAATTGGACCGAATTGGCTGTCACATGATTGCTTCTGCCCAATGACAATTTGGGCTTTAATCAAAAGAAGCCACTGTCTGTTTGATTGATCCAAAAAAGTCGGGAAGGAACGCCTCATTGGGGGCCAGCGAGGCTTTATTTACACTTTTTTCAGGGCAAAAATACCTATATGTGGGTGTGGGTTGGGGATGCCTGGGAGTGCGTGGGGGCGAGGGTGCCTGCCTGCCTCCTGATCAGCACGGATCTGGTGTGTGCGCCTGGCAGTGTGTGTGAGTGTGTGAGTGCGTGCGAGTGGTGAGCCCTGCAGCCGGTCCCGGCGGCAGCTGCCCTCTGCCTCCCCCGCACACCCCGCGCATTGTTTGGGACTGTCGGGAAGACGCCTCGCACCTCACAAATCATTTAAGCACCTCAGTCTGACGCCTGCAGTCATTAACAAAGTAATCCATTAATCTTAAAGTTTTGACACCCGAGGGCCCCGCATCCCAACCACATAAGTTCTGCTGAGGCAGGAGGAAGAAGCAGAGGGAGAGGGGAGATGAGACAGAGAGAGGAAAGGGCGGGGGCGGGGGGGACAGAAAGAGAGAGAAGGATTCTTTTGGGGGATTCCTCCCTTTTATTTCCCTTTTCCTCCTCCGCCATAAACCAGTTCCTGGATCTCAGAACTGGTCTGTCTCTGTTTTCCTTCCCGTCTGTCTGTCTTTCCCTCTTTTCCTCTTTTTTTTCCCTCTTCTCCCCTCTCCTCCTCCCTGTCTCTCCTCTGTCCACCTCTCCTCCCCCCACTTCCCTCAGGCCCTCGCCCCCCTCCCAAAGCCCAGCTCGGAGTCCGCGCCCACGGACCCCGGACCCCGGCCCATTGTTAGCCGGCTTTTCCACGACAACTATGCATCTGGCTCCAGCGGGAAGCGGAAAACGGGAGGCGGCTCTCCAGGCTTCCCGACCCTCTTGCGCCATCAACTTCTCAGGAGTGGCTCGAGAAAGATAGATGCATGTGCCAAGCGAGACAACAACCCCAGATCCATGTGTCCAAATCCCTGTAGCCAGGGCGGCGGCCAGCCAAAGAAATGCCGCCCCGAGCAGGCGCGTGCGGCTCCTGGCATTCTGGGTTTCATACCCGTAGGGCTCGGGTGCGGTAAGTATTTCTGATTTCCAGGAAGTCTGTTGGAAGTTAGCAGCACGGAAGGAGAAGTCGCTTGCTTGTTCTCTCCTGTTTTCTTTTTCTTTTCCTCCCCTTCTTCTCATCCTTGTCGCTCTGGTGGGGGCTTCTTGGTTCAGATGCAGTGAGTGCTCCCTGGCAGCCCGAACTGTCTCCTGCACTGTCCCGCTTCTTGGCCACCAGGGATGTTTGCACTCGGGTTCTGTTGTGAGAAACAGCACCGCGGGTGACAGAGGGCGACCCAAGGAGGAATTATAAAGGTTCTGTTTCTCTCTTCACTTTCTTTTTTCCAACTTGGAGACTTGAGACTGAGCGAATCTTGGACTGTGCTGGAGGGTTCAAAAGATAACACCTTTAGATACCAAACAATAACTTTGAAAAAATCCACCAAGCCAGAAAAAGGGAAGGAGGCTGAGAGAGAAATCCGAAGGTATCTCTTTTCCCCCAAACCCTGAGGATGATGATTCGCTTTTGCTTCCTTTGAAATGGACCAAGTGATCAGACTCCCCCTGGCCGGCAGGCATCGGTGGCAGGAAAATAAATCATTCTGATGGCCAGGGAGAGAAAGATTGTTGGAGGAGAAAAATCTACGTAGAAAACAAGAAAGGCTGACCAAGCCACAAGGATAGGACTCCATCTCTGAGGCTGGCATCAAAGGGGGTTTGGGTTGGAAATTAGATATAAAGTGGACTTCGTCATTGACTAGCCCAGAGCATTGCCTTACAGATAGAGATGCTATTTTGGAAAATGTGGGGTTTTTTTCAGTTTTCTTGCTTTTATTCCAAACAAAGCTCTGAAGGAAGTCTGAGTGCGATCAATCTTGCTCACCAAAAGCCTTGACAGCTTCTGGCCCTTAAGAACACATTTCAGCTTCGAGCTCTTTCCAAGATCAAATGTGGCCGAGCAAAGAGGAGAGCAGGAAACGCAAGTAAACAAGGAAAACTAGTCTTTTTAAAGATTTTTCTTTTTTGGCAGCAAAAAGAGTTATAAGGCTGCTTTTAGGAAAGGTGCTTTGTGGACTCTGGGATGGTGGCTTTTGGCATTTGCTTTTACCAGAAAATATTGAGGGGTTAAGGGGAGGGGGAGCGTGGAGAGGAAGCAGCGCTGCCCCCGTATCGTTTAGGCTTTGTCAGGGGCTGCGTGGGTGAGAGCTTTCTGCTGGCCTCAGCGGCCTTAATTCAAATACCATCTGGAAGAAAACCCTTTTTTTGGACCATTCAACACTGAAACCTTCCCAAAACCTATTACTTTAACTCAGGAGATATTTTAATAAGGATTTCTTTTTAATATCTAGGAAACTGGGGTTGAGATTGATATTTTTTCTTTGATAGTCAAAATGAATGTCTTGACTGCCAAGATATGGGAAATCATATTGGAATCTCCTTTCTAAAATCTCTGCCCTGAGGGAAGAAGGACTTCTCCAAACCAGTTCTCCCTCAGCTAAAGAGTAGATTTTAGAGATTTTAGAAACGGATTCAAACAGTGGGATCTCTGAAAGATTTTCATCTCTGGATGGGTAGCTTTCTCTCTCTCTCTCTCCCACCCCCTCCACCACTGTTTCGTCTTCTCCCAGGTAATTTTACACACTTCTCTAAAATTATTACTTAAAAGAAGACCCCCTTGTCTCAGCCTACTGTGTTCAGGTCTGAACAACCAAAAGGGTGGAAGCTCCAGTCCTCAAAAAGACTGGTTTTCCAGCCTCTACATTTCTGAGGTGCGCCATATGTCAGCAGGGAGGTTGGGGGTGGGGGATGGTAGGGAGCAAATCTACTTCTTCCACGGCCCAAACTCTTTAAAAAGAAAAAAAAAATACATAGCAGGAGACCCAGGACAGATTTGGGGGAAGCACCTCTAGCAGTGAGAGAAACACCCAGATCTCTACAGCTGCCTCGCTTTGCATCTGCCCAGCCTTTTTCTTTTCTTTTTTTTTAGACTTCAGGAGTTTCTCTAAAAGCAGCTCCTTCACGCCCAGTAGGTACCCCCAAAATGGCTCCACTGCCTGTTTTTAAAGCTCATCTTCAGGAGCTTCTCAGGGGAAAGATAGAGGCCATGATGATGTATATTTTGGATTGCAAACAAAATGGCGACATTTCCCATCTCTGCCTCTGAAAGATACAATCCAGGGAGATGGGGGATTTATTTCTCACATCAGATGCTCCTGATCCCCAGACACAGGTGGTTCCTCACTTCCAGCTTTGACAGGGGGGCTGCTGATGGGGATGTAGTTCTGAGGTTTGCACTTTCAGATTTCGGTTTCTTCTCCGAGCAATTCTTTAATCTGAAGATGAAAATATTTCCCTTTCCTGTGCCTGCCTTTGCCTCTGCCTCTGCCAGCCAGTCAGTCGGCAGCTCTATCTTAAATCCAGCAGTAGGAATGTAATGTTTAGCTCCTGTAGCATCAAATAAAAGAAGTACTTGTAAAACTGCATTTTTATTAGAAAGATACCAATCTCCTTTCTCTCTCCCCCTCCCCCTGGGGCCATAAAAGGAAAGCAGGGAGGGAAGAAGGAGAGGAAATAAATCCAGAGTATGCCAAATCCTATTTTCCGGGAAGAAGCCAATGCTGGGACTCAAGCAGTCCATGGAAGGACTCGGGGAGGCTCCTTGGAGTTCAGCTCTTCTTTTGCTGGAGACCTGGGTGAGCCTCAGTCTCTTCCGAGCCGCCCCGCGCACCCAGTGGCGATTTTAGGAGTGATTCTTTCCTCCGGGCGCGATAAGGGACAGCGAAGCATCGGCGGAGAGGCCAGTTGCTCCTAGAAAGTGCTCGGCATCCTCCGCGCGGCCGGCGATTCCCCGGGTTAAGACGTTGGCTGGTCTGCTTTGGCCGGAGGAAGATGGTGGAGCAGAAGACAGCCCTACCTTATCCCCCGGCGGGGCTGCCCGGGCACCTGTGCGCCCCGCGCCGCGCCTCAGCCGGGCTGCCTTTGTTCCTCCCGCACTCAGCACTCCGCAGCCCCAGCGCCCGCGGCCGGCCTCGGTGGCAGCTGGGAACCGGGCAGCCCAGCGGGCAGGCAGCTCAGCGTTTCCAGAACTGCCGCCGCGAGAAGCTCCGGCTGCCTTCCCGAGGATTCGCCGCGCTCCCGGGCGAGCCGCCTGGCCAGGCCTCAAGCCGAAGCTGGAGGGCTGCCGCGGCCTGCTCCGCCAGTTCGCCTCTGCCTGGACTCCACGCAGATCCTATCTTCGGCCAAAGAATCCCTTCTGAACACGGATATTATTCAGAATAGAAACTTTATTTTATTTTTTTGTTTTGTTTCTCAGAATGTGAGCAGCAAGGAATGTAGAACTCTCAAAACAAACCTAGCGTTTTTCGCGTTTACAGATTTTTTTTTTTCAGTTTCGCTTGATGTTACAAACCTAAATCACTGTTTTCAGAAGCTGGATCCTCTCTGGTATTATTGCATCGTTACTGTTTTTATAAAGGAATTCTATTTCCCTTTCGAATAAAATTTTTTTCTATGTACGCCAATACACCATTGAACAAAAGGCCCAAGAAACCTTCTGAACAATCAGGGTACAGAATTTCTTTAATATAAATACGAACGGATGGGGATAAATAATATTTAAAACTTATTCAATGCTTGCAAAAAAAATATAAATAAATCTGACTGTTCACCAGCATACACACACGGAAAGACGTACACTTAGTCATCCTTGCACAGGGAGCCCCTGTTTCAAAGCGCCTTTGATTTTTTTCTCGCTCTTTACAAGAAGTGCAATTAAAAAAAAATACTAAAAACTAAAAAAAAAAAGTAATCGCTTCCCCTCGGGAGCCATAATGTACGAACAAATTCACATCAAAGAACTTGGCTAGAAAATTTGTTCATATACCCTGTTTCTGATCAAAGAGTAGAGAAGGTAAAGGTGCAGGGCCAGCGGCCGAGCGAGGGGCGGGAGGAGATAAATATCGCTACTGATACTGACAGCCATTCCAGCAACCAAGATTGCTACGTCACATAAACTATAAAAACGTGTTACCAAAGAAAACAAAACGGGGGGGGGGGCGGAGGAGAGAGAAAAGGGAAGGGCGGGAAGAACCTTAAACAAACAAAAAAAGCAAACGAAGAAGAAAGGTAGGTAGCGGGGGTGGGGTGGGGACTCTCCTGGCGCGCAGCCCCGAGCCCACCATCACAGATGGGTGAGCTTGGGGGCTTCCTGAATTCTTCCCTGAGAAGGATGGTGGGCGGTAAGGTCCGTGTAGGTGGGGTGCGGCTCCCCTGGCCCGGGCCCATGATGGTGGCCACTGCCCAGCGGCCCAGCGCCCCCGTAGTCCATGGCAGCCGAGGCGGCGTGGGGGAGGTGAGTTAGGCCAAAGAGGGGGGGGCCAGAGTTGCTCATGGGCTCCACATAGCTGCCCCCAACGAAGACAGGGCTTCCCTGTAAGTGTGGAGTCCCATAGCTGCCGTTGCCCTGCAGGCCATGCGCGTGCGGATCATAGTTGGGTGTGCCCCCCGCGCCCGCCCCCGTCGCGGCGTAGCGCTTCTGCGGGGGCGGCGGGGGCGCGCAGCTGGGCAGGGGTGCTGGATAGGAGGCGGGGGGCAGCCCGTAGGCGCCCTGGGGGGGCTTGGAGAAAGGCGGGGGCGACTGGGGCTCGTACGGGACGCTGTTAACCAGCGAATGCATAGAGTTAAGATAACCGCCAGCGCCGGGCGGCACGGGACTGCGACTTGGGGACTGGCCCCCTGATGATGTCAGCATGCCCTTGCCCTTCTGATCCTTCTTGTACTTCATGCGGCGATTCTGGAACCAGATCTTGATCTGGCGCTCGGTGAGGTTCAGCAGGTTGGCCATCTCCACACGGCGCGGCCGGCACAGGTAGCGGTTGAAGTGAAATTCCTTCTCTAGCTCCACCAGCTGAGCGCTCGTGTAGGCCGTGCGCGCCCTCTTGGACGACGCCTGCCCAGGTGGGCTCTTGTCACCTGCGCAGCTCTCCCCTGCGAGATCAGAGGAGAGAGGAAGAGTGGCATCAGGGGCTGCCTGCAGCCCCGCCCAGCCCCTGACCCAGCCAGGCCCCTCCTTCCTCCAGGCCCCAAAGATCCCTCCGTTTGTCAGGGCCCAGAAAGGGGAAGAAGGAACTACGTATTGTCCTCTGTCCTGGTGGGGAAACAGCGCCTGTAGCCCGTCATTGAGTAAAGCTGCAAATCATAGGCCTCTCCAAGGGTGTGTGTGGAAGGAACAGAAAAGCAGAACCCCCTGTTTGCCTTCCTGGTCTGTATTTCCCTTCTGGAGCTATTCACTTTCTGACTCATTTACTGATCCTTCAGCCCTATCAGACTACAAACTCCGTGTGGGCAGGCGTCACCATGTTCATTCCCTTCACAGTAACTGGAAGGTGGGGCACTTAATATACACTCAATAAACCTTTCCCTCCATCACTATCTGAGTGAAGGATTGGACAGTTGCCTCAACTGGCCACTTATTTGATCTGTCCAGTATAAACGAGTGGAGTGGAAGCTCCAACCTGGAAGGCCTTCTCTGCCAGAAAGAAGAGATCCCATTGAAAAGAGATTCCATTTCTGGTGGGGAGGCCCAGCCCCCTGATGCTGGATGCTATTAATTAGGGTTCTCCATGTCATCAAGCAGCCTGCCCCAGCTTTGGCCACTAATCTTGACCATCCTTTCCTCCCTGGCCCCCCAAATCCTGGCTCTGGATGGTCCCAGATGCTCAGGTTCTGAACAGAGCACTAGCAACTGGAGAAGGCAGCGGCAAAGGAAACGAAGAGGCTGGGAAGCCCAAGACCCAGCGCCTGTCCTCTATTGGAATCTGGTTCCAGGAGGCCCATGTGGTTCCCATTAGCATCCCCTCCCCCAGGAAATCCCTGGCTGCCTTCATTGTACTAAGTCTGAGTAGGGCCTTCCCAGAGATAAGGCAGCCACTCCATCTACTGGAGCAAAAATTAAAAATAGGCTCTGATTATAGGCAGAGCATTGATTCTGACTTGGAGGCCTGCTTTTATTCTGCCACATTTCATTGTGGGGTGGGTGCCAGTGTTTCATTAGAAATGAGGAGCTGTGCTAAAAACAGACAGTGCTGCTCAGGTTTGCTCTGCCCAAAGGTCCTAACGCCACAGGGAGGGACTCCAAAGTCACTAGGCCCCACTTGCTCATAAGAGAGGTCCGGAAAGACTCCCATCAGGTCTCTCTCTGGGGTTTCCTGCGCAGAGTCCAATCACTTCCCTAGTTGCAAAGCCTCTGGAAACCTTTGAGAGTTGGGGGGAGGAGGAGCGGTGAATTCTGGAAAGAATCCAGCGCTCCTAAACCTTGCTGGTTGTGGCTGGAAGTGGCCTGGGGGGCTGGGAGCCAGGTCAGTGGACCCTCTTCCGGAAGGCGGCCCTTTACCTGAGCTGGAGCCGCTGGTTTTCTGCTTTGTGTTTTGCCGAGACTCTTTCATCCAGGGGAAGATTTGTTTGGCCACGGTAGGCGAGTTGAGTAGGGGGCTCTTGGCTGCGCTGGCGGGGGTGGGGTTGCTGCTGCCATTCTGAGGGGGGGAGACTGACGAGGGGGGCGGGGGCGCGGCGGGGGCAGGCGCAGGGGGCTGCGGCGGGGGTTGCGGCTGCGGTGGGGCAGGGGGCGCGGCCTGGGGCGGCGGCGGGGCCAGGGGCGGCTCGCCCAGGCCCGGGGGCTGGCTGGGCGGACCGCTCAGGGTGCGCAGACACGCCTCGCTCAGCTCGTGCGCCTTGGGGTGGCCCCCGGCATTTGCGGGCGACTGGAGCGAACAGGCGGGTCTGTGGTACTCGCCGTCGGCGCCCAGTGCTGCGGACGCCGGGTACGGCTGCTGACTGGCATTATAACCGAACCCGTTGGCTGCCTGGTAAGGGTAGCCACCGTAGATCGCCGAGCTGTCGTAGTAGGTCGCTTTTTGCATCGCGTTGTTTCACGATCTTGATCGCAAACTCTGACAGGGGCTTGACACCCGTGAGGGCGCACATTGGCACGCCCCCGCGGTCACGTGACGCTCCGCCGCCAATGGCCGCCCAGCGCAGACCTGGGGGGCGAGAATCGCAGCGCCGTGAGGGCTCCGCGCAAATCCATCTTACTCTCAATAGCTAAGTGACATGAAAGCCATAAAAGAAAAAGTGGTCAGCAATATTTAGCAGCACGATTTGGCCCCGGGCGCAGAGAGCCGCGCTATAAAAAGCCGCTGGAATTTACTGGCAGCTACAAATATTTGCTTAACTTGCATCTGGAGTTGGGGTGTTTTCCGGGGAGAGGGGAGGAGAGTGAGAGGTCCGGAAGCCGGGTCTGGGGAGCTGGAATCCAAAAGAAGAAAGGCCTGCTGGGCTAGAAAGGAACAGGCTCTGGATCCCTTCTTTTCCAGGGAAGAAGAAAATTGGGGTGTCCCTTCCTCTCCACAACTTGGATTCCTCCCCTCTGGAGATCATAGGGAAGGGGCAAGGGGGCAAAGGGGAGCTTGGGTCACCAACTTTTTCTCCAATCCTCTCTTTAGGACTGATATTTGCCAAAAGAACCATGACGCAGGGTGACTTCCCGTCCAGGCCCTTCTTGGACCTTCCAGCACCCAAGAGAGGTATGCACAAATTTTTTTCAGGCAATAGCCCTACTGGACCCTTGTCGATTTCAGAAGCTGAGCTTGTTAGACAGTTAATCTACCCTTGTGCAGGGATATGACCCACCTCCTCCAAATGAGACCCTTGTGGTCAAGGAGGGGAGAGAAAACTTTGGATGGAACATTCTGGGTGGGGATGGACCAACAACGACACCCTCTCCAGGAAGTTAAACTCAAATCTTGGACAGTTCTTTACTCCTTCCCTCTCTCTATTTCTCAGGCAGGTCCCAGCAGGCCACTCCCACCTCTTTGCCCCTGTTACAGAAGGTCTCCAGACCCTCCTGCCTTGGACTTTCTGAGGTCCTGTTATTCAGGGCAACTATCAAATTCTACCTGTTAAAACATGATGGATTAGAGAAAGAAAAAAACCCATCAGGAACCTGAAAAACCAGCGTCATCTCCATGACCACGGCTTGAACTCTCCTTCCAACTTAACGATAATAGGTTCTGTCTTAGAAACTGCTATGTAATGTGATGTATGGGGGTCATTTGGCTCCGGACGAGGAATGGAAGCACAAGCCATAAAATCCTGCCAGAGTTCCCTGATCTTTGTGTGCTGTTGTTGTTGTTGATATTTGTTATTTGGCCTATTTACCTGCTTCAGAAACACCAAGTAAAGGACAAACCTGGAAATCTAAAAAGCAATCGAAAGCCTTCTCAACCCTTTTTATTTAGAAAACATATTGTATAAGTGAAATCTATGTTTTATTTTTGTTTTCACCTTTGCATGGTCAACCTCCGGTTCTCACTCAGCTCAGAAAACTTTCACGTGAGTTCAAATAGTCGCTCCGCACACACAATCAGAATGTTAGTCTCTCTGACCATTTAAGAAAATTACAATGACAAATTCATTGTAATTGAATTTGAAAAGGGCTTACACTTCATGCCTCAACTATGTGTATTCGAGTCCTGAAGTTATTCAAGATTCCAGGAATAGCAGACACTTTGTTAACTAGAAAAAATTAATGTAATAAGCATATAGCAGTGGATGATTATAATTTTGTTTTTAATAATGGACTCCTTTGGATTTCATTATTAAACCAACAATCTGACCAACATCTGGAAAACAGGCACAATTAATTTTCCAGAACCTCAATTAAAAATTACAGCAGCCCTTATCCGGAGTTATTGTATGTGATCTTGAGCCCTGGAGTATTGTTTCTCTTTTGGAAATAGATAGGAAGCTACAGATACCATGATCAAAAAGTAAATAAAGGATAAAATAAAATTTAAAACAGAATAGCAATTTAATGTCTCCGTTTCCTGTTCTTTCACTGAAAATAACTCCAATTACATTTGGCAGTGTTAATGTCTGCCATTATACATTTTTAAGATACTGGGCTTGTGTAAAATAAAACGTCAGGTTAAGAAAATTACTCCAGACACTTGAACAGCTGATATTAGATAAAACAAAATTAAGTTGATTTTGAACATGCAATATTTCAAGTGACTTGCTAATTCATTATCACAGGCTACACCGGCCTGCGGCTTACGGTCTTTTCGTCAAGTTATGCATTGTCTTATAAAATAATAAAAACTACCGTTGAAACTCTAAGAGCGAACAACAACCTCCATAAACTTAAAATGTGAATTCACCCACCAAAGTCCTTCCTATTGTTTGAGGCCAACGGATAACCACCTTGGGGCCCACATAATCCACCACCCCACCCCACCCCAGCCCCCAAAGTTTGCCACCTAGTAAAGAAGTTGGAGATTTGCCAGCCAGGAAACTTTGCTTTGCATCCCCTGGCAAGGGCTGGGGATGGGAGGAGATTCCATTGAAAAGATCCGTTTCTGGACAGTAACCCCCAGGTGCAAAAACTGAAAGAGTTGAGGAGGCTAAACTGACTGCAGGAAGCAAGCCCTATTGTCTCTCTGGAAGATCTGCCCAAATTCAACCTCCTTCCTTCAGACACTGCTCCCTTTTTCCACTCCCGCCACTTCCTCGGCCTGCCCTCACCCCGAGTTTAAGCGGGAACAGCGGGTAAGAGCTCCCGCGTTCCCTCGCCCACTGCTTCCCCTCCTCCCCAACCCCGAAAAGTTGAGGCTGGGCTAGCGAGAGGGAAGAGGTGGGGGCGGGGATGGGAGCGCGGCCTGAACTCGAAGTGTAAGGGTATCAGTCACTGCCGGGAAGGAAGCTCCGGCTTGTGAACTCTTCTTGAACCGAGATTTAAGTCTGCAGCCATAAATCACCGAGACGTAAACTCCACCATTCAGCGCCGAGAGCGGCCGGTAGTGGCCCCGCTTACCTTAACTTCTGATGAGCGCCGTGAGCGCAGCCTCGGGCTCCGGCCCCCGGCCCGGCTCGGCTCCGCAGCCCGGCCGGGTCCCCTCGGCGCAGGCTGGGCACCGACCCTCAGCATCAGCCGAGACGGCGGGCGGGAGGGAGACCCCGAGGCCCGGACGCCGCGGTGCAGAGCGTGGCCGCCTAGCTGCTCCGGCACGGCTCGCCCAGGGCGGACTGGGGCGGCTCGGACCCCCCCTCCCACCCACCCCACCCACCCACCCTCCCTCCCTCCCCTCCCCCACACCCCCGCCCCCTGCCCTTCCCGAGGGCAGCAGCCGCGGCCCGGAGATAAGCGCTAGCGCGGCGCAGGGCTCTGCCTGGGCTAGTGGCACCGACGTGGGTATGTTTCTTATGAATATTACACGCGGAGCAGCGTCTGGTCGGGGGGTGCGGTGGGGGGCGCTGGGGGCGGGCGGCAGGGGAGGCCGAGGCGGCTAGGGGGGAACGTGGGCCGGCGTGGGGGATGGGGTTGAGGCGAGGGGAGGGATGGGAGCGAGCGGGGGAGCTCGGCGGCGGCGGGAGGAGGGCAGCCTCCCCCCAACCCTCACCGCCCTCCCTCTCCCCGCTCCTAGGCGTCACTGAAGTCCAGGAAAATTATGCTAATGAGGACAAACGGCTCTCACAAAGGGGCTCTCTTTCTTAGGAATCCATTTAGGAAACCACCTTACCCTGTGCCCTGGACGTTTCCAGTTGCGGGGCGAAGGGATGACGGAACCAGGAGAAGAGAGTTCCCCAGACTTCGGGCAGTTTACCTCACCTCACCTGCCACCCCCAATCCAAGAACCTCAAAGCCAATCTCTGGGGAGCTGGGATAGGGCCTCCTTTCTCGGGAGACCGCCCCAAGAGCCAACTGGGGTGTCTTTGGTTATATTTTTAAAGTAGAAACCCTTGAAATCCTGGCGGCTGGGAGGAAAGTAGCCTGGGGGAGATGCAGGTTGTCCAGGCCGTGAAATGGGACACTCTGGGCTCAGGTACACACAAAGGTGCTAGAATCCTGGGTCTCCAGGTCTTCTGTGCCCATTTCACAGTTCAAACACGCAGCTCACTCTCAGGCAAAGACAGATAAAGTTCTGACCCCCCGCAGGAACGTACACCTATATTTTCTTCCCTAATTGGTGGTAGATAGGGACGCTGAGCAGAGGAAAGGCCCGATGTGCCTGGTAATATTGCCAAAACTTTAAGGAGAATGGATGGTCTTTCTCCTCCTTAACGCCTCCCTCAATTCCCCAGATTCAGAAGTGAACTCTGCAAGGATATGTGTGTGGCAAAAAGAGAGAAATGGAGCTTTCGTGCAATTCCAAGGTGTCAGCGGCCGGTCCTTCTCAAAGGAAGGTGTTAAAAATATAAGTAGTATGTTTAAACTGTCAGGGAGCCAAAGTGTCACCTTAGAGCAAAAACAAAGCCAAGGGAAAAGGGAGAAATCAAAAAGCACTCCGGGCCAGGGTGGCCTCATGCATACCAATGGTTTTTGTCATTTATGGCTGGGCAAGATTTATGACTCGGCGCCCCAAAGCTGTAAACAGAGCACAAAACAGCAAACACTTGCTCCTTATGGCATATTGCTCCAGCGCGACTTGAAAGGGGTAGCCAGGCAGCGTAGGAGGCGAGAGCCGGCCGCAAAAATCCGCTGGGCGGCATTTTCTCTTCAAACCGGCCGGGTTGGATGTGGCATTTGAAGAAAGAAGGCGTGGGTCAATAATCAACCCGCACTTTCTCCTCCAAACTGCTGACGCGACTCGCCGCTTTCTCAGCTAAGCCAGCTGCCGGGAAGGCCAGATCTTCGTGAGAACCTGCCGGGGGAGGGGATGGCCCAGGGCGCCGAGGTGAGGGATGGGGCACCCCGGGCGCATACCTTTCCGCCGGCGCCAGGGCTGTGCCGGCAAAACGCGGGGACTGGACCCGCCGAGCCGCCGGAGCCCTGGGAAAGCCGGGGCGGGAGCTCGGGCCGGGCCTCCACCCGCCCCCGACTAGGTGGCCTCTGGGCTGCGGGCTGCGGGCTGCGGCGGGCAGAAGTAGGGTTTGGACCTCAGGACTAGGGTCTGGCGGCCTGGCACGCAGACTGCCCGGGTCCAGGCCTCTCTGCTGACATCCAACAGATTGGATTTTGGAGCTAGGCAGGCGAGGTGATTAAAAATAATAATGTATAATAGCTGACGGATTTTTGTTTGTTTGTTACTGCTTTTTAAGAGAAAAATATCGCCAGTCGATTTCCACCGCCGCCGCACCCTTTCTAGGTAAATCCCGCAGCCATGCACCCGGCTCTGCCAAAACCGCTGAGGTTTTCTTTGGGGAGAGGACCCCTTGGCTGCCCCAATACCCCTAAGTCCCATGCCCCCGCCCCCCATCCCTCGCCCATGTGGACTAGAAGAAAACATTTTCTCAGCACTAGAAGAATCTCTGGAACAGCGGAGGTGCGCTGGTGCCTTTCTACCCTTCACAGGGGCCTCCTTGTGAACTTATCTGCGAGGGCCTGTGGGTGGCTCCACGGCTGGCTATGCAGCCAGGGAGGAAGGTGAGGAATAACTGTTGGCAAGAAGAAGCATAGAAATCCCAGACTGGGGAGGAAAATCAATGAGGAAATAAGCTTGCCTGTGAGGTTGAAGTTGGCATTTTGAGGGTAAAAGGGGACTAGCCTTTTTTTAAAAAGTATAGCTGTTGTTTAGCTATGATGGAGTGGCTTTAGCTCTTTCCGTGGAGGAAAAACCAACCGGTTCTCTATAAACGTCACTACTGCCTTCTCTCTGTGCACACTTTTATACAGAGTCAGCTCAAGAGTCCATGCCTAGATATTTATTCCGCGTGCTGGCACTGAAGCGACAATAAAAAGATGCCTTTAGCAAACCTCTTCTATTCCCTCTCTCATTCTTTCTAGCGAAACTGTATTATTTATGAGTCTTTAACTGGGTCAAAAATGTACCAGAACTGGGTCATAAATCATATGAAATGCTGACAAGTAATTGAACAGCAATTAAAGCTTACATTTTATTTCCAAGGGGTGTTTTAGAGCACTTGAAATGGCCTCAGTTAAACACGGTTAGCGCCTGGGCCAGTAGCGGAGGAGGGCTGAAGCAGCCCTTCCGTCTGGGGAAGTAAATCCCACTCAAGTAGGGGAAACCTGATTTGATTTTTTTTCCAGTGCAGAACGAAATAAGATTTTTTTTTTAAGTCAGGAGACAAATACGATTCCCGACTCCTTGTAGGCATCTGTTTTCTCTGCTCCAAGAGCTTCAAGAGCAAAGGAAAGCGAAGTTTCCATCACCTTTTTAGGGAGTTTCCATCCTTTCCGGGAGTGCTGGGTCCCTAAAGCCCAGTTAGCTCCAGCTTTCCCAGTAATTTGGAAGCACACTGTTTAACTCTCTGCCCCCATTCTGGCTACAGCACCGTTTCTGGGGCTCTGAAACCGTTGAGACATCTGCCTCTGCTTTCTGCAGACTCTGCCTTCAGACTTCCCTCCAGCCCAGGGCACACCAGCCAGTCCTCCAGCCCTCCTAGCTGGCTGAGGGCGTACAAGGGGGCGCCCAAGCCTTGTGCATTATGAAGCCCAAACGCAGCTCCAGCTCCCTGCTTTCTCTGTCTCCTGAATGTTAGAATAACAGAGCTTCTGGGCATTCAGCACGCTTGCCCCCACCCCAAGCCTCTCCGAGATTTGAGCTGTCCTTCTCCACCCCTACTCGGGCAGAGGGTGCTCAGGGAAACAATGGCTAGTCCTCAGGGTCTAGCTCCTTCAGTCTGGCAAGTGGGAAAGCGCTTCCTGCAACCCAGCACTGAACAAAGTGGCCCGAAGCATCATCAATAAAATGGCAGCGCATCTGGACGCTCATTGATTTCCCTTTCCCAGCTGCTCTGGCTGTCCAGGTCAGCCCTCACCCTCCATCGTGGCCGGCAAACACGGCTAAATGGGGCGCGATCCCCCTTCTCCTTCACTCAGCCCCCACCCCCTCCAGGCAGTCGTGTCCAGCGAGCACAGCGTGGGCCACCTTGGCCCGAGCCGGCGCTTTGGGACCCTCCCTCTGCCTGGGGCTCAGCTTCTGGGACTCAAGTCCCGATGCAGTGGACAAAGCCACTGGAGCGTTGGAGGCCACCAGGCCCACCTAGTAGCCCCCGAGTGCCCCTTCCTTTACAGCCCCCCCAATACTTTCCAAGGAATTAAATTCAGTCTGAGGCGCTACTGGTGATCTTTCAAATGCTTTCGGTTCTAAGGGAGAAACAAAGGAAGAGAAGGGCTGAGGGTCCTGTCCCTGAACCAGGGTCTCCTCACCTGACCTTTGTCTCTCGCAGCCATAACTCACTCTACATATGAACAATCAACGGAAATACCTTAAAATAAATTCCATCCTCCTGGTGTGGCCTGGAGTCCCATCGCTAGCTCGCCCAGAACTGCTCCATGAGCGCTGAAAACTGCAACCCGCTAGGAAAGCGCTTTCCGGAGAAGGGGCAGGAGAAGGAGGAGGTGGGTGCGAGGGGGTGGGGGGAAAAGCTCTCGCTCTGTAGAGAATCTAGAAAACGTAATCACAGGCAAAGCCCGCCCGGGTCTCCGCTCCAAATGCCACAATAATGTGCTGTATTATGTGCTCACGTGGTCATACGTCAACTTAAATCCTTCTATTTCAAATAGGGAATCACTGAAGGAACTAGGTTTCCAAGCAGAACATTTAGCTTTCGGGGAGGTGAAGCGGGGGACCTTGACCAGCAATGGGGAAGGGAAGCACTGTCTAGGGCAGTAGGACGCTGGGGGCATCTCCTCCCACCCCAACACGTGCCACACAAGGCCACTTATCTCCACTTATATTTCTTTACACATGATCCAGACACAAGGGAACAGCAATTCTATCTCCATTCTTACAGTCCACGGAACTTTCCTTACAGTCTTCCACTCACACATAAACTGAACCCAGAACACCCAAGCACTCTAGTCTCCCCTGGCCCACTGGCCAGTATGTCAAAAGGCAAGGCGCTAGCCCTGTTTCCAGAAGGAAACCCAATAAGGACTGGCCTAGTCAGTGGACTCCCTAATGGCCTGCCATTGTATGGAGTTTGCTAACACCCACACCATACACCACAGCCACTGGAGAAACCCAAAAGGCCCATAATTACCTGACAAAAGGCTGAAGCACCTCCTCCAAGTCCAGTTGGTTTTTTTCGACAGGAACCCCCTAGAAGAGAGATGCTTGGCTCTAGAGTGGTGGGTCAGGGTTTGCTAAATCTGAAGGGACCAAGCGCCCTGGCCAAATCTGTACTTACACATTTCCTTAGTGCATAGCTCAGTGATACATGAAATTATAAGCTTCTGATGATGAAAAATGTAAGGGGAAATGATCTAATTGTCTCTGCAAGAGAGGGAAAAAAAAGAACCAACCTTTGCTGGCATCCCTTGAATTAACCTACTAGACAATCTAGGACCCTCTCTGCAGACAAGTCTGCCCACCCTCCCCCAAGACAACTCTGTCCACCATCAGAAACTGAACTGGACCAACTCAGATCAGGAAGAACCTGGCATTACCCCTCCCCATCCCACTCCAACTCCTACCTTCTGCTTGGTGACACCATCCACTGACTTTAACACTTCACCCTCTCAGGAGCCATCTAAAAAGTTCCTCTTTTCAGTCTTAGTTTCTGAACTAGGGGAGTGCTCTGTGGTGGTAAGATCCTCATGCCGTATTCTTTTGTTCCTCGAGAGTAGGTCTTCAGCTGGCTAGGCCTCTCTAAGTGTGAGGACTCACTTGTAGCAGCTGCCGGAAGCTGTGCGTGACTCCTTCCCTCCTCTCCTCCCCCACAGAGGAGCAGAAGAGGCCTGGTGAGAATGTAAGGCCCTCAGCAAAGGGGCCTGGTCATGGGGATGTCCAAATCACAAGGGCAATAAAAGAGGAGGAGACCGAATCCCTTGGAAGTAAGCCCTGGCCTAAGCTAGAGGTAGTGTTCCAATAAGGTTCTGTCTGTGGGATAGCTGGGAGAGAACCTCCTTGTGAACTTTCCCAGCTCTGAACGAAGCCACAAGCTAGAAAGTGAGAACCCAAAGTGAAAACCTGCTTCTCTCACGTTTTGGGGGTAGAGGACAGGACCAAAGGCTGGTTTCAAAAAGCACTCTCCAGTTCCCCGAGGACTCAGACAACTAATACACTGTCCTCTGCTCCCCTTACCCCTCCACCCACACAATTTCACCCTGAGCTCTCCAGATAGCCTGGCAAACCCCTTGCCTGCTCCCAACCAAAGTTTCTGCACAGGCTTCGACTCAAAGATGAGAAGGGGCCCCCTTCAGAACTCTCAGAGCAATCTGGAGCAAACCAAAACTCCCGAGGCCATAAATCAATGGGAGAAGTCTTTGGTACTGCTTCAGAGAAATGCCTTAACGCCAGCAAGGCCCAGCAGCATCTCAGCTCCAGCCAGGAGCCTCTATACCGCTATTAACAGCCCAGTTAATGCTCCAACTGCTGTTTAACAATTAACATTAACGACTTGGGGTGGGATGGGGTGATTGGGTGGGATGTGAAGGGAAAAATCTGAGCAAGTCAAAGGAAATTTAACTTCTGAGGTGAAAACAGCTTCGCTATGAGAACTTAGTCTGGGCAAGCCCCCGGGGAACCAGCAGCTGAGAGTCCTCCTTCACCACTCTGAAACCCACTTTCCTGGAGCAAGGCTGTGGGTCTTTTATGGTTCAGTTCCAGAGAACAAGAATAGAGATGCTCAAGTATCTAAGCCCAGGTTGGGAAACCCAGCTGCCAATCCGCCCTCTCCTGACTCCCCCACCCAACCTGGCCAGGGCTGGGGACACATACCCTGGATCCGTGCACCAGAGCCAAAATAGCCGTGAAGTTGTCTTGGAAGGAGCAGGTGACCAAGGATACAGAGCTTGAGTCAATATTTGCAAGGTTGTTGGCAGATTAGCTATATCTGTATTCAAACACTGCAATCTGATTTCTCTGTCAAAAATACACTTAACATTTTTCTCCCTTTACTTAACTCTAGTGGTTTTTCTACTCAGCGTCAGGTAGGGCCTTCTTTGCTCACGGTGTGTGTGTGTGTGTGTGTGTGTGTGTGTGTGTGTGTGTGTGTGTGTGTGTGTATATTGTGTGTGTGTGTGTGAGAGAGAGAGAGTGAGAGAGAGTAGATTATAGATCATTATTTAACATGAGATATTTCCTGTGGGTGCAACTACAGTACAAATGAGCTCCAAGTTCTCTGGACACATATGGATGTGTATATCATTTTATACACATGGCCGCAGACCTCTGCAACTATTTACACATGCAGTGGTTCTGTTGTGTGCAGAGATGCAAATCATAAGTACACACTGAGTTGCAAATTCCTGAAATGCTCCATCTATACTTGGTATAAACAGACATACAGTAGCTGAGAACGTAACCAGCTTTACAATTACTCTGTTTACTTCCTATCTGATAAAGTAATAATTGTATCTGGAATACCATATCAGTCTTAGAGCAACACTGAATAGCATGTTTTGATTAATTAGCAACCTGATATCTATTGTAGGAGCAGATTTCGGGGAAGGCTGAGGCCTAGGGAATAGAAGATAAAAATCTCAGAAAACTTTTTAAAATAAGTAATTCCTGAAAGCACAAAGCAAATCCATTCTTTCAACCCAAGCTTTTGAAAGCTATTCCAGCAGCCCCTCCCCCAAACAGGCAGCAAATTTATGGATCTTTTACAAGGTAATAAACCACAGTAATTACCTCCCTGCACCCCAAACTAAGAGAACAAATTAAGCCAGAACTTGAAAAGAATTTTAAAGAGTTTTCCCTTGTTCCAAATAGGAAAAGAAAACGCCGAGACATATAAAACTCGTGCTTTTCGTATAGGAGGATCAGCGGATCAGCCCGGCTAAAGAAACCAGAAGCCCAGCTGCCTGCGATGGTCTACACATTTGAAATACAGCAACTTCCTTCGTGCCGAGAAAAGGCAAAACGATAGGAGAAACTGCAAGGCGGCGACACAAGTTTCCTCCACGCAGAGCTGGGACTGGCCACAACTGCCGAGCTCACAGTCTCCGCAGGCGCCGCAAACAGTCCACAAGGAGAGCAGCCCACGCAGCGGCCGCCGCGCCAGTGGCCTCTACTTGCTTTTGCCCTGCTGTTCCGTGTAGCGGTTTGGTCTGTCTGGGGCATGCCGGAGGGGACAAACACACCCTTCTGAGCCCCCTGCCCCACACACAGACACACATCTTTGGTCTATGCAACCGCCCCTCCGTACGAGGCCAGCTTTGGGGCAGAGCTTTGTCCGCTGAAGCCCCGCATTGGCTGGGCGTGCAGCTAAGGGGAACCAGCACCAAAACTCCTCTGAAGTTAAATATTGACCAGCACCTCTTTCAAAGGGCATGGGGTTGCAGCTGCCACGGAAAGTAAACTCCTGCCCAAAGGCCCGGTGCGAAACCCGGGGCAGTGAAGAGTTTTGACGCAGCGCTTACCTCGAAAGATGTCGAAGACTGAACTCGAGAGTGTCTCCAGCTCCGGGCGCTCAGGGAACCGCCGTTTCCGGTGTCTGGGCGCTCTGCGGACAAACAAACAGCAGAGGGTGAACAGCGGCTGCGGAGGAAGGGAGTTGGAAGGCCGGAGGCCGAGACGAAGGCAGCGCGGGCACCCGGGTGGCCCCCGGGGTGACGCGGACACGGAGGAGTCGCCAGGGCACTCGTCCATGCGGCTCACTCATTGCTTGAAAGGTTCCGGTCTACAAATAGCCTGAAGATCATGATTTATTTTTGTAAAATAAATACATACTCCATCTCCGCACCCACACTCTTTTTTTTTTCTTTTTATGCGGGGGGGAGGGGAAGCGGGAAGAAAATGGACCAGACGGAGGAAGACAAGAAGGTGGAAGAGGCTTTCTGTTGGTGTCCGCTCTGCTGCGAGAGCTCCTCTCGCACCTCAACTTGGGGATGTGAATGCACGCTTTATTTTCTTTTGCTAACAAAGGGAAGCCTTGTCTGGGAGCATTCAATCACGGACTCTCCTGAAACCTCACTAATAGTGTTCATTTCTGTTTGGCGCGAAATCAGATTCCAGCTCAGCCCATGGGCTGGGGCAGTCTTGTGAGGTTTTGTCTTCTGGTTCATTAAAGCCCTGGGGCATCCTTTCTCGGTCCCAGTGGGCTGGCGGGACCACCACAGTGCCCAGTCCCTCAGAGTAGGCCAGTTATGGTTTCTGGAAGTGGGGGAAATGGGGAAGGATGCGGGCATCAGACAATAACCGATCTGGGGGCCCTACCCAGGCTCCCTACCCAGGCTCCCTATGCACAGCAGCCACGAGCCGCTCCAGGCCCTAATTCCGCTGCTGCCTCATTCCTTAAGATATCTGCAACCCTCTCTTGCTCTCTAACTACCAAATGGTCAGCCAACTTTCAGGGGATGGGGGAAGACTCTGAGGAGGGACAAAGAATCCTCCTGTGCGTTGGGTTCAGGCTTGGAGAAGTTCTTTGCTGGGCTGGGACTCTGAGGGCCGGTTGCTTCCACAGCTCTGTCCCTGCCCCACTATCCCTTCACCCAGGCCTGGGTGGCCTCCCCACACTCCAGCCTGCCTAAATTAGCCCCAGTGGCTGTCCCGCGTCCATGCAATCCTGCTGATAGTGCCAAGAGAGGCTACCAAATAGCCGGTAAGTACCCTGACCCTCAGGCTTCAGGGCCCTCTAGCACACTGAACAAGTGGCCGCACACCAGCAGGTAGCTGCCCTCTGCCACCACCTCGACCTGCAGGCCCCATTGTCCGTCAAGCACTTGGGACTCAGAATCCATGCTGGGCCCTTTCTCTTGTTCAAACTTGCCCTCTATGTCCCCAAAGGGAGCACCCCCTGGCCTTGGGGATCCTGGCCTGACCCTGAGCAAGGTGGGGCTTAGCTACCCTGCACATTACCACTCAGCTTAGCCCCAGAAGGATCTGCTGCACCACCATCCACCACAACACACATCCCCACCCCCTCACGCTTAGGAGTATTGTCATTATTATGGTGATCATTGTTGTTGCTATTTCCTTATCCCCAAGTCAAATATTCATGGCTGCTGTTCCACCATAAATCTTTCAGACTAATGAGTCACAAAGAGATGCTGCCCAGGTCTCTCCCTCTGCAATGGCCGCCACCACCGCGGCCTCTCTCTCCGCGTTTTTGGCGCTCGCCCGGCGCGGGTGATTTATGAACACCGGGAAAATTGGACAAAGCCGCGCGTCCGTTCTGTGGTATCTCTGCAGCCTTCCCCAGTGCGAATCAGAACATTACCAACTGTCTGCTCATCCGTCCCACTTCATCACCAAAGCCACGATGTGACCGCAGAAATCCCGAGCCCGAACTCACGTTTGCCCGGGCGCGGCGCGCTCCACAGACTCGCAGAACCCCTGCAGGAAAAGCCCCAAGACCCAGCGTGGGCCCGCCAGCTCCGGTCCTGGCCGCTGATGGCCTCTTTCCACCACTCCTGAAGGAGTTAAAAAGCCTTTGGATACAAATCTGAGTATGTGTGCTTTTAAAAATCAAATAGGAAGTTGGGGGACTCACTTCTGAGAGATTCATTCCTAGTGAAGCCCTGACGACTCCGATCCATTCCTGACGATCCACATTAATTATTTAATGAGTCACGTGACCACAAAGATTACAATTTCAATATCTCCCTCGAACAGGCGCTACACCTTTATCTGCTGCAACCAGGATCCTTGTTTAACTTTTTTAGCTCCCAGGCCTCCGAAACGCAGATGCCCGCTCCCAGGCAAGCCACCGCCATGTAAATCCCAGGGCCAGCCATAGTAGAATTAGTCATTCCAGGACTAGGAGAATTGTGGACAGTCAGGTGCCCTGATGTCGGTCCCCTCCTGAGCCCAGAGGTCAGCCCACCTGTCTCAGCGCACTGGCTAAAGCAGTTTGGTTACATGATTTCCCCAGCTGCTTTGGTGGCTCATCAGGCAAGAAACCACCCTTCTTCCCTGGCCTCTGGACACCTGTGGCCCTCTGTTTCAAGTGTAAGCTCAGATGCATATGTCCATTCCAGGCTGCTGCAGAGAAAAGATGTCTGTACACTTACCCCTACCCAAGGTGAGACCAAAGACTCTGTTCAAACTACACACTCATTAACATAAAGAACGTGAAGGGGAAGTGTTCAGCTGCCTCAGTTTCCTCATTGGTAAACTGAGAAGACTGAACCAAAACGGCCTCCAGATCTCTTTTGCCCTGGACATCCTTTCAATCAGGGGATCTCTTTTAGCCCCAGGAATCAATCCCAGAGAGGGTGGGACTGGCCTGAAAGCAGGGGTGGGGGAGAGGGGCCCCCATGAGTTTGGGGCCTTGAGAAGAAGAGATGCCAGAGTTCCAGGACTGAAGTTTCAGACTAGAATGTTTCACAACAGCGCCAGCAGCCTCCCTGATGCTATCAAGGAGTTAGAACACACTCTCTTCCTCCTCCTTCCCAGCCCCTACTCTTTGAGAGAGGAAGCAGTTATTCTTGGGCCAGTGTATAATATAGACAAGGGGCAACAGGAGCAGCTGCTGGGAAAGGTGAGCCTGTGTTCTTCAATACCAGCCCGCAGCTAGGGATGCAGAGACCAAGAGAGTACAAAGAACAGCCTATTGCCTGCACAGAACCAACGCATTCACACAGGAAGTCCCAGGTTTCTGTTTGCTACAGTGATTCTTCGGGGTTTTTCTTTCTTTCCATTCCAAAGAGCCGTGGATATGTTTCTATGTTGAAAGGGCTGTAGAAAAGGCAGTGGTGAGAAAAGCAGCACAGATTGGAAGCTCAGGGAAGCAGGGGGACAGCGGAGAGATGGTGATACTCATCCCATGGGGAGGAGGCTGAGAAGTGGGGGGAATGTGGGCACCCTGGGACAGGTGAATATAAAGTCAAAGATGCTGTGTGGAGGGCCCACTCTCCATATATCTAGGTAATCTTCCCAGGAGGTCCATCCTGGGTATTAAGTACTCTACTATGCCTGTCACAGTTGAATTCCTGCTGTAATAAAACACCGGGTATATCGTAGATTTCAGCAAAACTAGGAAAGAGAGCCTGAAAAGTGCCATCTCTCTTCATGGGGGAGAGTGTTAAGTACTTAATTCAAACTGTGACCATTAAAGTGTCTCCTATCCGATTAGGTTGATTTCAGATGTTGACAAAACTTTTATCTCCGGAGTCATGCACAGTGTGGCTCTGTGACTAAAGCAGATGAGTGTGTATTAGAGGGAAGGAGGGGAAAAGAGAGAAAGAAGAGGGGAGCATGTATAAGGGTCATTTTTGTAGGAGGCTTACAGAGCTTACGCAAAATACTGTCTTTAAAGGCCAAGGGTTTGAGGGGCCAGTAGGGTCCGCTTTAAAAAAAAAATTAATGAGATAGAAAATTTGTCCTCTGGGTGAACTCTTATGGTTGCCCTAGCAAGGGGCAGACAATGAACGATTTTGAAGCACAAAGTGGGATTTTCTAAGCTGTTATAACAAACTCCCTTAAAGACCAAATCTGAAGCAGGCAAAACACTTGAAGAAATGACATAATCATTTGGATCATTGTGGGTAACTTTGGCTTTGTAAAACTTACCAACACCTTAATAATCAAGACAGCTTGGGCAAAAACTACCATTTTGTTCTGGGATATTAGAAAGACAATCTCGATCCTCTCTCTTTTTTTCCTGGATAGATTTAGAGTAAGTGAAAGAAAGTTACCCCTTCCACCCCTATACAAGTGCCCCCAGTATGAAGCTAATGAATGCCCCCGTACCCCTCCTTCCTCACCAAGGAGAAATATAAGAATTTACCTTAAATGATGATAATCTGCCATTCGAGGTTTTGCAGCTCGACACTCAATTTCCACCAAGAGTCTAGGCATTTTTTGAGCAGACAGCCAAGATGCTGAGTCTTTGCCCGAGACCACATTATTTTCAAGAAGATCCCTCGCTTCTCCACAGACTTTTCCCAGAGAATGCCTTTCAGAATTGCTGTTGAATTACAAAGAAGTATTTATTGTATGAGGTGATTAATGATTCCTGGGGAAATTGCTATTTTCAGCGTGATTTAATTGCGTTTTACAAGTGAGTGTAGTAGGGGGAGGGTTAATAAGTTTTAGCAGCAGTTGCAGGGCCTCCAGAAACCCCTGGCACCCGTTGGCACCTTATAAAATGCACTTTATGCCAGGTTTGGCCTGACCTGGGAAGAAGTGTATTTGTTTGCCCCTGAATTTTCCTGGGGAGAGGAGGTGGCCCCTCAGAGACTGGTGTCCACTTTCCTCTCAGATCTGGTTTGCTCCCAGGTAGAGAACAATCACCCTTGCCTGTTATCACACACAGAGCAGCCGAGGCGAAAGGGGTAACAGCACTGACTACTGGCTAAGGATGGTTAGCCTCTGATGGGAAAACGTGTTTAAAAATCCTCTGATACTGCAGAGGTAGGTGAGTTCCCCCCTCCCATCTCTGCTAAAATTGTTACATGAACTAAAAACTGCACTCATTCAAAGCCAGGTTACAGTTCTAATATTTGGGGGCTAGTGGCTGTTGGTTTTCTGAATCTTGTTGCAGAGTACTCCCTTCAGTGACAACCAAGTCTAAATCCTCTTTTACTAATTTGTAAATCAGTAAACAAATACTAGGGCTATGAAGATTGAGAATGGGGTTTGAGTTCAACCTTCTGAGTCTAGATCTCTAGGTTGCGCAGAAAGATCCAGGAGCATTTGAGGAAGGCGACCCTAGTTCAGAGATTGGCTTTCTTCCAGCACTTAATACTCCCAGGTCTACCTTGCTTAAGGTGTCATTATGCTTTTTCTTTCCTCAGAAGAAACTCTGGAGGGTGTACTGGGAAAATTCAGTTTATTTTGAAAGCTCCTGCTTCGAGAAAGAAAAAAGAAAAGAAAAAGAAACAAACAAAAATCCCAAGCTGTAGTTAGTGAAGAAGAGAACCTTATAAACAGCCGAGAAACAAAAAGCAATCTCAACTCTTCGCACAAACTAGTTTTTATCTCCAGGGAAACAGAAAGATTAAGCGTGAAGGTGCAATAAATACCAAAGAGACCACTTCTTTCCAAGTGTGCTCAGAGTTCAGCATGTAGAACAGCTGCAGAAAGTCCTGGGCCCACAGCACTGCGCAGTTTCACCTTTCATTGCAGAGAAGGACACGTTTCTATGCCTTACAGAGACTTGAAGCCTGAAAGCCTGGCCAAGTTTGGGAAGAGGAGCCCTCTCAGAGCTCAAGAGCCTTCCTGCTCTTTGGAACTTTTCCCACAGTGGGTCAAACTTGACAAGAGTTCAGCTCAAGTTGAACAAATTATGTGAGCAGTTAGTCCAAGTGAATGCAACTCAAGCCATCTACAGGAATTTTACATGCAAGGTCAACCATTTCAATTGAGATAATTTTTTTTTAATTAAAAGTAGGAAACACACAAATATGTCTCAGAACTTTGTTTTTTAAATGGAGTTTATTCTTAGCACATGTCTTTCTATAGAGCCACACCACAATTTGTAGAGTTGCACATGGGTCTAAATGCACTCTCCCTCCCCCAAGATAGTGCCTCAGAATAAGACAACAATATCTCCACAACTATATTTTAAATAAATGAAAGGAAAGGAAACTAACGTGTCACATCTACCATCAAGGTCTGTACATTTTGAGAAATAAATAATCTTGTGAGGTCCACAATGTCTACTCATTTATTCAGTTCGGTACAAGCTTGTATGAGCTGCCTTAATGAGGGAAGGGGAAATAAGAAAGATAGGAAAAGGGTCTGATTTCTTCTGCTTGCAACAAATATACATGTACACGTCCCCAGTCAGCATGGGTTGTGCGACTGACTTTAGCCATCTCAAAAGTATTTGATGCCAAGTGGTTCTTCTCAGGTACCCAAACCTGGCAGCCTTGTTCAGGCCAGCAGGTTGTCCCACTAGTCAGCATCTTGGCCATTGTCCTCTCTTGGGCGGCAACCAGCTCACACTCTTACCCAGAAAATGTCTTCTTTTTATTATCCTTTTCACCTTTTATTATCCTTTTCACCAAGCTGAGTTTTGTTTTGGGGTCTGTTGTAGTCCAGATGGGGAGGGGTGGATGGGAAAGGGGCAGAAGAGGAAAGAAAAGCATGTGAGGGCAAGAACTGGTCTAGAGCTCTGGAAGATTATATGGAGGAGGGAATGGGTGTGGAGGCGCCCTGGTGGGGGTGAGGATGGGGGTGCGGGTGTGGGCTCTGAGTTTGTGGTTTCCCCGGTGGGCCTGCTGAGGCTGAGGCCGAGGCCGAGGCTGAGTTGGAGGATCGCATCTTAGTGTTGGGCAGTTTGTGATCTTTCTTCCACTTCATCCTTCGGTTCTGAAACCAGATCTTGACCTGGCGCTCGGACAAGCAGAGCGTGTGGGCAATTTCGATGCGGCGACGCCGGGTCAGGTAGCGGTTAAAGTGGAACTCCTTCTCCAGCTCCAAGACCTGCTGCCGGGTGTAGGCGGTTCGGGAGCGCTTGGGCTCCCCTCCGTTATAACTGGGGTTGACTGAAAGCCCATAACCCCGAAGGAGAAAGCCAAGGAGGAGGGAGTGGAAGAGAGGGAAAAGAGGAGGAAAGAGAAGGTGGGGTGGGGGAAGAGCAATTGGACATCATCATTATATAATAACCTGACACCAAGTTCACGCAAGATACATAAAACGGCAAAGAAAATGTTTCACAGGCTATTGACAAGGGAAACACCCGAGAGCCATAAAGAATAGTGCTGGGCATTGGGGCTGAAGAAAAGCTTCAAAGACACATGGCCTGAAGCCTCTGCCAGGGCAATTAAATTTATGGGGGCTATAATTACTGCCCTAACAGTTTGGCGTCTCGTAAATCTCCCGATAAAGGGACCCCGGGTACAAAAGGATTCTCACGTTGGGATCAGGCGGCTGGCTGGCGCGCACACACCCACATCCCACTGTAGCTAGAGCCAGCTGGGGGCTCCCCTCCCGAGGCCCCCAACCCCTCGGCCTCTCCCCACGACCCCCGCCCCGACCCTGGAACCCGGGCTCGGTCCCAGCCCACCCTCCCGCGCCTCCCCAGCGGCGCCACGTACCGGCGCTGACATGGATCTTCTTCATCCAGGGGTACACCACGGGCTCCTTGCCCTTCAGGCCCAGCGGGCTCTTGTCGCCCAGGAGCAGCGGGCACGCGGGGGCGCTGCCCCCTGCCGGGACGCCCGGGGTGGCGGGAGCCGCCTCGCAGCGCCGCGGGGGCGCGGAGGCAGCCGCACGATGCTGCGGGGGAGACGGCGGCGGGGGCTGCCGCCCGGGCGGCATGACATGGCTCGCGTGCAAGCCGTGCGCGGGACCCTTGGCGTGCGCCGGGGGCTGCTCGGGCTGCGGCGGCCGCCCGGGGCTGGCGCTGCCGCGGTAGTCATAGGGGTAGGCGGTGTCGGCGGCACCGTGCGCGGGGTAGAGCGCGGCTGCGGGATAGGAAGCCTCGCGGGCGGCCCGCGGCGCGTAGTAGGAGGCTGCGGACTCTCGGCTGCCGCCCGCGTGGGGGAGCTGGGGCTGCTGCTGCGGCAGGTGCTGGGCCGCGGGCACTGGGGGCTGCTGGTAGCCCGGGCCCCCGCCAGGGCCGCCGTCTCTGCCGCCCGGGCCGCTGTGCTGCGCGTACTCCTCGAAGGGAGGGAACTTGGGCTCGATGTAGTTGGAGTTTATCAAAAACGAGCTCATGGTCATTAATTTGTGAAGTGCAAAAATACTAATTTTTCTCGCGTTGTCGTTTTTCTGGGCTCGCCGAGGCCCCTCCCCCTCCTGCCTCGCTTCCCATCCCCCCTTTCCCCCGCTCCCTTCCCCTCCCCCGCTGTCAAGATCCCACCCTCCCCCTCCCCCTCCCTCCGCCGCCGACGCCACCAAAGTTCGCGCCGCTCCTCCCTCGCGGCTCGCCCGCGCGCGCGCGCGCGTCCCCGGTCTCGGCCCCGCGCGCGCCCCGCCCAGTACCGCCACGTGACCCACCCCCGCCAATGTGCGCGCCGCGCGCGCGGACCCGGATCAGGAAGCGCGCGGGCGGGTGATGGATGCTGCTGTCCGGCTCCAGGAGGAGGGAGGGAACTGGAGCTTTGGGCGTCCAAACCCCCAACTTTGAGTTCCGCTGGGAATTCAGGGCCCGCAGTCTTCTGGTCCTCTCGGATGCCCAGACCGAGCCCTATGCGTGCCCTACTCTGGCCTAGGCCTCGGGGCAGACAGACGGCCGCGGCCCAGCGTTGACCTCGGGGCCCAGCTTGGCCTGGCGTCCTCAAGGGTTCGAGGCCGCCTGGGGGAGGGAATGGCGTCGGGACCAAGAGGGTATTCCGGTTTTTATCCTGACCGGGGAATAAAACGAATGAGGCTAACAGACCGGTTTTCTCACCAGCTGATTCCCTTCCGCACATCATGCCCGCCGCGTCCGCGCCCAACGTCCCCGCCCAACGTCCCCAGTTTGAGAAGCCAGGCAGGAGCGAAAAGGGTGGGTGGGTGAGCAGCTGAGAGAAATCGGCCCCTGGATGTAAAGCAAGGCAATTCCAATACAACCGGATGAGCACTTTTCCTTTTTTCTTTCTTTTAGAAGCAGAAGATATTTGGTTTTTTACCTAAAAAAAAAAGCAAACAACCTTCCTAATAGCATCTCATTTGATGGAGGTGTCGATTCAGAATGAAACATGCCCCAGTGTAGTAGGTGCGATTGTGAGAAAGTGGCCCAAGGGTGGGGATGCATAAGAGCGATGATGCCGCCACAAAATCGAGCGTTGAGACCAACAACTTCCTACTTCAGAAAAATCTCCAAACAAAAACAAACTAAGGATAGCATAGGCACTGTGCCGAGGGGTCTTTTCCCGCTAAGAATTTTGTTTTGTCTTTTAGCTGTTGCTTTTCCAGGCTGTATCTGAGGCTAAAGTTATATTTAAGGACGGTCTATAATTTCTGGATTGCTGAAAATTAGCATATTAATGATGTCAGTAGCTCTGGAAAGTGGGGAGAGAGGACTGTTGTCTGCCATTTGGTAATTGAAATTTGATGGGTAAACTAATTATGCCATTATTAACAAATAAATTACTTATTAATTCCACCTAATGTTGATCTTCAAAGTAAATACTGATGCCTTACTCGTTGTGTGTACTTTCCCTTTCCTTTTCTGAGTGACAGACATACCTAGATCCTCTACTTTTCAGCCTAGATTAAAGCAGTGCGTTTAACTAGCATAGTCACCATTCTAAAAACACTTTCATATTGGCATGTAAAGCAAGGATTTTTCAGCTGGTGTACCCTAGTTGATTTTTCAAAGAGCAATATAAACTGCCTTCTCACAACTGAGTCTGAAACGCAGGCAAGGAAAGTCATAGCCTAAGCCTGGAGACACTTCAAAACGAATGTGAATTCTATCTTCATTTATATCGGTTACTCATATGAGTTACTAAATGCTGGAATATATCCATTTGATGGATAGTCATTTAATGCTTAGCCACATAAAGCCCATTATAAGGTACTAATCTTTAAACTAATTTAGGGAAAGAGGTTAAAAAAGGGATCATGTTAGCTTTCTAACTGCAATCACCCTGAAGTGGTACAAAGAGGTTTTCCACATTGGATGTGTGTCTGTGAAGAGTGCTGTCCATTGACATGGCACACCCTGAAAATTTTTAAAAATGAAATCTAAGCCACAGACAGAAATCAACGCTGAGTGTAAATCTTTAGACATTCTCTCTAGACTCTCTAGCCTGTGATATAGCTGCCTAAACCAATATCTCTCTACAGCAAGAAAAAATAGTATATACATATGTGTACTACATAACATGAATAATATGTACATACATAAAGTAATTAGCAAAACTGGGCTCTCTAAGCTTCTGGGAAGAAAAAACATGACAAGGAAATTTTGCCTCCCTCCTCGTGTCATCAGACTAAGGTCTTAACCATGTCTGTTCAATATTATTTACAGACACTAAAACACAAAATTCATGTTGTTTAGCCTCAGAACCGTCTACCGAGTTTCTATTTTAAAGTATTAACGAGGCTGGGGCACTGTTTTGTATATGGTTAACCTAAACGAGTTAACTGCGCCTGTGTTTCATGTGGTTCTATTACTTTAGGAAGATGGGCTTACACAGAATCCCCCCAAGGCCTGTAACTTGTCTTTGTGGTTCGTATCATAAACACAAATGAAGCCAGGACCACCAAGTGTTATCTCACACACCGACATTTTGACATTTTACTGCAAGATTTATGGCTGTAATAAACAATCTCAGTACCTTTTCTGATCCTTCCACAATCTCTCTTCGCAAGCCATAGCATCATTCCATTGAATCAAATAATCTTTGGAAAAGCAAAACAAAGAAAACTCTTGCCTTCATATGCGATCCAAGACACCAAAGTAAAGCCAGGAAGAAACTAACTCAATAAATAAATAAACTGAGGTTTACCAGCAGCGCCTTGTCCGAAAAAAGATGGGATGCCCTGAAATCGAGCAGGGAGGGAGTGCGCTAATCTTCGCACGCCAACTGGCTCCAGTCCCAAGCAGGGTGAAAGCGTTATCCTTTTCTTGGGAAACTGGTAAGCACACTTGCTCATTTCCACGTGCAGGGATAACATATATTCCCAACAAAAGCTTTCTTAAAGTCCCATTAAGTGAAATAACTTTTCATCATGTCCTCGAGTCCCAGATGGAGAAGGAGAGTGAAGGGAGTCCAAGGGAGAGGGAGGGCGAGAGGGGGGCAGTGTTTTGCAGCCTAGTTTGAATCTGATTTGAATCATTTTGAATATATTTGGAACAGCCTTCCCTCTTGAATGCAGCCCTGTCCCAAGTTTCAAAGTGACCGAACAGTGACACCGTGCGCATTTTGTTTCTTATTAATCTTACACATTGACAGTCTTTGTTAAATCACAAGGCGCGCCCTTCACCAGCCGACATTTTCATATTTGTTAGACGCGCTGACCTGAAGTTCACCTCGGCCTTGGACTTTGCGCCTCTAAAAGGTCTATACCATGTCTTTTAGAGAGTGGGTGCTTTGCCCAGGTCACTCCTTCTCAGGGAAAACCAAGGCGGGGGCAGCAAAGGAAATGTAAACGTTATGGAATGTATTGACTGTATTTGTCCTTTGTTCTCTAGAGCGAGAGTCCCCCAGACTGACTGTTCGCTGTCTGAAGCACGTCTCTGGAGGGCACGGGAGAAGGACTGAATTTCAAAATGCCTGATGGTGGCATTTGAGGGCTTCCCCCACCTACATTCGGCATAGGATTTTAGAGAAGCAATACTTTATCAGCCATTTGACCAATTAACTGTTTGGGGGTAATTTCCTTATAGAAGTTTATACTAATGAACACAACCCAGGCATAAGGCATATGAAATTCATATCCGGATTAGACATGAATTTTAACCAGGATTGTGTGAGAGGCCTAAAGATTAAAATCCTCCAAATAAAGAAAGTAAGCACTCTGAAAGCAATAACTTCTGCAGGTACATTTTCTTTGAGTTGAAAAACTAGCTAAGAGGTGTCTGTGGTTATTGAAGCTGACATGTTCCTAAGGTGTGGCGCGTTTTTAACCAATAACACAATAACAGGGTTTTCTCAAAGAGACGCATAATTGTCTTGGTGACTAATGGGGCGGGTTTCCGTTTTCTTCATTTCACTGGCCCAGATGTGGTGAAGTGTTCGCTGCTGTAACAGCAGTCACCACAGTTGTTCCTTTTCCTCTGTTCTCATCTGGCACACCCCCATTTGGCTTCAAGCTCTTGGCCAGAGTGAAAACTTTACACATTGCACAGTGAAAGCAACCTGACTACTTCCACAAAGGCAGTGTTTGGGAAATATTTGCTCTTACCCCTGAACATACCTGGCACCAGCAAATCTAATCAAGCAGACTATAGTGGGATGATCTTAAATGTCCCTGCAAGGGTCTACATTTTGAGTAGTTGAATTAGTTTATCTCTAAAATTAAAAGAAAAACCTAGAAAAAAATGTCATCTTTCTCTTCTCTGTTTCCCTACACGAATTACTTGAAGATCAATACACAGAAAAGGAAAATACGTCCCCCAGAAAATAGATGCTAACGGTACCAACACTTAACGTTAACATAGGTGCATGAAAAATAAAATATTGTTTAGCTCTCCAGTTGCAGTGCACACACAAGGCATGGTTCCAGTAGGCTTCCCTCACACACTATTCCCTTTCTTTTCTACTCTCCCGCCCTCCCTCCTTAGCTTGCTTCCCCTCTCCTTGGCTTTCATTCCAAATGTATTTTTAAAGAGTATTTTCTGGAGAATAGAAGTCTGTCACTGTGGTCTTGAGAAGAGGTCTGGCATTTGTGGATTCTACCTTCCTGCTTAAATGGCGTATTCTTTACAGTTTATTCACCCATAGATTGTAGCATTTCTCTTACATTCAGTGTAGGGTTCACAATAAACATAATGAAAAACTTTCAACAACAGGAATATTTTCCTGGTACCAATAAGCATCTTCTCACTGGTGGAGGGGGTAGAGGAATCCTGCCCCTTTCCGGAGGGTTTCCACTTCCTTTCTCCCCTTCCCAGCTCTTTGCATTTAGTGGGTGGCAGTTTCAGAAAAAGCATTCTGTCCTTGAAAATTGCAAAGGATACACTTTGCAAGAAGTGCCTGTGTTTGCCCTTGTTCTCACACACTTTAGGGATCATTAAAGGTACTAAAAAGGAAAAAAACTGGCCAATCAAAATCACAGTTTTCAAATAAAGGAAGTTTCCTGCCCGATCTCTTTCCTTTGAAGGTATGATGGAACATTGGCAACTTGCTACATTATTTCTAAAGGTCCACTGATGAGTTTTGAGCTTTTTTATTTTGTGACAAACGCACAAACAGACTCCTGGTTCTCCAGCATCTAGGGTGTTGGTGCTTCAATAATCTATGCCTATTTACCTGCTGCTATTCCCTTAGAATGGGAGCGATAATTCAAGATGAAATACAGCATGTATTAGTCTTGAAAAGAGGAATTTTCTATCCTTTCCTTCGTAATTGAGGTCATTCAACCACTAGGGTTCACCTGGAGTCCATACCGTGATACACGCGTCACTCTGAGCCATTTTATCTTTTGTGCTGATAGTCAAGATCGCAACTCTAACATTGACATCAAACTCTGTCTGGGCAGATGACGAAGAGCGCTGCACAACGTAAACTTTTGACCCTCAACTTTTTGACCTGCAGTTACAACCACAAAGATACACAAAGCTGTGCCTCTTCTTTCAAGGGGAAGCCCCCCACCCCAGGAGCTCAGGGATGCCCTGCTTCTGCCACTGCCTTTTGGAGTAAGAGGGTGAATTGGATATTTTTGTGTGTTTGTGACTGTATTTCCTGTCAAGTCAGCCTCCTACCTCCTTTTGTCATCACTTAAATAGGAATGAGATTATTATAACATCACTCATCATTACGTTTACAAGGAAAATTTGGAGTAGGAGGCTTTTGCGAGGGGAACCTCGTAAAAAGCGAAAGAAAAGAAAAGAGGGGGAGAAAGCAGGCAATGGAAGTGGGAGACTTTTCCTTTATTTAAAAATAAAGACGCAGCCCTAATTGTTGGGAAAGCTGGCCCAGGCAGGAGAGTTGACTGTGAACTTGTACTAAAGCGTGCTCTGCTGGCGATTCCTAGGGTGTGCAGATTTATCTTCTCTGCATTTACTTAACCCGGCAGTGAACTGCACGGGCGTCATTTGTTAGGCGATGACAGACTTCACCTCCAGCAAGGGCTGCTTCACAAAATCGCAATAATTACCCAATAACCTTCATAACAAATATTATTATTGAAAAGACCGGTTTGTGGGGAAGGGAACTGGTGGGAGAAAGGCAGCTTTCTTTGCAAAAAAACACCAAATAAAACCGTCCTAGTCAGATCTTTCGGTTCTGGGGTTTAGAGTGGCTAGGACTGTGGCTCCCCTCTCCTATGTGGGTGGGAGCCTAGGCAGACCCCCTCAGTCCTGTCTGGAAGCCCCGATTATAGTTTTGTCATTGTCTAGAAAGAAATTCTGCCTTAGAAGCCAAAGGGATGGCGCCCACAACGTTCTGCACTCTCCACGATGGGCAAACCTCAGACAGACTCCAGAGCGAAGGTGGGGGATAGCCTTTGCAGGGCATCTTTCAAGCTAAAAGGATTGTTTTCCTCTTTAATAGCCTATCTTTCAGGATGTAATTTGCTCTCCCCTCACTAGTTGTTTGGATATAATACTCTTCACATCTCAACAAATGAACATGACTCCGTTTCTGGTAGAAAATTCTGTCTTGCTCTCCCAGAGCTGCCAACAATGAAGCGGGGGGAAAGAACAGGGGGGAAAAAAGGAATCTTGGCATAAGGTTGTGAAATTAGAGCATGGAAACCCTAACAAACCCCTAAGTAAGTGTGACCAGAAGCTTCCTATTATATTTATAGTTCAGGAAATATTGTCTCTTCAGCTTGCAGAAACAAACGGGGCCTGGCACATTTCGGATGCCTTCTCCTTTTACAAAGCTAGGAGCACAGACAAACACTTCTGCCACCAGCTGAGGCTAGATGTCTTCATAAAACCCTTAGTGACAGAGATTTTTTTTCCTAAGTAAGTTCCTCTGCAAAAGCAACCCAAAAGAACGCACGAGAAAAAAAATAACTTATCTACAAAATGTGCACATAACCAGCCATCCTCCTTACTGTGCTTCCTATGAAAATAGGAAGAGAGAAAAAAATTCCTCCAATAACGCTCACATAGGTCTGACTGGATGCTGTATTTTTTTAAAGTCAGTTAACCGCATGTGAGTTGGCCTGCCGTCTTAAACTCTAAAGTTTTATGATGATTACAACAGACAGAAATAAGCAAGCTGACAATATTTATAGCCTGTAATTTTTTTAATGCTTGGGAAAGATTCCCCCATATTGTGTGATGCTAATCCAAGAAACTTTCTGCCCATTCCCATACCCAGAGGGGGACGTGACCACAGAGGTGGTGTGGACACTTCTTCCAGGCATGTTACTCAAATGAACCTGCCAGCAGCTCTATCACTCTTTTTTTCTGCCACTAATTTTAGTCACCAAGAAGTCACTCAATCAAGATCACCAAATGAATAACTAAAATAAAACCTTAACCCAGTATTTTCCAGTAAAGAATCCGAAACTCAGAGCAGCAGAAGAAAGACTCCAGAATTCTCACAGACATCTAAAATAATAAAAGAGAACCCAAATAAAGTTTATATTCTGGTTGCCACTAAGATGCAGACACATCTTCCTGAGTGCTGAACTGCTCTCAGGAAATGCTCACTTTAACAGGTTACACAAAACGACCTCAGGGATTCGCCTTGCCACTATTCAAGAGGAGTGGGACTTGTGGGAGGGTTTCGCTTTTTCAAAAAACTTCCCAGGTTTTGCTTTCTGAACCTCTGACTTTGGGGACATCTGTTGGACTTATGTTGAGTGTAAGTGGCCTCTGCACAATAAAGTTTGTGGAAATTCCAACTCTACACTTTAAATGTTTTCACTTTAAGGACTTACTAAATATCTTTACCAGTTAGCACTTGCAGAAAACCACCTAGCTAGCTCCTAAGGAGAAAAGCATTTGGAGACAGAAGATCCATTTTTTGTTTCATTTCTGAGTTGGAGGATTTGGCTTAGTTCTTCATACAGGATGGGGGAAATCTGCTAGATCCCTTGTGGGTACCCATTCAGAGAAAGACCCCAGGGCAGGCCACAGGGTCCCCAGTCATGGCTTTGCCACTGAAGAATGTAGAGGGTTGGGGTCAGAAAGGGTGGCTGAGACCAAGCTGGAATTGTACCTAGGAAAAATCTATCTCACCCATTGGTGCAATATTGGGGACTGTTTTGGAAATCATAGATTATGTAAATTTCCTGGGATCAAACAGAAAGAGCAACTAACAAAAGAAAGGCGGAAATCTCCTACTGACAAACGACCTATTTCTTCCCTAAACTACCCTTTATGATGTGTGTGGAAAAACAACCTAATGGTCCTGGGGACTTTTAAGTTGGACATTGAAGACACCTCGATTTCCCCCCAAACTTTAGGGCACAGTTTGGAAGAAAGAATTTGCCTGTATATTGAGGGGGAATAAATTAATCTTTAGTGCTATCTAGGGAGATGCCTAAGTTGCCTTTTGAGGGTCCTGTGCATAGATTTTAAATTCTACAAAAGGAGAGGAAAAGGAAAGAAGAAGAAAGGCAAGGCAGAAGAAAAGAAAGCGCTGTAACGCCTTTCATTTAGCTTGGGGATTCAAAGACTAAAGTTAAATCCGGCCATAAAGTTTATTGCTTCAGACTCACAGGCTGGTGAGAACAGTCCCACCGAAATAAAAAGAACGTGCAGGCAAACAAGGTTCAGGGCCTGGTCCCTGGTGCGGGGGAGGGGGTGCTGAGCCCTCCCCCGCAAGGTGGCGACCCGCGGTCCCCAGCGTCCCGCGGGCGCCAGCGGCCTGGGCTCGGCCTGGCGACCCAGGGGCCCAGCCTAGAGGTGCCGCCCGCACCCGGCCGGCCTCTGCACCCTCGGGCTCTCCCGATCCAGCCTGCGACCCGGCCCCAAAGGCCGCCACCTTCGTTCAGTGCTGCCAAATGACCCCGGCCCGCGGAGACGTATTGCCACAGCCCCGTCAGAAATCCCGCCGGCGTCCGCCTCGGCCCTGCCCGGGCCTTTCTTTCAAACTCCCCAGCGCGCCCCAGCGCAGCGCGGCCTCGGCGCCCGCAGCCGGCGCCACCCCCGCACCCGGCTCCCAGCCCCCACCCAGGGCTCCGCAGACCCAGCAGAGCCCGGCCCTCCAGCCCCGGGATGGGGGCGGCTCTGCCCGGTCTCTGCATGCAGGCCTACTCGCACACAAAAATCATCTTTTTGCACGCCGGCGAGAGCAGCGGAAGTCATTAACATCCGCGCTGGTGCAGCAATTAAAGTTAGGCCCAGGGATGCGGCGCGGCCACAGGCGCTCTGCACCGTGGTGCCTCCGAAAGCTGGCTCTTGGCGCTCCTAATTTGGGCAGAGGGAAAGTTTGCTCTCCCCTTTGGAATTCCGAGGCAACCTCAGAGTTATTGAACCAGAGAGAGAAAGAGAAAGATCCAGAAAGAAAGTTTTCAGAGTACAAATAAACTTGAAAGCGCTCAGGGGGCGAGCTTACCTTAACTCGGAGGGAGCCATTTTTTCAGAGTTTTGAGAAACTTGCGGTCTGGACACTTCTGGACCTAAAATTGACAATTTGAATGACCAGGTGGCACACGTAGCCTGCAAAAGAGTCAAATGGAGTCCAGCGTCAGTGAGATTATATGTTATGTGGTATATAATGTTGGATGTCAACTCCCCAAAACCATAAAACTTACTTTAATGGCCCCACGTGACGTTTTATAGCCAGTGAGCCGATCTGTCTGTGCTATGGATGATTTTACGATCTAATTCATAGACAAAACCCTATTCATTTGGCACCCAAATGTCATATAGCCGGAACTGGGGCTTATAAAGTTTACTGTTTTATAACTTTTTAAAGGAAAGACGGCATCAGTGTAAGCAGTCGGTAAATGTGCAAATCTCTAGTTGCGTTTTAGCTGCTCTGAGGAGTTTCCCAATCGAGCTAGGATGGGGTAAGTACCTTCGATTTGTAGCAAATTAATTATAGCAAAAGAAGCCAACTGGGTTCAGGAGGGCGAGGAGTGGGAAAGGGTGCCTGGCTGGGTTAAGGGCAGAGGGTCTGGGGGCCACAACTTGACATAGCAGCCTCTTCAGCAAGTGGAGGCCTAGGATGGCCTTAGGAGAGAAGCGGCATCTGTGTGGGCCCCCGAGGGCCGCTAACAAAGCCCTGGGCTTTTTCTCCTTTCTCTCTCTTCCTCTCTCTTTCGTACCCATCAAGTTAACCTGGTTTCCTCAGAGACGGGCAGGTTGGACTCAGGCTTTGCAACCACCTAAAGCTTTTCCACCTTCTGCCCTGAACTCTCTGATGGGTCAGTTAGGGAGGCCACGGGTCAGGGTGTTGGTCTGAGGTCCCCTTGCACAGGCAGACTGCTCAGGTAGCCTCAGACTCACTGCCTCCCAGCACTGGACAGACAGACAGAAGAGCAAACAGAGCCACTTGCTATTTGGCACAAACCAGACCAAGAGAACTTACAATAGAAAGTTTATTTTTTGTTTCCAGTCAGTATTTTTTCCTTAAAAACAAATACAAAAAAAAAAAAAAAAAAGCTGATCACAGTTTGCTTAAACAGCCAGACTTGGACAATATTTGTAACTTTGTTCACAAAAACATACATCACTGAAGCTGCGCTTATAAGAGCCACTTCCAGAGTTCGTGCAAAGGGTCCTACAAAGGCACGCAGGGACACACCGCTCAGAGTCACAGTTTTCATCACAGAGTCACTAGTCACTACACGTCGAACAAGTTAAGTTGTGTCTCATCAAGTCACTTCTACAACAGCATTAATTACACAAGGAATATAGGTAGTTTGAATAAAAATATCTTTAACAGCTTGGAGCTATTGAGACAGGAACACTTCCACTCACATGCACAGTTAAACAACTGGAGTGCAACACACAACATTGGCACTAAACGAGGTCGAAGGGGGACTTTTTTGTGTTTTTTTTCTCTTTTCTTTTTTTGTCATAGTTACTTCAAGTAACACAGCTTGCTTCATATAAATAAGTTAAAACATCTATTTTTTTTTCAAGACAAAGCCATTCAGGACAAAGAAATGAAGAGAAAGCAGATCTACTTATACAGGCGCTATAATGGCAATAAACAGGCTCATGATTAAAAGATGAATTAGGGCAACGAGAACAGGGCTTCTTCACAGAAGGAACACAAGGGAGTTTCAGAAAGTCACCTTAGGACTGACACTACGCGGGACCCGGCTAATACTGCTCAGTACTTTAAACGCTCAAATACTCAGGGGCGGAAGGCCCCTCCCGCCGCCGCCATGCTCATGCTTTTCAGCTTATTATCTTTTTTCCACTTCATTCTCCGGTTTTGGAACCAGATTTTAATTTGTCTCTCGGAGAGGCAAAGAGCATGTGCTATTTCAATCCTTCTTCGGCGGGTCAGGTAGCGGTTGAAGTGGAACTCCTTCTCCAGCTCCAGAGTCTGGTAGCGCGTGTAGGCCGTTCGGGCCCTTTTGCCTTCCGGGCCGCCTATGTTGTCTGCAACAGAAAAGTCAGCGGTTTAGCCACCCACTGCTCAGCCTCTGGCTACCAAAGTCCGCCAGCTGGACCAGCCAGGGTCCTGAACGGGGGAGAAAAGCTCAACAAGTCTCCCTCCTCACTCGCCCGCCCGCCCCTCCCGAATTTCCTTCCCTCTTCCTTTCTAGAGAGAAAACAATAAGATTTGGACTCTGGGAACAATCGGCCCATCCGAAGCTGGAGCCGCGTCCCGGACGATCCCCCGGCTTTCCCTCGCCCCTCTCTTGCCCTCTGGCCCTGCCCCTGGCGCCCTGAGGCGGGGCACAGCCCTCACAGGCTGCCCACCACCCAGAAACCCACCAAAGCAAGGCCCTTTTCTGTGCGCCCAAGTAGCCTCCAGATCACCCTCCCTTAAAGTTCCAGCCCCGCGAGCCGCCTCCTGTTCCAGCCTGCACGCTTGGGGCGCCTGCTTTCTTTTTCTTCCCTTTCCTTTCCTGCTCTCCCTCCTGCCCCCAAACTTCAGAATCCCGCCGGCTCTCGCCTCGATTATTCCCCCCACCAAGCCCCTTTTCGGGGACTCTAATTAGTAACGCTGTTTCCCCAGCGTAGCCCTCCTCATAAATTATCAGTCCTGACAAGCCCGATTCACGGCCCCTACTGCCATCCTCTACCTCTCTGCGCCCTGCTCGGCTGGCCTGACCCATGAGCGCGTTCCGAGGCGCTGGGGTTGGATATGTTTTTTTTTTCCTTTCCCCCCTTTTCAACGTCTAAACTTGGCTAGCCAGCGGCCCCTTTCCCCGCATTTGTGAGCGCTGGGCGCTGCAGAAAAGAGAAGGAGGAAGAAGGAAGGCAGGGGAAGGAGAACGGCGGGGAGAGGCTCCACAGGGCTGGGAGAGGCGAAACCAGGACAGTGACGGGGAGAGAGAGGGCGGTAAAGGAGAGTGTGGGGGGGGGGAGGACCGAGAGCCGCGCCCCCGCGGCCGCGTGGATTTAGGAAAAGACTGGCTTTACCATGACTTATGTGCAGCTTGCGCATCCAGGGGTAGATCTGGGGTTGGGCGGGCGGCGCCGGGCTCGGCTCGCTCTGAGCGCTCGCCTGCTCGCTGCTGGCGGGGGCGTCCTCCTCGGCTCCGGACGCCGTGCCAACCCCCTCTCTGCTGCTGATGTGGGTGCTGCCGGCGTTGGCCGAGGCGCCGCTGGAGTTGCCCAGGGAGTTTTTCCCGCCGTGGTGGCTGTCGCTGCCGGGCGAAGGGGCCACGGCGGAGCAGGGCAGCGGGTCGGGCGGAGGCGAGTGCGTGGACGTGGCAGGCTGGCTGTACCTGAGCTCGGCGGGCGCCCCGCTGGCGCTGGCCGCGTAGCTGCGGGCGCGCTCCGCGGAGCCAAAGTGGCCGGAGCCCGAGCGGCCGACGCTGAGATCCATGCCATTGTAGCCGTAGCCGTACCTGCCGGAGTGCATGCTCGCCGAGTCCCTGAATTGCTCGCTCACGGAACTATGATCTCCATAATTATGCAACTGGTAGTCCGGGCCATTTGGATAGCGACCGCAAAATGAGTTTACAAAATAAGAGCTCATTTGTTTTTTGATATGTGTGCTTGATTTGTGGCTCGCGGTCGTTTGTGCGTCTATAGCACCCTTGCACAATTTATGATGAATTATGGAAATGACTGGGACATGTACTTGGTTCCCTCCTACGTAGGCACCCAAATATGGGGTACGACTTCGAATCACGTGCTTTTGTTGTCCAGTCGTAAATCCTGCCTGATGACCTCTAGAGGTAAACTCGGGCACTAATGGGGGAGTTGGGTGGAGGCGAGAGGAGTGGCGCGCGCGCCCCAGGCGCGTGCCCGCCACTCGCCGCCGTCGTTCAGTCGGACTCGAGCGCCACCCGCTGGAGGCAGGGCGCATCCCTCCGCTTCCGACCCGGGGCTGCAAGGGCCGGGGTCGAATTGAGGTTACAGCCCATTATGGCAAAATTATTGCATTTCCCTCGCAGTTCCATTAGGATGTACCAATTGTGAGGCCGTCAGCTGCCGATCGCGTGCCCGGCGAGGATGCAGAGGACTGAGGGGAGATGGTGACTTGGATTTTATTTACAACAACTTTATTTCCCTGCTGTGCAGCCCCTCTTATTTTTGTGTCGAGGTTGGGGTCGGTTCTGACCGTCGTGCCGGCAGCTCTGAAATTTGAAAATACAGATATCACCTTCGGGGAAGGGGGGGGAGGCCATTTAGCCAATTGGAGAAATAAATCCTACCCGCAGCAGCAGCTACAATTACGGCTCTGTTTTTGCGAGCGCATGAGGGACAGTGTCCCTGCCGCTCTTAAATGACAGGCGTCTATTAAAGATAGCTTTTGTGTAGCGTTTCTCCGAGGCGAGGTCAAATTCCATACACTATTATAGCCGGAGTCGATTTTTCTTTCGTGTAAATATGGTTTTCGTGTCATTAGTTTGCTATTTGATTTGCTATAAGTATCCAGCCTGGAGAGTCTTCACCACCGGGTCACTTTCCTCGAGCCAACCGGGCCCCAAGTCGGAGGGTTCTCGGTGAACCCAGCGAGTGGGCCCAGGCTCCCCGCAGCCACAGAAGCTGCTTGGGCCTGGGGATTCGTGGGCCGAGTTATTAGGGTCTTGCTTAGACCTCCAGAAGTAAAATGAGGACGCTAATGAAAGCATTTTGTGGCAGTGCCTAGTACCTCCGTAGTTATCTTCCTGGGTTCTGAAAGACGAAAGTAAATCACAAATATAGCTTAAAGTTGGGTGTGGGGGGAGGTGTCCCCGCTGGAGAGGTCAGGCATCTCAGGCGCCCCTGGCACATTTGGAAATCAGGACTCTTGCCGCTCCCATAGCCCTGGGCTGCATCCTTAGGTCCTGAGAGCTGTTGTGGTGGTAGCGCCGGCCCTGTTGGAGGCGGGGAGCCGGAATCCGGAGCTCGGGGAGCCCAGTCATTCCCAGGGCTGCAAGATTCCACCCGCGCCCAGGTTGGCTCGGCTGGGCTGAGGCTGCTTCTCTTCCAAGGACGGTTGCGCGCTGGGCCGAGAGACAAGGCTCTCTCGGGCCCCCTTTGTTCCTCGCGCTTCTTCCTTTCTGGGGGCGGCCTGGGAGGCCTCGGCAGAGCTGGGGCCCCAGACTTTAGGCTCCCTCTTCCCAGTGGCCGGAGTTGATTTGGTGATGCCCTCCGGGACTTGGTGGCGAGGAACCGAGGCGGAAACGCCCAGACACCAAAGGGGGCTCGGCACCGGGTTCTTTCCTCTCCAGCAACCCCGGGACCCGAGCTCAGGGGCGTGCAGAGGCGCTAACACAAGAGCCGGGAACCGATTGGGGCGCGCCCTGAGACCCGGAGCGGGCTTGGGCAGGCTTGGAGAGCGGGATTGCGTGTGCAGTGCGCCTCGCTCTACCGCTGGGATTGGCTGTGTGTGAGGTGTTTTTTTTTTTTTCTTGTAAGAAATAAATGCTCAGACGTTTGCAAAGCGCCGGGCTCCCCTGAAGCTGCGAAAGCCCCCCGGATGGGAGCAGGCGGGAAGAAAAGTTGGGGAGTAGGCGAAGGCAAGGGGGCAAAGCCGAGGGAGGTTGCGGCGCGGGCCTGGTCCCTGCCCAGGCGTCTACTCGCCCGCTTTTGCCTCAGCGTCCTCCCCGCTGGGTTGTGTGGAATTGATGAGTTTATTTTCCTTTTTCCACTTCATGCGGCGGTTCTGGAACCAGATCTTGATCTGGCGCTCGGTGAGGCAGAGCGCGTTGGCGATCTCGATGCGGCGGCGCCGCGTCAGGTAGCGGTTGAAGTGGAACTCCTTCTCCAGCTCCAGCGTCTGGTAGCGCGTGTAGGTCTGGCGGCCTCGGCGCCCGTGACTCCCGTACACAGCACCTGCGGTCAGAAATGGCCGGGCGCCGGTAAGCCAGGATCCGGGCAGCCAGACCAGTCAGCCCCGCGCCCCACGCCCCGGTCTCGGGGCTGAAAACCACCCGTCTCTCCCACAATGTCTGGGGCCGAAAGCGGGCTGGATGGGAGAAGATTATTTCATATTAAGCGAGATGTGTTCCACCTAAAACGACTTGGGGTGGGAAATTATTGTTTTTGAAAAATCTGCTCTGTAAAAAAAAATTACAAGCAAAAGAATAGAACAGCATTCTTAGATCGGGGTACCTAAGCCTGTTTTGTGGGAGTAGAGTGTGTGTGTCTGGGAATGGTGGGTATGGAACCCTGTGGGTAGGGTAGACGCTCCGAATTCACACACGGACCTCTGTGAAGATGTTACTGTGGCCAGCCATGTCAGGACACAATATGCTTTTTTAAAAAAAATTTAAATGGTGAGCCCTCTCAAATCTTTGCAAATGCCTTCCAATTGTCTGGCCCTTCTGAGAAACGCAGAGCTCTTGAAAACACAAGTGGATTTTAAAGCAAAAGACTGTAAGTTGAAAAATCCGCACTAGCCTCTGTCCTTCTCCAAGGATTCCCTGTAGATTTTTTGGAAACCAGGAGCAAAGAGATGGAGCTATGGGCCACCTGGGGTTTCTGGAATGAAGGACTGTGATGGGCTATCTGTTCTAGTGCCAAAGGAACCCATGGGTGGGGGGCTCCCCCAAAGCTGGGTGTATGAGACACAGGCAGGGCCTCAGAAGGAGGCAGAAGTTGGCTGTGAGTGAACAGTTGAGTGGAAGGGGGAGGGGAGGGAGGAGAGAGAGGAAAAATCCTGAGGCTGGGGATGTGGCCCTCCAAGGCTTTGGGGAGACACTGCAAGGGGCCAAATGAGGGCCTTTATCTAGATGCGTTTCTGAAGGGCAGAAAGGTGAGGGGGTTGGGAGGGAAAGGGGAGTTCTCAGAATGGGTGCAGAAGGCCATCACGGCTTGGGGATCTGAGCAGGGTGTTACCAGCGTGCAGTGAGGGCAGGCGCTCTCTCCCATCCAGCCTTGCTCTCTCTTCAGGTTGCCCCTGTCACTGGGTCTCACATAGCATGGCAGTGAGCCCCCCACACGCTCCCTAAGTTGTCACCTTACATGGACACTAGTGCCCCGCCTTCATGCTGCCACAGCCTGATTGCCCCATTGGGAATGGGTTGCATTTTTTATTTTTTGAAATCTCTTTTTAAAAACCCAAAGAAACTTTGTTCATTCTTTCCTCCTTTCTTTCTATTTCCTCTTTCTACTCTCTCTGTCTCCTCCTTCCTTCCTTCTTTCCCTGCCTCCTTCCCCCTCTCCCTCCACTCTCTTGAGGGGCTGCAGGGAAACACCTTACCCGCGCAGGAGTTCATCCGCTGCATCCAGGGGTAAACAGGACTCGTGTACTTCCGGTCGGTGCCTTCGTCATGGAGGGCTTTGCCCGGCACGCTGTTGCTGTCGGGTTTGTACTGCTGCTCGGGAGAAAAGTGCAGGTAGTCCCCGGGGCCCCTTTGCTTGCCACTGCCCGAGGGCGAGGCACCACTGAGGTCCTTATCAGAATAGAAACATGAGGCCCCGTACTCGTAGGACGCCCGGTTGCAGGCCAGGACCGAGTTGGACTGTTGGTAGAAACAAGGTGAGGTGTACGTCTTGTCCGGGAGGCTCGACGCCCCGTACGAGGCCGGGAAGGGCCTCAGCGCGTCATAGCCGGCCGGGTAGAGGGGCAGCTGGCCCAAGAAGGAGTCCTGGCCGCTGGGCAGGCTCCCGGGGAAAGTGGGATTCACAAAATAGGAACTCATTTGCGCGCCCCTCTGCAGGACTGTGATTTGTTGTGTATTAGTACATCTGGCTATAACTATTAGTAGTCATCGAACTGGTTTGTTTCTGGATGGCCGAACGCCAAAAGCGACAGCAGCAAATCGCACCAGCTGACGCGGCGGCGGCCAATGGGAGCGAGCGCCGGAGCCCGCTCCCCGGGGACCGCGGCGACCGAGGCAGCAAAGTTACAAACAGCCCCCAGCCCGCCCGCCCGCCGCCCGCCCGCCGCCCGCCCGGCAGATTAATGGGCGCGCACAGCCAGCCGGCCCGGCTCTCTTCCCGAAAGCCGGTGGCGGGCGAGGCCTGGGCAGGGGCGTGCGGCTCGGGCCGGGGTAGGGGCACCCGCGTCCGGGTTGATGCAAAGACCTGGCCAGGCCCGCTCTTTCCTCCCCCCACCACCCCCCTTTTGCGTTGTTGGATTTTGCTGGGTTTTCTCTCCAAACAGGAAACCTGACAGCCCCGCGCAGGGAGGGGCGGTGACGAGGATGTCTTTGCTCCGGGCCGGCCTGCCCTCCCGGCAGGGCCCTGAGTTTGCCCCTCCCCCTGCACTCCCCTACCCGTGGGTGCGGGTTCCGGAGCTGGAGAAGGGCTCTGAGAAACCAGGCCTTCACCCCTGCTCCTCACTCCTGCGCCTTAGGGATCGATGCATCACCTCCTCCTCTCCTTCCCCACTCCCACCAAGGGCCTGGGCCTCGCCGCCAAGGAGAAAGGCTCACCTCGAGCTGACCAGGACCAGGACGAGGCTAGTCTCTAACCCCGCAGGCCCCCTACTCCCACATACAACACGTCTCCTTTGAGTCTCCAGGGGCCTCCTTCCAATGGCCAGCGATTGCCTGGCCTCAAAGCACCCCTCACAAGCTGTGAGCCCTGCTCCTGCTGCCTCTGAGCCCAGGAACCGAGAGGTCAGAAACCACTGGTTTCAACAAGAAAGGGACCTACAGAGGAGTGGTTGTGAGACTGAGCTCCGAAGCCAGCCCTGGGACCTGCTCCCCTTGCCCAAGCCCAACTCGCCAGACTCTCCCTCTGCCTGCCACCCTGATAGCTCAGAGATGAGACGGATCCAGATGTGGAGTCTCTGTCCTCATTTCAGAGGTGCTGGTGACCCAGGGTCCCTGGCCCAGCCGGGCACAGAGGGCAGCTCCGCGGGCCCAAGGCCGCGGGAATGATGGATGTGCTTGGCTTCTGGGTCACCTGTCCATGGGCTCTGTCCTGGGATGTCCCCTTTCCTGCCCTTTCTGGGACATTTTGGGGGACCTGCCACCCACAGTTGCTCCAGGACCAGAAACAGTTTGTCTCACCAGCTCCAGAAATTCTCTGAATTGCTTTTACTGCAGCCCCAGGCCTGGCCTTCCCCAAACAGGACAGGAAAATCCTGTCCTGGGCTGCGCTCTCTTGCCTGAGGTGTTCCTTTGAGATAGTTGACTTTTATAGCACGTGGATCAATCTCATTTTGTAAATGTGATATCTTTCCAATGGCATTTTTACAACTGTATTTGTTAGGCTTGTAAAACCCCTTGAATTATTTTTAAAATGCTCAGTTCTCTGGAGCCTGAAGAATGATTTATTTATGTGATTTGGTTGAATTTCCAGAGGGTGTTTATAAGATCTGTAAAACTGGCGAATGCAGGCTGATGGGGTTCAGGACTTGGGGGGTGTGTGGCAAGGCCCCCCTAGGAATCTGGCAACGACTTCCTTAATCTCTTCCTTGCTTTTCGATTTCTCCCCTCACTTCCCCCAAGGAGAAAACATTGGGAAAGGACTGGGCTATGACTGGCCTCTCCAGAGACTGTGGTGCATCCTCGAAATCGGCTGCTGCCCACCCAGTGGGGGCTGCAGCCAGAAGCCTTCTGACTGTGCCCCAATCAGTCGAAGCTGGGAAGGTTTCTTCTTTGCATATATAAATAAGGGCCTGGCAGGAGAGGACGTAATTTTAAATTGTCCTCGAATTTCTTTAGGGAAAGGATCTGATAGGTGAAAATGAAAACTCAAGAGTTAAAAATTAAAAAGTGATTTACAAAAATGTTGTGTTAGAAGAGAATCATGTTTGAGTTGTTGTTTCTTTAACAAGACCATCAGATGATGGTGATTTCAAGCAAGTTATTATCATGTAAGATGAAAATGATCATTTGGAAATGTTGATAAATGTTTACATTCATAGTTTCTGCTTCATTCCTCCAGGTCCCACACGGTGTTGGGGCTGGTGGCAGTTTACTACTGTTATTAGTATTTGTTATGGTTTGACCCGGATTCTCGATTTAATCATCGTCCCAGTCAACGAAAGAATTTGATTTCTCAGCTAAGAGTCAAAAAACAGTATATTTCTAGCTTCTATAGAAACTAAGATGGAAAAAATATATTAAACTGAAATGTCTACGTGTTAGCCAAGGCTGGTACATATCACGTTGACAGCCGTCCAGTTTATTTCTCCAAGCAGCATTAGGTGCATATATATATATATGTATGAATATATATATATGTGTGTGTGTATATATATGTATGAATATATATATATACATATATATATATATATGTGAAGAGAGAGAGCGCGCCATTCACGCAAGAATAGAAGCCCCAGACTCTGGAGGGAGCCTCTCCTGGGATGGTGAGAATGGCCACCAGGACTCTTTTCTAGGTCAAAGCCACATAGAAAGTGCACTCACCTTTCAGCTGCTCTTCGAGGGGGCCGGGATGGCAAGCAGAGCCTTACAATTCACCCTTTCCCGGGGCTGCCCACTGAGCTCCTCGACCTCCGCCGGTCTGGCGAGAGGCCTGCTGGGGGGTTCCTTGAAGGCCACTGCGTCCGCCGAGACCGCTAGCCCAGGCCAGAGCCCATAGCACACAGGTGCGGCCTCTGCCTGTCACAGGCCTTCGCTTGGAGCCAAAGCCCGCCTTCCTTGCCATAGCCAATCCTCCTCAGGGCCAGCCAGGCCTGCAGCCCTCAGGACTACGAGTGCTATCTCCGATTTCAAAATCCCACAGCGGACGCGTTTCCCGAACCAGTGTGCGCCCCCGGGGCGCCTTGGGACGCGCAGTTTGGAGCGAAGCAGCCGTGACGTGCCAGGCGGCCTGTGCAACCAGTCTCCATGGTGCTGGGGTGGCGGCAGGACTCGAGTCTAGTCGGGCGTCCAGCTCCGGTCAGGGGTGGCCAAGGCGGGGGAGGTTCCCGGCCAGTCAGGCCCTGGGAGGCCGCCCCGAGGTCCTCCCTCGCCCCCCTCTCCTCGGGCTGCTTGGGAACCTCTGAGGGGCCCGCGCAGCAGTCGCGCCAGGCTGCACGACTCGGGGCTGCGGCTGGCGTCGGTTCCGGCGACGGCCACAGCGTGGCAGCAGCGAGCGCCCGGCGCGGTCGCAATAAATAATCTGCTCGCGGCAGCCGCAGTCAAGCAGCTCACGGCCCCGCGATGCAAATGCGCCTTTATCCGCCCCAGCGCACCCCCCAGCGCGGGTGGACGTTCCCGACGTCCACAGGCCCTTCTAAATTGTAGAGTGCATACCAAGGCATCATCTTAAGGTGGGGAAACAACAACAACCAAAACCAAAAAGCAAACAAAAAGAACTCCCAGAACCTCAGGTTCATTTCTGGTCGCTGTCCCAGGAAGCTCCCGGGACAAATCTGATCGAGGTACACCCAGGTCAAATTGGGTCTGTGCCACCGCTCTTCGTCAAGCCCACGCCCGCGGCACCCTCCGCGCCTCCTCCCAGGCGGCTGCACAGTCCTCCCCCGGCTCTCGGAGATGGGCAGCGCGCGGTCGCCAGCCAGCCCGCTGCGCCGAGGTGGCTGTGGCTGGGAGGAGGTCCCCTATCGCCCAGACTCGGTTTGCGTCCTTCCTTCAACCTTGGCTGCGGGCCCCTGCCACTCGCAATAACACCACCACATCCTCTGCACCGAAACTTCCCGCCAAGCAACACCCAGCCAATTAACCCCATCCTCTCCTCCAACACAGAATTCCACCCACGAACCTATTCCCTCTCCCCGCGCTTCAGACACCTCTCTCATCGGAAAACCGCGTGAAGGGAAGCAGGCACTCAGCAGAGGACCCTGGCTGAGTTAGTAAGTTTTTGTTTGTTTTTTTCCCTCAGTCTACTTTTCTCTCCAGAAACCAGTTCCCACAGAATAGAAGGTGCTGTGTTGATGCTGATAAAACCCCTGTCGATGAATTCACTTTGCCCCCGCCTCTTACCAGCTTCCCAGGTCGGGAACTGTCTCCAGTTATTGGGGGATTCAATCCTGCCAATTGGGTTATAAAAAAAAAAAAATCCAAACCCGGGAGGCTGGCAGGGAATGCAGGGTGCAGGGCCACTTCCTTTTGGGCTCTGCGAGGTCGCCGAGGAAGGGGAGAAAGAAAACCTCAGTGTTCCTGCCCCGTGCCAGGGCGCTGTGCCACAGAAGGAAAGCAGGCATTCACTGCCACGGTGAGCCCGAAAGAGGAGAGGGAGGGAGGGTGTGTGTGAGTGTGTGTGTGTGTGTGTGTGTGTGTATGTGTGTGTGTGTGTGTTGGCGAGTGCGGGCTGTAGTGTGTGATGGAGGCGCGTGTGTGAACGGGTGAGTGGGTGGGTGAGGGTGAGTATGCCCCTCTTCAGAGCCGCCCTGGGTGCCCTCTCCCACTGCCGCCGGTGCCGGCTACCGTCTCACAACCTTTGCTCCTGTCTCCCCACACGTCTCACCTGCAGATGGCGGTTCCCAGAAGCTCCTGCCCCTCTGACAGCTGTCGCCTGGGCAGCCCGGGGAGACGAATTGTCCTCTTTCCTGGTGCTAGAGGACGCAGGAAATTAGCCAGGTTGCGAGTTGCAAAGCGGCCGCGGCGGCGCCGGGAACTGGACGAGCCCCACCTCCAGCGGGAGCGGCCGGGCCGGGCCGGGCCGGGGCCTCGTCTCGCTCGCCATCGCCGGACAAAGCACAGCCGAGCCGGGCTGGAAGGCAGAGCGCCGAAGCAGGCAGGACGGAGCGGAGGAAAAGAATGCGGCTCTATTCTCGCAAGGGAAATTATAAAAAAGTTCATGTTCACGGTTCCCATCCACATGACCGACAGCGGCCAATGGAAGGGCCGAACAACTCATAAAGTTGTATTGCAAAGTTGTAAATTTTCATAAACAACAACGGATTTATGACCCTTTCCCCATCACTAAGAGGAGGCAGCTCTTACACCGGCGCCATCTTACCACCGAGGCCGCCCCGACTTGGGGCCGCAGGTTTTACAGACCCAGTTGGGCCGGGGTTTATTAAGAGTAATAAGAAGTGGGCCCAACCCAAGCAGGAGACAGGAGTCGAGGTCTTCGCCCGCCGAGCTCACCCTGTTCTGCGCTGTCCCCACCACCCCTCGCCCCTTCCCCAGCCCCTCAATCCTTCTCATCCAGACGCCCGCGCCAAAGTTTCGAAGCCGGGTTTGCGGCCCCTGCCCCTTCCCATACCCCTCAGCTTCAGTGCTGGGCCCTGGGGCGCCCTCGCTTTGCCTGAATGTGGGCTTGGGGTCTATATCAGAGGCCCTGAATCCCGCGTCCTACCCTGGGGTCGGGTTCAGGGCTCGTGGAAAATTCGGAATCAATTGTAGGGTAATACCCCTTTCCAAGCCCGCCCTATAGCCTTATAGGAAAGGGTGGATTTGGGATTCTCTCATGGAATTTATGGAGGTTTTGGGGGAGGTTCATAGAATATAATGTATCAATCGAAGATTCCATTTTCAAGGGATCTGGAAGATGTTTGCACACACATGCAAACCGGACAAAAATCTCCACACAGAGAAATGCACATATACAATTATGGACACACAGAAACGCATGCGCCCAATTATGGACGAAGAAATACCTGCAATTGTTTACACACAAAAACACCTGCACTCAACTATGGACAAAGAAATACATACAATTATGGACTCAAAAATACACAGAAATACACATGCAAAAAGAGGTACACACACCTATATGAATCTACACATAAAAAGTCCACGTGAAAAGGGATTCGAGGTGTATACACCAATACGTGACACCCAGCACATAGACCCTATTCTTTCTTCCATTTTTGCTGTCTCAAAGCCCCTTTGGCCACATAGACACAGCCAGGGCTTGCTCTCCACTCATGCTCACCCTCTCGTCCCCAGGCCCCCTCCCCCCTAGATAAAGCGGTCCACATTTCTTTGTCATCGAGCATCTTTATTTTTCTGTTACATAAAACACTGTTCACTGGGCAAGACAGGAAGTGTACCTTCCTGTTCCTGGAAGCCCAGGCTAGAGCCAAGAGGGATGAGGGGGACACAGGACAACACAGGAGATAGAGGGCGCTGGGGAGGGCTGCCCTCCCCACACGCTATAGAGTTGGGTCAAGACAACACACCATGCTACAAAGTCACCCCATTAACACATCCTTCCCAAGTCAGGACATTGCCTTACAAATGAGCTCCAAGACTATATAAATGACAAAAAAAATCTTGTTCAAATATACAATATTTGCCATTGTAGGAAAAGTCAGGGTGTACATATTCAACATGGCTGGACAGCAGGACACAGGGGCCAGGGGAGGGGCAGGGAGGCTGGGAGCATCTCTGCGAACCCAGAGGCCTTCAGCTAGCTTGAGAATGCTCCCTTCCAGAAATAGGGGGTGATGGGCCTGAACATGGGGTGCCCAGGTCAAAGAAGGAGGGATTCTAGATTGCAACACTTAGAATGCTTTGGAATAAATATATTATTTTTCCATTTAAATAGAAGCCAATGCCCTGGTCCCCGGACACCAGTGCCTTCTCAGCACAGCCTCAGAGACCCCAAAGACTGCTAGCCCGGAAGCAGCAGCGGCCTGGCTGTGGAGGGGGGAGGGTTCGGCACTAGGTAGCAGGCGAGCCAGCCAGCACAAAATAGGTAGTTTGGGGCGAGTAGGTAGTACTGAGAGTCAGGTCCTTGCGGGTATGGGGGAGGTGTTGGGTGTCTGACAGTGTTGGGACGTGTCTGGGCTTCCTGGGAGTGGAGGCCCTCTGGGGCTGGGCCCATAGGTAGTTTGGGGGTGCCTCTCCCCGAGGCCTGTGCTAGGTAGTATTTTAACCGTGCCAGAGCAAAGCTGGTGGGACTGGGATTGGGGGTGTCTGTTCGGGGGTGGTCCTCGAAGGCAGAGGGGATCCCCAAGGGGCCCCAGTCTAGGTGGCTGCTCAGTCCAAATAAGCTGGGAGCCGGAGCGGGTAATGGGGTAGATTGGGTGCAAGTTGGGGACTGGGGTGTTTTTCTTTTTAACATTTTCTTTTTATTTTTTTCCACTTTTGTAAATAAAATCAGTCTCTAAAGACACTTTCCCGACTGTCTGGTGCAGCCAGGGCCCTGGCTCCAGCCCTCATTCCTCCTCCTCCTCCTCCTCCTCCTCGTCGTCATCCTCTTCGTCGTCCTCCTCGTCGGCCTTGTCGGCGGTGGCGGCTGCAGCGGCGGCGGGCACGGCACCCTCGGGGGCGGCGGAAGCGGCCGGAGCCTCATCCTTATGCTCCTTCTTCCACTTCATGCGGCGGTTCTGGAACCAGATCTTGATCTGGCGCTCGGTGAGGCAGAGCGCGTGGGCGATCTCGATGCGGCGGCGCCGCGTCAGGTAGCGGTTGAAGTGGAACTCCTTCTCCAGCTCCAGCGTCTGGTAGCGCGTGTAGGTCTGGCGGCCCCGCTTTCGGTCCGGCCCTGAGAGCAGACACACACACACACACACACGGACAGACAAGCGACAGGGACACAGACAGGACAGTGCATTAGCCAGGCCGCCATCCCAGAGCGCGCACCTTCCTCCCGGCCCTGACCTAGGCGGGAGTCCCCCCTCCGCCCCGCGTCCCCAAACTGAGCTGGGGGAGGAGCGGGAGTGTTAGCTGAAGACCCCGACTGCGGTGCCAGACGCGCAGGCAGCTCTGTGAGGAGGGAAGGCGCAGAATCCCAACTTTACAACCGCCCTTTCCAGCCGGCTAGGCTTCCACAATGTCCTGCTTCCCCCTGACAAAGGGAAATTGTAAATATAGAGTGTGGGCAAGTGGGAGATGCTGCGCTTTTGCCATTCAAAGGAGAGCCGGGCCGCTTCCCCGCCTAGCTAGGCAAAAGGGAGACCTTCTCCGGCGGCCAGCACTCCAGGGGCGCCTGCCCTCCCCAGCAGCCCGCGCCCCCAACCCCGGACCTTCCCAGGGAACTCCGGCTCTCTGTCTCCACTCCCACACACCCATCCCCGCCTTTAAATGGCCCCTGGCACTGGGGCGTGTGAGGGGCCCTAAGGGTTTGGCTCTCCCTGCTTTTGAGAAAAAAAAAAAGCCTGGCTGAAAGGAAAAGGAGGAGGGAGGGAGAGAGAAGAAAGGGAGGGAGAAAGAGAGAGAGAAGAGAATAGCGAACAAACTTAGTGTTGAAATTCCAAGGCAAATGGAGTTAAATAAATTTACGAGGATCGAACCCATTAATTGGGCAATAAAAAGTTTTATGAGCCTCATTTACATACAATGCTATGAGCTCTCCACGCTATGGCGCCTTGGCTCTAATTAAAACCAGAAAGGCAGAGCCGCCAAGAGTCACGGGGCAGCCGGCTTGCAGCCGCCTTGCTCCGGGCTCCGCGCTCCTAGCCCCGTGCTTCGCGCTCCCAGCCCCGCGCTCCCAGCCCTGTGCTGCCAGCTCCCAGACCGCGCGCCCACCCGGCCCGCCTAGCGGCTTCGCCTACCTGAAGACCGCATCCAAGGATAGATACGGAAATTGGTCTCGGCCGAGCCGTGCAGCGCGCCTTCGTCTGCCTTGTCGCAGGCGCCTTTGGCAAGGTCACTGCAGAGCCCCGGGATGTTTTGGTCGTAGGAGGCGCAGGGCAGGTTGCCGTAGGCGTCAGCACCCAGGCCGTAGCCGGACGCGAAGGGGCTCTGATAGAGGGGGCTGTTGACATTGTACAAGCCCGGTACGGTCGAAGGGAAGGCGCCAGCGCCCGCCCCGTAGCCGCTTCTCTGCGAGCTGGGCGCAAAGGAGCAAGAAGTCGGCTCGGCATTTTGGAATAGAGAAGCCCCCGCAGTATATTTGCTAAAAAGCGCGTTCACATAATACGAAGAACTCATAATTTTGACCTGTGATTTGTTGTCCGGCAGCTTTCAGTGTCGGTTTTACGAGGTAGCGTGATATATGATAACATTACACCCCCAGATTTACACCAAACCCCATTTTCTTTTGGACGGAGGTCGCTGCAGCACGTGACCGCCCACATGATCGCCTCCGCCAATCTCAGCAGCCCTCACAGGTGGTCTCGCTTCGCGGGGCCCGCGGCAGCCTAGAATGGAAGGGGAAGAGGCTCAAATATGTGGCCAACGAATCTGTCCGCGCCCGGCCGGCCTGGCGCGTCCTGCTGGAAAAGGACTCTTGAGGCTCCGCGCGGGCGCTCAGCCCGCCGCCAACCTGGACCCCTGGCCTGCAGAGGTCGCGCGGAGCCGGCCGGGCGCAGTCCCCTCTTGCTTATTACCGAACGCTGGACCAAGCCTGCGGGTCCTCCCTGCCCCTCTTTCTGCCCATTGATGCAGCCCAGGGAGGGTCTCTGCACTCCGAGTATCCGCCCGCCCCACGGTGGCCGGGTGGGCAAATCTCGGCTCTGGGAAAATCGACTCTTTGCCTGTGTCTCCCCCCTCCCAGGTCCAGTGGGCCGGAGGCCGACTTAGACTCTGATCCAGATGGGGCAGGCGCAGCGTCGCTTTCAGCTACAGCGAGAAAGCCACCGCAAACTGGAACCATGTGGTTGGAATAAAGTCAAGGTCTTTCAGCTTCCTTTCCTTAATCGGCAGCGCACTGTTTATCTGCCCTAAAGGAAACAGTGAAATATTTATCTATTAATGAGCCTCATTTGCCAGCAGATTTATTAACATGAGGTTCCCCCCCCCTCCTCCTGGACACCTCTGGCCCGGCAGGCTCTGTGCGTTCTCTCCTGGGCACCTGGCTGGCCTCTGGCAGCCTAAGAAATGGCCGGACACTCTTTTGTCCTCCCTGCAACCCTTGGTTCCCCCTCGCTCAAGGGAAACCAAGTCTCTTTCCCCCAGCTTGTTGGAACCTCAGGCCAACACTTTCCAGGTGCCAGCGGTGCTGTAAGGTTTCTGGTAGCTTTCACTGGGGCCACCCCTGGGCCTCAACTGGCTCCTCATGGGCCTGGATGCCTGCGAGCAATACATGCTTTAGAGCCAATTTGGAGAAGAGAGCGGGCCCGGGCGCCTGGGGACTGCAGCCCACTATAGATCTCCATTTCTTTTGGAGACCCCCAAAACAAATAGGGGGACCTTTCCCAAAAGGCCACCTAGCTCTGGCGGCTTCACCTTTCCAAGGACTGGCTTTACCTTTCCAAGACTGGAGCTCAAAATAGTCTCACTCACTCCCACCCAGGGCCTCAACTCTCGGCGCTTACCTTCCCAAGCCTCCAACCTCTGCGCAGGGTCGGAGCAGCAGAATGCCCTGCTGCCCACCACTCCCTAGAGGGTGGTGGGGTGAACCCTTCCCCTAAACGCCTCATAAACTGCCCAGGCTTCGATGGAAGCCCAGCAGTCAGGTCAGTACGCATTTTACTGCTCAGCTCTATTGCACACCATAAACCCGACCTCACAATGGAATTGCCCCGGAAATTCTCTGAATTATAGAGTTTGATTCCTTGTATACAAAACGCTTCCCATCACTTTCAGAGGGTCCAGGCCGCCCCTGTTCACCGCACGCTCTCAGGGGGTCCCAGAAGCACAAAAGGTGGCAGAAGCGTTCATGCTTGGATGCAACGGAGCCCGAGCTCTGGCCTAGTGGACTGCCTGAGGCGTGGGTGGGGAGGCGGGGGCTGTCTGGACAGGTGGGTGCCTGGTGGTTTCCCCTGGGGGCACAGGGGCCATAGTGCGGCAATATCCAGGGATGGCCTTTATGGAGGACCAGGACGATGGTGTGTCTCCGCTGGGGAATGGTGGGGTAAGACTGGAAGAGAAGAAAATACCAAATATTCCAAATAGCATTACTTTCTGGCAGGAAATAAAAGCCTAAGAAAGTTAAAGGAAGACCAAACAAACAAGAAGAAGGCTAGGAGATCAAAGAGGCGGAATTAGACAGCTTTAGACCAATAAATTGTTCCTCGGGTGACACGGAGCAAGACGCAAAGAGAAAGAACGGGCCCCGCCGCCGCCGTCTGTCTAGACTCCGGTGGCTGCAGCAGCCGACAGCGATGGCGGTTAAAGTAGAACCTGCCTTCGTGGGGCGACCCGACAGCCCGGGGGTGGGGGAGCGATTTCTGGGAGAGCAGGAAAGCACGCGTTCCCAGCCAAGAGGGCTGGGAGCCTGTACCATAGGCTCACCCCTGCCCGGGTTTTGTCCGGCGCAGGTCCAAGCCGTCCTGGCAGGACGCGCTGAACCGCCTCCTGGGCCAAAGAGGATCCAGATACTGCCGGCAAGGCCTCGGCCTTTCTGGGCCCAAGTCAGCCAACTGGGACGAGTCCCGCGGGTGCTGAAACCTCCCTTTCGTTTCTGAGCTTCTCTCTCCCCTCTTGCCTTCTGCAGCGGGGTTTTAAAACGAAAAGGCCAGACAAAAGCAGGCTTTCAATATGGCCTCTTGAATCGCGTGTTCTGGAGCCTCTGGTTTTCTATTTATTTGGCTGAAGAGAGACACCTGCACTGGGTTATATGTGATAATATTCACAGAAATACTCGTTGACGCTCGACTTGGGGCAGGCGCGAGAAGCCGAGTTTCTAAGCAGCCGAGCTGTCTTTATTGAAAGACATTTTCTCAGCGCTCTCCTGGAGCTGGGGTCCTACCTACCAAGCAGAGAGTGTTTCCCCTGCTTCTCGTTCCGAAACAGTCCTCAATATTTAAATCCAGCTAAGAAGGTAAACCCAGCTTTGGGTCAGCGAATGGAGCCTGCCGGGAGTCGGGCTGCTGGCGATTTGCTTATGTAAACTTTTCCACCCGCACCCGTTCCACGGGCTGCGCGTCTCTTCTCCACCTAGTGCGCAGTCTTCCGTCGCGGCGCGGGGGCGGATTCATCCGTGACAAGTGCAAAGGAGCTCCGCCTGGCTCGGGGTCCTGTCTGCGCGGCTCAGAGGGAACCGGTTCCCTGGCAGCCGAGAGGGGAGAGCCGCCTCCCAGCCACCGGCAGGCCAAGGGCAAGAGAGGCCCCGCCTGGCAGTCCACGAAGCAGAGTTCCCGACCGGCCTGCACCTACCTGGAGCCTCCGTGATCGGTGGTGAGAAGCGGTCGCCACCGATCTGCTCCTCCGCCATTTATTTGTAGTTACATAACTCGAGCTTTGTATCTGCGGCTTGGATACACGGCCACGGGCGGCTCTTGGGGAAGCTATAAAAACCCCTTTCAAAAAAAAAAAAACCCTTTCATCAGAGGCTGTGAAATTTTATGTATTATATAAGGAAATATAATGAAGGCGTGTGTCTGTAATACCAACGTGTGTATATAAACAGAAAAGGGCAGAGAGAGAGAGAGAGAGACAGGAGAGATGGCAGCCAAAAACCCAGTCCCCGGTTTTACAGCGTGTACAGCGCGGAGATGCAGGTTGTAAATATTTGGTGGGCTTGATGGAGATTATTACAACCCAAATAAATGCACCGCGTGGTGTGTTCACAGGGCTCGGGAGTGCTTCGAAGTGTTCCCTGTTTGCTTTTGCGTTTTCCCTCTGAAACCATTCTGCACCCGGGGCTGATCCTCGCACCCGCGCTCCGTACCGCCTCCTGGAAGGCTCTGAGGCGTGTTACCCCGCCCAGGGTCGAGAATAGGCTGGGCCTGGATTGGGGTTCACTCCCTCCTCCTCCTCGCTTCCTGAGCAGGGGACGCCAGAGTAACCTCAGTGCCTCCACTGCTCAGGAAATTCGGGGGCGAGAGAAAGCAAGGGAGGCTTTCACCACGTGAGCTCCTATCCTTGAGCTGGGATGTTAATATAATTATTTTAAAGATCACATTTATTTTAGAATAACTAAAGCAGTTCCTGGTCTTTCTCCCGGGATTTCCCATCCTGCCATACCCACACCAGACAATTACCAAGAATGCCTTTATGCCCAATTTTCAGCCGCCTAATTTTATTGTCACGTTTTTAAGGCGGCCTAGTCCCGGGATCCTGGCTCGCCTGCGGGTGCTGGCTCTCCCGACCCTGTACCGGGGCGCAGACTTCGGGTCTCTCTCTCGGGCCGCCGTAGGACCCTTGGCCACCGTGTATGCCCTCTGCACACCCTCTGGGGGGGGGGGGTCACCCGGTCCACGGGCTGTAGGCCTTAGTCCTTGTGTCTGTCCGCCGGTCAGTCGCGTTCTCCGACCGTCGTCGTGATGCCCCGAGGCCTGTCCTGGGCTGGGAACGGTGACCCTAGATCGGTCCCCGCGCCTGGAGCTACTGCCCCATAGCAGCCGGACAGCTGCAGCCCCGCAGCGCTAGGCCCCCGGGATGGGGAAGAAGAGGGCGGGAGCGGTGCAGGTCAGGCGAGGCCCCGCCGCTTGCCTTTTTGTTTCCCAGCGAGCCTTCTGTCCAGGCATGAGCAGCTCCGAAAATATACGACCACCGTTCGCTCAAATCTGGGTCTCCCATTCCGGAAAAGCTTGCATCAAGTCGACATCTTAGGAACTTCCTAGAGTCAAGGCGGCGGGAGATGGCGGCGCGGGCGCCTTTTGCGTGGAGCCATACTGCCATCTTCTGGCCGCACCTTGACACTGCAGCCAAGCCGCCCGGCCTGAACTTCGCCAGCAGCCGCCGCGGGTCGGGCGTCCCACTCCCAAAGCTGGGCAAGGGCCTATCCCCGGGGGGTCTGCACGGAGCCCGGAATCTACGCTGCCGAGAGGGCAGTGCCCATAAAAGTGAGCTGTTTCCGCAGCCGCTTTATCGGCGGCAGACAGAGCAAACAAATGAAAGGGCTTTGGTGGAAAATCTTAATTGGGGCTGGACAGTTGTAAACTCATTAAGGGCCGAATTCCAGACAGTTCGCAGACCCGGCCTTTATGGCACACCCTTACTGCCCATTCTTTGAAGTTCCTTCTGTCTGCAACAAACAGAGGGCGTCCCAACCTGGCGGCAGGGTGGGTTTGGGAGAGAGGGGACGCCCCATCCCCCGGCGCCCAGGCTCCCCTTTTCCGAGCCCAAACACAGATAACTTCGCAGAAATCGCGGGGGTTCGGGGGGGTGGGTAAGGCGAGAAAAGAAAAAGGGGGAGATGAGGCTGAACCCTCCTCCACATCTAGAAGGTGCTCAGGCCTCCGAAGTTGTGGCCGCTCCCCCCGCAGCCCTTTACACCCCATAAACGGTAACAGCCCTCATTTTCTTTTATGGCGCTTGGGGCTGGTCGGTTGCTTGGGCTCTGCCTCTGTCAGGACTTGTGCTTGGGAGGGGTGCGCGGGGCGGGGCCCAGAAGGGGCCCCCGGCAGGCCTGGCAGGGCGCGGGGGCGGAGGCCTTCAGTCCCCTGAGAGCCCCCGACTGTCCGTGCCCGCGGCCACGTTGGGGCGGCCGGGCTCCAGTTTCCCTCCTGGCAGATTCCTTAGGAGCCAGATACTCAGCTCTCGGTCCTGCCGCCGCCACCCCCACTCCAGCTCCCACCCCCTCCCCCTGCCAGGGAAGAAGGCCCCCCGGAATCGCTCTGGATCCGGTTTGGGAAACTCTTGGGGCTCCAAGATGAAAGAGTGGCCGTTCCCAGCCACTGGCCACCCGTACGCGACACCCCAGCCCGACTTCTCTGAGGCCTCCCCGCAGTCTCGCAAATGGACACAAAGCCGAGAGCAGGGCTTCGCCGACCCTTGTTATCCAGCGTTCATCCGCTGCCTTCATCGCCAGACAGCCGGCCTGGTAGGCAGAGCTGAGGCCCGTCCGAGCCTGGCTGCTGCAGGTTTGGGCTCCCGAAGGCCCGCTAGAGACTAAACTGAGGTTCTGTCCTCCTCCGTTTCAGTCCGCCCCCCACCTCAGACTCTACCCAGGCTCCCCTGTCCCGGAGAAGAAGGTGCAAAGAGCTGACCCGCAAAAATTAGAAAAGAATCAATATTTTATTTGGCAAAAAGTTAAATATTTCAACACAATTTGGTCAGTAGGCCTTGAGGTAACTATTGCAAAATATACAGTGTACGTTCAGCCTGATGGAAACCCCAGATTCATCAAGGATACAAATCTACGGTAGCCCCATGGCGGTTTCATAGTGTATAATTTATTATCAATAAAATTAACTCCATTACAATAAGCATTCATTTTCCCCCAATTAAAATTAAACGTAAACCATAGGTAGTAACCTTCTGCACATACGTATAGCTCCAAGTTTCCTCACTGTTTGGTGCAAAAGCAATATTCAAACTTGTTTGATTACTTTTTCTTTAATATGTGGATTATATATATACAATGGACAAGACAGGTCTATAGAGCATGTGAAGACTAAAATGTCCGCATTTCAAAAATGGAGAAAACCGTGAATCTATGCGTCCAGGAGAACCCTTTCTTTTCTTTTTAAAAAATTTTATTTCACTGGGAAATCCTTACAGCTAGTTTACAATCAAAGGTTAACAGCCTAGTTATACAGAAGACATATTCCACTACAGAGCTATACCCCTATGCAACTGTTTTCTCCCCTCATAAACAACCTGAGTTCAAATCGAATTCTAGCTTTCACAATCACAACGGGTGCATCACCCATCACAGAAGTTTGAGTCACAAAACATAATTACCACAATAAAACACAGTGTTCAAGTATCTGGGCAGATCGTTCTGCCGCACAAAGAGCAAATTAAATTAACTACACAGACTAAACACTATACAGCCCGCCGTCAACACTTGTGCATTATAAAAAGGTAGTTTTTTTTTTGTTTGTTTATTTGTTTTAAGCCAGGAACAGGTAGATTTTTTAAAAATATACACAAGCTAGCACATACAGCCATCAGCGCTAATACCCCCCCCTTTTTTTCTGTCTTATAGAAAATGGAAAGCTTACAATACCTCCTCCATCAAAGCGGCAGGCCAAGGAACCAGCCTGAGCAGGGTTTGCCAGGGGGAGATGAGGCCTGGAATTTAGAGCCGCTTTCTGCGGGGTGGTGGAGGCCGGGGTGGGGTGGGGGTAGGAGAAGGGGACGGGCAGTTCTCTCTCTCTAGCTCGCTCTCTTTTCAAATTAACTTGAGTCACATCACTCGTCTTTTGCTCGGTCCTTGTTGATTTTCTTCATTTTCATCCTGCGGTTCTGGAACCAGATCTTGACCTGCCTCTCGGTGAGGTTGAGCAGTCGGGCCACCTCGTACCTGCGGTCCCTGGTGAGGTACATGTTGAACAGAAATTCTTTCTCCAGTTCCAGCGTTTGGTGTTTTGTATAGGGGCAGCGCTTCTTCCGCGTGGAGCGAGCATGGAGCCAGTTGGCAGCCGGGTTACCTGCGTGGGAGCGAGAGATAGGAGGGATTTAGGAGGAGAAGAAGCACACCCACCCCTCTCCGCTGGGGGTTAGGAAAACTCCTGTGGTCTTCAGCCAAAGTTCAGGACGCTGCTGAATTGGTTAGGGAAGGCAGGCGAGCCTCCAACACAATGGAACCCTGGCCCAGAGACGCAGGGACGGTCACTTACAATTGCATGCCGTAAAACCTCGGCTCCCTCCTCCCCTCTGAGGCCCTCCTTTCTCTTCCTCTGTCCTCCGGTCCCCTCCTCTCCTTCCTCCCGCTCTCCGCACATTGTGTAAGAAGTGAAATTTGAAAACAGATCTCTTTCTTGCCACACAGGGGGAAACCACTCTGCCCTGTATTCCTTAGTGAGATTAATATTCTATTCTCCCTCTCACTGACTATCTTCCCTTCCCAGCTTTCCTTCTACTACTCTCCCCACTCCTTATTTTGACCTCCCTGGAAGGCCGTGGGAGCTGGGCAGGCCGGCACGGCGCCCCTAGGCACCCCAAGACCGTTGATCACTTCTCGGGTTTATTTGAATAATCTAGCATGGGGACCCTCGTGTCCCGGTCGCCTGCAGCTACATCTTGGGCAGGATTTACACCGCCCCTGGCTGGAGCAAGAAGTGGAGAGAATCGGCAGTCTTCCCCAGCGTCCCGGGTCAGGCTGCCCCGGCTGGCTGCAGTTGCTGCCGCCGCTCCCGCACAATCTAGCCGCACAAAAGACTTTCTCTGCCGCGCTGCTTTCGAAGAATCTCCCAAAGTGTCTCTGTCTTGGTCCCGGGCAGCCAAGGAAAGGGGCGGTGGGTCTTGGCTCGTACCCGCAGCGCCTGCCCCGCCCCCTCTCTCGGCAGCAGCCGCCTCCCCTCCCCCGGAGCCCGGCGCGCCCGCTTGTCACTGCTTTCAGGACTTGGGGCCCCATCCGAGGCCTCCCAAACAGCAACTTCTGGCTCCCGGCCTTTGCTCATGAGGCTCCCAGCGCGGGCGAAGGCTGGTTCCGGAGAAAGCTGGTGGGCCGGCAGATCCGGGTTGCCGGCGTGGAGGCGGTGGCTGGTCTGGAGGGAGGAGACACTTACTGGGATCGATGGGGGGCTTGTCTCCGCCGCTCTCATTCTCAGGATTGTTTTCAGAGAAGGCGCCTTCGCTGGGCTGTTTTTCTCTATCAACTGGAGGAGAACCACAAGCATAGTCAGTCAGGGACAAAGTGTGAGTGTCAAGCGTGGGACAGTCACCCCTTCTGGCCGACAGCGGTTCAGGTTTAATGCCATAAGGCCGGCTGGAGGGCAAGCCCGCGAAGGAGAGCGCGCCGGGCGTGGGCTCCAGCCAGGAGCGCATGTACCTGCCGTCCGGCGCCGCCGCCGCCACGGGCGCCTGGGGGTGCACGTAGGGGTGGTGGTGATGGTGGTGATACACTGCCGCGGGCACCGCATTGGCGCCCGCCGCGTGCACCGGGTTCCACGAGGCGCCAAACACCGCCGCCTTGGACTGGAAGCTGCACGGGCTGAAATCGGGGTGCTCCGCCAGCGCCGCGGCCTGCCGCGGGGGCTGGCCCAGGGCTCCCGGCGCGTAGCGGCCCGCGCCCAGCTCATCCGCGGCATCGGTGCCCAGCAGGAATGAGTCCACGTAGTAGTTGCCTAGGGCCCCGGTGGTGGCCATCGCCGTGCCCCGCGCCCGGCCGGCCTGGCCCGACCCGCGGAAATTATGAAACTGCAGATTTCATGTAACAACTTTGTAGCACCAGGGGGAAGTACAGTCACCTAATAAGTTGCCGGCGCCCGCGCCCCCATTGGCCGCGCGCGTCACGTGCCCGCCCGACAGAACAATAACGCGTAAATCACTCCGCACGCTATTAATGGCCCAGTGTTTTGCAGTCATAATTTTTATAGCAAAAGCCATATGTTTTTATGCAAAGGGATCGCAGCGCTCCACGATCGGGTTTATTTTAATTGTGGCCAACGAAGATTAAAAGATCAAATCTGGCCTTGCCGCTGTACTCCCTTCCCCTCCCACCGCCACCACCAGACACACACTTCTTAAGCGGACTATTTTATATCACAATTAATCACGCCATCAGCAAGGCGCGGGTCCCGCGTGCGAGTGCGGCCGGCGGAGCCCCTCACATAAAATTAGACAATAATTGAAGCCATAAAAAGGCAGCCAAATCGCATTCTCGCTCTACTGTATTTAAATCTATATTTATGATATTTCATAAGGAGTTATTGTTTCAGAAGCCACACAGGCTGGTGGGAAGTTGGGAACGACCAACAGATCCGTTTGACTCGTCGTGGCTCCCAGCTGTAAAAATTTACGAGGACTTGGAAAGGTTAAATTAAACTGTTGTGTTTGGTTGGCGAGCTCCCTGTAAATAATCCTTGTGGTCCCAGGAGATGCGAGTTTACCCGGGGCCGGTCGAGAAAAGTCAAATTCAACGCAGTATCCGTCCCAAACTGAGCCACCACCTCCCCTGTCGGAGGGCGCTGGTCAGGGACGGGCCGCCGAGAGGGCAGCACCTATTGTGGGTCCCCGGAATCTGCCCGACTGGAGCGCAGGACGCCCGGACAGCAACCAAATTCGCCGCTGAGCCTCCAGCGAGGGCCCGACCGAGGAGCGGCCAGAAAGGGAATGGCCAGCCGTCCCTGAGGCGATGGGCTTGAGGACCTGGTTGTGACGCGCACTCGGCCCCAACCCCGCGCACACGCGAGCCCCTCGCGCCCTGCTCGTGGTCAGCCCGGAATCACTATCCCCCACCGCCCCACCGCCCCCCGCCCCTGGCGGACGCAGCAGGCGGCCCAGCGCCCTGCTCCAACCTCGAAGGCCCTAACGCTGAGCTCTGCAGGCCTCGTCGCATTCCCTGAATCTGAGCTGCGAAAAAACACGAGGCAGTATCAATGAAAGGCTAGCCCGATGGCAAAAAGGCAGACCCGCCTAAGAGATCTCGCGGCTCCAATAGCTGGGAGGCCCGCACCGGAGCGGTTGGCCTCCGGGCCCCCGTATGAGTCCTGCAGGGCTCCTTCCTTCCCGGCTCCTATCCCGGGCCCGCCTCGTTTACCCACCCGCACCGAGGCTCGGCAGAGTTTCAAGGCCCGAAGCGAGGGGCCGCAGCTCAAGTCCAGGGCTAGAAATTAAAACGGGGAGGGGCACAGGGCATTGACTTTTAATCCCATTCCTTAGTTTGGCCAAATTGAGGAAGGTATTTCTCACCCCTTAGAGTCTTTCAGAGGTAAATTAAAAGGCCTCGGCCTGGATGTTAATTGAAAAACAAAAACAAAAAGCTACTCCAAACCCGAACAGAAAGAGGCGACTCCTAAAAACGGGGTAATTAAATTCACGTGTGAACACTGTGTTTGCAAGAGAGTGTTTCTCATTAGCCCGCTTCCCTGGCGGCGAGGGCGGGCGGGCGGCATCGGTCGCTTCCATCTTCTTTTTTGCCTTCATCCTCCCCAACTGTTCCAGTAATCCCCCAAACCCTGATACACCCCTATCCCAGGTGGGGACCCTCAAATGCCAGGCTCTCCCCGAGAATAAGGCTGCGAAGCCGCGCAGAGACCAACCGGGTGCCCCTTCCTCGGCCCGCGCCGGAAGAGGGAAGTGGCCGACACAATGAACTCCGACGTGGCCGGTCCTGGCCGCCTCGGCCCCCTCCTCCCTAATATTTTCTTTTCTCTGTAAATTCCTCCGCCTTATCCGCACCCTCACCGTAGCCCAGGGTGTCCCAAATATCGACCTCTTAGATTTTCATTAAGAAAAATTAACCCTGGAGGAAACCTTCACTCCTAATTGTAATTGCCTGCCAACGGGCTGGATACGCCTGCTTGCTGTTTCCTTTTTTTTTTTTTTTGGTAGCCAGAGAAGGCACCAGTGATTATTAGTATTTTTTAAAATTAAAAGGCTGGGTTTCTTTAAATAGCCTTAGCGCCCCCAAATAGGACGCTTACTAAATAATTAGCAGGCGTTGAGAATTAAGCAGTCTTTACTGATGCCTAGAAAGGAGGGAAATCACAAAACTAAATGTTATCCCTATTTAGCCCACAGGTTTGGGGAGAGAATATTCAGGCTTTTGTGTCTGCTTTTATTTTGGAAGTGAAAAGGATTGTATGTGCATACAGAAACAAGAAATGGGTGTGATTACAAACTGCCTCTTCTAGCCTGAGAGTTCAAAAACCTTGGCCTCCAAAACAAATCCAATACTCAGGTCCTGAAAATGGCAGGGAGGAATTGAGGCGAATGCCCTATGCCGGCCTTTCAGATAACAGGAGGGCAGGCTGAGCAGCGAAAATAGTTCCTGGGCTGCGGGAGCTGGGAAGGGAAGCGCTGCTCCGTGGGCTTTAGCCTAAAGGCCCACACGTGTGTTGGGGGATATGGAGGGGTAGAAGTTGTTTTCAGTTCCCTGTAGCGAGAATGGTCCCTCTGGCTTCAAACCATGGCCTACAACTTGGAACACGGACTCAAGTTTGTATTCCAACGGTTCTGGAATTTAGGATTCCTTTCCCCTATTATTTGAAACAGACTGGCACTGGAAGGGTTCCCTTCTCTAGCATCTGTCCCCACAAGGATGCCATATCTAACATACTCTGAACCTGACAGAAGTTGCTGGCAAGCAAGCAGCCAATCTTTGCCCTAGCGGGGCTCCCTTATCGCGGTTAAAGCCGGAGCCTGGACTCGCAGGCCGGGAAAGCCGAGGAAGCTTCCCGGCAGAGTTCCCTGCGTGACGCTCCACCGAGCCTGGCTAGGCCTCAGCCCAGGTCTCAGCCTCAGCTCCCCAGTGAAGTTGGCGACAGGCCTCCTTGCCCTCGGAGTGGGCACACAGAAACGCCGCGAATGCCCCTAATCAGATCTCCCAGGCCGCCGCGGAGTAGAAACGCCAGGCCGCCGCCATCCGGTCGTGATCGTAACCGAGGCCTTGTCTGCTCCGTGGCATACCAGGCCCAGATCCACACCCTCGACAGCCGTGCCCCTCGAGCCCTTCCTCTGCAGATTCTGACCTCTACTTGAACGCGCATACAAAAATAAGCTACCCCCCGCCTCCACCGCTCTCCCCAAGCAAGCCCTGGATCTCTCCCGGTTCCCTCCCAAAGGAATAGTTGGGGAGGAGAGGAGGTGGAGATAGAAAACTGGACATAGATCGAAGGTGAAAGAAAAGGAAAGAAAAAAGGGAAGGCGTAAAGAAGAAAGAAAAAAGAGGAAGGAAGGAGGGAAGGAAAGAAGGAAGAGTCAAAGGCAGCTCATGGGAGTAGAGGGCGGTTTACAGAGAGAAGGGTAAGTGACAATTCCAGAATCCCAGCTCCTGTTAGCCCTGTCCCTCATAATTTAGACTGAGTCTGCACTGGCAAAGGGATCTTTCCTGATCTCGTACCCTGGATTGGGGCTGGAGGTGTCCCAGCCTTGCAGGAGAATGTCAGAGTCCCTAGCCAGGCGCAGGCCTGGAGCGGGGGAGGCTCAGGATTGAAGCGTGCGCCCCTGACCTTGAATGGCCCGAAGCCCAGAATTCCTACCACGCCCCTGGCGTCCGCGAAGGAGCAGCTAACCTGACCGTACCTGCTCCGGGCCAGGTGGGGGCGGGGGGGTTGAGGCCAGCAGCCTGGCAGAGCGCTGAGGAGGCAGCGTCGAGGCTCCTGCGCGGGATAAGCCGAGGTTGCCACCGCAGGCCTGGCACGACCAGGGCCCGGATGCCCCGCCCGGCCCGGCCCCCGCGCGCACAGGTACCTGAGACGATTTCAACTGAAGTAATGAAGGCAGTGTCGTGCTGTCGAGAGAAAGGTGGATCCCAACAACAGGAAACTACCTAAATCACCGACCAGTTCTGGTGCTGCCCGCGCGGAGCTGCCTCGCCCGCCGCCACTGCCGCCGCCGCCGCCAGAGGACAACCCTGTGATCGCGCCCGGCCCCTCGCCAACCTGCGCCCGCCGCTGTCACTGTGTGTTCCGGGCTGCCGCTAAGGCATCACGGAGGGAGAAGCCACCGGCCCCGGTAAGGTAAACCTGGGAGAAGAAGGGAAGGGAGGTAAAGGAGAGAGAGGAAAATGGAAGGAGGGGAGAAAGCGAGAAGAGAGGAGGGAACGAGCAGTGTGCGGGCTGGTTTCCCAAATCTTGCAGCTCAGCGACCCGGCGCGGCGCCGAGCGGCGGCAGCCCTGGGCGATTCGAAAGCGCAAGGGACAGCAAGGAGTCCGGCTCCCTGTCTGGCCTCGGCCTCCCGTGCTCGCTCCCTGCCACTCGTTCTCCCCCTCTCTCCCTCCCCGCCAGCCAGCCAGCCAGCCGGGGTGCGCGCTCCTGCGCCCCCTCCCCCCTGCTGTCGCCCCCCCCCACCTCCCGCGAGCAGGAAACGCGTGGCCCCGCCGAGGGCGACCAGGTCGGGGAGGCCTGCTGGGGGAGGGAGCACCCATGCAGCCCCGCCGCGGTCTACCTAACCGCTGCTGCGGACGCTAGTGACGCGCTGTGGGCCCAGCCTGCTCCCCGGAGTCCTAGGCTGGGGGTCATTTAGCACCCGGAGACCCACGAAATAAGCAGCCTCTGCGAACCTCCCGGGGGTCTCCCGAAAGAAATCCTGTTTGGCTTCCTCTGTCTATGCAGCTCCCCTCTCAACTGAAACCACTGGTCCAAGACAGCCACAATCCAGATATACTAGCAAGTCATAAAACTGAACAAAAGCCGACAAACCTTACGGCACCAGGGCTATAGGGCCCAGACAAATTACGACCGTCTAGGTAATATTTAAATAGATGCCTAAAGTAATTGCAGGGGGCGCGGGCTAGTCCTCCTGTTGTAAAAGTGGTGGACGGGATAAAGTGGAAGGTGAAGATAAGAAGTCAAAAAAAAAAAAAGAGGTAAAATTAAAAAGCTTCATTCCACAGCTTTTATTCTATAAGAACATAAACATCGTCTTTTTCCACGCACAGCAGCATTACAATATTAATTTATTCTGATTTAAGATTAGAAGTAAATAGAGCTAGAACTAACATTTATAATAACGATAGAATGCATTTGCATAAAACAAGATTGGCAATTTTTCATAATAATAGACATTTATACAGATTTGTATTTTATAGTTTTTTCTTTTTCTGCACCTACAGGTTTGACCCTTTTATGCATGTAACTTCACAGTATAAAGGAAACCCAACAGTGTCTCCCTTCTCTAGTCTATTCCGCTTGCCCCAGCCCTCCTTGGCTTCCGTGAATTTTAGAAAGAAAAAAAAAGAAAAGAAAAGAAAAAAGGGAAAAACGAGGAAAAAAACCTCCACAAGATAGAGAGAATTATGGTGTGCTTGTTGTGTTACCAGTGGTAACAATTATTTAATGACAAAAAATCCACTAAATCTGCAGGTATAAACAAAACAACATATGATTATTTATCTACAGCCAGAAGGGCATGGAAATTCAGACTGAAGTAATTTAGTCCCACAATGCGAGACCTTACACAAACTGGAAGAGAAGTTTCCTTCTCCTGGTCATTCTTTTCTTCCTTTAAAGCTGGGATATCTTACAGAGGAAGGAAAAATTAATCTTTCTGACTTTCTCAGTTTTGCCAATCAGCCCACGTCAAGCCCTTTTGCCAACCTGTGTGTCCATGCCTGCAAGCCCTTCTCTTTGCCAAGGAAGAAAGGAAGAAAGAAAAAAGAGACCCAGGGGCCTGTATCCCCTGATTAAACACAGCCCAGCACTCCAGGCAGGCAAGCCCGGTGGCAGCTCCTTGCACCATTGACCTCAGGCCAGACACCTCAGCTGCCTACAATGCGACCTCCGCCTTCTGGCTAGGTTTGCCGGCCCTGCAGGAAACCAGCTCGACCAGGAGGACAGAGGCCATTTCAAGCAGTGGAACCCCAAGACAGCAAACCATCCCTGTCACCGCTTTACATTTAGGACAATATCTCTGTATATAGAATTTAGCGCTATATGGCTTTTCCCCCCAGAAAACAACAAATAAACCAGCACCAAGCAAACAGAAAAAGAAACAAAAAGTCAGAACAAACCAGCCCTGCACAGATGGAACAGCCAGCGAGATGGTGAGTGTGGGAGGGAGGAATGGGGCTCCGGCACAGGTGCGAGTTCCTGGGCAGAGCCGAAGACAGAGGGGGCAGAATGGCCCTCTGGAAGCGAAAAGAACCGCATTGCCTGGAGCTTCATCAGGAAAAATTAAAGTTGGCTGTGAGCTCCCGGATCCGGTTTTCTCGGTTCATTTTCTTCAGTTTCATCCTGCGGTTCTGAAACCAGATTTTAACTTGTCTGTCCGTGAGGTGGACGCTGCGGCTGATCTCTAGGCGCCGCTCTCGAGTAAGGTACATGTTGAACAGAAACTCCTTTTCCAGCTCCAGCGTCTGGTGCTTGGTGTAGGGGCAGCGTTTCTTCCGGCCGCTCTTTGCAGTGAGCCAGTTGGCTGCGTTTTCGCCTTTGGAATTGCCTGGCATTTAAGAGAATAAAGAGGGGAAGGTTAAATTGAGGCCACGCGGGCTGCACACAGGGGTGAATTCGGATCGTGCCTACCGTAAGAGGGATGCCCTGAGTCACACGGAGAGAGTTATGCCCCCCTTTAGCTTGCCCAGGGAGAGCAGCTCCTCCAAAAGTCATGTGCAAAATCGAGTGGGCCTCCAATCTACACCTACTCTCCCAATTTACATTTGCCTCCGCTTTTTTTCTAAACACCTGTTTTAACACAAAACTGCCAGGTGCCTGCAGAAGGAACGGCCTGGGAGGGCAGGCTGTATATCTTGAACTTAACGCCTTTCTGTGCTTCTCGCCCCGAGGCAGACTAGCATTTCCTGCAGCCCCCAGGCTGCGGGCGCAGACTGGTTTCTTGGAAGGGGGGGGCGGGCCACGTGGCTGTGTCTCACTCCAGTTCCCTGGTTGCCCAAGGCCTGATGAGGAGAGGAAGAAGGACATAGATGGGACATGGGGAAGGCACGAAAAACTGATTGGGGGTCAAGGGCCCTGCCTCACGTCTCTCCAGGAGCCAGGGACGTGCAATCTGGGCGATTTCGAGTTCCAGGGGAAGCGAAATGGCCCCTTTCTGACTCTCAGAGCAGGGCCCAGGCATCCGGGCTGCATATGCCTTTTCTTCTCCCTGCAACGAGGATTCCCATCCCTCCGGCAACTTTGAGAAAAGCAAGGGGGATCGTAAACTCGAACTTCGCCGGTTAATGGGCTTATTTATTGGTGCTGGCGGCTGCTTATTTTGGACGCCTTACAAACATCCGCGCTATCTACGGGCGAGACACATTCCCTCCCTCCTCCTCCCCCCCGCGTGGGCCGCGCCTGGCAGGCTGGGCCCAGACCACCGCTTAGGGTGCTCCGGGGCTCGGCTCGGAGAAGGGCACGCACAAGAGGGGAGTTGCTTGCCGGTGTCCTCGCCCCCAGCCGGAGGACGTCTTGGTGTGGGGCGCTAAGCCTGACATGAATTTTTACTGCGTTCCCACGCCCAAATATTAAAAAGCAAGTTCACAAGGTCAGCCTGCCTGCAGTTCGGGCCAAGGCCGACCGGCTGCCGTGCGGACTCCTGGCTCTCTGCTCCTTCCCTTCTCTGGGTCTGCCTGTCTGCTTGCCCGCCTGACTGAGGCCCTTCAGCGCGCCCTGCTTACCCAGGGAGTCCTTCTCGGGCGAAGCTTTGCTGCTCTCGGAAGGGGCGGGGGAGAGCTCCTCCGCAGCCGAAGACGACGCGTGCGCCTCCTCGTCGCCCTGCGAGCCCCCGCCGCCGCCACCGCAGGCCAGCGTGGGGGGCGGCGGCGAATCGAGGGCTCGCTCCTTCCGGGCTGCATCCGCAGAACCGGAGGCGAGCGCGGGTGGCGGGTCGAAGCCGCGCCCCGGAGGCTGAGCAGGGAACGGGCCGGCGCCGAGCTGCTGCGCGCCGCCGCCGCTGCCGTAGCCCTTGGCGGTGCCATAGGCCTGAGAGAGGCGGAAGTAGCCAGGCACTGGCACCCCGCTGGAGGTGCCCAGGGCGCAGCCGTCAGGCGGCGGGCCCCGCGGGAAGGGGCCCATCTCGGCAGCGGCGGACGAGCCTTTGGGGCATTTGTCAGCCGAGTCGTAGAGGCAGTAGGAGCTCTCCTCTTTGATGTTCTGCGCGAAAGAGCACGAGGTGGCCTGCGGCGGGGGCTGGGGTGGTTGTGGCGGGGGCGGCGGCTGCTGCTGGGGCTGCGGCGGCGGCGGCCCTTCGGGTGGCTCCATCCGGCATGACCGGGGCGCTTCCAGCCACAGATCTATAGGCGCGGGCGCGTAGCCGTGAGCCCCGGGACCCAGGCCCCCGCTGCCACCACCGCCGCCCGGCGACGCCGCCTCATTGCGCTTGCCTCCCAGAGCCGGGAAGAGCCCGCAGCTCTGCAGCCCGTAGGGCAGGTCGGCGGCCGACGGCAGGTAGACCCCGCCGTGGGCATAGTAGCCGCCGCCGCCGCCCCCCGCGCCGCTGCCACCACCGCCAGCCTCGCTTCTGCCGGAGCTGATGAGCGAGTCGACCAAAAAAGAGTTCGCGGCGGGGCTCTCCGAGCATGACATTGTTGTGGGATAATTTGGCGAAGGAAGCAGATAGCCCTTTCTGGCTGACATTTCTTGTGCAAAACATGCTGAATACGATTAGCAATCCCCCCGCACCGCGGCGAGCGCCCGCAGCCAATCCTGAGCCAGAGTTTCCGCGCGACCACTCCCAGTTTGGTTTCGTAGGCGCGGGGCCGCTCTCCGAGGGCGCCCTCCGAGCCCGCGATTGATATAAATATGTAATCTGTATTGATGGGCCGCGAGACGCACACCCAATACCTCAGCCCAAAGGCCAGGAGCTGCGGGGGCAACCCCAACGTGGCTGGTGGGGGCCCTGGCCCCTGGGCTCGCTCCGCCCATGCCCAGACGCGCGCCCTCCTTTGGGGCCTGTTTGAAGGGCCCCTGGGCCCCGCGCAGTTAACAAGTGGGGTGTTTACGGTGCGCACCCCGGCCCGCCTTGGGTGCTCCCCATTTTAATTTCGGAATCAGCCACCAGACCTCGGTGCACTCTAGACACTAAGGGGGGCTGTCAGGGCCTCAAGCTCTTCCCATTCAGCCCTGGACCTGGAGCTGTCTCCCCAAGGTGGTGGACCTATTCCTAAGGTCACCAGGATCCTCAGAGTGTCCGAAATCCAGAGCAGACTGGAAGCCGGCAGTTGCTGCTTCTTTCTTGCATCCCTCACAGAACTCTCCCCAAAATGCAACGCCCTGGCCTCTCAACCCGGTACGCGCTCCGCTCCTCCTCCGCCCGTGGGTTGATCCAGTTAGGAAGTTTACCTATGGCGTGCTCACCTGGCTTGCCGTCTCTGCAGCTTCTGTCGGTGAACCTTCGCGGGCTGCCACGAGTGGGGGGTCGAGGCGACTGACCACTTTGATTGAGAGACTTCCCCACCCTTTTACTCCAAGGCCAGAGCGAGGTCCAGCCACCCCGCAGCCACATGGCCCTGGCAGCCTCCAAGCTCATACGCCTTTGGGGGAAGTGAAAGAAAACATTGATCTTCAGGGTTTTTGGCTTACCAGGAGGCGAAGACCTGGAGGGGGAAACTTGGAGGGGGGTGGCAAATGGACACCTTTGCCACACAATTCTCCTGGAACTCTCCCTTTAGCCTTGGCATTCGCACGCTGCCGGAGGCTACGACAAGAACGAATGTCACCACACTCCTGCCTCTCGGTCCCCTCCCCTCTTCCTCCCTCCCCTCCAAACCCACGGCTGGGGCATCCCTCACTCCCGCAGTGTGCGCATTTTAACGAGGCCCGCGGTGAGGAAATCCGTTCTCTGTGAGGCCTGGCTGGGCTCGTGGCCCAGTTATAGGCGCGTTCGGAGGCCAGGCCCTTTGCTCAACAGACACCGGGGCCTCCTTCTTCCCTGGCCGTAGGGACCGCGCTCTCAGTCAACTGGAAACGGCAGGCCCAGGGCGCTAGCCCCCAAGTGTGGGCCTCATACATGTCTCAGGAAATGCGACCTTTTCCGGCCGGATCCAGGGAGCCCAGGAGGCCGCTGCCTTGCCCCTGGCCTACGGGCTAGAGCTCTCCAGGATGCCCCAGGCCTGCCCACTCCGCCAGCTCCGGTCCCTGCAGAGGGCTTGGCTGGAGCTGCTGAACTCCGGGATCCCGCTGCGGGCGGCGGCGGGGAAAGACCCTTGCCTTCCGGGTGACTTGCCAGGCACTTGGCCTTGTTCCTCCCAATATGAACTCAGTCGGAGGAGGAAGCCGAGCCTGAGAGGACACAGAGAGCGCGTATGCGAGAGCTGGCGGCAGAGCCCTGGTGCTGGCTTCTGAGATGCAAGTAAGCAGTTGCGGTCTCTGCCGGCAGCGGCTGCTCGGCGCGCAGCACCCGGAGGCCGTGCCACCGCTTGCGCTGCGCTCCAGCCACTTACACCTCTGCGCCCTGTGGTGACCAGCTCTGCGGACTGGACGTCTGGGGTGGAGAAGAGAGGGATAGAGAGAGAAAGACAGGAACAGAAGGAAAGAAGGACAGAGGGAGAGAAAAGAGAGGGAGAAAAGGGGAGAGAGAGCATGAGAGAGTCGGCTCTCTCCAATCCGACAGGGTCTTGAGGCTGTAGTAACGACGCAGCCGAATCCAGTGAGGGGTCTGTGGCGAGAGATCAGGATCTGTCCTTCACTCTCCATATCGCTCAAACGCCCAAGGCCAAGGCAACTTTTAATCGGGCTAGGCCCACGAGGTCAACGAACTTGAGTACCAAAAGCTTCAGACCAAGCAGCCCAGGATCCTTCCCCAGATGGGCTTGGCCCGTACCCACCTTGCAAGGAGAGTGAAACTGACTGGAACTCTGGTGCCTGAGAAGGGGGTTTTGCCCCTCAGCACTGTCCATACCTCTCAGGAAATCTCAGGAAATCTCTGCCCAGTGGGAAGTAGGTTCCAAGTACAAGAGAGGGTCCCTTGAGGAGAATGAGCTCCAGCAGGCCAGTGAGCCAGGAGTTGGTGCCTTTTCAGACAAAATGCAGAAAGCGACTTCCCAGCCCACAGGTTAGGAAAGACCAGTGGCCGCAGCAGAGAACGCTTGAGATGGTGAAGGCTAAAAAATTAAGTGAAAGACAACGCTCTAAAGGATCTAAACCTGTCTTTCTTAACCTTTTTGGAAGTTAAAGCCCCCTTTGGTAAATCTAAGGCCACGTTCTGACTCTTATCCTGTGAAAAATGCACATCTGTGCATTCCCACAATTTGACCCGTTATTTTCAGGGAGTTCACAGACCCCTCAAAGCCTTTTCCTTGGGGTCTCCAGAATGTTCCAGGACTCTCCGGGAAATCAGCAGCCCTGCCAGTTTGACTAGTAAGACAAGCTGGGTACCCGGCTGTAGGCAGCTCAGGCCCAGTCTAGTTAGAGCTCTGTAGGGTGGCCAAATGGGCTTCTAGGCTGAACGGGATCCCAGAGCATGCACGCTCCAACCAAGGTTACAAATAGTCTGGTAGCGCATCCGCTATGAGAAGGCCGCCTCAGCTGTGGAGTAGAGGAGGTGGAAGGCCCGCTGAGGGCTCACACACCATGGCATTGGCACTTGGGTCTTCATGGACCTTTGGGGAAAGCTGGATGTTTCTCTCCAGTGTCTTTTCCCCCCTTCTAATAAACCAAACGTGACGTTGAGTTTGTGCTATTTCTTGCTTGGAAAAAAAAAAAGAATATGTAAGCCTGTGTGGGATCCCCTCTCTGGCCCAGACTGCCACTCCACCTCCACCGCTGAGCGGAGAGTGTGTGGAGAGCCCGCAGATGCGCCTGGGAAGCAGACTGGCCTGCCCGGCTGGCTGGTTCGAACAAGAAGATATCCACACAGCAGAAGCTCAAGTAAAACGCCTGCTGCCTTCTCAGTCTGTCTCAGAGCTCCCAGCATCCCCAACCGCCCCCAAGCCTCCACATTCCCCAGACTGTAACACCGAGGTGTTAGCTTCCTCAATAAAATATTCCATTTATCGATCATCTCAGCTTTCCGGGGGTTCCCCACCCCCAAGAGATTAAGAAAAACAATTCAGTTGCAGCATGGGTTGGCTTCTGGACACTCTCTCTCCCTCTTGACCATTTACCTTCTTTTTTTCTCTTTCACCCTCTTTCCCAGCTGCCGAATTTCTCTCTTGTTGGTCAGGATGCCTTTGACCTCAAACTCTCTGGTGTCTACTTGCTTCAACCAGGCCTGTGCAGCTGCCAGGGCCCACGTTTTATTTAGGAGTAAATATTGCTCATTTCTACCTGGTTAATTACATGTCCCTTCAGCTATGGAGCCGAAGTAAATGCCAGGCTGGTGAAATAAGCCCTTTGGCAAGGATTACCATGCAGTTCACCAGATAGCGGATTGCTTCTCCTGAGTAGGCCCTTGCAAACCACGAGAAACAATAAACTGTTATTACCAAAAAATATTCTTATAAAAAATACCAGGTACTGAGATTGAGATAGCCAGTAAACAATCTGTATCTGGAGGTCACTCTCGATGCTTTCTGGGCTCAGAATTATCTGATCAGCTGTGGAGTTGAGGTGCAGCCCCAGAGAGGAAAAATAAATGCTACTTCCACAAATCCAGCTTTAACAAAAATTCTGGACTTTTTTGATTCACGCATTTACCGCATATTTAAAATTTGGGGGGTGAGCAGTAAACTTCTTCTCCTGTTCATCTTTAAGAATGTCAGCCTTTTCAGGGATACAGTATTTGATGTGTCTGCTTAGAATCAATCACGTGCAATGTGTCCCTAAATTTTTTTTCTATATCCAACCACTGAACTGGCCCTTCTCTCCTGATGGGGGGAGTGTTGGGGCCTTTTCATTCACCCCTCACATACACCCCTCAATTGCAATATCCTTAGTTTCATCCATCATAAACTGCCTCTGGCCTTGAAACTAGAGGCAGCTTTGGGATTTTAGGGAAGGCTCAGGCGGCAGAGAGCACCATGTGGGCGCCCACTCAGACCACGCTCAACAAAGACTAGTGACTGTGATCGGCAAAATTATACATGCACACACAGGCGGCACCTACTTTCTCTGAGACTCCCCCCCCCCCCGCCACTCACCCATGCTGAGTATATTTGTGAAAAGAAAATAACCATTTCGAGAAACGAATGAAAACATACTGGAATAAAAAATTTAAAACTAGGAAAAAAGGAAATTTGAAGCTGGCCTCTGAAATGTAAGTGATATGATTATCTTAAACTTCTTTTATGACAACTCTGATGGAGAAATTGTTTGATCAGAGTTTATCCTCAGTGCCAGCCTTTGAAAATGTATAGGTATTTACCAAGACATTTTTTTGCGCATTTGCAAAGTGTGCAAAGGATCTCATTTTTGCATCTAAGAAATTGCTGCGAAACTCCAGCCAGGTTTATAGCGGCACATTCCAAATAAGCAACATAGAATTCCCTGGCAGCCTCAAAAATATAATGCTACTTTTCTGAATTGGTCTTTTTTGGAACAAATGTTACCCCCAATCTGCTGGGCAAACCTAGAGATCACACATAGTAGGAAACCAGCTACCTCCCAGACTTCTGCCCCAGGGAATAAGCCTGCCCCAGTGGCTACGGTCGCTGACCACATCATTGTTTCGAGTAGAAACTTTCAGTTTTCCCCAGTCCCACCATCTCCCCCCACCCTTTTTTTTTTTTTTTTTTTACCACCATAGTCCCGTATCCCAGCACAGCCGGGACCCTTTTGCTTGGATGCTTCCCACCCCAGGCTCATCCCATTCTGAATATTTCTACAAAATCTAAAGATCGCCTTAGGTGAAATGCTGGCGCATAGAGTTAAAATCGTCAGCTTTTCCACTGAGGCCTCCCCCCCTGCTTTCCAACCTTAGGGGGTGACAAGAGAAGGGGGGTCGAGTGGGCTGAGCGCCTATAGCGTCACCCCCCAGCTCACAAACCCAGCCACTTTCCCAGCCCTGCTCAGACACCGGCCCCACTCCCGCCCCAGCCAGATTGAAATTGCTAAACTTGTGGCCTCTTACCTTGACACATTTCCGAAATCACTGCCAAGGGAAAGCTGGCTTCTCCGCGCCGCGACGCCTGCGAGGCCTAGAGAAGACGCGTTGCTTTAAATTACAGCACCAACCGCTACTTGACGGTGAGGCCCCCTTTTTTTGTCACGAAGGAGAGCGGGACAAGTGAAATAACGTAACGTGCCGCTCTTAGTATCAGAAGCGAACAAAGGCCAAGAAATGCGCTGGGGTTCCCGGCTCCCCGGCGGCTTTGACATTGATCGGAAGTGCGCCATCTCGTGGCGGCTGAGCGCCTAGGCCGGGCCCGAACTCCAGCCCGGAGCCGGGAAAGGAGAGCAGACTCAAGGCAGAGACAGAGCGAGAGTGTGCCCAGCCCGCTGCTAAAGAGATCTCATTTTTACATCTAAGAAATTGCTGCAAAATCCCAGCCGGGTTTATAGCGGCGCATTCCAAATATGCAAATTGGCCGGCCCCGGACGGGTTTACGACCACATTGTCACAGCCATCGGAGGATAGGCTTTTATAGGGCTCAGAAATCAAACCCGCGCCCGCTTGCCGCCCGCCCTCGAACAGTCCTCCTGGCTAGACTCTCTGTAGCAACTTGTGAGACTTGGTTAATCTTTAACCGTCCCAAAGGAAGTCTCCTTAAATCCTAGGCTTCCCTGCCCACTCCTTCCCTGCCCCCAGGAGAGTCCTTGTTCACCTCTGTGTGTCTATCAACCTAGGCATTCATCTCCGGGGTCCGTCCCATTCCTCTTTGAGTTTGATTTCCCCAGTCGCGTAAGTTAGACAAACACACAAACAAATAAACAGAGCGGGGCTATGGGGTCTGGGGCCTCTCTCCAAATTCCATCCTCTCTGCTGCTCTGATCCTGCCTGAGTGGCTAGGGAGAGAGTAGGGATGGGGGGGCGGTGGGCAACAAAAGGCTCTGGCCTTTCGCCCTGCTCCTCAAGGTTATGGGTGATGTCCAAATTTAAGGCAGAAGTTCAAAGGCAGGAAACAAAGAGGAAACCAGTATCTTTCTTTCCCCAAAGGGAAAAGGCAGCCTCAACCGGGAGCTGGGGAGAAAAGAAAGTGCTCTTAGAGACTCCTAAGACTCTGCTCTGTCTTTGTACCCAGACCAGTCTCCCTCTTGCTGCAGGGCTCCCCAGGGCACCCTAGAGTGTTTCCACTTCAGGCCTCCTAGTCTTGAGGTAAGTGAGTCCAGCCTGGGATCAGACCCACTGGCCACCTCAAGCCCCAGGGCTTTCTCCCAGGGCTGGGGTCAGTTTGAGAGGATGAAGCCCCGTATTCCAGGCCCTGAGATACCCCATTCCTGGGACCCCACTTCCCCATGTGAGGGAAGCCAAGGACCTGGCCATTCACCTTGGCTTCCTAAGTTTGGCTTCTAATGGAATTAAATCCTAAGTCACCTCCCCACCCGCTCAGGGGCCTAGTAACTTGCCCCTTTCCTAAGGGGGAGTGGTGTTGGTGTTGGGGGGGGGCAGACATTTGGCAGTAAAAGGCAAGCGGGGAGAGAAATGTCACACCAGGACCCAATACTCAAGTTTCCACAGTCTTTATTTTCCTTGTGCCCTGTCACCTGTATACATGCTGCGACATACGCAGTGGGTGAGAATGGAGGACAGGCCAATACTCCTGTTACAAACAGAGCCACCAGACGCTTCTTAACACAGGGGGGCAGAGGAGATTTAATGGAAGGGTGCCTGCCTTTCTCAGCTGAGGTCCCCAGACCCTGGAGGGCCGAACAACCTCAGAGCATCTCCCTAACACTTTTCAAATATGCAAGAAATTAAAAAGACCATTCCCGACACACTTTCCATCCCCTCCAATACCCCAAAGGCAATCAACTAATGGCAAAAAATATATATATATTCTCAAACAAAATAGGTTATAGTTCCTTTATTTACAAGTCTTTTGAACACCATCCCTGTATGAAGCGTACATTCAAATATTTTTAGCAGTGAGTGAGTTTAACCATGGAACACTGTAAACAGATAGAGCCTTTAAATATTTTCTTCATCTTTTCTCCCCCTCTACATTGCATCTTTTAAAATTTGCTTTGGTTCTTTCAGGGAAATATATATATATAATATAATATTTATCTTTTAAAATAATTCCAAATCACTCTCGAGCTCTTGGAAGGTCGCTGGAAGCTTCCAAGCTCAGTTCTGGGGTGACGAAGGGCAGAGCGCGGCGTGGGAACTGGGTGCTTGGGGGGGCTCAAGCCCCTCATAGCTGGGGACCGCTGGCCAGGCCTGCTGCTCTGCTGCTCCGCCGCTCCGCTGAGCAAATCCAAGCTTGATTTAAGCGTGCTGTAGACTTTGCCAAGCTGCCGCACTCCACAGGCACTTCCTGCAGGGATCTGGGGGCCAGCGGCCTGGGTGCAGCCTCTCGGCTTTTTGATGTCTTCCACCTCAGGGAATGGTCTGCTCTGTCACTAGGCTTTAGGCCAGAGTGGCAGGCCAGGACGAACACCCTAATCATAGGAGAAACTAGGTGAGCTGCAGAAGTCGACTGCTGGAAGCTCAGGCCTGGGACAGTGTGGTGAGTGGCTAGGAGGGGGTGGAGAGCCCCTAATGCCACCTGGAATAGTAGATTATTTTTCCCTCAAGGATCAGCAGCCCTCTCCCACCTCACAGCGTCCTCTTAGTCCAGTCATCTTTCACATTGGCTTTGGAAAGGAGCCCCAATCCGGACGTCTAGGAATCCTCCCCCTTCCTTCTGCTCCTGTTCCCAAACTGAATTGGGTTTGGAGATCTTGACGCAGGGGTCCTGGAAGTGGACAGGCTCCATGTGGAGGGTCCCTGGTCGGGGTCATTCTCCAGGGGGTCTGGAGGGGGCCCAGTCCCTGATGGAGACCACACCCAACCCGAAGCTCTGCAGTCGCCAAGAGTGAACCACCAGGGGCCCCGAACCATTCATTCTCGCTGATGCACAACTCTCCGAATCCAATTATTGTTAGAAATCTTAACCACCGATGCCCAGGAGCGTCCCCGAGCGGCCTCCTTCCAGGCTGTCTCCGTGTAGCCTCCCCTCTCTTGCACATCGCATTTCTTCAAAAGTCACCGTGTGCCGTGACCTTGTCAAGGTCAAAATCTGCATATAATCTCATGTGTATGAAGCCCCCCACCCAGTTCCAGTTGGCTGGAGCCTTAGAGGAGCGGGTTGGCCGAGTAGTACTGTAAACGGTCTCTGTTAATTTTTTTTTCCTTCATTCTTCTGTTCTGAAACCAGATTTTGACTTGACGGTCAGTGAGGTTGAGCATTCGAGACAGCTGCAGGCGCTTCTCTTTGTTGATGTACACGCTGAAAAAGAACTCCCGCTCCAGCTCCCGGATCTGGTACTTGGTGTAGGGGCAGCGCTTTTTTCGGGTTCGTTGGCCACCTGTGAAGGGAGAAAGAGGCAGGGAGAGAGCCAGGTGTGACGGCTGCAGTCCATCCCAGAGCCCCAAGTGGAGGAAAAGGGCTGGCCGCAGGGACTGGAGGCCCTGCCCAAGCCCCATCAAGGTCCCCCCAGGTCCCTGCCTCAGGTTCCTACTGCCGGCTGGGGAGAGGCTGCCGGCGGAGGCTCAGCTCCAGATAAAAGTCAGCTCCCTAGATAGGCCCCCAGGGAAGCTGCTTACTCTGCCCCAGAGCAGAAAGGAGGGCTCCTCACTGCAACAGGCGAGTTTGCGCCGCTGAAACCGCTTTCAAAGCAGCGAGCGGGGGTCGCCGGCTGTCTACAGCCTGGCCAGACTAAACAAACAGCCGCCCGCCCGCGGACATTTCACCTTCCAGCACCTGGGCGGCCAGTTCCCGAGGCAGTAAAGGCGGCCCCAGCCCCAGTCTTTCCCGGCTGCGGCGGGACTCGGCCCTCATTAACATATGGGGCAGCTGCCGGGTCTTCGTCAGCCTGAGTCCTGGCCATCAGCTCCTGCCTCCCCGGCCAGCCTCCTGGCTTCCGCGAGGTGGGGAGGTGGCAGCGGAAGCCCCCTACCCTGGGCCTTTCCTGAACACCAAGGCCACACAGCCATCCTGGTCCCCCCGGCAGAGCAGGGGTGCTATTCCAATAGGGTGGAGGAACGAGGGGTTTCCCAGAGCTGCGGGCAGGCTCGACTTGCTCCCCTTTCAATAAAACTCCACCAGAAGTAAAGAAAAAAACCCGCTTTTGACAGATTGAATAACAACTATAACATGCAGTCGGACAGAAGGCGGCACGTAATTGCCACCGCGCCACAGGAAAATGGCTTCCTTTGGACAAAAAGGCCAACTTTGGGTTAGTTTGTTTCTTTTAATGTATTACTCGAGCTAAGCGGGCTATTTTATCTGTTAAACACGTTCCTAGTGCCATCGTTAAACAGCGATGTCTTTGAATCCCGGCCGGGACTGGAATCCCGGCGCAACACATGGCTTTTATAAAAATCTCCGGATTACCTCGCTATCAAAGGCTCCGGAGCCCTTGCAAGGGGAATTTACAGGCGCCCACCTCCGGCTCCCCAGCCCCGACCTGGTCCCGAGAGGGGTCGAGCTGCTGGGCTTGGGAGCCGAGAAGGGAAAAAAGGGAAAAAGGCAGTTGTGTGGGGTTTTTTGTTTGTTTTGTTTTGTTTTTTTTTTTTTTTTTTGCAGGCATGCCTCGGCCGGTGGGTATTTCACGGCCAATTTCAGCACTCGCCACGTGATCCCGCCTTTTATAACAAAGTTTTGTTGGGGGAAACCTAAAGGCCCTTCATAAACCTTATATGCTTATAAAACAGCATATAAAAATTTAACAGCGGTGCTGCGCTAGATTTCCAACTCCCCTTTCATAAAGCGCAGGGCGCTGCCTTTATACGTACTGGAGCCGCCGGCCTTGTCCTCAGTGTGGCCGGAAGACGACTCGGGGCTGCTGCTGCTCTCGGGGCGCCGCCGCCGCTCCTTTTCCTCCGCCGCCGCCGCCGCCTCCCGGCAGCCGCCGGCGCCGCTGTCCGAACTTGAAGTTGCCGGCGTGCCCGTGGCCGCTGCCGCCGCCGCCGCCGCCGCCGCCGCCGCGGAGGTCGCCGCGGCTGCCGGGGGCCCCTTCTCGGCGCTCTTGTCCCCAGGGTAGTCGGAGGAGGCGAGGTTTTCCGGGGTGCCGTAGGCCGTCTCGAAAAACTGGTCGAAAGCCTGTGGCAGGACGCCGTTTCGGCCCACGGTGCTATAGAAATTGGACGAGACGGCGGGGGTGGGGTGGTGGTAGACGTTGGCCGAGCTCTTGGCCAGCACGTCGCCAGGCACGCCGGCCGCGCTGGGCGCCTGCAGGCAGTCTCTGTGCACGAGCTCCTCCGCGGAGTAGCAGTGGGCCAGATTGCCGCGGGGGTGCCATTTAGTGGCGGGCTCAATGGCGTATTCTCTGAAGGTCACTTCGCGCACGGGTTGGACCTGGGGCAGGTTGGAAGAGTAGGAGTATGTCATTGGGCGCGAAGACGGGGTCTGGGGCAGAAAAGAAGGGAGGCTGGAGAAATCTGGACCCGAGACGTAGTAAGTACAACTTGGCAAATACATGTTAGAGGAGCAGGGACCACGCTCATCAAAATCCATCATTGGGCTACCTTGGGCTTTCCGCAGTAGCCGAGCTTAACATGATTCTCCACTGCAGCTGCCTCTTTGAAGCGGATCCGTGAAGTAGAAATTTGGAGACGTAAGCTGACGTGGAAATCTATCCCCATCCTTAGCAGGGAGGTGCTGGTCATGTGACCCGATGTTGAAATTGACAAGCTGCTAGCTAGTCCGGACCTTCCCCCCCCCTTTCCTTTCCTTTCTTCCACACCCCCCCCCCGCCCCCAGCTTCCTTTCTTTGTAGCCACCTCAGGGGAAGCAACAGATCGTCACTCGGTGTTCTCACCGAAAGCACGTAATCGCCGGTGTAACTCATGTTGGCTGGGGGGGCCTCCCGGCGCGCGGCGAGGCTGGGTGCTACCCCGTGCCAATTGCTTGTGCTCAGCTGCACGGTCCTGGCCCTCGAGTGCGCCGAGGGCGGTGAGAGAGCTCAACTCCTGCCACCCACCACTCCCCGGGTGAGGGAAGCCACAGGCTGGGGGTGGCCGGGTGGGAGCTCGTCGCTGCGTGGCCCGTGCGTGGTCTTGGAATCTATTCGCCTGGAGGCTCGCGTTCGCACCTCCTTCTTCGCTGTCCCCCTACCACAGGCTTGCTTTGGGAACCACCTCTGCCTCCGACTTTGGCCGGACCCCCTTCGGGACAGGGTTTGCAGCCGTGGATGTGCCTGCCTCGTGGCTCGCCCGATTTGCACGGTGACTTGATTACACGCTCGCATTCATGGTCACTTCCGAAGCGCTTTAGTGCCTTCCGTCCCTAAACCGCCAACAACCTGGGCGGCTTCCCCCGCGGTTTGTCAGGGATCCGCAGGTCCCGGAAAGCCCTTCGTCTCACCCGGGATCCACCTCCCTTTCATTCTCCCTGCCGGCCTCCTCACCCCACGCCCTGCCCTTGGAGAAACCCGCTCCTCCTCGCTGTCTGCCGGGGTTCGGAGTGACACCGCAGAGCCAGAGGCGTGGGAGCTGCGCCGCTGCGCACTGGTCCGCCCGCCCCCCTGCCTGGTCTTCTGGAGCTGAGGAGTCGGGGAACCATGGAATTGAGGCGAGCCTTGGGCTGCTTTAGAGGCGCTGACATCCAAGGAGACTTCTCCTGGGTATGCTGCACCTTCCGGGAGCCCACAGCTGAGCTCCAGAGCTGTAGGGAGAGGGGGCAGTGAGCAGGGGGCGAGGGCCAGGGAGCCGTGGCTGAGAAAGGGGTAACACGCCACCTTTCCTCTGCAAAGCTTGAGAGCCAGGGATGTGCAGGGCAGAAACTCAGAAGGCTCGGCGCCTTTCCGGCTACTCATCCCACAGAAGGGACACAATGCCAAAGAAAAGAGACGTCTTTCTGAACCTCCCAGCACCTTGGGTGAAAAGAACGCTTTGAAAAGGCTAGGTTTGAGCTAAAGAGAGAGACAGAGGCCATAGCAGCTAGTATGAGTCTAGCTTTCTTGGGAAGAGGAAAGAAAAAAAAAATGAGATGGTGAAAAATGCTTGCCATCCTGCAGGACTGAATGAACAATGTTTGGGAGAAGCAGAAGAGAAGGGCATAGAGCAGCCAGGCAGGGCCAGGCACTGGGAGGGGTCCAGCTCTGAGGCCTCCCCACACCTATCTTCTTGGAAGGAACTGGATGTCGCTGAAGGAAAGTTGAAAAATGAAAAAGAATAACCTTTTCCCTTTCCCCATCCAGGAAATAGCCGAAGGTATCTATATATCTCGGGGAGATTTAGAGTATAACCTCTAAGATCTTTGGTATTTAAGTGTCAACATCGATTTATTTATTTATTGCTGAGCTAACTGTAACTGACACAATAACAAAATCTAATCGTGTATTGCACTGCAAAAGAAATATTCTCATTATGTATTTTCTCTAAATGATGGCTCACCATTGCATTTGAATACTCGCTGTAAATATCAATAATATCGAGTAATTACTCTGTAGTGGAGTACACTAATTTATTAGCATTTATGTTTATGTGGCTCCAACCCCCCCCCCCCTTTACAGGGTTGCGTATCACAAATCAAACTACTCCGACACATTGGTTTAATGAACGCTTTATTCAGGATTTGCTGCGAGAACTTCCATGCCCCTTGAATCCCTGAGAGCTGAACTTGAAATTATTTGTGCATCTCCAGCTTGACATATTGGGGCACTGTGGCTTGTGCAGAGGGCAGTATCGGTGTGAGTGAAAAGGTCTGGTGGGAAGGAAGGTCATTGGGAAGGGCAGCTTGAGACCTCCTAAAGCTGGGAATCACAGTTACAGGATTGCCCTGCAGCGAAAAAACTTCTATTTCCAGCGGCGACCAACAAGGCAAAATATTTATTTCTCCACAGCATCTTTCTTGAAGACTGAATATAAAAGGGAGGAGAGGTTTGCGAACAGCAGTATTTAAGTCATTCCCTGGCTGATTTTGGCTCTCTCAAACTCTCTCCCAGCAGCCCACCCAGTCCCCGCCACCCCGACCCTCGGACAAAAGGAATGCTTGAGGGGTTTCAGTGACTTTGCCATAACAAAGGCGCCACCATTGCGGGGCTTGCCCTGCCCCTGGGTGAAGACAAACAAATTCTTGCACTTGTATTAGGGCTTTTAAGACTATAATTGAACCCGGGGGCGTCTAGGAGAACCAAAAACTGTTCTAGACAGACCTGGGGTTTTATAGCAGTGTTGGCAGTCAACTTCAGCTTGTGCCTGAGCAGACCGGCTGCAGTGGCCCTCCAGCGGGGGACGCCAGGCTACCTACCCTAGCTGCACGCAGCCCCTCTCCCCATTAGATCGGTTTTCCCCTTGGTGCCAGGGAGAGGGGGGGTCACCACAGAAGGTTGGTATAGGGATATGTGCCGTTCCGTAGAACTAGTGCCTCCCGTGTTCTTGAGAGCCAAGCCAAGAGGGTGCTGGTCAGTCTGGATCCCATGGGTGTCTGCAGGAGACAAAGGCGAATTCCCGAGGAAAGGCTGGGGCAGGGCAAGGCGCTCTAGGAGCGGCTGGAAGGGCAATTCGGCTGAACCAAAGCGGGGTGCCGGGAGGGTCTTGCAGCCTGGAAGGGGGTGAGTGGGGGCGTTGCTGTGAAGATGGATGAGGATAAAGGCTCTTGATGCCAGAAGGGAAACCGCCTGGAGCGGCGAATGCTTTTAGTTCCCCGGCAGGGACAGGAGGGGGATGCTCTGATCCCCAGTGCTGCGCACTCTTCCCAGCTTTGCCTGCTTCTGCCCCCCTTGCCTGGAATATACTGGCGGTGTGAATGTTTTTTTGGGGGGCTATTCGGAGGTAGGTGCAGCTCTGAGGATCAGACCAAATCTTAGGGAGGCAGAGCTTCGGGTTCTTGGTTTTGACTTTGCTCTGAGCCTAACTGACTCTTCCGCTTTGCAGGAGGCCCAACAGCCAAGCTGAGCCCACCCGGCTCAAGAGAACACCCGACGGGGGGGGGGGGGCTAAGGCTGCCCTGGAAGGCCAAGTGCGAGTTGCATTTTTTGAAGAGTCCAAGATGGGCATGGCTGTGACATTGGCCCTGGAGACTGGTTTTCCATGAGTTGTTCTTTCTCAGGAGCTCCACGGTGTGAGGCCATCTCCAGAAACGTCTTCAGCGTGTATTTCCTTTTATCGTCAACCCGGAGCCCCATGGCAGCTAATGCAAGAGGCCAAAAATGTTTTGGAGGAAGAAAAACAAAGGCAGGAAGTGGCGGCGGCTTGACGGTGCGTGTGTGTCTGCGGAGAAGGGAGGGAGCCATTTCAATCTCTTCTTGTTTTTCCAAACTTCAGGGTCCAGGCAGCCCTCGCAGGGCCGACCCGTTGCTCCCCGCGCAGCATTTGGAGATGGCCACCCGGAGAGGAGAAGGCTGGCGCCGGAGCCAGCCTTGTCAGGCGGAAACGGCTAACAAGGCGATTTGCTCAGCAAAGCAGACCAAGCCTTTCCAAACTTCATTTGATTTGGCCCTAAAAGTGGGGGGTTGGGGGATTCGGAAACACCTCCCGGACCCTCCTTGGCGGGCGGGCTGAGTGCTCCGTGGCGGGGATTCGGGAGCCCTGCACTCCACGCGCCTTCCCAGGCGGGATATGGGAATAAAGTCTGTCCAGATGCCTCTGCCCAGCACTGCCGCCTCCCCTTCTTCTTGCAGCCGAGGGGTCTGGGCAGCAGCCGGAGGGTGCCTGCTGGCAGTGCCCAGGCTGGGTAGCCTTGGCACGGTTAGTGTGCACCGGTGTTGTCGTGCTGGGGGCGTTTCCAGCAGTCTCATTCAAGGGATGTGAGCAGAAAGGACCATCACTTGATAGGCAGCCTAACACCCGCTCACTCTGAGGGAGGATAGAGCTGGGGGGCAGGGAGTGCCTCCACGCTCTGGGGTTTCCAACCCCAACTGGCCATGCTGCTAGGCTGCCCTCTTCTCTCTTTGGGGCCAGCTTGGCCTCTGGCAGCGGCTCATTGTCCCGGAATCTGAGAACCTGAAGTCCCCGTGCCACTTGCAGCCCTGTGACTGCTCAGTGCATAACCCTTAGTGTGAATGCCAACATCAGGCTGTCCGCTCACTCTGTTTCCTCCTTAGCCATCAGTCTCCATCTCCCTGTGGCTCCTGCTTGCCGGTCTCCTGCCTCTTTCCAGCTGAGTCTCCCCTTCTGCGGCCTCCCGCCTCTTCCGATACCTCCCCTAAGCTGAGCAAGAGCTGAGGTGCCACTGGAGGGCACTCAGTTCGGAAAGCACAGAGAAAGGAGGCTGGTTAAGTTCCTGACTCTCCCCCAATTCAGGCCTCCACCAGGGGTCTGAACTGGACCTCTCACTTCCTTCTTCTGAATACTCCATTCCAGGTTCTGTTTCTCTCCCTCCGTCTCTGATCAACACTCCCTCCTTCTCTTCTTAGGACTCAGCTCCTGCTTTTGTGGGCCTGGCAACCTTGGATGGCAGCCGGCCTGGGAGGGGTAAGGCCCACCTGACAAACCAAAATTCACTCCCAAAGGTCAACAGTTGTTTATCTGTGGATCACATAAGGCACACGAATTTTTTGCTTTTTCTTGCTGGTCTGAGCCCCTACCTTCCTCTGTCCCTAAATGCCACACCTGTTTCTAGAAAGCTATACAAAAGACCATTTTAACCCCTGTGATCATACTGCACACAGGTGCAAGAGCCAGCTGGAGGACCCAGGGTGGAAATGGCTATCAAGCCCTTCACGGGCCTGGAGGCCAGGCCGCCATCTGGAGGCTTTCTCTTTCCAAGTGGGAGATATCCTGGAGGTACATCTGTCCTCCATGGTAAGCCTGGGAGATGGGTTGTCTGGGAAGCTCAGGAGATCTCCTAGAATTTGTTCTTAGGAAATGGTCTATTGGCAGATCATGGCCAACTAATCCCATTTCCAGGCACCGTCTAGAGGAGGCACTGAGGCTTCAGTGAAATATCAGGAGACCCCCTTCTATCACTACTAGGTGGAGGCAGGGGTTAATTTATCTCCTTGGCTTGGACAGGTGGCACCTGTCCCACCCACAAGCTCCTCCTCCCTTCCCTAAAGCAGGGGAACAGGTAATGCCTTGAACTTGACCTTATGGTTGGTTCTCATCAGACTCACAGGTTCAATCTCCAAGGTCCCTAAAGATCTGAAGAAGTCCACATCCTTCCACTGGCCACTGAGGGCTGGGGCATAGGGTTTAGCAGAGGGTCTCAGACACCCAAGCAATCTGGTTATTATTTAGTTTCGTGTGTCCCAAAGTGATGGGAGAAAGAGGGTTACTTCCTTTGAGAAGAACTATTTTTATTTTTATTGTTGTGGACTCATTAAAGATTTTTTTCCCCTACTGAGTGGGAACAGATGGGGGTGGGGGTTGAAGGGCAAAGCCCTGGTTCCCAGTGTCTGCCTTCCATCCTCCCCGCAACTTCGGCCCAAACGGGGCTTGGCTTGACCCAGCCAAGTGTATCCGTAAGAAACAGGACAAAAGACGGCAGCCCAACCAGAAGGCCATTTCTGGTCCTCGGGGTCTTGGTCCGCACGGCTGTGGCTAACAGGAAGCTCCCATACCCCAAGCTTCAGCTGCCACCTAGGGCAGTTCCCCAGGCTCCTCCGAGTTCTACTCGGCCTCGATCCATGGCTCACACTCCAGGCTGGAGAAGAGCGAGCCCCTGCCTAGTCAAACCCTGCCCTTAGGAGTCTCCCCTATGTGCCCTGATAGGCAGTTCTGTGATGGTACCTGTCCACCGACAATCTTTCTACCTACTGTCCCCTCAAGACTCCACCCATGCAGCCCTAGGGATAAAGCTCAGCTTTCCTGCATTCTGTTAAAAAAAAAAAAAGATGAACTCATTTGCAGGGTCTCTTTGATTCACCTGGAGCAATAAGCTCGGCGGCAGACCAGGTTTAAGCGATTGACCACTAGGCCGGATGCGGTGACCTGCTGCAAGCAGGCTATGGGCAGAGGTAAGGGGCCCCGACCCCTCCACAGCACAGTGAGGGGGTTCTTGGGGTCTGGGAGTCAGGGATTTTTACCTTTGGCAGAATGCACCTCACTTCTTGGCCCATATTTTAGGCAGGAGAAGAAGAGCATCAAAGTTCTCACCAAAGGCCTGCCATGCACTGAGGGAGCGGACCTGGACTCAGGGACCTCAACAGAAGGTCCCAGCAGGTTCCTTGCTTCCCTATTCTATTCCATGTCCAGCTGGCCCGGCTGCCCCCGCCAGGTCCCTTGTTTCTACCGGAGCTCACGACTCGGATCCAGCCGCGCGTCCGCTCTCCTGAGCTTGAAGGCGTTGCCTCTCACGCCGGCTAAGCTTCCGTGGGCTCAGCTCTTCCAGGACTCGACGGGGACATAGCCTGGGCCACCCCTGGCTGCGGGAGCTCCTCTTCAATACGGCTGGGGGCGAAGGAGTTGGTAACCAAGAAAGAACTGCCTCCAGTCCACGATCCCAGGGTATCAGAACCAGCTTGCAGCTGGCCAGTTGTGTGTCCTGCGCCTTCCCGCGGCGACCGGTCCTGGCCATGGAGACAGCCATGGCGCGGAGGACTTGACCTTTACGGCACGAGAGGAGGGCGCTCTCTGAGATGCCGGGAGGGGGGTTCTGCTCTTTCTAACCTCTCCCACCCAATAGCAGCCGGGACAACGCATGCCGCTCACCCCCATTCCCCCCTCCATTTTGTGCAGTGTCCACAGACCCGCAGCCGGAACAAAGCTCCCAGCAGTGGTGTCACCGTCGCCTTTGCGAGCTCTTGTCCCTAACTCCCCTGGGCCAAAAGCCTCAGAGCTTAAGCCCAGCGATCTAAGTTCCCCCCGCCGCCCCACCGCGCCCTCTTTTTTTACTTAACCCTCAGCCAGGGCCAGGGTACTACTCTGGGTGCCGGGCCCCCGTCTGTGCCAACTTCCCGTGCGCCGGGTCCTGGCCTCGGGCTGCGGGCGGCGCCGGGCCTACAGCCGAGCCTAGCGTGGCCGAGGCGCGGGATGAAGCGAGGCCGAATCTGCTTTCCGGCCCGGGCGGAGACCCGGGACTGCGCGGGGCGCCCGGATGCGGCCGCACGGGTCCGCAACGTGGCCGTGCGTGCCCCGTTCGCTCTCCGCTCCCTCGGATCTCACCCCACCCGTCAGGCCGGGGCTCAGAAAGCGGAAGTATTTGGTAGAGAAAAACACGGTTTCTTTTCAGCCCGTTTCAGAACCCCTTTTAGAGAAAATGCTCCTGTCAAGTTTTATTTCCCGTTGCAAACCACCTTCCACGCTGCCAAGAATTAAGACCGGGAGAGATTAAATACCTGATTATTCTCATGGGGAGGGAGGGGCGGGTCGGAGAAGGGGCACCCGCACAAAACATTCGTTTGACTCGGCTTGTCCTCATCAAATAACGCCTAGAGAGACCCGCGAAGGCCCGCGCGGGCGGCGGTGACGTCAGCCTGCAGCGGCGGGGCGAGACGCGGCGCGGTGGCCGGCCCTCCGGAGTCCGCCCGGCGCGGGCCTAGGGCGTCGGGGCCTTGACCTCTGCCTAATGTCCTGCTGCACGCCCTCTCCGGCCCACAAGCCGTCCGAGCGAGGCCGGCTCTCTAAGGCTTTGAGCCTCCATTTTGAGGAGAGAGTTCATACCGACGCGCGGAGGATTTCGAGCCTCCTCGGCCCCCGAGGGGCGCGGCATCGGGTGGCTCCCCAGGTCCGCGGCGGTGCTTCTCCCGCGCGTCCCCGTCCCTGCACCTGGGGGAGGCCCCGCGCCGCTGCGCGACCGCCCGCAAAGGTTCGCACATCTCCGAGGCCCCGTTGTGAAGATTGCTGCCGGGTGGATCCAGCTCTTCGGCGGCGCGACGGAGCCAGGCAGAAATGAAATCAACTGTGGCGAGGCCTTGGCTGCTTCCACGGAGGACTTTTCTGTGCCAGCGTCTTTTTCCTTCCCTTGAAAATCAAATTAAAAATAGCAAACACCTTTCAGGCATTCGTCGGCGCTAGGCAGATGCGCTAGGATTGAAGCAGCCGATCAGAAAGTGGGTATTTTCATAAAGAATGAAGCCGGCTGGTATTGACCCGGCGGCCTGGCGGGTGAAAACTTAATTATTGTGTGCGTGTCCTAAAACTGAGGCATAAATCTCCCCAGGCCTCTTGGATAACGTTACATCTTTGCTTATGAAAAATGGGATGTGAGCAACTCGCTGCACATTTCTCTGATTCTCCAGGTCTTGGGCTGCTGACACGCATTCGGTCAACTTTAAAGGAATGAGCATAAATCAGCAAGCCCCTAGCGTCTCCTCCATAGAGGTTCGCAAATCCGGAAGGGCGCCTCTGAACCCCCTGGGTCTGGAGCTTAGCAGTCCCGGGCAGGCTCCGTCTCCCCTCCGAAAGAAACTCGGGAATTCGCAGAGAGGAAACGAGTAGCCGCATCTTCACCAAACCCTCCAAACACACTCAGCAGAGTGTAATCCGCACACGTATTATCATTCGGTGAAATGTGTCATTAGCTACCCGCACACACATGTATCATCCTCAGCTGAATTTCGCTGCCTCGTGAATTTTAAGAAAATATCTCAATTAGGTTGAATTTTTAAAAGGAATAATTTTCTCCCTCTTTCTTTAAAAAGTTGTTTTCTGTTTTCAAAAGAAAAAAACAACAACAACTTAAATGGATGGCTTAAACTCTGTATCAGGCATAAATAGTTGTGAAATGCAAAGTGGCGTTTTACAATCATCCACTTAAAATACCTCAATAAATTTGACAGTATTAAGAGCAGATGGAAAAAGTAGATTTTTTAAAGTACCATATTTACAATTTTTTTAAAAATGGTCACATGACAGGCCATTACAGGATTAAAAATCATTGCTAATTTAATAGACGGAGACGGTGTCTAGTTGTTTCCATATTACAATTTCTTATTCTGAAAGTGTGTCCCTTTGAGGGAAAAAAATACTTGAATCAGCTATTCACCAACACTATCCCAGTATTTGGTGTTATTATTCCTACATAGTGGCTGGCATCCTCCTGGATGTCTTTTTTCTAAAGGTTCAGATTAATTGCTATTTGGGTATTGGGGAGTCATCATAATCCATGCTTACTTCAGGTTATCTGGTAGATCCAGGGGAATTTTAAGTAAGAGGTAAGATCCACATTATCAACATCTGTTTCAGAACAGGCAGAAGAAAGCTCTGAAGTATCTTCTGTCATTAGTTTCAAAAGCTGAAGGGAGGAAAAAAAAAAGAAAACTACTACTTTACCCAGAGTTCCTGCAGTGGCGATGGCTTGTGAAAGGGGTGGTATTCCGGCTGTAGAGCTGCTGTTGGCCTCCTTCCTAGGCCTGAAGCTCAATATTTCTTACATCTAAAGAAAAATATCCCCCAGTCAACAGAAGAGTCCCCTTCGGAGCTGTTCGTAAACACACAGTTTGATCCAGCTTTGAGGGGATTTTCCACCACTTTAAACACTTTGGGAGAAAGCTGTTATTTGGGCTTGATGGCAGCTCACTTAGAAACGGAGTGCTGTGGAACAAGCTGTGGGGACGCTGATCTGAAGCATCATTTTCATTTGCTCCCACAAGTGGAGTGAAAATCCTCGGGGCAGCAAAATTTGATTGCACTTCACAAGACCACTCCATGCGTATATTTCAAGACCAAGCTTTAGAGATTCTTTCTGTAATTCTCCACCAATAAAGGAGGTTTAAGTCTTCAGGTTGGAGAGGTTTCCGTCAGCCAGGTTTGTAACCAACCAATATTATCTTCCATAAAATGATGAATACGTTTACTCAGTTCACAAATACTTTCCTCTAACATAAAGATAAAATTAACCTCATCTTGAAATTCTGCACCCTAAGGATCCTGGTTCCACCAACGTTTCAATACATATTTGCGTAGCATGTTTCTGACAAAACACATCACCTTATGTTTATATTAAACATATAAACATACATATGTGTTAGTTACGACTCTAAACACATCTGATGTATTGTTTGGGGTCAATAAGTAGTAGAGATGATTATCACCAGTATAGTTTTGATGGTGGTTGTTAATATTAAATGTATATATTTCTTCCATAAATCAAATGGCAGCTTAGAAAACATCAGTATAAGATTGCACACCACCCAGGCGCAGCACTCAACCCTGAGCTATCCAGGATAACTCTCCTTCTGCATCCGTATTATGGTCATTTTGTAGATATGAGATCTTTAAGCTCTCCATACTGACCTCTTAAGAGGTGAGTTTCTTTGAATTTCTGAAATGTAACTCTAGAGCTCTAGAGTTAGAAAGGCATCTGAAACTTTTTATTTACCGTATAGATTCCCCTATAGCTCTAATTAGGATGGTAGACCACCTTGGAGGGTGAGGGCCAAGAAAGAATGGTTATTTAAGAACACCTCTTAGACTGTAACAAAAATGTACAGCTTAAAAGCAGATCTGCAGAAATCCGATGCAGAGCAAGCCACTGTGAATACAAATCAAACTTGGCCATTAAAGAAAAGGAGCAAAACTTCATCAGGTACATTTTGTACCTGAACTCTTGAAATCACCTTAAATTATATCATTCTGGGTCATCAGTAATTAATGATACTATATCTGTACAGATTCTACAAATACATATACAAGCACACACAAGCACTGATATGCAAATGCATACACGTATACACATATGATATATATTCACATATATACAGGCACATGTATAACTTACATATATTCAAATTTGCTCCATCTGGAGCCAAAGAAATGAGTACTAAATCTCTAAAACAAGGAGTCAAGGAAGTAAGACTTTTGATTCCCTTGAAGCTGAAGAATTACAAGGAAGCTTGTCAACGCGAGGTGGCGCCCTTGATCTACTAATCCAGCCGAGGCCAATTCACGAGCTGTCAAAAGTCAAGGTCACAAATTGTCTTTTTTCATCAAGGTCAAGGTTTAAGGCCTTTCCTAGTCCTGTCATTTCAACAAATATCAAAACCTGCCCTCTCAGACACATGCAGACCCAACAGCAGACTTTAAAATACGACAGCCTGGGCATCGCTGATACTAAACAACTGGTTTTCATTTTCCACAGGGAGCCTGGGAATTTATATTATCTCTTCCTCCTTTCTTTTCTCTCCCTTTTAGAATACCTGACACTTTAACCTTCTTGAAGCACTTATCTAAATTTTTAGGATTTTAGTTGTGAGGGATTTCTCCTTTTGCTTGAAAAATTTGTAGCCAAAAAACAAAACAAAACTGAATAATATAGAAAAGAATGGTCCTTGGTTTGTATAGGACAAACCTGCTCCTTTTCTTTCTGTGCAGTGCATGTTTAGCATAGGAAAATAACGAGTATTTCCTTCAGATTTTAATGGCAGTGACTACTTTATTAACATAATTAATACCACTATATCAACTATCTACAGGTCTAAGTTGTTTCTTTTTTACTATTATTTTTAGTAGAAATATTTGAAAAGCAGGTGCACAAATACATTTTCACAGTGTGCTGAATGTCTTTATTTACAAGATAGCATTTTATAGTGAATATGAACAAGATGAATGTGCTGGTTGAAATAACTGCTTGATTAAAGATGTGCTGTGAAGATGAATCCCTAAACTTTCTAATGCAGTCTCATAACACAATAAACAAGGAAAAAATACTAATTCCTTAATAGATCAAAATATAGAAAGTAAACATCTAACTGTCACAGGGGAATGGATTTCCATTCTGACTTTTCTAAAAAATAAAAAAGGAAAATTATTTCTCCAGCAATATGTTTATTAAGTATTGGGAAATATCAATTTAAATGAAAAATTGTGTTCAAACCAAAGGCCACCATGTTAGGGTAGGACCTCTCAGGAGATCTGACACAAAGTGAATTCCGTGAATTATCTGATGCTTTAAATATTTTTTAAAGCTATCAAATCCTTTGAAAAGTAGATTATATTGGGGCGGAAAATATTGTCCAAATGCCACAAAAGATCTTGTCATAAGCAAGTAAAAATTATTATCAGAAGGACATTCCCAACCTGGGGTTCCTCTGTAGCCTCAAAGGCTCAGCTGGTTGTATTTACTACCAAGACAAATGATCCTCGGAAGAGCTTTCTCTCCCTTTGCCCCTTCATAGTAAATAGTCCAAGATCATTATTTCAGTACCTTCTTCTCCTTTCCTTTCTAAATCTATACATGACACGTTTTGCAGAATATACAACAATGGTAGGACTTTCACTGAGATTTACCTGAGCAGTCACTTAACATGCAAAGGGGATTGTGATGGTGACCCAAGGACAAGCATACGTTTACAACAGCCTCTCGCATTTGTAACCAACTTTCGGATTATTATCGTATAACATACTGTCCTAAAATATAACGGTCACATAAATACTTACAAGATTTCAGTAAATGTGTAACTTATCTGAAATTGCGTATTTCGGGGTTGATGTTTGACTCTAGAGTTTTTCATTTAATGGTCTGGTGGGGTTGGCGGGAGAACTGGCAGTCTTTACCATTTCTTAGAGTAAAGTTTTAAAAGAGTTGTAGATTCCACAGGAGAAAAAGATTCCCCTTAGGAAAGCAAAATGCCAGTATCTCTCTTTCTCTTTCCCATTCTTCAATTATTATTAGCATTATAATCATTATCTGGACAAAGCAACAAGTTCTGAAGCATTTCTTCAAGTTGCCCTCTAGCTCCACTTTTAATCCATTAACTAGTGGTCTTCAGTTTGTTGATAACTTTTTTCTCTTTGACCCTCCTGTTCTGGAACCAGATTGTAACCTGCCGCTCGGAGAGATTCGTGGTGGCTGATATCCGCCTACGTTTGTCCTTGGTAATGAATTTGTTTGTAGCGTATTCCCGTTCGAGTTCTTTTAATTGCACCTTGGTGTAAGGGACGCGCTTCTTTCTCCCCCTCCTGTAGGAGCTGGCGTCTGAGGGATGAGAGACCACATCTGGAAAATAGGGAAGGCAAGTTACAGAAGGGTCAGATCCAGGCCAGGACACAGGCAACAGCTCTATCTGAGACACCGCCTTGCAGTGCCCGGCTGCCCTTTGCCAGGCTGTACAATCCAGCCTTTCTGCCAAAATCTGGAGGGCCAGTGGGGAGGGTGGTTAGTTCTGCACTGAAATGAAATCGCCCAGGGATCCAATGACCACCCCAGCCCAGGCCACTCTGCCCACACAGCAGCGGGCTTTGCTTGATCTCCTGGCCCAAACGTTAGCACCAGGCTCAGGGGACAACACTTCTACGCCCAGATTCCTCGCTATATCCCCAAAGCCCCAACACTTGATGTTTCTACACTGAAGGATTTTTGAGAGAACGAATACGGGCAATTTGGTGAACCATTTCCAGGTCAATTTCCCATCCTTACTTAAGTCGATGTCAAGGGCTGGCGAGGGCGGGGCGCAGAGGGAGAAGGAAGCCAGCTAGGGTCCCCACAAGCTTCTTCTCAGCTATCCCTCACCCAGGGAGAGCCAGGACCAGCCCAACTCAAGAGCAGTGCGGGCAGGGCAGGCCAGCCGGGATCGGGCTCCCAGGGGTGCAGCACCACTAGGACAGGCCAGGGAGAGAGCAGAGGGGCACGAGGGTGACCCAGGAGCGAGCGGAGAAGCTGGAGCAGAACCGGAGGACCGGGACTGAGAAAGGGGCGCCATTTACCGGGCAGAGTGGACTTCCAGAGGTGGGAAGGCTGTGCCTGCTCTTTGGGGCAGTACATTTGGCCGTTCCAGCCGTTGGGCAGCGCCCAGGGCTGGTAGCTTTCCATGGGAAGACCCAGGGGCTCGTGGCGCGACTCTCCAGGGCCCCCGAGGCCGGGCACCACCGGCATATCCAGGTAGCCAGGCACGGGCTGATGGTGGTGGTAAGGCCCGGGCGCATAGCCCTGGTGGTAGAAGGCGAACTCCTTAGCGCGTGAGCTGAACTCCTCGGCCGCGGGGCCAGCGGTGTCCATGTACTTGTCCGCGAAGGCAGCGGCGGCGGCCGAGGCTGGCTGCGCGCACGACTTGATGGCGTTGGGGTGCGGGCCCATGCGGGCGCAAGGGTAGTAGCCGCTGCCGAAATAGCCGTAGGGCAGCGCTGCGGGCCCCGACGAGCTCTGCGCCGCCGCTGAGCAGGGACTGCACTGCTTGGCGGCCTCGGCGCCCGCTGGGCCCGCGGGGCCCGGTCCTCCCGAGGACGACGCCGCCGCCGCCGCTGCTGCAGCTGCGGCGGCGGCGGCAGCGGCGGCGGCGGCCGACGGGGGCGCCTCCCCGGGCGCGCTGCTGTAGGCGGCCGCGGCGCCGGGCGCCAGGGGCGCCGGGTGCGCCATCAGGTTGCGGCACTGGTTGGCTGCGGCCGCCGCGGCCGCCGCAGCCGCCGCCGCCACCGAGAAGTTGCCCCCCGCGGCCGCAGCCGCCGGGTGGGGGAAGCCCCCGCCCCCGGCCCCAGCCGCAGCCGCCGCTGCCGCCGCCGCCGCCGCCGCCGCCCCTTCCATGTTCTTGTTGAGCTCGTCGGCCACCAGGCCGCCGCCGTTGTCGTAGAGAAACATGACGGTGGGCTCGATCCAGCGGGGGTGGAGGAGCACGGAGGCTGTCATAGCACGAGCCGCATGGAGAAGACCCCAGTGGCGCTGTTTTAAAAAGCCCCCAAGAAGTGAAGAGCGCGCGGCGCGGGGCCGGGGCCAGAGCGAGGGGGGCGGATCGCGCCCCGCGGGGTCGCGCCAGGCGGCTGCCCATTGGCCCGGGCGCCCCCCTTCCCGCTCCGCCCATGGCGTATGCAAAGCGGGCGGCTCCAACCCGGGCTCTGCTCTGTACACCCGCCGTCCCTGCCGCCGCCCGCGAGGTCCCCAGCGCCAGCGCCCGCCGCGCGGCCGCGCACCATTCACCCAAGGGAGAGGCGGGGGGTGCGGAAGGGTAGGGGCGGAGGACAGGGCGGGCGGGACCTGGAGGGAAGAGCGACCTCCTTGCAGCTCCCCTTCCCTTCCCATCTCTCAGTGAGGCTCGGAGCAGCGTAAGGCGGGGAGGGTATGGGGCGAGATGTTGGGTTGCGACCTGAGGCGATGGGAACAGGTCAGGTAAATTTGCGGACGGCTGGGGACGGTAAAGTAGCGAGGCGTAGACCAGGCTGGGTGTTTCTTGGGGCCTCCGGCGCTGTTTTCTTTCCAGGTATCCGCGCCTCTTTCTGCAGCGAGACACCAGCACGGACACTTGCGCTTTCGGCTTCGACAGCGTCGCGATTTGGCTCTCTTTCCGGGGGAACCGTGGCGGGGCGTTTGTGGATGCGCCTGGCTTATGGGTCCCAGGACATCCCACTGGAAAACTTGGACTACATATAGAAGCTTCCTCCCCTTCTTTGTCCACAGTGTTGGTGGGCAATCTCCTACACTCGTATTTAGGCCCATATGCTCAGAACGACCCATCACACCCACACGGACACACGCGCACACACACAAACCCAAGTGTGCTCTGATCACACACTCACACTTTTATATACAGACTGTTCCTCACTTTGTCCCAGTAACAACTCTTCCTCCTCCAGAGACTTTGAGATGGAGAGAGCGATCTTTGTGCACCGTTATTCAGTGCTCCCACATCTCCAGCCTGGCTGGCCTGTCTTGGAAGGTTAAGAGGAACAGGCCCCAGCTGGGTGCTGAGCTGGGACTCGAGCCCCCCGTCTGGGGCTTTAATGAGGCTTCACAGAGCCTGGGCCGGAGCTGACTCTCCAGGCACCTGGGCACTCTATTGCACTCCGTTTGGGGACAGGAGAAAGGGACTCTTTGGGGCCACTTCATACCTTCCCGCCCCCCCCCCCCAAGTAGGACTGGGGAGAGCACTGTCTCCAGCCTGCAGCGGGTGCCCGGTCCTCCTCTGGCCATGAACCAGCTCGAGAAGCTTTTTTTCCTCTGTGCCTGGGAAATGCGACCCTTTCCTGAGAGCACAGTGGGGTGTTGGTGCTGGAAGAGGCAAGCAGCTGTCATATTTTGGAGAGGGATTCTGGGGGTCCTGTCGCTTTCGGTCACATACTCTCACCTCCGATTGTGGATGCTGTGAGCTGGTCAGATGCCCAGAAAGGGAACATGCATTCAAAGTGAACATGAGCGCATTCCACCAGAGCATCAGAGTTTGGAAGAGTGCTGGACTCCCTTCCATCCCGGGCAGACTGGTGAGCAGCCAGGCTTGGACCTGTCTCCTGTCTCAGCTTGCAGACTCAGCCCTCAGATCAGGGCACTGCGAATATCCCCATACCCTTACCAATATCCCCTTACCCCCGCCCTGGTCTGCTCTCTAAGTTTCCTGTTCTTCCCAAAGTGTCCGGACCAACGAGGCTGGGCTCCGGCTTTTATCCACCCTAATCCCAGGTTTGCCCGGACCAATGTAAGTGTTGCCCAATAAAACCTTCCATAACCCGCCCCCCCCCGCACCGCCATACACATACCCAGTGTGCCCTTTCCCTCCTGCCTTTTTAGTAGCTCCGGGTAAATATTGATTTGCCCCCAGTTTACCTCCTCCCTGACTGACCATTTGCAGACTAAAGAACCAGCCTCTGTAGGGACCTGATTTTTGTGTTACTTTCCGGCCCGTTCGCCCCCCTTCCTTCCTCCAAGTGGCATTGTAAAACTCATGATGACAAAGAGACAGGGTAGGGTTTGAGGCCCCAGTTCCTGAGGACTTAAGGGCTGTTTTACATACAGGTCAGACACGGCTGGAGGCCAAGGTCAAGTTGAAAGTTGCAGTCTAGCCATCTTGAGAACTGCCATGCAAGCCTGGAGACCCAGGCAGCTCCTAAAGGCCCACTGCCCACCTACCCTCACTCTTGATTCCCTTTTCCTTTAGAATTCCTCCTGTTTCTGGCTCTGTTTGGTTACCCAGCAATTTTTGCTGCCTTTGTGGAGTTTTTGGGGCGGTGTTTACAGACTCTTCTTCTCTGCCTCCGCCCTGCTCTTGGCCCAGGCTTCGTTCCTCTTCTGTTTTCCAGCCAGACCCGGAAAAACGAAAACACAGCTCGGGGAGCCCCCACCAGCCAGCGCCTGTGCCAGCTCACCTCTGGCTATGGTGCAGCTGCCTCCCGGTGCACACCGCGGCCAAGGCCAGCTCCACATTCCTCCCTCACTCTCCCCACTTCACCGGAGACCGAGCCCTGCATGCAGAGGAAGGGCCCCAGCTCCACAGACTGCCAGAGCCAGCTAGGTCCCTCCTCACCAAAAATGGTGAGACAAGATTTCTGCTGAGGAGCCCCAAGAAGGTTTGTCTGGGAGGGACGGCACTGGGGGGAAGGCTTTGGATTGCATCTCGAATTAAGCTTTGCTTCCTAAACTCGGTAACCCCGCAAAGGAAGGGCGTCAGGCCTGAATTATTTATTGAGCTTTGTGGTGGATCTTTCGTGATCAAGTTATTGGGATATTTTCTTAGTTCTGAATATCTCTCTATCAAATTTTAAAAACTCGCGAGATGTGATTACTTAGAGGGAGGCAGCCCTGCCTGTTCCCTTATTGTCTTGGATCTCAATATACACAAAGTGATTTTTCTACCAGGCAAGTTAGTGGTGTCCTGGTGTGCCTTCACTGTTTTTAAAAGTCTGCCGGTCCCTTTAGATACTGAGTTGTAGCCACCAGTGGGGATGGTTTATAGAATTTGAATGAACTCCATGAATAATTTTTGGGTTTCTAGAATTTCTCCTTACTTTGAAGTAAACCTCTTTCTCTCCCCTTCTTGTCCATTGCTGAGAGACCCAAGAGATCCACTGTAGGTTCCCAATATTGTTTCTTAGCCTCTTAGCCCTCCAGGCAGCCACCAAACCTGCTTGCTGTGGAAAAAGAACGGTTGGAAGGCAGTGAAGAACTGGAGCGTGCTCTGGGAAGCAAGCACAGACTCCCCCAGCGTTCTTCCTCTTTTCCCAAGGCAAGGTCAAGACTCACGTGCCTGCGCAGCTGGTTGGGTCTCATCCTCTGAGCTGTCCCTCTGCTTTTTTGTCTACCAGGCTCAGGAAGTCCTATGGGATTGCAGGGAGATGCCTCAACTTGAATCCCGGCAATGACAAGTTTATCCTCAGACCCTTTGTAGGCTTTGCTGGGAAGCCATGGCACTCATTGGGATCTGCGGGTGGCAGTGGCCCCTTGAACAAGAGGGTGGCAGGAGTGGAGGTGGACTTTGCCCGGCGCTCCCTGATTTCCTTTAGAGGAGCCCCGAGTGGGCAGCACGGCAAGATTGGAGGGCAGCAGCTTTTGTTCCAGGAGCTGCCAGATCCTCTCTCTTGCCAGTGCCTTGGCAGGCATAGCTTCCGACCTCCTAGGGCAGGCTGGGGTGCCCTGAGGGACTTTGGTTGCTCTGGAGCTGAAGAAAGATACTGTGGCTGGGTTTTTTTGGGAGGGGGGGGGTGGGGACTCGCTGCCAGCCTGAGCTATGAGGCCCTGGGTTCCCAGGGTTGGAAGAGAAAAGGACAAAGGGAAACCGGGTTTTAATCGAGTTTGATTTTCACTAGCAAATGAAATTTACCTGCTCTCACTTTAACTTGGAGGAGGCTGTCAGCACTGCTCTCTGGCACTATTTCTCTGCATCCATCCAGCATTAGGATAAACATTCCTTGGTTGGTTTTAAAGACACTTTGTATTTCAGGATATTCATGTGTTTCTAATGTATCCAAGCAGCTTTACGAGCTGCATTTGCAGAACATCTTAACCCTCTCTCTCCCATTGCAGGAGGGGTAGGGGCTCAGAGATAATGGCAAAGGAAGAGAGATCCAGACGGGGAAATGGCTGAGGAGCTGAGGCTAGCTAAGAGAGAAAGAAAGAGAGAAAGGGGGCAACACCAGAACAGGATAGCACTTCCAAAACTGTAGTCAACCAGACTGTTTGGGACAGGTGCAGTTGAGGGACAGCTTTGTCCATGGTGGGCTTTATGAGTTTCCCCACCAGGGTAGAAACTGTACTCTTTCTTAAGGAGAAAGGGTAGGTTCTGAAGAAATCTGGGCCAGCCCTGGCCAGTAGGCAGAGAAATGGCACATCCTGAACCACTTGCTGAAGCTTTTGTTCTAGATTTTTTTCTTTTCTTTCTTTCTTTCATTTTTTTTCTTTTCTTTTCTTTTTTCTTTTCTTTTTTTTTTTTTTTTTTTTTTTTTTTTTTTTGCCATTTGAAGGCAACACAAGGCCCAAGGCTGTAGGGACAGTTTTGGACTGTGGGAAGTCACTTGGCACTGTGGTGACCGAACGCTAACATGGTGAAAATGGGAGGATGAGCAAGATGCAGGAAGATCCACGAAGACCCCCACTTTGCCTTGAAAGATGCCCTCATCCTGTGGATTTTGAGGACAGTGAATTTTTGGAGGAGCAGCTGTCCCTCTGCCTGGTGTGTTCCTTCTGGTACCAGGCCTTCAAGGCCACCAGTGCACAGAGCCCCAGAAAGGACCCCACTTCCAGCCCTGCCCTGTGGTATTTCTCACAGAAAGTCCTTGAGCAGGAATAGGGGCGTCTCCCCTTTTAGAACAACCAGGCCCAGGTCCCAGGCTCCCTTGAGGAGCAAGCCCTTCTGCACAGTGCCAGCCAGCGGTGCCCAGACTCCGCAAGCTTGGCGCAAACTTGGAGTGAAGGGTGCGTTCCCACCTCTGAGACCAGCGGCCCTCCGGCTCAGGGAGGCCTGGGTGATTCCCCCAGTGGCGGCGGAGGCAGTGATGGTGAGGGGAGTGCTGCCTGCCCCGAAGGTGCTGCCGCTGCTCTGCTGTTAACAGGACCTGGAAACTCAGCCTCCACTTAAAGGACGGGAGCCTGCGTTAGAAGCAGAGGGAACTCAGAGAAGTGCTCCTCAGAGGCAGGAAGCGCCTTCCTCGAAGTCCTCAGTGCGCCGGCCAGGGTACCGGTCCACAGGACTGCGGGGCCCACGCCACCCAGGGGGTGAGCTCCCCGTCACTCCGCCGGGGCGCCGGGAGAGCGCAGGAAGGCCGAGGAATTCTGGGAGGCTGCGGTGTGAAAAGGGCGAGAGATCTCCGTCCCGACGCTGTCTGTTTGTCCCTGCCACAACCCAAGAGGTGTCCCAACTGCCGGCCTCCACCCCCATCCTAGCTTGATGTTCGGGCCCGCAACAAAACAGGAAACCAGCTCTGGGGGCTGTGGATTCATTATGTCAACAGATACACCGAAGACATTCGAACATTTGAAGGAAATAGGGGGCTTGGACGTAAGCCTGGCTCCGCGGGAGCCCCCAGCTTTCATGCCGAGAAACCGGTGCAGGCGACCACGCGGCCTGGGCCTGGGCCCGCGTGAGTCCGTCTCTCCCCAAAGACTCCCACGTCCCTGACCCGGGTGGCAGATTCTTAATGCATAGAGCAGCTAAGGGAAGAAAACTCACCAGCGCAACCACGAGAAAGGGGAACTCGGAACAGAGCACCGAGAGGTGTGATCAGACTTTTACGTGCAGGTTATATGCCCTAATCGTAACGATGTGTGTGCACACACAGATTCACGCATCAAATGAGCGCACACACCCAGTGAACGTGGACATCCAAAGTCCTGTGGGTGAAATACAGGCATCATACCAAGTCTTGAGGAAGAATAGTTCACCCTGTCGGACCAGTCTGGTGACATATTTCGGGGTGGCTGGCGTCTCCCTACCCTTGCTGATTTTTCCAACCACTCACCGTTCCCTCCCCCGCGGTTTTGCAAATACACCTGTCCCCAGTGGAAGGCAAGCCCCCGATTGGCATTTACCTGGTTCGGGTGTTCTCCCCAGAAACTTTGGCTGGCTCTGGGGACCCGCGCTGAGCCGATCAGAAGCACCGACGTTACTCGTGGCGCAGCTGCCGCTCCTTTGTCCCGCTGCTCTGGCCCCGTTCGCCCCAACGCTCAGGGAAACGAAGCAGCTCAATAAAAACTTTTGATATTAGTTTTTATGGGTATTTACACTCTGGTCAGAGGAGCTGAGTACGGAAGCTCCATTAATCAGCCCCCAACCTCGGGTTCGGATGCTCAGTTTATGGGTTGGGAAAGTGAGCTTGCCGGAAAGAAAGCATGGGGATGGCTGGCTGATTCCAGAGAAATGAAAAAGGGAGCAAGGTCGTTTACCGTTTTTGGAAAACGAAGATTAAAAGGGTAACTCCAGGTGCTACCCGACGGACTACGTTTTTATTTGACCCCCTGGCAGGGATAATTTTTCCACCTTTGCCTAGCGCAACATTTTTTAAAAAATCTTTTTATTATGGAACTTTCCAAACACACACAAAAGTACAACGGACCCCTATATACCCAACTCTTAGTTTCAACCATTATTATCATTTAGTCTTTCATGTTTCATCGTCCACTTCCACTCTTTTTTCCCCTGGAGTATTTTAAAGTAAATCCCAGGCATCACATCATTCCACTTCCAACATAGGATTTTGAAGATAAATTCAAGGTTAAGCAAAATTGCTCAATAAAATGAATCCTTCCTATGTCTGAGGGTGAGAGGTCAGTGTGTTTGAACTTGAATTTTTCTGATTACAATCTAGAAAGGACTTGAGGGTCCACCCAAGAGAAATCTGGACAAAAAAGGAGAGTGGCGTGTTGGGCATCTCTCCTGAAATTTTATGTGTCTCTTCATCAAGAATACATATGTATGAGTGAGACACATGTTACCCTTTACCATGAACGTGTCGTCCTTTAATTGAAGATTTCTACTGCTGCATCAGGATTTGGGAGGAGAGATGAAAACCATGCCTCAGTCCTTTCTATGTCCTAAATTGACATCTATTTCCCTCTTATTGGACAAATAATCATTTCCCATTTCAACACACCTCCTCCCCTTGTAGAAAGCACAGAGAGACTTCTAATGATTAATCTAGGAAGGGAAAGTTTGTTCTGCGTTGATATATCATTGCAGTAATGACAGTTTTCAAGAACAAATGCAATTCTATGTATTAAAAAAACTCCTCAGCAGTAAAATATTTTTAAAAAAGAATTACTAAAGGTGTTGTGGCTTGCTTTGTTTTAATTCAGTGGTCTAATTGACAATGAGTATGACCCTCCTCTGAGGCGTGATTTCACTAAAGCCTTGGCAATTTTAGAAAGCAAAAAGGCAAAAATGGAAAATAGCAAACCATTGAATCTGACAAATTCTACACCACCCAGCTACTTAATAAATTCAAATCCCACTTGTCTGCGTGGATATTGGCCATCCTTTCTGGGGCAGAGTATTGGGTTATTTTGCGTTTGGATTGTTTATGTCTCCTTAATTAATTTTTTTGAGGAGTTGTGAAATATCTGGGACACTTTGACCCTGGGATGCTTTTATGCTAATAATATATACTAAGATGTATGCTAAAATCACTGCTCATCACAGTAGAAAAGAGCTATTTGGCTAAACTCATAAGAGATGTGTAAATTAAGCAAAAGGAGAAATTACGTGCACAGATTTTATATAACTTTCTGACAACTCCAACTACACCCAGCAGAAGCCCCTGGAGACGTTGGCCTCGAGTCCCTCCCCTGCAGGCTATGGAACATCAGCGACATCAGTCCCTACCAGGGATCTGGGCAGCTCCTTCAAGGGTCCCTGGTCTCCTGATTCTAGGATGGAGTTCACCACCACGGGTATTACGGTTTGGGTCAGGGTCACCGGTGGAGACTGCAGAAGTGGGAAGATTCGGAGGAAGAGGGAGAAGGGAGGAGAGATACCGCAGCAAAGCTGGGAGACAAAGAGGAAAGGGGAGACGGGAGGGTGCAACATAAAAAGGAAACCATAACTCCCATCAAAAAGTCAAGCCATGCAGCCCAAGTCAGGCCCGTGTTTTTAAAGCTGCACAGAAATCCATTCTCTGTGGAAGCCTGTTCTCCGAGGAAGCCTGGCTGGGCCCCCCACCCCCACCCCGCTGGGGTGGAGGGGACGCTTAGGCTGTAGGTCTCCCTGCGATTTCTTTAACGGCACAAAAATAATCTGAAGCTTGAAAAACCGATTGGAGTCCAGAGTTAAATGTGAGCATGAACTTCTGCCCATAGAGAGTGGGAGCAAGGAATTCTGGCTGGTATCCGCTGCCCCGGCATAGGTCTTGAGCCATACTTGGGACAACCCCTCGAGCCTGCTAGCAATTATGTGCTCTCAGCCACTTTTAAAAAGGCCATATTTCTTTACATTTCTAGGACCTAATGTGGGGTTATGTCGGGTCATGGGACCCTTGGCTGGTGCAAAGTAATTTGATGTCACTGAGAGCAAACAGACTCGTTTGTCACCCAGAGGAATAGACATCCCCACGGGCCTGAGCTGGGAGCAGAGCAGAGCAGGGCTGGCTGGGGCTGGGGGATCCAGCCATGGGTCCAGTGCTGGCTTAGCCAGGTGGGCTGGGAGGGGGCTTTCTGGGTTGTTCATGTAGGTGCAGGGGAGTGAGGAGTCAGCTCTGTTCCAAGCACACATATCAGCCCGTTGAGCTTGTGTGGGACCCAGATTGTTTCAGGCCCTTGCATCCCAAGTTCATTTTCAATAGGACCCAAGTCTCAGTTTTTCATTCCCTGAAGTTAAAGCTGGTTAAACCAGGAGCAGTCCTTTCCCCCTCACCCCACTCCACTCACTGCTGCTCTCATGGTCTGTATCGGACTCAATAAAACCGAAGGGAGTCTCTCTACCTGAGGAATGAGATTCACCCAGCTAAGAGGTATGAAGAGGAGAGGGCACAAGGCACCATACACCTTATACTCCTTTGGGGATGACTTCAGTGTTGACAGGGCTGGCTAACATCATGGTGAAGGGCTTCAAATCGTTTGCCTACAATTGTCTTATCCACTGTTTCCAGTTCCTTTCATTTTGGGGGGAGTAGGATAACACAAAACAAAAGAACAGGATTCCCTGAGCCCTCCTTTGAGAATCAGGGAATGTTTAAGCCCTGGAGTATGGGTAGGTGTGGAGAAGGCAACTTGATGGACAAAAGGAGGAGGGAGGAGGCCACTTCTGACAGCCCTGGACCGAGCATGAGGTGGGAGTCCTCCTATCGAGGGCAACTCTCAGCAATTATCACTGTCCCCTGCAGGCCCCACCCCAGAGGGCCTGGAGGGTCTATCAGCGGGGCCGCAGGCCCACTCTTGGGGGCCCCAGTCGTGGATCCATGAAGTCCTGGGATTCACACATTGCAATGTGGCACATACGTATCCCTTGGCCTCCTGTATCATAAGAAGGCATCCCGGGGCTGCTCCTCGTCCCTGGTAATTCTTAGATGATGTAGTGGAACAATCAATGGAACAAGAGGGAAAAGTTAGATCCAGCCAAAGTGGTCAGCCATGAGGGCCCGAGGAGAAGACCCTGCTTTAAACAGGTGAAGCCAGCCAAGAGAGAAGTTGCAACTGGCATCTCTGAGGCAGATGGGGAGGCCTGCAACAGAATCCACCTATCTTTCTGCCCACCTCCAGGTTAGGAAGAGGTGCTGGCGCAGCTGGGAGAGCTAATGTAAGAGACGGCATTTCATGGCGGGGCCCGTTCTCCCAGGGTTGTGAAAGGCGCCCAGTCCTCCATAGAAATGAGACAGTCTGGGCAAGAGAAAGAAGACAGGGCAAGGTCCAATGGCTCTGCAACAGAGATGCAGTGAAAACACACCTGTGCACCCTGGGAAGCTGGGCTCCTACAGCTCTGCAGTGTGCCTGGCCAACACCAGCCCGCAGGTGGCGAGGGCTCAAAGCAGACCACTGGGTGGGATGGCCTTCAGGGCATTTGCCTCACCTGAATTCTGCAGCGATCTTTTGGTTCCCAGAGTCACTCGGTACCCTGGAGGAGAAACCACATATGTCGCTCCAGCACTCTACTGGCTCTGGGTTCAGGATTTCCAGGAAGAGTTGAACGGATATCCGAGCATCCTGGGCCCAAATGCCCTCCGTTGGCTGACCAGGACCCCAACCTGGAGAGAGGAAAGCCAATGAGAGCTAGACCTTTCCTCTCTGAGGTGGAAATAGTGCCTCGGTCCTGAGTGGGATCCCTGCCCTGGCCCGGGAACATCGAGGCAGCCGCATGCTTCGAAGGGGCGGCCGGAGAGAAAGGGTCTTCTCTTCTAGGCCCTCCCACCCCCGCACAGTTTAGCGGCAGTCACGGTCGCGGCCGGCAGAGGCCGAGGATGATCTCAAGGCGCCGCTGCAGTTGCGACCTCTTCCCACTAGATGTCTTCCCAGTTAATCGGAATTGAAGGGCGTTGTCTGTTCCCGGTGCCCGAGACTCGATTTCCCCCGTTGCTTTTTGAAGTCTGGAGTTCCGCTGGGAAAGCAAACCTTTTTCTTTCTTTCTTATGGCCCGTGCCCCGCCCCGTGCTCCAAATTCTGGCTCTGGAAATCTATCAGAATTAAGCTCCGGCTCCCTATGGGCCCGCTTCGGACCCGCTCAAGGCATTGGAATCTTTTTATGACCTTTGATGTGTTTAAATAACATGGCAAGGCTGAGTACACACCTCGGATTAAACTTTAATCGGCTGCAGTCAAGGTCGCCCAGGTGGTAAACGCGTTTCCTCCGACGTCTCCTGGCAGACACTGTGGGGTCCAAGGTCTGGGGCTGAGGCCCTCACTGTGCCCTCCTGCCTCTACCCAGGCCTGGGTGGGGGGGCCAGGGCCAGGGCCATCCCACTGTGCCCCAAGGAGTACTGAAGAAATGGGATCGGAGGCAGACACCCAGGGTGGCCTAATGACCCGAGCACAGTTTTTATAGCTACTAGACAGAAGAGTTAAAAATTCCAAGAGGCACTTCCAGTTTCCCCTGACTCCAGAGAATAGCTGTAGGTCCAAAGTCATGGTCAGCGCCTTGATTGTCTCCCCCAGCATGGTTCTGGTCGCTCAAGGAGAGAGGGGTGTTGCTGGTAACGATGGATCGTGCAGCCAAGTTACTGATTGTTTTTAAGGTTGCCAAGCCCTTGAGAGGTACTTCTGGATCTAGAACCCAGGCCCTTCCCCCATGCCAGGCTACACAAAGTTAGCTTGAATGGTCAGCTGGATTGAGTCACCGGGGCTGAATATAACTTTCTGAACCAATATTCGTGTCATGGAGAATTGTCTTGGACAGTTATTTAGGAAAAAAAAATCCAAGGCTAGAGCAGAATGTACATTGAAGGCTACCAGTGTGGTTTACAAAAAGGGGGTGAGTAATAAGGGCTGGAAGGATAGTCAAGCCACCAATAACAGTGGCTTCCTCTGGGGTGAACTGGGGGTCAGAGGGTCAGATGGAGAATTCACTATTTTTGTATTGTTTGTAATTTGCACAGATTTCATGTGCTAGCCAGTGGGGTAGCACTTGTCGGGAAATAGGGTGCCCTGTTTATCTCATGGCCAAACATCCTAGGAAATTCCCTCCACATGTCAAACCAGATTTGGATTCAGAGGAGACATTGAAATAAGGCACCTCCAAACTTAGATCTCAGCCCTACAGGCATCCACTCAGATTCCCATCCCCTGGGAGAAGTTCTCAGGCTTTTCTCTGCTGGGCTTGCCCTGACCTGGAAGTGAACATGCCACCCCAGGATATAGAACCCCAGCTATTCACAGCAACAGGAGAACCCCACTGTCGCAAAACGAATTAAAGCCTTATCTTCAATTTTCCCCCAACTCACGAGTGCCTGAGGGTTTGTAGACAAAGCCCGTGTATGCTCCTTCAGTCTAGAGTGCTTACAGCCCCTAACCATGGTGTGGATAGTAAATATCCTTTCTGTGTATATTTGGTTTGTCAATTTTTGTCTCTAAGGGTCAAGAAGCTCCACATACTTGACTGGGGTGTTGACTTCTTGAGTTAGAGACAATAATATTATCACTGACTAAAGTTAGTTTTAAAAGTGCTTCTTTGTGGAGCCTTTTGGGGGTTGGTAATGCTCTATATCTTGATCTGGGTAGTAGTTACACAAGTGTATACACATATAAAAATTCAGTGAGCTGGGTGCTTAAGATTTTTATGCTTTGCTATATATGTAAGTTATATGGCAATAAAAAATTTTTTAAGTGCTTCCTCATAACAACCTGCGAAGTAGGTCCTGAGGTTATTATAATCATCTCCATTTTACAGACACTGCAACTAAGACTCAAGGGAAGCTAGAGCGTCCCTGGCCTCCGTGGGAGAAAATAACCACTCCCAGCTTCCTCCTCCCAATCTGGCTGCTTCAACAGGGAACTCTTTCTTTCCCAGCAGATTTCTCAGGTAACAGGAACCAGCCCAGTCTAAAGACGCCCTTCTCAGGGTGGTTGTGAGGCAGGAATGTGATAGCCGGCTCCCTCTTCAAAATTTTTAGGCTTTGAGTAGGGAGAGGATGCGGAGGACAGTGCCCAGAGGCTGTAAGGCCTAGAGGGCCCCACTCGCGCCCCTCTAATGAGGAAAAGCGGACTCTGGGGCTCGGAACCTATTTTCTTCTCCTTATTCCAGTCACCCCTGCCCAGGCACCCTGCACCCTGCAGCAGAGCCTGCGTCCTGGGAGAACCCTCGTCCCGGGAGACGCCTCCAGAAGGCTGCACCCTCCCGCCTGTACCCACCCCCCCGCACCTTTTCTCAAAAGCACTAGAGGGGGTGGCGTGGGGTGTTCTGAAATTACGGTGGCTGCAGCGAGATGGCCGAGGATAGAGAAAGCGGTTGTTGTTTATTCCAGGCACAGTCGCAAAAGGCTTCCAAAAATATCGAGCCGAGATATTTTATTGTTCAGCCTGTCTGCAGCCTGTAATTATGCGTTCAAGATGTTTAATGTGTGCAAATGCATTAGCCGCTTTCGCTGGTGAAAACCCTAGCTGGAGGCGGGGGAGAGGCAAGTCTGGAGATAATTATGTCGTACAGTCGCAAACAGTATTCTGCTCTTACTGTAAACGGCCCCGGCCACCTTTACGAGAAGCCAGGAAAACTTGGAGAGTGACTCGTCGCGTTTACGCGGGCAAACTGGTTTCTTCCTTTCGTTTTCTCCCGTATTGTTCGAAGTGTCTATTGGGCAGCGTCTGTGCCAGGTTCAGGGGCTCGCCAGAGAGAAGGCGCCGGCCGAGGAGAGCCCGGAGCGGCCGGCACGGGCGTGCGGAGCCCGCGGCCCTCGGAGGCCGGGCCTGGCGCGCGGGCCTGGCAGCGGGAGGCGGCTGGGCTGGTGGCCCGGAGCCCTGACGGCCCCAGGCAGCCCCCGGCTTGGGCAGGAGCGAGCACTCCCGCTCTTCCCGGCCGTTCGGGTCTCTTCCCTCCTCACCTCCTCATCAGGCCGCGATCGGCACACCCGCAAGCCCACTGCGAGGCGGCTCCGGCTGCAAATGCGAACGCTGGGCCGAGGCCCTGGGCCCGCGAGCCCTTACTGGGGAGGGGTGCGGGGTCGGCTAGCATTGGGCTGACCCGGGGTGAACTGGCTCTTTTGGGTCCCGGGTGCTGAGGGGCCGAGAGAACAGCTGGGTTGGGGGAACCCCGCCTCCACACCACCGGGCCGGCCTGTCGGCGCACCCACTCCACCCGGCGGAGGCTTGGCGTGCGGCGCCAGGCGCTCTCCGGGAAATTTGTAAGGTCCTGTGCTGGCACCTCCCACCGCGCGACACGTACATCTCGGTCCCCATATTCAGGCAGCGGCTCCGCCAGCCGAGCGAGAGTGACCAGCGCAGGGAAAACAGCAGTCCAGGACGGGGACCAGTCCCCTGAGGGACCAAGGCGTACGTTTGCAAGACAACAACAGCTCCCGACTCCCCAGATTTCTGTTTCAGCTTTTAGGACAAAAACAAGGCCGCGGTGTGGAGCAGAGGCGGCTCTGGCCCGAGTGCCAGGCGGGGCGCATCTCTGGCTCCGCGATCCCCGGACGCGAAACCCCTGGAGCGCGGGCCTTGGGAGGCGGGTCTGGGGCAGCTGCGGGAGGCTCCTCTTTGCTGGAGGCCGGCAGACTCCCTACTGGAATCACTGGGTCCGGGGTCCCATTAGTGCAACCTTCCGCCGCGGACCTGTGTCCTCTCATTTCTCCTTAGGAAACGACCGGATTTTGAAACTCATTTTTGGCCGCTGATTTCAAACAAAACAAAACGTAAACATTGGGCGTTCATTCCATGTTGTGGGACACGTAGGAAAATCGGTGTAGGATCCAGGGTGCATTTTCTGAGGCCTGGCAGCGCTGTTGCCCCTGCCAACCCCCTGGCCCCAGGGCATGGAGAATAGGCGGGTGTGGAAGGATGTCATCCGGGAGGATGACATAATCCCATAATCCCAGGAAGGGAAATACTCGCACAGAGCAGAAAAACAAAACCCACCAGAGATGATTTGTTTCTGCTTCAAATGCATGATCCATGGAGAATCCCTTTGGGCTACAGTGACTTGGGCTCCGGGGTCAGGGTCCTTAGATCTACCAGTGTTGCGGAGGCTCCTGGAGATGTGAGCTCCCAGCCTCTCCCCTGCGGGTGCAGGCTCCAGCTAAGGGGGATGAAAGGGAGAAGGAAAGCCTAATGGGGTCCTGGGTGGCTACAACCCCAAAGCAAACACCATGCCTTGGATGCCTCCATGAAATGAATTTGCCAGACTTGGAGGAGGTTCCCAGACTTGGAGGAGGCAGTAGGTTAGTGATGCAGCAGCTAGAAATCTGGGGACAGCCAGACCTGGCAGGAGGTGCAGACTGAAGCTTTCAGACTCCCTCGCGTTGTTCTTCCTCCTTCCCCTTGTGTCTCCCTTTCTCTCTCCTATCTTTACCCCACTCCAGGGGGTCAGGCCTCCAGGTGCAAGTGGCTTTGTTCCCAGGCTCTACTTGGATTGGATGGAGAGACTGGGAAGTTTGAGGAGGGGTCTCACTAGTGGTTCAGATTTCGGAGACTCCAGAAGTGGCCACCTCCTACTCCCCCACCCCCCAAAAAAACCCTCACAAACTTAACCACTTTCAGTGTCCCACAGGCTTGTGCCTGGAGGGCCTAAAAGATGCCGTCTTCTAACCCAGAAGTTCCTGGTTGCCTGAGCAGCTAAACAGAATTTTGCAAGCAGAAGGGAACGGGGGTGGGGGTGGGGGTGGGGGTGGGGGTGGGGGTGGGAAGCCACTGTTTCTGTTGATTTCCTAACTTAGTTCAAAATCAGTGCTCACAGAAGAAGGGCATGTGTCCCGTTACTGCTCTCTTAAATGTAATTTTTCTGTCTCTCTTTCTCTCTCATAGAGTTGAGGGTTTCTAAATGCCCTCACAGCAGTTCAATATTTGATCCTCCCTCTGGGAAGTGAATCTGATCAGGGCCTTCCTTGCTCTCCTCCTCCTCTGTTTTCCAGCCCCTCAAAAGAGCCCACAGAAAGTCCCAAGGGGAGTTTCTTGCTCTTGGAAGTGACTCTGCCTGGGACCCAGAATCCAGAAATGGTGAGTGGTTTCTCTTCAAAGGCTGCGTGGGTCCTGGGGCTGGGGGAAGGCTGGGCTGGGCTGCCAGGGGGCCTCCCTTGCAGCTGCACCCAGCCAGGGAAAAGGGTGGGCTCTCAAGAAAATGGGTGAATATAGGCCACCTGGAAAACTTAGATTTCTCAGCTCTCTAGATTGCCCGGAGGAGGAATTCTCTGGCTGGGACTGATTGTTGCAAATTCCACTTTCCAGATTTGGTTTTCCGGCCCAGGAAAATTGGGGCATTGTTTAAGTCTTTTCCTAGAAGTTGTATGCTCGTTCTTCGGCTTTCTGTTTCCTATTAGCCAAAGAGAGACTACACATAAGATAATCTCGGTTTCTCCCTGCGACCTCTGAAACATGTAATTTGGGGGAGATACTATATTTAAAATGCCAATCCCCGTAATGAGCCCAGCTTAGCAGTGTGAGCTCCCGCCCTCCCCTTAATGAACGGAGCTGTCGAGAAATAATTTCACTTTGATCTAGTTTGTGACCTGATTTTCTGGCTTAAAGAAGACTAGGCAGCTAATTGGATTCTTCAGGTGCCTTTAATCTCCACCTCAACACTTGGAACCTGACCAAGCTGAATTAAAACGAGTCTGATAAACAAGATGTAGCTCCCAGGGTAACCGCAATAAGAAAATCCCCCATCACGGTGGGGTTTAATGATCACAGCATGGCTGGCACCTCACAAAAAACATGAGGCTGTAGGCCCCCAGAACCTGCAGCACGGAAGTCTTCAGAATCCTTTTCCCTTCCCTCCCAACACCCTGGATGTGGTTTAATTAGAGCGAGAAGGCGGGGTAGAGGGAGGTGGGGAAGAAAAACTTACAGTTGGTGAAAGAGGCAGGGTTTGGGGTATCCTCTCAAAGGGAGGCAGGACGTTGAGGAGACTTTGTCTCTAGGAGAGGAAGCAGGCCGAGCCTTTGAGGGCTGGACAGTAAAGATTGCAATTTGAATTTCCAACTGTGCTCCAAGAGTGAGGGGTGCAAGAGGGAAATAGGAGATGAGGGGCAGGGTTATGCAGCCTGAGGGGCTGGGAATCATGGGTTTCATTTAATCTTTTCAGATGCCAGGATTCTGTGTTCTGGACGCAGAAGCAGGAGGAGGATGGAATCTGCTGGGACCTCCCCATTCTTAGTGTTGGGCCTGAGAAAGGGTTCTCTTGGGCTCCCTCCCCCACCCCCAGCCCCATGCTCCAGTTTGCTCTCTGCTTAACTTGCTGGAAGAGTTCTGAGGGATTACTTCCTCCAAGGCAGGGAGAGTTTGGTTTAGGTCTGGATCTCTCAGTCTAGGCACTATTGACATTTTGGGCTGGAATATTCTTTGCTGTGGAAGGTGTCCTGTGCAATGTAGAATGTTTGGCAGCATCTCTGGCCTCTATCCACTAGATGCCAGTAGCCCCTACCCCAGTTATGACCATCAAAAAATATAACAAAGCTGATTCACTTTGTTATAAAGCAGAAACTAACACACCATTGTAGAGCAATTATACTCCAGTAAAGATGTTAAAAAGAAAAATGTCTCCAGACTTTGCCAAATGTCCCCTGGGGCCATAATCACCCCCTGTAGAGAACTACCAGTTTAGGCCTCGGTGAAGCAGGCATTTCTGGGAAAAAGAGTGGAGTACTTTGCTTGAAATGATCTTTGTAGGTTCTAGAGAGCCGGGGGAGCAGGATGGGGGACTCTCTCTTCTTTTTTGGCCTTTTGGCCAGCCGGGTCATGAACACCTTCTCAAGGCTGCCTTGAACCTCCATTGCAACACCTTCATGAAGCCTTTCAATAACCATGTAGCTTCTAGAGCATATGATCCAAACCTTTAGACATACTGAATCTAGGATAAATGTGTGTGTGTGTTTAGATGCTGCAGGAAGGGGATCCAGGCCTCACCTTTTCGGGCAGATTTGAGTGAATGAAAGCTCCTTTCCTTGGCACACCTGGCCTTGAAGTGGGAAATGGCTGAGCTTTTGTGCAACCTGTGCTGTTGATGCTATCAGGGAGTGGAGGGCCTATTGCAAGTGTGGAGGTGAGAGTCGGTCTCTGTGATGCTGGTGGGGAGATACTTATGCAGTAAGGGGCCCTATAGCTTTGCAGCCATTGCTTCCCTCCAGCTCTGAGACCCAGCTGACCTGACTCTGAGCAACGTCTTCTGACCTAGGTTTTCTAGAAACTGTAAGGTCCAGGAAATTATGTTGGGCATAATTTATTGAACATTGGGCATTATTATTCTAATGCTGATGGAAAGTAATTTAAAAAATAAGAATTGGGCTTCCCTGGTGGCGCAGTGGTTGAGAGTCCGCCTGCCGATGCAGGGGATACAGTTTCGTGCCCCGGTCCGGGAAGATACCACATGCCGCGGAGCGGCTGGGCCCATGAGCCATGGCCGCTGAGGCTGCGCGTCCGGAGCCTGTGCTCCGCAACAGGAGAGGCCACAACAGTGAGAGGCCCGCGTACCGCAAAAAAAAAGAAAAAAGAATTTTACCACAATCCAGCCATCTCAATCTGATCCTTCCTCCCTTCTTCCCCTCTCCCTCCCCTTCCTTCCTTCCTTCATTTCCTTCTTCCCTTCCTTCCTTCCTTCCCCCCGTTTTCCTTCCAGAATATGTCCACGTATAACACAAATGAAGGAATGTAAAGATTGAGAGAAATTAATTTATTCCCAAGGACAGTTCTTTCAGGGTTAAATATCAATAATAAGACCAGGGTTAGACTGGGTAGTCCTTATGTATATTTTTACTACAGGCATCCTCAGTCTCTCCTCCAGAGCAGGTTATAACCATTTCGGGCTAGCTAGACACCTTTAGTAGTCAGGGTCTCTAGGTGCATTAAGCTTTAGGTATTTGACAAAAATCACTGACCGAGTGCTTACAGAGTGCTAATCGATGTACAAAGATGAACTCATTTAATCTGTTGAACTTTAGGAACTATTACTGTCATCATCCTCATCTCACAGATGGAGAGACAGAGACACAGCCAGGTTCAGTAACTTGCCCAAGGTCATCCAGCTAGTAAGAAGCAATAGGATTGAACCCAGGCCCTGGGTCCAGGGGCCATGTTTTCAAGCACTCATGTGCTGCCTCTCGTTAATGTGCTGTGTACAGACAGTGGCCCAGAGGACAGAAGTTGGGGAGGTGGGCATCTCTGTGCTAAGCAGGTAGCCACTGCTCTAGGACCCTTACTCTGAGCTTCAAAGCCAGATTCCTGGTCAACAGCAGGTCTAGTAACTGAAGCTTTTCTGATCATTGAAAGTAAGTTACGGGAAATGTAATGCATATCCCTGGTATTTACTACCTCAGGAACACAGGAGATGTAATGAAGGAGGGAAGGTTGTAATTGTAGAAAAACATCAATTCTAGTAACAGAAATCAGTGGCAGCCAGAGACATTCTCCCCAGGTTTCTGGCCCTGCTGGTGGCCCCTCCACCAGGCTCCATGCCCGGCAGGAGCCCCCCAGAGGCGGAAAGGGGCCTGTTATAGGAGTCATCAACCTGTCACCATGGCTAGGGTGAATATGGCTTCTGAGTTGGGGGGAGGGGGTGGAGACTTAGTCTTTAGCACCACCAGCTGCAGGGAAGGGGGCAGGGGGCTGTGGGGTGAGGTTTGGGAGGGGGAGGCTGGAGGTGGAGCAGGCCTTCTCTACCTACAGCCCCCAAACAGATATTTATTGAGTCAGCAAGGCTCTGTGCTGGGCACCACTTTCCATTTAGCACTAGCAAGGTGGGACATCCTCAAGCAGCCTTAATAGTCCATAAGTGTGTGCACGTGTGGGTTTCTGAGAGAAAGATGGGGTGACCCAGCTACATAAGTGATTGCACTGAAGGCTGAGATAAGGACCCAGGGACAGAGCAGTATGAATAGTGCGCTGAGAAGGGCGAGGGATTGGGGTGCGGTTGGGGCAGGCAGCCAGGTGGCCAGGGTGCTTGTTCTGGGCCTAGAGGGTGTCTCTGACCTGGGGCAGGCAGAGAGGGGGGTTGTTGGGAACAAGCACAGACGGCAGTTTGGCTAAGGGTCAGGGAGGGTAAAGGAAGTACTGTCCGGTGCCCACTGTGTTCTAAATGATGTGCTTTGCAGGATTATCTCATTTAGCTCTCAACACACCCCTATGAGTTGGGCAGGGTTATTATTCCACTTTTACAGATGAGGAAACTGAGGCAGAGGGTCAGGGACTCGTGCCTGGTCCCAGGGCTGGGTGGCCAAGGCCAGGATCTGTGTGACTGGGGAGCCCCCTCTCTCAGCCACTCTGAGCCAGGTCCATAGGTGGCCTTGTGTAGCTAAGTCCAGGTCAAGGGGAGCCCACGTGGGAAGTTTTCGTTTGCGGTTCGCATAGGAAAAAGCTGTGTTGTTCTTACAGTTCTGTATTTCCCTCCTGCCGCCGTCACATCCTACGTTTGATATCCAATAGTGCTGAGAAATTGGGTCTTTTTTTTTTCTGGGGCGGGTCAGACGGCCCCGTCGCTCGGGTAAGGGGACCAGGGAACGGAGGCCGCGAAGGGTTGGACGGACGGACCGGAGCGGCCGGGAGGACGGCAGGCCCGGCGAGCGACCGCGAGAACGCGAAGCCCGGGGGAGCGCGGGCCGCGGGCGGAGACCGCGCCGGCCTGACCGAGCGCGCTGATGCCGCCTCACGCCCGCCTCCGCCGCGTCCTCGGAGCTCGCTCGGGGCTTCGGGCTGGAGAGTCGCCTCCGGCCGCCCGGCTTCTTCCGGCCGCCTCGCCCGGGGCTGCAGCAGGACGGGCCGGCGCGGCGGCGAAATCGAAATGGGGCAGTGATCCACCCTCTTCCGGCTGGGGGACAGGAACCGAGGCTCCCGGCTCTGCGGCTTAACCAACTGCGTGGTGGGGCAAAGTCCTGGAACGTCTTCTAACCTGTGAAGAAAGGTTAGTAATGACAACAGTATCAACAGCACTCTACGCGTCTGCTTATCCTACGTGATAGGATCAAATGCGGTCCTTTACTCCATGAACACATATGAGATGTCCACCTACTATGTGACAGGCATTACGCTCGGCTCTTTTCATTCCAAACTATTTTTCATTTGTGCCTTTTCGGATAAATTTTATTGAAATACTATGTACCCAAAAGTGCGTAAGATCAACAAAATATCCCAAAGTACCTGTGTAACCAGCAAGAGATCAAGAAACAGAACATAGCACCTTACTACTCCCCAACGGGAGCCACTATCCTGACCTCTAACACCAACAAATAGTTATTTTCATTCGACGAATAAATGATGTGAAAGGGCACTGCACACAGGCAAGAAAATGCTATCATTATCAAAGTTAAGTGCTGTTGAGCCAGGGTGGCATTTATCTGAGCACCTGCTTCTCCTGGATCTTTCCAAGGGACTGGAAGATTTGGTTTCTCATCCCCAGAAGACCTAGGCACCTCCTGTGATCTCAGGGCTTCTTCTGTGGAATGAGGGGCTCGGCTTCCATTCTGAGGACCCTTCCTTCTGCAACGAATGAGGGTGGCTGGGGTGTATCTCAGAAATAATAGGACAGATTTGGAGCATGGCTTGTTGTTGTGTTTATTATTCATAAAACAAATATTATTAATGCATTCATAATACTGACACGTTTGAAGGTGAATGTTGCCAGCCTGAGGCTCATCATGAAACCTCAAAGAGGTTTTACTATTGTACTTTAAACAACAACTGGAGTTTTCTTTAGAAATCTTTAGACAAGAGTGTTTCTGCCTGTGCCAGCAGAATCTTCCTACTAAACAGTTTTCTCAAGTACCACTGGGTGGTAGATGGATCTGAATGTTCTCAGAACAGGGCAGCATCAGGTATGGAGAATATGATGGAGTGAAAACTCCTTACATATCAGTGCGGATTTACAATTGACAAAGCCCTGGCCATTTCTCCATCTCTTTCGTGGGGTTAATGTGAATGTTTCCTTGGATTTTGTTTTGTGATGCTGGAAGGGTATGAAATTTCAAGATTCGTTAATTTTGAGGGTGACTCTGGCTTTAGTTCCTGTGTGAGACAGATTTAGATTTAAGTCCCCACTCTGCCACCTACTTGATTTGTGACCTTGGGTAAGTCTGCTCACAATTCTAAACTTGTTTCCTCAACTCAAAAATGGATATGATATCACCTAGATAAACCCACAAGACGGTTGTGAAGTTTAAGCTTCATGATGCAAATAAAGCAGTTAGCCCAGAGCCTACAGTAATGTAGGTGTAATAATAGCTTTAACTGTATAATATCAATATTGTTATATAATGTAATTCTCATAGACATGGTAGAAATCATTCTAATATTACAGGCAATAAAACAGGAAGTATTGAACCACTAACATATGCTACATTATGGATGAACCTTAAAAAAATTATGCTAAGTGAAAGAAGACACAAAAGACTAGTTATTGTATGATACCATCCATCTAAAATTATTCAGAAAAGGTAAATTTTTAGAGACCGAAAGCAGATTAGTGGTTGCCTCAAGGTGGAGGTGGGAAGAAAGATTAACTGTAGGTCATGAGGGATCTTGGGAGGGAGGGAGGGGAATGAAAATGTTCTAAAACTGATTTATTGTGATGGTTGCACCACTTGGTAGAGTTACTAAAAATCATGGAATCATACATCTGGAATGGGTGGTTTAATAATATATAAAATATATGTCAGCAAAGTTGTTTTAAAAACTCAGAGGTTATCACAGAAGAAGAGGTAGGACAGAATCCAGGTTTCTAATTAGATGTTCTTTAGACTGTGGTATAGTCATTTGCCTCCCACTGGGTAGGAGAGAGAAGGCAGAGCACAGGGGAGAAGCTATTGTTAGAATCTCCGTTAAATCAGGGATGGAGCTAAAACAATTAGGAGAATGTGGCGTGGACAGTGTCTTAAGGAGGCGAGAATGGAGGAAAGCATAAGCTTTTTTAGGGGCTGTAAAAGAGTAAGTAATAGCTGTGGCTAACTTTTATTAAACTCAGTATTCAGCAAGCTTTATATTCTAAAGCTATGTTCTTAGTATTCTAAAGAGCTTAGTATTCTGAAAGCTTTATGCACATCACCTTGTTTAAACTGCATAGCACATTGTAAAACGTACAGGAAAAATGTCAAGAACTGAGATCGTGAGGACAAACGGAATAAGAACTAAATTCATAACTATCAAAATTGCCTCCAAAGAGGTTTTAAAGGTTTGTATGTTTGTTTTACCTTTAACCAACAGTGTGAGGGTGAGTGTCCTTGTACGCCGTCGTCCGTCTTCAAAGTTCTTTTGCACAAACTGAACCATGTAGAAAATCGGCTTCCGTATTTGAACTGGCCAGAGCTCCACCTCCGTGGAGGGCTGACCGGAATAGGTGGGGGGCCTGGAAAGGAACACCACGTCGGGGAGCACTGGGGTGTGTCCAGGAGAGGGGCGGGTCGGAGCAAGGGCCCTCGGGGGTCGGGGTGTCTGCAGGGCTCCTCACAACTCGGAGGGATGGGACCCTGCCGCCTGGAGCCCAAGGCTTTCTCGCAGGTGGAGGATCCATGTTGAAGCCGGCAGGAATGGTCTCGCCCAGCCCACTGTTCCTCCAGGGTCGAATTTCCTCCCGATAAATACGTGGCGTCGGTTTGGAGATTCCCCGGCTACGCGCCCCCCTTTCACCCCGCGCCCCCCAGCCCGCCCGCCGCCGACAGTGCCCGCGGCCTCCAACGCCTGAGTCACCGAGTCGCCCCGCACCTGCCCGCGGCATTGTTGGCAACGAGCCCGCCCGTCTCCGCTTTGGCTGGACCCTGGAGGTCCGGTACCCGCAGGCGAGGGGTCGGTTCCTGCCTGCTACATCCTCCTTTTTCCACCCTGGGGGTAGAGGTAAACAGGCCAGGCTGACCTACACCACTGCAGGTGGGCCGGGGAAACTGAGGCTGGGGTAGGCTGGGGTAGGAGCTCAGACGAGCCAGCCCAGCTTTGGCCAGCACAGCCGTGTCCTCCACGTGGGGGACTCTGCATCTACCACCCCTCCCCGCCAGGTCCCCACCTAGTCGGTCTCTTCCTTGGGTCAGTGGAATGCAGAAGTCCCCAAGTGCCCTAGTAGGGCACTTCTGACCTAGAGTCATTGGCCAATACAGAATTTTATAACAATTCAAATTAGTTGCCAACATGTAAAAACACTTGAAAATGAAACATCTGGCAACTCTATTGGCTGGTGCTGAGAATCTGCCATCCCAGTCTTCTCAATTTCCTAATATAACCGAGACATCTCTCTCATTGCTACTACAGGGCTACTCCTGTAGGCATCGGTGTGCATCCCCTGCTGGGGTCACAGAAAGCCGTGGTGGGGACACCCTGAAAAACAAATCCCTTTAGCTTCCTCTGATACTTGATGCTGTGAATTGGCCAAGGTCACCAGTGTGTGACAGAGTTGGGATTGGCACTCTGTTTATTGACAAGGGCCCAGAGGAGTGAAGTGACTTGTCCAAGGTCACCCAGCCAGGCAATGGCAGGGGCAGTACTAGAGTCCATTTCCCTGACCATTGGCCCATTCTCTTGGTTGCCCAGGGGCCTCAGTAAAATGCAGTCATTGGCCAAAGATGTTGCACATGACCCTGACCTGGGCTTTTGGGCTTTTGACCTAGTCACTGGTTAGACCAACCACGTTTCCCTTGCTTCCATCTACACCTATAGAATGGAGAAATCCGTAATGGCTGGCGTGTGTCTAACTTTCAGCTTTCAGGGGATGGATTCTCGTCTAAGAAACATCACAGGCCTGTGGCAGCTATTCTTCATCCTCATGCACAGTCTGAAAATAGACCTGGTTGGTACTATAGCAATTATACTTGAATGTGCTAATCTGATCCCATTGGAAATCCACCTAGCCATCAGGGGAATTTTCCAGAACCTTCAAACTTGCCACCTACAGGGTGGATGAAGACAGCAAAAGCCGTGTCACGTGAGCAGCCCTGTCACAGTTCTTCGTTCTGTTTCCGGTTTTTCACTGGGGAGCCAGGAAGAATTGGCTAGACTAGCAGAGGGCCCACAGTGGTGGAGACTCCCCATCATAAAACCAAAACAGGGAAACACGGTGGGTGAAAAGGGAGTTGTCAGAGATAATAACTGATGTAGAAAAGGAGGAAGACTTCTGAAACGGCTTCAGAAGATTAGCACATGGAATATCTATCTGTAACTGCACGAGCTCTTCAAACAGATCCCCTTACCTCCTTAGCAGAAAGTGAACAGCTTTTTCCAAAAGCTACATTTTTGTGTGTGCGAGAGGATCAATTTGGATTTGAAATCAAGAAGGTTTAAGAATACTCACTCTACATGACATTACCACCCATTTTAATAAGGTCCAAGAGTTTAATAGCTCACTTAAGTTCTTACAGCAAATTGAGAACAGAAATAGAGATACAAGAGTTGGCTGTTTTTCTCAGTTGGTCTCCTGAGAAAGGCTTGTTCATTTTCATTCTGTCTCCAGAGGAGCTTCTCATATGCTCTCTTCACAATCTCTCTACAGTATCTCACTTAGGTGTTATCACTGTGCAGGTAAAATGATTTTTTAAAGTGGCATATTGTACATGTACACATAATTAGATGACTGCTTGTACTCTAGCAACTTTTTCTTCGGTTCAGCTGCCTGCCTGGAAAAAGGCTTAGTGTAGCCTGAAGTTCTATTAAGATGTTGTATAATTTGTCAGTGGAAAATATCACACACACACACATGCGCCTGCACACCCCTTTATCACCACCCAGAAACCTTGGGAAATTTACATTTTCTTATAGTTCTCTCTCTCTCTCTCTCTACCTCCCCCCTCCCCATTCTTATTCTCTCTTTTTATTTTTTTATTATTATTTTAAATAAATTTATTTATTTATTTTTGGCTGCGTTGGGTCTTCGTTGCTGCGCGCGGGCTTTCTCTAGTTGCGGCGAGGGGAGGATACTCTTCGTTGCGGTGCTTGGGCTTCTCATTGCGGTGGCTTCTCTTGTTGCAGAGCATGGGCTCTAGGCGCGCGGGCTTCAGTAGTTGTGGCTTGTAGGCTCAGTGGTTGTGGCACATGGGCTTAGTTGCTCCGCGGCACGTGGGATCTTCCCGAACCAGGGCTCAAACCCATGTCCCCTGCATTGGCAGGAGGATTCTTAACCACTGTGCCACCAGAGAAGTCCTGTTCTCTCTTTTTAATTTGGAAAACAGAACTCCTTCACTTCCCATTCTCTTGTGGGCCTGTGCTCTATGATGTCAGAGACCCAGGCTTCTTCCGCCACGTTGCTCTGCCATATCTAGGTCCAGGATGTCAGTAGACAAGCTCCAGGCAGCAGGACAGAGGAACAGTAAAGATGACAGTGCAAGGGCTTATATACTTCTGTTTTCAGTGAAATGTTGGGAGGTGGAAGGAATACATTACAAAGATTTCTCCTTTCTCCAGAGAGCTGGCTTAAAAGGACAGCCAATTCAGAAAGGAAAACTACCTGATTCCCCTTCACCAGCTTCCACTTCCAGCCTCTTGCCCCCATGCCCACTGAAAACAGTGCCCAACATGGCAGCCTTTTTGCATTTCTTACACTATCCACCTCCCACAGATACCAAAGAAAGTCCCACGCCACCAAAACTTAATCTCTTCCCTCAAAATAGAAAAGAGACTGACAGGAATAGTTCTCATTTAGCAATTTACTATACTTGTGGCATCAAACCAGTGACATTACTGTAAGGCACTGGGCGGGATGCTCCTCAGTTGACAATGTGAAGGAAGTGAGAGGTCTTGGAGGTCCACTCATATCCTGCTCTCCTCACTTCCTCAATCCTGCCTCCGTGCCTCCCTCCTGCCCTGCCCCGGCCTTCCTCTCACCCACTCCCATAACACTGGTAAAGTGTTGTTGGGTCGCTAAGGACTGAGCAGGTGATGGCGTAAAATGTCCTTCCTCCCAGAGGGCGTACTCCTTAATAAGCAGAAGAAAACTTCATGGTTCCAAAGATTAAAAGCTAAAATGCAGGCAATAGGGATCTATCCGGGCCAATAACTGCATGAAGACGGCCGTGCAGCTATTGTTCACCCCCATTTTACGGGGAAGCTCCTGAAGGTTAAGAGACTTGTCCAAGCCAACTAGTGGTGTAGTCAGAATTGAACCCCAGGTCTCTTTGGCTCTGAATAGAAATGGCTCCCCACTGGTATATTTGCCCCAGGCATGGAGTGCTTCCTTCAGTCATCTTCCTTTCATTCCACAAACTCACAGAAATCCCTTGGGCTCACAGGGAAGTAACACACCACAGTAGTAATAACTAGCATTAACTGAGACTTACTACAAGCTAGATACTCTTCTAAGTGCTATATATGTACTAACTCATTTTATCTTCATGTGGCCCCATTTTACAGATGAAGAAAAGAAGTTTAAAGAAGGTAAGTAATTTGCCTAACATTACACTGCTAGTACAGTGAGTGTCAGAACTGGAATTAGAACCCAAACAGTCTAACTTGAGTTTGGGCACTTAACCATTATGCTAAATTTCCACTACAGTTAAGAAAGCAACAATGGTTCCCTATTATTATTTATGTATCATCTGCCTATGCCTTTGATCTACCATAAAGGGGAAATTCCATTATCACACTAGACATATCTAGATTTTCTTCTCACTACCCAGTTCCCAGTGAATGGAGTTACAGGGAGGACACAGGAACCTGGACGCCATCTATGATGGTACTGCAAAGATGCCAGCCAGATAATTTCTTTACTTCAGTTATACAGTTACCATCTCCATATTTGTTTGAACTCCAACAAGTGCATGAATGCACGCCAGTTTTGCTATGTAGCTATTTCTGGGAAATGTTAGCCACCATGTAGGGAGAGGGGCGTAAACATATTACTGGTTCCCTGGGCACCATTCCACTTCACATTCACTGCTGGTTCTCACTCACCAAGAGTATAATGTTGAGAAAAGAGGATCGGAAACATAGGGTGAAGTAGGGGCACTGAGGTGAGTACCCACTGTAGGCCAGACACTGTGCTAGGCCCTTTCCACTTGGCATCTCATTCAATCTTCAGAACAGCTCTGAGAGGCAGGCCTCACATCATCCCTTAGATCTGACATCCTGCAGCTTCGATTTGCTCAAGGTCACTGAAGTAAGTTCCAGAATTGGAGTTCAAGCTCTGGCCTCCAACTGCATGCTCTTGTCTTGTTACCAACTGTCTTTGAGGCACCAGAAGTCTTGGCTGGGTGAGTTTGAGAGCACTCCCCCACCATCGATTCTGTTCTCATAGAAGTTGCAGATCATCTTCTATCTTCCCAAAGGTCTCTGGGATCTGTCTTTCTTCTATCTTCCCAAAGGCCTCTGGGATCTGTCTATCTTCTATCTTCCCAAAGGCCTCTGGGATCTGTCTTTCTTCCTCCTGGACTCAAAATTCAGGCCTCACTACACTTCAGAACAGCTCCTTTTTGTTCCTTTCCTGCTGGATCAGACCTCAAAATCTACATCCATAGGGAAAGTGGATTTACAGCTATTGGAAATAAAATTTTGTATTTACAAGCCTGGATTTTCCCCTGACTCTCCCATTGACTATCTGTGTGACCTCAGGCTAGTTGGTTAACTTCTTTATGCCTCAGTTTCCTCATCTGTAAAATGGGGAGACCCATACTTTCCTCTGAGGATTGTTGTGAGGCTTAGATGAGAACACATACCACATCCTTAGCTTAGAGCCTGAGCACACGGGCTTTTGCTTTTTCCCATTAACTGTACCGAGAAAAGATAAGGGTTGTAGTGAAAGGCAGATTCTAATAAAAGGAAAATTCATCAATTTTTGGAGGTAGTCTGGCTCTTCACTTGCCGATGGGCCATATTCAGGATTAAATGTATGGCCTGAGTGTTGCCACTTGTGAAAGTGCAGACCCCTTCCTCAGGGCCTAAGACCAGGGCAGAGTTACATCCTGGATCTGGGTTTCTTTGATCCTTTCCATGCCTATTTTTAAAAGTGACCTTTCTCTCCTCTTCTAATTCTTTCCAAGAACAGTAAGGCTGACTCCAGAATAATTAGGAAAACATTCCAAAGTTGACATATTGCCAATAATGGAAGTTATGAAAGAACTTTAAGTCCATTATAATAAAAACTTGCATTAACATTATGTTTTATAAACTTGTAAATTGTCAGTAGTATTTCACAACTGTCTGCCTTTCTTTTGAGCGTCTGTCCGTATTGCCAGGCTTTAAGGATGGACAGGGACTAAGAATAATTCATTCTATAGAGTTCTCTGCAAAATTCATACTCTTGTTTGTGAAATGCCCAAGACTTCGATCCTTATTGCGGCTCTGTGACCTTGGTCAAGTCCTCTGAACTCTCTGAATCTTGGCTTCCTCAACTGGAAACTGGAAAGAACAACTCTGACCTCTTCGACCTCATTAGAGACTTGGGGAGGAGCAAACAGCAGCCTGAACTAGTAGAGAAGTGTCAAGGCTTAATATGACATACATGAATGTGTGTCTAAAGTGAGAATGAAAGAAAAAATTAAGAAACAAAGCCAAAGAAGTCAAAAGGAATAACAGTGTTCCTTGCTTTGCCATTCATTAGCTGAGTGATTTGGGGGAGGCACTTACCTTCTCTGGGCCTCAGTTTCCTCATCTGTCAAATGGGGCTTATGTTAATAGCTGCTCTTCCTGTTACACAGAATTATTGTATCAAATGGGACAGTGGGTGTAAAAATGTTACCTAAGTAAGAAAAGACCACCCAATGGTTAATTGTTCTTAACATTAGTAGTAGTAATGCCTGGTGAAGTTGCATTATTCACAGGCATCAAACTAGTTTAGTCTTCTTTGGAAATGAAATCAATCCACTGAGATCCCAGGGCATGACCTGTTGGCTTCCACAGACACAGGTTGAATCCAGTGAGTAGGAGAGTGGCCTCTAGCATCATAGTGTTGGGATTCAAATCTCACCTCTAACAGGATATGTGACTTTGAGTCAGCATTTTACCCTTCTTTGACTTGATTTCTCCATCTTGCCTCATGGAGTTGTGAGTATTAAATGATACAATACATGTAAAGCATTTAAAGTAGTACCCAGTACACAAAGTTATTTAGGCCCTCTCTTTTTTTTTGCGGTACACGGGCCTCTCACTATTGTGGCCTCTCCCGTGGCGGAGCACAGGCTCCGGACGCGCAGGCTCAGCGGCCATGGCTCACAGGCCCAGCCGCTCCGCGGCATGTGGGATCTTCCCAGACCGGGGCACGAACCCGCGTCCCCTGCATCGGCAGGCGGACTCTCAACCACTGCGCCACCAGGGAAGCCCCTATGGCTCTCTTTATTCTTGGTGGCACCTTGGCCTCTTGCTGCCTAATTTATAACATTAGTTGTAAATTTAATTTATTAAATAACATTCCAGAGTATGTCTGATACTAGATAAATATGACTGAATGAAAAAGCATTTACATATATAATTAGATGGTTAGGCCTTTTTGATTCCTACTAAAGCTGCTTGCTTTTAACCAACCACAGCAGATGCCTGAATCACCATCTTGAGATATCTGAAAAGAAAAATACTTGTATATCTCAAGCCTAAGAGGCTGCAGGCAGGAGGTACTGACAGAACCCCTTGAGTCCCTGCCCATAGTCCTTGGGGGGCCCTTAGAAAACCCATTTCTATGCCTCACCTTTCCTTGTACCCAGTTACTCCCATGGCCTTTCTTTCCATTCCATCTGTCCTCTAGCAGGATAGGGGTACACAGACATGGAAGATCTACTCTTCCCCACTCTAGAGCCAACAAACCAATCACATCTCAAGGCCTCTGATTTCTTTTGTGAAGGAAATGTCTGAGTAGGGCAAGTTTTCAACTCTGCTCCAGCTGCTGCAGTTGCAGAGCAGTTTCTAATCTGCCACTGAGTAAGGTATGTCCTTAGGCAGTGGATGAGTGAGAAGATGAGTGAGGAGCTAAGTTAGATGATGACATCATTAGGTAGTAAGTTAGTGTGCAAAGAGACACCTAGAGTTGCTAAAGCGTAAAGAACATGGGTGAATAAACATGGGTGAAAGAGGCATAAAGCTCTGCACCAGAAATTTGAAATAAATAAAAAAAATAAACAAAACAAAACAAAAACACTTATAAGAAGCCATTCCAGGCAGAGTGGAAAATCATGGGAACTTAGAAACCAGGATGATGGAATCCACAGGGCAGCAGTTCTTAAACTAGAGTGTGCACCAAAATCACTTGGAGGGCTTGTTAAAGTGCCAGTCGCTGGCCCCCCTCCAGAGTTTCTAATTCAATAAGTCTGGAGTGGGGCCAGAGAATTTACATTTCTAACAAGTTCCCAGGTGATGCAGGGACCACACTTCAAGAAACACCGTCGGAGGGAATCTGAGAATTGCTACGAGCAAAGTTGTTGCTCAGAACTAAGTGAGGCTCAAAGAATCGCTGGAGGACTGTGGAGACAGGGGTGTCCAAGGGGCTCCCCAATGCCTGGGGAGCACCACAACAAATAGGGTCGATCCGTGTGTTGGGGGCATGATTTGATCATACTGGCTGATCAGGGGAATCGATAAGGCACCCTCGCCTATGCGACCCTCCTTTAGGCAAGCCTCGACTGGTTGGGGGGGGGGTGCGGTGTCAGAGGAGGGGGGAGGGTAGCGTCCCAGAGCTGTTTTGCTCCCTCCAGCCCCTCACGGGTAATTACCCTTTCCTAGAAGCCAAGGCTAAGGGACCGCGACCTGCCTTCCATCCCTCCTGGGGTCCAGCTCAGAAGTCGGGCGCGCAAGGCGAGGTGAGACTCCCTACCGAGCGAAGGTGGGCTTCCCGGATAGGGGATTTGGGCTGCCGCCCACTGCAGAGTCGCGGGATCAGAGCCAGCGAAGATGCTAAGACAAGCCGCGACTTCCTCCTCTGGCGGTCGGCAGTGGGGGGCGCACCAAGACAGCAGTTCAGGAGCTGCGCTTTGTCACTGCGGCGGCAAGGGGCGGGAGCGGAGGAGGGCGCAGAAAAGGGCCGCGGGGACAGGACGGGGCGGTTGACCGGCTCTCAGGCCGGACAGGGACGTTCAGGGGGCTCCCGGCCGCACCTCGCACGGCCCTGTGGGGGACAGGAAGGGACTGAGGTTCCAGGTCCGGGCCCAGACTGTGCGCGCACTCCAGTGCTGGGCCGCTGACACCCTGTCCTCTGCGCCGACATTCCTCCTGCTCTCCCTCCACTACAACAACCCCCTGATAACTGGTACCCCACCTACGAAACTCACAACTGCAGGCTCGTGCGCACCCTCACTGGCTCGCCGAAAGGCTCTGAACCAGGAACTCACAGTCCCTCCACGTCGCGGCGCCCTACGGCCCTCCCTGTTCTTAGCCGCCCTTCCCGCTGTGCCCCGCTCCTCTGAGACTTACGGTAACAGCTGAAGCTGACTCCCGCTCACCGCTCACCCTCTGCTGGGGCCGCAGCAGCATCCACCCAACCAACCCGAGAAAGGTGGCCTCTGTCCAGGTCTTTCAGTCATACCCAAGGCACCACAGTGGTCTATCTGCGGTCTCAGGGAACGTAGTCCTCGGTCCTGGGGGCGCAGCATTAACCTCACAAAGAGAATCTGGCTTTTGCAGGCTGGACTACTTAGGTTAAAATCCCAGCTCGGCCACTTCCCAGCTGTGTGACCCTGGGCAAGTCCATCAACCTCTCTGAGAGTCAGTTTTCCCTCTGCATAACCGGAGGAGCTGTACCCCATCGGGACTCCGTGAAGCTCAATAGGAGGAAGGGACTAGCCCGGGTCAGGAGGGGCTCTACAAAAATCAGTCCCCAGAACTCCTCACACAAAGGTTTTTCCATTTCCTAGAGAGAGGCTTAGCCGGCCCAACTGGTTGGACTTCCTCGCGTGGGGGCGGTTCCCCTACCCCTCACCCGGGAGACCAACTCCTCCGTTCGCAGTCCGGCGCCACCGCGTCTCCTGACCCGGCGAGGCCGAGTGGGGAGAGAGGAGGGGGCTGCGGCCTCCTCCTTGGCCCGGGAACCGGGAGAGACAGACACGCGGTCAGCGAGCACGCAGAAACAGAGACTCACACAGAGACCCGCACCGGGAGGGAGCGGTTAGGGCATTTAAGGCTAGTTAAATCTTAGAAGAGAGATCCTACTGGGTAACGACTCCACCAAGTAGGGGTCCCGGATCTCTCCCCCCAACACCCCGCGCTGGACCACCCAGACGGGCGCCTCAGTAGGCGGGTTCCCTCTACCAGCACCGGGGTGAGAGTGGGGGGCGGCGCCCCACTGGAGGGGGGAGGGGAGCTGTCAGGCTCTTTTGGCCTTTGGGCAGTCCAGAAAGCTTGGAAAGGGTTTGTGACCCGGTCAAAATCTATTAAAAATGAAACCGAAGGACTACTACCGCCACCCCCCACCACACCCAGGAGGGAAAGCAACCCATGGCGTGTGGGCCTCCATAGTAACCACCAGCTCCTTGCACTCTGGATTGCCCTTATCCCAAGGGAAGGTCAGCCCCAACTAAGTCCTGCCTGTTACAGCAGAATCACCAGCGCCGCCATTCTCTCCACCCAGATGCACCTCCAGGGTCTGGTTTTAAATGGAGGCACGTGCAGAGCCTTGAGGATGTGTGGGGAGGCCTAGCCAGTCCCTCAGGTTTTGTCCCTTGCGCCAATCAATCCTGGAAGACAGGTGGAGAGAGGTAGCTGCCATCTAAGGGAAAACATCTGGTAAAACCATACCCCCCCCCCCATCAAAGGGATCAGGCAATTGTGTCTGAAGTTTGGTGGCTCTGTAGGGGCTGTAGAGGGTAGGGGAATCTTGGAAACTGAAGGCTAACTTCAATGTCTCTGTGCACTTTTCTGGAGAGAGATTTGCCAGATATGTGAATGGCCATGACTCCTAAGATGTTAAAACTGGTTAGGTAAGCCTGATGAGTTTGCCCCTTTCCAGATAGGTGCTCAGGGCCTCAGTGGATTGTAATGGTCAAAGACGGACCGGACTTTGTGTCTTAGGGTCTCCAGAACCAGCTGCTGCAGTGACATTCCTACTTTGGAATTCAGGCCCTGAGGACTCTTCCCACCTGCTTGAGTAGATCAGTTAGTCTCTCTTACCCCACATCCCTAAGGGTGACTCCAGCCACTCTGCAGATATGCATAATCCCCACCCAGCCTCTGATCCCTTTCTTAAAAGAGGGTAAGGCCTGGAGGACTTCTCTGGGACAAGTTTCCAAATGGCTTTGGGCCATTTTATTCTTTACTCTCCTTCATGCCCAAAGTGAGTGGCTAGAGGTTAGGTGCCTACACCTCTCCCCACACACCCCCACCCTCCAATGCCCGCAACACACACTTCTCCTAGCCCCTGTGAATTTTTCTGGGAGTACGGAGGAGAAAAGGCCTTGGCAAAAAAAAAACACAAGTGGAGTTTTGGGAAGGAAAGATTCAGAATGCGATGCCTGGCAGTTTCTAATGGCTCCAGTTTTGAGTGTGGACCTGAAGTTAGAGGGATGGGAATTGAGTCCTTTATATATGAGCCTCCTCTCTGTGCTTCAGAAAATAGGGATGATTCATAATATCTTCCTTAGGGCCTGTTGTGACAATGAAAAGAGCTAATACAGGTGAAATGCTTAGAACAGTGACTGCTCTTTATCATGTGGGGCTTCCAGATTTCCACATGGGGTTCCTCTTTGCCCTCCTGGGAAATCATGGAGGAGCAGGGTGAGGACAGCCCAGGTATGTGGGTCTTGAGCCTTCTGATTCTGGGGGCGGGTGGACACCCTGTGAGGCCCCTGGACCCAGCTTGATCCCAGAAAAGCCTGGGGGTTTGTGGAGGATGCCTTATGGAGAGTTAAGGCACTGTTGGGTGTTTGGGCATACCTGCTCGCCAGGGAGGGACAGGGACTTGGAAGGAGCATTAGTCCAGGGCCCAACATTCAGCCAGGCCCTGGCCATGAGTCAAGACCACCGGTCACCCTATCTGTGTGGAAGAAAAGGCGCTGCTGCTTGTTGAGGTCTTTTAAAGGAAGTGCTATGTAGATTAAAGGAGAAATGGGCATCAATGCACTTTGTAATGAAAGCAAATTTCAGGATACTAATGGTGAAAAAAACCCATACCATCTCTGCTAAGATAGGGGAGGGGGACGTCTGGGTCTTTGGGTGCTTGCATGTTGGGGAATTACTTGACCAGAACTTGGGCCCTTCCAGCTGGTGGCTTGAGGAAGGAGCAAGCCTTGAGCCTGGGGAGGTCCTCAGGACACCAGTCCTGCCCTTGGTCCTCCAGCTCCCGGATGGGCAGGTGGTAGGTGTAAGGATGTGGGCTGTCCAGTCCATAATCCCAAGCTCAGGGTTCGGATGTCCCCGGGCTCAGGCCTACAGGAGCCTAGAGTTGACAGGTGTAGAAGCAAGAGTGGCTGCAGGACTGGCTGTCTGTGAGTACCTGAGGAGCAGGAGTGGTGGGGTGGTGAAAGCCACCAGTTTCCTGTCCCTGGTGCCTTCACTCCAGGAGGTACAGAGAGAAGGGGGTGCTTGTTTGGAGTTCCAGAAGCCGCAGGTTCTGCCTGCCCCAAGGAGAAGCTGCTCTGTGGAGCCCACTGCCACCAACTCCCTCTGCACGGTGGGCGAGGGGCGGGGCGGGGGATGTGGTCAGGGATGATCCGCACCGCCGCCCCCTCCATCCCGGAAAAACCCTACCTCTGGGCATCTGAGATCCAGTGGACCTTGTTCCAAGTGGGGCACACCCTGCGGTACCTCTGGGCTCTGGGTTCCCAAATGGGCGTCGGCAGCTGCCAGGGATGAGACGGGGACCGACCGCCAGAAGTCCCCTCACCTCCCACTATTACAGCAGCGGCGACCCAGCCGCGCGGGAACTTCGACCGCCACAGCCCGCGCGCCACAGCTTGGAAGATGACCGAGGGCCCCAAATCAATGCCCCGGGAGCCCGGCGACGCTTATTGTTCAAAGGGAAGCTCCCTTTGTTCTTACATTTTACTAAAGTGAGAAGCGAAAACAACTTTTCCCTGATCAATATTTTGCTGGCACTGAAGCAGCCAAATTAGCTCCCGAACCCTATTCCCCTGTCCCAGGTCTCCTCGCCCCTTCCTTTCGGCGGGGACTCGTGCTTGCTGCCGGGAGGCCCCGCAGCTGGCTGGAGAGGGTGCTCAGGGCCTCAGACTATGGCCCCGAAAGGGTCCGCAGGCCACCGAGGCGTTCCCTACCCCCTGCCGCCGCTCTCCGGAGCCGGGGTTTTCTCGGGAAGCGAAGAGGCTCCAGCGGATCAGCGCGTCTTGTGCCCAGGCCCGGCTTCCGATTCCATTTAACACAACCCGCGCATCTTATCTCCGCGTCTCCTCCCCGGGGTTCCCACCCACCCCCTGCCCAGCCCAGCCGGGCGGAAGCGGAGCCGCGAGCTTTTGAAGTCCGGAGAATTTCAATCCCTGAGGAGCCGGCTGGACCTAAAACCGCCGCCCCAGCGGGGGAGGGGACAGCAGGCCCGCGGAGGGGAGGGGGTTGTCCTCCCCGCCGAGGGAGGTGAGAAGCCGTGGGGGCCCGAACCGGACCCCAGTTAGGCTTCTATCACCCCCTCTCTGGTTTTATGAGGTTGCCCAGACCTCGGCGACGCGGGCTGCATCCCCTCTGCGAATTTACCTTTTTTCTCCTGCCGCGTAGGGAATAACCTTCATGACACAGTGATAACCACGCTATCAAAACGCCTCCCCCTAAACCAAAAAACCAACCAAACAGAAACAAACACCCCCCAAAAGAAACACACACAAAACCCCAACCAGAAACAGTGCTCTTATCGAGTCCCGCCTGTTTTCTTCTTTCTCTTGTTAAAAATTCGACCTCTTCATCTGATGTTGGTGAAAGATGCTTTTGGAAGAAGTGACATTTGGTTAAAAAAATTTTTTTTTTTCCTCTTGCACTCGGGGGCATCTTAGGCCCCTAAAGACAGGGAAAATTGAGGCGTTTTGAAAGGGCGGAGGCAGGAACCGGGAGAGGGATGGGGCATCCCTGAAGCTTCAGCTCCGAAGCCACAAGGAGGCAGCCCCCCTACCGGAGAGGCTGAACCCGGACTCGAGCCTCCTTCCTCCTGGGACGCAAGGGGAAGCCCCGCTCGGATGGGCCGGACCCAGGAAGGAGACGCAAGTGCCACCTCTTGATCTTTCAATCCTACTCCGCTTTCATCTCGCAGGGAAAACCCCAGAGGAAAAGAGGATCAAACGCAGAGCACTCCCATTGAATGCAAAGTGGGGGCGGGGCGGGGCGGGGCGGGGAACCAGGAGTCCCTCTGAGGAACTGGCCTCTTGGAGGTGAGCACAGCGGGGCCGGCTGTAAGTTGGTGGAGGGCTGCGGGGGATGAAGGGGGGGAGGGAAGGCGCGCCCCAGGCCCAGTGCTGGAAGGGCCCTGCCGAGGGTGGAGGACAGTGGCAGATCTAACACAAACGCTGGTGGCTCGACTTTGACAGGAAGGAAAGAGCAAGCCAACTGCTCCCTCAGCCTCTGGCTACCAGCTGGAAAGCACAGGGCACCACAGCATCCTAGGACAACTCTGCACCAGGGCAAAAGCCTCTGGGATCTGATCCCAATTGCTCCTCTCACCTGTAAAATATTCTCCAGGATTTGGGGGCTAGCAGTGCTCAGCACCTGGTGGCTTTGGGAGTTCCAGGGAGTGGAGACGTTTGTGCAAACAATACCGTCCAGATCCTTCTGCACACCCCACCCCAGGGGAGGTTAATGAGCATCTTCTCATGGAATGGGGGAGAAGTCAAAGGCAGTACTTGAGAAGGGACGTTGTGTTTCCTTGTTTCCTCCACCACCTCTGGAAGCCCACAGATAGGAAGACTGAGGCAGGGAGAAGAGAGAGGAGTAGAGAAAAAGAAAAAGGAGGAGGAGGAGGAGAGAAAAGTAAGAGATAGAAGACCAAAAAAAAAAAAGAAAGAAAGAAAGAAAAAACTTAGTGACAGAGGGACTTTTCTTTAGAATTTCACAAGTTGGGGCTTTGTCTTGGAACATCTAGAAGGAGGTGGTGCAAGGCAGGCTTCTGCGGCTGTCAGCTTAGCGCTAGAAGCTCTGAGGAGGGGACAGAGAAAGGAGAGTTGTAGCGCTGCAGAGCCAAGGAGGGGCCTGCCTCCCAGCCTCAGCAAAGTGGGGAGAGACGCAGCCCACCTACCTGGCCCGGACACACTTGCTCAAAGCTGGCAAGGGGTCAGTTTCCTAATGGGTTCCACCTTCCCTGGAAGAAGACCTGAGAGGGAGCCTGTGGCTGTTCCCAAATATATTCAGCACTGCTCACGCCCCTCAGCCCTGCCATGGGGGTCCCCTTTCTGTTCGCGACAATTGATGAGAACCCCAGTCACTTGTGCTTTCATGGCATTTTCGATGACTTCTCTCTCTTCTCTCCCAACGCCACCCACTTTTGGAGCAGGGGACCAAAGCCCCGGGGCAGGGCGTGAGGGAGAACCCTGCGAGTCAACCCTCTGTGAACCCCAATGCTGCGTGCTGGTCGTTCTCGACCCCTGCACCAAATCTCTGGGTGAGAATAACACCTTCTCCCAGCTAGGAGCCTCTGCCGCTGCCGCTGCCGCTGCCACTGCGGGGGCCGCATTTGCCGGCGCTTCTGAACTCCCAAAACCTGTTTCGGGGGAATTCGTTGACTCTGAACAAATACCTTAAAATACAGGCAAGAGAAGAAAAAAGGCTACCCTTAGAACCTCTCCCCACCCTACATACCTGAAGTGCAGGCGAGGCCCGAGCAAATGGGAAAGCGATTTCTTCCATGAATAGCCTTCTGGAGGTCAAGCTGGGCTGTGGAAAGCTTAAGGCCACCTAGATGGGGAGGGGGGGATTAAAAAAAAAAAAGCGAACATTTGGAGTCAGCAGCCAAGGCCGTCTTTAAAGAAAAATATTAAGACATTTATCTCTTGCCCCTTGGGGATGAAAAATGGCAAAGTTCTCTTTTAGATCCCAGGAGGAAGGAGACAGCTGGGGGTAGGGGCTGGGAGGGAAGAGGAGGGAGGAAAGAGACCCCAGGCTCAAGCTCTCCAGACAACTTGCGGGGGAGGGAATATGCTTTTCAGTAGCTGGTAAAAAAGACGTTGGAGCCCGGGCGAGGTTAGCTCGCCAGGGACAGGCAGTTGTAATAATGACGAGAGAAGGGAGGCTTGTGAACCGGCCTTCACACTTCTAAAATTCAGTTAAGGATTCTCTCATCGGTGTTAGAACAAGGCACCAAGTTAAGAAAACAAAAGCCCGAACAACAATAAGAAAAAAAAAATATATCAAAAGCGTATTCAATTACCGAGTCCCGCAGCCTCTGCGGAACTCACCGCGTTAAGCTCTCTTTTCTTTCTGCGGAATTCCATTTGCATCCCCTCTGCCTGGGTGTCTCCCTCTCTCAGTGTGTGTGTCTCTCTGTTTTCACACTCTCCTCCCCATTCGAGCGAGGCCCACACCTGGCGCATCACTGCCGAGCCATTAGCTGCGGGTCTCCTTTCATCTTCGCTGTAGCAGACGTTTCTATTTATCCACTTGCGCTCGCCGAGTGGCGTCACCAGCGGTACTGTAATGACGATTGCAGCAGGAGGATGACAGCTTAGAAAGAAGAGGGCAATGGGGCTTCCTCCCAGAGGCGGTGCGGCACAGAGGAGCGCTCGCATCACAAGGTGACCCCCAGCTCCCCACCGCCACCACCGCTGTCACCGTCGACACCGCGTTCCGGCCGCTCCGCGCTCGCCCAGTCGCCTGGCCTCTTTCTCCCCCCCGCAGCCAAGATCTGTCGGACCGCTGGGGACCCAGGGAGCCGGGGGGCTAGGAGCTCACTTGGGTCTTTCCCCCTCCCCCCACTCTGAGAGCCCGGGATGGAGAGCCGAAAGGACATGGTTATGTTTCTGGATGGGGGTCAGCTTGGCACTCTGGTTGGCAAGAGGGTCTCCAATTTGTCCGAAGCCGTGGGCAGCCCGCTGCCCGAGCCACCCGAGAAGATGGTGCCCCGTGGTTGCCTGAGTCCGCGGGCTGGTCCTCCGGCCGCCCGGGAGCGCGGCGGGGGAGGCCTGGAAGAGGAGCCGGTCGACGGACTAGCAGGCAGCGCTGCGCGGCCGGGCGCCGAGTCGCGGGCAGCCGGGGCCGCAGTGCTCGGCCCCGGACCTCCGGCTGCCTCCGCCGACAGCCTCTCAGGCCAGGGGCAACCCAGCAGCTCGGACACCGAGTCGGATTTCTATGAAGAAATCGAGGTGAGCTGCACCCCGGACTGCGCCACGGGGAACGCCGAGTACCAGCACAGCAAAGGTAGCCACCGCGCCCCTTCTCTCCCCCGGCCTCCCAACGCGCCCACCTTCCACTTCAGCTCTGGAGGAGAGGAAGACACTCCTTTCCCCCAGGGCGGCGTGGCTGGGGGGACCCACCTGAGCAACTCTCCCCCGCTATCTGCGCCCTGGCGGGGGGTCTCCTTCTGTGCTCTGGCATTGGCGGGACTGAGGGTGACAGCTGTGCTTTGGGGGAAGGAGGGAGACGCAAGCCCTGGGCTTGAGGGGGATTCAAAGCGCACCCCAACCCCCCAGAGCTTTGAGGTACTGCTTCAACGGCGCGGGGAAGACACCTTCTCCCAGCGTGGGCGAGATCAAACGCGGGTCCGGGCAGTTTGTGGCTGGCGGAGTGTAAGGAGTATCCAGGCGCGGAAGCCGGGAGTCCATAAAGGACCGTAAAATCGCGGCCAACTCGGGCGCCCGGGTGCTGCGGCCCTTCGGCCAGTTTGCACGTCGGTCAGAGGTCCAAATTACCTTGTCACTTCCCGGGCTCGGTGGCGCCAGGTCGGAAATGGTCCCAATGATCTAATTGCCTTTGGTCTCCGGTTGCATTTGAAAAGGCAGAGCTCTGGCCCTCCCCCCTTCCCCTTTCCTTCCTAGTCCCACTTCTCCACCCAAAGGAAAAGGCGCTGCAGGGGGCAGGAGCCCCCCCTTCCTTGGGTTACACTCATATGGGGGGGCCGTCACACTGCTGTAACTGGAGAACCCCTCCCTGACCAGGGGCTAGCGGGGAGGGGGGGGTGAATGAGCAGGAAGGGAGTCTCCCTGAGAGGGGTGGAAAGCTAGTTGGAAGAGCCCACCAGCAGACAGTCCTCCACAAAGCCGTGCGGGTGGGTGAGAAGAGCCTGGTATGGACGAAAAACCACCCCCTGGCCTTGGCAGCCAACACCTTGTTGAGTACCCACATCCACGCATTACCATCTTGTCCACTCAGCCCAGACTAAGCATAGCATACCCTCAGACTAATCCATACTCCATTCATACGTAGTGAGGTAACAGGATACTCACACACCCCTGTGCCGTTCCACAACATATGCAGCCTAGTGCACATTCCCACACCTGCACCGCAGCCTGGCACACAAAGCAAGGAAACTCAGTCCCTGCCCAACTTCCTGCAACGCTCCAGCACAAAGGTGCATCTCAACTCACTTGCCTGTCAGATATGCATATCCTTGCCCACACCTGTCAATGGTGGGCAGAAAGTTCAGAGCGGCTGCATCTCCCCTGTGCCCCAAGGCAGGTAGGCAGGGCGGCTGGGGCTTTTGTTCCCAGCAGGCCTTACGGAGAGGCCTCCCAAACAGCAGCCCAGCCAGGCCTAATGGTTGCTGTGTGCTCCTCTGAATGGTGAGCCTCTGTCCTCCATTCCTGGGTTCTCAAAGTCCCTGCCACCCCCGCAGAGGCAGAGTCTGAGGCTACTGAGAAGGGGAATGTCCCTTTCCATCACCCCCTCCATACACACCCTTGGCCTACAGCCCCACATGAGCAGTGTCTGTGTGTCTGTTGTGTGTGCTGTGTGTGCGTATACTCTGGGCTCCCTGCACAGGGCCTGGCTCCGAGGCACTGACCAGCAGTCCCAATGGCAGCGGCGAGGCTCCCAAAAGCAATGGCAGTGGTGGCTCCCAGGGCACCTTGGCCTGCAGTGCTAGTGACCAGATGCGACGGTACCGTACTGCCTTCACCCGGGAGCAGATTGCACGGCTGGAGAAGGAATTCTACAGGGAGAACTATGTATCCAGGCCTCGGAGATGTGAGCTGGCGGCTGCTCTAAACCTGCCGGAAACCACAATCAAGGTAAGAGCTCCAGGGACCAGGAAGACGGGGTGCACCCAGTCAGGAGGAAATAAATACCAACTTCCCACTTCCTAAATCGTTAGCTAGGAATTGGGGCCTGGAGTCTCCCTGCCCACATGGCAGCTAGGCCGGGGGTGGCTAGGCCTGGTGCAGGTGCCAGGCGCCAGCAATTTGCCCACCTGACGGTCCCTAGGCGAGCGCGGCTGCCATGCGCTTGACGGTCCCTTTCCTAGCCAAATAAACAGCGGGGATGAAGTGCCTGTGCAGGTGACAAGGAAGTGCCCCATGGGAGAGCAGCAGGAAAGGGACATGTTTCCGGGTAATCTCTGCCCGCCGCCTCAGACCGGTGGAGTCCTCGGTGCCCCCATTACTTTGCCATCCACACCGGGTTCCGGCGTCCTGGCGGCGTGGGCAGAGGGGAGGAGGGACAGAGACTGGAGTGGCTCCCTGAGCCTCTCCGGGAGGGATTCCAGCTCCGGGTAGGGGGGTGGGATCTGCATCTGCCCCCGCCCAGAGGGGCTCCGCCTCCGCTCTTTCCTGTGCTGCCGGCACCGTCGCCCGCAGTGGGGCGGGACTTCTGGGCTCTGCGCGCCGGGCCCGCGCGGCCGCCGAACCCGCTCCTCTCCTCCCCGCCAGGTGTGGTTCCAGAACCGGCGCATGAAGGACAAGCGGCAGCGGCTGGCCATGACTTGGCCGCACCCGGCCGACCCAGCCTTCTACACGTACATGATGAGCCACGCGGCGGCCGCGGGCGGCCTGCCCTACCCCTTCCCGTCGCACCTGCCCCTGCCCTACTACTCGCCCGTGGGCTTGGGCGCTGCGTCCGCCGCGTCCGCCGCCGCCTCGCCCTTCAGCGGGCCGCTGCGCCCGCTCGATACCTTCCGCGTGCTTTCGCAGCCCTACCCGCGGCCCGAACTGCTGTGCGCCTTCCGCCACCCGCCGCTCTACCCGGGCCCGGCGCACGGACTGGGCACCGCGGCCGGCGGTCCCTGTTCCTGCCTCGCCTGCCACGGCGGCCCGGCCAACGGGCTGGCGCCCCGCGCCGCCGCCGCTGCCTCGGACTTCACCTGTGCCTCCACCTCCCGCTCGGACTCCTTCCTCACCTTCGCGCCCTCCGTGCTCAGCAAGGCCTCCTCTGTGGCGCTGGACCAGAGGGAGGAGGTGCCCCTCACGAGATAAGGGGCCGCCCGCCGGCAGCCGACTCCAGGACGCCCGTGGGCAACCCCCGGGGACTCAAGACAGCGCCCCTCCCCGCCCCCGGGGTACCGAGGGGAAAGAAGAGGGCCGCTGAGGACCAGCGGGATTTGGCCTCGAGCATCGGGACGCCCGGGAAGCGGCCGTGGCTGGCGCTTTTGGGGAGCAAGAGTGGGGGTGGGGAGGCCGTGGCTGAGAGACCTTCCTCTGGGGTGGCGCCTCTTTGTCGTTCTTCACCGGCCGCACTCCCCCTGACCCGGGCTGAGGCCGTGGTTCCAAAGCTAAACAAACTTAGCTGCAACAGCAACCGATATGCAGCCCCTAAGCTCCCCAGCCCCCCACTCCCAACCCCTTTCTCACCTGGAACCCCTCCCCCCTGCCAAGGCCAAGCCCACGCAATGGAAAGGGAAATTGCTGTCTCTCGGAACAAAATGCTGTGTATGCAGAGCAGGTAGAGATTAATCTTTGCCAGCTTTTCCAAGGCATGGCAAGGGGCTTGTGGATGGCAACGCACCAGCCATCTAGGAGAAAGAGGGAGAGGACTTACTACGGCGGAGAATCCTGGCCCTCCCAAGGAAGCTGGGGGCTCTCTGACCCTCCTGGAGCCTCAGTTTCACAATATTCTCTGATTCTAGCATCTACCACCACCTGATCTCTTTCCTCTCTCCTAGCTTCTTGATATCTCTCTTGTAACTTCATCTCCACCCCTACTTTTTGTGTACCGAGGGCAGGGAGGCTGCAGATACCCCAGGCTCCCCTGGCAGCTTCTACCAAGCCTCTTCTCCCTGAGCCCAACACACACCCTGATTAGCAAGCGATGTGTGTGAGGAGGGTTTTTGAATGTTGAATGTATAATATGATCACCATGCGGCTGGCTGGCCGTGGAGCCCAGAGCTGAGCTGTTAACAAGGCGCCCAGGGAAGAGCTTAGGGAGCAGGGACCTCATCTCTCTCCCTCGGTATCTGGTGGCAAATTAGAAGCAATTTCCAGCCCTTGCCTTCCCTTCACCAGGAGCTTTCTGGCCCTTCCCTTTGCATTTGGCATTTTACATTCTTCTGTCTCCCAAGCTGCCAATGGGGCTTGACTTTCCAATTACTAGCGGGAGCCTTCTGCCCCTTCTGGGGACCTTGTCTCTCCCCTCCACCAGGGTTTGTTTGGGAACCACTCCCAAACTCTCACTTCCACAGTCATTCTTGCAGCCAATTTTTGAGAGAGGAGAACTTGTACCCCACCCCACCCCCTACCTCCAAGGCAAGTTTCACCCTGACTGGGAGGGAGTGGTTCTTCCTGTAGGGAATGAATTTGATTTGGTTTTCCTTTGACGCCCAAAGAATTTGCTGTTACAATTTGTTGACCATGTTGCAATAAAGCTGGATATGATTCTCACTTTAGCATTTTAAATTTTTTGGCAGCGGGCAGTATGTTAAGTCCTTTTAAATGACTAGTTCAGCCGTCATAGGCTTGGGTAGGCAAGGAGTCAAATAGACGGTCACACAGTCTCCCAAGCCTCTATTGGGCATTGGGAGGCTCCAAATGGACATTGCACAGAGGTGGAGAAGGAGGGTTCTGAGCTGAGCTGCCCTGGCGTGTGAGTTTCCTTAATTCTGTGCATGCTAGGAGACTTGGCTCAACTGGCCCAGCAGAGCACTGATCCCATCAGGGGCTCACCCTGATGGTTCCTTCTCCAGTTGCCCCAACCCTTTGAGGAAAGGGGACTCTGGACTCTGGTCTCTGTGGATCCTACCTCCACCCCAACCCAAGGTGGAGACGAATGAGGTAGTGGGGGTGGAGCTTGAGCACTGCAGAGAGCTGGGTTTGCTGGTCAAGCTGGGTCTGCATCTTAGGGTGAGGGGAGAGGAGGGAGGAGGACTCCTGAGTTGGGATGGGAGGGTTTGAATCTTCTTCAGACTGGAAGTCATCTCCAAGGATGGAATTCTGGTCAGGGCAAAGGGACAGACAGTGCTGAGTGGCCACCTCATTGTCATCCTCTGTCCCCATAGGAGAGCCACTGTGGCTGTCTCTGAAGAGATGGGTGTCATCAGCAGGCTGGGCGCTCAGGATTGCATGGACTCAAGGGTCCTCTGCTGGTGTATCCATGGGCAGGCGGGGACTCTTTAATCTGCCTCCATCCCCCCTTGGGGTTTAGAGCAAACCCTCCCAAACATAGCACTCCCCGCCCTCCCAAGCAAAGCCTTGTGCTGAGGTTTCCAGTATCCTCTCTGCCACTCACCCCACCCCCCAGCCCTGAGCAGCTCCCTCTGCAGTTGGGAAGCTCCAGGTGCCAAACCCCGGCAAATTTCTCGGTTACTTCACATCGGACCAAGATTGCTTGCGACAGGTAAATGGGCTGCGGGTTGCCGTAATGCCAGGCGTATTTTCAGTTAATAGGGAGGGAAAATGAGGTGTCTGCAGCAATATTGGAAAGTACAAGATCGATGATCTGGCCTCGTGTCCAATCAGCAGCCTTTAATTGACTGTATTTTCTGGGTAATTGAGCCTCTCTTCCTCCAAATTGCAGTGGAAGATATAACAATACATCTTGCCAGGAGGAATTACTCATTATTTCATAATGAAATTTCCCTTTTGCCAAGGTTTGCGGTTTGGTGCTAGGCACGCACTACTCACACTCCCTCGAAGACCCCCACACCTAAAAATAGGCTTTTCTGCCTGCGCCAGCAGCAGCGTCTGGCCGGATACTTCCATTTTGGTGATGGGGTGGGGGCGGCTGGATGGGACATGATCGTGAACAAGGCCCTGCTCGTCCACAGCCTCCATCTCTTCATCTGTAAAAGGAGAAGGCTAGACCAAGCAGTAGGACTGACACTGTTGTTTTCGTATTATTGTTTTTGTTTTTCAATTTTCTGAGCATCTCTACTTAGTTTTCCCCCATCTCGGTCCCATTTTGCAGGTGGAAAAACGGAGGTTCTGGTCTCACACAGCTATTAGTGACTCATGTAGCTATGAGCTCCCGGCTCCGTTGGCTTCCCCTCCCCTGTCCTAGGCCTCTTTGGGGCCCAGAGTCCATGGTCACCCCTCGCGAAGTCTGACACCTCACATCCGACTCATACTTTCCCTGGGCTCCTCAACCTATTCGGGACCCAGCGGGGCCTGGGAGCGCAGACCAGCGCTCAGCCGCGGTCCATCGGTCCGGGAAGGGAAGACCAGCCACCCAGCAGCCCGAGTGCGCGCTCAGCGCGAGCCGTCGCCGTCTTGTTAGCGAGTGATTGATTGCCTTATTAAAGCGTGTTCTTGTAAGTGTGACCAAACTGATTGCATTGCATATGTTTGGGATAATGCTCATTTTAAACAACAGGATAAGGAGGATGAGCTCGGCAGAGCCTCCGAAGACGAAATGATTCCGGCCAGCAGCTCCTTAACTCTGGCATTAAATTGCCCAGTTACATAGCAAATCACTTGGTTCCTCCACCCTTGTCCCCATTTTTTTTTCCTGGCCTGCAGTTTGATCGCATCCCCCAATGTTGTCTGTCCCACGAATGATTTCTCTAGTGACTATATCGGCCCTGCTTTCCCAACCGGGAAACCCGCGCCGGCACATTCCAGACATCGAGTCCCTCTGCCCCCATCCCAGGCAGAGGGAGAGGTGATTCAGAATGCACCCTCTCACCCCAGGCCTCCCAGGGGTATATGGCCCTAGACGGTCGTGGCAAACGGGAGCTTAGGTCCCCGCTGCAGTCGCGTGCCTCCCCACCCCCAGCCTAGGACTTTCGCAAAAGTTTAAAAGATTCTTTTGTTCTCCAGGCTTTTCCCGCTCGATTGCTTCCATTATTCCGCAATCGAGGAAACACCCTTCGCCATATGTCGGCTGAAGAGCGTGGGTGTCACGGACAGACAGTTGTCGAGGGTGGCCAGACGAATGGCATTCTCGTAGTGGAAAGAGCTTTTCCTTCCTAGCATCCTCTCCAAGCACCGTCGTCCGGAGTGAGTGAGGGAGTAGTGTCAGAGAATGGGGGGAGGAAAAGGAGGTTGGGCCAAAGAATTGGGATTTTCTTCCAATTACTCTACCCCCAACCAATCCTTGTGGCCAGGTTCTCTTTCTGGGCCTGTTCCCTAACAAAGAAATCCTCAGCCAGCCTCCACCCACTCCAGTCGACTTGCACGGGAGCCAAACTGCTGGCAGATTGAACTTCCTAAGGGTCACCTTTCAGATACTCTGGAATTCTGATTTGTTCAAGCTGATGGTGGTTATCAGGACAAGTCAGAAACGACGCCACTCTTTGGGGTGTCATTTGTAAGTGTAGTCGCACGGATTCGTTTGCAAGATCCAGCTAAAATGTGTCTGGATAAGTGACTTGATCTAAACGGCAAATTTCTCCCATCACCCAGCTTTTCCCTGGCTCTTGCGGGGGCAGACATATCAGACCGCATTAGGGCGAAACCGAGGCCCAGCTCACCATTGGTGCCAGGTTGTGGACCCCGAGATGTTGATTCTGAAGGGGGAAAAAAACCGACGGCAAAACGCATGCTACCATCTACAAAGCACAAAGAAACACAAAGTCGTTTCCAAAATCGCCTTCTCAGCAAATAAGCGTGTGATATTCTGAGCAGGAGAGAGAGAAAGATTGCCACTTAAAAATAACATGAAAGCATTAAGTAATTATTTAAAACAAGGCTGTTTAGAAAAATATTTGTATTTATTGCAGCTGCTCAATTGGCCTCGTTAAAGTCGGCGAGCATTTAAATTGTGTTACAATCTCATTTAAATCCCACGCCGTTCCAGCAGGCTGAAGAGCTTGAATAGACCAATCACTTCATAATGATGATGAATGAGAAATTAATTCAGATACAAGCAAGACAATTTAGGCCTTCATCTGTTTAAATAGCCTTCCAATATTATTCGCGATCGCGGGTCACAGATTGAATCAATTGTCCAATCTTGTGAAAGTCATATCCTTGCATCTTCATCGAGATTATTTATAGCGCAGTGAGGACTGCTGAAAGGTATACGCTGTTAACAGGGACAGTTACTCAAAGGGAAGCGTTTATAAAATGGAAAACAAATGCCGGGGTTAGTAACAAATGGGATCAAAAGCAGTCATTGCAGTCTGGCTCCTCGAGGGAAGCGAGCTGGCGTGGCCCCCGCAGTATGAGGGGCGCTGGGGGCTCGGCCTCTAGCCTCTCCTCCACCCAGGTGAGGCCGGGGCTTCCGGGCGCGCCAGCCAGCTCTCTGGCTGCCGTGACGACCCGGGGCCGCCCTCGCCTAGGCCCGCTTCAAGTCTGGCGGGAAGCCGCGGCAAGGCCCTCGCGCCCCGGCCCGGGCGGCGGCCGGTGTGGCCCGGGCCCCGCATCTGGAGGCACCGCGCCCGCGGACATCGACCCCAGGCCGTGCCCTTTGCGCCGGGGCCTCGGCCACGCCCAGGATCCACCAGAGTCCGACATACTCTGGCCTCAGCCGCAAGGGTCGGGAGGCCTCGCCGCGCGCACGGGGCGGGGTAGCAGGACTTCTGGACTCTGGACGCTCGGTTTCTTCTTACCCTTGGCCTCGGGCTAAGCCGACAGCCGAAGCGCCCCTATTTCCACGGGGTCGCTCACCCCGCCATTCCAGGGCCGGAAGCTCGCCTGGGGTCGCCTCACTTCCTGCGGGGCCTGGGCCCCTCTCCGGCCTGCTTCTCCGGGTGCCCTCGGGCCTGCGAGTGGCATCCCGCTCTGCAAAGAAGAGCCAGTTCCTTCCTTCCGCCATCGAAGTGCCGCTCCCCGCATGCTGAACTAACCCCTCCCGGGGACGCCGGTTCCCACGAGCTGTCCGCCTCGCATCCCCAGTGCAGCCCAGGAGGCCGTCACGACTTCGAGGTGACATGTGCCTCCCCGAGGTGTCCGCTTCCCCTTCCTCGGCCGGGTTAGGCAGAGACCCTGAGCAGTGTGCGCGGGGAAGTGGGTTTGTTTTTTCCCCGAATCGGTCCGGGCGCGTTAGTGGTAACCTAGTGTGCCGCGTCTACACGGGCTCTGTTTGTTCGCGGGCCCAGAGGCGATCGAGTCTTTCCAGGCGGAGCTCTGTGGGGATAAATGTGAGATGGGCTCAAAACAGACGAGCGGGAAAGATCGTTTGAGGTGCCGGGCCTGGAGTAGGAGAGGAGAGCGTGGGGCTCCCAGCGAACACAGAGCGGGGTCCACGCGGTACAGCACCCGCCCCACCCCCGTCGCGTCGAGGTGCTTTTTATTTTATTTTTTATTCCTCTGTATTTCTGTGTTTTGAAACAAAGGCCCAACTAATGGATTCCTGGCGCTCTGAGGACCCACTCCCGGGAGCGACTTTGATGTATTGCTGTCCAATTAGTGCCTTTAATTGGTGTCCTCGGGGACAGGCCGGCCCGGAGCTGGGACACAGCCTCCTCTCGCCTCTCCTACACACTGGAAAGGTAAAATTTATAACGCACTGTAGCAATCCCTTGGGAGAGCGAGCGAGGGAGGGAGGCCGGGAAGGAAGGGAGAGGTACAGCTCCGTTTTGTAGAGCCCGGACCCTCCAGGCGCGAGGTCGTGGATAAGGGTCCAGATCCCCCGGTTTCTACAGTTTCCTGACTCCCTCGCGGTCCTGGCAGGAGGGCTCGGGCGTCTGAGTCGCTGAGGATTATAAATTTGCTCGCAGAAAGGCCAAGGGAGCGCGCATCGTCTGTAGAAGCCCACCCCATGTGGTCTCTCATCTCGTTAATAATGGCTGTTTGTTAACAAGGATGCGGAGGTTAAATAATCTGGGTGGAAGATTAAACACGCCTCATCAAGGCGCTGGGAGCCGAGTTGCACAGAGACCTGAGCCGGAGCCGCCTGGCTCCCTGGAACCTAGAGGAAGGTGGGAATAAAGCGCCTGCAAGGAGCCCTGGGGTAGAGGAGGAGTGAAGTCCTAGGCCCCCTTTTCAGGGTGTTTCCCCCATAAAGTTAGCACAGACCCAACGCCATGTAGTGTTGAATAGAAAATCCATCTAGGAGCCCACCCCATTGAAGTGTGGATGTCAAACCCTGTCAGGGGAGTCTGCTGGAGATCAGAAATGGAGACCTCGGTCTGAATCCAAGGCCCCACTTTGAGGAGTGGTGGCTAGCTGCTGCCTCTCAAGCCTTACAAACTCACAACTCTGGGAAGTAAGGGGTATTTGTACACACGTCATTCACAGTGAATTGCAAAGCGGAAGATGAGGCTTCACGCTTGGGTTCTGTCCTTAAATAGCTGTGTAATCTCTATTACATTATTTTCCTAGCTTCATTTTCTTATTGTATAAGATAGACAGTAGATAGGGCTTGATATAGATGATATATAATATTTCTTTTTCTTTCCTCCAGCTCTCACCAGAGTTAGGGATGTGGGCATCTTCTCAGGTACTCTGTCTCCATCCAGCCTTGGAGGGTTCAGTCAAGGAGGATTTTATTCAGCAAACACTTGAGGGCCTACTATGTGCCAGTTACCGTGCAGTGTGTATTTTTTTTTTAACTGTGACAGCAGAATATCAATTTGTATACCCCCGTGTGTATCACTCCCAATTCCCCAATATAATCTTTTGTGAAGGAAAACAAGACAGAAAGAACTCAAGGGAGAGAGTAGAATAGAATGTGCGTACGTGTAGGGTACAGTAGAGAGACTGTAGGGTGCGGGACAAAGGGATCAATAAAAGAAGTACAGAACTTGTTAAGATGGCAAGGAAGTCAGGGAGGATGAATACTGCAGAGGTAGTTCCGTGATGGAGAGTACTTTCAAGGGAGCAGAGAGAAAGTCCTCTTCTGCATGCCCCAGTGCTTTGACAGTGAACTAAAGGTAAAGGATCCCTGAACTTGACTAGGAGACCCGTGACTTATTCATCTGGTATTGCTAATTTTCTGCTTATATGTTATTTCCATAGTTAGAGTTCCACTCTTACTAATTCCCCAAACATACCACTTTCTGAAGCCACCAAACAGGAAACCCAGCTGCTAGGCAGGGTTTCTTCAAGCTTCTGGCTGATGGCATCTGGGCTCAAGAAAGGCAGTGGGCAAGTGCTCCATTGAGGTTTTTCCTTCAGCTCAGCAGTAATTGTGGCTCCTACAGTTCTCTGCCTTCACTTGGAAAGTCCAGTGACCAGATTTGTGGCGCTGGGCAGTGAGGTTGAAGAGCTAACCTTTATCGAGTACTTGGTCTCATGCATTTACTGGTCTATGCTTTCCATGCATTATTTCATTTAATTCCCACAACAACCCCTTGAGGTGCATACTATTATAATTCTCATTTTACAGATGAGGAAATGGAAGCATAGAGAGCTAGTAACTTGCCTGTTTCACACAGCTAGTAGATCAGTCTGATTCCGGAGTTTACATTGCTGATCATGTCACTAAAGCTGCTTTTGTGGTGTAGTATGGTGGCTAAGGGCAGACTGAGAGTATATTTCGCCACGAGTTACTAACATCAGAAATGGGCTCTAGATAAGGGCAGCTAGTGAAGGAGGCAGGGTGGACTCGTGTCTGCTTGTAAAGACCACAACCCTACTCTGCCTTCCAAAAATACCATCTCCAATTTCTTTGGTGGACGTGCAGTGAGCAGTGCAGTCCAATGACTATATCAATAAGTATTTATTGAGCACCTACTCTATGGCCATACCAGACTTACGTTTACACAGTATTTCTCTCTCCTCCAGTTTAGTGCTGATGTGGCTTTGACTGTGTTTGTAATCTATTACAGCTGCCCAACTTCTCCTTATCATAAAGTTATAGCTTCAGCTGGAGCCATGAAAGATGATATGGCATGAATGTAGTCTGGGGTGTGGGGAGGCAGTATGTCAGATACTTGGTTAGGACTCCCAGTCCTACCTGACCTAGCTAGTACTATCGACTTAGCTAAAAGCTGACTCAAAAATGGGCAACCAGGAGGTCCAGTAGCAGCACCCAAAGGGGCAAAAGCTTCTTCTTTTTTTTTTTAATTAATTAATTTTTGGCTCCGTTGGGTCTTCGTTGCTGCACGTGGGCTTTCTCTAGTTGCGGTGAGCAGGGGCTACTCTTCGTGGTGGTGCGTGGGCTTCTCATTGCAGTGGCTTCTCTTGTTGTGGAGCACGGGCTCTAGGTGTGCAGCCTTCAGTAGTTGTGGCTCATGGGCTCTAGCATGCAGGCTCAGTAGTTGTGGTGCACGGGCTCTAGGAACGTGAGCTTCAGTAGTTGTGGCATGCGGGCTCAGTTGCTCTGCGGCATGTGGGATCTTCTCGGACCAGGTCTCGAACCCATGTCCCCTGCATTGGCAGGCGGATTCTTAACCACTGCACCACCAGGGAAGTCCCCAGGGGGCAAGCTTTTGCTACTGGGCTACATAATTACAGAAGTGGAGCAAAAGTAGCAAAAGCATGGAAGATGCATTATTACTCAGCAGCCTGAGGTAAAAGATAAAAGCTATGGGACTGGCAAGAGAAATTGATGCAAAGAGAGCAGGGCAAATAAGACTCTCAGACTTGTTAGGCTGCTGATGACGTTCAGGTGAGGGCTGCAGTCCTAGAGGGGAAGGCTGGAGTAACAGGAGGAAAACATGGCTGAGACCTAATTGCCCCTGTCCTATTATAGTAAAAGAACCCCTGTTTTTAGCTGGATAAATGGCCACCCTGTAATAAAGGCTACCAGCAAGATGTGGCCATGTGACCAAGTTCTGGCCAATGGGAGGTAAGCAGACCTGATGTGTGTGGCTTAATAGAAGTGTCTCTTTATTGTCTTTAAATATACTTGATATACTCAGATTATCTACCGAGTAACCCAGGTTTTAGTAGTTTGGATATCCTGCGTAACTGGAGGCCCCCTGATAGTTCAAAGCCAGGAATAACCTCAAGGTCATTTAGCCAAACTACTTTACTTTACAAGTCTTCCAGTTTTCTCTAGGTAAAATGAACCTCGTATGGCTACTGTGGTTTTAGAGCAGACACAGGATGTTACATAGGATATATGCCACCTCTATCCTCGCTTTATTTTTGAAGCCAAGTCTGGGGTGACTGCACATTCCTTTCGTATTTGCCTTGGGCAATTCTAAGTCCCAACACCAAGTCCAGATCCAAAGGCCAAAGCTGCATTACTTCACGGCACTCTAGGAACTTCACTGGAAGCTGGCGTTGCAACTGTACATCTCCAGGGTTAGCAATTGAAGTTAGTGAAAGGCCGGGTGCTGAGAAAAACAGGCATACTCTTGCCTGGATGTTACCCTCCTAAACCCCCAGGAAGGAAGTGCAAAGGAGGATTTACAAGCGGCTCCAGAAGGTAAGCCTTCTGTTGACTTTAGTGTGCCTAGGGGGGCAGAACCTTTGGAGAGCCCCACCAGTTTCTGTTATCTAGATGACCAGAACCGGCCAGGTGACTTTGGGAAGCACGATTGTTCAAGATCAGAGATAGGGTTTGGGGGTGGCGGTGACTCTGGAAGAAATATGTATAAAAAACAGTCTTGTATCTCCAAAGAGAACTTCTAGAATTCCAGAAAAGTGATCTTCGCACTGCCTGAAACAGGGTCTCTTTCTGAACTATTATGATGTTGTTGCAGAAGAGCCAATAATTCTACTTTCTGCTGGGAAAAAAAGGGTTATTTTATTTCTTTCAGAAATTGATTTAATTCAACACATACATAGTAATTCTTGAAATACCAGAGACATCTTGATAAGGATGTCTTCTCTCGGCTGCCATAGCCAGAGGCTTGCATTTGCTGGGATGTCTGGATCCGATCAAAGGAGATAAAAAAGAAAAGAAGAGGGAGAGTGGAGTATAACCACAAGTCTTAGCAAACCACTCAAGTAATAAAGTGGATGGATGGAAACAGGAAACACCACTTGGGTTGGAGACCCACACTTGGATTTGAACTCATGGAATAAAGTGCACAAGCTCTTGATCGCTTGGAGGAAAGTCACTAATCTCACCCCTAGAATATACTAATGACTCTACCCCAGATCTGATAATCTCTTAATAAATTAGAATTACCATTTTGGCCTGGTGAACATGTTACTCTTATTTTATCTATAACAAGGTTTTTGTAAAATGTGACAAAGTGTTCTTAACTGGTCTCATTGTATTTCTCCATCTTTGGAGGAGTCGGGATTATGGATACACAAGTGGGAGCACTGCAGAAACTTAGATGACTTCAAATGACTGTCTGTTTGAGGGTGGACACTGTTTGTATGTTATATGATTGCCTGTCTCTGGTTTGGGAAGAGGAAGCGAGAGGTTTATATAGGCTCTGAGAAGCAGCAGGGGAGTTCTTGGCTTTGTTGATGGCATGTGCTGGTTTCCTGGACTATTTGTGGGAAGGTCTGCGTCAGACTTAATTTCTTAAACTTGGCGTTATCCTACAGTGAACTGAAGTTCAGATCTACTTCCCTTGACCCCTGTATCCACAGTACTACCCAGGAATGCTCTTCGGATCAGAATCTCTACCTTATTAGGATGAGTTTCACAAAACTTTTAAAAGATTATTAGAAGCCTTTCAAGCGGCAGTTTCTGCTTAAGGTTAGATGTGAATTTAACTGAGTGCTGTTTTAACACGGTATATCTACTTCCGGTTGTGTGGTATGGGTTTGCCTAGTGATGGGATAGTACTTCACATCAGTGATGATTTTGAGATGGAATCCTACCTTCAGTGATCAACTGTGGAACCCTTAATTTGTCTCCTCACCTGTGAAGTTAAGTCCCAGTGACATATAGTGTTAGTTTGGCCCTTTTACTACAACGTAATTTTTAGATGCTGTCCCTAAGAAATTGCCTCGACTTACATAGTGAGTGTTTGAATGCTCTGCTGATGGACAATTTCGTTGGTTAAAGGAAGTAGCCTTGGTTATTGGCTAATAAACATGGTTTAGAACAAGTTCTCTGCCTTATTCCTTCCTTCCTTCAAAGTCAATTATTCCAATTTCAGGACAAAGCAACACATTCTTGGGAGAAGGGGTATGTGAAATAGCCTCATTTTTGGCTTGCACTCTGCCTTTAATCCCATTCTTCAGATCATGTCTCATTTCCCATCAAGTAGAGTCATGAAATACAAATGAACGGGACCTAACAGTGCTGTATGGACGGGTGAGGATAATTGGTTCCCAAAATTTTGTTTATCAGTTACTTGGTATAGTACAGAAAGTAGGTCAGTGTATATGGTGATTTTATAAAAGGTGAAAAATTAAGCTTCTTTAGTGTGGCTTATCTCAGAGGAAAATGTATGATTTGAGAAGCAAAAACTGAGCCAGATTAAAATGGATATTCATGTAAGAGTGTTAAATGGCTTTCAGAGAGTGAAATCTTAAAAAAGCACCTTTTCATTTCAAGGATTTTTAAGTACTAGTTATAAACATATGAAGGGTTGATATAAGTAGACTTAATTTTATATACTTGGTGGGGGCATGAAAAAACTTTACTAAAAGAAATTGTGTATTTTGAACCATACTTTGCTAGTGATTTCTGTTATAATTTTGGAAATATGTCCTTATATAAACAATTTTCATCTAATACATATCAGAAATCCAGCACTAGACTTCTGGTATTCATGTCAAGCTGTATTATCTATGCTTAGTCTCTGTGCATTTAATTCTCCTACTGTCTCTTTAAAGAAGCAAGTCAAATGAACAATCAACCTGTATGATTTTCAATTCCCATTGAAAACAACACTGATCCCTGTTCATTGTAAATTCATATCTACAACACTGGTCTTTGCTATTGCTTGAGAGTCCTTTGAACACTTTAGCTGGGAGAGCAGTATGAACAGTTTCTAAAACAGCTCAAATGGAAGTAGATCCAGATTCATATGAAATGTCAGTCAGAAACAAAAGAGGCAGCTTGAAGTAGTGGAAAGTGTAGGCTTTGAAACCAGGAAAGCCTGAGCTCAAGTTCCCTTTCACCACTCTAGTATCTGGGTGTGAAAATTAACCTCCTAAACCTCAGGGTCTTCTTTGAGGAAGGTACCTACCTAGTTCTTGTGTAATATGGAATGTAAAACTGATAGCAAAGCCATAAACTTCCTGCCTGCCCCCAAAGCCTGAGCGATTAGTAACACACTTCCTCCTAACAATTCCGGCACCTGAAGATAAGGTAGGAAGCTTTGAAGTGCAGACTGTGTCAGCAGGGGTAATCTTCCCTGGAGGCAATGTATACCTAAAATCTTCCAGGAGCGAGAATTGCAAATTGTATCACTAAAAGATAAGTTTAAAATCCTGTTTGGACCATTTTGAATTTTAGGAATATCAAGGTGATGTGAGACACAGCAGCTGGAGCAAAGACTTTAGAAACCCTGGTTGGTTCGGCATGGTGAGTTGTTTGGTGAAAAATAAGAAAAGCCAAGCCACTGGCATATGTCAGAGCCTGGGAAGCCTTTCTCTCTTCCCTTTTCTCAAGGATTCTGAGATAAATTTCAGAGGGTCAGGTTGGGGATTTGGGCCATGGGAGCAATTTCAATCCCGCTCTGTTCCATACCTTCTCTCAGCCCTATTTCTGGTCTAGAAAGATACCTCTCCTTATCCCCCTCTTTCTACAGACAACTAGATCACTATTTTTCAAACTCTGGAATGTTTTTCACATTAAAAAAAAAAAAAAAAAAAAACCCCGGCATCTTATATCATGACGCAGTACACACAGATTCCCGCCCCCCCACAAAACACCACAAAGGTTTGCTTAAACAATATTTATACTTACTCAGGCACTCTGATGGTTTCTTTTCCATTCCATTTACTTACATTCCATTCCAAAACATGCTGGTGGTAATCCACTAAATTTCTTGACTCATTCAAGGGTCTCGATCCACAGTCTGAAAAGCAGTAGACTTAGATGACTTCTCAGTGACACTGACACATTAGGGAAGATTCGAACACTAGAGAGTAGCCCTGGATTCGTCCTCCCCACCCACACTGCCTCTCAAATCTTGTCCAGGCTGTAACTGGACCACAAAGATTGGCCTGAACTAGATTAGGCATTTGAGGGCCATTCATATTCTTTCTACAGTTTTCGGACCCCCAGAAGTTTCCAAACTGGACTTCTAGCTCTATTCCTAGGGCACAGCTGATTTGGATCATAAAGTTGTGGACATGAAGGCCAGAAAGGGTAAGTTAATGATCTTAAGTCAGAAAAAGGAAAGAAAGCATTGACCATGTTCACATCAAAGTGAAATGCTGGTTCTCACATCCTTGTCTTCATCCTTTATAGCAAGTCCTAAAACTTACTTGAGTGGACTAGCTCAGATCCTTTAGGCTGTTGAATAATTGGCCTGGCTACGTCCAAAAGTCTGGCCTGAAGGGACATGAGGAAGGGTGGAAAAGGGCAGAAATGACAAAGAATTTAGTAGTTTGCTGAGGTACTTGGAAATATGTTCCAGAGAGTGCTTCTCAAATTTGAATGTGCTTCCAAACCACTTAAGGAGCTTGTTAAAATCAAGATTCCCAGCCTAACCTCCATAGTTTCTCATTTAGATCTGGGGTGGGGTCTAGAAATCTTCTTTAAAAAAAAAGTTTTTAATTGTGGTTAGAAAAAACATCTAATATAAAATTTACCCTGTTAATAATTTTTAAGTGTACAGTTCGATAGTATAAATTATCTTCACATTGTTGTGTAACAGATCTGTAGAAGCTTTTAATCTTGCAAAACTGAAACTCTGTACCCATGGAAAAACAACTTTCCATTCCCCCCCCCATAGCCCCTGGCAACCATCATTGTACATTGTTTCCATGATTTTGACTACTCTCGATATCTCATCCAAGTGGAATCATACAGTATTTCCTTTTTCTGACTGGCTTCTTCCACTAGGGATAATGTCCTCCAGGTTCATCCATGTTGCAACATGTGACAGGATTGCCTTCTTTTTAAAGGCTGAATAATAGTCCATTGTGTATATGTCATAGTTTCTTTATCCATGGAAAATTTGGGGTGCTTCCACTTCTTGGCTACTTTCAAGAGCATCTCTCTCCTGTGTCCAGAGACTTCCTTTATCTCTTGAGAAAAACTAAACCAGATATAGTAGATATTGTGTCCTGACATCAGAGTCACGATGTTTCATTCATAGACACAGTGTCAGTTAGACAGATAAATCCTCAATCTGTAGTTTTTTTTTTTTTAAATAAATTTATTTATTTATTTTTGGCTGCATTGGGTCTTTGTTGCAGTGCGTGGGCTTCTCGCTGTGGTGGCTTCTCTTGTTGTGGAGCACGGGCTTTAGGCTCGCCGGCTTCAGTAGTTGCAGCACGCAGGGTCAGTAGTTGTGGCACACGGGCTTAGTTGCTCCGCAGCATGTGGGATCTTCCCTAGCCAGGGCTCGAACCCATGTCTGGTGCATTGGCAGGCAGATTCTTAACCACTGCGCCACCAGGGAAGTCCCTTGGAAAGGGTTTTGAATGGTCAGTTGATTTCTGTAGGCACTTGGTGGTGTCAAATGATAGCAAATAGAACTAGGTGCTAGATTTGGTTTGGTCATTATCTCCTCACTCATGAGAGCAAGAAGCAAGTACATAAGTGAAAAGAAAGAAGTAAACTTATTTACTTGCTCTGTATTTGTGCTATTGTAAAAAGACCCCTAAAACGAACTGGAGGAAAGGACCTAATTTTCTAGATTTATCTCTGTTCTGAGCATTGTGCTTATTATGCCATTCCAGGACTCTTCCATTTCTGTGTTTAAAACATTCTCCTCTAGTATTAACAACATGTATCTCTCCTCACTGAAGCAAAATGTCCCACTAGAGAGAAGCATGTGCAAGATTTGTGGAACCTTGTGAAAGAGAAACATGACAAATATTTTATAATAGAAAGCTACCAAGAAATGAAATTCTTGAACATGCCAGGGAGGTTGCTATATTAAGAGACATTCACCTTTTTTAAAAATGTGCTTACAACAGACCCAGTGAGATTTTGTAATTATCCTTATTATTAAAAGATTTGATTTACATCCATACAACTGATGCTGAAACTGCTCAGCAATAGATTTTCAAAATGCTGTACTTTATACATAGCACATTCAATTGATTTTCTCATTTCTAGATATTACGGTTTAAACGTTTCTTAAATGCTATGCAGAATATTGAAGATTTCAGCAGACAGGGATTTTATTCAGGATGGTATATGTGCCCTGCAATTGGGCTTCCCAATGGGGCCATACATTTCTGAGAGAAACAATTAGTGTTGAGTAATTAGTTACAGAAGGTGCAAAAAGGTATCCCGAAATGTCAAGGTAAAAATGCTTGATGATTAAGTGCAAATTATTTAACAAAGATGCCATGTGGTAATATGGTATTTTTGTAATTCAGCATTTTGATGTTTCATGCCATTTGATATTTTTAATGTACTAGGCACAGTTTTATATGTGTGTATGAGTATACACACGTATCACTTATTGCACTTTTAAAAAGCTAACTGATATTTTAAATTATAAGAGTAATATATGTTCATGGAAAAAAATTAAAACTATGCAAAAGACAGAAATATACAAAGGGAAAAAACAAAAGTCTGCCTCCCTACTTCTTTCACTCCTCAGTCCTACTACCCAGAGGTAAACAATGTTAAAATTTCCTGCCACCAAAGTTCACTGTCATATATACATATGTCCTTTTAAAACTCTATAAATATGCTTATAATACTCTTCTGCAGTTTGCTTTCTTTAGTAAACAATGTCTTAAACTTCATCTTTGTACATCTGTACATACAGATCGCTTTCATTCTTTTTGATGCTGCATTACATACCATTTTAAGAATGTGCTTGTATTTATTAACCAGATTGATGGAAATTTTGGTAGTTTCTAGATTTTTTTTCTTTTCTATTGCAAACCTATGCATAAAAATGCTCTTTACATCATTATCTATCCATACATGGGCAGGTATAGTGCTGGATGGTTGAGTAATTTCCTAGAAATGGAATCTCTGGGTAAAAGGACATGTATGTTTTTAATGAACTAGTTTTATACATTTAGGAAAATATGCGCTTAAGGTAAAAAATCAATCAGTACAGAAAGTGAAAAGCATAAAGTCCCTTCTAAAGCTCTGACCTCCCCACCAGCCATGGTTAAAAGATTCTCAGTACCCTCATAACTTTAAGGTAATGTATATTTTATGTATGTGCATTTAAAAAATACAAGTGAGGTGATTCAGTATGGGGTATGTTCACTTTACATTTGCTAGATGCTGTGAAATTGCTCTTCAAAAAGATTACATCTGTTATATTCCCATCAAAAGTATGTGAGGGTACCTCCCCACCTCCACTATCCTTGACAATAACCCTGGATAGTATCACACTTTCCATGTTTTGCCAATCTGACAGATAAAAATGGCATTAAAAAACATTTAACTTTGTATTTCTTCATTTATGAGTGAGGTGGAGCCACATTTGATTGACTTCCTTACTGGTTTCTGTCCTTTCGTGGCACTCATAATTACACACAAGTGTCTCTCCTGTTACTTGAAGCAGATGTCTACTCTGTCCCTTGGTAAGATGCTGTATTTCTTCCTGATTTCCTCCAACCCCCAAAACAAGACCTTTAGATGAGACCTCTGTACATCCCCCTTTCTCTGTTTCCTTCCTCTTCCAGATGAGATCTTTGAAATATTTTCATTCCTCTTCTCTTCTTATCTCCTAGGTTAGGCTGAGATATCTAGTAATTTTAGTTCTAGACTGTCATTTCTTCAGACGGAATACAGGGGTGACACATTCTTTGAATCCTCCCAGATGTGTAAATATCATCCTTTCACCTCAATAGGTGAATGATATCTTGAAAGACTATAGCATTCTTAGGTTGTAGCTTCCTTTTTCTCAAATACATGTGAGGTTAGTTCAGCTTCCCGTCTTGGGGATAAGAAGTCCAGGGTCAGTCTGTCTCTTTTGTGAGTTACTTATTCTGTCTAGAAGCTGTTAAGCTTTTCTTTTTATACTTGGAGTTCAGGAATTTTACAATGATTCTCCTAGGGGTGTATCTTCTATCACTGAACTGCTGGTAACTTGGCATGCCCTTTTAAGCTGAGACTAAGGAACAGTTCTTCCATTTGTTTAATTATTATGTCTCCCCCATCTCTTCTTTTTTCTCTCTTTAGAACTCCTATTATTCACATATTAGATACCCTCTAAAGCTCTTAGTCCTTTTCCTCATAATTTCTATCTCTTTGTATTTTGGTTCTATCTACTCAAAAGATATTTCTAACTTTTGGCCTCTAAATCATACCTCTGCAGTGACCAACCATCCTCTTCTTTATTACTATATTTTTTTAAGTCTTTATTGAATTTGTTACAATATTGCTTCTGGTTTGTGTTTTGGTTTTTTGGCCCTGAAGCATGTGGGATCTTAGCTCCCTGACCAGGGATCGAACCCACACCTGCATTGGAAGGCGAAGTCTTAACCACTGGACCGCCAGGGAAGTCCCCCATCCCCTTCTTCTTTTTTTTTTAAATATAAATTTATTTATTTATTTATTTTTGCTGAGTTGGGTCTTTGTTGCTGCATGTGGGCTTTCTCTAGTTGCAGTGAGCGGGGGCTGCCCTTCGCTGTGGTGCGCGGGCTTCTCATTGTGGTGGCTTCTCTTGTTGGGGAGCACAGGCTCTAGGCGAGCAGGTTTCAGTAATTGTGGCACAAGGGCTCAGTAGTTGTGGCACACGGGCTTAGTTGCTCTGCGGCATGTGGGATCTTCCCAGACCAGGGCTCGAACCCGTGTCCCCTGCATTGGCAGGCGGATTCTTAACCACTGTGCCACCAGGGAAGCCCCTCATCCTCTTCTTTAATTTGTCTATTAGTTTTTTAAGTGAAAAAATCAGTTTCATCTCCAGAAAATCATTTTGTGCTGTAACTGAATCTCCTTAAGTGCTCTTATTAATTTTTAGATAGAGTTAAATAAGCGACTATCTAGATAAACCCTTACTTTTACTGAGACTCAGTGGGAGTTCCTAGGTCTTCTCACAGGTACAATGCAGATAAAATCTTGGCCACTTGGGGCTTCCCTGGTGGCGCAGTGGTTGAAAGTCTGCCTGACAATGCAGGGGACACGGGTTCGTACCCCGGTCCGGGAAGATCCCACATGCCGCTGCCATGGCCGCTGGGCCTGCATGTCCGGAGCCTGTGCTCCGCAGCGGGAGAGGCCACAACAGTGAGAGGCCCGCGTACTGAAAAAAAAAAAAAAAAAAAATCTTGGCCACTTAATCTCTGATCCACTTTCTTCTCCTCTTTACTGGGCTATTCACAGGAAACAATTTTGATGATATGCAAATAAATCCTATTCTGAAGATCAGAAGGTAAGGCATTTCTGTGCTCACTTTAGCAGCACATACACAGAAGGTAAGGCATTTATTTCTCCTGATATTTTTAAAAGCAAGTAGGATAATATTTTTAAGTTCATGGACATATAATGGAAGTAGTCACGTGGATTTGTGCTATGAGAATAGCTCTGGGAGGACTACCACCAGGAAGTTTCTGATTTCCTTAAGGTACTCTTTCCTAAATGTCACCAAGTTTCATTCCACTGTGATTCATAGCTATGACTCAGGATTGTCTCTCTTCTCTCTAGTAATGACTTGAACCATATCACATGACAGTTAAATGAAAAAGGTAAAAGTTTATGGGGCAATTATTCTTAAAATCTCCTCACTCTAAACTAGTCTGTGTGGCTTTCCTGCCAGCCTACTAATAATAATTGTGCATGAAAGTTATATAAGGCAGAGTAGATTTAGGGTGTGGCAAAGATTATTGAATGACGTGGAGGGGACTGCGTATTCCAGTGGAGAAGAATGAACATGCTTGTTTTGGGTCCTCTTCCAGATACATGTCTCTCTCCTGGATTATTATTAAACTATTTTGATTTTTTAGCATCCTGAGTGCTTAAATTATTTTATTTTTGTTATTTGATACCAAGGTAGGGAGGAAAGATTTAAGATCTTTCTCATGCTGTTTAATAAGTAGAAAACTGAAGCATTAAAAAGGTACCATATAGTGTCTCTTAGAGCCAAGAAGGAAAGCAGACCACTGACTTTCAGGCCATTATGTCCTCTCTTTGATTCTGAAGCTCTTTATGCAAGAGTTAGAATGTGTACTCCTTATATAACCTCTAAACTCAAGTTACCATGGTCCCCTCCTAATCAAATTGACTGATATTTTCAACTCTTCTTTCTCTTTGCTATTTTTACGATATCTGATGAGGAAGAATCCTTTCCTTCCCCTTCTGAAGCCCCTTTGGCCTACGTATTACATGCTCCTTTGCTTTTTCTCTTAACTCCCTTATCACTCTTTTTCTCCCTTTCACTGGTTCCTCTTCCTACTCTCATTGTCTAAGACCTAGTTCTTGATGATGTGTTCATTCATTCATCCATTCATTCAGCATATACTTATTGAACACTTATTATGTGCCAGGCACGATGCTAAGAAGTGGTCATAAAAGGGTGAACAAGAAGGTGGTATCATGTTCATGTAGCTCACATTCTAGAAGGGGAGACAGACAATGAGAAAACAGGCAAAATAAGGACCAACTGTGCTAAGTGGAATTAAGGATTGTGATAAGTATAACTAGGAAAATAAACAAGGTTTGGTGAAAGAGAGCAATGGGGTGTGAGCCTGTGAGACCTGCTTTAAATAGTGTACCCTGAGAAGACTTCTCTGAGGAGGACGGATCTGCATGAGAAGGAGCTGCTGGGTGAGACGTGGGAGGGGAAATCGTCCCCAAGCCAGGAACAGGTGCAGAGTTCCTAAGGAGGAACTAACAGGTCGTCATGGCCATGAAATAATGGAGAAGAGGTGAGGAGCCATAAGAAGTACAGTTAGAGGCGTAGGCAGGACCCAGATAGTGCGGAGCATTGTAGCCTAAGTAGGGAGGTCAGACTTAATCTAGGCAAACTGGAAATCTTTGAATTGTTAAGTAGGAGAATAATAAAATCAGAGTTAAAATTTTAAAACAGTGATGTGTAGAGAATGGACCATAGGGGAACAAGTCTGGAAACAAGAAACTAGTTAGGGAGCCATGGCAGATACTGTTGATTGACAGCATAAAACTTATTCCTATCTCTGCTCCATACTGTCTGGAAGCCTAGTTTTTACTTTCCCAGTCTCCCTTGCAGCTATAGGTGGCCATGTCACTTAGACCTGACCTTTGTGCCATAGAAGCAAGTTTTCTGGAAAGCTTCTGGCACAGAAACTGTGTTTCTTGATAAAAGGAACAGATGTGAGGGTTGGCTGGTACTGTCTTGCCCCCATAGTGATGTGTCCTTGCTTTCTGCCTTTGATCTAATGATACCTGGAGTGGTGGCAGCCACTCTGTGACCGTGAGGGAAAGGCCAAGAAAGTTACAGAGACACAGACATAGAACCACTGAAAGAACCCCGGAGCCACTTTGTCCAGACTTTTTGATCTAGAAACAACTAAGTGCCTTTATTATTTAAGCCACTAACAGTGAGCTAAATTGCTACCTGCAGCTGAAAGCATTTTTATCAACCCAGAACCTCTCGTAGGATATAGGTGAGAGCTGGTGGCTTGGACTAGGGTGATAGTGCCGAGTACCAGCTTCATGCAGGTTACTTCATATTCAATTCTGATCTCTTCTCTCCTTTTCTCTCTCTCTCTGTCTTACCCTCTCTCTCATTCTTTCAATTGGTAGCTCCATTTTCTTGAAGTTTCCTCATGTCTAAACACTCCAAGAGGGACTTCCTTGGTAGGCCAGTGGTTAGGACTCCATGCTCCCAATACGGAGGGCCTGGATTCGATCCCTGGTCAGGGAACTAGATCCCGCATGCCTCAACTAAGACCTGGCCCAGCCAAGTAAATAAATAAATAAAAATAAACACTTCAAGAGCCTCTAGTTTCCAACCACTAATTGATACTTTCTCCATCCAATCTTCCCGGAATTGTTGCAACAATATCAAGGTCACCTTCCCCAACCTCCATTCAAGAGCTGACAGGAGATCCCGATAGTGATTTTGAACAAACCTAAAGTGATTCAGCCTTGTATGCAAGGCACTTTGCTGGGTGAACCCACTCTCTTTGTACAACCTCATGGAGTTGTTACTCTTTAAACATATTCTTTGTGTCAACTTCTGGTTACAACTTTGTTCCCCCCATTCATTTAAAGAGCATCTCCATTCCTTTTATGTCAAACACTTAAACACCATACTTTCACATATGCTCACTAATTTAATCTTTGCAACCAACCCATGAGGTAGGTTTTATTATCCTCATTTCACTGATGTGAAAACTAAGGGTTATGGGGCTTGCCTTGTTCAAGGGCAGAACGCTGGTAAGAGGCAGAGCCAAGATTTCAACCCATGTTTTCTGATTCCAAGCCCAGTGTCCTTTCTTGGGCCTTTATGCCACAGTCTTAATCATCTCAATCTGTAGTAACTCTCTTTTGCTTTCTGCCAGTACACATCTACCTCTACTCCCTACCCCTTTCAAGACATTTTTTTGAGATTTGCCTCATCCAGGAGTCTTTGTCATCTTTCCTCAGAGCTTTGTATGTAGTTGAAATTAGATCATTATAGATTGGGGTTTTTTAGTGGTAATATTAATTGCAATTGGTTAATTGATCTCTGGTAATTCCATTTCTCTATGGCCTGTCTCTCCAACCAGATTTCAGACTTCCCAAGGGCATGAACAAGCAACATATACTTCTTAATTTTTTGGTATTCACTTTTTTTTTTTTTTTGGTATTCACTTTTTATACTTAGGAAAATGCAGTAGGTGATTAATTGATACTTGTCTAATAAAAGGCCAAATAAAACAATGAGAATCTTGCATTAAATCTATGTTTCTGGCTCCAGATAATTCCCTATATCCTTTGATTTCATTCTTACATACATTCACAACATCTAAGTACTAATAAACACCATTTTCTTGTTTTTTACCACTAAAATTCCAACATGTTCCCTATTATGGTAAGTATTGTATTTGATAACCTTTCTAATTAGCATTACATTTTAAATGCCTTTAAAATGCTCCATTACATATTTGTCCAATAGTCCATGACAATCCAGATATGTAATTGCTGTTATGGATTACCTGGTGACCATCATTAAATAAGCAGAGAGACTTAAACATGTGTAATGCTAATTAGGAAAGTTATCAACTATGGGAAGTTAAGATAATAGGGAACATGATGGTTTTGTTTTGCAACTGCAGTAAAAACATGGCTACAGGGATACAGACGCATCTTTTGTGAATTTAGTGCCCTCAGAAGCAAGGAGCCATTTTACAATGGAGAATACAGCACAGCAGAAAGTGACTTTGTGAACTGTGCCCCCTTTTTGTCACTCTGTTAATAACTGACTGTGACTGCCAAAACATTTCTCCTGGACTGTACCAGGGAAGCACAAGAGGTCGAGCCCTGAGCAAAATATAGCCAGAGAGGACCTCTTTTCTGTCCCCTTGAAATACTCCCCCCAAATCAATATCACTCTGTTTCTAGCCTTGCTTTCATAGCCCTACAATCTATTAGGCCTCTATTCAACATGTTCTATTAAGTGATGTGGGTTTTTTCCTTTACTGAAGAAATTGATGAGTGCCTTATTAAAAAATCATCCAAGATTGCCCCCAGTTCTCACAAAGGCTACTTGACCCTGACTGCTGTTCCAAGCAGTTCCTGGAATCTTGGAGAATTGTTATAGCATAAAAGCTAGGTAGGTTCTCTGAAGGAACACGACGTGGTTTGGGGACATTTCATTTTTTTAAAGAAATAATATTTCAGTATTCCTAAGCTGTAAGAAGTAGGTTTGGTGGGAGTGGCGAGGGAGCAAACTAGTTTTTTTTTTTTTTTTTACATCTTTATTGGAGTATAATTGCTCTACAATGGTGTGTTAGTTTCTGCTGTATAACAAAGTGAATCAGTTATACATATGTTCCCATATCTCTTCCCTCTTGCATCTCCCTCCCTCCCACCCTCCCTATCCCACCCCTCTAGGTGGTCACAAAGCAGTGAGCTGATCTCCCTGTGCTATGCGGCTGCTTCCCACTAGCTATCTACCTTACGTTTGGTAGTGTATATATGTCCATGCCTCTCTCTCCCTTTGTCACAGCTTACCCTTCCCCCTCCCCATAGCAAACTAGTTTTTTAAATGTCATTTCGGAAACATATATGAAACAATATGCAACATTTGCACATATATGTGCATTTTTCTTAGGAGAAGGACTAGAGCTTTCATCAGATTCTGCACATGAGCCTTTTGGTAAACTGTGAAATAGATGCACGTTACATGCCAGGCACCAAGGAATAGTACCATGTAAGAGACTTAGAATGTTCTATGCTTAATATTAGCAAGAAACCAAAAAACAAAAAACAACAAGCTAAAATCCCAGGGTGAAGCAAACATTCCCTCACGGCGCTTTCTTTCATAATTATATGGCAAAGAGCTGTGGAGCCTTCGGTCTCAGCTCAGCGTTGCCTGTCGGGGACTTGCTGGCTCCCTGGAGCTTTCTGGAGTCTTGGGAAAATAGAGAAGAGGGTGGGATTTTTACCTCTGTTTACCACAGAGCCTTCCAGAATCACATTGCCACCTTATGAGTCAGGCAGTCATGATTTGTTTCATAAAGCCAACTTTTAGGTAGGTTTGAGGTACATCTCTCTGGAACAGGGGTGGCTGACCTCTGAAAAGATTGGGGGCCAGGGTCATACCAATAGCTCATATAGACCCATATCTGTGCTCTAATTGCCCTTTTCCCTCCCCACCCAATCATAATTGGGAACCCAAATTGTGTGTTCAGACACTCAAGTTTATCATTTGATTTTATTCAGTCTTGATATCGGGGCCTGGAAAATTTCTGACTTCTTCACACACGGAATTCAGAAGGAGATAAACAGAGTAAGGATGATAGATTTAGCAGATATTTACTCTTGCAGATGAAATAAAAGCATCCTCATATATTCTGTCTTTTCCTCCAGTCGAGTGCCTGTTTAGGTGTGGCTGGGCAGGTTTTCCCTACTCTATGTAAATTGGAAGCTATTTTCTTTTGCCCGACCCAGTTACGTGGGAGAGTTTCTTGCCTTTTGGGAGGTCTGAGGTCTTCTGCCAGCGTTCAATAGGTGTTCTGTAGGAGTTGTTCCACGTGTAGATGTATTTGTGATGTATTTGTGGGGAGGAAGTTGATCTCCACGTCTTACTCTTCCGCCATCTCGAAGCTCTCTCGGAAGCTATTTTCACTCTTTTATTCTCTTAATTTGGCAAATGTTTGTGGCATGCTGCTGTGCTGTGTGTGTGGTGCTGGACTGTGTGCTGTGAAAGAAGCGAGACAGGCCTGCGTACTGCGCACGTCCTGGGGCCATTGAAGAAGGAAGGCTTATCATGGGAAGTTTAGTAGTGTAAGCATTGAATAGAATTCAAGGCCGTGTTAAGGGAGGCTCTGATCACGGTATTCCCCTGCGTGAGGTAAGGCTTGAACTGAGTCTTGAAGGATGGCAGAGAGGAGGCGAGGAGGACATCTCAAGTGGAGAAATTAGTGTAAACAAAGGTTTGGGGTTAAGGAAACCTTTAACCCCAAGGGCATGCGTGTGTGTGCATGTGTGTACTGAGTGCATGTGTTTAAAGCAGAGGAAGGAGATAAAATTAGAAAGGTAGACTTGGAATAAATCATGGGAGACCTGGAATTTTAAAACTTGATCCAGTAGATAACGGAAGTTATTAGAAAGGTTATTGATGTGTTGAAAGAGGAAATCTGACATTTGTAAAGCACCTATGATGTGCCAGGCTCTGTGCTGGCCCTTTACTTACATAAACAATTTGATCTCAAAATGACCTCTCCAGGAAGCATCCCCATTTTTCAGTTGGGAAAAACAATTAAAAATATTTTATTATGGACGCTATGTGCCTCCTGATAAAAGTACAAAAATCATCTATGAAATATTCTTGCCCAAAATAGAATTTCTATGTGATCAAGTCTCTAAATGCCACTAAGAGTTTATAGGACATACAAGAACAGAAGAGCGTGTTAAATGATACATGAGATGCAAACAACAGAATCTAGAATCTGAGAAATTGCAGGATTGAAAGCGAGTTTATCTTGAGAAAATTTCAAAAGAAGAAGAAATACTATAATGAACCCCCTATGTACTTATCACTCAGCTTTAGCAATTACCAATTATGGCCAATCTTGTTTCATCTTCACTCCTCACTTTCCACCCACCACTAATTATCTTGAAGGAAATCCCAGTTGTCATACCACTTCAGAAACATTTCAGTGTGTCTTAAAAAGGTAAGGGCTCAAAACCAAAAGCCAAAAACCAAAACCACAATACTATCATCGTACCTAAATTAATAATAATTCCTTAATACCACCAAATAGTCATCATTCACACTTTCTGAATTGTCTCATAAATTAGAAACAATATCTTTTGTTTCAATCAGAAACCAAATAAGATCTATATATTGAAATTGCTTGCTGTCTCTCAAGTCTCTTTTAATTGAAAAGCTCCTCTTCCCTCTCCTTTTTTTTTCCCTCAAAATTTGTTTGTTGAAGAAATCAGGTTTTGTTCTTAGTTTTCCACATCCTCTGAACTTTGCTGATGCGTCCCCTTGTTCCATGTAACATGTTCCTCTGTCCCTTGACTTCCTGCAAACTGGTAGCTGGCTCAGATTCTGAGTTGTTTTTTGGCAAGGATACTTAGAGGGAGTGGTATGTATCTTCTAATTTAAGCAACTCTACAGCCAGGAAATGGAGAAGCCCTGGAGTTTCACTGAAGTCTCTCTGGTTCCAAAACTGTGTTCTGGCCAACTCTTCCCTCTAAGATTAATCTGACAGAGAAGAATGGGAAGAACTGACGGGATGGAGGCTGGGCACTGTGAGACTGATTCATCTTAACGTTCATGTGCTAGACACTCCACTGGGCAGGAAGAGAGCAGGCAGCTGTTGTAATGACCCAGGCATGCGGTGATGAAGAGTGTGACCGCAGAGACTCTTGTCTTTTTGCAGAGGAAGGTGCAAGCCACAGGATCTTGTAATATTTTGGTTCCTGCAGTTATGTTCTAAGGGGTTCCAGGCACCTGGTTATGCAGAAATGTTTAGGTTTCTGTGATTTTTGAATGCTCTGCTGAACTCTGGGGGTTAATGGAGGAATCAGAATTACCCAGACTGTTAATAGATAACTTTGATGACTTTTAAAATATTTTTATTTCTTTGTTCTGCCCCTTTTTCCAAAAAGGATTTGAGATGGAAATTTTTTCCTTTTAAAATTACAAACTCTTTTTTTCAGATAACAGCATTATGTGTTCATTAACACACACACACACACACACACACACACCCTCTATCTCAGAAATATTTAACATAGAAACCCCACATGACAGGGCTCTGCTAGTGGTGGAAGGAGAGGATTACCTGGAGCTGACATTTAGAGCTAACTCATTCTGTGTTTGAATTTGTTTGTCATATATTCTATTTGTAATTAAAAAACCCCAAATAATACAGATGTGATTAAAAATTATTATAAAATGGCATCATGTTGGACATCCTTTTACAACTTCCTTCTTCATTTAACAATCTATCTTTAGAAGTGGAATAGTTATTATATAGGCAGAGTTATTAGTTATAATAATTATATAATAATTATTATACAAATTATTTATAATAAAGTAATATAATATATAATATACATTTATATAATATATTTATAATACAACAACTTAATTATTAACTATTCTCATGTTAACTATTATACTATTATACAATTATCATATAATTTCTAAGCAATGCCTATATATAGTTACTAAATATTTTCTGACTTAAGCATAAATTAGAAAAAATCGGATAGAAAGATAAAAATCTAATATAGTTACTATATATAGATATTGCTTAGAAATTGTAATCATGGAGGTGAACAATTGAAATCATACTTATTAATTGATCAGTGGTAACTCTATATATTCCTTAGGACAAATAATTGGTTTGCTACTGTCTTAATCCTGCTCTTTATTTGTCCTGCCTCTAGCCACCGCCTAGATTTGGCCCCAAAGTCAGTGGTCCAGGAAGCTCTGTAGCACGTGAACCTTTTCAGGACACTTATTTCTATTATGGGCAGAGGTTCTCTTTCTTTCTTTCTTTCTTTTTCTTTCTTTCTTTCTCTTTCTTTCTTTCTTTTTTCCTTTTTTCCTTCCTTCCTTCCTTCCTTTCCTCCTTTCTCCCTCCCTCCCTCCCTCTCTCTTTCTTTCTTTCTTCTTTCGTTTTTATCTTTTGCTTCCATAGACTAGGAAATAGGATCCTCTTTCCCAAAACCTAAAAAAAAGATTTCCACTACAGTATATCAAAGAGAGACATTGTGATAAATGTACTTGTCTATTAATCAAGTACCTGAGCGTGCAGGAATTGAAGTGAGCACTGAGGTTCAAGCAAAAGTAAGAAGCAGAGTCCCTGCCCTGAAGTTCTGAAATATATATTTTCCTTAATAACCCAGGGCTGAAATAAAACTGTCTTAACTTTGACGGTAGTCCCGGTGCCTTCGAATCCATGTCCCCTCTGAATCGCCAGGTTGTAGGATGGGCTCGGAGGTAATGCTGCAGCCAGAGACTGATCATTGGGTTTCTGCATTCATCTGCAGTTTCCTCAAATGCAGTGCACAGGTCACAATGCAATTAAATGCCCGAACTGCCAAGTTCAGTTTCTGAATCCAGTGTATCTCCCTAGGCCTGACCTGCATATTAAAGACATCCGCTAAATATACAATTTGGATGTATAATCTGTTTATCTGTCATATGCACTGATACCAAGTTTATCTTATTTTAAAATAATTATTTTAAAGACTAGTCATCGTAGATACGGAACTTACAATATAATTATTTTAAAAATGCACTAATAATTAGCAAAACAAAACCACCCTGGAAATTGCACTCATGCAAGCATATTTCTGCCAGCTTGGATTTTACATTAACACATTATCTGCAATAGTTTTCTCAAATGGAGTGCCATTTATAGATATCTGCCAAGTCTCATCAAAACAAACAAGCCCCTATAATAAGAGTTAGCATGTAAAGTGAGGGTGGACAGAGCAAAAATCTTTTCCCCAGGGCTCTCTTTTATCAAACGACCCTGCCTGAAGAATAGAGGCCAATGTTTTATGTTTCAAGTGGACCATATGGCATGATATGAGTGCACTTTAATGACTTATTAGCATATTCTTCCAACTAGGCTTTCCTAGTTAAACCAGCTTGACAAAATGTGAATTTTAAAATATTTGCATGAAACCTCCTGGAATAAACAAGGCTTGGTGATTTGTTTGCTCTTCCTTGTAGATGAAAGAAAAGACGGTTGATCCTTCATAACAGTGCTCATGAAAAAATCAGGTCAGCCACCTCCTCTCTAGCCCTTATGAGTGGAAGATTTTTGGAATGTCTGCAGCGTTATTCAGACGTTTTGGCTCTCCATGACAAGAAGATTCCCTGCTCTACCTAGATTCTGTGCTTTAAAAATGCTAACTCTGGGGCTTCCCTGGTGGCATAGTGGTTGAGAGTCTGCCTGCCGATGCAGGGGACGCGGGTTCATGCCCCGGTCCGGGAAGATCCCACATGCCGCGGAGCGGCTGGGCCCGTGAGCCATGGCCGCTGAGCCTGCGAGTCCGGAGCCTGTGCTCCGCAGCGGGAGAGGCACAACAGTGAGAAGCCCGCGTACCGCAAAAAAAAAAAAAAAAAAAAAAGCTAACTCTGTCTTCTGTGACCTTGATCCTTCCTGGGGAATGAGGTGTTCTGGCTGAGATCTAGTTGCCTGCCTGCCTCATTAAAAAGCCTTTTAGCATTTGAGGAAGACCAGGAACCAGATCAGGGCTTGGGGCTTAGGACTTCTTATCGTGGCTTGGTTATGGAGTTATGTGAACCTAAAGGCTAGTTGTGTCTGCTGTGACTGCTCAAATAGTCTCTGAAAATGGAATATGTAAGGAGGAACAGAATGGAGCTGCCCATACTACCTAGACCGAGAAAGCTGGCCTCTCTATATGCTATTGCACATGCTGGAGCACTTGTTCTTTTCAGATTTGTCAGAATGTAAATGTCTCCTTTTCTCTCTTTCCTAAGTTAGTTCTTGGTACTCTTTGTGGCTCAGGATGCTCTTTGTGGAGGTTGCCACTGATCACATACGATGAGGGTGACAATCCTTGGTGACTCCACAATTAAGATTGTCATCTCTAGTACAACCACAGTGATGTGGGCATGTGAATATGGATTTCACTCCAGGAAACTTTTCTACTTTATGGCAGATACTGCCACAACCCCGTTTTCCCTAGTTGTTTTCCAGTTAGAGGTCTCCCTGTGACAATATTATGGCCAATGAGATGTAAGTGGAAGTCTGTTGGATGCAGTTTCTGGCAAAGCTTTTGCTTTCCTGGGAAAAAGAGACAAACCTAGCTGACTGTGCCTTGTCTTTACTCCCACCTTCTCCTTGGGTGGAATGTGGATGAAATGGCTGGAGGTGCTGTAGCTCTCTTGCAATTATGAGTTGGCAAGCAGTAGGAAAGAAGCCAACACACTAAATATATGAAACAAATAAACTGATTAGGAAACTGAAGCCAGAGTGGCTGAGTGACTTGTTCAAAATTTACTAAACAAGTCCTCTGACTTCAAGTACTGTGTTGATTCTTTATATTTTGTAACAAGTTAAAAGGCAATACTTCTTATGGTTATTGCACTCTTACTAAATGCCAGACCCTAAGCTAATTTTTAACATGTATTACTTTTTTAAAAATTTATTTAACCTTTATAAAAACCTGGTAAAGTTGTGCTATGGACTGAATTGTGTCCCCCCAAATTCATATGTTGGAGACCTAACCCCCAATGTGACTGTATTTGGAGATAGGCCTTTAGGGAGTAATGAAGTTATAAGGGTGGGGTGCTAACCAGATAGGATTAGTGTCTTTTTAAGAAGAGGCACCAGAGGGTTTATGCTCCCCTCCCCCCACCCCCCTGAGTCTCACTCTCTCTCATTCTCTGCTCTGTGAGTACACAGAGAGAGCGCAGACTTCTACAAGCCAGGAAGAGTGTTTCACAAGAAAATGAACTGACTGGTCCTTTGATCTTGGACTTCCCAGTCTCCAAAATTTTGGGAAATAAATTTCTGTTTAAGCCCCCAAGTTGGTGCTATTTTTTTAACAGCAACTTGAGCAGACTGAGGCAAGTAGGTACTATTATTTTGTCCCTTTTGCAGGTAAGGAAACTGAAGCTCAGAAAGATTAAGTATCTTCAAGGCCACATAGCTAGTAAATTGCACTTTTCCTTTCTTCAACAGATGGTGTCCCCTTGGCCAGTAAGTGGTCAGTCCTGTTAATGAGTTTATACTAGTGATTCCAATTTCTAAAGGTAAAACAATAATACTTGAGAACAGGGGTTGACAACTTTTTCTGTAAAGAGCTAGATAGTAAATAGTTTAGGCTTTGTGCGCCATATGGTCTCTGTTGGAGCTGTTCAACTCTCCCTCTGTCGTATAAAAGCAGCCACAGATAATACGTGAATGAATGGGCGTGGCTATGCTTTATCTGCAAGTTTTATTTACAAAATCAGGTGGTAGGTTGGATTTGGCCCATGGTCCAGTCCGTTGTTTACCAGCCATTCTTTAGAACAACACTAAAAGGACAATGCTTTCTGAATTAGTTGTACTGGATTTGAATTCTGCCATATATCTTTAGGTGAATCCTATCATCTGGGCCCCATTTTCCAAGTTAGAATGGTCATATCTGCCCTGCCAGACTACCAGGGTCATTGTCAGGATCATGAAAGATACTAGCTGTAGAAGGGTTCTGAAGGAGAGCAAGTGCTTATGCAGATACAATTTGATACCAATAAAGTTTGATACCCATATAGTTCAGAGTACTCCTGGAAACTCCACCCCGGGCAAAACATCTTTGGTTTAAAGAGTGGAGTCAACTGAGGCTGATCTGGCTGCCCTCCAGGGAAGGTCCCTCTTCCTCTCACCAGCGGTCTTTGGGTGCCCGTCAGGCTTCAACTTCCAGTTAGATCTGGGGTAGAGTTGTCCTTGGGCAGATTCCAGGCTCCCTGGCATGCAGAGCTCTCTTTGGCTTTGAGCCTGCATCTTCAGTGACTGAGTTATTTATTTGAACTAGGGATGGGTAGGGAGGGGTGCCACGGTGTGTGTGATACTCATGGTAAGGCAGAAATGGGCCAGCCTGGATCTCTGCAGGGCACAAGTCTAAAAGTGAAAATGGATTCTGTCTCCTTCTCCATGCCTTGAGAAACCAGGTTGGAGGCCCAAGCCAGAAACCAGAAAAAATTCTGCCCCTTTCTTCCATTCTTGCTGCTTTCACTTTCTGAAATATTAGTTATTTCTTCAAGTGAGATCATATATGCAATTTCTGGCCTATGAAAATTATTTTGGTCTCTGAGAACTTAGGATGCCAACCTCTTTTAAAAATAGAGAAGAAAGGGCAGAAGAAAACTCTTAAAAACATCTTGGGGGTCCAGGGAGAGCTTCTTTTAAATGTTGTTGAAGTGTTTTAGAATGCCATTCAAAGGCCTTTGGATTTGGGCCTCAAATACTCTTTTAAGCTTCCTCTCCAACTGCATTCCTGATCTGCCCATGAGCACTCAGCCTGGATTTCTCATCCTGGCTGGATCACGTGGGTTAAAGTGCGTGCCTTAGCCAGCAATTCCTCTCCCTGGAATGCGCTCCCATTTTTACCTTCCCTCCTTGTACACATTTTCTTCCCTCCAACCAACTCTCTGGGCAACTCTTACTTTGCCTTTGAGGAAGTCTCAAAACTAAAGCAAGCCTTGCCCACCCTGCCCTACGCAGCAGAGCTATCCCCTCTCTCTACCCTATCCCCTCAACGCTTCATGTAGATCTTCAGTTTAACCCTGCATTTTATTCATCTATTCCTCAGAGTTGCTTGTACATAGTAGGTACTTAATAAGTACCAACAGAATACTACTGAATGAAAGCAGCCAGGAGTAGAGGAAAGCAATGGCCTGGGAATAAAGAGACTCTGGTTCCCATCTCTCCATCAAGAGCTAAGCAGGGTATGTTATGCGCGAGAAAGTGCTTTGTAAACTGAATATGCCACGCACGTTGAAAGTCATCCTTTTTTCTCAGGATCAGTTGTATTCATTGCCTTCCTGCTGCTTGCCTTTAATTCCTACTTGTGTGTCTCCATAAGAAAGATCTCAATCAATGAAATAGTGATTTGAGAACAAATTAGTGCCAGTCATGCTCTTTTATCTCCAAAGAGAACTGAATCTTCTCTGAGATTCAGAGGATTTTATTTCTGGCCATGTCCTCATGTATTTCTATTTCCATGTTCTAACCTAATACCAGATTCGGTTAGCGTGTCAGCGTGAAGAGAGCCTGCTCTCTGAAATCCGATCCTGACCAGCTACATCTCTAGACTACATTTTCTGGAACCCTCCTCCTGACGACTGCCCTATTAGAACCTCAGCCTGCTGCATGTCCTCATCTCCTTAGCTGTATTTTCTATGTTCGTAAACTCAAGGGACAGCAGTGTTGGCAAATCTCTGAGGCTTAATGTGCCTAATTAACTCGCATATGCCACAGACAGGAGCCTGTGCTATTTATGGCACCGCGAAGTGAGAAAATGTCCCCTACCATGGGTATCAGGTAACTAAGGCAGTTCTGCCAAAGTTTGGTTGTGAAACGCGAAGCCTCTGAAACCCATTGGTGTTAAGTGCACACCAAATATTCAATCCAGACTTGTCGTGTTTGAGCTATTCTGGGGCTCATAAACCTTTCATCAGCATCAGAGGTGAAATATTTGGCCTTATTTGTAAGTCCCATATTTCTAAAGACCTCGGGGGCTCATTTAGTATTCCCAGCAGAAAGGTCACAAGGTTGGTTTTCAGGGGTCCTGGTTGAGTGGAACTGATGACTTGAAGCAGGAGATACTTTCATGATTTTCCAGGAACCAGCACCTTACTCCTCCTGTGTGTTGTCTGCTCTGTCCCTTCCCCTAACCGCCCCCCAGCCGACCCCTCTAAACACAAGCACTGTTGTATAGAGCTGTTCAGGGCCCTTACATTTTCTGACCAAAACACTGAAACATTTATTTACTAGTAATATTAAGGAAGAAGGCTACTCCTTTTTAGGCAAACTATATTACAAAAGGCTTTGAAAATGGTCGTTTTATTGGCAGAGGAGAGGTTACTTAATTTCATAGAAACCTGAAATCTAAGTGTTAGAGCGTCCTTTGAGATCATCTAGTCCCCGCTTAGTTTTCCAGGTGAATGGCCTGAGATCCACAGAGGTGAGGTGACCAGCCCAAGAGCTCACAGCTGGGTCGTGGCAGATCTGTGCTCTATTACATACCAGCTCTCGGACCTCAGGCAAGTCACCTAACCACTCATGGCCTCAGTTTCCTCATAGAGGTTCTGAGGACTGAGTGAGATAATCCACTCCAAATATAATAATTGGCACGGTGCCTGGCACAGAGTCAATATTAGCTGTTGATGTTACTGTTACTGCTGTTATTTCCCAGATCACTTATTTCTAAGTTGCACTTTTCCTAGCACCGAGTTCTGTCCTTATACGACCGCAGTACACCTAAATCTGGGCCTCAGAGGCTACCTTATAATGGGATGCTGTGATGTTGTTTTAGAGAATGCAATGATCTTCCTCTCTGAAATATTCAAAGCCTCCAGAGGTTCAGAAACTTCATGAACAAAATAGCACAATAGGCCACTCCTAGATTCCTATTATCACATACGCTAAGAACTGAATTTTTAAAAGAAAGGTGAAACTGTTTCCCTCATAAACAAGCTGCATACTTAAAGTCATGGAAAAGCCAATTTGCTGCTGTTTCCCTAGGAGTGCTTTATTTCTCACTTGGTGATTGTTAGAGATATTTGGTCAACCTGGGCCCATTACCTGTAAGCATTCTCATTTGCTGACTTCGCTGCCTAGAATGTCCTCAAACAGCCTTGCTTGAAGGTGGTGGCACTAAAACAGGTCTCTGGGGGAGTCTGAGCTCTCCCTTACCTCCCAACACACCTGCCCTCTGGGTCCTGTCTTAGAAACTGTGCTGTAGCCCTCTCCTCCGGAAGGCGGTGGGCAGGAAGGTGGTGGTTTGGCCCATGGCTGACTAACAACAGCTAATGTTTCTCGAGCACACATTACGTGCCAGGCTTTGCTTTAAGCATTTTGCATTTATTTTCTCCTTGAATCTACATAGCAATCCTATGAATTAGGTATATTACCGGTTCCATTTTGCAGATGGAGAAATTGAGGCACCCAGGAGTTAAATAACTTTCCCAGAGTGACACAGTATCCTCCCAACTGTCCAGGCCGGGATCTGACTCCCAGAGCATACGCCCTGCAGTGCACTGTCCCATCCATAGTCTTATCTGCTACTGGGCAAATCAACTAGGTGTTCATGCAAAACAGGGTTCAAATATACTAATGTTCCTTCCTGAGCAACCATTTTTTTCTAGTTACTAGTATACCCATATATATACCCATATATAGTATACTATATATGGGTACTAGTATACCCATAAAGAAACATAAAGAGTTTCTTTATGCAAAATCAAGCAAGTAGGAATATAGACTTCCTATCCAAACTTTTATTCTATTTTATTTTTTTACCAAAAGTTGGCATACATATGTACCTGCTCAGCACCTTCTCTTTTTCATTTAACCTTATATGCACTTTTTTTTTTTTTTTTTTTGCGGTATGTGGGCCTCTCACTGTTGTGGGCTCTCCCGTTGCGGAGCAACAGGCTCCGGACTTGCAGGCTCAGCGGCCATGGCTTATGGGCCCAGCCTCTCCGTGGCATGTGGGATCTTCCCGGACTGGGGCACGAACCCGTGTCCCCTGCATCGGCAGGCAGACTCTCAACCCTGCGCCACCAGGGAAGCCCCTTATATGCATTTTGAAAATAGTATTTTTGTCTGGGAAGAATTTTCTTTCCTGTTTGAACTTTTCCTCTCTGTGCTTGAAACTTGGAGATCCACAGTCCTGGAAACACTGATCTGACTTCCTGTCAGAAAAAGAAAAAAACTCGATTTTCCCTTTAAACTTGAATTCAGATTTCAGTCAGATCCCAGCCAGGTCTCAGCCAGTCAGCGGTCTCCCTCCTCGTTCCTTGCATGAGAGCTACTCATTGACTCAAGTTCCTATGTCATTTGATTATTTTGGATTATGTGACAAACTTTTTTTTTTTTAATTTATTTATTTTATTTATTTTTGGCTGCACTGGGTCTTTGTTGCTGTGCACGGGTTTTCTCTAGTTGCGGCGGGCGGGGGCTACTCATCGTTGCGGTGCACAGGCTTCTCATTGCGGTGGCTTCTCTTGTTGCGGAGCACAGGCTCTAGGCACGCAGGCTTCAGTAGTTGTGGCACTTTGGCTCAGGAGTTGTGGCTCGCGGGCTCTAGAGTGCAGGCTCAGTAGTTGTGGTGCATGGGCTTAGTTGCTCCGCGGCATGTGGGGTCTTCCCAGACCAGGGCTTGAACCCGTGTCCTCTGCATTGGCAGGCGGATTCTTAACCACTGCGCCACCAGGGAAGCCCTTTTTTTTTTTTTTTAATTAAATTGTATAAATTAAATTGGTTCCCTCTAGGACAGGGCCAAGCATTGGTACTTCTTGGAAATCAGCCAGCCTGTGAGGGGATGCAGACAGTGTTGATCTGGACCTTTGCGCAAGAATCCCCTGGGGCGTTCTTAGGCAGCATTTCCAACGGTGGCTGGAGGGGACCCTAGGAGGGGACCCTGGCAGGACAAGTACCTCTCGCAGGACAAATAACTCTGGAAGCTCCGACTGCACTGGAGGTGACCTAGACATTTGTTTAGAACTAGCTCCTCTGGATTTCAGTGCAGAGGGAGAGTGGCTCCCTTTGCCCCGTTTATATATATGATGGGCCTCCAGCAGCCCTGAAAGGCAGAAACTGGGAGGCCCAGAGAGACTCCTAAGTTGCCTTAGGAGTCTAAATGTTCAAAAGGCCTAGGAAGAAAAATGTGGCTTGGTGCCAGTGGTGCGACTCTGTGATGGGCACTTCATCCCGTGGAAGCAAATGAATGGTGTGTTTTGAAATTAAGCACTTAGTGATTATTATGTTAGAGGTCTTAAAACATTTAGCTCTCAACTTATCAGGCCTCCATGTATGACATTTCACGTTAGCCAAAACGGCTGTATTTTTTAAAGACCTAAAAGATAAAATACATACCAACTTTCAAAATTATAAACAAAGAATTAGAATGACAGATTACTACAGGTTAAAAGAAACTGTTATCTTGGGTGTACATACAAAAGGTTCTCTTCTGATTTGGGAGGGACATGCTCAGGTCACGATAATTAAACATTGTTTTTCTCTCCTTAGTTCCAGAAAGTTTAGCACGAAGTTGCAGCAGGCAAAAAGAACAGCTGGATCATGCATCTTTCAAATGGGAAAAACTTGTGCCCTTAATCATGGATGAACCTGTGAGGAAATACTTTAGAAAAGACTGAACTCATCCATCCTTTCCTAGAATATGCAATCTGATCAGCACTCCTAGAAAAGCAGAGGGGAAGGATTAAAAATAATAGTCTGTGTTTATTTTTGTCTGGGATCTATGGAAATGTAGGTTTATGACTTGACTTGGGCTCTTATAGTTAAAATAGATGGTGTATATAATAGCCCTTGCTGCCAGGCCTGGGCTGGGCCTCACTGGATTTCACGAGCTAAGTGGTGGATCGTGGGCCCTCTAGAGTTGCAGACAATTTCCATTCCTGTCTCAGGTTTGGAACTCCTTGCACCAAGCCCTCAGTGGAGTTCCTGACTGCATAGTGGCCAGCTGTGACCATTGCCCTGCCGTCTCCTACCCTCCACCTTCACAGTCACTGACCCCCATAACAAAGTCACAGTCAGGTCTCTGATAACCGTATTTAGTTATAGTTTGCTGGAAAGAGAGACACCCAATAGTTTAGGTCTTCTTCCACTATTTTATTTTTAGTATACAAACTAATATAGTTTATTTCAAGCTTGAAAATGATATTCTATTTCTTTTTTGCAATTTGATCTCAGATTTTTGATTTGTAGTGTGTTTTGGGGGACGAGTCTAGGTACTCTTTTTTTTTTAAACAGCTTTATTGAGATATAATTCATATAGTGTATAGACCATCCACTGAAAATATACAATTCAGTGGTTTTTAGTATATTCACAAAGTTGTGCAACCGTCACCAGATGTCATTTTAGAACAGGTTCATCACTCCAAAAAGAAATTCTATGCTTCTTACCAGTTACTCCCTATTTCCCCCACTCCCCTGTGATTGGCAACCATAGTCTACTTTCTGTCTCTGTAGATTTGCCTATTCTGGCCAATTTCATATAATTTGAAATCATTCAATATATGGTCATTTGTGACTGGCTTCTTTCACTTGGTCCATTCATGCTGTAGCATATGTCAGTACTTCATTCCTTTTTATTACTAAGTAGTATTCCACGGTATAGATATACCACATTTTATTCATTCATTCATCAGTTCATGGGTATTTGCATTGTTTCCACTTCTTGACTATTGTGAATAACATTGCAATGATCATTCATGTACACGTTTTTGTGTGGATGTGTGTTTTCATTTCTTTTGGGTACATATCTGTGAGTGGAATTGCCGGTTATGTGGTAACTTTACTATTCTCTGATTTTTTACAGAGCCAGGGGTCTCTGTCAAGATTTGGGTGAAGAGCACATATTTGAAAGGACAAAGAAAAGTCTTATTTCCAGGCTTCTAAAAAAGTGCTAAATGAATACTATACTCAATTAAATGTAACTTTTAATGATTATTGAATTGAAAAATATGAGGTGAAAAGGAAGTTAATCAAACACTCTCATTATTTGAGCCTTAAAGCTTTTATTTAATTGGGCTTTATCTCATTGACCTTCAAGTGACTTCATTATTTGGGAATCTAAAGTTAGCTTTATTTTTTTCCCTTTTTACTTTTCTCCTGTGTTCCTACTGCCATTTCAATACAACTTCCCCTAAGACTTGGTGCCGTATTTGTCAATATAGAGGAAGGTTTAGCCAATCTGCAAACAAAAAAAGAAGAAAAGAAAAAAGAAAACGCTCCTCCCCCAACAGTGGTTTTACATAAGCATTAACATATATTTCACTTGCTAATAAGGTACAACATTATACTAATCTAGTTGAATCTTTTCTTAGTCATCTGCCATCTGGTCTGTACCCTGAGTTACCCTTGAATTCCAGTTTAACACAGCAGACCCATCTAACCTCCCCAAAAGTTTAAAATTCAAATATGAGATCTTCACTGCTACTCAACTTATCAAAGAAGGCTGAGTTCAACCAGGGTCCAATCTTTCTGGGGTGGAATCTAGGAAAAACCCAAGTACTTTCTTGTAATACTGTGAGCAAAAGACTTCTGAGCCATTGACTCACTTTGTTCCAATACTCCACACCACCCTATGGCAAGAAGAAAACCAAAGTCTGACAAATTAAACCCCAACTTTCAAGGCTTTGAAAGCGCTGTGGAAATAATTTTCTTTCCTATTTTAGTGCTTCATAACCCTGATTATAATAATAAATAATGCTTCCTTCATGTCTAATGGGGCTGACATCATGTATCATGGCACTTTATCTGAGGAGGCATAAAAATAGAGCAAGAAATCATTACTAAAAATGCAAAGCAAATTTGAAAAATCAGCAAAGTTTAAAATGAAATCTTCCTGGTTGATTTCATGTGCTACTTGCCTAATGATATTGTAACAGATAATTATAACTCAATCTAGAACATTTTTCAACTTCTTCTGTGGTACTGCACGGCTTGGGTGACTCCTCTGTGTATACCTGGGCACATCTGTTGCTGAGGAAACTCTTGCTTCTGGGCACATAATGGCTACCTACTCTTTTTGTCTGCCCAGCATTCATTCCCCTCTTTTCTAGTAACCAGATTATTTTTAGGGAATTCCCTCTCCTGTATTGCATGCAGTTTTAGAGGGACCACCCTGCCATTCCCCTGATTAGGTGAGGGTCACGTGACCTGAGCCTGGCCAATCAGATGTTCTCTCTTGGTAATCTGACTCTTGAAGAGTGGAGCTTGTAAGACAAAGGTGGCAGGTAATGATTCCTCCAGAGGCACACTGAGGAGACTATCCTTAAAGCATGGAGCTGCTCTGGTCCTGGCCTTTCAGCCTTTCTAGATTTTTCCATTAAATTCTCTTATCCCCTTGTTAACTTTGTCAATTCACTTCTGTTTCTTGCAACAAAAACCCAGCTACCATGAGGTTCTTAGTGTGGCAGTACATGCACTCACCCACCAAACCTTACTTCAGAAGGAAAGGTCATGTCTATACCTTCTTAGAACAGAACATCTCTCACTGAGCACCCACCTATGGTTTAGATTTCAACTGTGGTACATTTTCTTCCTTAGAAGGCAGCACAGTATATTGGGAAGACAGTCCATGCCCTGGAGTCAAACTGCCTGTGTTAAAATCCTGGCTTTGTGTCTTAACTAAATCTCAGTTTCCTTATCTGTTAAAAAAGAATAGTAGCATCTACTTTACAAGGTAGTTGAGAAAATTAAATAAGATCATTCACATAAAGTGCTTAACCTGGTGCCTGGTACATAATAAATCCTCAACAACATTAACTATGGGGACAATAAGCTTAAATATACTTCCTTAGATTTCCTTTTATTTGGTCTGTGTGGCATCTCTCTTGAGATAATAGGATCAAGCAAATGTGATGTCCCTCAGATACAAAGATACATTATCAGGTGAAAATGTGTTTAGATTTATTCAGCAAGTAGTGATTGTAAGAACCTTGAGTCAGGGACTTTGTTGGAATAGAGCTCTCTGTATTTAATTATTATCTGTTACATTCTCTCTCTCTGTCTCTCTCTCTCCCATTACATCATCTCTTTGGCTTCCTCCTTTTTCCTTGACTCTTTATGGTCAAATCTTGAAGCTGAACAGTACCTCCAATTCAAGAAATAGTTATTGAGGACCAGGCCCTGAACATAAGGGTTAATTAGAATGCTTTCTGTCCTTAAGACTTAATACTCTCCCGCGTCTTCATGTCCATTTCTTTCCCTGACATTCATGCTCTTGGGAATTCTTACACAAATGGTCAAAAGGACTTCCTAACTGATCTTCCCTACTCTTCCTTCCAGCCCTCAAATCTCCCTGCTAGATTAATCTTCCTAAAATTCAGCTCTGACTACATATATCAGCAAAACCCCCTATAGCTCCTCATTACCCACCAAATAAGGCCACCCATCTTATCTCTAGTGTGTGGGGCTCTTACTATATGGTGTTACCTTTTCTTCTCTGTTGCCTCCCTTCTGTTCTCCATTGCCCTGACCATTGTCTCTTCCTTCCCAGCAGGATTTGCAATCCCCTCCCCACATGGGTCAAAACCCTGACTATTCTTTAAGGTTAGGAATAAATGCCACTTGTCTAAGTTTTTCCTGGTTTCCTAAAACACTCAAAGGCTCTCCCTCCCCTGAGCCTCTAGAGCACATTGTAACGCTGTCTCAGCTTTTTAGGACTCTGCCTTGTCTCATAGACACTGAGGTAAGACAGAGAGGACTCCTGGACTGTAAGAAAAGAGACTCTGAAATGTACTTCCAAGGAAAGAGTGGGGAATTTAGCTTTCTCTGGAAAATTTAAAGAAAGAAATATATATTTCAGGGAAATTTTTTTATAAGGTTCTGTCCTGCCTGGAAGTCAGTCAATGAACTAATGTCTGCCAAAAGTTTGGGCTAATTAAAATTCTAGTAAATTTCTTGAGATAGTTTAAATTTCTTGAGACAGCACACACATTTAGTTTAGAATGGAGAACACTAGCACAGACTCTCACGAAGAGATTAAGGACTAACATGGAGGTATTTTCACTTTGCCAAAGGAAATAGTAGTCATGATAAAATCCTAAAGGATGGGTTGTTTTGAGATTCTCTGTACCTTCTTGGGACTAGATAAGTTATTTTTCTTTCTTCCATGGTGAGTTGGGTCCTGGGATCCTTATCCAGTTCATTTCATGGTTCTTTGCAGAAACTTTGAGTACATGAGTCCCTATCAGGAAACAGTGTGAAAGAGGAGAGATATTGTATTGTCAGCACTTATCACATGTATGTTTAACTTCCATATCAAACCATAAGACACATACTACTTTCTCCATTTTTACAGGTGTCAGAATATTAATATTAGAGAGGTTTATGGACTTGTCCAGGATTACACAGTAAGTGTTGAAGTGGGTATTCAAACTGAGGTCCCACTCTTTCTGATTCCATTCAAACTTCCCACCACCCCTTTCTTATCTGTTCTCTTTTATTGACTTTCTCTCCCATATGGCCCTAGAGCCATCCTACTCCCCAACTCCTTGCCCCAACTCCCCACTGACCTTTCCCACTAACATATCAATCTAAGGCCTGTCCTTCACCTTCCAAAAGAATCAAAGGGAACTTTTCCTGTGTTTCTTTCCTTCAGGACTAGGTTACAAGCCATCTCAGAGATGATTTTGAGCTAAATTATCAGTCATATATCATGACTCAGAGACTACAATTTATTCACCTATGATTGCAGATTTATTTATTCCTCCTTTTAGTTCTATCAGTTTTGCCTTGTGTATTTTGAAGTTTATGTTAAAAGGCACACGTGAATTTAGGATTGTTACATCTTTCTGATGAATTGACTCTTATCATTATGAAATGTTTCTCTCTATCTCTGGTAATATTCCTTGAAGTCTACTTTGATAATATGGCCACATCACTTTTTATGGTTGGCATTTGTATAATAATATTTTTTTCCATACTTTTACTTTCAACCTCTTTGAGTCCTTATATTTAATCTGTCTCCTGTAAACAGCATATAGTTGAGTCATTGAGTCATTTTTTAAAAAAAATCAAGTCTGATAGTCTCTGTCTTTTAATTGGAGTGTTTAATTCATTAACATTTAATGTAATTATTGACATAGCTGGATTTATGTATCCCATCTTCCTATTTGTTTTCTGTTTGTTTGTTTTCATGAAGTACTGCATTTGAATAGGAAACTCATGGATACAATGCTTCTACCCTTATTTGGTAATATATTTTAGAATACCTTAGCCCATGAAGTAAGGGGTCTTTCAGATATTACTCAGGTGTTGCCGGGTAAACATCTGAATTTTTTGCCTATCAGTAAGGAAATGCCCAAATTATTTGACACTTAAGCTATTTTCAGTTTTTACTTCTATAAATGGCAGCTCAGAGACCATCTTAGCCCATGCCTTTTACCCCATTTTGGGCTGATATAATACAATAGAGTTCCAGAAGAAGGATCATTGAGTCAGAGTATTAAACATGTGTATAGTTAATGGTACACATTACTGTGTTGCTTTCCAAGTGGGTGGTGGCAATTTACTATGCAACCAGCAGTGCATGAGAGTGCCAATTTTGCCACACCTTTACCAGCATTGGATGTTTTCATGTAATTTAAAAAATATTTTATTTACAAATTTAATTATACCTTAACTTTTGGGATTATATTTAGTATATCTTAATTTTTTTTATGTTCTGTAAGAACCTCAGAGCAGTAGGGGAAAATACAAAATCACTATTATGCTGAGAATTCTAAAGACTGTTTTTATATAGGCAGAGTGAAAAATTGTAGAGAAGATCCAGGGAGACTAAAGAATTCCCTGGTTGATTCCTGAGGAGCACAATTGCTACTTAATAGATCTCTCCATCCCCTCCTTTGCAAAAATCTCATGCCAAGTCTATATTCTGTTTCATTCTAAGGCATTGTCTCAAAAGGAATTTGCAAGATGCAAATTTTGATGCACCTAAGGGACAACTATGTGCTTAGAATAGTGATGCGCGCCCCACCCCCCCACATCAGGGAAAAATGAAAATCTTTGCTAATTAGGTACCTTTGTAGTAAGGAAACACGATTTCTATTATGCAACCGAGTATGAACATTTCTTTCATTATAAACTGCAATTCTTCTTTGCTACGTGAAAGCAAGAACTAATTTTATTTTCAGATCAATAGTTGGTGTGATGAATTAATAGATGTGAAATGTTGATATAGTGTAAAATAGCAAATTAGGCTGGTTGAGTTTGGGAGCATCTTTCTCATCAGACCACATGGCTATGGACAGGTTGCATGAATCACAGTAGGTTGTTGCTCTGGAGTTTTCTGGGTTGTAGAGACCTTCCTGATTGAGACAGGCCTCCTGAAAGATCACAATGGGACTTTGAATAAATGCTTTCATCTTTCAGGCTTGTCTCATAAAATTGGTGTGGTTCTGAAATGTGTTTTCTAAAGGGGTGTAATGTGCATCTGCTTTCTGCTGGGCAGGCTGAGCCAATAATGATTGCAATCAATAAGAAACTCTTTCATCACTAGAGTTTTATGATAGCGGCTTTAAGGGTCTCCTGACATGAGATGAACTCAGTTAAGTTTCATTGGTAATTTGCCAGATATACTTCATGAAATATACTCAGAGGAGTTCAGAATTCATTTTCACCTGCACCTATTGAAAGCCTCCAAAGATTATAGGAGACCCAAACCCATTTCCAACCTGGCCAGCACCTGAGGGTACTAGCCTACACAATCGGCTCCCAGCTGTCTCAACCAGTTTTCACAGGGACATTGGCTGGCACAGATTTTCTTTCTTTTTTAAAAAAATATTTATTTATTTTCTTTATTTTATTTTTGGCTGTGTCAAGTCTTAGTTGCAGCATGAGGGATCTTTTGTTGTGGCGCGCGGGCTTCTCTCTAGTTGTAGCTTGTGGGCTCTCCCTAGTTGTGGTGTGTGGGTTTTTTTTCTCTCTAGTTGTGGCGCACGGGCTCCAAGGTGCATGGGCTCTGTAGTTTGCAGCATGCGGGATCTCTCATTGAGGAGCACGAAGGTCAGTAGTTGCGGCACACGGGCTTAGTTGCCCCCCACCCCGCATGTGAGATCTTAGTTCCCTGACCAGGGATCGAACCGTGTCCCCTGCATTGGAAGGTGGATTTTTTATCACTGGACCACCAGGGAGGTCCCTGGCATGGATTTTCTATCCCAGCTTTATTCCTCTCCTTTACCTGTCTTTCCTCTAACTGCCCCTCCCCACCCCTACACACATACACACTCACATACCCTATCTAGTTGCCCTTTCCCCACCCCAGGAGATATTCCAGTTTTGATGGTGTCCTAAGCTCTAGCAGCCTTCATGAAACTTTAAAAAAAAAACATAAAACACTCCTAAATTATTTTTGAGTTGTAGTGATGCTTTACAGCTATAATTCCACCTAAGCCTTACAATGGTATTTTGAGAAAGTAATAATTATTTTATAGAGGAGGAAATTGAGGCTCAGAAAAGTTAAGCAACTTTCCAAAGGTCATGCAACTATGACTTGGTGGATGAGGGATACTGAACCCAGATCTAATTTGACTTCAAAGCCCATAACCTTGCCAGATACTACTTTGGCTTCTAGGGAGAACTAGGTAACTGAACACTTGCTTTAACTTTGTCTAGACCAGTGAGTAGGTGAATAATCCATACTTTACTTGCTCAAATGAAAGGTTGTGTGTAGATATGCTTTATAAGTGCAAAAAGCACTATAGAAGTATAAGTGGATATCATAATATGTGATGTGATTGTTACTTGTTTGAAGGTCAGCAAAGACATCTAGGTCCAAGGATCTCCTGACATCCTGGCAAGGCTTCTAGAAGTGTCTTTGTACTTAATTCTTTGGGTTGATGGGTCTGGCCCACCTTACTTCTTCTACCTCCGCCATCCTTGGCCAGCACCAATTTATCTATTAGGCATACTAGGCACGGTGCCTAGGGCCCATGGTACTTTTAGAGGTCCACAAAAATGTTTTAGTTTCTTTAAAATCAGAAGAAAAAATCTGAATAGAATCCAGCCTGGATTTTATTTGTGACTCCGTCACAAAATAAAATTTTTAGTATATATAATATAATTTTAAATATATGTATATTTTAAATGGAAGAAACAGCCCATGAAGGCAAAAGTGCCTGGGGTCTGTGAAAGTAATAATGTGGTGCTGACCTCAGCTCCTTCTGGCTGGGGCCGTCGATGGGTCCAATCTGAAGTCTGCACTCCAGGCCACAGCCCCACTCTCCAGTGGGGTTTGGAGTTAAGTTTGGGTGCTGTGAGCTAGGGTTGGTTAGCCAGTTATAACCAATCTTAGTTGGTTTGTGGGCTCTCATGTATGTCCCTGCTTACCATGTGTGTCCTGAGACTTCTAGCCCACACTGCTTTCTCTGTCTGAATGCTTTCCCTTCCAATCTTTACCTGCCTAACTCCTGTTCAGCCTTTGAGATAGCTTAACTATCACTTCCTTAGAAAGTCTTCCCTGACAACCTCTTCCCAATCTAAATTTTGTATCCTTGGTGTAATCTAGAGCAGGGGTCCCCAACCCCCGGGTCGAGGACCAGTACTGGTCGGCGGCCTGTTAGGAACGGGGCCGCACAGCAGATGAGCGGCAGGCGAGTGAGCGAAGCTTCATCTGCCGCTAAACCATCCCCCCATTTACATTACCACCTGAACCATCCCTCCCATCGCTCGCAGTGCCGCCTGAAAAAACCCCTCACCCCAGGGTCTATGGAAAAATTGCCCTCCACAAAACTGGTCCCTGGTGCCCAAAATGTTGGGGACCACTGATCTAGAGCATCTTGATTCACCTATGAAGTACTTGCTACACTCCATTGCTGTGTTTATTTGTCTGAATCCCATAATGGCTTAAGATCTATCTTCCTCTCCCTCAAAATGGGAGAAAATATTTGCAAACAAATCAATGGACAAAGGATTAATCTCCAAAATATATAAACAGCTCATGCAGCTCAATATTAAAAAAACAAACAACCCAATCCAAAAATGGGCAGAAGACCTAAATAGACATTTCTCCAAAGAAGACATACAGATGGCCAAGAAGCACATGAAAAGCTGCTCAACATCACTAATTATTAGAGAAATGCAAATCAAAACTACAGTGAGGTATCACCTCACACCAGTTGGAATGGGCATCATCAGAAAATCTATACACAACAAATGCTGGAGAGGGTGTGGAGAAAAGGGAACCCTCTTGCACTATTGGTGGGAACATAAATTGATACAGCCACTATGGAGAACAGTATGGAGGTTCCTTAAAAAACTAAAAATAGAATTACCATATGACCCAGCAATCCCACTACTGGGCATATACCCAGGGAAAACCATAATTCAAAAAGACACATGCACCCCAATGTTCATTGCAGCACTATTTACAATAGCCAGGTCATGGAAGCTACCTAAATGCCCATCGGCAGACAAATGGATAAAGAAGATGTGGTACATATATACAATGGAATATTACTCAGCCATAAGAAGGAACGAAATTGGGTCATTTGTAGAGATGTGGATAGATCTAGAGACTGTCATACAGAGTGAAGCAAGTCAGAAAGAGAAAAACAAATATCGTATATTAACACATATATGTGGAACGTAGAAAAATGGTACAGATGAACCAGTTTGCAGGGCAGAAATTGAGACACAGATGTAGAGAACAAACGTATGGGAGGAAAGCGGGGGTGGGTGGAGGTGGTGGTGGGATGAATTGGGAGATTGGGATTGACATGTATACACTGATGTGTATAAAATGGATGACTAATAAGAACCTGCTGTATAAAAAAAAAATAAAATTCAAAACAAAAACAAAACTTAACAACAAAAAACCAAACAACCTGATTGAAAATGAGCAAAAGACTTGAATAGATATTTCTCCAAAGAAGAGATACAAATGGCCAATAAGCACATGAAAAGATGCTCATTAGGGAAATGCAAATCAAAACTGCAACGAGATACCACCTTACACCCATTAGGACGGCTACTATCAAAAAAAATAGAATATGAGTGTTTGCAAGGACATGGAGAAATTGGGACCCTGGTGTACTACTGGTGGAAATTGGTACCGTCACTATGGAAAACAATATGGTGTTTCCTCAAGTAATTAAAGATAGAATTACTATATGATCCAGCAATTCCACTTCGCCACATATATCCCAAAGAATTGAAAGTAGGATCTCAAAGAGATATTTGTACACCCATGTTCATAGCAGCATTATTCGTAATAACTAAACCATGCAAGCAGCTCAAGTGTCCATCAGTGGATGAATGGATAAGCAAAATGTGGATATACATGCAATGGAATATTGTTCAGTCTTAAAAAGGAAGGAGATTCTGCAGTATGTTTACAACATGGATGAATCTTGGGGACATTATGCTAAATGAAATTAGCCAGCCAGAAAAAGATACATACTGTATGATCCCACTTATATGAGGTACTTAGAATAGTCAAAATCATACAAACAGAAAGTAGACTGGTGGTTACCAGGGGCTGGGGGCAAGGAATAACGGGGAGTTATTGTTTAATGGGTATAGAGCTTCAGTTTCACAAGATGAAAACAGTTATGGGGATGGACAGAGGTGATTTTTGCACAACAATGTGAACGTATTTGATACCGCTGAACTGTACACTTAAAAAATGGTTAAGATGGGAAAAAAATTGTTTATCATGAAATATATCAAATACAAAGTGTAAATAAAATACATATGTATAATTTAAAGAATAAAAAAAAAAGATCTATCTTCCTCTGTTACATCTATGCATTTTCACTGGGTATCTCTGGTACCTAGTACAGGGCCTGATACTTGCTAGATGCTTGATAAATACTTGTTGAATGAACTAATGATTGATAAAATGTCTTCATAGCCAACCAAGTCCTGTAACCAGTGGTCCAGGGCAAGCTCTGGGCCATATCCATACAACCTTCCCATGCCTTCCCATCGTGTTGGATCTCCCACACGATAGAGTTCCAACTCATTGAGCTCTAGCTTGCTTGGTTACCTTGAATAGCGCCTCAGATCCCCTGGGATTGGGGCTCACCTTCCACTAGTCAGAAATTAGACTGACACTTCTACCTGGATGAGACAACCATACTGAAAGTTTGCCCAGTTTACTTCTGTGATATGGGGTCAGATCTTTGGCAAGCATGACTAGCACCCTCCCTGGTTCCTGAGTGTTCAGTTCTTGTCTGAATTCATCCCTTATGAGCTCTGCTTCAAGACTACTTCACTGTGGTGTGGATTCTGCTTTGGTCTCAGATTCCTCTTTCTCTTCCATGGCTTCTGTGTCTCTATAGGTTTCATGCTGCTGCTCATCCTAGGATAAAACAGAAGTTACAGAAAGCCTCAGCTGAAATGGAAGAGGTTTATCTATCAAGCCATTATCAACCATTAACACCAAGTGACTTTCTTTTCTGAATTCTTGCAATTCAGGTGAAGCTGAGGAAATATGAGGCATGATCAATACTTCAAAAATTTTTCATTATGAATCAATATATATTCATTGTTGAAGATTTGTAATATAAAATAAGCAAAAGAAAAAATAAAAATCATTCAATAAATGTTTTTCTTTTTGCTCACCTACATTTTCAATTTTTCGACATTCAATATGTTTTTTTTGTTTTTTTTCTTTTTTTTGCGGTACGCAGGTCTCTCACTGTTATGGCCTCTCCCGTTGCGGAGCACAGGCTCCGGACGCACAGGCTCAGCGGCCATGGCTCAGGGGCTCAGCCGCTCCGTGGCATGTGGGATCTTCCCGGACTGGGGCACGAACCCGTGTGCCCTGCATCGGCAGGCAGACTCTCAACCACTGCGCCACCAGGGAAGCCCCTGTATTATTATTATTTTTAATTTAATTTAATTTTTTATTTCTTTACAATGGTGTGTTAGTTTCTGCTTTATAACAAAGTGAATCAGTTATACATATACATATGTTCCCATATCTCTTCCCTCTTGCATCTCCCTCCTTCCCACCCTCCCTATCCCACCCCTCCAGGCGGTCACAAAGCACTGAGCTGATCTACCTGTGCTATGTGGCTGCTTCCCACTAGCTATCTACCTTACGTTTGGTACTGTATATATGTCCATGCCTCTCTCGCGCTTTGTCACAGCTTACCCTTCCCCCTCCCCATATCCTCAAGTCCATTCTCTAGAAGGTCTGTGTCTTTATTCCTGTCTTACCCCTATGTTCTTCATGACTTTTTTTTTTTCTAAAATTCCATATATATGTGTTAGCATGCAGTGTTTGTCTTTCTCTTTCTGACTTACTTCACTCTGTATGACAGACTCTAGGTCTATCCACCTCATTACATATAGCTCAATTTCGTTTCTTTTTATGGCTGAGTAATATTCCATTGTATATATGTGCCACATCTTCTTTATCCATTCATCCGATGATGGACACTTAGGTTGTTTCCATCTCTGGGCTATTGTAAATAGAGCTGCAATGAACATTTTGGTACATGACTCTTTTTGAAGTATGGTTTTCTCAGGGTATATGCCCAGTAGTGGGATTGCTGGGTCATATGGTAGTTCTATTTGTAGTTTTTTAAGGAACCTCCATACTGTTCTCCACAGTGGCTGTATCAATTTACATTCCCACCAACAGTGCAAGAGGGTTCCCTTTTCTCCACACCCTCTCCAGCATTTATTGTTTCTAGATTTTGTGATGATGGGCATTCTGACTGGTGTGAGATGATAGCTCATTGTAGTTTTGATGTGCATTTCTCTCATGATTAATGATGCTGAGCATTCTTTCATGTATTTGTTGGCAGTCTGTATGTCTTCTTTGGAGAAATGTCTATTTAGGTCTTCTGCCCATTTTTGGATTGGGTTATTTGTTTTTTTGTTATTGAGCTGCATGAGCTGTTTGTAAATTTTGGAGATTAATCCTTTGTCAGTTGCTTCATTTGAAAATATTTTCTCCCATTCTGAGGGTTGTCTTTTGGTCTTGTTTATGGTTTCCTTTGCTGTGCAAAAGCTTTGAAGTTTCATTAGGTCCCATTTGTTTATTTTTGTTTTTATTTCCATTTCTCTAGGAGGTGGGTCAGAAAGGATCTTGCTGTGATTTATGTCATAGAGTGTTCTGCCTATGTTTTCCTCTAAGAGTTTGATAGTTTCTGGCCTTACATTTAGGTCTTTAATCCATTTTGAGTTTATTTTTGTGTATGGTGTTAGGGAGTGATCTAATCTCATACTTTGACATGTACCTGTCCAGTTTTCCCAGCACCACTTATTGAAGAGGCTGTCCTTTCTCCACTGTACATTCCTGCCTCCTTTATCAAAGATAAGGTGACCATATGTGCGTGGGTTTATCTCTGGGCTTTCTATCCTGTTCCATTGATCTATCTTTCTGTTTTTGTGCCAGTACCATACTGTCTTGATTACTGTAGCTTTGTAGTATAGTCTGAAGTCAGGGAGACTGATTCCTCCAGTTCCATTTTTCTTTCTCAAGACTGCTTTGGCTATTCGGGGTCTTTTGTGTTTCCATACAAATTGTGAAATTTTTTGTTCTAGTTCTGTGAAAAATGCCAGTGGTAGTTTGATAGGGATTGCATTGAATCTGTAGATTGCTTTGGGTAGTACAGTCATTTTCACAATGTTGATTCTTCCAATCCAAGAACATGGTATATCTTTCCATCTATTTGTATCATCTTTAATTTCTTTCATCAGTGTCTTATAATTTTCTGCATACAGTTCTTTTGTTTCCTTAGGTAGGTTTATTCCTAGATATTTTATTCTTTTTGTTGCAATGGTAAATGGGAGTGTTTTCTTGATTTCACCTTCAGATTTTTCATCATTAGTGTATAGGAATGCCAGAGATTTCTGTGCATTAATTTTGTATCCTGCTACTTTACCAAATTCATTGATTAGCTCTAGTAGTTTTCTGGTAGCATCTTTAGGATTCTCTATGTATAGTATCATGTCATCTGCAAACAGTGACAGCTTTACTTCTTCTTTTCCGATTTGGATTCCTCTTATTTCCTTTTCTTCTCTGATTGCTGTGGCTAAAACTTCCAAAACTATGTTGAATAAGAGTGGTGAGAGTGGGCAACCTTGTCTTGTTCCTGATCTTAGTGGAAATGCTTTCAGTTTTTCACCATTGAGAACGATGTTTGCTGTGGGTTTGTCATATATGGCCTTTATTATGTTGAGGAAAGTTCCCTCTATGCCCACTTTCTGCAGGGTTTTTATCATAAATCAGTGCTGAATTTTGTCGAAAGCTTTTTCTGCATCTATTGAGATGATCATATGGTTTTCTCCTTCAATTTGTTAATATGGTGTATCACATTGATTGATTTGCATATATTGAAGAATCCTCGCATTCCTGGAGTAAACCCCACTTGATCATGATGTATGATCCGTTTAATGTGCTGTTGGATTCTGTTTGCTAGTATTTTGTTGAGGATTTTTGCATCTATGTTCATCAGTGATATTGGCCTGTAGTTTTCTTTCTTTGTGACGTCCTTGTCTGGTTTTGGTATCAGGGTGATGGTGGCCTCGTAGAATGAGTTTGGGAGTGTTCCTCCCTCTGCTATATTTTGGAAGAGTTTGAGAAGGATAGGTGTTAGCTCTTCTCTAAATGTTTGATAGAATTCGCCTGTGAAGCCATCTGGTCCTGGGCTTCTGTTTTTTGGAAGATTTTTAATCGCAGTTTCAATTTCAGTGCTTGTGATTGGCCTGTTCATATTTTCTATTTCTTCCTGATTCAGCGTTGGCAGGTTGTGCATTTCTAAGAATTTGTCCATTTCTCCCAGGTTGTCCATTTTATTGGCATAGAGTTGCTTGTAGTAATCTCTCATGATCTTTTGTATTTCTGCAGTGTCAGTTGTTACTTCTCCTTTTTCATTTCTAATTCTATTGATTTGAGTCTTCTCCCTTTTTTTCTTGATGAGTCTGGCTAATGGTTTATCAATTTTGTTTATCTTCTCAAAGAACCAGCTTTTAGTTTTATTGATCTTTGCTATCGTTTCCTTCATTTCTTTTTCATTTATTTCTGATCTGATTTTTATGATTTCTTTCCTTCTGCTAACTTCAGGGTTTTTTTGTTCTTCTTTCTCTAATTGCTTTAGGTGCAAGGTTAGGTTGTTTATTCGAGATGTTTCCTGTTTCTTAAGGTAGGATTGTATTGCTATAAACTTCCCTCTTAGAACTGCTTTTGCTGCTTCCCATAGATTTTGGGCCGTTGTGTCTCCATTGTCATTTGTATCTAGGTATTTTTTGATTTCCTCTTTGATTTCTTCAGTGATCACTTCATTAGTAAGTAGTGTATTGTTTAGCCTCCATGTGTTTGTATTTTTTACAGATCTTTTCCTGTAATTGATATCTAGTCTCATAGCATTGTGGTCAGAAAAGATACTTGATACGATTTCAATTTTCTTAAATTTACCAAGGCTTGATTTGTGACCCAAGATATGATCTATCCTGGAGAATGTTCCATGAGCACTTGAGAAAAATGTGTATTCTGTTGTTTTTGGATGGAATGTCCTATAAATAGGAATTAAGTCCATCTTTTTAAATGTATCATTTAAAGCTTGTGTTTCCTTATTTATTTTCATTTTGGATGATCTGTCCATTGGTGAAAGTGGGGTGTTAAAGTCCCCTATTATGAATGTGTTACTGTCGATTTCCCCTTTTATGGCTGTTAGTATTTGCCTTATGTATTGAGGTGCTCCTATGTTGGGTGCATAAATATTTACAATTGTTATATCTTCTTCTTGGATCGATCCCTTGATCATCATGTAGTGTCCTTCTTTGTCTCTTCAAATAGTCTTTATTTTAAAGTCTATTTTGTCTGATATGAGAATTGCTACTCCAGCTTTCTTTTGGTTTCCATTTGCATGAAATATCTTTTTCCATCCCCTTAGTTTCAGTCTGTATGTGTCTCTAGGTCTGAAGTGGGTCTCTTGTAGACAGCAAATATATGGGTCTTGTCTTTTGGTGGGAGCATTTAGTCCATTTACATTTAAGGTAATTATTGATATGTATGTTCCTATTCCCATTTTCTTAATTGTTTGGGGTTTGTTATTGTAGGTCTTTTCCTTCTCTTGTGTTTCTTTATTAGAGAAGTTCCTTTAGCAATTGTTGTAAAGCTGGTTTGATGGTGCTGAACACTCTCAGCTTTTGCTTGTCTGTAAAGGTTTTAATTTCTCCATCAAATCTGAATGAGATCTTTGCTGGGTAGAGTAATCTTGGTTGCAGGTTTTTCTCCTTCATCACTTTAAATATGTCCTGTCAATCCCTTCTGGCTTGCAGAGTTTCTGCTGAAAGATCAGCTGTTAACCTTATGGGGATTCCCTTGTGTGTTATTTGTTGTTTTTCCCTTGTGCTTTTAATATGTTTTCTTGTATTTAATTTTTGACAGTTTGATTAATATGTGTCTTGGCGTATTTCTTCTTGGATTTATCCTGTATGGGACTCTCTGTGCTTCCTGGACTTGTCTAACTATTTCCCTTCCCATATTAGGGAAGTTTTCAACTATAATCTCTTCAGATATTTTCTCAGTCCCTTTCTTTTTCTCTTCTTCTTCTGGAACCCCTATAATTCGAATGTTGGTGTGTTTAATGTTGTCCCAGAGGTCTCTGAGACTGTCCTCAGTTCTTTTCATTCTTTTTTCTTTATTCTGCTCTGCAGTAGTTATTTCCACTATTTTATCTTCCAGGTCACTTATCAGTTCTTCTGCCTCAGTTATTTTGCTATTGATCCCATCTAGAGTATTTTTAATTTCATTTATTGTGTTGTTCATTGTTGTTTGTTTCATCTTTAGTTCTTCTAGGTCCTTGTTAAATGTTTCTTGCATTTTGTCTACTCTATTTCCAAGATTTTGGATCATCTTTACTATCATTATTCTGAATTCTTTTTCAGGTAGACTGCCTATTTCCTCTTCATTTGTTAGGTCTGGTGGGTTTTTATCTTGCTCCTTCATCTGCTGTGTTTTTCTGTCTTCTCATTTTGCTTATCTTACTGTGTTTGGGGTCTCCTTTTTGCAGGCTGCAGGTTCGTAGTTCCCGTTGTTTTTGGTGTCTGTCCCCAGTGGCCAAGGTTGGTTCAGTGGGTTGTGTAGGCTTACTGGTGGAGGGGACTAGTGCCTGTGTTCTGGTGGATGAGGCTGGATCTTGTCTTTTTGTTGGGCAGGTCCACGTCTGGTGGTGTGTTTTGGGGTGTCTGTGGACTTATTATGATTTTAGGCAGCCTCTCTGCTAATGCGTGTGGTTGTGTTCCTGTCTTGCTAGTTGTTTGGCATAGGATGTCCAGCACTGTAGCTTGCTGGTCGTTGAGTGAAGCTGGGTGCTGGTGTTGAGATGGAGATCTCTGGGAGATTTTCGCCGTTTGATATTATGTGGAGCTGGGAGGTGTCTTGTGGACCAGTGTCCTGAAGTTGGCTCTCCCACCTCAGAGGCACAGCACTGACTCCTGGCTGCAGCACCAAGAGCCTTTCATCCACACGGCTCAGAATAAAAGGGGGAAAAAGTAGAAAGAAAGAATTAGTATAAGTAGAAAGAAAGAAAGAAGGGAGGGAGGAAGGAGGGAAGGAAAAAAAGAAAGAAGGTAAAGTAAAATAAAATAAAGTAAGATAAAATATAATAAAGTTATTAAAATAAAAAATAATTATTAAGAGAAAAAAAGAAAAAAAATTAAAAAAAAAAACGGATGGATAGAACCCTAGGATAAATGGTGGAAGAAAAGCTGTACAGACAAAATCTCACACAGAAGCATACACATACACACTCACAAAAAGAGGAAAAGGGGAAAAAATCATAAATCTTGCTCTCAAAGTCCACCTCCTTAATTTGGGATGATTCATTGTCTATTCATGTATTCCACAGATGCAGGGTATATCAAGTTGATTGTGGAGCTTTAATCCGCTGCACCTGAGGCTGCTGGGATTTCCCTTTCTCTTCTTTGTTCTCACAGCTGCCAGGGGCTTAGCTTTGGATTTGGCCCCGCCTCTGCGTGTAGGTCGCTGGAGGGCGTCTGTTCTCCGCTCAGACAGGACGGGGTTAAAGGAGCCGCTGATTCGTGGGCTCTGGCTTACTCAGGCCGGGGAGGAGGGAGGGGCACGGAGTGCGGGGAGGGCCTGCGGCAGCAGAGGCCGGCGTGCGTTCTCTCGGGGAAGTTGCCCCTGGATCCTGGGACCCTGGCAGTGGCGGGCTGCACAGGCTCCCCGCAAGGGGGATGTGGATAGTGACCTGTGCTCGCACCCAGGCTTCTTGGTGGCGGCAGCAGCAGCCTTAGCGTCTCATGCCCGTCCCTGGGGTCTGCGCTTTTAGCCACGGCTCGCGCCAGTCTCTGGAGCTCCTTTAAGCAGCGCTCTTAATCCCCTCTCCTCGCGCACCAGGAAACAAAGAGGGAAGAAAAAGTCTCTTGCCTTTTCGGCAGGTCCAGACTTTTCCCCGGAATCCCTCTCGGCCAGCCGTGGTGCACTAATCCCCTGCAGGCTGTGTTCACGCCGCCAACCCCAGTCCTCTCCCGGTGCTCCGACCGAAGCCCGAGCCTCAACTCCCAGCCCCGCCCGCCCCGGCAGGTGAGCAGACAAGCCTCTCGGACTGGTGAGTGCCGGTCGGCCCTGATCCTCTGTGCGGGAATCTCTCCACTTTGTCCCCCGCACCCCTGTTGCTGTGCTCTTCTCTGCGGCTTGGAAGCTTTCCCCCTCCGCCAGCCGCAGTCTCTGCCCGCGAAGGGGCTTCCTAGTGTGTAGAAACCTCTCCTCCTTCACAGCTCCCTCCCAATGGTGCAGGTCCCGTCCCTATCCTTTTGTCTCTGTTTATTCTTTTTTCTTTTGCCCTACCCAGGTATGTGGGGAGTTTCTTGTGTTTTGGGAGGTCTGAGGTCTTCTGCCAGCGTTCGTAGGTGTTCTGTAGGAGTTGTTCCACGTGTAGATGTATTTCTGGTGTATCTGTGTGGAGGAAGGTGATCTCCGCGTCTTACTCTTCCGCCATCTTCCCGGAAGCAAAAAACCCCTGTGTTATTTTTATAATGAGAAAAAAGTTGGTTTTAATATTTAAAAAGTTCAGGAAGGTATATTCCAAAACGTTAACAGCTTTTTTTTTCTGGATGGTAGGATTGTGGGTAATTTAAATTTTCTTCTTTGGGCTTTATTTCTTCCTATTTTTATATAATGATAACTGCTATTTTTGTGATAGAGGTGAAACAATTTCACAATAACTGTTATTAAAATTAATTCCACCACTCAGAAAGAAATATTGCCAATATTTTGGTGTGTATCATTTAAGTCTTCTTCCCTATGTCTAGACAGAGTTTTTTTTTTTTTTTTTTTTTCAGTTTGCAGGCCTCTCACTGTTGTGGCCTCTCCCGTTGCGGAGCACAGGCTCCGGACGCGCAGGCTCAGCAGCCACGGCTCACGGGCCCAGCCGCTCCGCGGCATGTGGGATCTTCCCAGACCGGGGCACGAACTCGCGTCCCCTGCATCGGCAGGCGGACTCTCAACCACTGCGCCACCAGGGAAGCCCTAGACAGAGTTTTTAAAAAATTGTTGTAGTCACACTGTATTGAAGCCTTATTATTATTATTTTTAAATTAATTTATTTATTTATTTTTGGCTGCATTGGGTCTTTGTTGCTGCGCGCGGGCTTTCTCTAGTTGCGGTGAGCGGGGGCTACTCTTCTTTGCGGTGCGCGGGCTTCTCATTGTGGTGGCTTCTCTTGTTGTGGAGCATGGGCTCTAGGGCCCGTGGGCTTCAGTAGTTCGGGCGCCTGGGCTTTGTAGTTGTGTCTCACGGGCTCTAGAGCGCAGACGCAGTAGTTGTGGCACGTGGGCTTAGTTGCTCCGCCGCTCGTGGGATCTTCCCGGACCAGGGCTTGAACCCGTGTCCCCTGCTTTGGCAGGCAGATTCTTAACCACGGTGCCACCAGGAAAGCCCTGAAGCTTTATTTTTAAACTTACCCACACATCTTAAACATCTTTCTCCACGATTAAGATTTTGTCCACAAAATCAGTTTAAATGACTCCCTAGTACTCCACTGTACAACTATAACATAGTTTATTTAAACAATTCACTGTTGTTGGACATTTATGTTGTTTCATACTATCATCATTGTTAGTAAAACTAATGACTATTTCCTTTGAGCAAATTCCTAGATCATTTTTTTTTTTGCATGCCCATTTGTAAGGCCTTGTATTCATATTGGAAATCCAAAATATAAGGTTCTGTTGGTAGAATCACCACAATGGGAACTTGAATGAAGTGGGGACCTGAGAGGGAACAGGAGAAAAATATTATGGTTATGGAGGACCACAAGTCTGGGTTGGGTAATGAGGCCTGTGTAAACTATACCAAGGTAAATACTGGTAAAGCCATGACAGCCTAGGATGAGGCGAAGAGTTATGTTCTTGCTGTGGACACCTGTACCCATCATCCAAAATCCAAAATTTCTTCTTGGCTTTGACTCTTTTGCCCAGGCTCTTCACTTGAGTTCCTGATCCAACGCTCAGTCTCGCTGTGTTTTAAATTTCTGTGTCACTATTGCTTAGGGCTGCATTGCAATTTGTTTAGGTTGTGTCCTATGCTTTCTAGGGGACACCACTCATTGTAGTTTGTGAGTTGTACTGTCTGCACCACACAAGGGCACAACTCCAATGCAGTGGTCTTGCTCCTAATACTATTCCCATTCACTTTAGAAGGTTGGTGCTATTATGAATGTAATAGAAACTCTGGATGGAATTTCGGACAGAACAGTTCCTTGAAACTCAAACTATCTAGGTTTCCTACAAATCTTTTTTTTTTTTTTTTCATTTGCCTCGGGAACCAGCTGAAATCAGAAGCATTAAGTATAACTGATCTTAAAATACATTAAAGATAGAAAAAAGATCCAAGTACCTGGTGTGCAGTCTAACTGTCCCAAATACTAAAATTTTATGTTCATCCATTATACTTTCCTCTTAGAATAAAAACATCTGAATGTAATAGTAAAGCAGCAGGGACTCACCAAAGAGTGAAGTTATCACCTGCCTGCAGGAGAGGAGACATTTAAAAGCACTCTCTTCCTTGTGACCCTCTCTATTATAAAAGTTTCATGATAAATCCATCCCCAGCTCATGCCTAGGGTGATTTAAATATATGGCAGCAGAGTCTCCGGTGGTCAATTGAGGGATAATGAGTTGTAGAACAACCAAAGTGAACCGAAAAATCTTCTTAGTTCAAGCTTTTTGTTCTTCCTTTTTGAAGAGATGGACACATTAATTGCAAAGGAAAATAACAGATGAAGAGGAAAGGGAGGAAGAGAGGCTAAGTGAAAAGACTGAGTCTAGGCTTTGTGCTTACATCCAAATAAACACCAAGTAGTGTGCTAAAAATTCTGTATAGCACACAGCATATTCCATGTTGAATGTCCAAATGGAACATTTCTAACATCTTCCAGTGTTGATCATAAGCAAAGAAGTGTATTTGGCATAAAGAAATATTTGGGTATATTTTGTGAAGTGGGAGATAACAGAAGATTCACCTCTGAGATCTGCCTGTCCCACTATGTATGCACACACACACACACACATACACACACATTCACAGTTGTTATGACTTTCCACCTCTCTATACTTTTAAATATACCAAAGGCCTTGAGGTTGGAAATCTTCCTACCCTTCCCTCTCAGGTCTCCCTTCTCCTCTCTGTGAGTACAATCACCAAGTATAATCAGCTTCAGAATGATGCCTTTCCTTTCAAAATACATGGACAATGATAAAAAATTTATTTTTCATTTGTGACATTTTATCTGTGAGTAACTTTGAACACTCATCTTTGTCATATGTTTAGGAGTACTTGGCAATAGGCATCCTCAAGAAAAATAAAGCAGAAGTCTGGAAGCTTGAATATTGAGTATTTTATACTATTTTCTAGACCACAACAAATTCCTATAAGGCAAGGAGAGTGTCTGATTTATGAAGAAAGTATTTCTCTGTTACATATCCTTGGAATCCAAAGAGCCAGGGATTCAAAGTGAAAACATATATATGTTCTCTTAGACTTTATATTCTTAGAGAGAGGAGAGAGAGAGGAAGAAAGGGAGGAAGAAGAAAGAAAAGTAACAAAAATAATAACCCCTTAAGCATTGGAACACAGTAGTTCTTAATAAAAGTCTTTTGTATTTACCACACTCTCTGAATGATTTTAAGATTTTTCTCTTTATCTCTATTTTAATTATGACATGCTTTTGGCATGGTTTTCTTTGAGTTTCTAGTGCTTAGGGTTTATTGAGCTTCCTGGATCTGTGGGTAATGAAATTTGGAAAAATTTCATCCTCATTTCTTTACATATTTTTTCTGCCTCACTCCCTCCTTCAGGGATTCCAGTTACATATATGTTAGGCCTCTTGAAGTTGTCACACAGTTCACAGATGCTCTTTCCTTTTAGTTTTTCCTCTCCGTGTTTCATTTTAAATAGTTCCTATTGCTGTGTCTTTAAGTTCACAAATTCTTCCTTCTGCCATGTCTAATCTGCTGTTAATGCCATCCAGTGTACTTTGTATCTCAGACATTGTAGTTTTCATCTCTAGAAGTTTGATTTAGGTCTTCTTTTCTTGGCACGTGATGTTTTGTGCTGTCACTTTTTAAAGACTTATTTTGAAATAATTTTAGACTTAAAAATGAATTCAAAGAAAATTAAGTGCCTTGGAATGGTTTGATCCTTTCAGGTCTTGTTTTTAAGCTTTTTTAGACAAGACCAGAGCTTTAGCCTAGGGCTAAAAAAAAAAAAAAGCCCACTCCTGAGGCAAAACACTTCTGAGTACTCTCCCAAATGCCCCATGAATTATGAGTTTCTCCACTCTGGCTGGTGGGAAGAGGAACTACTTCAGCTCCTGGATGATTTCTGGAGATTATTTCCTCTAATCCTCATGTGCTTCTTTTCTCAGCTGTAGGCACTTTCCTTACTACAGGGCACTAATCAGTACTTAGTGTGAGAGCTTGCTCAAGGGCAAGTCCTCTGTAAATCTGTGAAGCTCTCTATGCAGTTTTCTCTTCTCTGGTACTCTGTTCTGTGTACTGTAGCTGCCTTGGCCTCCCTGTATTCCCAGTTCTCCCCAATGGAGGGAGATCTTGGGGTTTTCCTTGGGGTTTTTCCTGGGTTCCCCCTCCCTATGCCAGAGCCAGGTCGTAGAAGACTGAGGTAATTTCAGGACTCATTTCATATGTTTTCCATCTTTCAGGGATCGCTGCTCTTCATTGTCTTATGCCCAATGTCTTGAAAACTATATTTTGCATTTTTGTTTGTTTTTTACTGTGTCACGGCCAGAGCGAAGTCAGTAAATGTAATAAATATTTTTTGAATGAATGAATAAACTCTGTATCCTGTCCTATGGTGGGAGTTATTAAAATGTTTTTACTGAAAATTGTTCTGTTCCTTGGAAAGCTGGATCCGAAGAGAACAGTAGTTCCTAATGGCAAAGAAGTTGGAACTATTTGACCATTTTGTCAGGAAACTTTGCTGTAACAGATGACCTCCAACCATTTAGTTTCCAAAATCCCAGGGGCCTGATGGGTCCAGCTTGGACCACATGCTCTTCTCTTGGCTTGAGAGTGCAGTGTGCCTTGGTTGACAATCCTATCAAAGCTGCTTACTGTGACAGGAAGGTAAGGCGCCAAAAAGAAAGCAGGGGTACTCTGTCCAAACAAAGGAGATGGAATCTGTGTAGCCAGACAAATAAATGTGTCCTGCCAGGAGTCATTTATGAAGAGGTTTATTGGATTTTTTAGTAATGAAATCTTATTAGCTTATGATACCATGGACTTGCAGGTAAATGACTGCTGATCCCTTTTCATGTGTTCTAAAACATTTCTAATGATATAATTCTCAGATGATTGATGTTTCATCCTATTATTAGGAGAATTTAGACATATATGCCCTGCTACACACACTTGGCTTCTTTTCTGAACTTTTAAAAATGCTCTTATACCTAACATATTTTGGCAGCAGGATGGCTACAAGATAGGGCAAGCCTAGAGGCCTCTGGTCTGGGAACCAGGCCAGGTTGGGTCAGGCAGAGAGCTTGATGTGAGGGTAAGAGGTTAGGAGTGCAAAGGTTCAGAAAGAATAGTTGGAAATGTGTGTGTGTGTGTGTGTGGTGTTGGAATCCAGAGAGCATGATTAAGATCTAGACCTGGGGTGTCTGCAGTACCCCAGATGGGCAGATGGATGAATCACAGCATGTGGGCAGAAACAGAGACTAAGCATACAGGTACAATCCAAACTGAGCTTAAAGGAATAAGCAAAGAACTTATCCTCTAAGTTCTGTGAGATGAGGAACCATAGCACAGTGTCGGTTCACATGGGAAGACATACCCAGCACCTGAACTTCTTGTGATCTTTGAGGTTGGGCCGTTTGTTCCCTGGTGGCTAGTGATTAAGGCATTGATGCCCTGTGGGTTCCTTACAATTCTAGCATCTGTTTGTTTCTTAAGTAGCTTAGCTGGTCCTTAAACTTGTGCCTGTGGCAGGACACCTGCATGTCACGGTGCTCTTTATGAAATCTCATAAAGTATTGATATGACAAAATATGTAATTTTGTGCTAAATCAGATATCACCTTATTTGGATTCTTGTACAGACATGTAGTAATATGTGTTAAAGAGTTAAGAAGAACTTGAGATTAAAACTCAAAAAATAAGAAAACATGCATTATCTGGGTTTTTGTTTTGTGAAAATGGAAAAAACATAATCTTTTCATCTTTCATTAGTGGAATACTTTGATTTAACTTGTATAACACTGGGGTTCTGTGTGAGTAAACGTCAAGAACACTGAGAAGGGTGCAGTCCTTTTTCTTAAAGAAAAGCTTTTAATTGCAATATAATATATTTATATATTACATATATTTACATATCCATATTACTGTGGATATATAGTTACTATAAATCCATAGTTCACCCCCTGCACTGTATGGATCTATGTACTGCTCAAACTGCCTTTAAGAAAGAACTTATTTTCCAGTTGTAAGGAGTGTGGTCAGCTGACAGCTTCTCATTGTTCATTCCTTCAGGTCTGCTTTTGAGCTGCTCTTCTCAAGGTGGCCCCAGCCAAGACCAGGTAAGGCTTTTTACAAAGGGTTAGTCATTTCTACCTACCATGGAATCCCTCCAATGAATAACTTTTGCTGTGGAGCTCCGAATGAGCTGGTAGATTCCTTGCCAGCTCTGCCTGATGGTCTGACAGCTCTTCCTGCAAGTCCTACTTCTTCCCTTTTCCTCACCAATGTTACTCTCTAATAAACCTTTTGCACCCTCTCTCCACCTCGGCACCTGCCTCTGACCCAGCTGACGGACAAGTGCACATATCACAAGTGTACAGCTTGATGCATTTTTATAAAGTGAACACACTCATGTAACCAGCACATTATGAAGAAGATTATAAACAGCACTCTAGAAGTCTCCTTTTGCTACCTGCCTTCCAGTCATTACCCCGCTTCTAAGGGTAACCACGATCCTAACTCTTTAACATCCTGGATTAGTTTGTCTGGTAGTACTTCATGTAAATGAAATTTTAGTGTATCTCTTTTGTTTGACTTCTTTTGCTCAAGATTATGCATTCATTTCAATTCTTTTAAGTACATAATAGTTGAGGTCTAAGTTTTCAAGTGAATGTTTGTACTTTTTCATCTTTCCACTCTTGTTTACTTTCTCTGTCTCTTTGTTTCTCTGTCTCTGTCTCTCTTACACACACACACACACACACACACACACACACACACACACACACACACACACACACACACACACACACACACACACACACACACACACACACACACACACACACACACCACACAGAAAACAGTGAATCTTTTCCAGTTCAATTTCCAATCTGATGTAGAATATATGTGTGACAATAGTAAAAATTTCACAGTATGTTCAAAATACTAAATTAGCAAAATTAAGATAGGCTGGAATTGTCCATGCCTCTATTTGTCTCAAGCTTACCAGGTTTCTCTAGTTTAGCTTCCACTAGATCTGAGTCATGAGAGATAGATCACCTTTCAATACTATTCCAGAGGACAGTGACTGGTTTCAAATGACTACCGATGGACCATTGATACTGCACCTATGTTAAGCAGATCTTTCCCGAGTTTTAGTTTAATCAGTTCCCCAGCTCTGCCCTAGAGAAGTGGGGATCTTATTACAGAATCTTTTTTTGTTCAATTCTAAAGACATTTCTTTGCTCATTAACTGCCTCCTGGTTCAATAGCTTCTAGAAAAACTCCTCTTTCTCAAGTTGCTTGATGGTCTAGGATTTCACTATATGTCTTGAAAGAATTTCCACCTCTTGATTCTTACTCCCTACCCAATTTAGGAGCATTCTTGAAAATAATAAAAGGAAATTTAAAGGCATTTCTCCTACTTGAGTATGTGCACTTATGTATATTATAGAGTCCTCTGGTGAGAGGACATCTTCCAAGGTGTTTTTGTTTGTAGCTCTCTTGTTGGTGGGATTATTTTCAAACCATTTCTCCCTGGAGCAGAGAACATCTTGCTACAGATTGCTGTACTTTTGCATATGATTTTGTTTCAAACTCTTGAAACCAAAATGTTAGTTTAGTATAGTTAGCCTTCTCTTTCCATCCTTGCAAGCATTCCTAAATCTTCATGTTAGAAAGACAAATGAGATCAGCGTTCTTCTACCTTAGAAAATCAGTTTTTTCCTAATGCAGTGATATGTCAGTAATATTGACCAGATATAAACTCTCTATTGGCTTTCTTTGGGGAATCAAATGCTGCACTATTCAGAGTAAACTTCAATAGAATGAATTGAATTCATATAAAAGCCTTTTATGTTTATATGTTTAAAAATCTAAATAGTGACTCTAAAGAGAGGGTAAATGATGTGAATTTCTTCCCAAGATTTTAAAAGGTTTCTGTTTTTATGACTCACACTAGAAGTAGAGTCTGTTATGAAGTGGATTATGTGTGAATGTAGGTAATTTCTTTGAGATCTGATCTGTGAGCAATAATGAAGTTTCATAGCCTTTAGCAGGGTTATATTTAATTAAATGTAGAATCTTACTATTTTAGAACTATAAATGACCTTAAAAATAATCTAAGGTAACTGCCCCTCCCTTTGCACACCTTCACAGATGGGGAAGCTGACACAGAGAACTGGAAAACAATTGACCATGTCACCCAGCTGACAGATCTGGGGCTTTTCATATTGTCCACACTTTAGGGACTCTGACTAGCCTGGACAATTGTTTTCCAGAGGTTGTTAGTGTTGTAACCTTGAATTTACATATTTTCAGTAAAGAAATGACTGACATCCAAGGGTCATCTCATTTACCTCAACATTTAATGTTATTCTAACCTATTCTAACAAGTTTCTCAGTCAATGTCCATAAACATGCATTTAAAAAATCCAAACTGTGCTGGATGAACCAGATTTAGGCCCTGCCTTCAGGGAGTGCAGAATCAAGAGGAGTTGTGATGATCACAACACCACGTGAAGAGTGTGTTGATAGACGAAAGTTACAGAGGGACCATTAACCCCAACTTGAAGGGGGCCTGAGGAAACAGGAGCGGACAAGAGCACTTCAAGGAATGGGCAGAGTGTGCCGGGTTCAAGAGTCACACCTGTGAGTCTACAGGGAAAAGTGATTTTAAATTTACCATGGAGAAAACCAGAAGGGAAAACAACAGAAGTGGAGAACTTGATCTAAGGTTAAGAAAACCAATAAGCTCTGGATGGGAAGTCTGGAAACCCAGATTGTCTTCCTGGCTCTGCTGGTAACTGGCTGTACGACCTGGGCACGTCACATAACCTCTCTTGACCCCGGGTTCTTCACCTGAACAAAAAGGACTGTGGGGTGATATCCAGAGTTCCTCAGACTCTAACATCTGAGGATTCTGTCAGTCTAGGTAGCTTTATGCACTTATGCTTACTACTTGAGGACATGTAATAAATAAAATTTCTGAATTCTGTCCCATCCTGATCAGAATTAGATTACTAATTAATAAAACTGATTTAGAGAGGCATAGGCAATGCAGACTTTCCACTGTCTTCCTTACCTTTTCTAAGGGGAAGGAGAATAAATATTTATAATTTATTGTGTTTCAGGTATTTTATTTAACCATTAAAATGATATTGCAGGCTAGGGATTACTATTTTCATTTTACAAATGAGGAAAGTGGGGCCCACAGAATTTAAGTCATTTGCTCTTCCATATACATTAACAGTGGTGCTGCTGGGATTTGAACCCAAGTCCATATACATTAATCCACTCAAACAAGTTCAAGAAAGAAGCACTTTATGTAAGAATTAACATGGATCTTCATGGAATTCCATGAGTACAGCTAGAAAAGGACCAGGACCTTACAAAGTCCAGAACTCTAGGGCATTTCTGGATCCAAGGTAGCCCTTATGACCCAAGGACCAGGAGTCTATGATCCTTACTCTGATGTTCCATCAGTGATGTGATTTGACCAACAATCAGGGTATCTATTTATCTTTGTCTCTGATTATGACTAGCTCCAAAGCACTTATTCTTTTCATCTACTTTATCCTTTAAAAAATTCATAGTTTTTGATTTCTCATGGTTTTGGCTTAATCATAACTTCAGCTTGCCAGGACCCCTCGCAGCTCCTACTCTACCTCCCTCTCATGACCCCTACACTACTTCATGGCTGCCTTTTCTACATTCTTTAAATTTCTACTCTTTCTCCTAATTGCCTACATTACTCCATGTTTCCCAAACAAAATTACCAAGGAACTGGCCCAGCTCATCTTTCGTGTGAGCAATGTGAAACACAAACCTCCAAGCACACCCAGATCAACAGTGGGCACCTGACTCAGAGAAGACAATTCAGTGGCTAACCAATGACTTATGACAGAGCTTGGAATGAAAATACTAGTAAGACTTATAATTCGTTGCCTGAAAGCTTATTTTTTTTTAGGAGGAAGTCTATGGGAGTCCACTCAATATGTTAACAAGTAAGCTGAAAGAACAAGAGAATTAATGCCCCCCAAAGCAGCGCTCAACCAAAGATGAATGGGGATTGACAGACATGTTCCTGAGTTGCTCCTGCTGGAGCACTTCTAGGTGCTGAGAGTAGTAAATGACTTGATAAAGCACCCCATTTTGGCTCCCTTCCCTTCCCTGATTAATTTCCCACCCCCTATTGGCAGTTCCTGGGATCACCTCCTAAGTGTACTATTTGTATTTTAATCCTTGACCCAGGTTCTATTTCTGGGGGAACCCAAACCAAGATCCTTCCCTGTTGTGTGTGTGGGGTACACATCAATTAACATCTAATAGGTCCTGAGAAATGTTGATCCAAGGTACACGAGAGCTAGGAAAAATGACCTTTATCTCAAACTAGTTGAATTTCCTGAGACTTGTTGATAGCCAAATGAATAGCTCAAGTATTTTTGATTCAAGGTGTTATTCACTGGGAATAATTTGACATATATGAGGATCCTTGAATCTTAGGTGTGTAACCATTCCATTTTTATTTTGCCTCTGTGTTACTCTCACTGAAACACAGTTTACATTGTATTCTTTTGTATCTTCTTACACATCTCACAAGGAAGACATAGTAGAGCATTTTTCTCAGCATGACTGTAAATCCTGGTTGTGCTTTTGAGCTGGATCATTTTAGGTGTGATTCTGGGGACTCTACGAATTACCACAAACATCTTTGTGATGTTAACAGAGGCAGAGACACAGTTTGGTCTGTCAGTATAAGAACTTTCTCCATTGTAAGATTTAGAAGCATAATGGTTTTCCAAGACTACATTTATTATACAAAGCTTTTAACTAATAGATTTCTGACCATTTCATTATTCTGATTTCTGAATTTTTAATCACATGTTATTATTAAAATACTGAGGTGATTCAGGAGAGGGGTGAATTTGGAGAGAGGAGACCTAAATTTGTTTCCTGACTTCAACAGTTACCAGTATGACCTCAGGTGATGAATCAACTCTTCTGAGTCTTAGTTTCACTACCTGTACAGTGGAAATATTATCTACCTCACAGATACCTCGAAGCTCGCTGTGAGGATTAAATAAACTTGGATGCAAGGGAGAGTGCTTTGTAAACAATTAAGATCCATACGTGAGAGATATTTTAAAAGAGGAGAAATAATCTGCCATTTATGTAAACAAAAATAACCATGCTCGAGGAGGCTGCAAGGAAAAACACCTGGAAGAATTAGAGTGTATGAGTAGGTTTTCAGTGAAACAAAGCTGATTGATGAACAATCTCAACAAAGTTAGTCTCTTCAAACTTTTTTTAAAATTAATATGCTCAGGAGGGGGTTTAGATGTACAAATGTGTCACCTGTTCTTTCAACTTCTGAGCTTAGGAAGGGGTACACTGGCCTGAGACTAATTAAGAAGCATGTAGACTTATGTTTTAACACAGTTAAGTCTGGAAACCAAAGGTCTTCACCATCACAGCAGGCTTGCTCTCTTCATTATGACCAAGTTCACACAAGGTCCTGTTACCTGGTGAGAAAGCTTGGTCACCTATTTAAGTTCTAACTAGCTCAAACCTGTGCACTTTTCCAAATGGCCTACCAGAAAAACATAATTTTCTTAACTAATAAGTTACTGGATCTCAGTTTCTCTCCCTTCACTCTCATCCCTTCAGAGACTGAATCTTCCATTTCCAGCCTTGGTCCTGAACTTCAGTGGCTCACATTGAAGGAGGCTCTGTTGACCGTGAGCTCGAGAATTTGTTATGTGTTTTAATATGGATGTCATTAAAATATAACATTTACCCGCTGAGAACATTATACTATTTATGAAACTGTACAATTTCAATAACTAAACTTAGCAAGATTTTATTGCTCTCCCCACCTGTAATCACAGAAGTGCTGACTCATCATTCTAGAACCACAGCTTACCGGTATGCAGCTTCACTAAAATCTGCACCAAGTCTTGTTTTTCCATCATTTCTGTGTAACCCTTTTTTTTCGTAAACAACCCCTTTCTAAAAGATTATAATTAATTAAAGGCTCAAATTAACACCAGGAAAACTTTCATCTCACAAAATTCTCAGTGCCGCCATGGTTAGAAAGAACTATATTTCTAATACTATGATGATAAATTAAAATTCATGATTGTCTTTTAAAATTTTATAGTTTTTTAATGAATCTTTTTTTAAGATAAATTTATTTATTTTTGGCTGCATTGGGTCTTCATTGCTGCATACTGGCTTCTGCTCTTTGTTGCAGTGCGCGGGCTTCTCATTGCAGTGGCTTCTCTTCTTGCGGAGCACGGGTTCTAAGCGCGCAGGCTTCAGTAGTTGTGGCACGTGGGCTCGGTAGTTGTGGCTCACAGGCTCTAGAGTGCAGGCTCAGTAGTTGTGGCTCATGTGCCTAGTTGCTCCGTGGCATGTGGGATCTTCCTGGACCAGGGCTCGAACCCACGTCCCCTGCATTGGCAGGTGGATTCTTAACCACTGCACCCCCAGGGAAGCCCAAAATTTTATAGGTATTTTAACAGTCAATTTTGCTTTCTCTGAAGATATACCAAAAGAAGTCTTTGATGTACTGAAGTGATTTCTTCCTTATTTCCTTACCCTCTACTCTGGCTTATGTATTTTATTTTATGTTATACACACACAATTTTTTCTAAGTATCAGTCCATTTTTATTGGAATGTTTAAGTGATTTTGTATTTCTCTTAAGGTCCTTTAGACATAGTCAAATAACCATTTATACTGCATTACATCTTGATTCCCCCCCCCAAAAAAGGGAGGGGGAATAAAGAGTGCCACATAGAAATGGACAAATAGTTCACCTGATCCCATTTTCACTTTGAACCGCAGTTGACATGAATACAGTTAAGGTGAGAGGAAGGTATGAGAACAGCAGAAAAAGTTAATTGTGCACCAGAGAGTGCTATATTTATATCTCACCAACTTATTGTTAGTATATTGAGGGCATGAGAAAAGTCTTCCTGTCTTCAACTGTGGTGTGAGTGTATGTACAGAAATGTGAGGATTGGTAGAGTTACCAGTCACTAATACCATTCTGATGTCTAGAAGTTTTACATCATTTAAAATTTTTTACTAAGCTGTTCACCTCAATCATACCCTGAAGCAGTTATTTCCACAGGTTAATAATGTGTTACATAAAGAACGACTTCCTTTTTATTCTTGGTGAATTTGCCTTTTAATTTCATTTAGTGACCATTTTGTCTTACATGATGGAATGGTGTAGATTTAAATGAACTCTCCAAAGATTGATAAAAATCGATGTCTGTTCACCACGCTTTGAACTATACTTCAACCTGATAAATGAAATTTGCTGTTTTCTTTTAAAAGGGAGGATCATAAAGAATATTTGATTATTTTGGTAAAGACAGGCTTCCCTTTGTAAAAAAGATGGTATATTATGGAATGACATTTATAACCTAATGTTATTTAGATAAAGTGGGGGGAAAAAAACCCAGCAAGACCTCAATGAGGGAAACAAATCTAGAAAATATGGAAATCTGATAAAATATAAGGCAACCATTTTCGTCTTGTTCTGTGGGAACTTGTCGTTACCTGCTGGGGAAGTCTGGCAGGTCTGTTCAGACAGAGGCTGGCAAATGCATTTATTAATCATTTCAGGAAAGATGAAGAAGGCCTTCAAAGACAACACTCTCTCCTTGGCTTCACAGGATCTTTTAAGGTTTTACTGTTAATAAGATTAAATAGGAGATGGGCAGTAAAGATATTGGAGCAGAGTTTATTATGAGAAAAAGTACACATTAAGAATCGGGCTCCTCCACCACTTAGTTCAGCATTCTGTACACATTCTTCCATTCAGATTTTTTTATTGCTGTTTGCTTAGGGAAAAAAAGTCCCTGGTGAAAGAATGTGGGCATGAGTACATTAGCTGCCTCTCTGGTGCTCTGTCTGCTGTGCGGGGCCACTACAGCTTTGTAGTTGTCTGCTGGTCAGGGTTGTAGGCCGTTGCTGGCTACAAACCAATCTTCTCCTTACAAATAAAGGAGTCATCTGCCAGCATTGTATTTGTTGAGGCTCTTCGAAGCCAAGCAGGACTGCCCTGGATGGAGGGGATGAGGAGAAGTTTATAATAGGATCAGTTTTGTTTGCAATTTGTTTCTAATAGATGCCAATAAGCCAGTTAACTAGGCTCCAGTTAATGGACATTTTATTGTTTCTCCCCCTGCTGTGCACATGACCTCTCCTTAGAAGCATTTGCAGTGCCCGAAAGCATGGATCTGCCGCCTGGTAGCCCAGCGCTCTCTCCACTCTAGAAAACTTGTTCACCAGCCCCAGGCTGCAGACCAGGCCAAAATACTTTGATCAGCCTGTCATGGGAAATTTACAGCAACATTCGGGCTTTTGTTCCATGTGTATTTCTCCAAATACAATATCTCCCTCAAGAAATCAATGATAAGCTGTTAAACTAAAGAGCATGGTAACATCCACAGAGCAGTAAATTAATGGTCTTTTGTGGATAGATGGTTACAGATTTCATCATAAAAAATGGATAAAAGATTACATATCACGTAGAGCGAAACTTTTAATAACTCAACATGACTTTTCTTAATGGGTTTTATTCATTTTAATCATTATAGTGTCAATGATGATTATAGCCTTATTAGATTGTAGTGATTGAGGGGACTGTTTATGAGATATTGAAAATCTCAGGCTGCTCAGAATAGCCCAGCAGCCCGTGTGGGTTTGATGTGTAAGTTTATCTGGAGGAGTAGGGCTTGTCAGGAGAGTTTCAATTAATACTTTTACTAAATTGCTCCTGTCTTTAGTGACCTAGGTCACAGATGACTTAAGGATTCCACAACATCAGCTTTTCAAAATAGTTGAGCTGCAGTAGTGTAGATCAAAGAAGGTTCTGAGTGAGCGTGTGTGTTTAAATAAGGTAGGGCCAGGAAAGGCCTCGGACAAAAGTGGCATAAGTCCCTCTACCTCATTCTGCAGCCAGGAGAGTCCTCATTCTGCCTTATAGTTCCTCCCCAGAAAGGAGGTACTTGAATAACAGGATATAAATTTGGCCACAAGAATTTGGAAGGTTAAATTCTCAGTTTTTCTCTTAATCTCTGGACACATGATTAAAATGTAAGCCAGGACTCTATTAGTGATTAATAAGGTGTTATTCCAGAGAAATGCCCCAGGACCCTGTCATCCTAGGAAAATTATAGTAACTAAGGTGTAAATGTAACAAAAAAAACAAAAAGAACCCTACAAATGAACACCTTCAATGAGACCATGATCAAAATACCATCCACCTGATATCCTCTTGATTTAGTATTGATTCTTTAGAATGTCTATTTCCATTACGAACAATTCTGTCACCTATCAGTTATTCCAAATGTTTCACTATAATGGAAGTCATATAGAGCAGGCCCAGTAGAAGCAGTGCATCATGGTGTCGTAGCAGGAGACCTGGTTTGCATTTGGGCTACCCTCCTTTAGCAGCAGTGTTCTGGGGGGCAAGTCACTTGAACTGTCCCAGCCTCCATAGGAATAAGAATAATACCTGTTTTGCTTATCTCTTTTACAAGGTGATTAAGATAATCAAATAAGCCCACATCTGTGCTTAAGAAACCTATGTTTTCCAGTTAATCTTTAGAGCTCCACTAAGATCCAGGAGCCAGAGGACCTGGCTTTTGTACAGGGTTCAGCAATAGGTAGAAAATATCAAGTGGTTTGATGAAGATCTGGAAAAATCAAATTCAGTCTTCATTTAATTGATTTAGCCCTAATTATTTGAAAAAAGAACAATGAAAGTCAAGAGAAACCTAGAAGAGCTTCTCTTTCTTTTTCTGGAGGGAGAAGAGGTGGATATTTGAGTTCAAAAGGATAGTACAAGCCACTGGGAAAGACTTAGGAAAGTACGAGTTGTCTGTGTTCATCTGTCAAATGGGCAGAGCTGAGAATCAGCCTTAGTCTAGACCTTACCAAAAGAGAAAGGAACCAAGGGCTGCAGAGGAGAGCAGTTGACAAGCAGCAAGTGGGTGAAGACTATTGAATGTTCCAGTGAAAAGGGAATACACAGAAAGTAGGGAGGTGGTCTAGTAGGGGGAAGAGCATGGGTCTTGGGATCAGACAGCCCTAGTGCAATCCTCCACCACCAATGATGATGCTCCCCGCCCCACCCTGGCCCCCCAGTGGCCAGCCCTACTCAATATTCACTCACCTAACAAGGGATGCATGTGGAGTCAGCCATGTTTACTTCTGCTAAGGGTAGGTCTAGTCTAGTTGGTGGCTGGGGACACTCAAATGGCCTCAACATTTAATTCCCTCTGTCTGTGCACTCTCCCTGGAACTTCTGTTCAAACCTATGGCCTCCTTATGTACCAGTCACTTCCGGATTTCTGCCTCTAGCTCCAACTTTCTCCTGGGGTCTTGATATAACTTTCTGTCTTGCTGATCATCTTTGCTTTAGCATGTCCACCTTAAATCTACCTTTTTTCCATCAAACATGTTCTTCCTCCTGAATTTCATAACTTGATTGGTAACATTCTCACTGACCCAGAGGTTACAAATTGAATGTTTTTGTACCGCCTCCCCCCAATTTATATGTTGAAATCCTAACCCCCAATGTGATGGTGTTAGGAGTCGGGGCCTTCAGGAAGTGATTAAGTCATGAGGATGGAGCCCTCATGAATGGAATTAGTGCCCTTATAAAAGAGACTGCATGGGGACTTCCCTGGTGGCACAGTGGTTAAGAATCCGCCTGCTCACTCAGGGGACATGGGTTTGAGCCCTGGTCGGGGAAGATCCCACATGCCACAGAGCAACTAAGCCCATGCACCACAACTACTGAACCTGCGCTCTAGAGCCTGCAAACCACAACTACTGAGCCCACGTGCCACAACTACTGAAGCCTGCACTCCTAGAGTCCGTGCTCCGCAACAAGAGAAGCCACTGCAATGAGAAGCCCACGCACTGCAATGAAGAGTAGCTTGCCGCAACTAGAGAAAGCCCACGTGCAGCAACAAAGACCCAACACAGCCAAAAATAAATAAATAAAATAAATAAATCTGAAAAAAAAAAAAGAGAGAGAGAGACCCCAGAGAGCTCTCTTTCCCCTTTTGCCATGTGTGGACACAACGAGAAGCAGGCTGTCACCAGACACTGAATCTTCCAGAACCTTTATCTCAGACTTCCCAGCCTCCAGAACTGTGAGAAATAAATGTTTGTTGTTTCAGTCATCCAGTCTATGGTATTTTTGTTATAGAAGTCCAAACAGACTAAGATACCAGGTGGCTGATTTTGGAGTCATCTTCCACTCCATATTCCTCACTCCCTACATCCAATCAGTCACTAAGCTCTGTCAATTCAAATTCCTTACTTGGTGGTTTGAAAATAGATCCCCAAGTTCTTTGATGTTTCTCCTATTGACAGGTGAGTCTATGTCTCTTCCACTTGAAACTAGACTTCTGTGACTGTTCTGACCAGTAGAGTGTGAAAGTGACACCATGTGACCCAAGGCTAATCCATAAAAGGTGGCTCAGCTTTGGTGGTTTCCTCCTTGGAACTCATCAGCAAAAGGCCTTCATGCTGTGGGGAAGCCCAAACTAGCACATGTGAAGGAATTGCATAGAGAGGCCCTGAGACAGGAAGAGACAGGGATGCTTGGCTAGCTCTCACCTACTCTGCCCTTCCACTTCTGAGGTTCCAACCACCATCTGACTACAACTATGATAAGCCTCTGACTAGATAAACTGCCTGGCAAGCCCTTCCCAAATTCTGACCCACAGAAACTATGAGAGTTGATAAAATAATTGTTGTTGTTTTTAGGAATCTGAAAAGAGTTCAAGTGAACTTATCTACAAAACAGAAATAGAGTTACAGATGTAGAAAACAAAACATGTTTACTGGGGGTAGGCCGGGGGAGGGGAGAGATAAATTGGGAGATTGGGAGATTATACACACTACTGTATATAAAATAGGTAACTAGTAAGAACCTACCATGCAGCACAGTGAACTCTGCTCAGTGCTCTGTGGTGACCTATATGGGAAAAGAATCTAAAAAAGAGTGGGTATATGTATATGTATAGCTGATTCACTTAGCTATACACCTGAAATTAACACAACATTGTAAATCAATTATACTCCAATAAAAATTTTCAAAAAGAGAAATATTAAAAAAATAAACTGTAAAAAAAAATTGTTGTTGTTTTTAGCCACAAAGTTTTGGGGTAAACTATAACTTAGCAATAGTAACTGGACCGCTTACCATCCATCTCTTCCGTCCTACGACTGCCACCTCAGGCCCTCATCACCTTGCATGGCCAGTGGCTGGCACAGAGGAGGACTAATCATCAGTTTTGCCTGAAGGAAAGCCAAGTCCATGAGAACAGGCTTTGTGGACAAGATTAGGATCTTAAATCTAGTTAAGCCAGAATTTTCTGACAATAGATTTCTCTCTACATTGTAAAACTACAGATCTACGATCCAGATAAATCCAAGAACGATGAGACACGTGCCTCCACCAGAAATGAACAATGAAAAGGAAGAGAAAAGGTTTTTAAAAATGAGTATTATCAGGTCGTATAAGAATGATCTGTTTAGAGTTGGTTCAGATCATTTTTTCTCCCCAATTTACTCGTTTTGTTGTCTTGTCAGTTGAAATCAGTCCAGTTACTTGAGTTTTTCTTCCCAAAGGGCAAAACAAAGATTGTCTTACATTTTTCTTTTCATGCCAGCTGGTACTCTCCAGTTACCATTGGAGACATTAAGGTTTTAACTTCTGTTAATCCTTAGACAACACTAAAAGGATTCAGAGAGCTTCTGATTTACACATTTAGTGAGAAACAGCCTTCTGATTCTTATTGCCTTTTACATGTTCCATTTTTCAGTTTTATCTATTGGAATGTAAAGTTTCAGCTCTTTTATAAATTGCCTATTAATATTTAATTTCTTATATCATTGTGTTGTTACCAGATAACCACAATTGCTACAAGGAACAATAACAGAAGATGCATGAACTATCAATAGACAAGGACTCAGATAGGAGAAGTAATACACATGAAAAATAGACTGTCAAGCAACATCAGCCTCAATGAGCGTGAATTTACAGTCGTGTACAGTAGCCACAATGGCTCTCACTGTTGATTCATCCTCTGATTACTCTGTGTGCACTGTAGACAAAATGGTCTAAATGAAGACCAAGGTAATAAGTGAACTATCTATCATCTCTTTTATTTTTATTCCAAGCTAGGGGAATTGGCAGAAAGAGAACAGTAAATTGAGATTCCTGCTGGTTCTGTGTCATAGGACTCTTTTAAAAACACTGAAGTCTCTGTGAATTATTTAAGACAGAGGATAGAAAGTAGGACTTTGCAATTTTACTGAAGCTTTATTTCAAGTTCCTTACCACAACTGTTATCTCAGACTATGGGTTTTTGTTGTTGTTGTTCCGAAACTATCAGTACAAGAACATTTGCTTTCAGTAAAAGGTAGAATGTCCAAGTCAGGAATTAATGGAAGAGTCAAAAATGGAAACAAATATTGTAGGTGCAGGTTGAGAAGTCAGGAATATTTTCAGTTACTCAGAGAATCTCTGATTTTAGACCCTCTTTAAGTAATTTTACCACCTTGACATGTCTACTTGGAGGTCCCACAGCATCTTAAACTCACCATAGTTAAAATAAAACTTGCTATTATATTTTCCCCTAACCATTCTACAGCACAACAAAACTAACCCCATCACTTTCGTCTCGATTTTCTTTCACGCCTTAATGGCACCATAATTTTTCCCCTCATTGGTGCTCATAACCTTACTTCCTGCTTCTATGTCCACTTACAATATTCAATCATTGCTGGAAGAGACATTTACCATGAAGCAGATGAAGCTTACGTTCAGGGCTGCTCTTGTGCACAGGTCTTTTCCAGGGCTCTGGCAACGGCACAGCACTGTGTTTTTGTAAAGGCCATATGTTTTTGTAAAATTGGGGGAAATAAAACATTTCGGCTGCTATCTCTTTCCACCGTGACCTCTCCTCGGCCACACTTGCCCTCTTGTCAGGTGCCAGCTTGGAGACTGGGCAAAAGGGACGTCGAATTGAGTTTGGGGATACATTTATTTGGGTTTAATGGGACATATTCATGTGTTCTGGAGGTACGTCTGTTTATATTTAGTTAGTGCTAGTTGTTCCAATGTAGGGAACACCTTCCAGTATATTCCTACTGTCCACTGTGCTGAATCTTTGGTCTCATAATGTAGAGAAGCAGGGCCAGCAGTGCATCATGCAGTGCGGGTGGGGAGAAGAAACAAGGCATGAGTGTGTGGAACCAGAAGTTGGGCTATGGAAAGTTCTTTCAGTTCCCAGGCATGTAAAGTTGTAAGCAGACGATTCGCTCCTCATCAACGCCTGGTCAACAGAATAGTTCTCTCCTATCAAGAATGTACTCTAAAATGCAGTGTATACAGTTATGAATCCACCATACATTTTTTTCTTTTGCAATGGGAATAGTGAAAAATAGAGTTTTTCAGCCTCTGTTTGTATGGTACAAATTGGTAGCAGGTCTATAAATATTAAGTCTGTCTCTAACAACTTACACACAAAATAAACTTAATAGAAATGTTTTTCAACTTTAAAGAATCCTAAAAATTTACATGACATCACCAATAATGAGTTGTGAGTCCAAAGAAACTTTTCTCAACTATCAATAATAGAAAACGAATTTTGGTCACCGATGCTAGAGGAGAGACTAAGTTATCTTCCTATTCTCTCCACAGAAAATGGTATTATAAAATATTGGCTATATGAAGAAGCAATCAAGGAGTGTATAGCCAAAAATGTACAAAAATAAGAATTATAGAGGTTTGTCAGGCAGTTCCTTTTTAAAAATATGTTTTTTTTTCTCGATTTTGTAATTCATGATTTCTTTTCTCATTCTAAATAGATATTCACTTTTATACTTAATACTTTATTGTTTTTCTTTATAAAGGAATCATATAAGCTTCTTGATTATATGAGCTTCATACCCACCAAACCTGGATTCATCCTGACCCAGCCCTATGGATTCTTCCTCCGTGGTGTTTCTTGACTCTGCTCCATCTTTCTGTTTACTGCAGACATCACCTTTCTTCAGACACCATTTCATCTTGTGGTGGTCCAGCAGAGTAAGTACCAAAAGTGGTTCTCACTGCATCTTCTCCTTACTCTCATCCATGCTGCTTCCTCATATCAGATTACTCTTATTGATAACAGCAACAAGTACGATCTATGCAGTACCTGTTAGGTACCAGGTACTTTATAGATACTGTCTTTAACTCCCACAATCACCCTAATAAGTAGGTATGACTACCATTGCAGAGATGAGGAAATCAGTTCCTTATAGTCCTTAAGGAACTTGCCCAAGGCCACAAAGTAACCACATGACAGAGGCAAGATTCAAACCCAGTTCCCCCAATTCTCAGTCTGCCAATAGCATGCAGCCTCCCTCTTTTCTAAAACGCTCAGCTTCCCTCACTGGTTTCAGAAAGAAACCTTAACCTTCAGCCCTCCACAGTAAGACGCTGGCCTCTCCTTCCAGGAAAATGTGTCACCTTTCCTATTTACATGCCCCCAAGGCAGCCAAATGGAATCCCTGATGGTGCCCAGATGTGGCACATCTTTTCCCTGGCGTTGAACTTTCCCCTCCACAGTAACCCCTTCTCAATTTTCTGCAACCCTTGAATGCAAGTTTCACATGCCATCTCCACAGTCTCCCAAATGGGTGTGATAGCTCCTCCTCTTTAGGTTGCAAAGCATTTTGGTGTTGCTGTTAGGGATTATAGCACTTACTCTTCTTTTGATTTATAGGAGGAATATGGGCACTCATCTGTACATTGTTGCAGTCATCTCATTTTATAGTTTACTTAGTTCACTTAATACCATAGACATTCTCCATATTTCTGCACAGTCAGTAGTTTCCATGTTGAATGGCTACATGTTTTATTTTTTGACATGAGTTATTTAAATATTTCCGTATATGCAGACTTTTTTTGTTTCAGTTTTTGTTTATGTTTTTATGGTTGTTGTTGTTTGTTACTGTTAAAGTCAGCATTGGAAAGAACATCTTTGGAATGTAGATTTCTATGGCATTATTTCCCCAGGGTAAAACTCTAGACATGGTCTTACAGGATCAAAGAGCGTGGACATTTTATGACTCCTGTGGCCCTGTTGCTTTTCAAAGGTTTCAAATTTACGTTGTGATTGGTAGTACTGGATTGTACTAGTTTCACCTTAAAGCATTGGATGATATTTAATTTTCTGGTTGTTGCCACAAGAAGGTTGTTCCCTTTGTGTCTTGGTTTTCTTTTTGAGATTGTCTTTTGAAATTGGGGTAGACAAAGGAGGGACACGAAAAATTACGTGAATAAGTTGCTTTAAATTTTAAAAATTTTAAGTTGAATGGTGGAGGAAGGAGACAAGCTTGTGAATAATTTGATACACAAATATATCATAGTCTTCAAATCTACACAACTGTTACCTGATAACCAGGCTCAGTTGGCTGATTGGTTGACTATATGCAGATGCAAATATTATGACTATGCCAGATGTGTAATTGGACAGCCACTGCCAATTAAACGAGGCAGCAAATTGAAGAGGTCTGGGAGATAATTGATTCTCCAAATTAGTAATGCAATTGGTCAAAATTACAATACCTGTTGAAGTTACTTTAAATTTTGATCTAATAGTAATTAGAGGCTTTGCCTCATGTTCTATGAAATATTCCTCTTTGCCGATGAAGTATTAAGGGACTGGTAATTTAGGCAAATAAATGATGATTGCCTGATCAAAGTTGCCAGATTAATATAAAATGTAATGGTAGTAAATTCTCCAATAAAAGAAAATTGTTTAATATCTCTGTAGGGAGGTAGCCAAAAATACATTCTGCAAATATTAGGATACATTTTTTACAAGGTCCAGCAGCCCATTCCATTTTGCAGGTTTTCTTGATAGGTTCATAGACCCATCTTTTTTCTTTTACTATGGCAATAAGTAATAGTGTCTATTCCATGCCTTTGTCATACCTAATTGCCACTTTATTGTTCCCAAAGGGCAATTGGACTAAGACTTAAAAAGCTGAATTTAAAATGACTAATAAGAATTAAAAGAAGGAACCCAGAGATTGCAGAGCCATCACATTCTGATCCTATTTCCTACAGTTGTATTTTAAGGTAATTAATAAGAATCACACATTGTTGAGAGAGTAACTGTCCTTTCTCAAGACCTAAACTTTAAGAACCACCTACTCTCATTTGTGACACAGCATGTTCTGATTCTCTCAGATACCTTTGGCCAACCTTTCCCATCCAACACTGTCATTTATTGAAAAGTAAAATTATCTCGATGTTGAGCAGGATCCTGAAAGGAAAAGGAATCTGAAATAAAAACTATTGCTTCTCCACATACTGAGAATTCCACTTAATATGCAGCATTTAGAGTGTGATAGGATTTCTGGCATCTTCTTAATTGTGGCTCCTGGTTGCTTTATAGAAAAGAAGACTACGGCTCAGTCTATGCCCCCTAGAACAGAGAAATCTGGAGAGCACTCACTTTTCACTTAAAAAAAAAATTTTAAGTACCCACTAGTTGCAAGACCAAGTTCTGCAGCCATGATACTTCTGCATAGGTGAAGAATTCGGCTGCCTTGAACAAAAGTTATAGTCGAAACTGTTTCTGGGACTCTTGAGTAAATATAACCTAAAAGTATAACCCTCTACTGCTGCAGAAGCAATGTAAAACTTGAACATGATTTTTAGAATCTTTTTTGACAAAGCAAGTTTCTCCTGGATCCTGGGTAAGTGCACTAGGAAGGAGGCGGCGCTTTCTGTGTTTAGAACTTACTAAGAGTTAGTGAATCCGAAACTTAATCATTGCAATTCTAGTTGGTATGCTCTAAGTAGAGCACTAAATTGTGTTTTAAAGGGGTGAGTAGATGCTTTAAAAATGTTTTAAAAATAAATGTCTGAATGTCAGTTTGGTTTCTGGGTTAAATTGCCTCTAAATTACCCAGTTCTAAAATCGCATTTCAAAGCTTCGGGAAACCCTGTCTGGGGCCTGTCTAGACCTCAGAATTGGCCTGGTTTGTTTTAAGGTTTCAACAAGGCCCCGGCCTGCTGGGTTTGCCTAATGCCAGGGAGAGGCATGTGTGAGACGTGATGCAGATTTCTGAGGTACTGTTGTGGGTTTTTTTTTTTTTATTGTTAGTATACTCTGTGTGGAAAAACAATTTAAAATATGATATCATGGTATATTTCTGGAATTGCATTATCCCTTGTCTTCAGAGCTTCTTAAGTGAAGAAGGGCAGAGTGGTGGATCACAACCAATGAAGTGGGATCAGAGGCCTGGCTTCTAGTCGGACACCATCACTAACCCACTAGGATCTGGAGAAGTCACTTAATCTCTCTGTGCTTCATTTCTAAAATGAGGACATTTAGAATATAAACTCTCTACAGTCTCTTTGGTTCTATGCATCTATAATATTACAAAAAGTGCTGACAAGTTTTCTAAATTTTATTGTATGCAATATGTTTTTACTGGAAAACAAACCAACAGTTCAGCTCTAACTATATACCAGGCAAATCTAAACCTTAGAATGGACTTAGCAGCTGGGCTGTCATGAGTTAGTAAATAGGGGTTTATGGAGCCTCAGAAGCTCATGCAATTAGGGCACCAAGCCAGTTGGGGTTATACATCTGTCACAATTGGTGTGATGAAAGATTCTAACTGAATATACACTTTTAAGACATAGACAAGCTTTGGCTATTTTTTTAAAAGTAAAGTTTTGGAGAAAACTAGAAACATTGATCAAGTCAATTAGCTCATACCTTAGCAGTTCTGCTTTGCATGCATTTGACAGGATGGAACATTCATAAATAGGTATATTTAAGCCCCTTTCAGGGCTGGATTATATACTAGTCTGGCACGTGTGACTTCTACATTTCTTTAATTACTGCTTCATGCAGCACCTGCATTACAAGTCGAGCACTGTGGGTCTGGTGGGCCCAACTCACACTGAAGGGATGAAGGGTATCACTCATGTCTGTTGCCTGATCCTTTGAAGTTGGACAAGTAAGCGGGTCAGTCATTGGAGGATGGACAACTGGGCATCATACTGGGCCCTGTCATTCTGGCCAACAGAGGTGTTCCCTCAACAACCAAAGCCATTTACACATGAACTTTGAGCAAGGAAGCTCCTGGCATACAACAGTGCTCCTACTTCTGGCACCTCCATCCTAATTTATGTGGTTCTTGCTTTGTGAGGAAACCTCATCTAGAGAGAGATATTCACTGTCTACCTAGGGAAAATGAGAGGAAGTCTTTTTAGCTGGTTGAGAAAAAACACTCTTCTGTCTCATATAATACCTATTGAACAGACTCATTGGCTAATTGTTAAACTCTCTTCTTTAGACCCATTTGGTGATGTGAATTTTCTCTTGAAGCATATCCCTGAAACTCTGTCTCATAAGAAAATTGGCTATAGAATGAAAAGTGAATGAAACCTGTGACAACAGTGTTTTACATTTTTAAGAAATTGAGGCGCAATTCACATAACATACATCTAACCATTCCAAGGTGTACGATTCAGTGGCAGTGCACTGAATTCACAGTGTTGTACAATCACCACTTTCTCTCTAGTTTTCAAAACTTTTTCATCATCCCCAAAGAACACCCCATACCCATTAAGTAATAGCTCCTCATTTCCTCTTCCCCCATCCCCTGGCAACCCCTAATCTCCTTTCTGTCTCTGTGGATTTGCCTAGTCTGAATGTATTTTAGGTTTTGAGGAGCTACTTTTATTCCAAAGTATTCAGCTCCAAAAGATATGAAGGAAAAGAGTATGAATCTGAAGAGAGAGCGTTTCTGTGATTATTAAATGTTTATCTGTCAGGGCCTCCGGCTTCCTTCCCTCTGAATTACAGCCACCTTCAGAGCACAACAGGCTGCTGACCAGCCAGGAGGGAAGAGTGATGTCCATTTAGAGTTCCAGGAAAGGCATAAATAGGGCCGAATAAAATGATTTTAGTTGGAGTTTGGTAATATTCAAGGGCTCGTTAATGGGGATTATGAACAAAGTGAGGAATGTGCTCCCAGCTGCCACCAAGTTATCAATGTGGTGAAGGATGGCCTGTGAGTTTCCTGACCTCTGTAGGACACCCTTTTGCTCCATCCAACATACCGAATCTGTTAAGTGCTGAAGAAAACTGGACTCTCGGAAAAGGATGTGTAGTCTTTTATTCAGTCTCTGAGAGGTTGGTGCTTAAATCTGTGGGAACTTGGACGTTCACTCTTTTTTTTTTTTTTTTTTTTTTTTTTTGCGGTGCGTGGGCCTCTCACTGTTGTGGCCTCTCCCGTTGCGGAGCACAGGCTCCGGACACGCAGGCTCAGCGGCCATGGCTCACGGGCCCAGCCACTCCGTGGCATGTGGGATCTTCCCGGACCAGGGCACGAACCCATGTCCCCTGCATTGGCAGGCTCTCCACCATTGCGCCACCAGGGAAGCCCCAAACGTTCACTCTTTTGATCTCAAATCGCAGAGGGAAGTGGCTTGGTTAGCAGGCTCTGTTAGGGTACCATTCTGAAGCTTCACAAAGCAAAAGAAGAGATCTTCTACCTTTTTCCCTTCTAACTCAGACAGTTACCAGTTCCTACAGTTGAACTGAAAATATTTCTATATAGGTACAAAATGAGAAAAAAAAATGCATGAACCAAAAAAAGCAGCTCTGTGATCTTGTTTTTTCATTAAGTATTTTATAAACCTGGGAACTCTAGGAATGCTAGGCTGGGAAGAGAAAGGGAAATGAAGAAAATAACAAAAAATGCAAAAAGGTCTTTTTATCCCTCAAGCATCATTCTTCAGTGAGTAAAAAATGTTTCCAAATACCTGCCTATGTTCCAGGAATATTTAAGAAATCTTAATAAACTCACTCCCGTTTCCTTATTATTCCATGACCTAGTCATTTTTTCCTCTCTAGAATTAAGTACCAAGTTGCACGGGATATGGAAATACATGAGTTTCATCCAAAACCTGTAATTTTTTCTAGGTGAGCTCTTTCATTACTCACATAAAGTAGCATTGTACATAAACATTTTGTGATTTCCAGCCCATGATTTTTTTTTCTCATTTATTTTCATTTTGTATGATCTGTCCATTGGTGTAAGTGAGGTGTTAAAGTCCCCCACTATTATTGTTACTGTCGATTTCCTCTTTTATAGGTGTTAGCAATTGCCTTATGTGTTGAGGTGCTCCTATGTTGACAGCATATATATTTATAATTGTTATAACTTCATCTTGGATTGATCCCTTGAGTGTCCTTACTTGTCTCTTGTAACATTCTTTATTTTAAAGTCTATTTTATCTGATATGAGTACTACTACTCCAGCTTTCTTTTGATTTCCATTTGCATGGAATATCTTTTTCCATTCCCTCACTTTCAGTCTGTATGTGTCCCTAGGTGTGAAGTGGGTCTCTTGTAGACAGCATATATACGGGTCTTGTTTTTGTATCCATTCAGCGAGCCTGTGTCTTTTGGTTGGAGCATTTAATCCATTCACATTTAAGGTAATTATCAATACCTATGTTCCTATTACCATTTTCTTAATTGTTCTGGTTTTGTTTTTGTAGGTCCTTTTCTTCTCTTGTGTCTCCCACTTAGAGAAGTTCCTTTAGCATTTGTTGTAAAGCTGGTTTGGTGGTGCCGAATTCTCTTAGCTTTTGCTTGTCTGTAAAGCTTTTGATTTCTCCATTGAATCTGAATGATATCCTTGCTGGGTAGAGTAATCTTGGTTGTAGGTTCTTCCCTTTCATCACTTTAAATATGTCCTGCCACTCCCTTCTGGCTTGTAGAGTTTCTGCTGAGAAATCAGCTGTTAACCTTATGGGGATTCCCTTGTATGTTATTTGTCGTTTTTCCCTTGCTGCTTTCAATAATTTTTCTTTGTCTTTAATATTTGCCAATTTGATTACTGTGTGTCTCAGCGTGTTTCTCCTTGGATTTATCCTGTATGGGACTCTGTGCTTCCTGGACTTGTGTGGCTATTTCCTTTCCCATGTTAGGGAAGTTTTCGACTATAATCGCTTCAAGTATTTTCTCGGGTCCCTTCTCTCTCTCTTCTCCTTCTGGGACCCCTATAATGCGAATGTTGTTGTGTTTAATGTTGTCCCAGAGGTCTCTTAGGCTGTCTCCATTTCTTCTCATTCTTTTTTCTTTATTCTGTTCCGCAGCAGTGAATTCCACCATTCTGTCTTCCAGGTCACTTATGTGTTCTTCTGCCCCAGTTATTCTGCTATTGGTTCCTTCTAGTGTATTTTTCATTTCAGTTATTGTATTGTTCATCTCTGTTTGTTTGTTCTTTAATTCTTCTAGGTCTTTGTTAAACATTTCTTGCATCTTCTCGATCTTTGCCTCCATTCTTTTTCTGAGGTCCTGGATTATCTTCACTATCATTCTGAATTCTTTTTCTGGAAGGTTGCCTATCTCCACTTCATTTAGTTGTTTTTCTGGGGTTTTATCTTGTTCCTTGATCTGGTACATAGCCCTCTGCCTTTTCATCTTGTCTATCTTTCTGTGAATGTGGTTTTTGTTCCACAGGCTGCACAATTGTAGTTCTTCTAGCAGCCCATGATTTGTTAAAAGCAACTTGCCTTCCCCCCTAAAGTTCTGCCCAGGTAATACAATAAATGAAAATGCTTATTCTTTGCCATCTAGCTTTTAAAATTTGTCAACAGTGAACATTCACTGAAATTTGCTCTACTGCATGGGGCATAAGCACTGTTTTAAGAGAAAAGGGAAAGGTATAAGCAAATGGGAATGTAGTTTGTTTTCCTACTTTTGAATTGAAAGAAGAGCTATTTTGCATTTCCTCAAAATTTGGAAATAAGTGGGACAGGTTGGGATGGGTATGCATGGGGCAGGAGGATGAGAAAGAGGAGAAGAGAGAAGGCTGCCTGCAGGGATTTCCCTAAGCATGGCTAGGGCTGGGCAGGCAATAAGTCTCTGAATAGACAGGGGCTTATGGGAGGTTTGTGACTATCTCTCTCACTGGGAATCCCTCCCAGGTGCGGCTTTGGTGGAAGACTGAGCTGGCATCATGGGTATGTGACTTGTGCAATGGCGCAAGGCCTGGTGCTCAGAGGCCCACACTTGGTTTAAGGCTCTGCTGTCAGTATCTTGAAATTCTTAATAATTTTATTTTTGAACTTGTGTTTTGTATATTAATCTGATGGGGCATGGAGTATGCGTGTGAGCATTCCCGCAATATTCGAGTCCGCTGTTCCTTACACCCCATTTGTATATAGGGCTTGTGATGCCTCAAAAGCACAAAATTCTAGTGGACCCACCATGTGTGGGAGTTCAGCAAGACTCAAAGTGAGTACATAGGTAAGCCTGTTATGCCTGTCACTGAGTCGGGGGAGCTGAAAGCCCCAAGAGGCCAGGCTTTGAAAACTTGCTTTCCAGAATTTGCATCGAATGCAAAAAGAAGTGGCGTTCTAGGAAACACAGATGAGCAAGGAATGCTATCCTTTCTTACCTTTGTTACTTTCTTGTCAGAGTTACCATTTATCCTGAAAGTGATGATGTAAGAGGAAAGGGAAATACAGGGCAAACCATAATGGCTTTTCCTTTCTGTCTGACCCTCCTCAGTCAGCCAGAGCCAAAAGTAAAGTGCTGCTAGAACACGCACTTATGCAAAAGGGAAAGAGAGCCAGCTGAACTCATTTTGTGCAACATTTTCACTGTTTTTGATAAGAACAAAATACATATGCATGGATGAAGTACAAAACATGAATTGTGTAATTTTGGTGATTCCACACATACGTTCAATGCTCTTATATTTTCATGTAAAACTGGCATTGCACATTATAAAGATAAACAGTAAAATTCATGCTAAAATTTAGATTTTTAATATTTCTTTATTTAATACTGCATGTGACAAATAAGAACATACCATGACACGTTGAAAGACTGAGAAAGACAGGAGAAAACTTTGCAGTTTAGCACCTGTAGCTCCTCCTGATTTTTGAACAAGGAATGCCACACTTTCATTTGTGTAGCTGGCCTAAAGGAAGGTGTGCAGGTGCAGTGCTGGGGCTGGTGCGGCTACATGGTTTTTCAAAATGACTCTGAGTACTTTGACGATTCCTTCTTTTTTCTTAATAATTTCATGTTTCTCCTCCAGATCACTTTGCCCTGCTCTATTTCTATGAGATGGGCCCATTTTTCAAGTGAAAGCATAAGCCCTGAGGAGTAGTTTGTACTTGGTGTCTCCTTGGGCTGATGCAAGGGCTAAGAGCTCAAGTCCCTCTGTTCTTTCCCCAGAGCTGGGCTGCTTCCAGTGCACCTCATGTTCAAGTTTATATTATGGGTCATTAAAAACTTTCTATAAAAAATTTTAAAAGAACAATAGCAATGTAAAAAGTTTTTAAGTAATATAAAAAGGGTAAAAAAAATCATTTGGGTGACTTTTTTTCAAAGGCCTAAAACCACTATCAGATATTAGTATAATTTGGGGCATCATGAATCATCTCTTTTTTTTTTTTTTCCTGCGGTACGCGGTCCTCTCACTGCTGTGGCCTCTCCCGTTTCGGAGCACAGGCTCCGGACACGCAGGCTCAGCAGCCATGGCTCACGGGCCTAGCCGCTCCGCGGCATGTGGGATTTTCCCAGACCGGGACACGAACCTGTGTCCTGTGCATCGGCAGGCGGACTCTCAACCACTGCGCCACCAGGGAAGTCCATGAATCATCTCTTGAATGTATTTTCATGTGTGTAACTGTGGGACTTACTCATCTCAGAGCTGTAATACTTTTTATAACTGTGAGTGGAAGCTGTTCCCTAGGTTTGATTTGTTAGTCTTCTCTTCTGCTGTTAATTTATTGGTTGGGTCTACATATTTTACAAAATTTAGCCCTTGAAAAACAAGCCTTGGCAATTGAGCACCATATACACTTTAACACTTAAGAAATGGCTAGATGTATTTCATTTATATTCTTTATTATTCATTTGACTTACAAAGTATATAGGCATAGAAATTGCCTGTCAGTTTTACTACTGAAAGCTCCAGCTACTCTTACTTAAGATTAAAGTCATTCTTTTTATAATCACTCACTTTCCTCCAGGAAAATTCTCTGTGTGTGGGGGAAATCTTCAGTGGAGAAGGATCCTCTGTGGACTTCCACCCCTTTAACCTAGATTATAGTAGGATGGTAAGTCAGGAAATGACATATCGGGGCAGGAATCAGTTGTGCTCCCTCCCGAGTCTGTTTTAAAGCACTTTCCATTTTAAATATAGCAATAAAATATCAGCCTCGAAATACCTGATAAGGATAAAAGCAATAGATCCAAATCCAATCTAAATCTGATACTGCCAGGAATAAGAATTCACATTGGTTAAGTCAGGACTCATTTATGGAGCCATAAATGGGTGGACCAGCTATAATTTGGGTATTAAACTTGTAAAATATATTGATGGTATGTAAGAGCTAAATAAATAATTTACTACAAGAAAATTGGAAATCTTACATGGTACTTAATTGACCAGTTGGTCTCCCAGATTCTTGATGGTGCCTTGCTTTGCATTTGTGTATTTTTCACAGGCTAGATTTTTCTTTTCCTCACTTCAGTTTAATTTCCCTCTGCAGTGAATGATCACAAGTTAGTGCATTTCTGAAAACACACACAATTTCCATTTAAAATTCTGCCAATCCATTACATGCCTTTGACAATTTCATTTACCTTTTAGGAGGATAAATGTACCACACACTCTGTCTGTTCTGGGATTAGACAAATTTCTTTCTGGCCCAGAAAATTTTCTTCAGTACTCCATCTCAGATCTCTGTTCCATGCACAGAACAGGAGAGGTTTCAATGAGATGCTTTAAAGAATTTACTGTATTCTTTTGTTTGGTATTTTGGGGAAATTCTGAATGGGGAGAAAAAATGACGTTGGAAAGCTCTGTCACTGCCTCCTACACATCTATGAGATGCTAAGTACAACTGGGGAAGGGAAAGGAGAAAGAAATAGGGGAACTCAAACTAAGGCATTGTATTTACCCATGTGTATCCAAAAATACAAGTGGATTTCTTGGACACATTATAAATTTACCTACGAAGAGTAACAGCATCTCATATGTATACAACAATGACAAGTTTCAAAGGGCTTTTTTGTATCTTTGAGCTCTTCAACCCTAGTAATATTTCCCCAGATTAAACAGAACAGGTATTATGACGTCCAGTTTTTCCTCAGATGAGAAAACTGAGGTTTGGGGAAGTTGGGAATTGCACACAATAATTTGTACAGTAAATAATTAGGCTGGAGCCTAGCACCCAATTCTTCCAAATCCCAGATTGGCTCTAGTTTGAAAGGTCATTTTGTGCTTTGAGCTACAAGGAATAGAAAGGCCAACTCAAGCTTAAACAATACAGAGTTACATTGGCTTGTATAATGGGAAGGTCAGAGGCGGTGGGCTTCAGGCTTGGTTCCATCCAAGTTTTGACTCTATTTCTCTGCAGTCCTTCCTCCTCCATGCTCTTCTGGGTGCTGACTTTTGACTTCTGGCTGGCTTTTCTCACGGCTGCACGATGGTGGTCAGTAGCAATGGGGGCAGCGTGCTCCCTAGTTCACTCCTAGCAGGCAGGAGAGTCTGATTTCCCCATTGCTATTTCTTAAAAGCAAGGTAGAACTTTCCTAGCAACTTCCAGAAACCCCTTTCTTTCTCCAGAATGATGGAGCTAGGGTCATGGGATTAGTATGATTGATTTAGTCTAATCAAAGCAATCCCGAGCCACATGGAATATTCAGGAGAAGGGAGCATACCCAGACAAATCAGTGTTCTTACAAGAAGGAAGAAGTGGGAAAGGTTGCTGAGTAGATAATCAACAGAATTCTCTGCAGTTAAAGTGATTCTGGTAGCCAGTGGATATGAGAAAATCTGTGTGTTTGTCATGGACTGAGGCAGCAAAAAGAGATTATTTTATTTGGTCAGAGGGACTGACCAAAAATTAAATTCTGTTGTTTCACTGTCTCTTATGTCTTTCCTTATTTTATTTCCCTAGCAACATCTCTGTTGTCCCCCGTGGCTTCTGCTTGCCCATGTCAAGACCGTGGACGGCTCACAGGCACAATGATTGTGCACCACTCTTAGGAGCCCACTGCTGTGGCGGAGCATCCACTTCCCCAGGGCCCAAACTTAATTCTATGCTGGACCCATTTTAAAAGGGAAAACGTGCAGGGAAGTTAGTCGTATGGAATCCTATGTAATTTTGAGGAAAGGCAGATGAGAGTTCATTGCTTTTCTGTAGTGATGTCTGGCAGTCCAGAATATTCCCAAATGTGCTAAAAGTTAGTTTATCAGCAATGTATTTTTCTTTTTTTAATTTTAATCAGCTTTATTGATGTGTAATTTACATATAATAAAATCCACCCATTTAATTTACTTTTTAAAATTTAATTTATTTCTTTATATAGCAGGTTCTTATTAGTTATCTATTTTATACATATTAGTGTATATATGTCAATCCCGATCTCCCAATTCATCCCACCATTGGTGTCCATACGTTTGTTCTGTACATCTGTGTCTCCATTTCTGCCTTGTAAACTGGTTCACTTGTACCATTTTTCTAGATTCCACATATAAGTGTTAATATATGAAATTTGTTTTTCTCTTTCTGACTTACTTCACTCTGTATGACAGTCTCTAGGTCCATCCACGTCTCTACAAATGACCGAATTCATTCCTTTTTATAGCTGAGTAATATTCCATTGTATATATGTACCACATCTTCTTTATGCATTCATCTGTTGATGGGCATTCAAGTGGCATCCGTGACGTGGCTGTTGTAAATGGTGCTGCAATGAACATTGGGGCGCATGTGTCTTTTTTTTTTTTTAACATCTTTATTGGGGTATAATTGCTTTACAATGGTGTGTTAGTTTCTGCTTTATAACAAAGTGAATCAGTTATACATATACATATGTTCCCATATCTCTTCCCTCTTGTGTCTCCCTCCCTCCCACCCTCCCTATCCCACCCCTCCAGGCGGTCACAAAGCACCGAGCCGATATCCCTGTGCCATGCGGCTGCTTCCCACTAGCTATCTACCTTACGTTTGTTAGTGTATATATGTTCATGCCTCTCTCTCGCCCTGTCACAGCTCACCCTTCCCCCTCCCCATATCCTCAAGTCCGTTCTCCAGTAGGTCTGTGTCTTTATTCCTGTCTTACCCCTAGGTTCTTCATGACTTTTTTTTTCTTAAATTCCATATATATGTGTTAGCATACGGTATTTGTCTTTCTCTTTCTGACTTACTTCACTCTGTATGACAGACTCTAGGTCTATCCACCTCATTACAAATAGCTCAATTTCGTTTCTTTTTATGGCTGAGTAATATTCCATTGTATATATGTGCCACATCTTCTTTATCCATTCATCCGATGATGGGCACTTAGGTTGTTTCCATCTCCGGGCTATTGTAAATAGAGCTGCAATGAACATTGGGGTGCATGACTCTTTTTGAAGTATGGTTTTCTCTGGGTATATGCCCAGTAGTGGGATTGCTGGGTCATATGGTAATTCTATTTTTAGTTTTTTAAGGAACCTCCATACTGTTCTCCATAGTGGCTGCATCAATTTACATTCCCACCAACAGTGCAAGAGGGTTCCCTTTTCTGCACACCCTCTCCAGCATTTGTTGTGTGTAGATTTTCTGATGATGCCCATTCTAACTGGTATAAGGTGATACCTCATTGTAGTTTTGATTTGCATTTCTCTAATAATTAGTGACGTTGAGCAGCTTTTCATGTGCCTCTTGGCTACCTGTATGTCTTTGGAGAAATGTCTATTTAGGTCTTCTGCCCATTTATTGATAGTGTTGTCTTTTTAATATTGAGCTGCATGAGCTGTTTATATATTTTGGAGATTAATCCTTTGTACATTGATTCGTTTGCAAATATTTTCTCCCATTCTGAGGGTTGTCGTTTCATCTTGTTTATAGTTTCCTTTGCTGTGCAAAAGCTTTTAAGTTTCATTAGGTCCCATTTGTTTATTTTTGTTTTTATTTCCATTATTGTAGGAGGTGGGTCAAAAAAGATCTTGCTGTGATTTATGTCAAAGAGTGTTCTTCCTATGTTTTCCTCTAAGAGTTTTATAGTGTCCGGTCTTACATTTAGGTCTTTAATCCATTTTGAGTTTATTATTGGGTATGGTGTTAGGGAGTGTTCTAATTTCATTCTTTTACATGTTTTCCCAGCACCACTTATTGAAGAGACTGTCTTTTCTCCATTGTATATCCTTGTCTCCTTTGTCATAGATTAGTTGATCATAGGTGTGTGGGTTAGCTCTGGGCTTTCTATCCTGTTCCATTGATCTATATTTCTATTTTTGTGCCAGTACCATAATGTTTTTATTACTGTAGCTTTGTAGTATAGTCTGAAGTCAGGGAGTCTGATTCCTCCAGCTCTGTTTTTTTCCTTCAAGATTGCTTTGGTTGGGCTTCCCTGGTGGCACAGTGGTTAAGAATCTGCCTGCCAATGCAGGGGACACGTGTTTGAGCCCTGGTCTGGGAAGATCCCACATGCCACAGAGCTACTAAGCCTGTGCGTCACAACTACTGAGCCTGTGCTCTAGAGCCTGTGAGCCACAACTACTGAAGCCCATGCACCTAGTAGTGCCTGTGCTCTGCAACAAAAGAAGCCACTGCAGTGAGAAGCCCACGCACTGCAACAAAGAGTAGCCCCCGCTCGCCACAACTAGAGAAAGCCCACACACAGCAATGAAGACCCAACACAGCCAAAAATAAAGAAATTTATATATATATATAAAAGACTGCTTTGGCTATTTGGGGTCTTTTGTGTCTCCATACAAATTTTAAGATTTTTTGTTCTAGCTCTGTAAAAAATGCCATTGGTAATTTGATAGAGATTGCACTGAACCTGTAGATTGCTTTGGGTAGTATAGTCATTTTCACAATATTGATTCTTCCAATGCAAGAACATGGTATATCTGTCCATCTGCTTGTATCATCTTTGATTTCTTTCATCAGTGTCTTATAGTTTTCTGAGTACAAGTCTTTTACCTCCTTAGGTAGGATTATTCCTAGGTATTTTATTCTTTTTATTGCAGTGGTGAATGGGATTGTTTCCTTAATTTCTGTTTCTGATCTTCCATTGTTAGTGTATAGGCATGCAAGAGATTTCTGTGCATTAATTTTGTATCCTGCAACTTTACCAAATTCATTGATTAGCTCTAGTAGTTTTCTGGTGGCATCTTTAGGATTATCTATGTTTAGTATCATGTCATCTACAAACAGTGAGGAGTTTTACTTCTGCTTTTCCAATTTGTATTCCTTTTATTTCTTTTTCTTCTCTGATTGCCATGGCTAGGACTTCCAAAACTATGTTGAATAATAGTGGCAAAAGTCGAAATCCTTGTCTTGTTCCTGACCTTAGAGGAAATGCTTTCAGTTTTTCACCATTGAGAATGATGTTTGCTGTGGGTTTGTCGTATATGACCTTTATTATGTTGAGGTAGGTTCCCTCTATGCCCACCTTCTGGAGAGTTTTTATCATAAATGAGCATTGAATTTTGTCAAAAGCTTTATCTGCATCTATTGAGATGATCATATGGTTTTTATTCTTCAGTTTGTTAATATGGTGTATCACATTGATTGATTTGCATATATTGAAGAATCCTTGCATCCCTGGGATAAATCCCACTTGATCATGGTATATGATGCTCTTAATGTGTTGTTGGATTCTGTTTGCTAGTATTTTGTTGAGGATTTTTGCATCTATATTCATCAGTGATATTGGTCTGTAATTTTCTTTTTTTGTAATATCTTTGTTTGGTTTTGGTATCAGGGTGATGGTGGCCTTATAGAATGAGTTTGGGAGTGCTCCTTCCTCTGCAATTTTTTGGAAGAGTTTGAGAATGATGGGTGTTAACTGTTCTCTAAAAGTTTGATAGAATTCACCTGTGAAGCCATCTGGTCCTGGACTTTTGTTTCTTGGAAGATTTTTTTTTTTTTTTTTTTTTTTGCCGTACGTGGGCCTCTCACTGTTGTGGCCTCTACTCTTGCAGAGCACAGGTTGCAGACGCGCAGGCCCAGCGGCCATGGCTCACGGGCCCAGCCACTCCGTGGCATGTGGGATCTTCCCAGACCAGGGCACAAACCCATGTCCCCTGCATCGGCAGGTGGACTCTCAACCACTGCGCCACCAGGAAAGCCCTCTTGGAAGATTTTTAATCACGGTTTCAAATTCATTACTTGTGATTAGTGTTCATATTTTCTGTTTCTTCCTGGTTCAGTCTTGGAAGGTTATACCTTTCTAAGAATTTGTCCATTTCTTCCAGGTTGTCGATTTTATTGGCGTAGAGTTGCTTGTAGTAGTCTCTTAGGATGCTTTGTATTTCTGCAGCGTCTGTTGTAAGTTCTCCTTTTTCATTTCTAATTTTATTGATTTGGGTCGTCTCCCTCTTTTTCTTGATGAGTCTGGCTAATGCTTTATCAATTTTGTTTATCTTCTCAAAGAACCAGCTTTTAGTTTTATTGATCTTTGCTATTGTTTTCTTTGTTTCTATTTCATTTATTTCTGCTCTGATCTTTATGATTTCTTTCCTTCTGCTAACTTTGGGTTTTGTTTGTTCTTCTTTCTCTAGTTCGTTTAGGTGTAAGGTTAGATTGTTTATTTGAGATTTTTCTTGTTTCTTGAGGTAGGCTTGTATAGCTATAAACTTCCCTCTTAGAACTGCTTTTGCTGCATCCCACAGGTTTTGGATTGTCGTGTTTTGTCATTTGTCTCTAGGTATTTTTTTATTTCCTCTTTGATTTCTTCAGTGATCTCTTGGTTATTTAGTAATGTAGTGTTTAGCCTCCAAGTGTTTGTGTTTTTTACATTTTTTCCCCTGTAATTCATTTCTAATCTCATAGCATTGTGGTCAGAAAAGATGCTTGATATGATTTCAATTTTCTTAAATTTACTGAGGCTTGATTTGTGACCCAAGATGTGATCTATCCTGGAGAATGTTCCATGCACACTTGAGAAGAAAGTATAATCTGCTGTTTTTGGATGGAATGTCCTATAAATATCAAGTAAAGCTATCTGGTTTATTGTGTCATTTATAGCTTCTGTTTCCTTATTTATTTTCATTTTGGATGATCTGTCCATTGGTATAAGTGAGGTGTTAAAGTCCCCCACTATTATTGTGTTACTGTCGATTTCCTCTTTTACAGCTGTTAGCAGTTGCCTTATGTATTGAGGTGCTCCTATGTTGGGTGCATATATATTTATAATTGTTATATCTTCTTCTTGGATTGATCCCTTGCTCATTATGTAGTGTCCTTCCTTGTCTCTTGTAACATTCTTTATTTTAAAGTCTATTTTATCTGATATGAGTATTGCTGCTCCAGCTTTGATTTCCATTTGCATGGAATATCTTTTTCCATCCCCTCACTTTCAGTCTGTAGTGTCCCTAGGTGTGAAGTGGGTCTCTTGTAGACAGCATATATATGGGTCTTGTTTTTGTGTCCATTCAGCAAGCCTGTGTCTTTTGGTTGGAGCATTTAATCCATTCACGTTTAAGGTAATTATCAATATGTATGTTCCTATGACTATTTTCTTAATTGTTTTGGGTTTGTTTTTGTAGGTCCTTTTCTTCTCTTGTGTTTCCCACTTAGAGAAGTTCCTTTAGCATTTGTTGTAGAGCTGGTTTGGTGGTGCCGAATTCTCTTAGCTTTTGCTTGTCTGTAAAGCTTTTGATTTCTCCGTCAAATCTGAATGAGATCCTTGCTGGGTAATCTTGGTTGTAGGTTCTTCAGTTTCATCACTTTAAATATGTCCTGCCACTCCCTTCTGGCTTGTAGAGTTTCTGCTGAGAAATCAGCTGTTAACCTTATGGGAATTCCCTTTTTTGTTATTTGTCATTTTTCCCTTGTTGCTTTTTTTGTTTGTTTTTTTTTTTTGCGGTACGCGGGCCTCTCACTGTTGTGGCCTCTCCCGTTGCGGAGCACAGGCTCCGGACGCGCAGGCTCAGCAGCCATGGCTCACGGGCCCAGCCACTCTGCGGCATGTGGAATCTTCCCGGACCGGGGCATGAACCCGTGTCCCCTGCATCGGCAGGCGGACTCTCAGCCACTGCGCCACCAGGGAAGCCCCCTTGTTGCTTTTAATAAATTTTCTTTGTCTGTAATTTTTGTCAGTTTGATTACCGTGTGTCTTGGCGTGTTTCTCCTTGGGTTTATCCTGCCTGGGACTCTGTGCTTCCTGGACTTGGGTGGCTATTTCCTTTCTCATGTTAGGGAAGTTTTTGACTATAATCTCTTCAGATATTTTCTCAGGTCCTTTCTCTCTCTCTTCTCCTTCTGGGACCCCTATAATGCGAATGTTGTTATGCTTAATGTTGTCCCAGAGGTCTCTTAGGCTGTCTCCATTTCTTTTCATTCTTTTTTCTTTATTCTGTTCCGCAGCAGTGAATTCCACCATTCTGTCTTCCAGGTCACTTATGTGTTCTTCTGCCCCAGTTATTCTGCTATTGGTTCCTTCTAGTGTATTTTTCATTTCAGTTATTGTATTGTTCATCTCTGTTTGTTTGTTCTTTAATTCTTCTAGGTCTTTGTTAAACATTTCTTGCATCTTCTTGATCTTTGCTTCCATTCTTTTTCTGAGGTCCTGGATCATCTTCACTACCATTATTCTGAATTCTTTTTCTGGAAGGTTGCCTATCTCCACTTCATTTAGTTGTTTTTCTGGGGTTTTATCTTGTTCCTTGATCTGGTACATAGTCCTCTGCCTTTTCATCTTGTCTGTCGTTCTGTGAATGTGGGTTTTGTTCCACAGGCTGCAGGGTTGTAGTTCTTTTTGCTTCTGCCGTCTGTCCTCTGGTGGATGAGGCTATCTAATAGGTTTGTGCAACCTTCCTGATGGGAGGGACTGGTGGTGGGTAGAGCTGGGTGTTGCTCTGATGGGCAGAGCTCAGTAAAATTTTACTCTGCTTGTCTGCTGATGGGTGGGGCTGAGTTCCCTCTGTTTGGCCTGAGGCGACGCAGCACTGGAGCATACAGGCTCTTTGGTGGGGCTAATGGTGGACTCCGGGAGGGCTCACGTCAAGTAGCACCTCCCAGAACCTCCACTGGCAGTGTCCCTTTCCCCATGGTGAGCCACAGCCACCCCCTGCCTCTGCAGGAGACCCTCCAACACTAGCAAGTACGTCTGGTTCAGTTTCCTATGGGGTCACTCTCCTTCCCCCCTGGGTCCTGATGCACACACAACTTTGCGTGTGCCTTCCAAGAGTGGAGTCTCTTTTTCCCCCAGTCCTGTCAAAGTCCTGCAGTCAAATCCTGCTATGCTTCAAAGTCTGATTCTCTGGGAATTCCTCCTCCTGTTGCTGGACCCCCAGGTTGGGAAGCCTGATGTGGGGCTCAGAACCCTCACTCCAGTAGGTGGACTTCTGTGGTATAATTGTTCTCCAGATTGTGAGTCACCTACCCAGTGGTTATGGGATTCGATTTTATTGTGATTGCGCCCCTCATACCATCTCATTGTGGTTTCTCCTTTGTCTTTGGATGTGGGGTATCTTTTTTGGTGAGTTCCAGTGTCTTCCTGTCGATGATTGTTCAGCAGTTAGTTGTGATTACGGTGCTCTCGCAAGAGGGAGTGAGCACACCTCCTTCTACTCCGCCATCTTGAACCAATCTCCAATCCACCCCAGCAATGTATTTTTCTAATACCAAACTACTGTGCCAGCCACTACCCTGTTCAAGACAGTAGGGCCATATAGTAAACATAATCCTATCTATCTTCCCTGGGAACGACCTTATGTAACAGTACGTACTAGGAGCTTTTATTTTTTGGTCTGGAAGATTCCCTGGTGTTCTGAATATGCTAAGCCTTCCTTACAGTGGGCACCTGCCTCTCACCCTGAAAGTTGGCATTACTGGTTAGCTGTAAAACGAGGCAGGTCACACACACTGGGTCCCCATGAAGCAGACCCTGCTTTACAGGGGATACACACTCAGAGAGCAGTGTTTCAAACAGCACTCACTGGAGTTGCTGAGGACGAGAAGGTCAGGTAGACATTGATAACATCGCATGTTTTCCACTGGAGGAGTCACTGAAGCAAGGGAAAGTACTTTTTCAATAGGCATCGGGCCCAAGTAGGTAATAAAAGCAAAGAACAGAACTTTAAACCCCAAGTGCTTTTTTTTAAATGAATTTTATTTATTTTTTTATACAGCAGGTTCTTATTAGTTATCCATTTTATACATATTAGTATATATATGTCAATTCCAATCTCCCAATTCATCACACCAGCTCCCCCCCACACTTGCCGCTTTCCCTGCTTGGTGTCCATACGTTTGTTCTCTACATCTGTGTCTCTATTTCTGCCCTGCAAACCGGTTCATCTGTACCATTTTTCTAGGTTCCACATATATGCGTTAAACCCCAAGTGCTGTCTTTTTAAATGAGGTTTGAGGCTTAGTTACTCACATGTGACTAGCAGGACTGGTGACATAATTTGCAGGGCCCCGTGCAAGATGAAAATGTGGGTTTCTCATTGGAAATTACTAAGAATTGTAAGACAGTGACAGCAGAGCATCAAATCAAGCATGGAGCCCTTTTAAGTGTGGCCCCTATACGCCCGCACAGGTCTTAGGCCATATAGCCAGCCCTGGTGACTGTATTCTTCAAAGTGACAGAACAAGTTTTCTATCACTATTTACTGTATATACTTCTTAGATCTAAATAATCATTTCTTCCAAAGAGCTCAGAACATGGAAAACTAAACTGCTTGGCTATTAAGAATTGTTGTAATTGGAGGGGCAGAGCTTAGAGAGAGATTTAAGAGAAGTGGAGATTGCATCAATAAAATTGTTTTTCTTCTGGAGTCAGTCTTGGTTTGCTAGGGTCACTCCTGGTCGGATTCTGCTTTAATCCTTGAATGGCTTTAGGTGAATTGCTTAAGACTCAATGTCTTAGTCCCATTTTCTGTAAACTGGGAAGAATTCTAGTAGCTACCTTATTGGTCTCCTGTCAGGATTTAATGCAATATTGAAAGTAAAGTGCTTAGCATAATGCCTGGCTCATAGTAATTGCTCAATAAATATTAGCAGTTGCTATGATAATTATTCCCAGTTCCCAGAGAGAAGGGATGGTTGAGGACTGGGAATCCTCCAAAGATGTCTTAAGGTTAACAGGCTCAAGCTGTGTTGTCTTTTCTGAGCCTAGTTACCACCAGAAAAAATTTAAGTGTTTTTTTTCTCTAATAATATTGCTTTTTAATTGTAGAAAATTTAGAAAAAAAAATTTAATGATATTTACTCATGGATTGATCATTCAGAGATAACAACTGTGAGTATTTAATATATTTTTACATATATATTGTATATATATGTATAAAAATTGAATTCTAGTGTATATAGTTTTAATTTATTTATTTATTTATTTTCGGCTGTGTTGGGTCTTCATTGCTGCGTGCAGGCTTTCTCTAGTTGCGGTGACCAGGGGCTACTTTTCATTGCAGTGCGCGGGCTTCTCATTGCAGTGGCTTCTCTTGTTGTGGAGCACGGGCTCTAGGCGCGCGGGCTTCAGTAGTTGTGGCACAGGGCTCAGTAGTTGTGGCTCGCAGGCTCAGTAGTTGTGGCGCACGGGCTTTGTTGCTCCGCGGCATGTGGGATCTTCCCGGACCAGGGCTCGAACCCGTGTCCCCTGCATTGACAGGCTGATTCTTAACCAGTGCGCCACCAGGGAAGTCCCTATATACAGTTTTATATCCTGCTTTTCACCTCCTGACTCACAGTGAGTATCACCTCATAACATTGTGACTATCACCTCATGTTATTAAGTGGTGTTCAAAACACTTTCATGACAGCTTCATCCAGTATTGGGCAGGTATTCCACAATTTATTTGTTTCCCTATCTTTTGAACTTAAGTTGTTTCCAACTTTTCACTATTATACATTATGCTGCTATGAATGACCATGTGCATGTATACCTGGTCACCTCTCTGGTATACATCTGATATAGAGAAGTGTTCTCTTTTATAGAAGGGTAAGGAGCAGGGACAAATTTGAGCCTCTTGATATGTACTTCCAAAAAGATTATGCTAGTTTCTCTCCCACTGGGTGAGGATGGGAGGTTCTACCTCCTGAAACCTTTACCAGCATCAAGTATATGCATAGCTGCAAACCTTTTACCATTTTATAGGCAAAAAACTGATTGTCAGGCTTATAATAATTTGTTTGCTTTGATCAGTAGTAAGGTTGCACATGTTTTTATCTTTATTGAGTATTTGTCTTACTTTTTGTGAATCTTAAGTTTATGACTTCGTCAGTTTTTCTACTGGGAAGTTTGATTTGTGCCCTATATTATTCCCAACAACGTACCCCAAATTCTTGCATCTTCCTCTAATAATCTCATACATCAGGTAGTTTTCTGTAAGAATGTATTTTTATTTCTAAAAACACAGAGGACTGTGGACGGCACCTCTCTCTTTCTCCGGTTCTCTCCCCACCTCACCCTTTGTCTGTCTCGGTCTCTCTCACACACCACACACTCACACTCTCTTTAACCTCAACAAATTGTTGTGCATGTTGGAGGGTATACATTAGTTTATTACTTTCAACTGATTTTCGTTTTACAACATCTGGTTGTAACCACAAATATGGTTAAAACAACTAATTGGAAGAAGATTGGAGGCAATCAATGACAAGTTTAAATTAAATAATGTGTTCCCTTTAAATACAAATATATTACTTTTAAGCATACTTTATGACTGGAATTAAGCATTAGAAAACAGAAGTCCTGCTGGGCCCTTTGGAATCAACAGACAGACTCACTGTGATTAAGACAGAGGCCCAGAGATGCAGTCAGGAGAAGTCCTTAAAACAGCTCTTTCTCCCAGGTACACGGGTAGGCCCTATCAGTCTTAAACTAAATGCTGCCTATCGAATTGGCAAAGAATTACAGCCACTCTAATGCTAGTAAGGAGAAATAGGCATTCTCATATTCTACTAGTGAAGTGTAAATTGAGACTGTCATCTGGATGGTATTGAACCCCCTGTGTATCATGGATGAATGTACAGTTAGGTGCAACTAACAGAAAACTTAGACAAAAATGACTTAAATAAGAAGGAAACTTATTATTTCACATAACAACATGTCCAGAGGAAAGAGAGTTCCAAGGCTGGTTAATTGACTGACTCAGTGGTCACCAGGATCCAATGTCCTTTCCATCTTTCTGCTCTGCCATCTCCAACATGTTTGGGTTGTCTTTGTGACTAAGTCCTCATAGTTGCAGGATGGCTGCAGCAGCTCCAGGCATCACAGACTCATTCAACAAAGTACAAAAGCTGGGAGAAAGAACGTCCCTTTCTTATGTTGCTACTTAAGAGGAAGAAAATTTCCAGAAGCCCCTCTGTCTACCCCACTGTGCAATTTTCCTTCATGTGGTTCATTGGCTACAATCATATCACTTGCCTATTCTGAACTCTGTCATTGGCAAGGAGAATGAAATTACACAGTTGACTTGGGGCTGGCTCTTAAGCACAGACCCTCTCAATATCTGAATCAGATGTAAGGTCAGTTAACAGGGAGGAAATTGGTGAATTCTTACTGTCTAGGCATCAGTAGGTTCTGCCATCTTGGCTAAGGTAGTACTTTCCAGTGATTTCCACATGTAGAAAATTATAATACCTGAATGCCACATCGGAGGAAATTGGAGGGAATTGGGGAGCCTCTATGGGGCTTGGTGAATATAATCACTACTTATGTTATATAATTATGATAAGAAAAATAATTAAAAATACTAAGGAAGATATTAAACATTGAATTTGTATAACACTTCCAAATAAAACCTTTTCAAGTTTTAAAATGAGAAACTTGAGCTTGCTTCTCTAGACATATTTTTTTCCATATCGGGTTTCATGTTTGAAATGGCTACATTCAACTCCTAATCAAGACTTTTAAAGACTCCCTATAGCCACCAGAGAAAAACTTGATTCTCAAAATAGGTGATAAAAAAATTTTAAACCACTTTTACAACCATTCAGAAATTTCTACAGTTGCAAATCTATTAAAAATTTAATAGGTCTTCCTTTTCTTTCACTGACAAATATAATGTTGAAAATTCTGTTATTAATGCAACTGAGTTTCAATCTCGTTTGAACTTTTTCATAGCAAGTCTTTCAAAGTGACAGCAAAGTTCTCATGTCCGCATGCAGTGTTAGAGCATACATCAGTACCTAGCCTAGAAGCTAGGGCATCTCAGCTGCACACAGAGGTATATGGTATATGTGAAGAAAATGGTTCCCTGATGTATACACTGCTGGTGAGAATGTAAATTGGTACAGCCATTGTAAAAAACAGTATGGATTTGATTTGTGGTGGTTAAAAACAAAATTCAACTGAGTAATTTTAAAGATCTTACTGGCTTTATTCAGCAATTCATAAACAGGGCAGCATCCAGTCTAGCAGATAGAAAGGAGCTTCGAAGAGCTATACAAGGCAAGGAAGGGTTTTATAGGCAGAAGGGAGCAGGAACAAGGAAGTTGTACTGGGCAAAACAATGGATAGGTTAATGCAATAACTTTCCTTGTGGGGGATGGCAGGGGTCTATCAAGCAGATTACCTAACAAATGCTGCTCAGGTGATTCCTGATTGACTGGTTAAGATTCCATTTCTGGGAGAGCTGAAACTATAATGAGGTCTTGGTTTGGTGATGCGAGGCTTAGCATAAGTTACTCCATTTAGGGCCTATTTCCTTGTTTTTAACATGGTGAAGCTGAGACTTGTATCCAAGTATTTTGACTCTAAACACTGTCCTCTTCTTGCCCCAATACAAGAACTCCTTGTCATTTCACATTACTCATCCTCAGCAGATCAGAGTCAATCTCATTCTTATAGACTTTAATGATGTTCATTCCTGGTTCATAAAAAGTGGGGGAGTTTGGGATTAGCAGATGCAAACTAGTATATATAGGATGGATAAGCAACAAGGTCCTACTGTATAGCACAGGGAACCATATTCAGTATTCTGTGGTAAACCATAATGGAAAAGAATATGAAAAATGTATATCTATAACTGAATCATTTTGCTGTACAGCAGAAATTAACACAACATTGTAAATCAACTAGACTTCAATAAAATCTTTTCCTCACCTCAACTTCATGAAGTAATTACTCATTTAGCCCCATTTTTTGGGTAAGGAAAATTGAGGCACAAGGTATTAAGTAACTGTCCCAAGATAAAATAATAAAACGACTAGGGGACTTCCCTGGTGGCACAGTGGATAAGACTCTGTGCTCCCAATGCAGGGGGCCTGGGTTCGATCCCTGATCAGGAAACTAGATCCCACACGCATGCCTACAGCTAGGAATTCACATGCCCCACAGCTAAGGAGCTGGTGGTGAGCTGCAAGTAAAAAGCCCGCCTGCTGCAACCAAGACCCAGCGCAACCAAAAAAAAAAAACAAAAAAACAAAAAACCAATAAGTGGTTAAACAGAGGTTTTAAGCCCAGATGGTATGACTGCAGAATTGATGGGCCTAACTCCAATACCATGTTGACTTTAAATAAAGAGATCCCTGATAACCTACTTCCTTTTTGTACAATTCCTTTATTCTGTCTCTCCAAATAAATCCAGCTGCTTTTGTAGTTTTCCCCAGGTCTTACCATCCAGTTCATCTCTTTTTTTCCCATTAGCCAGACTTCAGCAATAAACACAGGCAGGAGCCTTTTTGTACATTGTTTGATTCCTGGGTTATTACTTACACTGTGGTAAAACTGTTATACCTAATTTGGGAGTAGAACTCCCTCAGGAAGTTTTTCCAGGTCCTACCTCTTTAAAACTAGCAGGCATTTCCCTTCTATACTCTGCTCCTATTCCCTCCAGGCAACATTAGATAAAGACTCTACCAGGACTTCCCTGGTGGCGCAATGGTTAAGAATCTGCCTGCCAGTGCAAGGGACAGGGGTTCGAGCCCTGGTCCGGGAAGATCCCACAAACCACGGAGCAACTACTGAGCACCACAACTACTGAGCCTGTGCTCTAGAACCACAACTACTGAGCCCGTGTGCCACAACTACAGAAGCCCGCGTGCCTAGAGCCCGTGCTCCGCAACAAGAGAAGCCACCCAGTGGGAAGCCCGCGCACTGCAACGAAGAGTAGCCCCCGCTTACCGCAACTAGAGAAAGCCTGTGTGCAGCAACGAAGACCCAACGCAGCCTAAATTAATTAATTCAAAAAAAGACTCTGCCAGACGTTTTTCTTGAACCTGCTCTAAAATTTCCCAATATAATGAGTACAAAAGATTTTTCCATTATTTTGAATAATTTTCAGGTTAATTTACATGGACTAATCAAAAGAAAATAACATCAAACTAAAGTCAAATTTTCAAGTGAACCTCTTTCAAAAACATGGAATTCAAGGACGCTGAAAGGAATGGGATTAAGCCCATCAGACTGCAAGGCTAAGAAAAAGTGCTTTCATCATTATTTCTACAAATCCAGAGCAGTTCTGGGCATGAGATTGGGGAACAGACACAGGGACTGACCCATCCAACAGGACACCTGTTTTTTCCCTGGAATGAAACTTTGCTAATTTGTTCTGAACCGTCCCTAGCTACCGGCATTGTCTGTGTCCACTTAGACATCTCCTTCTCTCTAGGGAGCCTTCCCTGATGCCCCCAAATTTGGATTATGTGTCCCATCATGCCTCTTCCGCCATCTCGTACTTGCCCATTCTGCCTAACAGCGTGGCCTCCATCCTCACCCACACTGCAGGTCCTTTTGAGGAATGACCTTGTCTTGCCCTTCACTGGATCTTAGTCCTACCTACTAAAGGGACTCATTTACAGATGCTCAATAAACATTTAGTAAATGAATGAGTGAGTCCCTGTTGGTTGGAGACACTTTTTTTGTTTACTTTTTCATTTCTATAAAAAGGCAACCTGACTTTCCTATGTTGGTGAACATAATTAGAGTGGGTTTTTGTTTCCTGACTTCTCTCCTTTAATTATGTGGATCATGAAAAATCACAAAGTCCTATTAAAAATGAACTGGTTCGGAACACCCCTCCCCATTATTAGCAGCTCCCAAGGATTCCACAGAGTGCTTTCGAGTTGCTCCCCTTTCTTCATTGGTATTTCCAGAGCCTGGGCCCAGAAGAACGTCATCGAAGAGAGAAAAAAATGGCGTGCTGCTGGACTGCTCTTTCCAGGCGGCTCCCAGCCAAGCCTTTTTCTCCTACAGTTTCCCAGTGATCCAGCTGGTGACGGCTTCCTGCCCGCCTGCTAGGCTAGCCTGGGGTCGGGGTTGGAGGGCTGATTGTTTTACTGTTCTTCAGTAATCATGCAGATTAACAGCAGTGTGTTCAGTAGCTTGAGGCCTCCCTTAAATTGAGAAGGCTGGGGCCACACATTCCACAAGCGTTTGGAAACATCTCCCCCTTGGAGTCCTTATTACGAGAATGTGACTGTGGCTCTGGGCTAGACGAGGAATAAAGCAATGGTTTTGATGTCTTTTGTTTCATGCAGCCCATAAAAAGGTAGCCTTGCATCCCCAAACGCCCTTGGTTTGGGCGAGCAGACCCTCTGCCGTGAAGCCCTGAACTTTCTCTCTCACCACCCTCCCTGTTGCCTGCAGCGGGATGTCTTGCCTATCACTTTTCACTTTACACGGCAGGTAGCATCCTCACAACGCCCACACCCACCCAGTTGCTCTGAGACCCTGACTCGGGCCGCTAAAGAGTATTGTCTCCATTTGGTCTTTCTTAGAACTGTACACAGTTCATCGGCCTGCTACCACCTTCCTTCCATTAAGTAGCTACGGCCGAATTGTGATATCGTTTTCTTTTTTTTTTAAAATTAATTCTTTCTCTCACCAAGTTTTTTTTTTAAATTTATTAATTAATTTATTTTTGGCTGTGTTGGGTCTTCGTTCCTGTGCGAGGGCTTTCTTAAGTTGCGGCGAGCGGGGGCTACTCTTTGTTGCAGTGCGTGGGCTTCTCACTATGGGCTTCTCACTATCGCGGGCTCTCTTGTTGCAGAGCACACGCTCCAGATGCGCAGGCTTAGTAGTTGTGGCTCACAGGCCCAGTTGCTTCACGGCACGTGGGATCCTCCCAGACCAGGGCTCGAACCTGTGTCCCCTGCATTGGCAGGCAGATTCTCAACCGCTGCGCCACCAGGGAAGCCCCTGTGATACCGTTTTCTTTTCTGCCTCAGAGGTGATTTCAGGGAATACGTGGAAATCTAAATCTGCTGGTCAACAGGCAAGAGCTGGGTACTAGAGGCCCTGTGGTTGGTGGGGTATTTGTTTCTTTTTCATTCTGATTAAGCCCCTGGAGACTCATAGTCCAAACATGAAGGACAAACGGATTTTAAATTAGTTCTTCAGATCCAAAAACTCTGGGCTGCGAGTACAAAGAGGTTAATGGTCTTATAGGCATTTTTACTTGCGTCTCAGTTTTACAGCTTTGACTCCTTATATGAGCCAATGCGGGCTTCTCTTTGGCCAGAGATGTGAGAGAACTAAATCCAGGAATGATAGATATAGTTTAAGGAAAGACAGGTAACCTGAAGAAAGACTATGAGGCTGTTTGACTTCTCTCCATCCCAGCAAGCCTGCCCTCAGTAGGGCAGAGGAAGACATGTGAAAGCCCCCTGTATCGGTCTGTAAGTGTCTAGACAGCACAGAATCAAGGGCAGGGAGTCAACCTTCCTCCCTGTTCTGAGATATTCACCCAGGGGTGATGGCCCTGTTGCTTTTTTTTTTTTTAATTTTCTGAAGAGTGGACATTTGTTAAATAAGGAAAAAGTCCACTTGCAGATCTTTGTGCAATATGCGATTATTCATTCAACACTGGAAATGGTGGAAGTCACACGTAAACAGCATATATGAACAGCTAAGCATGAGATGTGTGATTTCCTCAACTAGTACCAAAGAAAGTGATAAAATAACAGATACTTGATTAAGAGAAACTCAAATGAAGAAGATAAATAACCATGGCTGAAGTTGTAGTGGTCTTCGCTGTATATCACAATCATTCTTTCAGCTCAGATGAAGGTTTGAACATACAACTACCAGAAGTATTTTCTGATTCCAAAATTGAAAGCAAATTTTCAAGTGCCAGGATGAAATCTCCTGCGGTAATATGTAATGTAGTAGCTCCATTTACTATTACAGAGATCAGTAAATCTGTCGCTGTTTTTAATGGAAATGTGTCTTAATGTGAGTGTGCTTTTTCTTTTATCTCTCTGATGGGAAAATGGCCCTGAATCAGCATAAAATAGCCCTGCTGAGCACATTTCACACCTCTGCACAAGGCCCTTGGGATTCTGTGGGAAGAGTCCGCTTGCTTGGGTTGAAAGAGACTTGATTTGGAAAGGGGGAGGGGGATTGGTGAAGGCAGGAGGTACTTCCATTCAATTAAGGCCACAGATAACTGTTGTCCTTCTGCCACCTTCCTCTAGATCATGGGGGCAGCAGTGGGTTAAAGGCGCTGTTGAGTTGGTGGAGGTAAAGAAAATAAAGTCCGTGAAGTCGAAGACTGAGTGCTAAGTGGAAAAGTTTTACCACCAAGCAGGGAATCTGTGTGTAGGCTGTGGGGTATGAGGTGTGAGGAGTGGGGAGAAATGGGGTAGGTCCTTCAAAGCCAAAACACCATAAACTTCTCTGAGTTATATTAGAAAGCAAAGTCTCTGAGTGTGGTTGGAGGGCTGCTAATGTATGACCTGGTCAGTGGGCTGGCCGGACGTGGTCAGCTGCACATGTAGGGCCTCTGTCTTGAGGTATGGAGATTGGGATATGAGACACAGTGTCCAGCTGCCCCTGTTTGGCACGTGACACCCGGGTCAGGATTGCATGGTCCCATCAGCTCAGCAAGCTCATGGCCAGGTCAAGGTTTGTCAGTGGCCAAAGTAGTGGGAGATGAAGAGAGGGTCCTTCTCATATGTCGCTTTGGTTTATGATACTCCCTTGGCCATTTCTACATTGAGTCGCAAAGGAGTCAGGAACAAGCTGTTTGATCTGGGCAATTTGCTTACCTTCTCTGAGCCTCAGGTTGCTCCCTGCTGATGACCCTCACCTCCCTTTATGCCCACCCCCAACCTCCAACCTCAAAGTGCGATTCCTTATTCTTGCATTTCTTCCCATATACTACTAACTCCTCCAAACACTGAATAACTCATTAAACTGGCTAATTTAAAAGGTGATCAACTGAAAAGTCAAGATGAGGATTAGGGAGCCACCTAGCAGCCCCAAAGTTGTTAATGTCTTCATATTGGAAAAAAACCATTTATGCTTTACAGAAGAAGAAAAAATGCATTAAACTCTGTGATCTAGAACATTTATAACACATCTGACCCCAAATTGCAAAACCCACTTAAATCTCATAGCACCCTGAGATTTAGCCAACACCAGTGAAGAATATAGCTAAGAGATTGTGTTTCTTCTTTGACCTGAAGTTTTTTTCCTTTCAAATATGGTCTTGATAAATGATTTCCCATATATCTTCTTCCTTTCTCTGTTACCTAAAACCTTGAAACTTGATTTGCTATCCCCTGAGCAATGCTGATTTGCAACTTGACTAGATGAGATGGGGGAGGAGGGATTTGCAGACACAAAACAACCCTGCTTTTCCCATTTCAGGGGCCAGAGAGAGGCCATCTCTGAGTGGGGCTTTGCTGGGTGTTACTCAAGGTAAGGATCTTGTGGATGGTATTCCCAGTCCCCACCTGGGTGAATTACCCCAGGGAACCTTAGGCAGCCCACTGCTAATGCAAAAATGTGGGTCTGCTCTGCAGAGTGGTGGTGTTAATGCCCACAGGACTCTGGCTGCAGTGTTAAGTCATTGGATGAGAAAGCTGTACAGAGTGGCCTTCAGGCCTCCCAGGTAGAGCACAGGCCAGTTCTCTCTGTATGCATCAATGGTGAACTAATAGAAATGCGTTTAAAAAAGCACGAAAGAGACATTAACTTTTTCATAGAGGGTGGATTTTCGTCCTAGTGCTAAAAACACATTATTCTTTAATTGTCTTATTTATGTTTCTATAATACCTATCATCTACCTTCTCCATCATTTCTTCTTTCTTGTATTCCTACCTCCAGTCCTGCATCTGGGCATCCTGAGACAAAATTGTGGTGTAAGCAGAGCTTGCCTGTGGCAGCTCCAGGACCCTGGAGTGCTGCCCTTCATCCCCCTGCGCCCCACCCGCAGGGCCCAGGAAACACCCTTAGTGACTTGCTCTCCAGCAGGTGTCAGAACCCAGGCTGGGGGTTAACCACCAGCTTCCACTCCAACTTCTGTCCTTTACTACAGAGTCTCCAAAACCACTCTCTGCCTTGGTCTCTCCATATATATATATATATATATAAAGTGATAATAATCCTCACTCTATCAGTAGGGTGTTTTCAGCAGTGAATAACAGAAAATCCAAGTCAAATTGTCTTCAACATTCAATGCTTACTGACTCCTAGACAGGATGCTAGGGACGGGTTAACCCAGTGGTCCCATCTTCCTTTCCCAGCATCTCCTGCCCTCCTTCCCATGTCAACCACACCCTTCAGATAATCCAGAAGAGGTGGCAGCAATCCCCAGCCTGACAAGGGGGCATGGAAGCACCCAGTAGAGAGAGACAGGGTTGCCTCTGGAAGCTGTCCTGAAAGAGTAAGGTGAGCAAGAAATTGCCCAGCAGCCTGGAAAACCTGTTCTTGAATCCTAGTAACCTGAATTGAGTCACAGGGGAGTGGGATCACCCTTAGACCAACAGGGCTCACCTCTGGAGCCAGGGCAGGTAAGCTTCCCTGAGGGCACCGGTGCTGTCAGGTGAGGGAAGTGTGCTGCAGCACAATCTGAACTCCCATTAGAAAGGGGAGGGGGTAAAGGAGGCCAGGGGAGCATCTGACATTGTCTGCTACGTGTGCTTCTCTGGATTGTCTGAGGCCCAAAATAAAAAGGAAAAAAGGGATGAAAACACACTGGAGCCTGAAAATATTAAGTTAATATAAAGTACAGTTAAAAAGTTAATGCTGCCAGGCTGTAGATGACGTTGTTTGGGGAGAATCCACCCTAATAGGAGATTTTGACCTATAAAGGTCCCAGTCTTTACTGATGAGAGTTAGTGCCCTACAGTCACTGGCATATATTTGCGGTGTGAGGTGGACTTCCAATATCTGGCTGTCACAGCTTGCAAAAGAACCTAGGGCCAGCCTGGCTTCCCTTGGCATTCTGGAGTATGTCCACACCGCAGCATAGGAGCTGAATGGCTGTGCCTTCTGTGGGATAACCACTGTAACCAAAAATGATGCTCATTTTAGAGGAGGCAGGTGCTGATGTACTCATTAACACCCAGAGCTGAAGATGCACCTTGAGGCTAAAATTCTAAAACTTGTCCAGAGACGTCAGGTTGTGTCACTTTGGGTTCTCTCAGAGGAAAGAATGCAGAGTAAGCCAGCACTCATTCCTGTTGATGGGTGGTCTTCTTCCAGAAACCACAGATGGCCTGGCCCCACCCCAGGAGTTTCTGATCCAGGAAGTCCAATTTGCGCCTTGCCCAGGTTTCCAGGTGATGCCGATGCTCCTGGTCCAGGGACCACAGTTAGCAAACCACTGACCTAGGGGATGAACAGTGGACTGTGATTTGTAGCAAAGCAAAAACAGCAGCTATGCAAACTCAGTTGTCTTCCTCCCTACTCTGGCTTTGTTCATTTATTCTCAGTATGCTCCCCCATTCATTGAAGTGTCCTAGGTCATTCATTCATGGAAGGAACCCCATTTTTGCTCGATAGTCTGGAGCTCCTTGTGGGAGAGTGGTAGGTTTGTAGTTTGTCAGCTATGAGGAGCTCAAGATGTTGCCCCCATGGCTGTTTATAATGTACAAGAGAAGAATCAAGTTCCTAGAGGTGCTGCCCTCTCTGCACTGATATTCAACACTGGAAAGCACAAGGAAGTTCAGAGCAGAAACCCTACACAGTGGCTCTGGAGAACTTTTAACTAATGGGCACTTGTAAATCTAACAGGATTTCCTACCGGTGTGAATGTCTTGGGTAACATGCTCATTAAACTGTCAGCCAGCAGAGAGGTGTTGCTCCTGGGAAGAGGGTCACAGCATCCTGGGGAGGAAAGAAGCCTCCCCAGGCCACCAGTGTCCTTCCCTCCCCCAATCACTCACCACCCACTCCAGACTCAAACCCTCTTTCAAAAGCCCTTCAGAGAGTTTTACAACTCTGCACCAGTTCCATCAGGAAATTCTTCTTTTTCTCCAATCCAAAATATGTATTCACTTTAAATTTGATCTTTCTTCTTGTTGGAGATCTCTTCTATGGAAATTGAGAATGGCTAGCCACTGTCCATGGTAGAATAGTACTTCTATACTTAAAATCACTAATAAAACCATTTTGTTTCAATACTGAAAAAATCAATATTTATTTTTACTCAAATAACACTTGCACAATGGTAAAAAACATTTATATAGCACAAGATGGTATACAATGAAAAGTGAGTTTCCCTCCCATCTCTGGTCCCTGGGCTGATTGCCTAGAATTAACCTCCAACACCACTTTAATGTATACCTACCAGAAGTTTCCAAACATGTATTTGTGTACACACAAACACTCACATTTTTTTTTAGCTTAATGATACATCTTGGAGTCACTTCACATTAGCACATATACTTCTTTGTAAGAATATACTGTAAATTATTTAATTAGTTCTCTGTTTATGATCTTTTGGCTGTTTGCAGTTTTGAACTTCTAGACAATGTTGTAGATGCATCTTTGGTTATACTGGAAAATGTAAGATTTCCTAAAGCAGAGTTGCTGGGCTAAAAGTTTTGTGTATTTTTAATTTTGGCAGATTTGGTAGAGGTTACACCAATTTTTACTCACTTCAACAATGTTCAAAAGTTTCATTGTTTTGCTATATACTAAACAATGTGTTAAAAAACTTAAAATTTTTTTACCTGATAGGCAAAAATAATGCTATTTCAGACCTATAATTCACATCTCTGTCATTATGAGTATCACTGAACACCTTTTCATATGTGTAAGAACCATTTGCATTTCTTTTTCTTTGAAGTTTTGTTTATATTCTTTTACTTATTTTTTTATTGGTTGTTGACATTTTTCTTATAGTTTTGTAGGCTATCTTTATATATCAGGAATTAGCCTTTGTCATACAAATTTTAAGTATTTTTTCCCAATTTGTCATTTCTCTTTTGCTTAAGTTTTGATTTAGTTTAAGGTGTTTTATGCCATGGAGCAATTTCTTATTTTCATGTAGTTAAATGTAATCATGTTTTTTATTAGTGACTTCTGGGTTTTATGTGATGCTTAAAAAAGAAAGGGCTTCCCCACTCCAAGATCTTTTTTTTTTTAAAGTTCTTCCTTGTTTTCTTCTAGTAATTTTGTGGTCTAATATTTATTTTAGTATAAGGAGAGAGGTCTGGATCTGGCTTTGTTTTGCTTCCTGATGGCTCCCCACTTTTTCCAACATGACTTACTGAATAATCTATTTTTAATTTATTGGTATGCAGTGTCACTGTGATGATAACCTAAATTCCCATTTGAACTTGAGAATCTTATCTGTGCAATCTGTATTCATTCCATTGATTTGTATTTCCATTTGCCAGAATCTCATTATAAGATATAGTCAACTTTGTAATGCATTTTAATATCTAGTAGGACTAGTATCCTCCATTACTCTTCTTTTTCAGAATGTTCTAGCTATACTTACTTATTCACTTTTTCATAGAAACTTGAAAATTAAGTCTGTATGAAATTGAATATTATCTTGTTGGTATTTCTATTGAGACTGCATTAAATTAGGTTAATTTAGGGAGATATTAAGTCTTCCCACTCAATAAAAGCATTTACATTTCCATTTATTCAAGTTTTCTTTCATATCCCTTAGTTAAGGTTTTATTCATCTATAACTTGAACATTTTTGTTGAGTTCATTTCTACATATTTTTTGGTTCTTTATTATAAATGGATATTATTTTCCATTTGGTTTTCTAATTCATGTATATTTTTGTATCTTATTTTCATATCCATCAATTTTCTGATTTCTTTTAGTCTATTATCATTTTCAATGGAGTATCTTTTTATACTCTGCAAATAATAATTTTACTTACTCTTTCCCTATGTTTTCACTTTTTAATTTCTTTCTCCTGTTCTATTGGAATGATTTGTACGTCTAGAACATTGTCAAATTTCAGTGAGGTTAGTGGATATCCTGGTCTTCTGATTTGAATAGGAAGGCTTCTAGGGTTTCCCCAGGCAATCAGTATGATTCATGCTTTGGTTAATGATCTTGTTATTTTATTGAGTTAAGATATTAGGGAAGCATCCATCAATAATATTTTGTTAAAATTGTATAAAAATAAAAAATGAATGTCAGGTAATTCCATGATTCAGCATCTGTGGAAGTGATTACAACATTTCTCTTTTGATCTTTTAATATGGTGAATGATAGTAATAGCTTTCTCCACTATTAAATAATAAATTGCTAGTATTTATTCAGTATTTAGTATGTGCCAGGGGCTGTTCTAAGCACTTTACATGTATTAATTCACTGAATCCTCTCAATACACTATAATTAGTGAGAAAACTATGGCATAGAGGAGTTAAATAATTATGTGTCCAAAGTCCTATACCTGATGAGTAACAGAGCTGGCAACTGAATATAGGCATTTGACTCCTGAATCTATGTTCTGGACAGCTATGCTCAGCAGTCATCTTTGAATTTCTGGTCAGGAGGTAGCATTCTCTCAATGTCCTGCAGGCTTCTGCCTGCTAAAATTTTATTTAGTTTTTTTTTCCCCTCGATATTAATAGATTAGTTTGGACTGTAGTTGTCCTTTTTGTATGTGCATATTGTCTTTGTCAGGTTTTGGAATTGATATCTCGCTAGCTTCAAAAATTAATTTGGAGGTTTTTCTTCTTTTGCTGTGGACTGAAACAATTTAAGTAGTCCTGGAATTATCTTTTCTGTAAAGGTTTAGTAGAAAACATTCTTTACACCTATGAAAGTGTCTGATTCTGTTGCTGGGGAAGGGAATGAATTTTTGATAATTTTGTTTTCTATGGTAATTAGTCACTTAGATTTTCTACAACTCCTATGGTTGGTTTTAGTCATTTATATTTTTCTGAAAACCATCCATTTCATCCAGATTTTCAGCTCTGTTTCAGTAGGTCTGAGCAAAGGAGTGTCTCAGAATTTAAAAAAATTGGTGTATATCTATTAGTTCCCCACTTACTATTTTCATTTTGTATTGTTCACTTTTCCCTTAATTATATTAAACAAGAGATTTATTCTTTTGTTTTGTTTGTTTTCAGGGAATTAGCTCTTGGATTTATTTGTTGGTTCTCTTATAACTTTTCCCTCTTTATCTGTGGTTACTTCTAATTTTATATAATTTTGTTCCACTTTTTTACTTGACTAACTTGGCTCATGATTAGTTTTTCTATTTTATTGTTTTCTTTGCTTTACTTTTACTTCTTCCAAGAACCACCTCTTGAATCTATTTATTAGCTCCACTATTTTTTTAAATTAATTAATTTATTTTATTTTATTTTTTGGCTGTGTTGGTTGTTGTTGCTGTGTGCGGGCTTTCTCTAGTTGTGGCGAGCGGGGGCTACTCTTTGCTGCAGTGCACGGGCCTCTCATTGCTGTGGCTTCTCTTGTTGTGGAGCACGGGTTCTAGGTGCGCAGACTTCAGTAGTTGTGGCATGTGGGCTCAGTATTTGTGGCTCATGGGCTCTAGCGTGCAGGCTCAGCAGTTGTAGCACACGAGCTTAGTTGCTCCGCAGCATGTGGGGTCTTCCTGGGCCAGAGCTTGAACCCGTGAGCTCTCCCAGAGTCCGCCATTAGCCCCACCAAAGAGCCTATCGTCTTATTTTATGATTCATTATTTTGCTCTTTCTTTTTTATCTTTTCCTGTATGGCCTAGGCTTTCTTGTTTATGCTCTATGCTGAGTGAATGTACTTGCCTTCTAGTAATTTTGAAGACTGACATTCTGATTTTTGTTATTCTAATGATACCCCAGTAACTTTTAATAATATATTGAAAACTTTCTTGATTTGTCAGCTTCAAACAATATATTTTAACAGCCTGCTGTAAAAATGAGGAAATTAGCAAGACTTCCTCTTGCCCTCCATACCTTCCTGCCCTTGAGTATTAGCTCCCCTCCCCCATTATACTACAACACTACCATTAGTTTAGTTCTTCTTGGCACTAATCACAATGTATAATTACACTATTTATTAATGTTTGTTCTTCAAGTCCCTCAGTGGACTATAAAACACTTGAGGCCAATGGCTTTTTATGCTTTTGCGTGATCCAGAAAGGTGACACAATTGCAGAATAAGAGCCAGCATTATGAGACCTTTGGGATCACCTCACCCAAGTTTCTCACTTTACAAGTGAAGAAACCAAGCCCCAGGTGGTGGAGACACTTGCCCTACATCATAGAGCTAGTGTGTGACAGGAGCTGGGTTAGAACTTAGATGTGCTCACCCAAGCTTGTTCCAAAACTCCAGCCTCCCTCAAAATGCATCACACAAAGTTTACATCTTAACGCCAAGGGAAGGTTCACACTTAATGCCGAACCAATGTGGAAAATGCTTTTTCATTATTTCAGTTACTATCACTCAGTGCCTTCTAAATGACATACTTGAAAATAGCTCCATTATAATGTACAATTTAAAAAGATCATCATTGCATACATCCACAATAACTTCATAACTATTTACAAATATATTCTGAATCTCCAGACATGTCTTGACTGAGGAAGTCCAACAGGGAGACTACCCCCACTGTAAGTTGGGAATCAAGATTCTACTAAGTGACACACTCAAAGACACTTAGAATGGCAAGAATTCATTCCAGAAAAGAATCTCTGTTTCCTGGTAACCAGTTCAGTACTCCCTGAAGGGCACTTTGAAGGAAAGTTCAATCAATGGAAGGGTCAAATGTGGTCTTTTTCAAATATCCATTTTGCGTGTAATGGCTGCTCCGTGCAGACTTTACGGGGTGTTCTTCTCTTGTTCAGGAGATCTAGGGTCCTTCTGCATAAATACTTGTGCTATGGGTGAGAAATTACTTTAACTGAGTTTATTGGCATTTCTTAGAACATATGAGTTCAAAGAAAATTATTACAGGTATGAGCTCTGTCCATTGAAATACCACTGTCTAGATTACATAGTGATATCCAAGAAAAGCTCAGTACAGAGCTTGCCAGTTCTGAAGATCAGCCTTTACGATGGGTTGATAAATCTTTCTCCTGACCCCATAGCCACCTGCTTGGCCTTGATTATTTTTTCAATCTGACTGAAATCTCCCTCGTGGAAATGAATGGAATATAGAAAGGGTACTGTAGTCAAACAGTCCTTGGTTTGAACCCGGGCTTTTGCATGGCCCTGAGAAAGGCACTTAAATTTGCCAAGCCTTGCTTTCTCTTGATGTGGACGGAGTGGAATGACACGATTTTAGAAGGTTGTTGTGATACTTCAGTAGGATTACATGAAGGAATCTGCTACTTGGTATGAACTTCACTTGACAGCTTTATGGGTTATCAAAGATGGGCATGGAGGTGTGGACCAAATGGAAAATGGAGGACGAAGTAATGCTGTATTATCATTTGTGCTCAATTAGAAGCTTATGTCAGTGTCTCTGCCAGCTCTCAAAATTACATTAAGCATATATATGATAACTCCTTAGGACTTGGCAAAAGGGATTTTCACTAAACAGAAGGAAAAGTGAGGTCATCAAGAAGTAAGGTCATAAACCTCAATCTACATGAGTCATTGGTCAGTTCTGTGGGTGAGCAGCTCTCACCTGGGGCACTGTGGTGTTCTGGAGGCTACCTCTGTGATTGTGAAAGGGATGTCGTGGATCCCTGGAGCCTCGGTACTCTGGAGAGCTCTCTGTTTCTGACCGATATGATCCATTTCCTTAAATTGCCCATTGCCACACTGCAGACATTCATTCCCCTGTCCATAGCCATAGTTACTTTGTGTACTAGTTAGAGAGAATAGGGCAGGCTTTCAGAAGACAGACCCATGAGGCATAACTCCAAATAGAAGTAGTTGCCATTTCTCACTCAGCTCAGGTCATGGAGCACTTATATAGTGTGCTAGACCCTGTGAACGCTGGATGGAGGGACACACAGGTGACTCACACTCAGCCTGTCCAGTGTAGAGCTGCAAATAACAGAAGGCTGTGTGGTGTTAACCTTGGCCAAGTTAACCTGGACCTCAATTTCTTAATGTATTAAAAAAGGAGGCCCGGGCCAGGATTCATTTTACATCTCTGATTCATATTTATATGAAACTTTACCCTAATTTCCTTAAAACAAAACAAACAAAAAATAAACCCTAAAGGACAGAGGGATGTAATAAGAAACAGAAACATTTAAAATGATTTTACAGCATCTTAAATTTCCTCTCTAAAAAGATTTAGACTGAACTAATAATGATGGTTTCATCCAAGAAGCCAATTTTAGCTCATTGTGGAAGAGTCCCAAGAGTCTCAGTTGTCTTTTCCTTTTTTCTTTTTGCTGCTTCAAAGTTTTCCATGTAGACTTTCTGTCCTTCTCCTGCTGCTGTTTCCTCCATATTGTTTGCTGCCTGTGTTAATTCACTTTTATTTGACCCCTCGCATCATCCATCAGATTCTTACGTGGCCATTAGCATGTCATTGTTCTAGTCGGGGGCTTAGTGGCTTCAATCAATCTCTGGCCCAAATTCCTGTAACGCTTGCTGCTCTTTTTTCTTCCTTCCTCATCTGGCTCTAGCTCTTTATGAGTGATATGAACATTTAGAGGTCTTCCCCTACCCTGTCCACCCCCATCTTTCTCCCCACAAATCTCAGCTTTCAAAAATGAACAGAGCAATAACGCAGTAGACATTATTATGCTAAGAAAACTGGGACTTTGCTTATTAGAGAAGCGAGGTTTCGAGTCATAATGGAGTTGAGTCTTTCTTTTGAAAATATTACATTCAATTAAGTTGTGTGTGAGCTGGGCTCACAGCCTATGGTTTATACTGTTATAAACCACAGATGAAATAAGGATTATAAAACACACTGAAGAGGAAAATGCAACTTGGGAATATGATAGAAGTGCTAATTCAAGACATTTACAGTTTTTTTTTCATTAGCCTCTTTGTAATTAGAAGCACAAGCTAAATGAAACTAAAGAATAGGATAAAAGGAGAAAGATATTCTAAAAGACCCAATTTAAGGTAATTATTGGACATTCCCAGTTTTGTCCAAAGTCATCTCCACCCATCTGTCCATCTGTCCATCTGTCCATTCAATAGCTGGGCACTGGACGGGTAGGGTTGTGCAGCATACAGCAAACAAATTAAATGTTGTCTCTTCTATGGAGTTTTTATTCTAATAGTGGAGACCAAATAAAAAAACAAGCTAACAAATAAATGAACATCATAATTTCAAAATGTGGTAAATTCTATGAAAAATGGTGGAGGGGGAGATGGTAGAGAATACTTGGGGAGCCTTTAGGGTACTAATGTCTGAGTAGGTGGCATTGAGAGGAAGCCGAATGGTGAGAGGGGGGTAATCATGCATATATTTGAAGAGTGTTCTTTTTAAAAAAATTGATTTCATTGAAGTCTAGTTGATTTACAATGTGGTGTTAATTTCTGCTGTACAGCAAGGTGATTCAGTTATACATATTTATACATTCTTTTTCATATTCTTTTCTATTATGGTTTATCACAGGATATTGAATATAGTTCCCTGTGCTTGTGTGTGTAGGACCTTGTTGTTTATCCATCCTATGTATAATAGTTTACATCTGCTAATCCCAAACTCCCAATCCGTTCTTCTCCCATCCCTCTTCCCCCTTGGCAACCACAAGTCTTGAACACAGTGCTCTGAGCTGGAAATATTGATGTTCTTTAAAGGGAAAATGAACTCCCACCCTAGAAACATATTTTCTGAAAGGGCTTTAAGAAGATGAGCGAAATGGCCAGTCAGGAGTTAGTTCTATAAATAAAGCTGTAGCTGCAGGAATATAAATCCTTATGTTATAGGAGCTGGGCAGGCATGCGGCTGTTAGTCAGCAACCGTTAGCGGTCCTGCTCAGCCATTGGTTGGCATTGCAGTGGGTCCCTCCCCCACCCCTTCCTCTGTATAAAAGGAGCACAAATTCGGACTGAGGGAAGATGGTTCTTTGAAAGACTAGTCTGCCATCTTCTCGGTCTGCTAGCTTTGAGATTAAAGTTGTTATTTCTTACCCCAGCAACTCGTCTCCCGATTTACTGGCCTGTCGTTCGGAGAGCAGAGCCTGCTTGGGCTTGGTTATCATTTACAGTGACAGTTTCTAAAGCCAGAGATGATATGAGCCTGACCCCCAGCAACCTCTCTGTTCTCTGCTTCTCCTCCTTTTCTCTACTCAGTCACACTGACATCCTTGCTCTTCCCTGAACATTCCAGGCCACCTCAAGGCCATCACACATGTTCTTCCTCTGGAATGCTTTTTCCCCAGAGTCACATATCTTGCTCTCTCATTCCTTTGGTCAAATATCACCTTTTCAACGAGGCCTTCTGTGGCCATCCTATTTAAACGTGAATGCCCTTCTCCCACCCAGCTTTATTTTTTTTCTGTAAAACATCATCATATTATGATATATATTTTATTAATTATTTTGCTTATTGGCCAGCCATCCCTCCACATTCTATGTAGGTTCCATGAAGGTAGGGAATTTTGTCAGCTTTGTTTAGTGCTGTATCCCCAAGGCCTAGAATAAGGCCTGGCATAGAGTAAGTGCCCTCTCTCTATTTAAGCAAGTGAAAGAATAAACGAATAGTCATATTTGCAGAACTAAATCCCTAGTATTATAAAAGGAAATTATTATACTTCAGGCTAAATACGGTAAATGAAACATATATGTTTATCTCTGTTCCCTCCAGAAACTGCTGTAAAAGAATATAAAAGGCATAAACTCACAAGGACTAAGAGAATGAGAGGAGACAGTAGCAGAAAAGAAATTTCAACAAAATTTTCATGGCTGATAGTCTTAACTAGTTTGCCAGGCTGGGAGAAGCTGAAACATAAAAAAGCCTGCAGGGGAGAAACAAATAAGAAAGAAGTCTTTTGTACCATGGATCCTTAGACAGGTTCAGGATTTGGAGGCATCTTATATCCCCCAAGCACCTTTCTCAAGAAGCTACTAGAGGGTATACTCCACCAAAACATGGGAGAAATTGAGAAAGAAAAACCTAGGACTGAGGAAATAGGAATCTAACACAGGAGAGAGGTAAAGGAATTTCCAGAATGAGAGTGAAGGGACGTCCCAGCCTGACAGATGGTCATCAGACCTAGGGAGCAACCAGTCCAGGCTGTAGCAGAAAGACAAGAGACTTCAAGGTTGATGTCTTAAAAGAAAACAACAACAACAGAAGAAACTGATAGACAACCTGGTATATTTGAACATAGGGAGAGATTTTACAGTTCTATTGGAGGATTTAAGTAAGGTTCCATTATGTTATAGGGACATAGAAAACGAAACAAATGAGAAAAGCAGTGATTAACTCTGGGGAAAACAAAAAGCTATACAAAAAAAAGAAATGGAGTTATAGTCTACTATTATGGCTCCACTGTGAATAATATTTACTTAATCATCACAATACTACAACTGAGAGGTTGGAGGGGAGGGTAAGTCTTTGATGTGTGTGGGGAAGTGATAGTATAAAAAGAAAAAACCCAGTATCTTCCATAGTTGGGAGTCAGTAGATATTATCTAAAACTGAAATATATATTAAAAAAACAATAGAAACATATTATTTAGAAATATGGAGATAAAAACAAGAAGTGGCTAAAAATTGAAAATGACCTCTGGAAAGCAAGATTAAGGGTAGGGAGAAGTAGAACAGGAACTGTAATTTTCCTTTACAAGCCCTATAAACCTTGACTTTCTGAGTGACATGGGAACATTATATTTTGCTGTAAATAAAAATTAAATTAACAAGAGGAATGTATGATTTCTTATTAATCTCAAGGGAAAGATCTTGAAGTAAGACATGTTCATCTTGGAATACCCCTACATAGAAAACATAGAAGATATTTGTTAAGTGATGAGTGGATGAATGAATGAGTGATGAGAGTTGTCATGAGTTTATTTAGAGTTAAGAACGTATCACTGGCAGCAGGTGAAATGAAGAGAGGCTCTGCACTGGAAAATGATTTAAGGAAGCCCAGAAAAGCTATGCACTTGTGTACCCCACCACAATGGAGCCCCGGGGTTTCTGCTCAGTTTAACCTATTACACAGTATAAGGCTGGCAAAAATTGCTCATTTCCATAGAGCTGACTTCGCAGATTTAAAAAGTCCTGAATGGGAAATAAATATGCTGCTCTTAATAAATGTCTAGTTAAGGTAGAGTTAATATAGTTAAATGTGAAAGTATATAAATGATATATTTTAATAGCATTCAGAGCACATTTCAGCACTGAGATAAATGCAGACTTGAAACATCCTCTAACATCCTCTAAACACATTGCCTTATCATAGTAAATGATAAATTACTAAAGAAAAATGTTATTCTGCAATGTTTTGAAGATTAAGTAGAGTATGAGTGAAATTAACATTGTGTGTAAGTGGAGCTGTGACTATATCATGTCAGAGTGGTGATAAAATTTCAAAGGAGAGAGAATTAGAGTTTTATGCCACAGAAATGGAAGTAGTTTTCATTTTAATTGTTTTTCTTTAAATGGATTGTTTCTGTAATATACTATAGTCTTTTCAGTTCACAGATGTTCAGGAAGGATAAAAGAGTTATAAAATATTCTAATGTGAGCTTTTAAAGTAGCTTTTTTGGAACAGAAAAAGAACAGCCTAAAGAATTCAGAATTTTTAAAGTACAATAAAGCATTCGTATTGCAAATTTAGTGATTTGCGTTTTGTGATATGGGAAAACAAATGGACTTTTAACATTTATGCCACTGCTGCCCTTTTAGTCAAGTAAATCAGTTTCATCTATGATATTCCATTTTAAAAGTCAGGTATCTCTACAATTCAGTTTCTTTCTTCCTTGTCTCATCTCCTGCTAGGAGCTCTTTATTCCTGGCATTAGAAAAGTCCTCCTTTTCTCTATAGCATAAATATGGTTCTGGGCTTCACTGGAGCTAACTCAGCTGGATGGATTTGTTGTGCCAATGTCAGAGGCTCCCAGCTGTCCCTCTGTCACCCTCAGAGTCCCCTTCTCCCTTCCCTCATCCTGCAGCCCCTACCACCGTCTACCCGGAAGCTCAGCTGCATCAGCACCACAGGGATCCCATGTTCCTCACCAGTTCTCCACATGGCACTTCTCTTCTCCTTCTTCGCTTCTTCTTATTTCTTTTTAGAAGGCCATTGTTGGGGCTTCCCTAGTGGCACAGTGGTTAAGAATCCGCCTGCCAAGGCAGGGGACACAGGTTCAAGCCCTGGTCCGGGAAGATCCCACATGCCGTGGAGCACCTAAGCCCGTGCGCCACAACTACTGAGCCTGTGCTCTAGAGCCTGCGAGACCCAACGCAGCCAAAAGTAAATAAATAAATAAAATAAATGTGTAATAATAATTTAAAAAAGAAAGTCATTGTTTTTCCATGATTCTAAAGCTATTTGTGTCCCTTGTGCTGTGTACAAAGGCTCCTTTTAATCCTGACGGCCCTGATTTTCTCTTACCATCATAGTTGCCTTTTCCTTCTGGACACATGGTCAGAGCCTCATATATATGTCCTGAGAGGTGGGATCAACTGCCCTGGGTGGGTTAGAGTTCTGTGGGAGACTAGCATCAGGGTTAAAATGGCACTTTATTTGCTTATTTATTAAACATCAACAACAAATATTTACTGAGCGCCTACTCTGTAGCAAGCACTGTGCTAGGTTTATAATGTTGAACAAGATAGAATGAGCTCTGCCCTTATGAAGCTTACAATCTAGTGAACAAAATATGCATTAAACATACAATCGAAATGAATCAGTGAACCCATGAATTCCAAGTAACATAAGTGCTAGGAGAAAGAAGTACAGGGTGCTCTATGTGCATATAACTGGGGCATCTGACCTAATGAGCAGGTGAGGAAAAGTTTCCTTGAGAAAATGACATTTAAAGAGCTGAAGAATAAGTCGGAGTCAGCCAGGGGAAGTGTAGAACGTTATCCACAGAAGGAACCTGAGAAGCAAAGGCCCCAGGCAGGGGAGACAGCGAGGTGTTTGAGAAACTGAGAGAAGGACTGTGAGGCAGGAGCACAAGCAAGGAGAGGGCCCAAGGATGAGGTGGGAACCAGAGGAAGGAGTGGATCATGTAGGCTGGTACCCAAAGGGCAAGAGGGGGCTTAAATGGAAGCATGAGGGGTCAGATTTGCACTTTGACGAGACTGATGTTGTACCAAGTGGATTGGAAGGGCATGAGTGTGGATGGAGGACATTTACTCCAGTCCTCTTTCATATCTTAGGTAAATTAGTACTCCAAGATTCACTGGGTTTATCCCAGGGCTTCCTGTGGGCCTGCCACTCCGTCACACATGGGGGGTGTGGGAGTTGGGGTAGGGTGTGGCACACTGGCCCCCATTGAGAAGCACAGATGCCTTGACTAGGTTCCTCACCTAACAGGAACACGGCTATTAGGAGACTCTCTCAATTTTGGGGGGGGGGGCATTTCATTTCTCAATGCCCAGTCAGTGATTGTTTTAAGCTTGGCTCTGCATTCCTAGTCTGACCCTCTGATCCACCTTGTGGGTGGAACATACAGGCACTAAAGTAGCAAAGAACTGGGAGCTTTCCCTTGTTTAGCGTGTAGGTCATGTCATTGTCCACAGAACAAAGCTACCCTTGAGGCAGGGAAACATGTGCAATTTTGAACGGAAAAATCTAGTCATTAACTACATTGCCAGAATTATTGACAAGAAGAAGACCAGTGATAGAACGAGGCATTAAAGAAAAACACCAATACAAAAGTTTCCTTTTGCCTGACTGGAGAGTTGTATTTTCTTCGGTTTTAAAATTCCATCAGTCCAGCCAGAAGTTTAGGGTGACCCACCCCTCCTAACCTCCTCTGCACAGCCCAATAAAAAACATATTTACTGTGGGAAGCAACACTATTTGGCGATATTTTATTTTCTATCAACTATTTAGAAAAATAAGTTATTTTACTCAACATTCTCTGTATAGTTTTCAGCATCAGAGTATTTTCTAATGTTTTCCTTGTAATTCAGCACTTAGTTTCACCAGGCAAAATGCTTTCTGAGTATAAGAGCAAATTCCTCCCTCCCTCCTCCTTTCCTCCCTCCTCCCTTCGTCCCTCCCTCCCTCCCTCCCTCTTTCCCTCATTCCCCCTCTCTCTTCCTTCTGTCTTTTTCTCCTTCCATCAGTAAGTACTGTTTATGACATTCAAAGCATTAACTTCACTTCAAGGTCAAATTTGGATGAAATTAGTAATTTTGACAATGATTGTCCTAAAATGGCCCGATACTACCTGGTCAAGTCAGATGATGTCCTGGCCACATAGATTTTGCAGATACAAATCCTGTCTAGCTTGCTTATTTTGGTTCACCTGGGCCTCCCCTACATGTGTGCCTTCTTTGGAGGTGTATGAGAAAAGATGGAATGTTTGGGGAGAGGGGGAGAGTCTGTTCTTTTGCTGAGTGAGACCCAGCAAGCACTGCAGAGGGTGGAGCTGGTACCCACAGGCAAGTGACAGAAATTTGTCAGGGAGAGAAGGTGGGAAGCAGCAGGAAGCCTGGGGAGATGGGTTTATCCAACCCATCATCGTGCTAGACTAGGGCAACGCTGCCTCCCTGACCAGCCAGTGGAGATGCTGAGGACATCACACAGCCCCCTCAGATTCTGTTCATTTGCACTCTGTTCACCCATCATGGGCTCAGCAGACGTTTATTGAGCACCTCGTATGGAAACACCATTGAGATGATCACAGATCTTTTCATTCTTCAAGGAACATGAAGTCTGGTAGGAGGGAAATAAATAGAGTGGATAAAGAAGTTACTCTAACAGAGTGACATTGGCAGGGATGCAGAGAGAAAGGAAGATTTCATTCTGGTCGAGTTTGAGGTTCAAATATGGGAACTACATTCTTAGCCATGAGAGAAGGTCATGAAATAGGAGACTGTACACATAACATACACATGAGGTGTCTGTTAACCCTTCATATCAAAGAAGCCTGATGTATGAAAATTTAATCTTGGAAAAAATACGTAGGACTGTTACATTATAAATAGGTGACCTGCTTTACAAAACAGATTCTTTAAATAACAAGTGTGTCTTATGTTACTATTATATTGACTAACAGAGGGTGTAGACTTAGGTAAAGGATTTGTAATGTTAATATATCTGTGTGAAATATGGTTCAAGCTACAAACATGTCATTGCACGTGACTTTTCATAATATTTCTGTTGTGAAAGTCAAAATATACCCGTAATTGTGATCACAGATCACAACTAACATTTTATAAATGCAAACATGTTAATTTGAATGTACCCAACCAACTGAAAATAGGTAGGATGGCCAAGAGGCTCCCACTGTGGGTTACTTGGCAAATGGCCGCTGGCATGGATTCTTCCTTTAGTTCTTTTTCCTGGCTGCATATTAAAATCATATGGGGAGCTTTGTAAAAATCTCAGATCCCAGGACACACTATTAGAATCTCTTGGGAATAAGACCCAAGCATCAATAGTTTTTTAAGCTCCCTAGATAATTCTGGTGTGTGGCCACTGCTTTGGGGAAGTGCTTCTCAAATTGTAATGTGCATAGGACCTTGTTAAATGCAGATTCTGATTCAGTAGGTCTAGAGTGAGGCCTGAGATTCTGCACTTCCGACAAGCTCCCAGGTGGTGGTGATGCTGCCAGCCCAAGGACCACGCTGTGACAGTGACATTATATCTAAATCTTGTGCACCAGTGCATCTGGGGAAGCATCTGATTTGACAACGGGGACTTGGTTTCTCCAGGGCTCCTCATCCTGGAGTACAAATGGATTCCATAACAACAGTAACCTGAATTCCACTAGCTCTTGTTTAAACCAGTTCTTCCAGGTATACAGCACCCCTGCTGCCTCCGGAAAGAGACCCCATAAATGTGTCCAACAGTCCCTTGATAGTTCTTGCGGGGAGGGGGGGGTCTTAGGAAGGTCTCATATGGGCTCACAAATATTTCTCTCCTTCTCTTGATTAGCTCTGCTTGTTTTTACTGAGACCCCACCCCCAGCCCCCAATCAAAGGACCCACAATGATTCCAATGGGGGCTCCAGCCAGCAGACAATTCTGGGTAAAAGACACTACCTTGTCTTCAGAATCACTTGTCCCAAACTACTCTGGACAGCTCCAGGGGTCAGGGTTCTCCTTCCCTTAAAATGACTTCTCCCTCAGGAGGGTCCCCATGGCCTGCTGCCACTGTCCTGTCTGAATCCTTGCTCATTTTTGAGTAGGAACCGTGGACAAACCAAGTTTTGTTTTGCTTTTAGAAAGAATGGAACAGGTCCAATAAGGAGTGTGGAGACAGGAAGAAAGGAGTTCTTGGGAGGAGTTCATGCCAAGGAGCACTATAGCCACAATCTCCATAGCAACAGGAACACTTCCTGTGATCACTGACCAATAGGCTATGCTGGGTCAGAAGGACTGGACTCCCTGGCAGTGTGTCAGTGTCAGGACTTACAACTTTCCACAGACGGGCTGTATCATCCTAGTGTGGCCTTACTTACAGCCAGTGTGACTGGGTAGTGGATGGGCAGGCTTGCTCATCAGTGAAGAGTTCTGTGCTTAGGGAAGCACCTCTCCCTCCCTCTGTGATCAAGCAACCTTTCTGTGATTGCTTCTCACCATTTGTCCAAGTTCTATTTTTTCTCTCCATGTGCTCCATTCCCATCTTATATGTGTATGATATATGTGTTTACAGCCTATGCTACTCTTAAACACACAATTATCTTTTCTTTTCCCAAAATGAACATTTCTTTTGGTTATCTTAGGGGTAACTAACCAGTCGAAGTGATCCTCATAATGATTTTAAATGCCCCCTAGCAACAATTTACAGCCTTCAGGAAATACTGGCCCAGTGTCTATTAACATTGTAGTATAAAATAGTAAATCCTGGGAAAATTCAACGAGGCCCAGATTTCCAAGCCGTTCTGCTGACATTTCTGCCAAGTGTGTCTATGACATTATATGCCTCACTCTTTTGTGCATATTTCTATTGTTTTATAAATAAAACTCTCTTGAATAAGCATCATTTGCTTTCTAAGTGGAATGGAGGTGCCAAGATCCCCTAAAGTTTTGTCTTACCGAGGCGAGTAGCTTGAGTGACACTACGTTCAATTATGTTAGCATAGTTAATATGTAGGAAAGCAGAACTGTGCCTTACTGCAAATCACCACCTCTACCACCGCTGATGTGTGAAAAACCCAGGCTTCCAAACACACAAACTAAATTAATATCGGACCCTTCATTTTACAAAATCTCCCGTTAAATAGTGGGTTTCTAGAATCAAGGCAGCTTTTCAGAAGTTAACCTCCTGCACAATATGAAGCATGCGTGCTTCTCATTCTGCACGAAACATGCCAACCAATTTTCAATTATGCAGTCTGGATTTAAATGCTTTTCAAGGAGGAAAAAAAAACCCCCACGTTTTCACATTTGTAACGAGAGGTTAAAACAAGATCAAAAATCATATTTGAAGACAAAAAATTTAGTCCTGGAGAGCAAATAATAGTGTACAATGATTGCCAGTGTTACAGCACCCTTGGCAGAGCTGCAAAACCAAGTGGCTCTCCGTTCGGGCTACAGCGAGCGGTTGCTTGAGCGCGCGGGTCCCGCTCTGGCTGGCACCTTGTGTGGGATGACAAGGCGGTTGCTGGCTCTGGCTGTGGCACTCAATCTCGTTCACCGTGTGGGCAGCTGTTGGCTCACCACTCACTATGACTTTGCCCAGACCTGGTAGACTCATCCAGCCAGCCCTAAATGGGTGATTGACGAAGCATTTCTGGACTGGAGGGGTCTCGGGAAACCATGTATTTCAGTCCCCTTGTTTATTATGGATGAAAAGGTAAAGAACTTGCCCAGAATCATAACACAACTGGAGACTGGCGTTCAGACTACAGGCTCAAGCTCTTGGCTTCTAGTCTGAGACTCTCTCTCTACCTTTTACCATAACTCTGCATCTCTTTACCTCCAAAACGGAGTACTTCCTGTAGTTAACTTGCCAGTTAACCTGTTCATTAATACTGACCAAGGAAAACTCTGGGCCCTAAGCTTCCACAGCCATAGCTTGGGTTCATCAGCTGGGTGACATAACCAACCCCAGGCTTCTACAGACGCACCTGCTGCTGAACCCAGCTCTCTGGGCTCTTAGGCAGGGTCTCAGCCCTCTCTAATTCACTCCCGGTAAAAACCTTAACCTGATACTTTCAGCTCTGACATTAACGCTGCCTTGATTTCCTCCAGGAACAAGCAATAGCTCATGGAGTGTTTTCTATCGGCTCCACATGGCTCCAAATCACAGCCCGTGGCCAGGAGAGCTGCCAGCTCCCTCAACCAAACTGGGAGCTTTGTGGACCCCACGAGAGACCTTATTTATTACATCTCCCAGAGAAAGCAGACGGGGGCAATAATCGTCAAAGTAATATTTACCCCTTAATAACTGCCTATTTTTATACTGGTGTTAGAGGTTAATAGCAGTGTTATTTACTCCTCTGCCAAAAAGAACTGAAGGATGTGAAATGTGGCGGTCAATAAAGCTGAACAGTCAGATAAATAACATTCATATTATTTCCTGACAAATCCTTCTGCAACCCAGGGATATAAATAACCCTAAGAAAGCAGGTCCTGCATTACAAGTTTACTGATGTGTAAAATGTAATTTTAAAAAGAGCTTCAAGCCCTAGAAGCATTGGATTCTATAACTATATACACCGACAGACAGCCCTCAGGATGTGTGCGCACGTGTGCGTGAGTCCTCTGGGAACACACATGCATTCTCCGACGTACTTACCATCATGTGTCCATGTGAATGAGGTGTCAGTGTGTGTAGTCATTGCCTATCACTTCCTTTCCACTCCTGCGACATGCACTCCTCTGCTTCTTTTCCTACCTTACTGATGGCTCTTTCTCAACATCCTCCTCTTATGCTCCTAATTTGGAGCACATAGGGGCTCTGTCCTAGTCCCAGGTTTTCTGCTCTGGCATCTTCCTAGGTGATCCTATCCATTCCCATGGCTGACACACAAATGTGTGTGTCTAGCTCTCAATCTCCTGGAGCTCTAACTCCAGTATTAACAGACTCCTTGACATTTCCACTTGGATATATGATAGGCATCTTGGTCACGCTCTGGCCACGGTATAGCTCTAAATTCCACCCCCAAACTGCTCCCCACTCCCCTACTCTCTGCTGTCTTCCCCAGATCGGCAAATGGTACCACTTCCCATGCAGCTATTCAATTAAAAACCAAGCACCTTTTTAATCTCTCTGATATTCACCTGCCCTCCACCTTGTATCTAATCCACAAACAATTTCTATAAACTTTTCCTTCAAAATACATCTGGAATCCATCCATCCATCTTCTTCCTTCTGTCTTCACCACTCTCCCCGAGTCCAAGTGTGCCATCTTTCTGACTGCTTTCCCAGCTTCCACTCCAGCCGCCTCATTCATTCTCCTCCCAGCAGAGTAAGCTCTTAAAATATGAATCCAAACGTCTTTCCTTGGCCTGCAGGTGCTGTGTGACCTGGCCCTGTTCCTCTCTGACCTCCTCTCCTGCCCATCTCCCCTCCCTCGTTGTCCTCTGGCCACAGTGTCCACCTCTTTGATCTTCCAACAGATCAAACACGTTCCTTCTGCCTGGGATGCTCTGGAGCTGGCGTTCCTACACTGGCTTCCTCTTGTCAGTCCATGAGCAGGTCCTCCCTGATGTCCAACCATCTAGTCTGAATAGATGCACCACCACCCATGTCACAACCTTCATGTCATCGTTACTGTTTTCTTCATAGCATCTATCATTTCTCAAAATTATGCTGTTCCTAGATTTGCTTACATGTTCATTAGTTATCTCCAGTAGAATGTAACCTCCATAAAAGCAGAGCCCTTGTCTGTCATCTTCCCCACTGTATGTCCAGTGCCTGGGAAACAACCAGGCACATAGTAGGTATCTGCACTAGTGTCCTAGGGCTGCCATTAAAAAGTGCAACAAATCCAGTGACTTAAACAATAGAAAGTTATTTTCTCAAGATTCTGGAGGCTGTAGATCAGGGTGTTGACAGGGTTGGTTTCTTCTGAGGTCTCTTTCCTTGGCTTGTAGATGACCACCTTCTCCCTGTGTTTTCACATGGTCTTCCCTCTATATATGTCTGTATCCAAATCTCCTCCTCTTATTTATAAGAACACCAATCATATTGGATTAGAGGCCCCCCCTAATGACGTCATTTTAACTTAAGTACCTCTTCAAAGGCCCTTTCTCCAAATATAGTCACGTTCTGAGGTACTGGGGGTTAGGACTTCAATGTATGAATTTTGGGGAGGGACACAGTTCAGTCCATGAATAATAAAACAAATAGTGATCATCATGAAAGCTAATATTATTGAGACATTATGTATTGACATTGTTTTAAGTGCTTTTCCTGTATTATCTTTATCTTCATTATTAAGGTTAAGAATTAAGAATGTCACTATTATCAGTTCCTTTTTCCAGATGAGGAAACCAAAACAAAAAGAAATTAGATGACCTGCTGGAGGTCACAGGTTATAAGGGTGGAAACTGTTTGATTCTATGTCCTTTTCCACTGCCCTACACTGCTCCCCTGTGTTTGTAAATCTCTGTTGAATGAACGGGTGAAGGGGAAGCACGCATGTTATTCAGCATATGCTGTAAGTGCACAGACACCAAAGGCAGCATATTAGCCAGACTACCTCATTTATGTCTTGGGCTCCCTTCTAAAAATGATTTGAAGCAAAATATCTTAAAGGCATCTATACAATATCATTAGTAAAATAGAAATTAAAATCAGAAAATCAGGAGGAAGAAAAGGAAGAAGAAAGAAACGTATAAATCATGAACAGGGATAGATGTTGAGATTAAACATCAGTTTTGTCTCTGAGCTTCCTTAGTTCTTTCATTCCAAAAGAAAGCCTACCAATCCCCTAAAAAGATAAAAATTATCCTGGAACTAAATTCTAAATGCATGTCGCATGCAAGCTCTTACATAATAGCAATCTTTAAGTGACATAATAGAAAATGGTCTTTCATCAAACTCAGGAAAAAGAACAGCTGGATTTTACTTTATAAGGTGTTCCATTTGCATTATCCTGAAAGGATCCACATACTTTTTTCTGCCCATCAATGACATTCTGTGACTTCGCTCATTCTCATTTTACTAATCCATTCTGAGTTAGGCTCAGGAATTCCGCAGAGCCCTCACTGACTTTCTACCAATTAGGTGGAAGAGCCTGGCTGCATCTCCAGCAGAAAGCCTCAGAGGGCGTTTATCTTGGTACTGAAATGCTAACCACAGGGAAAGACGTCCCCATTTCAAAGGGGAGGGCTGGGTGTATGCGAAGGAATGAACTCATCGTTTTCTTTTCTTTTTAAAATTAAGGTGGGAGTGGAGAGTTGGGAAGGCCAGAGAGATTAGCTCCTCTTTTAAGAATCAGTTCCCCCAAGAAATAACTCAGTTTCAACTTCCAGCAGCAAATCAGAATTTGACAATGGACATTGCTCGTAAAACACCCAGCATAGGGCCTGACATGTATTAAGTAGCACTCAGTAAGTATTTGTTATTGTATTAGTGGCTTAAGAGAAGTGTTTGGAACTCCTCAGGCATTTTGATGAGGTGTTTTCCCTAGTATTTTTAATAATATGGACACGGAATAGATGTTTATTAAATTGTGGGATTTCTGGTAAAGAAAAAATTGGAAGAACATTTCCAGAGGCATTTTTAAAACTATCAATCTATAGCCTTAATAATGGTCGTTAAGGCCCAGTTCTAAACACCTATGATGTTACTCTGAAATAATAGCATGTAAAATGTGTAAACAGACTATGAACAAAGATGTTCATTATGGAATTATGTGTAATAAAAGAAGAAATTAGGGGATTAAATTTAGGTAGATCCACAAATGATGGTTCAAAAATTGAAAAACTCTGAATAATACTACATACATTTTTCTGCAACTTATTTTTTTTCACTTAATCTATCTTGGTTTTCATAATATCATCTATAAGTCTACAGTATTTTCTCCCTACTGCCCAACTTTCTATCACAAAAATTTTCTAATAAACAGAAGAGTTTAAAGAATCAGACAGTGAACATCTGTGTATTCACTTTCTCAATTCTATAGTTACTACATTCGTTTTAAAAGGCTGCAGCGGGACTTCCCTGGTGGTCCAGTGGCTAAGACTCTGTGCTTCCATCGCAAGGGCTGTGGGTTTGATCCCTGGTCCTGGAAATAAGATCCCACATGCCACGCAGCCAAAAAATAAAATTTTTTTAAAAAGACTGTACAGGGCTTCCCTGGTGGCGCAGTGGTTGAGAGTCCGCCTGCCGATGCAGGGGACACGGGTTCATGCCCCGGTCCGGGAAGATCCCACATGCCGCAGAACGGCTGGGCCCATGAGCCAGGGCTGCTGAGCCTGCACGTCCAGAGCCTGTGCTCCACAGCGGGAGAGGCCACAACAGTGAGAGGCCCGCGTACAGCAAAAAAAAACAAAAACAAAAAAACAAAAAAAAGACTGTACAGTAGCCCATCTAAGGCAAGCTAACTTGTTCCTTACTGAGGCACATGTATGCTTCTTTCGGTTTTTGGTGTCACACAGCACATCGATAATAATACTTGTACATACATTGTTGTGTATGTGTACAAATAGATCTGTAGTATAAATTCTGGGAGGTGGGAACTGATAAGTCAAAAGATAAATGGATTCCAGAAGTTGATATATACAGTTGACCCTTTAACAACATGGGTTTGAACTGCACAAGTCCACTTATACACAGATTTTTTTCAGTATATATGTACTACAGTACTACTTGATGCACAGATGCAGAACTGTGGCTACGGAGGGCCAACTATAAAGTCATACTCAGATTTTTGACTGTGCAGGGGTCAGCACCCCTACCCACCCACCATGTATAGTTCGAGGGTCAACCGTATTGCCATGTGGCTTACCAAAATGGTTGGAATAAGAGAGTAGGGAAATGCTTATTTCACTTCACATTTGTCAACATTGGGTATCAGCAAACATTTAAAATAGCTTACAATCTCGCAGATGAAAATGGTATCTCTCTTAGTCTCCTGGGCTGCCATAACAAAGTATCACAGAGTGAGTGGCTTAAACAACAGAAATTTATTTCTCACAGTTCTGGAGACTGGAAGCCCTATATCAGGGTGCCAGCATGCTTGGATTCTGGTTAGGGTTCTCTGCCTGATTTGCAGGCAGCTGCCTTCTCCTTTGTCCTCACATGGCAGAGAGAGAGAGGGAGAGAGAGAGAGAGAGACAGAGAGACAGAGAGACAGAGAGAGAGACAGAGAGAGAGAGAGAGAGAGAGAGAGAGAACAAGATTTTTTTTCTCTTCTTATAAGGGCAATCATCTCATCATGAATACCCAACTCTTATGATCTCATCTTAAACTAATTATCTCCCAAAGGCCCTATATCCAAATACCATGACACAAGGAGTTAGGGTTTCAATATATGAATTTGGGAGGGACACAAACATCCAGTTCATAACAGTAGCTCATTGTTGTTTTTATTTGTGAATCTTTTATGTGTTTATTTGCCGTTTGTATTTATTTTATCCATTAACTGCTTGATTATCTTCTTACCGATTTTCCTACCCTACTGATTAATAAGAATTTTTGAATTTTAGACATATTAGTCCTTTGTCATCTATACTGCAGATATTTTTCTGAATTAGTCATTTGTCCCCTGACTTGGTTTATATGGTTTTTTGAGCAGAAATTCTAAATTTTTATAGAATCAGATCTATCAATCTTTTTCTTTTTTTTTTTTTTAATAAATTTATTTATTTTTTGCTGTGTTGGGTCTTCATTGCTGCGCACGGGCTTTCTCTAGTTGTGGTAAGCGGGGGCTACTCTTGGTTGTGGTGCACAGGCTTCTCATTTTGGTGGCTTCTCCCATTGCAGAGCACCGGCTGGGCACATGGGCTTCAGTAGTTGTGGCACTCGGGCTCAGTAGTTGTGGCACATGGGCTTAGTTGCTGCGAGGCATGTGGGATCTTCCCGGACCAGGGCTTGAACTCGTGTCCTCTGCATTGGCAGGCGAATTCTCAACCACTGCGCCACTAGGGAAGTCCCAAAATCTTTTTTTTTATGGTTTCTTGTCTTGCTTAGAAATGTCTTTCCTTCTTTAAGATTTATAAATTGGGGGATAGGTTTTTCTCCCTAATTTTTGAGCCATAAACTGTTACTTAAATAGGCCATGAGAGTAATTCTTTCCAGGAAGACTTAAGCAATGTTTTTCTTAATCTACAAAATGAGAGATATTCTACCTGGAATATAAGGGTGTTAGAGACAGGAAAACTTGTTGTTTCCAAACTGAAGTCCTCAGAGAAGCCAGGGAGGCAAGTGCACCTGTGTGTGTTGGGGGTGGGTGGGTGTGCACACACACACAAGGGCAGGGGGAGAGAGAGGAGAGGGGAGTGGGGGTGGGGTGGTTATGGAGATCTGATGACTAGTCCCCTCTCTACTTGGAGTCTCTAAAAATCAGGGCAGATAGAATGATTAAGCAGATTAGGGAAAGAGGGGGAGGAAAATACAAAGTCTGGTATGAGCAGGCTCACTTGGAGATTGACCCAGAAAGGCTTAGAACTCTATTAGTTGTAAATATCATAGTCTTTAAAAAACAAATACCACTGAAGTATGGCATTCATGGTATTGTGTGTCCCATTCTGGAAATTTCAGGCAGCTACGCTGGCATCATGTAGCTCATCATCACTATCTCTTCTGCAAATTTCTGAGAAAAAAAGAATTGGCTGAAAAAACTCCTCACATCTCCATCAGTTTGTAATCAGTGAATACAGTAAGTGCAGGAGGTTGATGACTGTTTGCAGAGTATGTAATTTTATATATCTTGTGGGGGAGGTTGAGAGGATTCTGTTTAAAAAGGCTGCCCTAATAAATGATTTACCAGGGCCAGAGATCAAAGAAATTGCTCAGAAATTGCATCTCAGGGCACCTAAAATTGTAAGCTTATGGAAGTCCTCAGAACCCCAAACATTTTATGACTTTTATATTAGCTAACCACTAAATTTTCAAAGCAGTGTGACTGCCATTGGTTTTAATAAGAGCTGCATGCTCAACCCTTCCTCCCTTTAATAAATGTAAGGGTGATGTTGCCGAGAGACATTTTGAAAATATGGCAAATGTCATGGAAGATCTGCCATGGACCAAGGCTCAGGCCGGATAGCAGAAAAGTTAAATTCTGATGAGAAAAAAAATTGACTCCAAACAAATTCCATAGATCTTGTAAGAAAATAAAAGGAATTCTCCCTTGGATGCTATCTCTTAGCTGGAGTCTGCATGTAAGAGCACTGTGAAGGAGGCTAAGTCACTCTGGAGATTGGAAACTGAATTTAGTGATGTCAGTCAGGCTAGGCACTGACTGCTCTTGCCCACTGACAATTAGGAAAGTTCCCTAGCGCCCTCAGGACTTCAGAGATTTTCCCCAGAGCTAACTGGTATCCCTCGTCCCAGACAAGCCATGGTCCAGTCTGAAAATGAAGAACCAAAATTAGGTCAGCTAGTGGTTCTCAAAGTAAGTTCCAGGGACCCTTTGGGAGGTGATCCTTGAGACCCTTCTAGATGTAAGGTCAGAACTATTTTCATAATAATAATGAGATATTGTTTGTCTTTTTCATTCTCACATGAGTGACCACCAACAGGACTGAAGGAAGAACCACCCAGCTGAACACTGTTCAGATTGCAGAATCATGAGCAAATAAAATGGTTTTGGTGTGGCTTGTTTTGCAACCATAGATAATTGGAATAGGCATGTAGAGATGCATACTGATGCTGGTAGTATTGGTGACCTTGATTGGGGATCACTTTAATTTTTTTCAGCCATGTAGGGACTGAATCCGGGTGTCACTAGGGAAGATGGATAGAGGGATTATTCACAGGGACAGAGATCAGAATGACTGATTTCCTAACATGTTCAGAAATCAAAAAGTGAGGCTCTAAGCTCAGTCATGGTTTCCCCCTCGTGGACAGAGCTAAAGGTGTCTACTGACAAGTGAAGGAGATTTCTTCTGATGAATAACTTTGACGAAATTCATAGCAATGATGATGAAAATGATGGTATGAGGAGGGTGGTGACGATGACAAGGATGATGAGGGTGATGGTGGCGATGGCAATGATGATTGTGTAGATAAGATGGAACTTGGTCCTGGGACTCCAGTCCTGAAATGAGAAATGACTCCTGTGGATAACATGTTATGATGGGGAGGGTGTGTAGGCTTTGGTGTCAGAAGACCTGGTCCAAGTCCTGGCTTCACAATCTTCGATAAGTCATGCTTCCAACCTGAACTTCAGTTTCCTAACTGCTAAAATGGGAAGAGCTATATTCCCTGCTCTTCCCCCTGACACAGTTTTCATGAGGGTCAAGTGAGAGTACGTGAAAGTGCTCTATAAACTGTAAAGTACTATGCAAAAGGGAAGAATATTAAGATAAGGGATATGAGATTGTTGCTAAACTTAAGCAGTTCTGAGAAAACACAGAGCAGATGATTAAAGACCTTTCTGCAGGAAGTTTTTAGTTTGCTTGTGGGAGTTACTGATCTTGCTGCCCCCATGACAGCCCGCCAGGAAAGGTGATGTGGCTCCGAAAAGAAATACAGCCTCCACGTTTCCCAAGTTCTGGAGAGTGTGGCGTTTTCTGTTCTTTTTTCCAGCATTATATATAAACCGGTCAGCATTTCCTAGATGTTCAACACTGCTAGAAATTGAGGGTAAGAGCTGAGGAAGAAAAGTAGCTCCTTCCTTTCTAGCCTGCTTGTGGTAGGTAGAATGATGGCCCCCAAAGATGTCCTAATCCCCAGAACCTGGGAATATGTTAGGCTGTGTGGCAAAGGGAACTAAGGCTGCAGATGGAATTATGGTTGCTAATCAGCGGACCTTAGGATGGGGAGATTATCCTGGGTTATCTAGGCAGGCCCGGTGGAATTACCAGCAACCTTAAAAGTGGAAGAGGGAGGCAGGAAAAGGAGAAGCAGAGAGTTGGCAGTGTGAGAAGGACTCAGCCCAATGTTGCTGGCTTTGAAGATGGAGGAAAGGGCCATGAATCAGGGAATGTGAGAAGCCTCCTGAATCTGGAAAAGGCAAGGGAATAGATTCTACCCTAGAGCCTCCAGAAGGAAAATGATCCTACAAACACCTTGGTTTTAGCCCAGTGAGACCCATTTCTTACTCCTGATCTCCAGAACTGTAAGCTAATAAATTTGTATTGTCGAAGTCCCTACTTTTGTGATAATTTATTATGACAGCAATGGAAAACTAAGATATTGCCCCACAGTCTCCTAACGAAGCCACCTTTGTGGGAGGACTGGGCAAAAGAATGAGAGGTTTAACTCAGTGCCACACATGATGTCAATGGAATTTTAGTTCCATTTGTCATGTTAAGTTCGAAGACCTAAACCAGTAGGCAACAAGCAAGGTCTGCAAATTTCCCCATTTCTGAAGCTACAGTTGTATACACAGGAAGTAATACCAGCACCATTGGTCAAGCTGTATACAACTTACCATCTGACATTGATGTATTGACTTATTTGTTTTATGTCTGTCTTCCCCTCACATAGAATATAAGCTTTGTCAGTTTCACTGCTGTAGCTTCAAAGCTCAAAATAATTCCTGGGTCACAGTAAGTGTTCAATAATTTTTTATTAACAAATTCACTTATTCAACAAATTTTTGTTAAGACTATATGCATCAATACTAGAAAATAAGTTCAACGTAGGCAGAGATTTGTATCTGTTTTGTTCGCTGCTTTATTTGTGTTCATAGAATAGTACCTATCACTCAATAAACATTTACAGGATGGAATGAATGAATGATTTAAAGAATGAAACATAAAAGCCCCTGCACTTCAGGAGTTCGTAGTCTAGTGGACTTCGGTTTCAGATTTGTCAATATAGTTACCTACACCAAAACTGGATTCACCTTCCTCCTCAAATTTTCCAATAATTTTCAATGATTTGTCAAGTCACTGTGTTGTAGGGGAGGAGAATGAAGGCATGGAGAAGGGTTAGGGAGTTAAAATGGGATTCTAAGTTGATGCTATTTTTTGCCAGATAACATGAGGACTCGTCTAGACATTTATTTTCTGACACAATTCATTTCTATTTTTATTATTTTTATAAATGTATGTTATTTGTAATTTGACTAAAGTATGTGCTCACTGTAATAAAGTCAAGAAGCAATAGAGCCCTCTACCTCCTAAGGTCTGCTCCAACCCCCCCTCAGAGGTAACCGCTGTTAAGAGTTTGGTTTATATTCCCGTGTCTTCAAATATCTTATTGGATGCCTCATTTTCAGAACTGCTTAAAATAAGTATAAGCCTAGACCTTGATCTGATCCAAAATTGCTGAGAAAAAGAGTTTAAAAACATATACTAAAAATAATGTGAAAGAGGACCATGTAACAGAAATCCCTACGTGGGAAAAATCATTTTTAAAATTGTTGTGATTTGTACAATAGCTGGTTTTCCCATGCTCTATGTTTTGTCCCTTTAAATTTTTTCATATCTTGAAATTACCAGGATCCCCAAGTCTATTTGCCTGAGAATGAACAAATAAGCCTCTATTACTGTAAAAAAAAAAAATTTCCTGATGCTTACAGGAATGATATTTTTGTGAAAATACTTTGAAAAGCTTTTAGAAAAATAAGGAGGTGAGGTTATCAGTCACTGTCTATCATCCTAATGATTCTCACCCAGGATTGACATCGGACCCCTTGAGAAGAAAGACATGTCAGCAAACTAGGACTGAAGCCCAGTCGATGACTTTATGGTTGTCCTTGAACTTCTCTTTCACTTACATTCCTTTCTGACTTTGTGTTGGCCTGACATTTAAAGGCCAGGTTTGTACTGTAATAATAATTAATAGTTGTGTATCACTTAACAGTTTACAAAGCAATTCCCCACCTATTTTCTTATTTGCTCTTTGAACTTCCCAAGAGATGTGTGCTATTGCTCTTTTGGTGACTATTAGCTTCCATTACTCAGATGAGAAAACTGAGGCTCAGGGAGCTTAAATGACTTGCCGAAATCACATGGTCCGTTAGCAGCAGGACTTCTACCTTTAAGTCTCTTGCCTTTTCCTTGAAGCAATGTTGGCCCCCAGATAAGCAACGTCGGGTCATACTCTCCCGTTGTCATCAAAATTCTCAACAACTTGAGGAAAAAAATTAGACAAGGTGTTTTATATCATTGTATTTTTTTTCAGGAAGCCAATACAAAGTGTCCAGTGTGTCTCTGAGGTGTCTGCTGAGATGAGGCATATGGACTTGCTTGTGGGGAAATAGTCAGGACGTACATGTGGCCACCTCTGACTCCAAGCCCTGACAGGGGCCCTGGCTAGCATGTTCCACGTGAATCCAGGGCCATGAACTCCCCTTTTGCTCAAGATGGCACCGGCGTTCCTCACAGCATGTTTGCCAACACCACTCACCCCAGCCCAGCATCTTTCTTTCTCTAGCCTGCTGTCTCACTGTCCATACCAGCCTTCAGTGGGCCAGAGAGGCAGACGAGTGAGACTGACAGTCCAGGAGCCTTCCGAGACTTTACTGAGTTTACCGGCAGGTCTAGAAAGATGGAAGTCCTATGGGTAGGCCCTCTAGGCCCTCCTGGAGGGTATGTCAGGCTTCAGGCCTCAGGTGGTTTGGCTCATGAGCTCCATTTGTGCTCATGGTTGGAGCAAAGCACCTTGGGAAAGCCCTGCAGTGAATAAATACAAGATGGGGTCAGGGGGAGCTGAATTTGAATCCTGCCTTTGCCCCCGAATAGCTAGAAGTTTCCTAACCTCAGAGATTCCCTTTGACCATGGAGGTGAGATGGAAGAGCACACTTCTGTTATATAAGGTTGTTGTAACGACCCAATGAAAAAAATTTGTGAAAGCACTTAACAGCTCTAAAGCACTAAAGCAACATCTGTTTGGGTTTTGTTGGTGGTGGTGGTTTGTCTTCCAGATAGAAATCTCTGCCCACAAAGTCTTCCACAGTAAAGGGACACTGATACAAACACACGGCTCCTCTCCACTATTTCATCAACTGTGTGCTCTTTTAGACAGTTCACCAATGAATTCCTTTCTTCTTCTTTTTCCCTGTACCTACTGGAGTCCTTTCCCTGACGATTTATCTTAGTACCAAGCTTTAGTCCTCCTTCCCAAGTCATTTGAAGAGACCTTGAGAGAGACCCATTTAATGGGTGGGAAAGTAACTATAGGGTGAAAATGGAAGTTTCCTTTCTGTTCCTCCTAATTTTAGCAACACAGCTCAGACTGCTACTCTGAGTGTGTTAATAAAGTTGGGGTTCTACATCTAGGAGTCTATTTTTGTCCCCCCCCCCATATGTATTTTCTTCTGTAATTACAGAGCTTTTATCTAGGCACATGGCTGTTGAATTAAAGATCACATTTCCCAGTCTCCCTTGGGGGGTTCATGTGACTAAGTTCTGGCCAACGGGAGTGAGCAGAAGTGATGTGTGCAAATTCTGGGACTTATCCTTAAAGGGAAGGAACACAACCTCTTTCCTTTTCCCCTCCCTGCTGGTTGGAATGCTGATGTGATGGTAGCTTGGGACAACCATCTCAGACCACATGATGGAAGCCATGTGTTAAGGATGGCAAACAGGAGATTAGAAGCGGCCTGGGATCCTGACCCTGTTGAGACATCCTACTTTTGACACGAGACAGAAAAATGAATTTCTTTCTGGTTTAAGCTATTATTTTTGTAGGTCTTTTGTGACGGCAGCCTGAAATACATCATAACAGAGGTTATAGAGAGGAGTACTTTGAGGTCTACAGCTTCACACTTTTTGAGCTTGGGAAATTCCATGTTTGCCCCAGATCCTGATCTAAAATAGGAAAAACTCATAGATGCTCTCCTATGACTTCCTCCTTCTGTGTTAGTGTTCAGTGTTATTATTAAAGTTGTTGTTATTGTTGCCATTAACATTGATTTAAATAAACCAGGTAAAATGCGCATGAATGACAACAACAAATAGATAAATTGGCATTCATCAAAATTAAAAACTATCGTGCATCAGAGGACATTATCAAGAAAGTGAAAAGACAACCTACAGAAAGGGAGAAAATATTTATAAATCATTTATCCGATAAGAGTCTAGTATCCAAATATATAAAGAATTCTTACAACCCAACGAAAAAAATAACCCAATTAAAAAGTGGGCAAAAACTTTAAACAGGCATTTGTACATTTGTTTCAAGCACATGAAAAGATGTTCAACATCATTAGTCATATGGAAGTGCAAATCAAAACCACAGTGAGGGGGCTTCCCTGGTGGTGCAGTGGTTGAGAGTTCGCCTGCTGATGCAGGGGACACGGGTTCGTGCCCTGGTCCGGGAGGATCCCACATGCCGCGGAGCAGCTGGGCCCGTGAGCCATGGCCGTTGAGCCTGTGCATCCAGAGCCTGTGTGTCTGGAGCCTGTGCTCCGCAACGGGAGAGGCCACAACAGTGAGAAGCCCTCATACCACAAAACACACACACACACACACACACACACACACACACACACACACACACACACACACACACACACACACACACACACACACACACACACACACAGTGAGATGCCATTTCATGCCCACTAGAATAGCTATAACTTCTTTTTTTTTTTAAAAGAAAGGAAAATAGCAAGTGTTGGTTAGGATGTGGAGAAATTGGAATCCTTGTACACTGATGATGGGAATGAAAATGATTCAGCTGCTGTGGCAAGCAGTTTGTTTTTCTCACTGATGATGGGAATGAAAATGATTCAGCTGCTGTGGCAAGCAGTTTGTTTTTCTCCTCAAAAAGTTAAACATAGAATTACCATATGACCTCCCAAAGAACTGAAAACAGGTACTCAAACCAACACATGTATACACATGTTTATAGCAGTGCTATTCACGATAACCGAGAGGGGGATTCAAACGTCCATCAATGAATGAATGGATAAACATATGATGGTATAGACAAACAGCAGAGTATTAGTCAGCCAAGAAAAAGGAATGAAATACTGATACATGCTATAACATGTATGCACCTCAAAAACATTACACTAAATGAAAGACATCAGACACAAAAAGGCCACATATTGTATGATTCCATTTGTAGGAAATATCTAGAATGGGTAAATTCATAGAGACAGAAAGTAGACTGGTGGTTGCCAGGGCCTAGGGCAAGAGAAGAATGAGGAGGAACTGCTAAATGGGGTTTCCTTTCAGGGCGATGAAAATGTTTGGGAACTAGATGGAGATGGTGTTTGCACAATATTTGAACATACTAAATGCCACTGAATGGTTCACTTAAAAATTGAAATGGTTCATTTTATGTTATATGACTCTCACCTAGGTTTTTTTTTTTTTTAAAGCCATGGGGCCCCAAAGCAATAGTAGCATTGTTTGTTTGCAGAAAGGTAGCCGGTGGTACAGGGGTCTGCTTGAAACAAGAGCCTGAACCATCTGAGCAACTGGACCGCTAACGAGCACCTCTCCTCTCCCAGAAGCAAATGTTCCTGTCCTCGTTCTCCCAGCCATTCATTAGGCTCCAACCTGCTACTTGTCAGGTAGCATTAGTCATACAGGTATCCAGGGGACTGGAGAGCTCTTGCTCTTCCCGATTCCTTATTTATTATGCTAATGAGAACATGACCACGGCTCTGAGGCCCAAGATGGATATTTGGACTGTATTCAGTGGCAGTGGCACAGGGTGGACTGGGGGACTCACCCACAGGTCTGGTTTCAAGCCCAACTTTGTCACACCCTTGCTGTATATTCTTGAGAAAGTCGGGTACCCTGAGACTGTCTTCTCACTTTAAAATTGGACTAAATAACATTTTCCTTAATTCATTTCAATATCCAGAAACTGATTATTTCTCAGTACCTCCCTTGCTACCACCCTGGTTTGAGTCACTGTCATCTTTTCTTGATAAATGCAATGGTCTCCTAACCCATCTCCTTTCTTCTGCCTTTGCCCTCTTCCCAACCTATTGTTATATTGCCATAAGACTGGTCCTTCAAACATAAGTCAGACTGGGTCATTCTTCTGCTCAAAGCCCTCAAGTGTGCTCATCTTAGGGTAAAAGCCAAGTCTTTCCACTGGCCTTCAAGGTCCTATAGGATGGGACTATAGTCCCATCCTTGCTTCCACTCTGATCTTATTTCTTACCATCAGCACCTTGCTCACTTCACTCTACACCCAATGGTTTCCTTTCTGTTCCTGCCTCAGGGCCTTTGTACTTGCTGTTCTCTCTACCTGGAAGGTTGCTCTTGCCCTTGCCTCCTTCAGGTCTCTGCTCAGATGTCATCTTACCAGTGAGGTCTTCCCACCCTGGCACTCCCTGTTCCCCTTCCCTGCTTAGTTTTTGTTTTCTATTACAATATAGTTAGCACCATTCAGCATTTAACACCAAACAAACATACTTTGTTTACTTCTATTTTATTTTAAAATTTGTCTCCCCCTAAAATGTAAGTTCCACGAGATGTTTTGCTCAGTACTATATCCGGAGTGCCTAGAATAGTGCCTGGAACATAGAAAGTGGTCTATAAATATTTACTGAATGAAAGAATGGGTTCCTTTGAAGAGCAAAGAGGACAATGAATGCAAAAGCACTGTACAAAGCACAGTATTTTGTTGTTTGTATCAAAGTGAAATTTGCCTTAACAAGGCCTACACCAGAACGATTTGTGATATTTGGGGAAAATAAATAATGCAAATTAAAATTTTCACTATTCAGAAGACTTCTATGAACCCCCGAGGATACTTTAGAACCTGATAGAGCCTCATCATTAGTAATCTTCCCAGAACCCATTTCATCAACCTTAATGGAATGGACTTGAGATGAGCAGCTTCCTGATGAGTGTGAGTCGAAAGAGTCTGGGTATTTCATAGCTTGTGTGGGATTTTATGAACATAGCAAATTGGCTTTCTATTTGCTACTGCAAAAAATTAAATTAGGAATGAAAGTAATTTGGTTCAATGAAAATAAAAAAAACTAAACTCGAAGTAGTGGGGGGAAAAGGCCAACTCACACAGAGGTCAGGACTGCCAGGAAGGTTCCTTCTTAAAGTCTTATAAATAGAAGGTAATTTCTAAAATGTCAAGGGTTTCTCGGCTCAATTAAAATTATTTGTAGCACAAACGGTTGAGACCAGGGAGTACTTTAAACCATGGAAATGCAGTAACAAAAATAATAAGCAACTAGGTTATTGTTGTTTCGGAGAAAGCTTATTTAAATGTTGAAGAATTTCAATCATGTGGGATGCCAGAAAGAGCCAGTTATAAAGGGAAGTGGAGCTCTTTGCCCTCAGATTCCTGTCTCCCTGCTTCCACTTAGAAACAGGAAGCTGCCAAGAGGCATTCTGCAATCGAAACAACTTCATTTCCCATGTCCATGCGGAAGAAAGAGCTATAACTCAACGAATACACATTTAGGACAGGCTGGGGAATGGCTGTGATGCTGCAGCCCTGAGCTCAGAGCATATACCTTCTTTCTAAATGTGTTTTGGACTCTGTGGCTGTCATCTCCTAAAGGATGAATTTTGCAAATATTATGAACTTATCCATTTGGGAAGCAAAAACAAATATCGGATAGACCCAGCTTTTGTCATAGATAAATAGTTCTTTACGTAGCAAGCCCAGGAGTGTTCAGTGCTACCTCGCAAAGTCCAATGAAGTGTCAGTTCAAGCCAGAGGTGTTATCATTTACTGTCAACATGGACTGTCACCACGTATGGCCATAATCGGAAAAATTACTGATGATTGATACTGACGGCGATGATGATTACTCTTGCAATAACCTTAATTAAAATAATGAAGTGCTACTGCATGCGACTTGTGGCACGGGGGGGATAATGTATACACGCCACAAGGAAGTCACCAGCCAGCATGGCATTCATATTTCAATCCTGACACAACTGGGGAGCCCCAGAGACATTATGTGATTTCCATAGTCTCCACAGTTCCTCATCCCTCTTGTACACATAATTGCTGGAATCAGTACAATAACAAGAGTTCTGCTGGTCACTCCTTTCAGCTGCACATAGAGCCCAGCAGATGATTGGGACAGTCTCCTCCTTAGTGGCCTTCCCATGGAGCTACTTACCAAACTCTGTGGGGATGACAAGTTCAGCTCTGTACTTTCCCCACCACTAGCAACTCACACAATCAAAGGTGAGGGCAGCCCTACGGAGAGAAACACTTCTGAGCTCCTGGAACGCCAGCTCTGAAGGCTGACTCTCGCCTAGCCCGTACCGTCCGTTCCTTTTTCTTCCCAGAGCTTTTTGCTGTTTTCTTTTCCTCTGTTCCTCCAGTACCTGAGATGAGAGGGAGACAGGAGGAGAAAGAACAAAAACCTTGGAGGGACTTCTGAACCACCCAGAAGGCCAGCCTCAAACCCAGTCCTGCGTCCATTTCACATAATTGGTGAGGGCCTTAAAAACACAAACAGCTCTCATCCACAGCGAGAAGATCAAAGGGACATTTACCCGCTCACTTAACTTAGAAAAAATACAACACCCAGTGCAAATTGTGGGCTTTTAACTATCTTGTGGGACCAAAAACCTAATCAGAGTGCTGAGGACTATAAACATGTAGGAAGGGAAGCAGACGGTCATTAAAATCTGATTATGAGGCCAGCAGCGCTGATAGGGCCTGACGGCACGCCTCCCTGCACAGGGATCAGCTGAGAGAGCAGGGAGGGTGAGCGAAATCAGCCTTGAGCGTCTTTCCTGCACTTTTAGAAGAATGTAGGGCCGTAGGGGCTGCTATACCTTACCTCTTTTCAAGAGAAAATTTGGCCTCAGCCGTTCATGGAATTTTTTTCCTTTTGCTCACTCACAGAACATTCATTGTACACTGATCATAGAAAAATGCGAACTCTGACGTAGCATATAATAGCAGCTTTCTCTGACTACTGGGAACTGGGATTTGTTTCATTTGTTCATTCAACAACTATTTATTGAGCATCAGCTATATGCCAGGCTGTGTCTTGGGTGCTGAGGGCACAGCAGTAACATGACAAAGATCTTCGCCCTTATACAGCTTATATTCTAGTACAGAGAGATGCATGATAAACACATAAGCAAAATGTGAGTGTGTCAGATGTGGGAACGATGTAGAGGAGGATAGGAAGTGTGAGGGGAGGGCTTCCATCTTAGATACACAGCCAGAAAAGACCACACCGAGAAGGGGACACTTGAGTAGACACCTGAGGAAGTGCTTCTTGGAAAAACTAGGATTGGAATCAAGAAGAGCTATCAGCACAAGTTCTTAAAGAAGGGACACGACTGGCCTTTATGGAATGCCACCCTGTGACAAGCACAACATTGGCCAGTTTATCTGTCTAATTTAACAGTGCCCTCTGTTGGCACTCATCTAATTGCAACAAGTTAGGTGATCAAGGCCAAATGCACTTAGGCCAGTGCCTCAGGCTGTCTGTCATCCAAACTCTGAAGTCCTCTTGGCGCCTAAGCGACTCAAAGGAGTCACTCTTGGATTAAGGTCTTGCTTGCAGCAGAGCAAAAACACACATTTCCTGGACCTGCTACCTCTAGTCTATTAATTTTTCTATTGATTGTATTACCCTTGGCACTACCAACATTTTAGACTGGGTAAACCTTTGTTGTGGGGACTGTCCCATGCATTGTAGAATGTTTCGCAGCATCCCCGGGCTCTGCTTAGTAGGTGCCACTAGTACCCCGACCAGTTGCAACAATCAAAGATATCTCCGGACTTTGCTTTGTTGCCCTGACCACACTCTCCCCTCTACCTCAGTTCCCGTTCCTCACTTTTAAATAGCAAAGACTCCCTTATCCTTTAAGGCCCAGCTCCAATTGCATCTCTTCAGCCAAGTCTTTCCCAATATTCGACTCAACCCTTTCAAAACAAATGGCTCGGGCTTCCTTGGTGGCACAGTGGTTGAGAGTCCGCCTGCCGATGCAGGGGACACGGGTTCGTGCCCCGGTCCGGGAAGATCCCACATGCCATGGAGCGGCTGGGCCCGTGAGCCATGGCCGCTGAGCCTGCGCGTCTGGAGCCTGTGCTCCGCAACGGGAGAGGCCACAACAGTGAGAGGCCCACGTACTGCAAACAAAACAAAACAAAACAAACAAAACAAATGGTTCTGGAACTACATTCCCATAGCACCTTGATTACACTTCTACTACTGCATTAGATCTCAGCTCATCCATCTGTCCGTCCATTTATCCATCCACTTATCTATTTATCCATTCACTTATCTAGCCATCCAATAAATGTTTATTGAGCACCTGCTATATGCCAGGTGCTCTTCTAGATCCTGGGGATTGAGATGTAAACAAATCTAGCAAAAACTCTGCCTTTGCTGATCTTATACTCTAAATAGGGAGCTAGAAAATAAAATAACTAAATACATGTCGTATGGTCATGGTGCCAGGTGCTATATTAGGTTCTGGAAATAGACATAAGCTAGGCCCAATGCCTGCTTTCAAAGAGCTCATGGTCATGGCAGGGGTGAGTAGAGCAGGGGGGCTGTAAGAAGTGGGAGAAATAGCGATAGGGGCTGGGGGAGAAAGGAGGAAAGAGCACTTAAATACTATGCCCAAGTGTGAGGAGTCCCCAGGGTCACAGAGAGGTCAGTGAGATCTGCCTGAAGCCTTGGGGAAGGCTGCAATTTTGAATCTTCTGGTCTAAGCTTCAGGAGAACCTTCTGAGAGGGTTAGGACATTTACAGGGTGGAATGCATCTTAGGGAGACCTAGCCTCAGAGGTAAGACAAAGAGACAGTTTTTAGAAACAGTTAAATGGAATTCCTAACCAAATTTACCTCAGGCCAGAATTTTTCCCTTTGCTTCAAGGTCACATGACAAATGATAGTGAAGACTGGACTGGAAGCCCTGAGGCCACACCCCTGATTCACATCTTGTTCCTGAAACCCCTAAACTTCCTGAATTCCTGTGCTCCTCCGGTGGGACTTCCTGTCGGTGATGGAGCTAAAGGAACTGAACAACACCTCCATCCTTCCTAGGATAGGCCTCATTTACACATAAAGGTAGACACGTTTCCATAATGCTACCCTGGAGGAAACATCAAGGCTGTCTCCCATGCATACTCCCCCAAACTAGAATGTGTAAAATAAAAAGTCAAAGATCATACCAAGAAGTGACATTAAACCGACAAAAGACCCTGTGGGCTTTACTGGCGCTGTTTACCTGGTTTGTCCTAATTCTCTCCCACCTCCCCATCTGCTAAGACTTCAGGGATGTGTTGACTTTCATTTCCTTGAAATGGTTAATTTTTGCAACCAGGTTCCAAGTGGGAGGTTTGAACTGGGGATCAGCTCACTCTATGTGCAGGTCATTTAAGAGCTCAATCTCATCTTTGAAATATAGATTAGCCAGGAGAGTATGAGTTCAGCATTTCTATGTAATGTTATTTCATTGATCCTGCAGGCCAGCTGGACATGGCTTCAGACGGATACCTAAAAATTAGTTCTAAAACTTTCCCATCTTTTAATATTTTATAACCTGTCAGAAAATCAATTACGGACTCTGCCCTCTTCCAATGCTTGGTTTCATAGGAGCCGATGTTTAACCAAAGTGAGGTTCTTTCCTCTCCTTTACGAAAAGCAATGGACAAGTTCAGAGTGAATGATAACTTCAGGGAAATTCTTGGATTTGTAAAGATTTAGAGATGAATTGAATAGCTTTGACCTGCAAAGGCCGGAGCTTGGATTTTTCTCTCTCCCATGCAATAACCAGAGACTGGTTTCCCTGAACCCTGATGATCAGGGATCCAGAGCTTAGTGCTGTGGCGACCCAGCCATACTTTGAATTTGTCAAATATCTTGATATATTTCTTCAAGCCCAGTGAATCATGAAGGGCTTTCTCCAAAACCCATCCCTCCTTTTATGTACACGCATACACATGGAGCACAGTCTTTCAGATTTAAATATATTTTCCCACTTTTTTGTAGTAGAGGAGGATTTAAAGGAAAGAAAAATGTTAGAAGATATGACAAAGTGATTTTTATTTTCTTCCTTGCCTTTTCTATATTCTGTAAAATTTCTAATATGAAAAATACATTAATGTTTTTAAAAAAATAAGAATCTAGGTAAAGTCCCACCAACGTAACACCAAGAAAGTGGAGTCAATTTCGGTATTAGTTTAACAAATAAAAATTCCAACTTCCATACCATGGGAGCTATTAAAGAAAACATGCATGCACCAGTCCCTACTGAATGGCTCTGTACATCAGGATAAACCATAGTTTGTCCCATGAAAATATCCAGCATTCATATTCAAGAAATGGGGTGAGGAAGGAGGGAGAGAGAGAGAGGAGAAAAGATCAATTTCTGGGCTAGGAGGAAAGGGAATAAAAGGAAGAGGAGATGAAGAGTCAGAAAAAGAAGGTGAACTGAGTCAGATGGCTGAGGAACCAATAGCGCATTGGGTTCAGTAGGGAAATTCCAGCTCGCCTCGTACCCACATTTATTATAGTAATAGCAGAAGCCGCAGTACAATAACCCTCGTCCCTGGTAGAAGCCATGGCACCACTGAATGTTATTCTTTAAGTGGAAGTAAAACACTTGCTGTCTTTGTTATTCTGACATTTAACAACCAGAAGAGTCCTGGGAGAAAGACACCCACAAGTAGCTGCCTCTGGAATGCTGGCCACTGCTCCCAGAATAGTGATGCCAGTTACCTGCCTCTCTTTCCACTTTCTAACAAATTGTAGCCTGAAAACCAAAAGTCAGCCGTCTAGCTACCAGCTGAGTCTCTCAGACCTCCCGGTGGCTAAAAGCTTGGGAAGTCTTGGTGCCTAGCCTGGGGCACAGAGAGAATGTAGCGGTTTGCTGGTAAAAAGAAGGCAGACAGGAAAAGGGGATGGGGTGGCCGTGTTGAATCACAATGAACAGTTACCTAACAGATTAACAAAGAATACGTTCAATTTGTGCCTACCTGGTTCTGAGAATTCAAGTTCTTTCTTGCTTATCGCATTTGCCAAATTTGCCAAGTCCCTGAAATATGTCACCAGGCAAATTAACCAGTTTGTTTTTTGGACGGAACAAACAGTAAATGGAAGGAAACATGTTGTTTTCTTAGTCTCACTTGGCAACGACATTTCACCTTGGTTGAGGGAAATGTCTAAACATCCTCCTACTCAGTTACAGAGGTGCCCCAATGTAGGCCTCACTCTCAGATCCACCTCTCGCTAGCAGTGGGAACTTGAGCAAGTTAACATACCTCCCTATCTGAGTTTCCTCACCTCTGAAATGTAGAGGATGATAATAGTACCTACCTCCCCCAGTAGTTGCAAGGATCACCTTTATTAATGAATGTGAAACATTTAGAAAAATGCTTGGCGCGAGTTTAGAGCTGTTATAATTTTGATCATCGACACGTATTTTTAGTACTTGTTATGTGGCAGGCACCAGGCTGAACACCAGGAAGAGAAAAGTGAGGATGTCTTTGGAGCTTACATTTTGGTGAAGTAATAAAGTCATAACAAAAATAGCAGTAACAATGGCAACTAAAATTTATTGGGAGTGTAATATGCGAAATCTAATTGGATCTTCATAATAACCTTAAGAGGTAGGTAAGAATATTATTTACAGGAGAAGAATCCACGAGCTTAAAAAGGTTAAATACCTTGATCACATAGCACAGCTGGTGAGCGGCCGAGCTAGGGCTGGAACCAGCCAACATGGCTCTGGAGTTCTAGGTCTTAACTGTGTCTTTCTATCATTTTAGGGGCACATGGGCTACTTGCAAATAACAGTCGTAGTACTGGGGAACAGCACACCCACCTTGTGGCTCCACATTAAAGCGTCATTACCCTGTCTCCGCTTCTTTTATGCCAGGCATTGAGGTTTTGGGAACGACCCATTTAATGTGATAACATTCAACTACCGGGTGTAAAACATTTTCCCCGCTGGTCAGAGGAACAACTCAGCATCTGAAAGAACATTTAACACTGTTTAGCTCGGGCCTTCGTGCTGGGAGACAAGCGCATATCTCGAGGCCTACCCAGAGCCAATCACTGGAGACCGGTTTAATTGGTTAATCATATAAATTACAATCACTTAATCATTTTAATCACCATCAGCCAATTAGCTCAGCGTTATGGGCTCTGAGGTAACAGTTATGCAAATGTTTGTTCCATTGTAGGCTATTAACAGCCATATTTTCTCCATCAAGCAGACAGAGACTGATGGGTGGGGGAAGAAAAGGAAAGTGAGCATTTGTTTAGTTTAACTTCTTTTCTGATGGGTTATAATGAAGCATTCAGTGGGGAGAAGCACCAAGCACAGTGATTTCTTTATTTTACTCAATATGCGCGTGCTGCGTGGATTAGGGGGAGGCCCCTGAGACAGTGCGGTGATGGAGGGGTGGAAGGACCAGCTAAGAAACTTGCGTGAGGCTGAGCTTAGCACGCTGCCGCCGAGAGTGCCGGCTTTGCTGGTTGCCCAGGGTACTGTCCGCGTTGCAGATAAGGAAATTGAGGACCAAATGGGGACATGACTTTTGCTGCTGCCTTTCCTCCACTAGGCAATAGGGAATGTCCACCAATAACGTAGTGCAATTAGATCAAGTGTGGACAGAGCATCTGTCTATACTTCTTCATTACCAACTATAGTAATAATAGTTACTATATAGTAACAGTGACAAATATATAATAGCCCTGGAAAGATAAGCCATGATCAGTGGACCAGAAACTTTGAAGGATCCCTGAAACATTGGTGATGTGGGAATAGATGTGCTCTATTCAACCAGCGCCTGGTTTAGCACCTGGCACCTGATAGCTGTTCAGTAAACACTTGTGAATGGACAAATGATTAGTGGCTAAATGGGAACCTTTTAGGAAATAAAGGAGTTCTAATCGGTTTAATGTGAATGAGCTCTGCAAATATGTATGTATGTGCTAATGTGCCCAAGATGGTTGGCTTCTGCAGTGCAGCCTTCTGCTTGCTTTTATCCCCCTTAGCACCCGATGTAATAGAGCTTTCTGTTGTGTGGTCAACAGAGTGGACCGGCTTATTCGTGAGCCTCCCGTTGTCATATTTTCAAGAGCTATGACAGGGAGAAACAATCAGAATTTCAAAGAGAACTAATTTTGTAAGGACTGTGCAGGAAGTGACATGGCTTTGCGGTACCCAGAAAGACACTTTGTGACTATGGCAGTCTAGTCTTTCTTCAAGGAAAGCCTCAAGTGCCCCTGAGACTTTGCCTGCCTTTGCTGGTAGTTAAGCATAGGCTTGGGGTTGGACTCTCCCCCTCCCTTTTATGAAGTGTGTGTGTGTGCGCGCGCGCGCGCACACACACACACACACACACCATGTTTGTTACAAAATCTTTATTCATTTATTTAATAGTTCATATTGAACTACTGTTCTGTGCCAGAGATCATGCAAGGGACTAGGCAGACAGCACTGAACAGAAAAACACTTGTGATATGATGCCAAAGTATTGTCAAATGCAGAGAGGAGAGGTCAGTTCTTGAAGGCTGACAGTCTTGGAGAACTTTAAGTAATATCCACGTCATTAATGTAGGGATATAGTTTTTTAAAAGGCTTTCTGTTTTCCAATTTAGTAGTTTTTAATTGCCTGAAGGGAGTAACTGGCCTTGTGTGAACTTGTTTACATAGATGGTGCCCAGAGGTGCTTTACCCCCAGGCTGGTGGGTCAATAGAAGTTTCTTGGTAGTTTCTTGTTGACCTGAACTGATGACATTTCCCCTCTTGCTTGCCTTGCTTTTCTCTTCCTCAAACAGGGAAAATGATATTGACCTAGCCTACCACTGTTGTGAGGAAAAACATAAAAAATATGGCAACACACTTTAGAGAACAAGGAACTGCTGTAAAAAATGCCTAACAATGAGTATGCTTAGCTTAGTGAGAAACAGAAAACAATGGGTAGAAATGGAAAATTGGACAAAAATCATATACAGAGATTTTAAAGATTTTCTTCCTTTTGCATTTACAACACTCTATTATTGCCTTTAGATTTTTTCTTGCACTTAATTAGTCAAAAGCTAGGTGAACACTCTCGGAAATCCTTTTATAGGTCAGACACTAGCTAGGGTCCATATTCCTAAGGACAGAGCTGTGGACCCACTTCCATCTTACTCCTCTGTTTTTCAGTTTTCATACATACAGCTTGCACTATATTTATTTGCCCGTGTAAGTAGGAAGTCGTTTTGTCTTTGGGTATCCCCCCACCTTCACCCCAAAATATAATATAGATTCCTGACTTCCTGGGGAGCGTGCTTAATGGAGACACTTTGGCAAGACAGCTCTCTTAAGAGAGCTTATAAAATTAGACAAACAGACTCAAAACTGATTCTGACGCCAGCACCTATGGTGGTCAGGCCATATGCCCAGTTTGGTTCAAATTCCTCTTATTTTTCATGGTTTAGGATGGAGTTGAAACTTACCCTAGGCATCCCCTAGACTCTAAGTCCAGATTGATTTATATAATATAGCATGTTTTGTGTCCTAGTTTGAGTCTCCCCAGAAGCAGACCCAGAGACAGGGATCCAAACACAAGTAATTTATTTGGGAGCAGTAGGAAACACTGGCAAGGGAGAAGGAAATGTTACAGTGGGTGACTGGAGCTAAACCTGGGGAATGGTATAGGACACACATCTCAGAACTAGCCCACTAGACGGCTGGTGAACCAGGTTATTTAGACACCAACACCGGTCAGTCATTGGTTGAAGGCTGCTGAGGGGTGGTTAATTCCTGGCAGAGAGCTTTGCGCAGTTCCAGAAAGAGCCCTTGGGCTTGGAGATGCAGGGACTGGCAGCAGGAAGTCGGCCTTCTTGGGAGCATACTGAGATGGCGGGGTTAGAGGGACGTGGATGGGACAGGGAGGGCAGCTGCTACAGTTTGGGTCATAATGTTTGTCCTTTCTTGCCTAAGGGTGCAAGTTGGAAGATGCTTCAGGGACAGAGTAGTGGGCTCTCACCAGGTGACTGCCTCCTTCCTCCAGCAGCTATAAAAATGGCAAGGTCATTTGGAATCACTGTTGGCAATGTGCCTTGAGTAACACTACAGTGAAAGGGTCTGATGTGCAGACTTACTATAAACTTATAGCATAATCACAAATATTCACCGGGATCCAGAGGATGGTACAAAACAGCCCTTTAGTTTTCCCTTGGATCATCTGTCAGAGGGAGCTGGACCTGCCCTGGCGCCCTCAGGGGAGTCATGTTTGGTGGCTTCAGTCCTCTTGCCAATGATTGGTGTAGACATGGTCACGTGCCTGCATGGCCCCAGCTGTGTCATGGTCCCAGCTGTGGCCCATGAGACCTGAGAAGTTAGAGTATGGGTGCAGGGAATGTGGAAAATGTTTCTCCTGCGCGGAAAAGAGATGATGACTGGATAAAACCATCCTTTTTCTTTTTTCTGCTAGACATTGTAGGGTCTGCTTCTGATGCCTGGGACTTCTATACCCACTTTGTCACCATATGGGGGTGATCACTGACATGACAGGGGAGACACAATTCAGTCTATAACATTAACCATTTAGATGTAGGGGTGGAGAGGAGGAATATTCTCCTTAGTTGTTCTTGATTTTCTTGTGTTCATCCTCCATTTATAAGCTAATAATTATTATTTATTAAGCCCTTCTGACCTCACAACTTTATGCTAAGCATTTTGCATAAATCAGCAGTCTCCAAAGTGTGGTCTGCAACTCCTGGGGGGTCCCCAAGACTCTTTCGGGGGTCTGCAAGGTCAAAATTATATTCATAATAACTTTAAGCCCTTATTTGCCTTTTGCACTGTGTTGACATTTGCACTCATAGTATAAAAGCAGTAATAGGTATCCAGGTAGCAGCACAAAATGATATAGTCCTATTTTTAAAAACCACCACACACTTTCAGGGGAAAAAAAGGCCAGTTTTGCTTAAGAATGTCCTTGGTAATGCAGTAAAAAGTATTAGTTTTATTAAATCTCAACTCTTGAGTATACATCCTTTTAATATTCTGTGAGATGAAATGGAAAGTTCACATAAAGCAATTCTGTGTAACAAAGTATGACAGTTGTCTTGAGGAAAGGCATGTGTGCAATTAAGTTGGAAGTTGAACTAGCTGCTTTTTTCATGAAATATCATTTTTGACTTGAAAGGACAACCAACAAATAAGCTATAATTAGCCAGACTTGGGAATTTTTCAGACTTCCTCTTGAAATTGAACAAAGTGAGACTGTCACTTCAAGAAAAACAAGTGACAGTTTTCGTTACCAATCATAAAATTTGGTCTTTCAAGTGAAAATTAAAATTTTAGAAAACTTCTATTTGCTCCTGGGAGCTTGATAGCTTCCCAATACTTCAGGAGTTTTCTGATGAGATTAGAGATAATAATAACTGATATGATTTCTTTAATATTATATAATGAAATGCTGAATGTATATTTTCCAAATGACCGATGTGTGGTGTTTCAAAATCATGCATGGGTAAAAGATCTAATCAAATTGAAAGAGATATCAATGAATTTTAATATAATAGCATATTAAAAGTTCATTGATTGCAAGTAACATTTAAGAAAGTACAACTTGTCGAGTTTTGGTGTAGTATAAGAAGAACGTCTGGAATTACTTGAAAACCTATTAATATCTGAGTAAAACATTTTTATATACTTCAACCAAAACAACATATTGCAACAGATTAGAAGAAGATACAAAAATTGAGCTGACTTGAGTTTACCCAGACATCAAAGAGACTTGCTTAAATAAAAGGAATATGTTTTTCTTCTCACTAATTTTTTGTTTTGGCAAGTGTAGTAATTTTTCATAAAAATATGTTATTTATGGTGACGTGAAATGGGTTTACTGTTATTTTTAAATGAATTTATAGATATATTTAAATTTTTTTAAAGATATAATATGGCAAATATTGATACATACAACCTACATAAACAAAAATTCTTTGGAATCCTCAATAATTTTTAAGCAAGTGAAGGGATCCTGAAACTAAAAAGTTTGAGAATTACATAGAATAATCAAAACCATCTGAATAGACAGCTGTGTCAGTGTTCTCAGTGGCAGACAACAGAAACCCCTCTAACTAGCCAGTTTAAGCAAAAAAGGAATTCATTTAAATATATTACATAACTCCCCCAAAGCTAGACGTTATCTCTACCACCTTTGTGAAAAGATGGATTCCATGCCTTCTCACCAAGAAAAAAATGACATGCTCTCTACATAAAAATGTGTTGGTTCAATTCAGGTGTCATGTTTCAGAGTCCCAAGATTTGCAAGATAATGTGAAAACAGGAAAGGGACATTTTAAAATTCTCCTTTCTTGTGATTGTCAGATATCCAGCTGTTACAGAAACAATATCCTGAGATGGTACAATTGATAGTGGTCACAGGCTGATATTCTGCAGGACACAGAACAGGGTAAGCCGTGAAGCTTAAATAGAAAGCTGAGAAACATGGAAAGTATCAAAAAGCCATTATAAACTCCTGATTTAGATGTTTAATACAACTGAAAAGTGGCATTGCTGCCAGTAAGGATAACGACTAAAAATCATGCCTTTTTCCAATGGTGGAGAGAGAGAGAAAACAGTGAGGAAGACTAGATGAAAAATAATGTGGCTAGCTTTATTTTTAGCAAAGAGCTGTTAAGCTTCCAGTATCCAATAACCAAAAGATCCTATTCACTTTGGTTTGAGGAGAAATTCTTACTGCTCATTTATCGTGTACCTGGGAAGGTAACTCTATGAGGGCAGGCACTGGTGGGTCTCGCTCATCACTTCACCCCAAGCGCCTAGAACAATATTTGGCATGTGGTAGGTACTCAATAAATATCAGTTGAGGAAGTGAACAAAGGAGAATTCCTTGCTTTTCTTTTATACTACAGCCTCTCTACATTCTCCAATTCAGTACAACAAATAACTGAGCTCCCACTAACCGTACTGGGCATGAGACATAACGTGAACAAATGGCACCGAATCTGCCCTTAAAGAACCCTTGACTGACCAGCGTATTATGCCCGTGCTTCTCAGACTGCAGTGTGCGTACGAATCCCCATGGATCTTGTTAAAATGAAGATTTTGCTTCAGTCAGTCTGGAGAAGGACCTGAGATTCTGCATTTCTAACACACTCCTAGGTGACACTGTTGGTCCACAGCACTTTGAGGAACAAAGTGTTCTGGTACATCTGACTGTGTCACGGCAACTGTTTAGATGGCGGTGTCAACAAACTGAGTCATAGCCTGATTCCCTTACCAAGTGTAGCCTTAACCCCTGTCTTGTTGTCCCCAGCAGTGTTTGAGTCCCAGCGTGCAGGCTCCCCAGCACAAGTGTCAACCTCACGTTCTGCTGGCGTGTGGAAGACACATGATGGTGGATGCAGTCTGGGTGTGATGGGAGGTAAAGCATTTCTATACATTGTGCCGGTAATAGAGTCAGGATCTCCGAATGTATCATTTCTTTTCCACTGCTGGAGACAGTTAAGCACATTTTCATTGTCACGCCTAGTTGAGATATTTCATAAATCTGCAGGGTAATCGTTTAGAATGTAAGTTCTTTCCCACTAAAAAGTATTCATAGAGGATATGAAACTTAGCAAAATGTAAAGGCTTTTTTTCCCCTCACATCTCGAATGTGCTTCCTCAGCAACTAACAACTTTCAAATGATCTGTCACACTTTGCATAATTAAATCACAGTCTCAGTGGCAGCGAAATCATTGCAGGAACAGCTAGACAGCGCTAATAGAACATGGAGTATGGAGGGGGAGAATTTCTTAGTTAGTAAATTTCTCTGCTATCAGGCTAAGTACTCCACTCCAGCGAATGGAGGTGGAGGGAAATAAACTCTCAATTTAGATCCACTGAAAGAACATTTCTAGAGCACCAGCTGGGTGGAGTTCACCCTTGGTGTGTCAGGAGCGCCATCCAGATAATGATGTGATAATTACAGGTTGGTTATAATAAGGGTCATTTGACGGAGTCACTTTAAGTACAACTTTTCATGTCCACTTTCCTCACACTCATGTCAGCCACCCAACAACATGGGTTCTTCATCCCTTGGAACTTTTCTCCCTCCAAGACTTTAAATTCAGATTCAGTTCCCCATCACATCATTATTACCCTCTACTTTCCCTGTACCCCACCCTCATTAAGCATCACCAGGACTTCCTATCTTTTTAGACGAGTGTGGTGTTTTGGAACCTACAGGAACATAGACTCTGGAGCCTGACTTTCTGAGTTTGTGTGACCTTTGGTGAGTTATCTAATTACAGTGTGCCTCAGTCTGCTCATCTGCAAAATGAGGGTAACAGTGGTACTATTTCATAAGGTTATCAGAAAGATTAAGTGAATTTAGTAACACATGTAAAGCACATAGAACAGTAGCTGGCTCATAAGCACGAAGTATGTGTTTGCCCTCATTACAATCACTGATCCTTAATCCTCACGGTTCATCTCCAGCTGCATGGCTTCCCTCGTCTCCTGACCGATAGCAGTTGGTCTACCATGCCCGCCTTCATGCTGTACAGCCCTGGAGACCCCTGGAGTCGGTCTTCTCCACTCCCACTGCTAAGATGTCAAGTGTCATTAGAGAAGATGGGGTCACAGACCCCTCTGGCCGTGTCTCTGAGGCTCACTGTGATCTCCATTCTTGGGAACTGTCTCCAGTACACAGGGGGTGGGCTGCCAGCCGTTGTGAGCCCTTGTCCCCTGGCTGCAGCTGATTGGTCTATGAACAGGCCACTGGCCCGTGCTGGGCCCACCATTCTCTCTCCCAGGAAGTTGAAATTGGAACAGAGGTCTTGATTTGAGCCTTTGATGGTTGAACTTTAGAGAGAGGATCCCTGACCTCTTGATGCTGAGGCCCCTAGCATTGCCCTGGCTCCCTCACTTCTCTTGGCTTCTGCTGAGATACTCCCTTATCTTTCCAAGAAATTCCTTTTTTCTTGTATGCTGACTATTTCTACATTCCATACACCAAGGGAACCTCAACTGAGGCTGCCAAGAAACAATTACAATGAGTTCTTCTTCAAAGCCATGCTATTTAATCTCAGATGGTCCATCACTACAACTCAGCACTTTTTTTTTTAACATCTTTATTGGAGTATAATTGCTTTACAATGGTGTGTTAGTTTCTCCTGTATAACGAAGTGAATCAGCTATACATATATCCCCATATCTCCTCCCTCTTGCATCTCCCTCCCACCCTCCCTATCCCACTCTTCTAGGTGGACACAAAGCACCGAGCTAATCTCCCTGTGCTATGCAGGCTCAGCACTTATTTATTCATCTCTTTTTTTTGACTCTGGAGAATTCCCCACAGGAGCAGTTGGAAATTCTCTCCACTCAGGATGCATTCAACCCTCCACCTCTTCCTCGCCCCTATTCTTCAGCGCAGAGGTTCTCAACCCCAGCTGCACATTGGAATCACCCAAGCATGAGAAATACCAAGCCTGGATCCCACCCCCAGAGATTTTGATGTAATGGGTTGAAGAGCAGCCTGGGATACTCCGACGTGTAACCAGGGTTGAGAACCACGCCCAGCCAAAGACTACCCTACATGAGCTCCTTCAACAGACTTCCACTTACGCCTACAATTTTCCCTTTCTCTGGTCCTTTGCTCCTTCCTTCCAGGCTTAGAGGATGACATGTACCTGCCCTTGCTAAGGCCTCTGCTGGTGAAAGTGGCCAGTCCCTACACTCTTAGTTACCCCAGTCCTCCGCTTCCTCCTTGTTCCTCCAGCCGAGCTGCGCTGCAGCCTAGGTTCCATCGTGTGCTAAACCAAATTAGGAAGACTGAAAAATATATTTACCCTTCCGGGTATCACATGACCTTTTTTCCCCTTAACTATTGCAATTAAGAGTCTTTAATGAGTGGAAAATGTGCAATAATAATAATAGCAAACAAATAATAGAGCACTTACTATGTAATACTAGGCACTGTACCGTGCACATCCTGTATGTGTGTATCTGATCTCATTCTCACACCTACCCTATGAGGTAGAAGCTATTGTTGCCACTTTACAGATGGAGAAACTGAGATACGGAGAGGCCAAGGAGCTTGCCCAGAAACACAGCTGAGACCTGTGTAGCTGGGACTCAAAGGGATTCATAACAAACATTTAGTAACAGCCATTGTTTTTTTATTTAAGAAACATATACATGTCTGTTTTGTTCTAACAAACAGTTCCCTACATATGGTTAACCTGGAGTTTGATTTTTTAAATGACAGTCTGACAGAATTCTAAAATTAAGACAAAAATTAAACAGCTGCTGTCCCTTAGCCTACAATCACTTATTTCTGTAGTAATAGCCCCCCCCTTTTTTTAATGAGAAAGAGAATGTGGCAGGGTAATTGACAGCATTTTAGAGTCTGTGTGAAGGCCAACAATTGTCTAATGTAGCCATGTCATATGCTAATATTGATTAAATTCAATGCCGAGATTTTTCAGCAAAGAAAAGAAATTCAATCTATTCGTGTCAGCCAAAGAGGGACCATTTATGGAATTCTTGCTGTTTGTGATTGACTGCTGCTAGGGCAGACACTGGGTAATGCAGTTACTCTCAGTGATTATTTTCTGCTTTCCTTTGGCAATTACAAGTTACAGCAGTGCTCCCTGGGAGCACTCTTTGCTGAGCCGGTGTGTGCGGGCCAACAGCGGAATTACCAGCCGAGCACCAGCAGGCAAGCGAGGCCACCGCTACCCCCACCATCACAACCAGTTCACTCACGTGACAAACAGGCCAACACTACCACCTCCGCTACAAAAAGTAATTGCTGCTCAATTAAGCAGAAATGAGACTGTCACTCACTGAGGTGGAGACGTGAGAACTGCCTTATCTGGTTCTCAATAGCAGTTTGGGTTTTTGAAAGTTATTTTACAGTTGCAATGACAAAGGGAAATGAAGTCTGCTTTGGCGATGTTACCAGGTGCTCTTCCTTCCATTATGACCTGGATGAATAGCCCCCCAGAGCAAACGCAGTGGCTGGTCTGCTAACTGGTTCTATTACGCAAATGCAGGATTGAAAAAACACCATTCAGTCGAGGGAGCTGCTTAAGACCCAGGGAGGCAGGTGTCTGTCCTCATTCAGACCTTTAGGTGAATCATACAAACTATCTCTAAAGTCAACAACATCCTTTTAGACCAAGGAAACCAGATTCTAATCTAGAATTTTTACTTAAAAATTAGATCTCATGAACAAGGATAAACTTATTGCCATCGGCTGAACTCTTCTATGGACTTGTTCCTAGTCCCAGTGAATCACCCGAGACAAATGTAATCACATGACAAGATCTTAAGTTGGTTTCAGGGAAAGCAGAACTTTTCTAGAATCTTCTGCTTATTTCTCATGGTCAGGTCACAGGGTAAGTCCCTTCACTTTTCTGTGCTCTGCTTTTCCCTTAAGGGAGTTTTCTAAAATGGAATCACTTCTAAGGAGGACTACTGAGAAAAATGCTATAGAAACAGACCAGAGCAGGGGCTTCCCTGGTGGTCCAGTGGTTAAGAATCCACCTTCCAATGCAGGGGACGCGGGTTCGATCCCTGGTCAGGGAACTAAGGTCCCACATGCCATGGGGCAACTAAGCCCGTGCGCCACAACTAGAGAGCCCACACACTCTGGAGCCCACGGGCCACAACTAAGACCCGATGCAGCCAAAAAAAAAAAAAAAAAAAAGACCCAGAGCAGAGTCAGGGTTCCTAGAATGTTGGAAGGGACTTGAGCAGCCATGCCATCTTGTCCTCTCTTTGACAGTGGAAGAGATTGCGGGCCTAGGAGGTAGACTTGACTGCCTGCCCCAGGCCACATAGGGCCAGAGAGAGAAGCAAGTCTCTGCGTTCCAGGCCAAGTGCCTCTTTAGAAAATCCTTAAGTGCTGTGTGGAATCCAATGCAAAAAATCACAACTTACTCCTTCAACTTGACACCCAGTGGGTTGTACCGTATTTATTGCCTGTATCTCAGAAAGAGCACTAGCTGATGGGCAAATGGTCTAGGCCATTCCCTCTTGAAATGGGCATCACTGCCATGGCTATATTAAAGCAGGCACCAGTGATATGACATTTATTAAGCATGGACCATCTGTCAGGTGCTGCCCTGATCAGTAAGCTTTCGGATGGGATTCCCATCCACCACCCACCACTGCCCCCCTGCAAATAAATGAGTAGAGTCGGATCCTTTTATACCCTTCTGCCTAAAAAGTTTTTTCCTCTGAAGCTCAGACACAACAATGGAACTAACCAATGAATCTTCGTCTCCCAAGTATTTCAGAAACTCTACACCTCTGGTGGCCAGAGCAAGAAATCACTTGCAAAGATTTGGGTTGGTGTGCTAAGAGCTAACCTTCTGACCCTTGCAATAAACAAATAGTAAAGTTGTCTTTTGCTAGTCAGTACAAAACTCCCTCTCGCTGCTCTAAAAACCATTTGGAATTGGTCCAGCTAACATATCTGTTGGATGTTTTAGAAATAGATTAAGAGGTCAGCAGGGAAAACGAGACATCTCCAGATGGTTGTCTAAATGGACAATGGTAAGAAGAAAGGAGTGTGGGGTGGGGGCTTGGGGGAGTCCGTTGTGGGGAAACAGAAAGAGACTACTTGAGACACAGAACCAGGGAAGCCTAGAGTCACCAGGTGAGGGAGCCTTCAGTTAACAGTAGCAGAAAACCCAAGTCAGTGGGATTATACTATATTGGGCAGTGCTTCTTAAACTTTAAAGTACACATTAATTACCTGGGGATCTTATTAAAATGCAGATTCTGACTCAACAAGTCTAGGATGGGGCCTGGGATGCTGTATTTCTAGCAAGTTCCCAGGTAATGCTGATTCTGCTGGTCCTTAGACCATACTTGTTAGGGTATTTGATAGGCCATGTCCCTGACAAGACAACTGTAGGAGCAAGCTTCAGGATTCCTTATCCAGAGGCTCTACCTTGTCCTCAAGAATCCAGTTTCTTTCCACTTCTCTGCACTGCCAGCTACAGCTTTGGCCAAAGTCGAAGGATGCTTCACCTACTGGTCAAATAATAGCTTCCAGTCATAATCTGGGCTGCTTGCCTCTTCATTCTCGTACAGTAAGGGACAGATTTCTAAGCAAAGCTCTGGAAACTCACCCCATTGGATCAGCTCAGGTCACGTGCCCACTCACGAGTTGGTGGCTGATCAGAGGAACGGGCTAGGTGAAATTTGTTTAAACTCATCAGGCCCCATCTCTCAAGATGGGCAAAGGAGGAGGTTCTCCTGAAGCACAAGGGCTTCATGGGCAAGAAATGGCCAACAGATTTTAAAAATTGGGTACCTCGGGGGGGCACGGAGGCATGGATGCTAGGTAGCCAATCAACAGAGGCTTTGGTTATGAGACTTGGCGAAGAGTGTGGGCCCTGCATTCTTTGCCAGTCTTGGGTCCCCTGATGACCTGAAGTGTCTACTGTTTGAGGAGTCACACCCATAAAGCATCCTGACAGTGTCATCCCCGCCCCCCATAATCCAATCCACTCAGTGAAGAAAGTAAAACATTTGTGTTTCATGAGTGAAGTGTGTTTTCCAGTCTCCCTCTTCTATATTACAGACCTCCTCCCTTGACCCTACCATGTGTATGGCACTGCTACAAGACCCAAATGTTTTCTTGGGGGAATCTAGTAAAATGTACCTACCCTCTGTTTCACTTTCCAAGGTGATAACTAGCTGACCTGATAAACTAAGTGAGACCATGTGTGCCCAACAGTGAAATGTGTTGTTTCTCCCAGAGGGACCGTAATTAGATTTTTAACTTGTGTTCTCTGGAGTTTCAGCATCTTGAGTTAAAAGACTAAGCCCAATAATGGGATTCCAGGTGTCGTAACAGGCCCCTGGGAGAAGACATTTCTGGGTAATGGAGCTTTTGGAGCCCCTTAGGCCATAGCATGTTGGTAGCCATGTATTCTCACCCAGAGAGAATGCTAGCCCAAGACTGCTGGGAAAATGACTAACAGTTTAAATGTACTTTCCCATAGGGAAGCTTCCTCTAATTGCAGAACACACACACACACACACCCACCACCTCCGCCCCTTCCACCATTAGGTAAAAACCATGCTGTTTACAGTTCTGTTTAGAACTTATTCCACTCCAGCTTGCTGGAGTTTGTTTCTCTCCCCCATATTGTAAGTTCCTTGCAGGCGGAACCTTCATGGTGCCAAGCACGGTACTTGGTACAGTGCAGATATTAAATAAATGTGTGTGGCAAGTGGAGCTGAAGTGGTGAGGACAGTCACAAAGCCACACCAAGATGCCTGCCGTGACTGTTCTCCTTACTAGAGATAATCTACAACAAGCATAACGAGTATAGCACCACAGATTCACAGTTGTTTTTGAAATTGAAAGATACCATCAGGAGTGTTCATTTCCAGCCATCAAGAAATATATTCCAAAATGGGGAAGCAGTAATAGAATCAAAGACTGAGAACTAATAAAATCTAAACATAGTTTGTCCCCACATTTATAACACCCTTTCTCAAAAAAGGAAGGGAGGGAGAGAGGAAGAAATTGCTGGCAGGGTGAATACTTTGGCTACTGGGCAGTGGGGCTGAGTACTGACGTATTTTCTCTTTCTACATAGGTTCTCATAAGATAAAGCAAAATTAAAGTTTAAAACAAGAGTCTTTTGAGGATTACACGGTATTGTCTATATGTATGTTCTATTAAATCCCCATCTGAGAGACAGCCGAGGCAGCCACGTTAGGAGTGGGACACTGCCCGGTCTCCTGATGAAGGCCAGAAGTGCCATCGCTGAGAGGTTCCTGTGTAACCACCGTCATCAGCTCTGACACCCAGAGGAACCCTGTACCAAGGGGGAATTAGAACAATCTTGGCTCCCCTAGAAATCTTGCACTTTTTTCCCCCAAACTGGCAGGAAAACTATTTAGATTTCCATTTTTAAATATGCTAAGTTTTGCTTAACGCTGGTTTAAATGATTGGATATTGGACCAATAAAAGAATAGTTTCAGGTATAAGTTGAGACTGTAAAAATGTTCTAGAATCTGCTTCCACAGTAAGTTATAAAAGCTGCTGCTTTGCTCAGAGAACCACTAGAGGTAATTTTCAGTTCCTTAGATCTGGCTGAGGAAGTAAAAAGAGTGGGGAAAGGAGATATTTTTAGTTTTCTTTCCTCAAAATGGGCAAGATTCTATTGGAAAAAAGACATAGGCGATCACATGATTTTGTATAGCTCCATTGTGAATGTAAGTTCTTGGGCTTTCAGCTTCTGCCCTGGAAAACACAGGTGGGCGTTTGGAGAAGAGAAACAAAGGGAAATTTCTTTTTTCAACCCCCAAGAAGCTCATCCTCAGCTTCCCCTGCAAAGGAAGATATGAGGATGAGGCCTTTATCTTCAGGGAATGCTTAGAACGTTCTAGCTATGGGTACAACTGTACACAAGAGAGAAGCGTCAAGTATAACTCCCTATGAAAAATGAAAAGGTTTAGGTTTAATACGTAGACGCGAAAGAAAAACAATTTAAACATAATAACTAAGAAATGGACACCAAATTGTTCTAGATGCCTGTTTTCAACTCTGGCTTTCATAAAACCACATTCTAAGATGACATTTAATAAGGGAAAAGAGCTACATTACCGGCCAGAGGCTTGGTCCATGGTGCCATTTCTGCTATTCCCTGCTGTGTGCCTTTAGGAAAGCCACTTAACCCAGCAGGGCACCCGAATAACCTGATTCTAGCCCTGAAAGTCCGGAGTCCCTGGAGACTTCTCAGTCTCAGGAAAATGAGGATGGTCTTTCACTCTCCTTAGCCATGCTGAGTCTTCTTTTACTCATTTATAAAATAAGGGAATTGGATTAGATCATCTCTTAAGTCCCATGTAGCTCCAGATAATACTGATTACCTTAAGTCGTTCCATTATTTTATTTGTTTATTTACACATACTTGGACGAGTTTACCAAAGATCTGAGGAAGCTTATGAGGATAAGCAGTATAAAATCAAAAAACTTAAGTAGATTTTTAAAACCAGCGTCACAAAAACATCTAGAATAGAAGAATAAGACCAAGGGTGAAGTGTAACATAGATATGCTGCTTTTTGATCCAGTAATTATTAAAATTGAGTGGCAAATCTGGCCCTGAGCTTCCTGTCAGTCAAAGCAAGAGGGAAAACATAATATATATGTGATACACATTATCCATAAGGGAAAGTATCAATTTCTCTGGGCAATAAAAGATCTTTCTGGGATTTTGTCTGAAAGAAACTTTACACACTCATCCTTATGTAGAGGACATTGAATCCTGTCAGAAACACTGCACTTAAGAGTATCCTGAGGGTAAAAGGAATAACGACTCTCATATGGCTGTTTTTTGAATGTCTGTCAATGTAAGCAGAGGGTATTATACCAAAACAAACTCAGTGGAAATAATCCTAGAGTCTGCCAAAACAATATGGTACAAGAAGATATTTTTGAAGTTGGCTTGAAGAAGAGAAAACCTACATAATCTAGAACACCTGGTGTACTACATGGCCATCAAACAATCCTCTCTAAATTAATATCTTTCAGTCAGACTTTTTCTTGGTATTCAAGAAATCTAAGATTGTAAATCATGGAAGAGAAGCTTAAAACTGGATCTCAGATAGAACCACTCTAAGGGTCCATTGTCCCTGGTCTTGTGGGGGGCCGCCCACTGGATCCCTTTCCTCATGCCTTCCCCTCCCCCCACCCAACGCCCACATTGCAGGCCCTGTTACTTCTCCCAAATGGAGTTCTCAGGACTAGTTTCCTTTCTCTTTTTAACAAATTGAAAAAAAATATCAGCCCATAATATACAGATTCCTCATATTACTGTCCAAAACTATTTATCATGAAACTTCTAATTCAGAATTTGATTTGGATTTTATCTTTTTAAAAATATTTATTTGGCTGCATCAGGTCTTAGTTGCAGCACACAGGATCTTCATTGCCACATGCTGGGATCTTCACTGCAGCATGCGGGATCTAGTTCCTTGACCAGGGATCGAACCTGGGCCCCGTGTTGGGCACCTGAGTCTTAGCCACTGGACCACCAGGGAAGTCCCTGGATTTTATCTTTAAATAACTAAATGTCTATTAAAGTGTTTTGTCCTCAGTAAGCTCAAACTCCCAAGAGTGAATTCAAGTCTCTACCTTGAACTATATGAGAAATTTTAAGGCCTTAGATAAAAGTATGGTAGTCTTTGCAAGCTAATAGGGTTTCTCCGAGTAGTTATTGCCTGGGGAATGTGGGTGGGGATTTTGGAAGAGAACTTTCTTCCTTTTCCATGGCAAATGCCAAGGATTGTGAACTTTTCTTTTTTATACCTACATACAGATGTAAAGACAGGGAAATTAAGAAATTAGATCCAGGTGAAGGTGAATGAGCATCTTGCAGAAGCAGGGTCCTTTTTAAAAATTAACTTTTTTGGCTTTGTTTTGCTTTTATTATTGTTATAAAGTCATTGTATGCTAATAATTAAAAATTTAAACAATAAAAAGGGGGAAAAGTTAAAAGTAATGTTTCTCTTCTCACAAAGGAAGATATGCTTCTTACATATCTGATGCAAAAATGATCAAAGATGGTCTGTGAAGGATCTGAATGCTGATTTAACAAATAACATTACTTTTTTTCCAAAAAGTAGTTACAAGCTACTGACTGAGTATAAAAGTCATGGTTCTCAACTGGATCTCAAATCAAAGAATGCACCTTATCATTTCATAACCAAGACCCTTACTCACTTAACACAGGCTGCCTAACATGGGTAGCCTAACATGACAGCAGGCAAAATATTCCAGAAGGAAGAAATGTGTCTTGAGTAGTTAACTAGCAAATGCAAAGATTCATTAGGAAATCCTGTGAAATTCAAAAACCTATATTACCATGATCTATAGTAATTTAGATTTTCTAAGATACAACTTGAGATGTCTTGATATGAGATGGTAGATCTATTAGATTCAGGTTTTTTAAGTTGGTGGGATTCTTCAGGTGGTTAAAAGTTCCAAAACTATATTAAGGTTATTGGGTATTGAGAAGTAGAGTATAAATGACACCAAATTCAGCAAGGAGAAAGAAAATAACTCCCTCAATACTTGCCTCACTTTTTTTTATCTTCATGGGTCCTTTTGAGGGAATCAAGACAACCATAGCAGGGATGTCCTTTTCTGTTCCTCAGTGTTGGTGGCAGCTGGAATTCTGAAAGTCTGAGAGCTGGAAACATCTATAGGCTCTTCTCTCATATGACTGGAGGTTGAGGCTGACTGTTGGCTGAAGGTCTAGCTGGGACTGAGGGTCAGAATACCCACACATGGCTTTTTCCTGTGGCTTTGGCTTCTTGAAAACATGGAAGGTCGGGTCCAAGGGCAAGTGTCCTGAGAGAATGAGCCAGGTGGAAGTTATATCCTTTTTATGACCTAGCCTTGCAAGTCATATATCATCACTTCGACCATGCTCCATTGGTGGGCAGTCATACCAATATTCTAGGGGAGGGAATACAGACCTAGGGGAGGTCTAAAGACCTCCACCTCTGGGTGGAGAAGTGTCAGGCACATTGCAAAAAGATCATATGGGATGGGATAAATGTGTCAATGTGGCCACCTCTGGGAAATGCAATCTGCCATACCATCCAAGAGAGGAGAGGTTATAGTTAGTAATAACATTAATGCTAGGAAGGTCCACTAGACATGGTTAATGGCGTGCCTCTTTTGTCAGATCCTGGACTAGCCCCATGCAAAATCAGAGATACAGGTAAGGCATATCTTCAAAGATGTGTACCTGCCCCAGCCTTCTACTTCTGTCTTCTATTTTTGCTTCCTTCTCTCCCAAAGGCTCATTGTTCCCGAATGCCTCCTAGATGCCCAGGCTCCTCTACCTTCCATACAAACTTATCCTTGGCTGTCCCATTCCACCAAGACCCTCCAGGAGATCTCACTTTCACTTGCTAAAGTGAAAATAGCTTGACTTTTTAGCCATCTCGGAGAATAAACACATTTCTACAGTATGAGGGCTTTGTGAAAACAATGTCATATGCCAAGGCATGGTCTGGGGAACTGGTAAAGCCAATAAAGCTCTTGATAACTTGTGCTTTTAGGGAATTTACTCCTTTCTTCAAAAAAGCAAAAGAGTGTCCTTGATATTCATCCAACTGTTAACTCTTGTTATCTGTGGAATTGTGTTTGGTTTTTATTTTATCCTTTTGTATTTTCAATCTTTTATAAGTTTTCCACAAAGAATGTGTATTGATTTTGTAATTTGGAAGCAAAGCTATTTTTAAACAGGTTTATTGAGATATAATTCACATACCCTACAACTCACCTGTTTAAAATGTACAATTCAGTTGCTTTAGTATATTCACAAAGTTGTGCATCCATACCACAGTAAACTTTAGAACATTTTTATTACCTCAGAAAGGAACTCCATACCTCTTACCTGTCATTTTCTCAACCCATCCCGCATCCTATACCCCTTATTTTCTGTCTATATAGACTTGCCTAGACTGGACCTTTCATATAAATGGAATCATATAACACGTGGTCTACGTGACGGGCTTCTTCCATGTTTTTAAGGTTCATACATACTATAGAATGTATCAATACTTCTTTTCCATTTATCGCTGAACAATATTACATTGTATGGATATATCACATTTTATTTATCCATTCATCAGTTGAGGGACATTTGAGTTGCTTCTACTTTTTGGCTCTTATGAATAATGCTACTATGAACATTCATATACAATCTGTGAATGGACACGTTTTCATTTCTGTCTAGGAGTAGAATTGCTTAGATCATATGGTAACTCTCTTTAACCACTTGATGAAACACCAAACTGTTTTCCAAAATGGGTGCATCATTTTACATTCACACCAGCAGTGTATAAAGGTTCTAACTTCTCCATTTCCTTGCTAACATGAATTATCATCTGTCTTTTTTATTCTAGTCGTTCTACTGGATGTAAGGTGACATCTCATTGTGGTTTTGTTTTGCATTTCACAAATGCAAAATGATGTTAATGATGTTGAGCATTTTTTTCATGTGCTTGTTGACCATTTGTACATCTTAGGAGAAATGTCTATTCGAATCCTTTGCCTTTTTTTCAATTGGGTTGTCTTTTTTAATGGAGTTGTAGTAGACCTTTATGTGTTTTATTTTATTTTTAAAATGTATTTATTTTTTGGCTGTGTTGGGTCTTAGTTGCAGCACTCGGGCTCTTTGTTGTGTCACGTGGGCTTCTCTCTAGTTGTGATGAGCAGGCTCCTGAGTGCATGTGTTCTGTAGTTGCTGCATGCAGGCTCTTTAGTTGTGGCACGCGGGCTTAGTTGCCCCATGGCGTGTGGCACCTTAGTTCCCCGACCAGGGATCAAACCCGTGTCCCCTGTATTGGAAGGCGGATTCTCAACCACTGAACCACCAGGGAAGTCCCTTTATGTATTTTAGATACAAGTCCCTTATCAGATATATGACGTGCCAAATTTCTTCTCCTATTCAGTGAGTTGTCTTTTCACTTACTGATGTCTTTTGAAGCACAAAAGTTTTAAATTTTGATGATGCCCAATTTACCTATTTTCTTTTGCTGCTTGTACTTTAGTGCAATATATAAAAACCCATTGCCTAATAAAGGGTCACAAAGATTTACCCCCATATTTTCTTCTAACAGTTTTATAGTTTTAGCTATTACATTTAGGTTTGATCCACTTTGAGTACTTTGCACATGATGTGAGGTAAGAGGTCTAACTTAATTTTTTTGCATGCGGATATCTAATTGTCCAAGTACCATTTGGTGAAGACACTATTCTTTTCCCCATTGAGTTGTTTTGGCACCCTTGTCAAAAATCAATTGACATACATGTTTATTTATGGTATTTTGTTCCCACAAAGATTTGTTTCTGGTTTATCAGTGTTACTCACTGATCTATATGTCTACCATTAATGCCAATACCATAGTGTCTTGGACACAACAGCTTTGTAGTACATTTTGAAACTGGGACATGTGGGTTCTCCAACTTCGTTCTTCATTTTCCAGATTGCTTTGGCTGTTCTGGATCCCTTATATTCTCATATGAATTTTAGGATCAGTTTGTCAACTTCCACAAAGAATGGGATTTTGAAAAGGATTGTACTAATATAGATCAATTTGTGGAATACTGACACCTTAACAATATTACATCTTCTGATCCACTAACATGTGATGCTTTTCCATTTATTTAGGTCTTCTTTAATTTCTTTCAGCAACATTTTATAGGTTTCAGAAAAAGAGTTTTGCATGCATAATTTTGTTAAATCTACTAAACAATAACTTTTTGTTAAATTTATTCCTAAGTATTTTATTCTTTCTTGGTGCTATTGCAAATGTAGTTATTTTCTTAATATAATTTTGGTTGGTTCATTGCTACCATACAGCAATACAATTGAGTTTTGTGTGTTGATCTTGTATTCTGCAACCTTGCTGAACTCATTTATTAGTTCTAATAGTTTTTTAGTGGATTTTAAAGGATTCTCTATATACAAGGTCATGCAAATAGAGATAATTTTATCTCTTCATCTTTAATCCATACAACTTTTATTTCATTTTCTGGCTTAATTGCCCTGGCTGGACCTTCCAGTACAATGTTGAATATAAAAGGTAAGGGTGGACGTCCTTGTTTTGTTCTTGATCTTAGGGGGAAAACATTCAGCTTTACACCATTAAGTATGATATTGGCTTTGGCTTTTCCATAGATGTCTTTTAACAGATTGAAGAAGTTCCCTTCTGTTCCTTGTTTGTTGAATGTTTTTATCAAAAAGTGGTGTTGAATTTTGTCAAATGCTTCTTCTGTATCTATTGAGATGATTATGTAGTTTTTGTCCATATTCTATTGGTGTGGTGTACTACACTAATTGATTTTCAGATGTTAAACCAACCTTGAATTCCTGGGATAAATCCCACTTGAGCATAGTGTATCATCTTTTTATATATTGCTAGTATTTTGAGAACTTTGGGGTCAATATTCAGGAGAGATATTGCTCTATAGTTTTCTTTCCTTGTGATGTCTTTTGTCTGATTTTGATATCAAAGTTAAAGTGCCTCACAGAATGAGTTGAAAAGTCTTCCCTTCTATTTTTTGGAAAAGTTGGTGAAGAATTGGTATTGATTACTCTTTAAATGTTCGATAGAATTCATCAGTGAAGAAATCTGGGCCTGGGCTTTTCTTTGTAAGAGGTTTTTGATTCTCAACTCAATCTCTTTACTTATTTTAGGTTTAGTCAGGTTTTCTGTTTTCTTCTTGAGTAAATTTGGTAGTTCATTTCTTTCCAGTGATTTTTCCGTTTCATCTAAGTTATCTAAATTGTTGGCATACAGTTGTTCATAGTATTCCTTCATAATGCTTTTTATTTCTGTAAGGTCAGTAATAATATCCCTCTTTCATTTCTGATTTTAGCAATTTGAGTTTCCTCTCTTTTCTTGTTTAGTTTAGCTAAAAGTTTGTCAATTTTTGTTGATCTTTTTGAAAGATCAACTCCTGGCTTCACTGCTTTTATCTACTGGTTTATGTTCTCTATTTCATAACTTTCTTCTCTGATCCTTTTTATTGCTTTCCTTCTGCTTGCTAAAAAAGCTGTTTCTGAGTTATTGAAAAGAAGAAAAACTTATTTATCCAATATACTATTGATGATCATTTGGATTATTTCCAGATTGAAGCTACTATGGATAAAGTTGTATGAACATTTTTAACATGTATTTATATGAATATATTTTTTCATTTATCTTCAGTAAATAGGTAAATATCTAGAGAAGGATTAGGAGTGAGGTAGATGTATGTTTAACTTTTCAAGAAACTGTCAAACAGTTTTCCAAAGTAGTTGTACCATTTTGCCTGCCAACCAGAATCATCACACCTTCCCAACATTCAGTATTGCTAGCCTTTTTCCATTTAGCCCTTCTGCTAGAAGTATAGTGGTATCTTCTGGTTTTAATTTGCATTCCCCTGATAATCAATGAGATTGATCACCTTTTCACTTCTGTCAAAGTGAAGTGAATTTCTGCTCAAATTTTTATCCTCATTTCTATTGGGATGCCTGCCTTTTTCTTAATGATTTGAGTTCTTTATATATTCTGCATATGTATCCTTTGTCAAATAAATTATAGTACTGATGGGGTTCAGGACACACTACCTCAAAATATGGTACCTTGGCATATTGAATATGTCAAACTGAAGGAATTTGAGAAATTACATGTGCAGGAAGGACTTTCTGATCTCCTCCTGAAGTAGGTCATAAAAACCCTCTTACCTCTCACATGTTGTCAAGTGAGAGATGGCCTCCCAATATTCAGAGGAAAAGAGCATCCTTGTCTCTAAAGATGAAGGGACACAGAGAGGAATCTGAATGAATGGGCCTTGCTAAGTTTCCCCCAGTTTACTGCACTTACCTCATACCCTTTGTCCTATCATATCTTTTCACAACTTTCCACCCTTCATCAAACCTAGCATAAAAACACCCAGATTTAACCATTTCCTCAAGTCTCCATTTCCTTATGAAGGCTCCTGTGTCACATAAAACTTACATTAAATAAATCTGTATGCTTTTCTCTTGTTAACCTGTCTTTTGTTGTAGGGTCCCAGTTAAGAACTTATAAGGGAGGAGATATGGGGATACATGTATATGTATAGCTGATTCACTTTGTTATAAAGCAGAAAGTAACACACCATGGAGTAAAGCAATTATACTCCAATAAAGATGTTTTTTAAAAAAAGAAAAGAACTTACAAGGGTAGAGGAAAAAGATATTTTTCCTCCTTTACAGTAAAAATATTTTTCCTCCCTTACAGTACATTTACACAATGGACTACTAGACAGCAATCAAAGTGAATGAACTATTGCTATATACAGTTAATGTGATAAATTCACAGACATAAAAATGAGCAAAAGAAGGCATTATAAAAGAGTATATACTGTGTAATTCTATCTGCGTAAAGTTCAAAAACTGGCAAAACTACCCTACTGTGTTATAAGTCAGGAAAGTAGTTCCCTTTAGAATATTGGGTAATAACTGAGATGTTGCATATGGAGCTCTCTGGGGTCCTAGTAACGTTCTGTTTCTTCAACAGATCACTGGTTACATGGGGGAGCTCACTTTGTGAAAAATCCATTGAGTTGTCACTTTGTGGTTTGTGCACTTCTCTGAACGTTATGCTTGAACAAACAATTAAAAAGAAGGAAAATTGTGTTCTTGAGAAAATATGGTAGTTACCAAATACTTGGTATTTACTAGCACGTTCTCTACATATGATGCATTTCTCACTTATTGTATTAAGGTGTTTTTTTTCCTTTGCACTAAATATTTTCCTTTTGTGCATACTTTCTTTATATTATAAGACTAAAATTTCATCTAATAATAGGTCAATAGCAGAGTTTAATTTTTCCGTTGCTCCGGACTGTAGACACCTTGGCAAATAACACGGTCTGAGTTCCCAAGGGCTATAAGATTGTAAAATCTGCCCCTTCCCCATCAATCTCATAATGCTGAATACAGTGCTCCTGCAATGAAATGCCGCAGCTAACACCACTGGAGCTGCCCCCTTAGGAATTCATTGTAAAAGGTTTCACTGTACTTTGTAAAGCAATTTGGAATCCTTCATGATGAAGGGTTCTATATAAGAAGGTAATATAATGGACTTGGCTTTCAACTTCTTTCACTTAAGCCTTCACAGAAACATGAATCTACTATATTAGCATCATAAACCAATAGGTGCTATACAAATGCTGAATAGAAATATTCTGGGTGAATAAAATTGCAAATATAGCCATGTATTAGCTAAGTGCTTTACCAATTATTATGCAAATGAGGGTTAATAAGGCAATTATACGTAATTAAAATAATAATAATGCTACATTCTTCTAATTCTCTTGGCACGCATTGACTTAGTTATTTGGTGTGTGTCTGCCTCCTAAATCCCAAGTCTAAATGCAAATGCAAAGAACCTACTGTATAGCACAGGAAACTATACTCAATATTTTGTAATAACCTATACGGGAAAAGAATCTGAAAAAGAATACACACACACACACACACACATATATACATATGTAGGGGAATTCCTTGGTGGTCCAGTGGTTAGGACTTGGCGCTTTCACTGCCTTGGCCCAGAGTTCAATTCCTGGTCAGGGAACTAAGATTTCATAAGCCACGTGGAGCAGCAAAAAAAAAAAAAAAAAAAAAAGAACATATATATATATATAAATGAATTGCTATGCTGTACACCTGAAACTAACACAATATTGTAGATCAACTATACTTCAATTAAATAATTAAAAATAAAGAAAATGCAAACTCACATGAGATGCCTCTTTGGAAGGAAACCGTCTTCCTCTGAGTTGAAACCAGACAGAAGCCCCAGCAAGTTAGGAGGGACAGGGGCAGAGGAAGCCTCTCTCATACATGAGATTGACCTGATGTATTTAAAGAGGCCATGGTACTTGCAGGCCCTAGAAAATATGTAATACTGCCCAGAGTTACTTTTATGCTTCTCAGCATTTCTTTTGGTGACTAGATTCTCCAGTGCTTCCCAACACTATGATCACCAGGCCTTGCATCATTAAACAGTTGCTGTACTTCACCCCAAAGATGATGATGAGCAGAAATACCCAATGTCATCCCTACATGGAGTCTAAAAAGTTATTAGAATGCTTTTGATAAAAGGTGTGTTAATATGAATCATTATTATCATACTGTTCTTTCTTTATAACATCTTTGGGGACCGAGTGGTGATCCCCACTTCTATAGGATCTGTAGTCCGAACAAAATTATTTTGTGGGTCTTCAAGTTCAGATTTACAGAGTAACGTACTAAATCTACAATTATTAGTTTTGCATGTATGTCAGATGAACTACTCAACTTTATGGGTGAAAAAGAGGCATTTCTATTTCAAGCTCTTATTTTTGATCCTTACCGTGATGGGACAGAGCACAGTAAGGATCTTGCTAGACGCCGATTTTCTTGCAGCCCCAATGCACAAAATGATCTAAATCATCAATCCTTTTGCAGAAATCTTCAAATTTCACTTTAGATAGGCACAAAAATTTGAAAATGGTGGGGAGGAGAGATTGCACAGACTCGAGAGGATGCTAAAGACAGGATGATGAGCAGCTGTTTCCTGTCTCACTGAAGATGGGGCAGGGCTTAACTGAAGTGGGAAGGGTGGGGGTTTATGTCTAAAAGGAGCCGCATTGAAACGTGCAAGTCCCATATCTCAAGGAAAGCCTAGAATGAACCCCATTCTTGGCTCTATTCCTTTTGGTTGCAACATCACAGATATTTTACAAGAAATAGCATATTCTTTGCAAGAAGATTCTGGTCTTAAGGTTGTCCAGTGGGTTCCAGAGCTCTTTTTGATAAGGAACACTTTGTTCAAGGAAATCTTATAATGAAACCCCAAACAGAAAACAAATTGAAGCCCTGCAAGGGAACCTTCAGCAGTCTGTTTCCTCAGCTCTAGTCTAGTATTAGGTAGATCTACACACTCTTCAGTGACGTCTTCATGGAGAAGATGGGATGTGAACCAGGCTTTACATGGCCAATAGACTCTGCCTGGATGATGTGTCTCTCAGGTTTCAATGCAGGAAAAATAAACCACTCCAGGCATGTCAAGCAGAAAGAGATGCAACACAGGGAATTAGGTGCCTACAGTATCATTGGAAGGACTGGAGGAATAAGTCAGGGGTTCTTTTGGCTTCAAGGGCACACTACAGTAGTTGTGATGCAGAGATCAGGAAACTGCCAAGACTGTACTGCCACCAATCTGGCCACTCCAGGGCCACCCACCACACGTGAGCTGGTAGAGCTGGGCTGCTGCAGCCAGTGTCAGTGTCTGTGTTAAGCAGCAACACTGCAGGAAGATAGCATCCGTCTCCTCCTGCCTTCTAATCTTCATGCGAGAGCATCTCACTGCAGAACCTAAATTGAACCACAGCCTCCGAGAAGTCTGGGAATAGAGCTTTTAGCCTGTTTTCATTCTCTGTGACACAAGATGGAACCTAGAAGAAGCTGACTGGATCCAGTCCAGAAGAAATGGGAAGAGGCAGTGTTTGGGGAGAGACTTAGCGAACGTGGAGCTGATGCAAACCGGAGGACCAGTTCTGGGTCAAGTGGAAATCTGCAGCCTCGCTGTGAAGTCAGTAAGAAGCCTTGAATGGATAAATGGAGGGCAAGGAATCACTTTCCATAGAAAGTTTAAGAATAGCCCAAGCAGTCTTTTTAGGATGATTTGAGATGCAGTCTTTTATTTCTTTCCTGTTTTATAGCATAAGTAATCTATGTTCATTGTAAAAATATTAGAAAATGCATTAATCCAAAAAGAAAAATAAAAGTCACTCATAATCCCACCATTGGGAGATAATCGTATGTTGGTGAATCTCTTTGCAGATATTCCAGGGTTTCCTTTACTATGATATCATGGTTTTTAACTTTTTTTAACTTATGAACAACTTTCCACTTTAGTAATGGCCGTCTAGCGACAATGTCAATATGTTACCAGCCGTACTGTCAATAGGATTCTGTTATAGGGATGTCTCCTATTTTATTTAGTAAATACTTTATTTTAAAGCCCGTCTTTGTTGGACATTCCAATATTTTAGATTAATAGTGATGGAATGAATAGAAAATGCAGTATTTCAGAGAGGGGTCGAATTGTGAGGTGCTAAAAGCAAAAATATCAATGAGATGGGAGATGTAGCAAAGCTCATAATGTGTTAAAGCTGGAAAGAACTTAGAGGTCATCCTCGTCCATCTTCCTCATTTAACAGATGGGTGCAGTCGAGACCATATTTCACTCACGTTATCCCGAACTCATCAGTCCTTGTTCTCCATCCTTCTTTCATCTTTCCTAAGCCTTGTGTACGATTCATACTGAGATCCAAATCTAAACAACTGACAGAAAATATGACTTAAAGAACAAGGTCAACAAAAACCCAAGTTATTACAATTCAGTTCACTCAATGCATCTAGCGTTTATTGAGAGGCTTCTCAGTGGTTAATACAGTATTTGGGGAGAAGGGGATGTAGAAAAAATTCGGATACTGACCCTACCCTCAAAGCACCTACTGTCTTATCTCCTTTGATGAGAAGGAAGGCTTCAGGCATGTTGAAGCACCTGCCGGTCTTTTATGTGGGAATGGCCTTGGGTCCCAGAAAAATTCCCTCCACAATTCCTCACCTCTTGGGTTTTGGTTGTAAGAAAGCAGGAAAGTGAGAAGGAACTGTATAAGGTTTTCTGTTTTCCAGTACAAGAACATTTAAGACATGATCTCTGATATTTTTCTTGTCTAGACATTCTCATCTTTTTACTTTTTAATAAAGCAATAGGCAGTTATCCCTTGTGGTTTGTAGCTACAGTTCATTATCAGAGGAACGCCTGGCTTTTAAACGGCGTTAACACTGAAATCCTCTTCTCTTGTCTCTTTCTAGTAAAGATTTCCTTGTCTTGATCCTCTCTCTCCACATATTGATCACACATTGCCTGCTTCAAAGTGTTCTCTTAATCATTCCACTTTTTCCAAGGGAATATCTAACTCTTAATATGCTGCAGGTTTCCTATTACACTTCCTTTGCCTTAAAAATATCTTGAAAGAGTAAATCTGCCAATAAAGAAACTACCCAGACCAAAAAAAGCCCTTCCACAAATTCTCCCAAATGGAGCTGGACTGTAAGCAGAGAAAATGTAGCAGTGACATTCGAACACTGTGTCCGAGCTCCTGGACCCATACGTGGACTGGTCCAACTCCAGTGGAAGCCTCAGCCTGTCACTCCCTCGCCACTTGACTGGTACCTTCTGAGATCTCAGCTGGATGCACTGGAAGCTGTTTGGGGATAATGAATTCCAAGCATGGTTTGAGATCTAGTCATTTTGCCTTGTTGTTCTTGTATTCCTTCTGTTTAACAATTTGTAGCTTTTAATGTTTTTGGTCAGAGTTATAGCTCTTAAGCAGATGGTTGTAATCAGTCCCCAGGGGTGAGCCTTGGAGGGAAATTGGATGGGAGACTCAGCAAGGAATGAGAATTCTGTGACTCACTCTGCTCGACCTCAGGGCCAGCAGTGAGGGTGCTGATTGCTCTCAACCTGTTCTTGGGCAAGTAGTAAATGTTGATTGATCTTTCCTCAGACGGTAGGGACGATATCCACATAAGAGAACATGAAAAATAGTATGTGCCAAAAATGTATTCACGGGAGCCGAACGCATGCGTGCTTAGAATCAAGTTGCTGAATCCAGTCAATTTGTCATTCTTTTTATGTCTGAGTTTTAGTAACAGGATGTTTACAAATAGTTTACATTCCTCTTGGGACATCTTCCCTAACCAAATGTCATACTAGTGTTAGCCGGGAGTTATTTGGACTTGCTCAGTTCTTGTTTCCAGCCCCATGATTTAGGCTATTTATGTAAGCAGAATCCTGCATTGAAGATAATGGGCTTCTCTTGTCTGTCCATAAGGAGAAAAATTATTAGATCAGTGGGAATTTTACAGAGTATCTTATTAAATCCTCAGACGTTAAATATTTCAGTTACTTGGAATGCACACATGATAGAAGCAAACTTCAGCTGACATTCAAAAGCATATTTGATGAAAATGTCAATGCTGACATTTATTTTTATTAATATTATTTTATGTAATGCTATTCTCTAAGGAAATTATATTTATCAGGCCTTTCTTTTTTTCTCGAAACCCTTTCATTGTACTCCAAAATATCTTTCTTTTCTGGTTTATAGAGTGGTAAATCTTTATTGTAGAATATCTGGAAAACATAGAGAAGTATAAAGAAAACTAAAAAGTACCTATGATTCTTCAATCCTGGGATCTTCAGTTTTTTAAAAGATAGTCAACAGTGAACACTACGTGAAACCTTGTAAAACTAAAAATTGTTTCTGAATTGAATATTTCCCAGTTTAAACCTGATTCATTCTTCTGATAGAAATCTTACCCTTAAGTGTCAGGGCTCCCTGATGCCACACATCAAATGGAGCTTAGTTCTAGAATGACTCCTTTTCAGATAAGTAGACAAGAAGATGGGCAAGAGGTCGTTTAGCCTGGTTCCTTTTACTGGAGTCATGGTTAAACTACTATTTCCTTTTTTTTTTTTTAATAAATTTATTTATTTTATTTATTTATTTTTGTCTGCATTGGGTCTTGTGTGTGCAACCCAATGCGTGTGCATTACTGCACACGGGCTTTCTCTAGTTGCGGCGAGCAGGGGCTACTCTTCGTCACGGTGTGAGGGCTTCTCATTGCGGTGGCTTCTCTTGTTGTGGCTCGCGGGCTCTAAGCGAGCTGGCTTCGGTAGTTGTGGAGCACCGGCTTTGTTGCTCTGTGGCACGTGGGATCTTCCCGGACCAGAGATTGAACCCGTGTCCCCTGCACTGGCAGGCAGATTCTTAACCACTGCGCCACCAGGGAAGTCCCACACTATTTCCTTTTTAATGTAATATTCTGAGAATAAAATCTAGAACCATGCATGCAATAGAGGAGATCACTCAGTTGTAATAAGAGAATATATTCAATAGGTTAGAAAATGAAGCCTCAGCCTTAGCTGCAAGGAGTCCTGGGCGGTGAGTATTCTGAGTTGGACATATTGCTGCTGTGGGCAAAATGGTGTTTCTGAAGTGAGGGGCAAGAAGAGAGTGAATAGCCGGTAGGCAGCCAACGAGTCTGCTGAGGCAATGTTGCTCACAGAGCCGGTCGGGGCAAATCTGGGACACTAACTGGAGGCCTCTAACCCCACATGCCACAAGCTTTGAACTAAGTGGACTTCTTATGCCCACTTTTCCATATAAACCTGAAACCAGATGAGCAAGACAGTTAGGTTTTAGAATTGTTCAACGTAAGTAGTGAAAGATAAAGTAATATTCTTTTAACAGGGTACATGGAGTTTTTACTGAACCAAACCATGTAGATGTATTTATGACTGAATTCACCTCCTGTCTCCAGCCAGGTCTCTGGAAGTAAATTCTTTCCAGATACAACCATGCTAAGATCCATGCCAAGAAATGCTTATTCTAGAGCCAGTAGTTTTTCCCACAAGCAACTTCTAAACTGAAAAATACACTCTGGCTGATAAACATCAAAAACCTATGTATTTAATTCAACAAATTTTTATACTGGTATAACTTAATTCTACGGGTTTGTGTATAGATGTAATTCTAATCTTGTAGTATATCCTTCATTTAATGTGCTTCATATATATCTTGATTCTAAAATTCTCTCTCAAGTGACATTTCTGTAGCTTTTTCTTAGGCGTATGCCTTCCGATCCCTGTTTGAAAGTGAAGGCATTCTCCAGCTAATACCCACCACCTGGAATGCTAAGCTGAGAACCTGCTAATTATTCATCACCTCTCCATTCTTTGCCTTCTTTTTTCCTCCTATTTACCACCTCAATTCACTTACTCTAGCCTATAGATGGAGAGAACAATCTAGAAGCATAATTGCAGATATTATTTGGAACAACAGCTGTCATACAAGTTTTTGTTTTACTGCTGTCTTGGCCTTCCTTGCTCTTTTCTGCAAGTGAGTGGCTAATTGCCCAGACTTTCTAAGATCTGGGGTTTAAAACTCCACCGTCTCAAGGCTGTACCTGTTATCAGATGAGATAACTACCTTTGGCAGAAGTGTGTAGAGCTGTTTTGATGGCAGAGAACATTAATTTGCAACTACTGCCACACAGAACGAAAGAAATGCAACTGCTGTCCTCCTGGGAGAAGCCACTTAGGCAAGAAAATAAATAAGAGGATTTTGATTATATTAGGAACTCTTATGCTTGTGTCCAGGGAGGCTCCATCTTTTTTTTTTTTTGCGGTACATGGGCCTCTCACTGTTGTGGCCTCTCCCGTTGTGGAGCACAGGCTCCGGACGCGCAGGCTCAGCGGCCATGGCTCACGGGCCCAGCCGCTCCGCGGCATGTGGGATCCTCCCGGATCGGGGCACGAACTCGTGTCCCCCGCATCGGCAGGCGGACTGTCAACCACTGCGCCACCAGGGAAGCCCGGGAGGCTCCATCTTTAAACTTGTGTAGTTTCATGTTTACACAAGAATTATAATGGAAGAAAAAAGGCTCAGAGCTCTCTGGACCAGCATTTCACATTTTTAAAATGTATCCATGTTCTGTGAGGGTGATAAAAGCCACCATTTGCACTTGTTCATCATTTAATCTTGTTAAATGAGATACCAAATGTAAAGGGCCCAGCGCAGTCCCTGGCATGCAGTAGGCCACCTAGAGATGTCCTTTCTCTTCTCTTCTATCTCTCTCGCTTACATCTTTTTGCCCCTGTTTCTTGTCAGAAGTCGTATCTGAAGAGAATCCAGAACTCCAGCATGTCGGTGCAGTAGTCGGTCAGAGCCAATGAACACATGCTCTGCTGTTGTGCATCAAGCTCTCCAGGTCCCACTATTTTCTGTGAGTATCGTGGCTCATCCTTGTTGGGTACAGAGAATCATGTTCATGCAGGTTGCTCTTACCAGACCTACTACTTATGGAACAAAGGGAGTGTTGGTCTAGTGGAGGGAGAGATATGCACTTGAATAACTCATCATAATACTCTGTGCCAGGCACTGGGTGATCATACTATAATAATAATAACCATTGTTAGTATAGCTAGTAATTATTGAGCACTTACTATATGCCAAACACTATTCTAGATGTTTTTACATACTGGATATACTTATTTACTGAAGGAGCCCAATGAACTAGGCTTCAGTCTAGAAACACCTTTATCTCCTTCAAACACAGTCTGTCAGAAATTCGACAATACCAGATTCCTACCTTTCCTTCTCACTTGCAGTTATGAAACCAGTCCCAATTTCAGGTATGACAAAGTCCAGACCAGACTAATACAAAACTTCAGACTCAGGTCAGGTTTAAATCTGCCTGGATCCCTCCTGGCTTCCCAGTGCCCATCTGCAGTCCCCATGAAGACCAGCTGTGCCTGACTGCATGAGCTGCCCCTACAATTGTTCAATAGCCTTCTCTCTTTATTTGAGCAAGCTGGCAACCTTACAACGAACCTTCCTTGACTAGAAGAAGATGGGCAATAAATTCTCAGCAGAGCTTTTGAGAAACAAGACACTTTGGCTGCTGCAACCACATTGGCCACCACCCAGTTGCTCTGGTAGTAATTGGTTGCCTCTTGCTACATTTTTCCCTTGGACAGCTCATGTGTTGTGGTGTCATGATTTTTTAACTAACATCTTTGTTTCTGTAAAGGGATGTTGAGGCTGACGTCTCAACTAGGCACCGAGAGAGGGGAAAGGGGACTTTTTCTGAGGAGGGTTTTTTGGCGGAAAGCTTCACCCTCTATCTTGAGAGAGATACTGCCCTCTCACCTCCAGTGAGATGAGGTTACTGGGCAAATTGAATGTGTAAACCTCATGAAGTTCACTTCCTCTCTAGCCTTCTCTCACACAGTCTTTTGGGGCCGTGATTGCTGGATCCCGTAGGCCCCTCTTTGTAAATCCCAAGGAATATGTCTTGTTCTACTCTTTCACATGGGGTTCCTTATCACCTCATGGCCACCCCGGAGATTCACTGGGAAGCTAAGGCAACAGGATAAGCCCCCTCCCGCTACAGTTCCTCATTTGTAAGGGAGATTAAATATCTTATCCTAGATCTCATACTCAGTAATGCTATTACCGGAATAAAACCCAGGCTGGGCTGATTCCAAAGTTCATACTTCCCACCACACCCTGGCAAAGAAGGTGAAAATATTACAGAATAAGCAGGGCTGTGAGGGGTGAGCCTGCGATGTCTGTGTCTCTGATGGCAAGTGCTCCCACATGGGTCCACAGAGGAAGCCTGAGGCCAGACTGTGGAGGGCCGTGAGTAGGTGACGGGCCTGGAAAACAGGGCGGGGGAGTTTGGACTCTGCCAGAGGTAATCAGAGTCATTCAGAGTCATTTGAGCAGGCGACTCCCTCATTTCTCTGCTTCAGAGATTGTCCAGGTGGTCGAGTGGAGAACAGGTGGAGGGAGCAGGGCTGCAGTGAGAAGTATTGCAACTGTCTGAGTGAGAGAGGGTAACAGTCCACCAGGCAGCGCTGGTGGGGCTGGAGGAGGAGGGGCCAGTGCAGGAGCAAAAGCGGTGCCCGCGGTGCCCGCTGGTTCTCCACACACACACACACACCGAGGATGGAGGCAGGGACACAGCGTGGGTGCTATCCAAGGTGCCCTAGAGAAAGGCAGATCTCCAGGCTTCCCCAGGCAGCCCAGCCCAGCTGGTGCACACCACGTAGACGTGCTGAGCTCTGCAAAGGGAAGATAAATGCTCAGCAAAACACATCCCGGCAGCTTTAGACAGGGAAGGCCCGAACATGTGTTTGTAATGGGTTCCCATGCTGCAAACAGTTAACACTGTTAGTGACCTGTGGAGAGTGCAGAGTCATGGGTAAGGGCTACCTGAGAAGCTTGGTGCTCACCTCTGAAGTCTGCAAAGTGAGCTTGGGCTGGCTCTGTTCTTCTCCTTTGCAAAATACAGATGCTAGAGTCTTAAGGGGGTGTGGGCGTGCACGCATGCAGGTGTTCGTGTCTAAATCGTCTTCTCTCCATGTTCAGCAGACTGATTTCCCTGCCTGAGTCAGGTCACCTTGCTGTGGCTGGGAAACTTTATGCCACGCATGAAGCTTTTCATTCTAAATCACTTTTTGTTTCTAAATGAGTTTTACAAAACAGCAACCATTAATCAACACCTTGGGAGACTTCCGGGAAGATGGCGGAAGAGTAAGACTCGGAGATCACCTTCCTCCCCACAGATACACCAGAAATACATCTACGCGTGGAACAACTCCTACGTAGCACCTACTGAACGCTGGCAGAAGACCTCAGACCTCCCAAAAGGCAAGGAACCCCCCACGTACCTGGTTAGGGCAAAAGAAAAAACTAAACAGAGACAAAAGGATAGGGACGGGTCCTGCACCAGTGGGAGGGAGCTGTGAAGGAGGAAAAGTGTCCACACACTAGGAAGCCCCTTCGCGGGCGGAGACTGTGGGTGGCGGAGTGGGGGAGCTTCGAAAGCGGAGACTGCGGGTGGCGGAGTGGGGGAGCTTTGGAGCCGCGGAGGAGAGCACAGCAACAGGGGTGCGGAGGGCAAAGCGGAAAGATTCCAGCGCAAAGGATCGGGGCCGACCGGCACTCACCAGCCGAGAGGCTTGTCTGCTCGCCCGACGGGGCGGGCGGGGCTGGGAGCTGAGGCTCCGGCTTCTGTCGGAGCGCCAGGAGAGGACTGAGGTTGGCAGCGTGAACACAGCCTGCAGGGCGTTAGTGCACCGCGGCTAGACGGGAGGGAATCCGGGGAAAAGTCCGGACCTGCCGAAGAGGCAAGAGACTTTTACGTCCCTCTTTGTTTCCTGGTGCACGAGGAGAGGGGATTAAGAACGCTGCTTAAGAGAGCTCCAGAGACGGGCGCGAGCCGCGGCTAAAAGTGCGGAGCCCAGAGACAGACATGAGACGCTAAGGCCGCTGCTGCCGCCACCAAGAAGCCTGTGTGCGAACACAGGTTACTATCCACACCCCCTTCCGGGGAGCCTGTGCAGCCCGCCACTGCCAGAGTCCCAGGATCCAGGGACAACTCCCCCGGGAGAACGCACGGCGCGCCTCAGGCTGGTGCAACGTCATGCCGGCCTCTGCCGCCGCAGGCCCGCCCCACACTCCGTGACCCTCCCTACACCCCCCCCCCTCCCGCCCCCGGCCTGAGTGAGCCAGAGCCTCCGAATCAGCGGCTCCTTTAACCCCGTCCTGTCTGAGCAAAGAACAGACGCCCTCTGGCAACCTACACGCACAGGCGGGGCCAAATCCAAAGCTGTGAGAACAAAGAAGAGAAAGGGAAATCTCTCCCAGCAGCCTCAGAAGCTGCGGATTAAAGCTCCACAATCAACTTGATGTACCCTGCATCTGTGGAATACATGAATAGACAACGAATCATCCCAAATTAAGGAGCCCTGTGGATGAAAGGCTCTTGGTGCTGCAGCCAGGAGTTAGTGCTGTGCCTTTGACGTGGGAGAGCCAACTTCAGGACACTGGTCCGCAAGAGGCCTCTCAGCTGCACATAATATCAAACGGCGAAAATCTCCCAGAGATCTCATCTCAAAGCCAGCACCCAGCTTCACTCAACGACCAGCAAGCTACAGTGCTGGACATCCTATGCCAAACAACTAGCAAGACAGGAACACAACACCACCCATTAGCAGAGAGGCTGCCCAAAATCATAATAAGTCTACAGACACCCCAAAACACACCACCAGACGTGGACCTGCCCACCAGAAAGACAAGATCCAGCCTCATCCACCAGAACACAGGCACTAGTCCCCTCCATCAGGAAGCCTACACAACCCACTGAACCAACCTTAGCCACTGGGGACAGACACAAAAAACAACAGGAACTACGAACCTTCAGCCTGCAAAAAGGAGACCCCAAACACAGTAAGATAAGCAAAATGAAAAGACAGAAAAACACACAGCAGATGAAGGAGCAAGATAAAAACCCACCAGACCTAACAAATGAAGAGGAAATAGGCAGTCTACCTGAAAAAGAATTCAGAATAATGATAGTAAAGATGATCCAAAATCTTGGAAAAAGAATAGACAAAATGCAAGAATCAGTTAACAAGGACCTAGAAGAACTAAAGATGAAACAAACAATGATGAACAACACAATAAATGAAATGAAAAATACTCTAGATGGGATCAATAGCAGAATAACTGAGGCAGAAGAACGGATAAGTGACCTGGAAGATAAAATAGTGGAAATAACTACTGCAGAGCAGAATAAAGAAAAAAGAATGAAAAGAACTGAGGACAGTCTCAGAGACCTCTGGGACAACATTAAACGCACCAACATTCGAATTATAGGGGTTCCAGAAGAAGAAGAGAAAAAGAAAGGGACTGAGAAAATATTTGAAGAGATTATAGTTGAAAACTTCCCTAATATGGGAAAGGAAATAGTTAATCAAGTCCAGGAAGCACAGAGAGTCCCATACAGGATAAATCCAAGGAGAAATACGCCAAGACACATATTAATCAAACTGTCAAAAATTAAATACAAAGAAAACATATTAAAAGCAGCAAGGGAAAAACAACAAATAACACACAAGGGAATCCCCATAAGGTTAACAGCTGATCTTTCAGCAGAAACTCTGCAAGCCAGAAGGGAGTGGCAGGACATATTGAAAGTGTTGAAAGAGAAAAACCTGCAACCAAGATTACTCTACCCAGCAAGGATCTCATTCAGATTTGATGGAGAAATTAAAACCTTTACAGACAAGCAAAAGCTGAGAGAGTTCAGCACCACCAAACCAGCTCTACAACAACTGCTAAAGGAACTTCTCTAGGCAAGAAACACAAGAGAAGGAAAAGACCTACAATAACGAACCCAAAACAATTAAGAAAATGGGAATGGGAACATACATATCGATAATTACCTTAAATGTAAATGGACTAAATGCTCCCACCAAAAGACACAGATTGGCTGAATGGATACAAAAACAAGATGCATATATTTGCTGTCTACAAGAGACCCACTTCAGACCTAGAGACACATACAGACTGAAAGTAAGGGGATGGAAAAAGGTATTTCATGCAAATGGAAACCAAAAGAAAGCTGGAGTAGCAATTCTCATATCAGACAAAATAGACTTTAAAACAACGACTATTAGAAGAGACAAAGAAGGACACTACATAATGATCAAGGGATCGATCCAAGAAGAAGATATAACAATTGTAAATATTTATGCACCCAACATAGGAGCACCTCAATACATAAGGCAAATACTGACAGCCATAAAAGGGGAAATGGACAGTAACACATTCATAGTAGGGGACTTTAATACCCCACTTTCACCAATGGACAGATCATCCAAAATGAAAATAAATAAGGAAACACAAGCTTTAAATGATACATTAAACGAGATGGACTTAATTGATATTTATAGGACATTCCATCCAAAAACAACAGAATACACATTTTTCTCAAGTGCTCATGAAACATTCTCCAGGATAGATCATATCTTGGGTCACAAATCAAGCCTTGGTAAATTTAAGAAAATTGAAATTGTATCAAGTATCTTTTCTGACCACAACGCTATGAGACTAGATATCAATTACAGGAAAAGATCTGTAAAAAATACAAACACATGGAGGCTAAACAATACACTACTTAATAACGAAGTGATCACTGAAGAAATCAAAGAGGAAATCAAAAAATACCTAGAAACAAATGACAATGGAGACACGACAACTCAAAATCTATGGGATGCAGCAAAAGCAGTTCTCAGAGGGAAGTTTATAGCAATACAATCCTACCTTAAGAAACAGGAAACATCTCGAATAAACAACCTAACCTTGCACCTAAAGCAATTAGAGAAAGAAGAACAAAAAATCCCCAAAGTTAGCAGGAGGAAAGAAATCATAAAAATCAGATCAGAAATAAATGAAAAAGAAATGAAGGAAACGATAGCAAAGATCAATAAAACTAAAAGCTGGTTCTTTGAAAGGATAAACAAAATTGATAAACCATTAGCCAGACTCATCAAGAAAATAAGGGAGAAGACTCAAATCAATAGATTTAGAAATGAAAAAGGAGAAGTAACAACTGACACTGCAGAAATACAAAAGATCATGAGAGATTACTACAAGCAACTCTATGCCAATAAAATGGACAACCTGGAAGAAATGGACAAATTCTTAGAAAGGCACAACCTGCCAAGACTGAATCAGGAAGAAATAGAAAATATGAACAGACCAATCACAAGCACTGAAATTGAAACTATGATTAAAAATCTTCCAACAAGCAAAAGCCCAGGACCAGATGGCTTCACAGGCGAATTCTATCAAACATTTAGAGAAGAGCTATCACCTGTCCTTCTCAAACTCTTCCAAAATATAGCAGAGGGAGGAACACTCCCCAACTCATTCTACGAGGCCACCATCACCCTGATACCAAAACCAGACAAGGATGTCACAAAGAAAGAAAACTACAGGCCAATATCACTGATGAACATAGATGCAAAAATCCTCAACAAAATACTAGCAAACAGAATCCAACAGCACATTAAATGGATCATACACCATGATCAAGTGGGGTTTACTCCAGGAATGCAAGGATTCTTCAATATACGCAAATCAATCAACGTGATACACCATATTAACAAATTGAAGGAGAAAAACCATATGATCATCTCAATAGATGCAGAGAAAGCTTTTGACAAAATTCAACACCCATTTATGATAAAAACCCTGAAGAAAGTGGGCATAGAGGGAACTTTCCTCAACATAATAAAGGCCATATATGACAAACCCACAGCCAACATCGTCCTCAATGGTGAAAAACTGAAAGCATTTCCACTAAGATCAGGAACAAGACAAGGTTGCCCACTCTCACCACTCTTATTCAACATAGTTTTGGAAGTTTTAGCCACAGCAATCAGAGAAGAAAAGGAAATAAAAGGAATCCAAATCGGAAAAGAAGAAGTAAAGCTGTCACTCTTTGCAGATGACATGATACTATATATAGAGAATCCTCAAGATGCTACCAGAAAACTACTAGAGCTCATCAATGAATTTGGTAAAGTTGCAGGATACAAAATTAATGCACAGAAATCTCTGGCATTCCTATACACTAAGGATGAAAAATCTGAAAGTGAAATCAAGAAAACACTCCCATTTACCATTGCAACAAAAAGAATAAAATATCTAGGAATAAACCTACCTAAGGAGACAAAAGACCTGTATGCAGAAAATTATAAGACACTGATGAAAGAAATTAAAGATGATACAAATAGATGGAGAGATATACCATGTTCTTGGATTGGAAGAATCAACATTGTGAAAATGACTCTACTACCCAAAGCAATCTACAGATTCAATGCAATCCCTATCAAATTACCACTGGCATTTTTCACAGAACTAGAACAAAAAATTTCACAATTTGTATGGAAACACAAAAGACCCTGAATAGCCAAAGCAATCTTGAGAACGAAAAACGGAGCTGGAGGAATCAGGCTTCCTGACTTCAGACTATACTACAAAGCTACAGTAATCAAGACAGTATGGTACTGGCACAAAAACAGAAATATAGATCAATGGAACAGGATAGAAAGCCCAGAGATAAACCCACGCACATATGGTCACCTTATCTTTGACAAAGGAGGCAGGAATGTACAGTGGAGAAAGGACAGCCTCTTCAATAAGTGGTGCTGGGAAAACTGGACAGCTACATGTAAAAGTATGAGATTAGATCACTCCCTAACACCATACACAAAAATAAGCTCAAAATGGATTAAAGACCGAAATGTAAGGCCAGAAACTATCAAACTCTTAGAGGAAAACATAGGCAGGACACTCTATGACATAAATCACAGCAAGGTCCTTTTTGACCCACCTCCTAGAGAAATGGAAGTAAAAACAAAAGTAAACAAATGGGACCTAATGAAACTTAAAAGTTTTTGCGCAGCAAAGGAAACCATAAAGAAGACCAAAAGACAACCCTCAGAATGGGAGAAAATATTTGCAAATGAAGCAACCGACAAAGGATTAATCTCCAAAATTTATAAGCAGCTCATGCAGCTTAGTAACAAAAAAACAAACAACCCAATCCAAAAATGGGCAGAAGACCTAAATAGACATTTCTCCAAAGAAGATATACAGAGTGCCAACAAACACATGAAAGAATGCTGAACATCACTAATCATTAGAGAAATGCAAATCAAAACTACAATGAGAAAAAAAAAAAAAAAAAAACTACAATGAGCTATCATCTCACACCAGTCAGAATGCCCATCATCACAAAATCTAGAAACAATAAATGCTGGAGAGGGTGTGGAGAAAAGGGAACCCTCTTGCACTGTTGGTGGGAATGTAAATTGATACAGCCACTGTGGAGAACAGTATGGAGGTTCCTTAAAAAACTACAAATAGAACTACCATATGACCCAGCAATCCCACTACTGGGCATATACCCTGAGAAAACCATAATTCAAAAAGAGTCATGTACCAAAATGTTCATTGCAGCTCTATTTACAATAGCCCAGAGATGGAAACAACCTCAGTGTCCATCATCGGATGAATGGATAAAGAAGATGTGGCACATATATACAATGGAATATTACTCAGCCATAAAAAGAAACGAAATTGAGCTATTTGTAATGTGGTGGATAGACCTAGAGTCTGTCATACAGAGTGAAGTAAGTCAGAAAGAGAGAGACAAATACCGTATGCTAACACATATATATGGAATTTAAGAAAAAAAAATGTCATGAAAACCTAGGGGTGAAACAGGAATATAGACACAGACTTACTACTAGAGAATGGACTTGAGGCTATGGGGAGGCGGAAGGGTAAACGGTGACAAAGCGAGAGAGAGGCATGGACATATATACACTACCAAACGTAAGGTAGATAGCTAGTGGGAAGCAGCCGCATAGCACAGGGAGATCAGCTCGGTGCTTTGTGACCACCTAGAGGGGTGGGACAGGGAGAGTGGGAGGGAGGGAGACGCAAGCGGGAAGAGATATGGGAACATATGTATATATATAACTGATTCATTTTGTTGTGAAGCTGAAACTAACATACCATTGTAAAGCAATTATTCTCCAATAAAGATGTTAAAATGAAAAAAAAAAAAATCAATACCTTATTCGGCCATGGGTCCTTTTCAGCTGTATTAGGTGTCGTGGGAGCATCTGCCTGGGGCTCCCAGATGAAGTCCACATTCCTGTTCCTCCAGCCCTTCACGATCTGCCTGCTTCTTGCCCTTCCAGCCTCATCTCTCACCACTCAAAAGCTCCCTAGTTCTCAGACCTTCTGAACTTGCAGTTCACCCTACATGCTTCTTCACATCCAGGGGCAGGGGCACATTTCATCCTTTCTGCTTGAAAGGTCCTTCAAGCACAGGCACCGTGAGCCCCCTCCCTTCTCCTGGCCGTTCCGACTCACCTTCCATGCTTGGCGTGGCGTAGGTGATGCCTCTTCTGAGAAGCTCTCCCTCACTTAACGGCTCTGAGTTTTCTTCTTCTGTGTTCACATGACTTTGTCACACTTTCACACTGTATTTTAAAGTCTTTTTCTTTCACTATAAAAGGCACTCAGACTTATAGTGGAAAATTTGGTCAAGACCAAAAAAAAAAAAAAACAAGCTTAAAGAGAAGAAAAATTAAGACAAAAGTCAACAACTTGGGGTTATAAGTACTGTTAATCGATAAATTTCTTTCCAGAATTTTTTTCTATACATATATTTATACATTTTTACATATTTAGAGAAGGAAAAAAAATAAAGCTGCAAAAAAGACAAGGACAATATTGCCTGTAACAGTTCAGTGCATGTAGTGTTTCTAGGTGAATGGTAATTTTTAAAAATAGTTCAGAAAGTTTACAAATCAGATTGCAAGGGATTTTTTAGCACTGGTTTAACAAAAACATATGCTGGAAAATATGCTTAAACAAATCTGTTTAAACAGTTTGTATTCTCTTTTTTCATTTGGTATTTTTCATGTCCTAAATCTTCTTTGAAAATGCATTTTTAGTCCATAATCCTCTGTTTTATAATTCTCATGGTATTATAGTATTTGCTTACTTTTTGGTAGTCCCTACCAGACTGCAAGCTTATTTAAGGCTGAGCCTGTGAATTTTATCATTTTATCTTTAATACCTAATGCAGCCTGAGTGGGTTCAGTTGGCATGAAATACAATGAATGAATGAAAGATTACCTCATTCTTTCTGAATTCTTTACTCAGTCAACCAACCCCTGACTATTTGTTATCTACCTCTGAGGTGACCAAGACTATGCTTAAGTCCACAGATCGCGTGGATGCCGGGAAGCAGCACCACAAGCCACATGTCCCTTCGGGGATGAAGGTGTGACTCTCCCCACTGCTGACAGAAAGCCCTCGGGGATTGCCTCTCCTAAAGGGAGCTGCTTTGTCCAAGGTCAGCCCCTTTCCTAAGGTCGCCTGCATCCAATGACTGGTCCATGGAAATATAAAGCTCTGGTTCCTTCTATGAAGAGTTGCTGTCTCAGCTTCTGAACTCCCCTTAGCGTCTGTCTGCTGAGGCCGCCACAAAGACAGCACAGCTCAGCTTTTCCCTTTGCCCACTCCTGCTTCTTTCTCTTCCTCTACTCGGGTGTTGACCTCAAGAGCACCGCCCCCAAACTTTCTGTGCATTAATCTCCACCTCAGAGTCTGCTTCCTGGAGAGCCCAGCCTGCAACAGTAGTGATCTAGAAGATGCGTAGACACACCCCTAACTTGAGTCTCATGCACTTCCAGATCACAGACGGTAACACCTTGAGCAGAGACCATGACCTAAACCTGTCATAGCATTAACCTCACCACAGTCTCTAGTACGTAGAACACTCTCAAATTCTGAGTAAGCATCAGCTGAGTGTTGCCAGCTATTGGGATTAAAGGCAAGACTGACTGGTTCTCGAGTTTCAAGTCTGAGAGGCTGAGTGAAGGAGATGCTACTGGGAGCAGACATTCATTCTGTGGAAAATTGGTTTGATGTTAGTTTGGTGCAAACATGTTGCATTTGAACTGTGTCAGAATCTTCAAAGGGAAATGTCTGATAGGCAGTAGGCATATAGAACCAGGTCTCGTGTACGAAACAGTTTGGAAATAGAGATTGAAGCACTATAGATTCACACAGAGCTACTAGTTGAACCTATGAGAATAAGGAAAGCTCCGAGTTGGGGGTCTTTTCTTTTTAAATTTAGAAACAGAAGAGTAGCAGATCCATCAAATGATGGCCCCTCGATTAAAGAAGGAGAGAAGAGGATGCATTGAAGGGAGAGAGGAGGGGTCAAATATATTAGGAAGAGACTCAGTATGGTGCAGTATCTCCAGAAACAAAAAGAAGAAAATTTCAATAATGATTTCTTCATGTTAATTTGGCTCAAGCCATGTTGGAGCTGCACACTGAGTTATCTGTCCCACGATGCAAGTATGGTAAAGGACACAGAGGCAACGCAGAGATCAGGGCAAAACTTCAGGGAATAATGACTGTTATCTTCAGAGAGGAAGGGAAATAGCAAGATGCTAGAAAAGAGGAATATCCAGTGTACAATAGAAAGCTCTTGGAAATTAAATACATGATAACAGAAATTTTTAATGTAACAGAATTGGAAGATAACTGACTAACTCTTCCAGAAAATAGTATAAATAGGGAAAAGTATGGAGAAGAGAAAGCTGGAGAATCAATTCAGGAAGTCTAATTTCTGAAAGATGATAGAACAAATAAAACAGACCAGGGAGCTATCAAAGAAATTACATAAGAAAACTTTTCCGAAGGATATTTTTCAGATTGAATGAGCTCCACAAAGGCCCAACACAATGAATGAAAATAACCCACAACAATGATATTGATAGATATCAAAGATATTATAGATTTCTGGGGATAAAGAATAAAAGCTCTGAGAGACAGAGACAGAGAGGACAGATAACAGATCACATGCAGAAGCAGGATGGTATCAGACTCTTCAGTAGCAGTACCAGAAGTTAGAAGACAATGGAATAATGCCTTTGAGGTCCTAAGAGAAAATAATTTCCAAGCTAGAATCTCATACCCAGCTAAGCTTTCAATCAAATATGATGGCAAAAAAGGACAAGATCTCAAAATGTATCTTCCATGTGTCACTTTGTTTTTTTTTTTTTTGGCCGTGCCTCGAGGCTTGCAGGTTCTTAGTTGCCCGCCTAGAGATTGAACCTGGGCCACCCGGGGCCACGGCAGTGAAAGCACCGAGTCCTAACCACTGGACTGCCAGGGAATTTCCCATGTGTCACTTTTCAAAAAGTTCCTGGAGGATATGCTCCACCAAAACAAGGTAGTTAAGAAAGAGCAAGACATGAGATTAACAACATCAGTCACAACAAATAAACAAAAATTAGAGGATCCAACAGAGAAGAGAAGAAAAAGGAATTTCAAGGATGACAAGGTAGAGGAGCATGAGAGCTGAATTCTCATTTCCACGACAGGAGGTTAATGGGTAGTAGCTGTAACTGAAAAACAAATAGCAGTATAATATTGTCATTTAGAAATATGAAGGTAAATAACAGGAGGTACAGCTAAAGAGATGAAAGGAATTTCCTGGACTCTCATGGAAGAAGAAATTGGGGGAGGGGATCAGTTGGGGACAGGGTTGCTGTTTTTCTTTCAAAGTCTTGTAGTAGTATTGGACTTTTAAACTAAGCACATTTATTACTTTCATACAAATTAAATTTAGGTAAAAAGTCCATGAGTATGCCAGAAATCATTTGTAAAATGTGTGTAAAAATAGCCCCTTCACCCACACTATTAGAACTCATCTTTCAGGAGAGAAGGCAAGCTCCTCTGATTGGTCTTTCTTCTTCTCAAATGGTTTTTGAGCAAACTCTTGGGAGCCCATCAATGCAAGAGTAACAGCAGGAATCAGGACTGCAAGGAAACAGTTACCATCCCATAAAATTATTGCCTTTACCAAATTAGAATAAACCTGTCAAAGCGATGTTTAACTATCTTTATGTAAAAATCAAAATGGTCTGACTTCAGCTGTCAAACAGACTCTTCCAACTTGTCTGTAACAAAGTGCTCCCTTAGTAAGTCATATACTTCAGGTTGCATTTGCACTTTGGGGAGATGGAGCTGCCAGCCCAGGAATCCCTGCCTTTTCCACGGCTGCCTCTGGCACACATAGAATGGCCCGCTAGCTAAGTTGGCCTGGCAGTTGCAGCAGGATGGGTGAATGTCGCTGCTGCAGGAAAACTATGAAGTAAAATATCATTGTACCTACCTCACTGATCAATAAAACAAAATTAAAAATCTAGCTTCTCCACCTGAATGAGAGGCAATTTTCTGTGGCTTCTCACATTTGCTAGAATTTTACAAATATGTTTCCCCCAAACCACCAGATGAGAAAAATCAGTACAATACTAGTTATTTTTATGTGCTGCCTCATCCTTTATACAAAGTATCTCAGATCACTTTAAAGTGAGCGGGAAGAATGGCAAGTGTGATTTATAGAGCCTGAGGGACCAGGGCTAATGCTGCAGAAGTAGGGGATGGCCCACGGAGTACTCAGGAAGGAAGGAAGTCTAAGAGTCGGATACGAACCACAGTTACTTTACCCTTGCAGGGACAGGGAAAGAATTGTAGCAGGAGTCACAACTTTACTCTCAGAGTTGAGGAGGTCATCATGGAGGGATGGTCAGAACTAGAAGATAGGTGAACACTAACAAGGGTTGAAATGCTTATAAATCTCTCTTCACACTAATTATTTTTTAGAAAGAGCTTTACTGAGATATAATTTACATTTCATGCAATTCATCCACTTAAAATTCAATGGTTTTTAATATATTTAGGGAGTTATGTAACCATCAATCAATTTTAGAACATTTTCATCACCTCCCAGTACAACCCATACTCCTTAGCGGTCACTGTCCCATCTCCCTCCCTGCCTGACATACAGTCGTACGCAACCACTATTCTACCTTCTGTCTCTATGGAGTTGCCTTTTCTGAACATCTCATATAAACAAAATCATACAATATGTGGTCTTCTGTGACTGGCTTCTTTAATGTAGCATAATTATTTCAAGGTTCATCCATGTTGTAGCATGTATCAGAAGTTCATTCCTTTTTATGGCAGAATAATAATCCCTTGCATGTATGTACCACGTTTACTTACCCATTCATCAGTTGGACATTTGGATTGTTTACGCTTTTTGGCTACTATCACTAATACTTTAGAGAACATTTATGTATCAATTTTACTGTGAATATGTTTTCAATTCTCTTGGATACATCTCTAGGAATTTCTGGGTTAAATGATAACTCTATGTTAAACATTCTGAGGAACTGACAAATTTTCAAAAGCACCGTTTTACATTTCCATCAGCAATGTATGAAGTTTCTAATTTTTCCACATCCTCATCAACACTTGTTTTTACCTGTCTTTTTAATTATAGCCGTCCTAATGGGTATGAAGTGGTATCTCCTTGTCCCAATAATTTCTCATCTTTAATTTCGTTCCTACACTCTCATGATATGCGGGCTTTAATGGCCAGTGGCTGTTTTATTAAAATTCCAAAATGGAAAGAAAAGGATCAATAAAGAACTCTTGAACCTCAGTGCACCTCTTAAAATTGTCCACAGACCCCAATGTTTGGAAGAAAAATCACCCCGATGCTTGGAAAGGGTAAGCACAGAGATTAAATAAACTATACATTATCACTATTCATTACCACCATTACTTACTGAGGACATATATACCACCAAAGGACCATGCCATGTGCCTTAGAGGAAATGAAAAACACACAGGCTCCTGACCACCAAGGATTTGCAGAATTCTGGAACTCATAATGATGGCAATAATACTGTTTGCACACAATTTAACAGACTATAAAGGGTTTTGAGATCTTAACTCTGGGTTGTTTTGGGTTTTTTCCTCAGAAGTTGAAAGTTAAAGCAGCCAGGGGCTCTGTGAGCCCTCTACTCCCACAAGACAAGGGATCAGGGGCTTATCAGGAGGTAGATGTGCCATGGGGCAGCATGGCAGAGGAAATGTATCTGACAATGGCTCTGACAAGGAGCCCCACGTGCACAGAGCATATGAAGAGCCAGGAAGGACTGGTAGCCTGGGAAGGAAGTCCGATCATGTTATGACACCATGGGCAGGAGAAATCATGGGGTACAGAGACACGCACTGGGGGGCCTAGGCGCCCAGACAGGAGATTGGGGACCAAAGGGAGGGTGCCTGGGCACACATCTGCCATGACCTCGTGAGCTGCCACTGGCTTTCCCAGGCCACCTCCACTTCCCTAGCAATACTGGCCCATTTGTGAATTTTTGAATGTGCTGCCCATTCTTATCTTTGTATGTTTCTTCTATAGGTTGTTTCCTGAAACACGTTCCTCCAATTCCTACACAACATTGCCAAAGACATTACCATTCAAGACGGCATCGGTTGCTTATTGAAAACCTTTTGCTCCCTCACCACCACTTAAGTAAACGTGACCAAAATGTGGCATTCAATGCTGTTCCCAGTCTGCCCCAGTCCCCCTTTCCCAGCTCCACTGTGCCACCAGGTAAGCCCACTTCTATATCCTTTCTGAACTGGAATCAAAAAAGAGCTCTAGGGCTTCCCTGGTGGCACAGTGGTTGAGAATCCGCCTGTCAGTGCAGGGGACACGGGTTTGAGCCCTGGGCCGGGAAGATCCCACATGCCTGCCACGGAGCAGCGAAGCCCGGCGCCACAACTACTGAGCCTGCGCTCTAGAGCCCTCGAGCCACAGCTACTGAAGCCCGTGCGCCTAGAGCACGTGCTCCGCAACAAGAGAAGCCACCGCAATGAGAAGACTCTGCACCGTAATGAAGAGTAGCCCCCGCTCGCCGCAACTAGAGAAAGCAGGAGTGCAGCAATGAAGACCCAATGCAGCCAACAATAAATAAATTAATTTAAAAAATAGGATATAGAAGTATTATTCAACCAAAAATGCAAAATGACGAAATATAAATGAAAAAGTGAAATGCAAGCATGCTTTCATTTAACAGTGGTCATCAATATCAGTGAGCCAGAAGAGTAAACAGAAGCATAGTTCCTGAGCCCGATTATTCTCCATCACAGTAAGATGTGTATGAAAAAGGAGGGGATGGTGCTGGCCTTTGAGTTGATTTTTTAAGAAATGCAGTAGACTTGTACATTTGTGAAACAATTGGGCAACGTCAGAGATACATTTTGTGGTATACTGTGTCCTCAGCAAGCAAATTGATCTCTAGAGAAAATACCTATAGTGCATTAAACATGGCTGCAAGTTCTTTGCCACTCCTCTCATTAAGAGGTGGATCTATATCCTTTTACCCTGAGTCTGCGCTGGCCCTCTGACTTTCCTCATCCAATAGAAAGCAGCAGAAGTGACACTGTGTAACTTCCAAGGCTGAGCCTGGAGAGGCCTGCAGTTTCTCTTGTGTGCGAGAAATGCTCCCTTTTGGAATCCAGACTATGCCATGAGACACTCAAGCCATGTGGAAAAACTGAATGGAGAAGAACTAAGGTGCTCTGGTCAACAGTCCCAGATGAGCGTCCAGCCACCAGCCAGTGCCAACTGCCAAGCACACTGGTGAGGCAACTGAGAAGTTCCACCCTGGTGAAGTCCCCACCCAGCACCACACAGAGCAGAAGAAACATCCAGCTGAGCCTGGTTAACGCTCAGAAATGTGAAAGACAGTAAACGGCTGTTGTTATTTTAAGCCACCAAGTGCTGGTGTGGTTTGCTTTCCAGCAGTAGATAACCAAAACAAACCCTGACTCAGAACCAGGCAGGGTGAACTTACTGGAAAGTGAGACCAATTCAAAATTCTGCTCAGCCCTAGGAATACCAAAGTGGGACAGAAATAAGACTTTCTGCCTCCCAGGCAATTCCCAAGAGAAAGAGCTCAGTTGGCTGTGGAAGAATTAATAAAACAATGCAGTAAAGTGAGATAAACTGCTTTGTCAGCAGTGTCACTGGCAAAGTGTACAAAACCTATCATGCCGTTAAAGTAAGCAGTCTAATTACTACAATATGTATGAAGTGAAATAATCAACTTGCAGTTTGATGAGAAGAGTATATAAAATCAGTAGCTGTAAACAGCACGGTGAATCAATAAAGCTTATGAAAATGGGATTTGTTTTGTGTGACTGTGAGTAACAAATGCACATGTCTTGCTCTTAGGAAACGAGGAGAGGGCCCTCTGTGGTCTGAGGCCACATTCAGGATAGAGGGTTGATGTGTACCTATCTACTGCTTGATTTATTTTGCTTACATCCAGGACTGTTGGGTTTATTCTGATTCTTTAGGTTTCGCATTTGCCCAGACACCTGTCACTTGCCCATTTTGCCTCCAGCCCAGTGGACTCCTGCTTATCAATGTCCAGTTAATACCACCTCTGTGAAGCCTTCCTTTATTCCTCCTACCAATAACTAATCATTTTCCTTAGTGTGTCCCAATGACACCTTTTACAAGTTGTTAAAACAGCACATATCACCTTGTTTCAATTTCTCATTATGTGAGCTTATTGGGGGCGGAACTAAGCCCTATTCAGGTTGGTATGCCCTCTAATGGGTAAGACCTGGTCCTGGGCATGTAGAAAGGCTACACAGTGGGTATTCAGTATTCAAATGGATGTGGAAGGACAGAAAGAAGGTTAGATGGGGGCGGGGGGTAGATTCCCCTTAAATGGTGACTTATGGAAAATCCTAAGGGTTGAAAAGATAGGAAAGGAAATTATGCAATGGCTTGAGAATTTCTCTACGGGAAGGGTCTAAGCATGGGAGTACTGTTGGAAGGAGAGGTTAGAGAGTCTGCTTAGAAGCACACTCTTAATTTAGACTTCATGTTTATTTGGGGTGGATTTGGGGCTCTGTTTGAGGCTATGGAAAAGCTAAAGCCACCCCTTGGTACAACCACTGAAAAACGTGCTTGCAAAATAAGTTTGATTGGTTCTCAAAAGCTTACTGGTTGGTGGCAACATCTAATGTGCCCAAAGAAGGCAACTGGGACTGAGAACAAAATTACCTGATTGGGGTTTGAAGCTTGACCACTGGGGCAACAGCAAGAAAGCGTCATGATTTCACAGCACCGGGCATAGAGATCTCTGTAGATGGGGTCTCTGTCTTCCAAAACTGTTTCTCAGCCATGCCTGGGCTCGCCCCCGTTCCTTGGAGACTTTGATTTGAGGACAGGCCCCTCAGCATTTTCTAAAATCTTTCCGGGTGTTTCTAATGGACAGTCAGGATCAGAAACCATTCATTGCTCTAGGAGCTTACATTCAGATCCAAATGCAATGACAGGGACCATAGTGTTTTCAGGATACTCTGGCAACAGAATAAAAACATTGCCTGCGTATGAAGAGAGCCACATTGTATATACATTAATTGAGCTGACATTTATTGAGTGGCTATGATGTGCCAGGCCCCATGCCAGGGGCTGGGAAACAACCATGTGCAGCGCTCGTGGCGTTTACATAAGTCTAGTTGGGCTATTAGACATTAAATAATAAACACATATGTAATTACGAATTGTGATGAATGTTCTGGAGGAAAGGACAAGATGCTGTGATACAGAATAATCCAGTTTAGGTGGAGTGGGGCAGGAAAGGAAAGCAGAGAGCAAGTCGCATTTAGGTTGAAACCTCAGAATACAATTCAGTGATAGGTGTGTTTGAGGAGATGGAGGTTAGCATTAGGTTGAACCACATGAAATTACTGAGATTTAACCATTTATGACCTACAAAATGGCAATTTCATACGGTTCAACCTAATATAAGCATGTAATCTGAGCAGGGACCGGGGAGAGAAGGCATGGGGTGTTCTCCTTTCATCGTAGCAGGTACAGATGGCTGCAAGATTAGAGACAATTGCAGCCAAGGAGGAAAACCTGCAACCCCACATTACAAAAGTAGCACTGGAATTTGAGCAGTATATCGAATGTTTATAGCATCCCTTGATTTTAAATACCCATACTCGTTCTCAAATCACTGAATCGATGTTTGGAGAAAAAGCCAAACTTCCGTTATCTCCCCTCCTTCTAAAATAGAAGTGGAGAGGGGCTGTTGTTTAAAGTTTGGTTCCTGGGGGCTGTGCATTTCTGAACAAATCAGCTGCTCCCATCACCAGGTAACCACACAGCGGCACACAACATGGTCCACTTACCATGACTGCATAACAAACCTCCCTGAACTTAGTGGTGCAAAACAACCACCATGTAGTATGCTCATGGATCCCAGGGATCAAGTATTGGAAAGGCCACAGTGGGATGCTGCTTCTCTGCTCTACCATGTCTGGGGCCTCATCTGGGAAGATTTGGACTACGAGGGGCTGGAATTGCTGGAATTGGAGGATCTATCTCCCACATGGGCTCTTCACTCCCTTGTCTGCTACCTGAGCTGGGATAGGTGGAAGGCTGGCTCAACTGGGACTGTGGGCTGGACTACTGCCCTTGGGCTTCTCACAGTCTGCTAGCTAAGTTCTGAGAGGAAGGGTCCCAAGAGGGGACCTTTGAAGAGCGAGCATTTCAAGAAGACCAGATCAAAGCCAACTGGCCTTTTGACCCTGTTTCAGAAGTCACAACGAATCCTTTCTGCCACACTCCATTGATGGAAACAACAACAAGCTTACTCATATCCAAGCAGGGGGAGAGAGGGACAAAAATCCCACCTCTTGATGGGAAGACTGTCAAGGTCACATTGCAGAAGAGCATGGGGGATAGGAGATATTACTGCATCCATCTTTGAAAATGCAATCTGCTGTGAAGTGATTAGAGAGTAACACCCAGAGAAGCCTTCATGAGGGGCCAGGTAATGGCTTTGCACAGGATAGTTGTGCCTGGACAAAGTGAAGGTGAGGGCGAGCTACCCCTGTTACAAGAAAGAAGTGATTCCAGCAAAAGGACTTTCCACAAACAACACTTCTATTGTCATAGTGTGCAGAGCAAACAACACTTCTATTGTCATAGTGTCTGGTTCTTCTTGAGAGGATGGAGACACGCACACGCAGTTTAGAGAGACAGAGGACTTCTGCTGGCAGAGCCAGAATTTTGCAAAGCATGTTAGAGGGAAACAGAGTCTTCCAAAGAAATCAAAGTCTCAGTTTGAAAAGACCTCTTAAAGAGAACTGCAGAAGCAATATCTGAGATTTAGTGACTGGAGGCAAGAAGCAGATGTCAAGATTTAAGACGCCTTAGACTGCAGCCTGGAAGGAAGGAGCCAGGGGGATAAATACCCTGACCTTTCTCAACTCCTGCCCTTTGATCTCCTGCCAGTACCTCCCTTTGGCCAAAGCAAACCAGAAGCCAGAGGGCAGGAAGTCTGGGCCAGGCAGCCCCTGGAGGCCCGCTTTTCCAGGTACAGAGCGGTGTGGACAGCGGTGGAGGTGGATCCAGAGCACAGACCCTGAATGAAAGAACACACTCAGAGTCTGTAACCCACACTGTGTGGACACCTGGACCTGGGAGGTCCAATCTGTACGCCTAACCTAACTATTACATTCAAGGTTTGGCCACCGGGATGAGCACAGCTGGGATAAGCATTGTCCTTATTTTGTGTTACTGAGGCTGAACTCTGTTCACAGACGGTATTTGTTGGAATGCTCCTGCAGCGTTAGTACACACAGACAGAGTGAGTGTCTCTGTGTCCCACGTTATTTATTATATAAGGCAGGGCAGCGAGGGGGTTGAGAGCCAAGCTCCGGAGTCACACAGCCTGGGTTCAAATCCTTGCTCTGCCACAGATTAGTGTGGTAGGTGAGTTACTTAACTTCTCTGTGCTTTAGTCCCCTCATCCTGAAAGGAGGGATGAAGATCACTCTGCATGGGGTAGTCTAAGGGTAAAATGAAATCGTGTGTATCAAGCACAATGCTTGACATGTAGTTTAAGGATCTGATAAATGCTGTTATTGTTCTCTTGCAACAGAAGCTTTCTGAGGGTCGTTTACATGCGGAGAGCTCCATACTTCTTCAGTGCAGTGTGAAGTTGCTTTAACACCCTTTTCAGTGCTATTTTAATAACACGTCTCTTAGTCATACTTTAACCCTTACCCCCGATACACTGTCAGGCGGGCAAACATGTAGAACATTACAGTCACAATTTAAAATACATATGCCTTTTGACTCAGCAATCTAAGAGTAGGATTTTAACTCACAGATATAATCACAGATACATCTATTGTACCCAAAGAACTATGCACAAGAATATTCTCTATAGTTTATATTTCAAAAGATTATAACACAGTTTAATCTTTTAAAAAACATCTTTAAAAACATTTAAAAAAATCTTTTACTGCTGAAAAACTGTGAGAACAACACAGTTTTTCAGCAGTAGGGACTGGTTAAATTACGGCACACAGAATGAGGCAGATCATTCTGATATGAAACAAACTCCAAGATATTCTACTGAGTGAAAAAAATAATATGCAAAAACAATGCTTACAGCGTACCACCTCTTGAAGTTCAAAAAGGATACGGTGTATATATACGCATGTGGGCGCACGCACACACACACACACACAGGCTGGTATATATGTAGACTAGCTCTGGGAGGACACAGGAAAACTAGTAACTGGGGTTGCTCCTTGTGCAGGGGAAACAAAGGCCTGGGGGGGAGAGGGGCAGAGGAAGGGAGCCTATTCTTTGTCATACATTGTTTTGGACATGTTCAGTTTATAACTAGGTGCATGTATTACTTGGTAAAATTGATTAAAAATCCCAACACAGTAAATACACAGCAAAGGATACTGCTCTATACAGTATACAGCAATGACACGTTTGGGGGCTGAAGGAATAATGTGAGCACATTATTGAAAATGTAACACTTAGGTATCACATTTCTAATGATGTACAGCTAGGATTTCTAGGGATGTGGAGGAAACAGGGAGGGACGATCCACATGAAGGGGAACATTACCTCGGTTTCCTCAGCTAGGAGACGTGGCTCCACGGTGAGGGCTCTGACGATGAGCAGGGGTCTCTCTCTGGGTGGCTTGGCCAACTGTCCACATCAAATATCATTCTCACTCCTGCCGTCTGGCAAACTGGATGTGAATTTTAAGAGGCAAAGCATCAAACTCTGACTTCCATTCATTCTTTTCCAAGATGTCAGTTGCTAACATTTTTAGCAAAATAGGACTATCTTAAGGATGCAGAGTGAGGAAGCCTGGCAAACGCTGGGAAAGTGAAGGCCTTGCCTGGAGAGCAGGAGAGGTTTCTGAGTGACCTTCAAAAGCATGATTTACTGCCCTGCACCCAAAACCCTCCCTGCTTCCGAAGGGGAAGGCTGCCCATGCAGAAGCGATGCCTACCCTACACCACACGGGGCTCTGTGAGCTCCACCACCGGGTTGCTGCCGGCGCAATTTAACCTTAGCCTGGGCCCCAGGAGCTGACCAGAAGTGGCAGCCTTCCCGTGAGGCTCAATGGCCTCCAAGACCACACTGCATCCTTAGCAATGGCCCATCTGCAAATGACCAGGGCTCTCGGTGACCCCCCTGAAGAAGTCACAGCCCTGGACCCCCTTCCCCTTCCGCCCACTCTGATGGACTGAGCCAGCACCTCCGTTGCACAGGGCTAGAGGCTGGTCACCTAGTAGACAGTGATTAGACCCTGAATCAGGCAAAATTAAAGCACAGACTTCTAAATTCTGGTGTGCAGAGCTTGGTGGAGTGGAAAGTTCCCTTGACTGAAATCGTGTGGACAAATAAATATATCCCATCTCGGTGCCTACATAATTGTTCACAGGCTTCCCACATAGGCCAGAATTACCACAATAGTACACACGTTTGATGCAGAGAAAATCAAGGAAACAAAGGCCTGAACCAGAGCAGCAGGGCACTAAGTAGCTGATAAAATCCAGCTCCTCTGATTTCTCTGGGGTCTGGCTTCCTCTATTGGATCCTCACCTGGCCCGGGAGTCCTACAGATGACTGCACGCTTCTCTTACCTCTGAATCCCACTTCATACTGGGCATATTTGCCCAGAAGGAATTCATCTGTCCTACATAATTTTTTTTTAAAGAAATATACTTTTCTTTTAATGAGAAGCCTGTAATTTTCACTTGACCCCTGACTGCAGTGGAGATCCCAACCTAGGTAGCCTTTCCCCTGGAATCTGGAGTGTGAATAAGTCCTAATTTGCCGTCACTTCCTCTGGGCCAGGCCCCTACTAGATGGTTAACAGCATCATCTCACCTAACCTTCACAACATTTTCTGAGCTGTGTTTTATTTTTAGCCCCATTTTACAGAGAGGAGACAGGTTCAAAGAAGAAAAGCAAGTCACCTATAGTCACCTGGGCAGTGTGACTATCACTCAATACACCTCATGCTCTTTAGTAGTTTAACAAACAACAAAAACTCAAAAGTTAAAAATCCGAGATTCCATTTCTTGACTCCCAAAGTCCTGCTTTTGAATTCAATGACATGGCCCTGAAGTCCAGGCCACGCAGGGTGGAGATCAAAACCCGGCGGCCGCGCGGTACCCAGGTGCATGCAGGGAGAGGGCACCGCTGCCCGCCGCTGTCCCAGGGGTGGCACCTTTTCCTCTGCCAGGCCAGATGCGTTCCCAGGTGTCTGCCCCAGTGAGAAGCGGCTGCTTCCAGGCAGGTGGGGACTGTGTGTAGGCAATGGCAGAGTTTGACTAGGCAGGCTCCTGGGAGTGGGGTCTGCCCTGGCAGCCGTCATTGGGCATTCCCTGGGGCTCAGGACGCCCAGCTGCGGGTGCGCGTGGGGCGTCTCCTCAGGGGCGGTCCTGCGCGGGTCTCCATTCAGGCTTCCTTGCACCTTCTCCCAGCGGGGAGACCGCCTGTTTTCATCAACCTCTAATGAGGTCCCTACCTGATTTAACAAGAGCCAGCGCTGTCTCAGCTATTCCTGGAGTCTTTACAAATCTTTACTTTGAAATCCCTGGAGAGAAAGAAAGGTGCCCTAAACCTTTCTGCCCTACCTTTAAAGGGGTTCCCATCCCACATCCTCTCCACTCCCCCACTTCCCTAAACCAAAGGAAAAGCATTCTTTGCAATCCCTCTAATTAACAGTTTGTTTTTATTTTTCAATATTTGGTGGCCGATTTAGTTTAAGATCCTTGGGGAATTTAAACTACATAGATTAAATAAAAGCAGCTGAAAAATGGAGAATGTTTCAGCAGAGTTTCTTTTCTGTTTTTAATTGGTAGCAGCACAATCTGTAACAAGGTGAGTCTAATTCCATTCTGCTGAAAGAAGAAAGTTTTATTTTATTATCCTTCCAAGAATATCTAGCAAATTGGCAGTGTTGGTGGGGTTTTTTTCCCCCCTAATATAATGAAAGGGAGAAAAGCCCCAATTTCTTTCCATTTCTGAGGAATCATCAAGTGTGGGAGTCAAATGAGGACATGGATACGTCCCTTGCATCAAGACTCTGCCTTACTCCAGAGCCCTGACCCTGGCACCCATTTTCTCCAGTCCAGCACAGGCTGGCTGCCCCATCCCCAGCCATGAAGGCCAGCCTGCTCCCGCTCCACTCGGCAGCACCAAGTGCCTTCTCCCCTGCAGCCACTCTGAGACATCTCCCCACTGGAGACAGGCGGGCCTCTGCTTCACATCAGCTTTTTCCTTGACCTCTGGACCAGTCAATTACCTGCTTTCAAGCCTCACCTCCTCCATGAAGCTTCCCCAGACTAACACAAACTCATCAGACTACTCCCTTTCCGTGAATTCCACACAATCCTGCACTGTTGGGCATAATTCTCTAGCATGGACAGCAAGCTTCAAGCTTTCACAGACACTGTTAAAAACTATTATTTATATATTCTCAGTACTCTTATACTGGTCAATTAAAAAGCAACTAGATACAGCCTTAATGAAAGGCAGCTTAGTAATATGAATCAAAAAACTTAATATTTCATCGGCCCTTTGACCCCAATTATACCTCTAGGAATATATCCTCAGGAAAAAACATGTATGAAGGAATGCTCATTAGAAATATTTATTACTTCTAAAATTTGGAAATAATCCAAGTGTCCAACAATAGGAAAATGGTTAAATAAATTATAGAGCAGCTATACAATGGACTATTCTACAGCCATTAAAAATATTATATAATAATACTTAATGACAGGGAAAGTTATTCAGGTTATATTTTTAAGTGGAAAAACAGGCTTTAAATTAATGGCAAATTTTACTTTTAATCATCTAGCTTTAGCTCAGAAGAGCTAAAAAGGGAAATAGACAAGTCATAAAATTACAAGGCTCCCTTTATTCTCCCTTCTTCACATGTTAGATGAAGAAAAAATTAAATATAGACAAGCAAGGAAAAAATTAACCAGGTTGTTTCTATCCACATATAACCACAATTAACATTTTGATGGACCGTCCTATCTTTTTTCTATGTGTGCGTGCATGTATGCATGGGGGTGATTGCATGTATCACGTTATACACTCTTTTACTATTATTAGAGTCATTGAGACTATAATATACATCTTTGATATTAAAAAGTCTAATGTTATTTTGTATTTTTACTCTCTTCTGATGATACAAGAAGCTTAGGTCACTACTTTACCTCTCTTCCACTTCTGATCTCATGTGATATTGTTGACATGTATTTTAATTCTATATATATTATAAATTCCACAAAGCATCTTCATAATCAATATTTATTTATGTTCCCTACATACTTACACTTCCCATTACTCTTTATTCCTTTCTACACCTCTTATTTCCATATGTGATCATTTTCCTTATGAGTAAAGAACACTCTTTAGTATTTCCTTTAGTACATGTGACAAACTCATCCATTTTTGGCTGAAAAATCACCTTCATTCTTGAAGGATATTTTCACTGAGTATAGGATTCTAAACTGGCAGTGATTTTCTGTCAGTTCTTTGAAGATGTTTTGAACAATTTTACTCTGATTTGCCTAGGTCTGGTTTTTCTTGTATTAGTCCTGCTTGGAGTTTGTAGTGATTCTTGAATCTGTGGCTTGATGTATTTCATCAATTTTTTCAAATCCCAGAAACTATCACTGCAATTGCTTCTGCTCAATTTCTCTCCTCCACTTTTGGGATTCCACTTACACATTATGTTAGACCTTCTCACAGATTCTTCATATCCCTTATTCCTTCTTCTGTTTTTTCCTCATCCTTCAAAATATCATTCCAAATATTTTTTAGTGACCTTTCAGTTCATTAATTTTCTATACAGCTATGTCTAATTTTCTATTAAACCCATCCAATGAGTTCTTCAGTTCAGTTCTACAGTTTCCATTTCATTTTTCTCTGCCCAAAATCTCAATTTTATCTTTTATATCTTTGAACATATCAAGCATGATTATTTTAAAATCTTCATTAATACCTCCATTGTCTGGATAATACCATTGTTTCTGTGGGTCTGTTGTTTCTCTGGATTTTTATATGTGTGTTTTCTTTCCTTGTGTGTCTGGTTATTTTTGACCGAGAGTCTGAAATTGGATAGGAAAAACAGTAGAAAGAATTTGAAGTCTAGGGTGATGTTATCATTCCTTCAGAAAGGATTTATGTTTGCTTCTGGATGATAACTAGGGACATAGCAATCCAAATTCAGATATGAGAGGATTTGAAACCGGGGTTCAGACTCTTTGAGAGTTAGTTTACTTCTGGTCACCTTTACTTCCAAAATATAGATATTTAGGGGTATCACCCAAATTATGGGATGCTTACTAGGCTCCCTCACCTTGGGAAGACTTAGACTCCAATTTCTGTCTCCCCATGTCCTGCAAGGCTACCAGAGCCCTGCTTAGCTTCTCAACCTCCCCACCACCTCTTCTGTAATCGGCAGATGTGACCCTACATGCCACTGGGTTTCCATTGCTCTGGGTGTCTATCTTCTCCCAAATCTTAACCTGGTAATTCTTTTCTGCCTTATTCACTCTCTAATGCCTTCAAGTGGATTTTTTTAAAAAATGAATTGGCCCAGCTTTTCTAATTGTTCTCAACAAATAAGTTGATCCAAGTGTCCTTATCTGCCACTACTGAAAGTAGTGGGTAATTGGCCACTGTGTTTCTTGTCATTATTATTGAGTTAGTTGTTCTTTGTTCCTTTGAATATCAAAAGAATTGCCAACAAAAACTGTAGAAAATCACTTCTGCCTGGGGTAAAGTTGGGGTAGATAGCCATTCAAGGATCCTTTCTTTGTGGTTTATCTACTTTCCCCCACTTTACTGGTCAGAGACTGATCCATGATGTTGCCTATTTCCTAGCAAACCAAGGCCCAAGTGAGACTAAATCCTGATGTCTGAGTACATACCACACTGCCTTTTCCTCCCTGAGGTCTAATTCTGGCCGAGAGGTGGAAGCCTGTAGTGAGTCAGTTCTACTGCCTCAATTCTATTGCATGGGGCTGTGGAGAAGAAGGAAAATTACAGTCTGCAATTCCACACACCAAATACCTGGGAAACCAAGCTGATGCATCCACAAGATAACATTTTAATTTGCCTTTTGCCCCTCTCACTTGAATTGGTGAGATCTGCAGCTACTGGCCCCTTTTCTGAGTGACTCACACACTTCTGTGGCTAGTGCTGAGTTTTGCAGCTACCAGAAAGAGAATCTAATGTTTCTTTTTCAAAGGTCAAGTATATCAGTGTTATTAATTTCCTATTTAAGCTAATTTTAAGAAACAGCCTTTGGAAGGAGAGAGGATGAGGTGGTATTCTATAATAGCGCTTCCCTCTCCAAGGCTCCTGATGAACAGAAGTGGGTCTCGGGAGGAGGTGAATGTAGTGGTGTTGAGGACCTCAGGGCATGATGCTTCATGGTTTCTGGCTTCTTAAGGAAGCATCAGAAACAATGGGTTTTCTGTGCCCCATAAAGCCTATGTCAGTTAGTGACCTTTGGACACCGATTAAGGATGAGTACCATAGAACTCATGCCTTTAGAGAACTGGGAGGTTTCTTTTTGTTCCTTTTTTTTTTGCCATGCCACATGGCTCACAGTTTCTCAGTTCCCTGACCAGGAATTTAACCTGGGCAATGGCAGTGAAATCTCAGAATCTTAACCATTAGGCTACCAGGGAACTCCCTAGACAACTGGGGGTTTCTAAGCCTGGCAGGGAGGGAGCTATCCTAGTTCTATCACATTCCTTCCATCTTTCTATGAGAGGAAGATCTGCCAGACTGCACCTGCTCATGTGAGCACCAGCTCCCCTCATAGCTCATGAAAGATTTTAACAACACTGCTAGCCCCTCTCCCTCAGGCAAGTTCTTAGTGTAGCTCTTTCCCCATCCTAACCCGGCTTCCAAACCCATGGGATCTAAAGTAATAAAGGCTCTGGGGAAGCAAACTTTAGAAATTGAATTCAATTTAAATCACCTTTGTTGAATTCTTGGGGCTGAGAATATGACCAGGACATTGCATCTTTGAAAGAATCAACAGTCTTTAGTATTGATATAGTGACCTCAAGATGTCTATCATATGCTTTTGGGGGGAAAATATTTGATAATACCATTTTAGACAAATAGACACATCTACATATAAGTAAATGATAGTATATACATTTTAAAAATCTAAAAGAACACAAAACATGCTGTTAATATAATTAGGAAGGGAGGACTTAGTTTTTTACTTTATATACTTTTTTCCTTTTTTCTTTTTTTTTACAAGCAAGAATTACTTCTTAATAAAGATTTAAATTTTTTAAAAATAGAGGCTTTGGGGCTTCCCTGGTAGCACAGTGGTTGAGAGGCCGCCTGCTGAACCCGGGACACGGGTTCGTGCCCCGGTCCGGGAAGATCCCACATGCCACAGAGCAGCTGGGCCCGTGAGCCATGGCCACTGAGCCTGCGTGTCTGGAGCCTGTGCTCCGCAACGGGAGAGGCCACAACAGTGAGAGGCCCGCATACTGCCAAAAAAAAAAAAAAAACAGAGGCTTTGGAAGAGTTTCAGGAAAAATAAAATTATAACAAAATACACAGGAATACTCAGAACTTTAAGTTATTTTAGATTTAAAATTCTTTTCAGTAATTGATTCATTTTTTATTCATTCCACACATATTTTTGAACATCTCTGTTCTTTGCATTTTATTACTAGGTGATTTTTAAACTTAAAATGGGTAGAGGGAGCAGAAAAGAACCATGAAAGGAAGACCAAAGAACTAGAAAACAAGGTCCTTATGCTTAAACTTACATAATTTATTCATCTCACCCAAGCATCCATCCATCCTCTCAATGAATATATACTCATCAGATACTTAACTTCTTGCAGGACTCTATGCTAAGTACTTCAGGGGATAAAGAGATTAGAAAAATCACTCCCACCTCTAATGATTCCACAGTCATGGCCCTAGAATGTTTGTACAATGTCTTGGACATAGTAATGCACCTCCCAGATCCACCTTAAACAAAAGATCTGCTAACTCAGCTGCTGGGAGTGTTGGACAAGCAGCCTTCAGTTGTCAGTTCCTTCAGGGATGGCCTCAGCTCCGGAGAGCCACCTGGCCCAAGGTGTGGCCCCTTCCCAAGTGGCCGATATCCAGTGACTGATCGTTACAGGAGCATAAAGGCCCAGACATCTCAGTACAACTTGGGAACACTCTGAGGGGATATTCTACGTCCAGAGCTCCTGTGGAACTGGCTGAGCCTACTGCTGGGCTTGCATCACAGCTTGGCTTCTCTATCTACTCCAACTCCCCTCTCCCCCATTTTCCACAGGTGATGATACCAAAGGCATTCCTTAATAAACATTCTATTCATTAAACTCACTCTCAGAGTCTGCTTCCTAGGGAATTCAACGTGCAACACACTAGCCCTAGAAAACTGAATGGTTACAGAAAATGTTAGAATAAGTCAGGTTCATCTACTTCTTGGCATTAGTCCAGCCAGGGCTACAGAAGCAGTATTGCATAGGGCAGGGGTTGGCAAACTTTTCTGTAAAGGGCCAGATAGTCGGGCTTTGCAGGCCACATAAAGTTTCTGTTGCATATTTTGTGTGTGTGTGTGTGTCTATGTAAGTGTTTAAGATGTAAAAATCATTCTTAGTAGATTGGCAGTAGAAAAACACAGGCAGTAGAAAACAAGCTGCATGCCGTTGGGTCATAGTTTACTGACCCTGGTGTAGGGTATTAAGAGCATAGACTTGTTAGGAGACCATTCTCCGTGGGTCGCTTGTATTTCTGCACATCTAGCAAAGCAGAGCCATGAATGACATTGTCCCACACTACCTTTTTAAGTATTTTGTATAGCCCACAGCCTAGGAAGATACAGCCTCTCCCTCCACAGAAGAGGTCAGGCATGCTCTCTGCCCACTGTAAAAGACTGCCACTTAGGTAACATGGGAGATAGAGCCCATCTAAGTCTCTCTTGGCGTCAAGCCTATTTCATGATTTTTCCAAAGTATACTGTGCCTCCTTCTCTACCCGCTTTCTGATGTGCCTTCATGAGGGAACATGTTTCCTTCCCTCCCCCACTGAGAATCTCTGACTTAATGTCAGTGGAACCTCAGCAGGGTAAAGAACTATAGACCAAGTACTGTAGAGTGTGTTCAATTTTTATTACTTAAGTGAATTCTCTGTTATTTGTAAAGTGTAGGCCTACAAATACAGAGAAAGGAAGACTTTGCTAAGGGCTGAGTGCTGTACACGCCTTCCCTCAATTAACTACACAACAGCTTTCACGATGGCAGCATCAGCACCTCCCCTTTGCCGATTAAAGAAATCAAGGACCCAGGAGGTTGTGCCTCTGCCTGAGGGACTGCCAGCTAATCAGTGGTCCAGGGGTATCCCCACGTCTACTGGACCCCGAGGCCTGTGCTCTCTTTCATATCATGGGGTGTCCTCGCTGTTCCTTTCTGTTCGTGGGTCTCTAATCAGGCCGAACCAGGATCACCTGGGAGTTTTAAAAAATATGGCTGCCCAGGCCCCAACCCAAACCAATTCAATAAGAAACCCTGGGGGGCTTCCCTGGTGGCGCAGTGGTTGAGAATCTGCCTGCCAATGCAGGGGACACGGATTCGAGCCCTGGTCTGGGAAGATCCCACATGCCGCGGAGCAACTAGGCCCGTGAGCCACAACTACTAAGCCTGCACGTCTGGAGCCTGTGCTCCGCAACAAGAGAGGCCGCGATAGTGAGAGGCCCGAGCACCGCGATGAAGAGTGGCCCCTGCTCGCCGCAACTAGAGAAAGCCCTCGCACAGAAACGAAGACGCAACACAGACGTAAATAAATAAATAAAATTCACCTCTTAAAAGAAGAAAATTTAGGGCACTGAAAATTATATAGGACTTCAGCTTAAAAGGGAATCCTTGCTTCTCAGTTGCTGGAATTATTAAAAACAATAATAATAATAAAAAAGAAACCCTGGGGATGGAGTCTGGGCATCTGTATTTTTAAAAAACACCTCCCCGGGTGGTTCTCATGTGCAGCAGTGTTGAGAGCCACTGACCTCTCTGCCTCTGGGGGGAGGCCTGTCCCTTCAAGGCCCCGTGCTCGCCTGTGGGTTGAGGGGAGAGGAAGGCTCACTGAAGCCCGCCTGTTCCGCCGCTTTTCCCCACACACAGAGCGAGGTCACTGGCTTCTTGGGTGCCTGGGAAGCTGCCAGTCCTGGGCCTGCCTGCTCTGGCCATGGCCCTGGAACAGAAGGCTGGAGTCCCTGCACCGCCGATGGCACTCTTAGTCTGCCACTTGCCAGGAACATTCTGTGGCTGAATATTTCTGTCAAGAAGGTGACCAATAAAAATGGTACCTGCTCGAGAGAAAGAGCAGCTATTAAAACACCGGGATGCCTGGGGTGGAGGCTGGGGGTTGGGAGCTTACTCACAGGGCCAGACAGGGAGAGGCGTGACCTGGGCTTCTTTCCAGAACTCTTCCAGAACCAGAACTGCTGCTCTGACCCTGCACAGTTATTCTCTTCTCGGTGCCAAGTAGGACGGAGCGCGGGGCTCCGGGATGTTAGGTCTGGCAGATTCCAGAGCTGATCATCTAGCAGAGGGTTGTCCGAGCTCCTTGCCTGCTTCTGCCTCCGCCTCCGCCTCCCTTACAGCCCACCTGGTGCTCATTTCACTGCTCATTAGCACCTCCTCCAGAAGCTGAGGCGTTGGGGAGGAGGTGAAACTCAAACCCAGCAATTCTGCCTGTTAGCAGCGCTTATAAAAGCCTTGACGCTTATAAAAGCCTTCACGGAGGAGCAGGTGAATGCAGTTGGCTAGAACCCGAGCCTCCGGCATCCTGGTGCCGCAGCTGCCTGGGGCCTGGCATTTGCCGAGCGTCTCCTGTAACCACCAGAGCAGCAGCTGATGGTGTGAGAGGCGCTTGGGAATCTGAGAGGTGCTTCAGAAGTGATCCTCCACCAAGCCTGTGAGGTGGGTACAATTCTTGTCTTCCTTGACGGGTCTGGGAGAGGCCAGTGACTTGTCCAAAGCCACGCAAACTACAGCGAGTAAGTCCACCAGGAGTGTGAATTCTGGCAGAAGTCGGAGTCCAGATGCTACAGGCCTTACTCTACCCCTCTGGTTTCCTACCATGCACGCTCCATGTGAGGCTTAAGGTCCCCACTCTCAAGGGACTTCTGACCCAACAGGAAAGGAATGTCATTTTTTGAGTTAAAGTTGAACAACCCACAAAACCCAAAAGGGAAGTGACATGTGAGAGTCACAGCTGCTGAGAGGAAGAGAACCAGGAGGGGGATCTTGAAGGGGCAGCATCGGAGACCCACTTTGAAAGGGAGCAGCATTTGGGTAGATGAAGATCAGAGGAGATTCTAGGCAGGGACATGCGACGTCGGGGCTGGAAGCCCTTCAGAATGACAGGGGCTGTGGTCAGGTGAGCAGAGGTGGGATCGCGGCTGGCCTGGGGCAGTGGAAACACCTGCTGCTGCCTGGCAACCTCTGAAGGCTGAGCAGGTCAGGTCTGAGTTGTGGCTGTGCTCCAGGAAGGCCGCAGGGGCGACCGTGGGTGGGATAGGCGGAGGGGAGAGCGCACAGGAAGCAGGATCAGTTCTGCTGCCATCCTGGTCCAGGCTGAGCCAGGAGGGAGGAGGGGCCTGACCAGCAGAGAGATGCCCCACAAACCAAATCATCCCCGTTCTTGGAGCCGGTAACCAACTCCAGGCGGTGCCTTTAAAATGAGACTACGGGGCTTCCGCGAAGTCAGGTTACCTTGTTACGGCGTCAAAGGGGTTAGTTTTTGGTCCCCAGATGGCTGACATATCTGCTCTGGGATTTACAATTTTTCTAGAAATACTCAAGTTCCTGGAATTCTTAAAGATTTCAAATCCTTCAGTAATTTTTTTTTTTTTTGCGGTACGCGGGCCTCTCACTGCTGTGGCCTCTCCCGTTGCGGAGCACAGGCTCCGGATGCGCAGGCTCAGCGGCCATGGCTCACGGACCCAGCCGCTCCGCGGCATGTGGGATCTTCCCGGACTGGGGCATGAACCCGCGTCCCCTGCATCGGCAGGCGGACTCCCAACCACTGCGCCACCAGGGAAGCCCTTTCAGTAATAATTTTTAAACATTAAAATTTTCTCCAGCAATTTCTTCCAGGCTTCATAAAGTCAGCTATGCTATTAGGCTCTCGGAAGAGATATAAGAGGGTGGCCTGTCTTCTGAATAATCACCCAGCAAATCTCAACCAGTGCGACTGTCTCTCACCAGGCTCCCATGTACATAGTTTTCTATCTTGTCATGATATGTCTCTAAAATGAACAGGCCCACAGAAGATCTTAAAATGAATGCTCAGTTCCCCATACACATCTTTCCCTCCTTCCTACCCTAGAACAGGTCTGGCAATAGATGATTTAGGAAAGTTTTCTATTGTCTTGGCGCACACTGACATTTGCCTTGTGAAGCAGGTAAGTGCTTTTTTCCAAGATGCATTCAGAATTTCATGCTGTGTTTCTTAAAAGCTGTGATTAGATTGATGGGTGGTCAGGAGCCCACCTCTCAGGACTGTCTCCCTGCCTGCCGGGCAAGGAGCAGCCTTTATGCAGACCATTTGCCTCCCATTGAGCTGATCGAAGAGTCCAGTCCATAGGCTGGCCTGTGACTACGGGGGGCTGGGAGCAGAACACTGAACTGGGCCAATCAGATTCCAGCTCTTGAGAATTTGATCTGGCAAATATGGAGGAAATCAGGCACCAATATGAGCTGAAGTTGAAAGGACGTGATGATGGAACAAAGTATTCGGAGAGGGACCATGATGGGCCAAGTGGAAGACAAAGTTACGAGGCAGCAGAAGCAGAGGGCAGCCCACTCCCTAGAGCTGCCTTGGGTCTTGATTTCAGATTCCAGCTCGGGTCCATGTATATCCCATCAGTAAACCTTCTGCTTTTGGAAGTGCTCTCAGTCTGTGTTTTCTGCTCCCAAAGAATACCCCTTCAAACTAAAAACTTACTAATTATAACCTAACACAGTATCCCCTAACACAGCATGGGCTGAGCCCTACTCAGTCACCAGCTCTTCTCAGACCTGAATGTGAAAAGATGCTGTTATTTTGCAGATTCTGATTCAGCAGGTCTGGGCTGGGTGCGGCTGGGGTTCTGCTCCCAGGTGATGCCATTCCTGCTGGTCCTAGGTCCACAAGAGCCAGGGGATAGGTAACTGTTGTTACTTATTTGGAAAGAAAGAAAAACCTAAACCAAACAAAGCCAACAAAGACTAGGTTTCCAAGCTATCCAAAAGATAGGCAGTAAAGAAGCAAAATCAGTGATACTTTCTAGCCCTTTTCCTTTCTATGGCATTTAGAAAGAGAGTGGATGTAGATGGTCAAAAGTGACACGACTACAGGCCACTGAAGTTTCAGGATACTGTAATATTTGAGGCAATCTTTTTTTCTTTAATTTTTTTTTAGAGCAGAACTCTTGGGTTTTTAAATAAATCTGCTCTCTGGCATCAATAAATTCCATCATTTGCTAAACGGATTGGTTTTGAATAATGTCTATGACTCTTACAAGAAACTGTTACATTTCACTAGAAGGGAGTATGATGGAAGTTGGTAATCATTCTAAACTCAGCAAGTAAGTTTCCTGCTGCGTCATTTCCAACAATGCTGCTTTCCACTGCTGCTGAAGTTTGGGATTCATATTTTGTCATTGAAATTAGAAGGCTAATTCTTGACTGAATGCAAACATCATCTTCCTCACATGTATTTTCCTGTTCTAACTGCAAGATGGATCAAACTGCACACCCTCTTCCAACACCAAAAAGCCCCGCCAGGGTAGAGGTAATAGTGAGATGGGAAATAAAGGGAAGACAAGGGGTACATTACTGCAAACATGAAAGTCAACCTTGGAGCTGGTTTAATGAAATCCAAAAGCATAATATAAAAATGTGAGCTCTAAAAATATCCAGTAGACTACATACTTATCTTAAGGGGGAAAAAAGGACTTTGCCTCGGTGGTATCTTGGGCAATGGCTCTTTTAGTCCATTACAGTTGTGAGCCTTTACTGCCTGTGATAAGCTGGGGCCTCACCATGAATTTTTAGTGCTTCAGGTAGGGCGAGCACAGCTTTCCAAACTGTAAATTACTTTAGCAAATACTCTGGACAGAGGAAGTAAAACAGAAGACTGAAGCTGAGAGGACCGTTTTTTATACTCCCTCGACCCTGCTGCTTATCTGCATGGGACATTCGGGTAAAAGCAGGTTTATGCCACCCCCAATCCCTAATCTGAGCAGCCTTTGCAGTTGGATTTTGAGTAAACTTCAAAACCCTCTGTCACTCATGCAATAGATGTGAACACAACTCACCACGATGACAAACACAAGTGCATATTGCAGGCCTAAGCACCACCTTTCATGAGATCACATTTTTAAAATGTTTCTCTTGGCCTTACTAATCTACTTCTTCACTATTGAACCAACTTCTGCTTGAATCAGTCAACAACAGGGTCTTTAATCGACAAGGTTAGTACAAGGGTAAATGCTTTAAAATCTCACTAAGATAATGAAAAGTATGCAAACTATATAAACCAGACCATTCACATGTGGAACATAAGATCATTTTAAAGATGCTGCATTGATCATGTCCTCTGAATGTGAAATCAACGCACATTGTACAGCACACAGTTTTCTTAAGGGGACAACAGGACCAAATATTTGAAAGTGGAACTGAGTTTTATCGAGTATCTTCCATGGGTCAGATGCTTTATATATACTCTTTCATCTCATTTATTTCTCCCGAAAGCTCTATGAACTGCTTTTCCATTTCAAAAATAAGAAAATTAAACTTTAGAAATGTTAGTGTGCTAATGCCATGCTGGTTTTCAAATATAAGTCTGCCATACTCCAAAGTCACTATTCTTTCCCCCGTCTCTCTAGCTGCCAAATAAAGGCAGCTCTCTCTTTACTTCTCTCTTCTCCCCTATTCCTGACCCCGTCTTCTCCTGGCTGCGCACAGTAGCTCTATTTTATTTTCTATGGCTCTATTATTTATTCTAGGATCATGTTTGTCTGCCTATGTACAATCATTTGCACTCCCTCTCCAATAACTAGGAGGGCTATAGGTAGCTAGAAGCAAGGATGGATGGATAATTTTCACTGGCCATGCTGTGCCTCCATTGACAATTTAACAGATGTAGGGAGCATTCAGGGGTTCCTATAGTCCTGTGGTAGCTCTTCATACCTTTCTCCCACCTCCAAAGCCAAACCTCTTCACCAGTTGACTCTGGGCCTGACAAAGCTTGGCTGGAAAGAGCCCAAGAAGGAGGCTAAAGCACAGAAAAGGCACCGAACCACTTGTCAACACTATAAAAACAAGCTAAGGGGCTTCCCTGGTGGCGCAGTGGTTGAGAGTCCGCCTCCTGATGCAGGGGACACGGGTTCGTGCCCCGGTCCGGGAAGATCCCACATGCCGCGGAGCAGCTGGGCCCGTGAGCCATGGCCGCTGAACCTGTGCGTCCGGAGCCTGTGCTCCGCAACGGGAGAGGCCACAACAGTGAGAGGCCCACGTACCGCAAAAAAAAAAAAAAAAACAAGCTAAGATGAAGGAGTACACTTGTAAATATATCTCTGTGTGCTCAATTACAAATGTTTCATTATTTCTTTAAGATGCATTACTAGGAATGAAATGACTGGGTCAAAGCGTTTACTCTGTGGCAGGCACTGTGCCACGTGCTGCACATACATTGTCTTTTTAAAGCCTTTCAGCTCCCCCATAAGGTAGGTAATGTTATCATCTCTATTTTAAGATGAGAAAACTGAGACTGAGGGAGGCTGTCACCTGTCCAAGGTCACATACTAGGAGATAGTAAAGCAGGGATTCACGCTCAGGCCTGACCTCTTTATGGCCCAACCATCCTGCTTCAACGTTGCCATGTTAAAAGATGCAGGAGGTGAGTGAGGGAATGAAGGGTGGCTTTCATCATTATTTTCCAAAGTTTGATTATAAGTTTGTAAAATAAAGGTGGGTTTTTAAACCTATGTCGCTCATGTATATAAGCCCAGGAAAACGAGAATAAGCAAAGCTTCTGGCTTTCTGCTGCGATGGGTTTCCATGTTCCCTAAGCTTGGTGATTAGCCAAGCAGCACTTCAACGAAATGGGCCTGTGAGTCCAGTCGAAGCTTTTACCTGCCAGCATCCAGATACAGCCGTACTGGGACAGGGACGTTTATTGAGTATCTGCTGTAGGTCAGAGGCTGGGCTAGTGGTTTTACATGTGTAATCCTGATGCCTTGGAATTGGCCTTGGGGCCCTTAATAACAGGGGCTAAGCGTTGTTGCTAACTCAGGAGAGCTTCCAAAGCTTGGGGCAGCACCCAGATGGCGCCCCCTCAGGCTTCCTGAGACCTGGCAGACCTGCCCCACCACAGCCAGTCTGCTTCCCTCCAACCCCTCCAATCCCTCGTGCTCAGAGCCCATGGCAGCAGAGCCCACAGGAGCTTGGCTCTGTTCCTGGTGTTCCAAAGGAGGGGGAGTGTCAGAGTATTACTAATGAAAACTGGGGATGCTTATAACAAAAAACTGGTATCTCATTCATTCATTCATTTATTCATTCATTCTCCCAACAAATGCAGTATCTAGTGAGTCTATACTATGTGTCAGGCACTGCACTGGGTGGCTGGGACACATGTAACCACAACGGACCTTGTCTGCATGGAGCTCCATCCGGACATCTGCTCAGGCACTGGTCTTGCTGACCTGCCTCAGGCTGGCCTGAGCTGGGAAGAAGTGAGCTGGAGAGAGATGTCTATAGAAATAGGGAGAGGAGCCAGGATTCCCACTGTTGCGCGTCTAGGATGCAGGTGTTGCTACGTGTCAAAGACTCCTGAATGGCAGGTTGGAGCCTTCTTGTCAGTAACCACATAGAGGGCTCCCCCCCAGGCAAGTGCACCTGCCTGAAAGACGCCGTCAGGTGTATTCCCCCGTGGAAGCTGAGAGAGATGTAGAAAAGGGCAAGTTGGAGGGGGATCTCCCTATGAGGAAATACTGTGTGTGTGTATGTGTGCAGGTGCGGGGGACGTGAGTGTCAGAAAAGGGACCCGTAAGGCCCTCCAAGGCCACATGTATGTTCCCTTGAGAGATACAGAATGTACGTGACCCAGCTTTCCTAAGGAGTACAGGTGTCTTGCTTGGTCGCAAATGGATTTCACTGGAACCCTCTCCCTAGCAATCTTCACAAGCAGGCAACTCAACAAGACGTCCTCTTCCTCCTCAGCCTAATCAAACCCATCTGGAGAAACACAGGGCATGGCCTCCCTTTACACCCCCTATCCATCTGAATTACCTGGACAGGACCTGGAGTCCTGGCCAAGTCAGTATGAAATTGTCCCCGGCCTTTTTTCTAACACTTCCCAGAGCTGGAACTTTTTTTTTTTCAGAGTGGAATGTCTCCAAGGTGACATTTATACGAGTGTGCTGATTTGATCTGGCTTCTAGGAAGCAGGGTAAGGTTGAGGTCCTTGGCCTTGACAAGGCCAGACACAGAGGCTGAAGGTTATTATTTAAACCCAAGTTCCCAAATGAGCAAGTTAGTGTCACCAATGTTTACAATGCTTAAAAGCATCTCTCATAAGCAGAACGACGCTGCTGCAAACCAAAGAAATAGACCACTGCCCACCGTCAATTCACTGCCGTTTTGGAAGGTCAGAGTTGAAAACTTCCGAAATCATTTCATTTTCTTGAGAAACTGTTTATTTTCAAAGTTCTCAGTTGTCTCTACTGAGCTGCCCATTTGTTATCTATTCAAGGATCAGAGTAAGCAAAGGTTTTCTTTTGACATTTTCTTCACTCCAAAATTTAAGGAGAGAAGATATTCTTGATTTCTGATAGCAAGGCAATTACTAGTTATTCTGAAAATCAAAAATAAAAGTACAGTTTGACTGATCAGAGGATCTTTTCTCTCTGGGAATACTGGTCTTGCCATCTCTCAAGCAAAGGGCTGCTAACTAGCAGAGATTTTAGAACATGTGTTTCCTTTCCTCTACTGTTCCCATTTCACCATAATGGTAGGCTCTAGAAGGTAGGCTCCGTGAGGGCAGGGCTTCTGTCTGCCTTGAGCACTGAGGGAGGGAAGCCCGGCCCATAGAACACAGCCTGACTCCAAAGAGGTCCTCCAGAAACTTTTGAAGGTAAATAAATATTTGTGGTCTGAGTCTGCAGCTCCATGTTACCTTTTCTGTGATAATTCAGATTAATCCTCCTTTATCTCTCAAATAACATAGAAAGGGAGAAAAGCCTTTTTGTAACCCAATTTTAAACTCATAACCTACATCCTTCATTATATCCTTCACAATTTGGAGCAAGCAAAACAGGTCATCATTTTCCCATTAGCTGCAGACAGCAAGGGTTCACTTTATATGAATATTCTTTCCCTTTCCCACAAAATAATTACCTAAGATTTCTAGCTAGAAAAAAAAAAATGGTGTAATTTCTAACCTGAAACGGCATCGCTCATTAAGGTTGAAAAAGTGACTGGGGCTTGCTGAATCCTATGCAAATCAGTCCTGATGAGCCCTTAACTAATCTGTTTACAAACCAGACCTGCTAGACAGGCCTCAGTGATTTTCTATCAAAGCAAAGCACTGCTCTTTATGGGCATCTGGCTGTCCCTGAATGGGGAGTTTAAACATAGACTCTTTCCTTCAAAGTAAGATCAAAGGATTTATTACTCTCAAATGAGTGCATTATTTCCACTTACTACCTTCTTGTTTGTAATCTGTGTTTATTAACAGCACTGTCTCAGGTTTACTTTGTGAATTACTAGTTTCTGAAAACAGTAGAGCAGTTTTATGGACCACAGTATACATTGGTGGAGATTATGTAGCATATAATACATAGAATGGTCCATCAGATAGGACATTACGCAAAGACAATTCTCTGCAAAGATGACAATACCTGACCATGCAGAATTCATTTATGATTTCTTTTTTTAAGAGGAAACCATCTGGGGACTTCCCTGGTGGCACAGTGGTTAAGAATCCGCCTGCCAATGAAGGGGACACGGGTTCGATCCCTGGTCTGGGAAGATCCCACATGCCGCGGAGCAACTAAGCCCATGCGCCACAACTACTGAGCCTGCGTCCTGCAACTACTGAAGCCTGTGCGCCGAGAGCCTGTGCTCCGCAACAAGAGAAGCCACCGCAATGAGAAGCACACACACTGCAACGAAGAGTAGCCCCTGCTCGTTGCAACTAGAGAAAGCCCGTGCACAGCAATGAAGACCCAACACAGCCAAAAATCAATCAATCAGTCAGTCAATAAAATTTAAAAAAACAAAAAAAGAGGACACCATCTGGCATAACAGGGCTAACATAAGAAAAGATTCCCCAACTCTAAAGAGCTGGAGATTAGGTAACCCTCTGACTGCCTCGAGGAGAATTTTCTTTGAAGTTTTATTTCTTCCGAAGAGAGCAAGTAGGCCAAGCTGTACCATAGATGAGGGATGCTATCAGTACTGTTCCAGGAGAAGCACAACCAGGTATTTTCAAAAGATAACACGCAGATTGTTTTTAAAAACCAAAAATGCCAGCATGTGACTGACATCACTAATGGAATCCTTCTTTCAGAGAGTCCTTCAAGCCAGCAGTCTCCCCAGGGCCCGAGTGAGGGAGGACAGAGGCATCTGCCCTCCCTGGTCTTAACATGGAGATTAGAACCCTGTCCTTCACTCCCACCCTCCAATTCATCTTAGGAGGATGAAGCTGCCAAGAAAATTGCATCTTTTAAGATTTGTGGTGACACAGGTATACAAGGTGTCACTGGGTGTCGAGGGTGTCACTGACCTACAAAAGGGGCCAGACTAAACTGCTGTGAGCACAGCGCAACTCAGGGAACATGCAACGTCGGAAGAGGCAGCTTTTAATGCCGCTAGTTGGACCAGCCAGAAATTAAATGGGATGGCCGGGAAAGGCCATAATCAGGGATCAAGCCACTGTTCAAAGTCATATCAATTTTTAATAGTGTTTTGTTTTGGACACTGAAGCAAGCATAAATTCACAAGAATAAAAATACACTTGTCAGAACCCCATGGTCAGACCCCTACCAACCCAAAATGAGTTGGGCTGAAAGTGGAGAGGCGGACAACAGGGGAACTAAACCTATCGTAAATCTCTTTAAAAGTCTCTTCCTGCTTATCACTTTCCAAGAGTCCTTGATGGCCCAGGTATGCCGCTGCAAAATTGGAAAAAAAATCAGATAATATGTATTAAAACCATGTCAAAAAAGCATTCCCGGGCTTCCCTGGTGGCGCAGTGGTTGAGAGTCTGCCTGCCGATGCAGGGGACACGGGTTCGTGCCCCGGTCCGGGAGGATCCCACATGCCGCGGAGCGGCTGGGCCCGTGAGCCATGGCCGCTGAGCCTGCGCGTCCGGAGCCTGTGCTCCGCAACGGGAGAGGCCACAACAGTGAGAGGCCCGCGTACCGCAAAAAAAAATAAAATAAAAATTTTAAAAAAAAAGCATTCCTGCACACACAAACAGGATCAGAAATTACGTTACAGAGACTGGAGAAATAAGACATTCAGACCGCAAAGTCGCAAGCACAAAATTATTTAACCTGGAGACATGACTCCTACAACTCAGAAGAGGAAAGTGGTTCTGCGAAACTGCACATTAGGGCGTAACTGCCCAATAAAATATGTTCTTAATGAACGTTTGTACTGTTATCTATAACATGGTACACATATTTGTGTGCAGAGGCACGGAATACAAAGACTCCCTCCTTCTCCAGCAGTTTGCTTTATCTTTCATTCCTGGGTAGTGTCTGTCTCCTGACTGGCTTGTTAATGTTAACTGTTTGCATCTCCTTTGTCTAAAATATGGACTTTTCATCTCTGAGACAAAGGGTCAATTCTAGGCAAAAGTAAAAGCCAAATAAATGAGTTAGGAGTTAACTAGTAGAGCATACTTATATTAGCACAAATAAGCTATCAGGTCTCCCCTGGTCATCTTGGCTCATTAAAGGGACAAAACTAAATCAAGCAAGGAGAATGAATCATGTTTGGCACTTATAGAGAGCAGGCTTGGGGTCAGGGTTAAGGTCATTAAGAGGAGAGAGGGATTAAAGCTACATTTGCCCTTAGGGTCTCTGAGATTGGAACTCTAATGTGAAATTTCTGGAGAAAGGCTTCAAATTGTCTAAAATTACCATAGACTATTTCAAGTTCTATCCATAAATGGAATGAAAATTAAGTTCAACAGGCATAAAACAAATGCAAAATAGCGAAATTGATATCATCTGAGCTCTGCTCAGAGGGGCTGAGAAGCTCCATCTGGAGGTGAGTTTACCCTTTCAGGGCACAAAGCTATCTCTTCTTAGAGTCAGGAGGAGTAATCCACCTCCAAAAGGGCCAGACCGTACATTTTTATAAGGAGAACTGGTGACAATTATGCCCAATTTCCTATGATTTAAAGGGAAAATTATGAAGGATTTTTTATTTTCTGATTTGACAACGTCAGTGAGAAGTTTTCTACTGTAGGATAGCGTTTGGTCCTGAAACAATATTTGTTCTAACCTACAATAATCCCAACTCTCAAGCATTTTAGGCATTTATCATTTTTAATGACTATAGCAAATGCCAAATTTTGTCCTTTTGAAGATAAAATGCTACACTCAAAAAGTCACGGGATTTGCATATACAGCCAAGGCTGAGAAACACACCCCAAACCTGCCCTTTGATTTTATGAGTCTGGCTGTGAGGAAGGTTTCCATAGTCTCTCCCTCTGCCAATGTCATTATTTTACAGAGAGGCCTGCCAAAATGCAGCTCGGAGCTAAGCGTGTGTGTCAGGTTTATTCAAGTGGCTCATTCTAGATGAGCTCTCTTGCCATCTCTTTACCAGGCATGACGGACTATCATTAATAAAAATGTATTGATCTCTGAATCTATTCCCAGCTATATATATATATAAAAAAAAACCCTAATACATGAAATGGCTATATGAACAATAAATAATCCCTAACCAGACAGAGTCCAAAAACTGTCAGAAGCACATGCCTCACATTTTCTTAAACCCTTAACTAAGAGGAATAAGAATTTTAAGCTAAAACAAACCTCAGAGATCAGTGCAATGCCCTCATTTTCAACAGAAGGAAACTGACCCATGATATTGGACAGGTGAGTGCTGACCCAGGGCTAGAAGGCAGGTCTCCTGTCTCCCAGCCAGGGGCAACTCGGGGAACCAGGGCACTGGAAGTCACTCCCTACAGGCTGCTTGCAGAGCGCCTTAGCTTTACTGTATTTTCCTATTAACATTCTGAGAGAGTCAAATTCTAGTCTGAATGAAGAAGTCTTCATCCCTTTTAGGTATTCTTGAATTATTAAATGATGAATACAATTAAATAGTAAAAGGTCATCTTCAATCTCTCTGCCACCGACGAGAGACGATTCCCCGTGCACATCGGCGCGATGGACGTGCTGGTTTATGGGCCTGACACCTTGCATGGAACGTTACAAATCCCTATGATGTCCTTAAGCTCCCTCTTCAATTGAACTGAAAGATGGCTAAAAACCCTACTCAGGCAGATGACTCCCCATTGGCTGGCCATCTGAGAATGCTCAAGGGGGCAGTTACTGCAGCTGAGGCTGGTGGTAACCTGTGCGCTTTTCCTGAGCAGCAGCAGGCTTCTGACAGTAGCCTGGGTAGGATTTATGCACCTGGATAACACCGCCCCCCATTCTCTGCCCGCGTTTGCCTTTCTCTCTCACCCCACCCCCACCCGCCACAGGAAGCAGACAGACCGCACACATTTCTGAGTGCTTAGAAAACAAGTCAAGATCAAAATCCCTGCAATGAGAAGAATGGCCAAAGAGTAGACCCAAACCATTTGGGGTTCCCTTACATATGGACCCAGCTGTGCCTGAGCATATGCTCCATCAACATGGTGTCAGATCACTGGGATGGCAAAAGAGTCTCTCAAACACCTAAGTATTCACAGAACCCCTTGAATAAATCAAACTTGTGTTATTATGAAATTTACCTTATGCCTCAAGGCCTAGGCAGCACGGTATAAAAGATCCCATTCGGAACTGCTGTGCTCCTTAAAGGGGAATATGTGTGCTTTATCTGCACGCAAGTTGACGTTTAAAGTACATAAAAACATGAGACTAGGGCTTCTCTGGTGGCACAGTGGTTGAGAGTCCACCTGCCGATGCAGGGGACACGGGTTCGTGCCCTGGTCCGGGAAGATCCCACGTGACGCGGAGCGGCTGGGCCTGTGAGCCATGGCCGCTGAGCCTGTGCGTCCAGAGCCTGTGCTCCGCAACGGGAGAGGCCACAACAGTGAGAGGCCCGCATACCAAAAAAAAAAAAAAAACATGAGACTAAAGCTTGCTATCAAAAATGCGTATTTTGACCCCATAAGTTTCTTCAAACAGCATACGCTAACCTTTTGACTAAGAAACCTTTGTAAAAGATCCCCACTCTGCAAGACTTCTGTGTCCAGCAAACTGCATCATTTATAACCCAAAGGAAAATAAACTTGATCTGCTAAGGAAGCATCTTTCAGGGAAAAGTTCATGCAGTTTGTAGTTGACCTAACACAAACGCAATGCCGCCGCTTCCACTCACTTGGTCATTTATTGAGCTCTTATTCAATGCCAGGTGCTGTCTTCAACAGGGGGACTCAAAGCTGAATAAGACACATTCTGTGCCCTCAAAGAGCTCACAGTCTGTTGTAGAAGACAGATGAACATAATGCAAACATAATGTGAGAAGTCCTATGATGCAGGCTGTATCAACAAAGAGCTATGGAAACATAGGGGAAGTGACTCAGCCTGAGGTGGCCAAAGAAGGCCTTTCAGATGATATGGTGCCTGAGCCAGTCGGCCAGGAGTGGAGGAGAAGGGCGTTTCAGGTGAAGGAAGCAGCACGTGCAAAGGTCCTGAGGTGTGAGAAGCATGGCATGCTTGGGAAATGGCAAGTGCTGTGATTCACAACCTGTTGCCCACAGGGTACCATAGAGGAAGCAAAGGGCAACGGCGTTGGTGAAGTAAAACAGGAGCCAGAGCGTGAAATTGAGGGGTTCACACTGCACCCGAGACTAAAGGTTGATGCAGGTGAATTTCAGCCTTCCACTTCCCTTGCAGCAGGGTGAAAAATGAATTGCGGAAGAACCAGACTGGTGCCCAAGAAGCAGCTGCGAATCTACAGAGGCAGAAAGATCAGTGGTTGCCTGTAGCTTCGGGGTTGGGGGAGGGAGAGAATGCGAGTGACTAAATGAGACTTTTCAGGGAGGGGGTGGCAGTGATGGAAAACTGGATTGTGGTGATGACTGAAAGTCACTAAATCATACATTTAAAAGGAGCAAATTTTACTGTATGTAAAATTATACCTCAGCGAAGCTCTTAGGAAAAAAAGAGAAGCAACAACACAGAGACAGAAGTATTCTAGACAGGAATCCATGACGGTGTGCAGTAGGCACCAGAGATTTAGAATTCGCTTTGGAGAGTGGGTGGAGGAGAGAGCGGAGTCAGGGATGGCTCCTGGGAACTTGGATGGGACAGGGACCAGGAGGAAAAGCAGGTCTGCTGGGGAGGATGCAGAGCTTGGGTTCTGACACACTGAGTTTAAGATACTTGTGGAATATACACCTGAGCAAGGTTTCTCACACTCCCTGTTATTGACATTATTCTGATTGAGGGGGCCTGCCGTGTGCACTGTAGGATGTTTAGCTGCATCCCTGGCTTCTACCCACTAGATGCCAGTAGAATCCCCTCCCTCAATGTCTCCAGACATTGCTGTATGTCACCCAGGGCAAAACCTGGTTGAGAACCACTTATCAATAGAGAAGGATCTTAACTCATGACTTTTCCTTAGTTTTTCTTTTTCAAAGTTATTTCACACACCATAAAACTCACCATTTAAAGTGTACAATTCCGTGGTTTTCAATGCATTTGCTAAGTTGTGCAACCATCACTACTAATTCCAGAACATTTTCATCACCCCAGAAACCCCATACCTAGTAGCAGTCACTTCCCATTTCCCCCTCTCCCCTAGTCCCTGGAAACCACTAATCTACTTTGTCCCTGCAGATTCACCTTTTCCCCGACAGTTCGTATAGAATCACAGTATGTGGCCTTTTGTGACTGGCTTCTTTCACTTGGCATCTGTTTTCACAGTTGATCCATGTTGTAGCGTGTATCAGTACTTCAATAAATTTATTTTTTATTTTTGGCTGTGTTGGGCCTTTGTTGCTGCATGCGGGCTTCTTCTAGTTGTGGTGAGCGGGGGCTACTCTTCGTTGCAGTGCACGGGCTTCTCATTGCTGTGGCTTCTCCTGTTGAGAAGCATGGGCTCTAGGCGCGGGCTTCAGTAGTTGTGGCATGCAGGCTCAGTAGTTGTGGCTCGCAGGCTCTAAAGCGCAGGCTCAGTAGTTGTGGTGCATGGGCTTAGCTGCTCCGCGGCATGTGGGATCTCCCCAGACCAGGGCTCGAACCTGTGTCCCCAGCACTGGCAGGCGGATTCTTAACCACTGCGCCACCAGGGAAGTCCCTTCATTCCTTTTTATGGCCAACCTTCCATTGTATGGATATACCACGGTTTGTTTATGCACTCATCAGTTGAGGGATGTTTGGATTGGTTTCCACTTTGTGGCTATTTTGAATAATGTTGCCATGAACATTCATGTACAAGTTTTTGTGCAGATGTATATTTTCATTTTTCTTGAGCACTTTCTAGGAGCAGAACTGCTGGATCGTATGGTAACTCCATGTTTAACCTTTCGACGAACTGCCAAAGTATTTTCCGAAGTGGATGCACCGTTTTACATTCCTGGCAGCAATGTATGAGGGTTCCACTTTCTCCACTTGCCAACACCTGTGATTGTCTTTGTGCTTGCCAACACCTGTGATTGTCTTTGACTCATGTTTTGTTTCAAGTTTCCAAAAGAGCACTTAATATTACGCTACACTGTTTATGATAACTTTATACATGAGAAAACTAATGGTCAGGAGGGTGACCTACAGGGGTAAGGCTTAGAGGTCAGTAAAGTACTTTCCAGCACTAAGATTTATTATTCTCTGTTGAAAAACTGTATAATTAATTACAATACCACTCTATCACTCATATAAGATGCTGGCAGCTTGACACATGATGTCTGTGCCGGGTTTTAGTTTTTAAAGCTCCATCCATGCTTCTACCCTTCCTCTCTCTACTCAAAGATCCCACTTAGCAAGTATCCTCTTTTGTGCATCATTGCTTTTTCCCTCTATGTGATCATTCCACCTCCATCAGCATAACCCCATAACATCTCCCATCCTAAAAATATAATTAAACTTCCCTTGACCCCATGTTCCCTACCAGTATCTATCCCATTTGTCTGTTTTCTTTTTACAGCAAAACTTGAAATTTGTCTCTCTTCACTTCCTCCAGTTTCTCTCCTCCCATTCCCAATCTCGTTTCTAACACTCCACCAAAGCACCTGTCAGTCAACGACTTCTATTTCACCAAATCCAAATGACTGATTCTCAGCCCTTATATTACTCAACTTATCAGTAGCTTTTGATACAAACTTGCATTCCCTCCTTAAAGCCTGTCTTCATTTGGCTTCTAGGACACTGTTCCTAGAACTGTTTTTTACCTACCTTACTGGTCACTGAGTCTCATCTGCTGGTTCTGCCTCATGTTCCCAACCATTAAAAGCTAGAGTAACACAGGGCTTGGTCCTTGGACCTGTTTATTAGGCACCTCTATTAGGTGCCTAATCTATTAGGACGTCTATTAGGCACCTCAAATAAACCCGATTTTTTTCTCCTATACCTCCCCCGATCCTCCCTCAATTCTTCTCCTACAATCTTGCTCTCACAGAAGATGGTCTCCTTTCTTCCACCTTCTCCACCAACCTTGGAGTCGTCCTTGACTCCTCCTTTTCTCTCTCTCCTCATCCATCAGTTAGTGGCTCTATCTTTTATGTTCAGAATCTGACGACTTCTCGCCTCCCATCTTTATCATTCCGTCCCAGCCACCATCACGTCTCACCTAGATTATTATAACTGCCTCCTACCTGGCCTCCTGCCTTCCACCCTTGCCCCAGGGTCTATTCTCCACACCACAGCCAGAGTGATCCCCCTAAAAAGTAGCTCAGGGCACATCAATCCTCTGAACAAAATCTTCCATGGGCTGACTGTGATATTATGGTGTTTGCAAAATCGCCCCCCTACTGCCCCCTCTGTGTCCACACTCTTACGTAGTCCCTGTCCCATGCTAACTCTGGACTTGGCTAGGTGACTTACTTTGACCAATGGGACAATAGAGCCATAAAGCAAGCAGAGGCTTAAAAAGCGCGTGTTCATTTGGTCTTGTCCTATGTTGCTGCTGGGAACCTTCTGCCACCAGGTCAGCAAACTTGGGTTAGCTTCCTGAAGGATGGGTGACCATGTGGACAGAAGCCCCAAGCATTCCAGCTGTCCCTGCTGAGTGAGGCCAAACTAGACCCTTCAGCTCCAAATGAGTTAGCCTAGTCAGATGAATAACACGGCCCACCTTGAGAATCTTGAAAAATAATAAACGTTTGTTATTTTAAACCACCAAACTTGGGGTGTGGCAGTGTATCAGTTAGCTTTTGCTTTTGGTAACTGACACACTGCCTGTTTCACTCAGAATAAAAGCCAACATCCTAACATGGCCTCCAAGGTCCTACACGATCTGGCCTCCCTCATTTTATGGCACTTCACTAACAGCCTCGTTGGTCCTCATATCTGGTGTTATCCTACCTCAGTGCCTTTGTACTTTCTGTTCCCTATGCCTACAGTGTTCTTTCCCCAGATATCTACATGGCTTGTTCCCTCACTTCCTTCCTATCTCTGCTCAAATGCCACCTTACAAAGGTAACTTCCCTTACCACCCTAATAAAATACCCCAGGACTCCCCATCCATCCCCCTTACCCTGCTTTATTTCTCCTTTTAGTCCCGATTATTACCTGACATACACATTAAACATTTATTTCTTGTCTGTCACACCTCCTCACACACACACATGCGAGACACCAGAATTTATGGTCTACAAGGGCAGGATTTTATCTGTTTTGCTTATCACTGCAGCCCCAGCACTTACACTAATGCCTGGAATTTTTGATCACCAGGAAAATGATGGACATAGCAGTCCTTCTGCTAAATCTGGTATCTAGGCCTATCGCCTTAAGTATTTCTAGGGGCTGTGGTGGGGAAAGCGGCGACTATGCTCCCTACTGGGACATATTTCATTTATTGCAGGCCAAATTCCTACAGCACCCACAACCCAGAAAACACTGAAACAAATTCTCGTTAAGGATGCAGGCAGAGCAGTAGGATGAGGGCTGGCCACCGGTCAGTTCACACTCGGTTCCTCTCGACCTCCCCGCTCCCTTCCCTTCCTTCTCATCCTTTCCCCATTAGTCTGCAACACCAGTTTGTCAGATCATTTGACTGTTCACCAAATGGTTAGGAAGACACAAAAACTCCAAGAAAGTATTATCAGCATAGAAATTTATTTGAATTCAAAATAATATGGTTATATTTAGGATAATATAATAATTATCTACAGCACATATCATCGTAGGCTCTGAAACAGTTCTAAAGATGCCATTCTTTTGAAGTCAAAAAATATGTAGTAAGAATGTACAAGGAAGCAAAAATATAAAAAATAAGTTTGCTGAGTATTGGGAGTTGTTACAAGAGCGGCACACCACGGTAATATAACAGAGTCCAAATTACACAGCATGCGGCAAGGAGTTCTCTTGCTTTATCAAGTCCTGGAAAATAAACCAGTAACCTCAGAATGCAAGAATACCACCACTGGGTTAACAGGGCAAACTTTCTGAGGGACACAGCGAGTAATTCACTATACTTCCCCTTTCTCTAACTCCTTTCCTCACACCCATTTCTTTTCTTTCCTCCAGGAGAGGTTTTATCCTGTGGAAAAAAAAAAATTGGTTTTATTTGCAAAGTAGAGTAAACAATATCCTGATTGAAGTAGGCAATGTTTTAGCTAATGATGCTCAGGAATCAAACTTCTGAAAAAGGTCAGTCAGCGAGCTAGCAGAGCCCATCAGCGGCTCGCAGAAAAAAGACAAAAATTCAGATAGTATGTGTTTGCTAAATAGGTAAAAAGAATAAGCAGTTAAAAATGGGTGAAAAATCCCAGGGTTTACTGTGAACTAGACAAACAAAAGCAGACAGATGACCTTTGATTAAGTCCATTTACTTGTGGAGTGAGCTATAAGAGGCTCCAAGATAGAGTTTGGCTCCCAACAGTGTCCACAGCCAAAGGGCAAACTCAGAACGTCTCCTCCTCTCGTAGAAACTGGAACACGGATGAGAAGTCTTTTTTGGAGTAGCCCTTCGCACACATCATCCTGTAGATCTGATGGGCCTGACTGCCCAGAAGGATTGGGCTCTTCGTGCTGGTAGCAGAGTCTTGTGCTAATCCCAGATCCTAAGTCAAACAAGGGCGGAGGGAATACATTGAGGTTGGTAGTTAAGGCTCACTTCAGAACTGTGGCTCCTAATGCTTGGGTTTCAAAGAAGAAAAAATGAAGCCTGAAAAAATAAGATACTTACAAGCACGATGTTAAGTTATATATATATTTTTTATACGCCCTTTCTTAGCTGCAAAACTGCTCCAGAGAGAAAACCTTGATTTCTGAGTGGCCTCTCCACTCCTCCACCCTCCACAAAACCTATCTGTTTTGTTTTGACTTCGGCCAGGTGTTCCTATCCAGGTGAGATCACACAGAGAAATGCTTTTTCAAATCTACAGAAGCCTGTAAGCCTAAGACAAACCCCATTATGAAATTAAGCATGATGAAATTATCAATGATGAAAATATCCATTCAATGTCTTAAGTCAACACATATTTAACAACTGCTGTGTGCTGGGCACTGTTCTAAGTCCTGGTGATATGCAGTCATGATAATAAAACCAAGTCACTGTTCTCAGGAACGTACTATCCAGCGTGGAAGATAGACAGTAAAACAAATACTAAACTTCCAGACAATGACAAGTGCTCTGGAGAGAAATAAAGCAGGGTAAGGGGTCAGAAAGTCATATATAGCAAGGGGTGGGGTGGAAGGAAGAGAGTTCTGATTGATGAGATGTTTAGGGAAGACCTCCCGAGGCAAAGACACTTGACCTAAGATCTGAATGTGAGGGGGCAGTGAGTTCTTTGGAGAGCTGGGGGAAGAGAGTTTCAGGTGGGTGGAAGAGCAAGGGAAAGGCCCCCTGGGGGGGGCATGGCTTGGATGCTCAAGAAACAGTAAGAAGGCCAATGAGGCTGAACTAGAATAAGCAAGGGGCTGGGGAGGGAATTGAGACTGGGGATGGCAGAGGTGCAACATGGAAGCTTTATGATGTCTGGAGACGAAGCTGGATTTTCTTTCAAGTGCAACAGACAATCAGCTTCACAACAACACTTTAACATCTCTGAGCGCTAATGTTTCATTCAGAGAGTTTTGGAAAACTTATTATTGTCTATTGTTTAAAAGCAGACAAAAGTTAACATAATGAATCTTTTATAGTTAAACTGTAGTTAATGGTATCCTCTACTGTAAGAATGGAATCTTGTCCAACCTTGAAATATCTGGGGGTAGATGGAAGACAATGGAGGCATGGTTAACTGAAACAATATTCCCCACATTTCATTTGTGATTAAATAAGTGCTGCAAACAAGTGGCAAAACCAAGACTTCCTTCTTACCATTACCATCTTCATTTCCTCCACCAATGGAAAAGCCAACAAGCAATCAAAGAGGAAGACAAGAAGCAAGATGAGGCCTATTTGTATTCTTTGAGGAACACCCTTGATAACGGAGTAGTTACTGATACCATCCACTCAAAGGAGGAAATGATTCAAGGGAAAAACAAGCAAAGTTTAAAGAATGGATTAAATCTCTAGCCTCTTGGATATCTATGATGCTATAGGTGTTAACAGTATTTTGTGCTTACTTGTAGAATTTTCACATGTAAACCCACAGATTTGGAAAATCTACGTAACCTTAAAGTCTTCTACGGCTTTCACTAAAAAGCAAGTTTAATTACTACCCACACACTTCACAAATGTGGACAGCTACATTATTGCTTATACCCAGACAAGCAGATAAGCCTCTTTTGTCAACGTCATTTTGCTGCACATCTGCAAGATGCATTTATGTAAAAACGACAGAAAATCTACATAGAAAGACTGCCTATCATTTTTAACCTAGTAGTATAACTAGAACATAAGAACCTAGAGTAAACACAACATATCGAGGAGAAGACAATGCTATTGAGAAGAAAAGGCTATTAGAGGTTTTCAAAGGGGCAAGTAAATATCCCAAATAAGAGCTAATAAAACCAAAAAGGGGAAGCTAAAATAGCTTTGGTGGCTGCTACCTTAAAGGGTAGACATTCTAAAAAGAGAAAGGTGATTTAGTCTATAAAATCCTAAGTGGCTTGTCAATCCTGAAATGTTAGAAAAGAAGGTATCCTTTGAAGCTTGTAACATATAATTTAAAATAAACAAACACCCCACTTCACTAATCAAATAAAAATATTTATGAATTCTGAGCTCAGTGGGTGGTACAGGAAAAAAATACAAAACAATTGCAAAAGGTTTCAACAAATTAATAGAGGACCAAATCGTTATGTATTACAAGGACACAGGTACACTGGGTGAGTAATAAGAGTGGTCATAATTTTCCATAATTTGTTCCTTAGTGGCCATCAGAAACAGACTTCTAGGTTGTGGGGTTTAGAAGAAAGATCTAGTTTTTGTATTGATTATGTTCTGATTATATACACACTATATATTAGAATTTTATGATGTTAAGACATAGAAATAGGGCTTCCCTGGTGGCGCAGTGGTTGAGAGTCTGCCTGCCGATGCAGGGGACACGGGTTCGTGCCCCGGTCCGGGAGGATCCCACATGCCGTGGAGCGGCTGGGCCCATGAGCCATGGCTGCTAAGCCTGCGCATCCGGAGCCTCTGCTCCGCGATGGGAGAGGCCACAACAGTGAGAGGCCTGCGTACCGCAAAAAAAAAAAAAAAAAGACCTAGAAATAAATGTACAAGCCTCTACTTCAAGGACACATTAACATTATCTCCCCCAACACAATGAGATCTAATGGTAGTTGAGCAAAATATCTCCTAGTAAGTAAAGGCCTGATCTGCCCAAGCAGGTATGATTGCTTTAATCAATGTAGCACTGATGGGGACTTCTTTAATCTCTATCAATTTCTGTACACAAGTCTAATTAGTTACGGTATGTTTTGCTAACAGCTATCTGAGGTGATGAAAGCATTTTTTAAGTTCCTTTCTAAATGCTTTCATTTTAAGCAAAATTCAGAAATCTTGCTCTTTATAAGCGAAATGACAACTTACAAAGAGCAAAAGAGAACAGGAATGTCCATATGTTTTACTACTGTACTGTCTTATGCTATCTTTTATTATCAAGAAAATAATTTTAAAGGACCTCAACAGGAGCAGATTCTTCCTGGGCAGGGACACTGGAGAAAATGATGGAAGTAAAGGTGTGACGTAGAGGAGAGTCCCCAAATAAAGCCAGCACTGCTTACAGGTTACTTGTCAGCTGCTTCCTCTGTTGGAGCCATTAGCAGTATTTTAGGAACCAAATAAGCTAACAGGTCACAACCCACTTCATACATGTACGTAAAGCAAACTGGGCATAAATGCGATTCTTTCACTCTTCTGTGTGCCCTAATAAATGACCCTGCAGCTTTGTGAAAACAATCCACTTAAGGAGCTACTTTCTGTTTGCAACAAGAGCAACACGGCACAACTTACAAAAGCCTGTGTGGAGGATACGCAAACCTAAATACAAGGTACAGATCGGCATAAAAATAAATATTTTCTTAAATGAAACACGAGGAGAAATAAAACTACAAAATAAGAAACGTAGTTTCAAACATTGCTTCATCCAATAAATATTTAAAGTGAGCCAACAATGCGCCAGGGGTCTGGCTGGAGGGGCAAGGAAGGAAGAGGCAGGCTGAGGGAAGAGCAGGCGTCGAGGGCTGCCAGGGAGAGGGGACAAGAGGCCAAACGAGTTCGGTGTGGCTGAAGCAGAGGAGGCAGGTGGGAAGGCAGAAATGAGCTGGTGAGGAGAGCAAAGGCCTTTAAGACAATGTGCAGAGATGGACTTTAATCTACAAGTAACTGGAAACCATGAAAGAGACTTAACAGGAGAGATGACATAACCAGGGTTTTACATTTTAGGAAGTCCACTCTTTACCGTAGAAAATGAACTGGAGAAGAAGATGAGAATGAAAGGCCAGGAGACCAGTTAAGGGCAGATGTTGTAGAAGCTAAACAAGGTTCAGCCAGGGTACTGGTAGTGGTAGAGAGGGCAAGTGGGTGAATTCAGGGCACAGCCGAGAAGTAGAATGGATGAAACATCCTGGGAAATGAAGGAGAGTAAGCTGAATACGGTATACAACTGTACATATTCTTACTTCTGTCAAAAAGTAAATGGCAGGGGTGTGGGGAGTGGGGTAGGGAATAAGCTCTCACAAAATCTGCAAGTCGTTTGTCTAAAAAGTATTTTCTAACGTTGAGATCACAAATGAGAGGAGGCCAACAATTTGCTTTTCAAATGACTTTATACATAAACGTATACATTCTTAAAGTAGGAAGATGCATTTAGATATCTAGCAGCATGCGAAAGGTCCTCTCTTCTTCTGTGATACGTATATCCAATGTCATTATACTATTAACCGTCGGAAGATGCTTATTACTGCTTCCGTTCTAAGGACTTGGTAAATAATGTAAATTTAGGATGAAGAACAACATTTTACCGGCTCACATTACAAACAAACCCCAGCACAAAAGAAGAATCCCAGCCTATTCTTCTCATCTGAAAGGCCAGGATTAAAAATGAACAAGATAAAAGGTTTTTATCCACGCTAAGTTTTAAATAATTTCCAGTGACTGGGTCACTAGTTTAGTGATCTTGCCTTCTAGGATAGACGTATGATTTGTTACGAGAGGGGAGAAGTGGGGGTAGGCTGAGGTGGGGCGACTGAGAAAGGAGGGAAGGAGAACGAAACCACTAAACATTTCCCCGCTCTCTTGGGTAGTCTCTGCATTTACCATACCTTAGCCATGAGTGTTGTTCCGAATCCACCCTGATAGTTATTAGCCGAGGGAACTCCATCCATCACCCCAGGTACAGGATTATAGGTGTCACTTGACCAACATCGTCCTGAGCTCATATTTAGGATTTTAGCCAAGAGTTTTGGGTCAAGCCCTAACCTGTCAAAGAAGGTCAAAGAAAAGAAGTGTTAAATGCCAAAATATACAAGTCACGTGTGATTATTTATGTGTGAGGATGCTCCATCTTCTCTCTCCATTTATGATATGTCTTCAAATATCTAAGCAGACTGACTAGAATGAAGAATCCAATCTTAAATTATAGGGTATTAAAAGCTAGTGATTAAACGTGTCTGAGCCAGGACATTTTGCACTGAGAGAAAACCTTCTGCACTACCCTGCTTTTAAGAAATAACATACGACTGCATAAAAGTATTGTTGGTTTACCACACACATGGGTTTTCTAGTCTTTTGGACATTATTGCATTTATGTGTCACGTAAGAACCTTAAGCCAAGATGATCATCTAAATTCTACAGTCTTTACTCACAAGTGATGTATTTCAGAAAGAAATATTGACAGTTAAATTATGTATCATGGGAGTCCATGTGGATGCATTTATATGTATGTTTATTCCTTTAGCTCTTATGAGAGAATAAATGCAAGAGATGAGCCACAAGCAGTAAAATGAGCTTCAGGGAAGTTATCGTTATAAAAGAAGACATTTCTTGCTGGAAACTTTTCCTTATTTATTAAATCTTCATTAGACATTCTTGCTTATGAAGCAAGTCTGCACAGAGTTGTGACATATGCTATCTATTCAGAGACATGCATTATAGTTCTGGGTCAACTGCTGATAAGGTTACTGATCCTGATAAAACAAAGCTTGCCCAAGCGGAAACATCATTTGTTCTATCACTGAGCTGATGGCATAAACGGCTGTTCAATGTGGACCCAGAAAAAAAGTAGAATTAAAATGCTCTATTACTTTATTCCAAGTATCTTAGTGAAGCCTGGGAAGCACAGTTTTGCTACGTATCTTTGAATCAAGTTTCAAATAAAACCTTCTGCTTTTTCTTAAAACCAATCCCTTTCAGAATTAAAAAAAAAAAGATTAAACAGAGACACATGTAAATATTAAATGAACTGTGCATTTTGGGGTGCTGTTTAGTACTTGTGTGTTCAAAATTGTCTGTCTATTTCCAGATCAGAATAGAATGACCAGTAAAACCTTTCTCCAATGCTCGAGCAGGGTCTAGGGCTAATAGCCAGGATATGTACGGACTCACCACATAACACAACTGTTATGTAATCAGGCTTTCAAGGAGCAGCTGTGGTTCAAGCAATACTATATGGCATGCCATGAAGATGAACTCACATGGTAGCCTGTGTTATAATGAGCGGTTTTTACTAAAGATTATAACAGATAAAGATTCCATCTAAATCAGCTGTCATACATTCTGTTCAACTGTACACTGCTGGAAAGAAACCTGATGGTTTCATTCATTCTTTTATAAAGATCCAAGTTTGTTACATGTATAATTTGCTACTGATGCTTCCTTTCCCCTTTCAAATATAATTAGGCTATCAGGATGCTATGGTAACAGATGACTTAGGAAAAGATAAAGTCAATGCACTTAGGCAAAAATTGTGAAAAGTAAAATCACAAATGAACAACTAGTTAATTTGCTATAACTGCAAATATATTGTCTAAGCACAAATATGCAAGAATGTATATGTCTAATGTGCTCTATGAGCAGAGGATATTTTTAAAGACCCCAAAACACTGTCTTTACCTTCCATTTGGAATATAATTCAGGCTTCCTAATTTAGATTTTCTTTTAAAATGGCTCATTACATTCAAAGCAGCAGAGATACTCCCCCTCCTTATAACCTACCAGGTTAGACTCAACAGTGCCTCACAACACTCTTTATTGCTAAAGAAATTCATACTCTGTCTATAATACTCACCAAAATGGGAGCAAAGCTTATTATCCTTTGTAAAACGCTACATTTCATTTTTCTTGAATGTTCAGGGAAAAATACTGGCGCTGATTTATGGAACCCTTTTTGGTGAACATATTACTATTTAGAAGCATCCTGAGGGGCACACACAAAAATGAGGTGGCAGTTGTTATGGGCTCACTTTTCAAATCTGATGCTTCCCCACCATGCTGATTCTCCTTAGGAGATGGCTACTCCCTCTCCAGTCCTCCCCAACCCCCCAACAGCAAAGTGTATCATTAAAAAGTCAAGTTAGAAGTGTTTTGCATTTCGTCTTTCTGAGGATTCTTTCACTGGCATATATATAACTGACAGTTAAAATTAGACATGATATTAAAATCAGTTACTGAAGTCCTCTGTCTTCCACTGTGCCCAAGGCTTGTAATGGTCTGAAACCAGCTAGAATACACAGTAATTGTCATTCAGGGAGTCTATCCTAGAACGTCATGCTTCACTGGAGAAGACTGAGTTTCATTTGAAATCAACAAATTAATCCAAGACAGGTATCTGAAAGGGCAAGTTTAATAGGAAGCAGCTACTGGGCTCTCAACCATGATAAAATGTTATTGCTGTTTCCCTGTAAATTGGCTGGGAACATATGATACTTTCTGCATAAGAGCCCCATTGCTGTTCAGGAGATATACAGCTCAAGCCATCAAAAGGATGACAGTCTGTCAGTCCCCATAATAACTTGCCACTGGATGTGGTTCGAGAGTGTGCGCATGCATGCATGTGGCTTTACAATTGCTGGAATGTTCTCTGATATAAACAGAATGAATTCATTGCTCTGACCGCATATATAACGCAACTCAAATAAACGTCACTGTGTCAAATCTACTCACCTTTAAAACACAAGAATTTTAAATGAACTTTTGGGAGAAGTAAAAATGATGCATAAACTATAAGAAAAATTAAAGAGAAGCCAAGTGTTTGCCTTCACTGTAACCAAGGCTTTTAAGGGCCAAAAAAGTTTGTTCACCTTATAGTCTCTGTAAGTATCTATACTGTCTGGTTTTATGTAAGAACAAAGCAAACAATGTCCCTAAACTGAGATGTTTGTATCACAGGAACCGATCTGGAAATGAAACATCTAAGACTATGTCAACTTAAATCAATCATTCTGTTATTCACCAATGTTTACGCAGACCTGCCATCTAAGAGGCTGTGCCTGCCCTCCAGGAGTGGGCCAGTTAAGACACCTGCCCAGTAACGTTTACCTGAGGCAGGGGAAGAGCCCCCTGACCCCCACCTCATTCGTCTGACAAATCTTCATTGAGTGCCTATTACATGCCAGGGATGTTCTTAAGATAAAGTGGTGAGGGACTTCCCTGGTGGCGCAGTGGTTAAGAATCCGCCTGCCAATGCAGGAGACATGGGTTCAAGACCTGGTCCGGGAAGATCCCACATGCCACGGAGCAACTAAGCCCATGCACCACAACTACTGAGCCTGCGCTCTAGAGCCCACGAGCCACAACTACTGAGCCCGCGTGCCACAACTACTAAAGCCCACACACCTAGAGCCTGTGCTCCGCAACATGAGAAGCCACCACAGTGAGAAGCCTGAACACCTCAACGAAGAGTAGCCCCCATTCTCTGCAACTAGAGAAAGCCCGCGTGCAGCAACGAAGACCCAATGCAGCCAAAAATAAATAAATAAATTTATTAAAAAAAAAAAAGATACAGTGGTGAGCAGACAAAGCTCATAGAGCCTGCATTCTAGTTGGGAAGACAGACAATAAACAGACAAATAAATATATAATGCTAGCCAGTGAGAAGTGTTATAAAGAAAAAAAACAGTAACGTACAATTCAATTCAAATACCAACCACCACCACCATCACGTCAATAACTACCATGTATTGAGCACCTACTATGTATCGGGCACTGTTTTAAAAGGTTTACATGGATGATTTAATTTACTGTTCACAACAGATACTACTGCTACTGTGGATAGATACTATTATTTTTGTCATTTTACAGATGAGAAAAGCTTAAGTCTGTGGCAGAGCTGGGATATGGTCATCAACAGACACCCACACTCACTGCCCTGAGTCTCACTGGGTCATATGGGTAGTCACTTAATCAGCCAACATGATGGCATCCTATCAGTTTAATAAGAAATTGGGCCAAACCTTTATTATAAACCTTTTGCCATATGTTATATCTATCAGGGTATACAACTAAGAGGTTTCAGTCATCACCTAAATGAAAAGGCAACACCTTCTTAGGGAAGTAACCAGGAAGCTAAAATTATGCTTGTGGGAAAGTTCTCATCTTGAACGGCCTTCCAAAAGTTTGACTGTTTTAAGCTTCTTTTGGTGGAAGGAGACAATATGGCTGTTGCTAGAGGGGCCTGGACCCTGTTGGCAATGCAAACAACTTGTTATACCGCCCATATTGAAAAAAAAGCAAACCAAACAAAAAACATAATTTCTGGCAGAACAAAAATGAAAACAAAAAAACAAAACTCATATTACCAATGTTATTCTTACGTGGTGCACGGGAATAAAACCTCTCTAACGCAAGTAAGGCCCTTTCAGTACCATAAAACTATGTTCTGAGTCCTAAATAGATCCCAATTAGAAGGCAGAAAGTTCTAGTAAAAAAGAATTTCTAAATATGTTGTATACCAATATTTTTTATGCGTTACTTTTTTATAGCATTTAAAAATCTAACATCCATAAACACTCATTGTAAAAGATCATAGGGTCAACAGTTTAAAACTATAAGGTTTTATTCTTCTATTTATAAAAGGGAAACGTCAGTGTTCAAGAAAATACACTGACTTATGAGAATGAAATTAATCAGAAACGATCACTTCATGGGAATAGGTAACTCAATTTGTAAATGTTGACATTAATTCTCTAAAAAAATTTTTACTTCAGAGTGAACAGAATATAAATGTGGCTGAACCACTTCGATGCTATACTACTTGGTGGGAATTTACTACTTGGGAATTTATGCTTGCTGATGCCAATTTTCTCTTTCACCTTGCAATGCTCAATAAATCGTGGCCGCTCTCTATACTCTATTAGAGAACATTCCTGTCATTTTAAACCATGTCTGTAAACCATGGAGAAAAGACAATAGCAGAAGCAATCATTTTTAGGACTTTCAAACCACTGAGAATCTCTGTAAGATAAACCGATAAAATCCTAATGTCATGAAAATAAGCAATTCGTTAGTACAATGTAGAGCACCATAAACTTACAAATTATTGTAACAGTTAAGTAAAAACAATGAGTTCCTGCTTTGTGTTCAGACATGTGTGTGTGTGTGTGTGTGTGTGTAAATATTTCATTTACACACATATACATCAGTAACAGTAATAGAGTTTTGGAAAAATTAAACATTGAAAGTTTCATATTTCTAAATATTGTTTTTGTCATAGTGGATCAAGGCCAACAATAAGGGAAAATCTATTTATTGCTTCTGCTCTTAATATTGCTGTTTGGAATTTTATCACTTTCTTTTCTCTTTGATAATAAACTTACTCTAGTAGCCAATGTATACATTTCATTGTATACATTTTATTCATTTGATTCAACTGATTTTCATACTACTCTTCATTAGCTGGCTTTTGGAGTTAGACTTCCATAAGCACTTACTGTACAAAAACTTCATTTTAGAATGATCACCTAATAAGACTTTTGCTAGGAAAATTATTTGAGGAATGCTAGAGGATGCCTAAGGAACATTCTGATCCAGTGACGTTTAAAGTAAGCAGCAGAATATAAAATAAACTGGCAAAAAGAGAGGGAAACTTCAGTATAGTATAACCTAGGCTTTTACTTTTTTTATTATATACTCATTTATATCCAGAAAAATGAAAAAAAATTCTAAAGATGCAAATGCATACTAATGCTCTAATCCTACTGTCAACACCAATTAATTTTGTATGCAATTTTGGTTCCAGAAATTTACATTTTCCTCCTCCATAAAATTAATCTAGAGGATGAACATAAAAACAAGTTACTAGTAACCGGTTTTTCAATTATGATAAGTGACCCATAGCCTAAACTGGCTACAATACAGACATAACACCCTGAACAGCTTCTTATATACCACCAGTTTTATTAAGGCTTTGTACAAATATGCCTTACCATCTTACAGACATTCAATTTTAAAATGTAAATGGTACAGGATATTGATAAACCAATTAGCGCTGATGCAAAGCAAATTCCTCTTTTGTCTCAATTACAACATGACAACTTAATAGGTCAAGACAGTTTAACATCTGAGACAAGGGCAATTCAATAAAACAACAGCATCTTGATATGGTAATTAAGAGGAAATGTGAATCCATTACTGTGTTTTAAAAAATATCTCAAGCACTTTGGCTCTTTTTATTGCTTTCATCAAAAGCTATGGTATGAAACACTACTCTGATTTGTGATATATTTGGCAAGCAGTTTGGGGACGTGTGAAGAAAACACCTCAGTAAAAGCATCTTTCTCATTAAGCATTTTCTAAAGTAAGAAATGTATATTTATTATATTCATGAAATGCAAAACACCCCAAAAATTAATTAGGTGATTAATCATATGTAGCATTCCTAACCCAAAAGATTAAAGGCTAAAATTAAGACATTAACCTTAAGCATTCTAAAGGATGATCACCATCGTAGGAAAATCTGAATTCCTGAATCACTTTCAGCAAAGTATGAATGCCATTTTATTTCAATGAAAAGATATATCCTTAATGTAATGTAACAGAACCCTAGGGAAGTTAAAATGAAAAGAGTTATGCATACAAGTTTCGGCTTTATGAATGCCATCCAGTTTATCCTGAGAATAAACAACCAAGAACCCTTTTAGTGTAGATTTTGGGGACTATATTTAAAATAGATACATGAAACCAGTCACATGGTAGCATAACACCTGAATTCACTATACATTAAAGCTGTATTTTATACAAATGTGTCCTACACTGCCAGAGATTGTTTAAATTTTATAGTAAAAGTGTCTCTTGCCTTTCGACATAATAGAAGAAATGGAGCTCCCATATAAAAAGGATAATGTAACTTCAAATATAAAGCACAATACATTTTATGGCTTATGGCAGAGAGCATTCATGCTCTCCAGGGTCCTATTGGTCGTCCAATAAGCAAAGTCTATTAAAGTTCAATAATGAAATACTTTCACAATGTTCCTAGATCAACTGATTTATCTCTCATGAACATTTGTTTTCAACATCAGAAAATCAAAATGGAAAGCTCATAAAAACTGTTAGTATATGAAAATGTACTATTCAACAAACCTGATTCCCAGATTCATAGCTTCAGCGGTTCCAATCATACTAATAGCTAACAGCAAGTTGTTGCAGATCTTCGCAGCCTGAAAATAAATTGAGTACATATTAAATATCTTTATTTTCAAGCTATAACTCACAGGAAGATTTCTTCACCTTATTCCACGTTTCTAAAAGTAAGAGCATCCAACTTTTGATTCTTTCAAAGGAGGAAAGGCACTTGGTGCTGCAAGCCTCCCTCTGAGCCTAACACAAGATCCCAGAGCAGACTGGGAGGGGGTCCTCTTCCCCTAGGGAAGAGCTCTGCGGTGTGGCGACTGAGCTACTCCTATGGGCGCAAGCACAACAGGGAATACTGATTGATGTGGCACAACTGCTCCTTCAGGAATGAGGCTGACATTCTAACTAGGGAAACAGGAGTAACACACCAAATGAAAAGGCAATGAACAAGCAAACACAACTAAGTGGTAAACTGTATGGTAGAAACTGTAAGACAGAGACAGGCGTTCAGAGAAACCAGATCACTGAGGGCAGGTGATCACTGAGAGGAAGCAGAACCTGAAACCATCTCTCAGAAGGCCAGGCAGGATTTAAATAGGCAAGAGAGGGAAAGAAGGAGAGCAGGGAAAAAAATAAATACGCAAGGGCATGAGATACTCCTGAGAACAGTAAGAAAATGGACTCATGTGCAGTGGTTTTAAGGAATGAGGAGAAGTTTGATAGTTAAGACTATGTCAAGAGCTACGGAAGCTAGTGTCCACATTTGACGTGGTACGAAATAGGGATCTGTGCAAAGCGTCAGATCTGGGAAACCTATGATGATACAAGCATCTTGATGGAGTTGGTTTTGGTTACAATGTTGGCAAAGTGGTAAACCTGGTATCCAGAGATCTACTAGGCCCAGTGAACAGTAAACAAGGTGTGAGATAATGAAAGATTGAACCAGGTAATGCGTGGAATGAACAAGATAGCCAACAATGAGAGCCACTGAAGCAAAAATCAATAGAACCTGGAGACTGACTGGACCAGGGAATGGAGACAACAGATATATCTAAGATCACACCAAAGTCCTGAATAAGATAAAGCTGGTACCAGTGACCAGGACAAAGCAGGAAGAGGAGTGAGTGATAGTGTGTGTGTGTGTGTTGGGTGGGAGGGGGACAACCAGTTTAATTTCAGAGTTCATTGTAGTCATTCACCTCTACCTGATCAGAGAATCGATATAACACATTTCTTAATGAAAATGATCTGGTTTTTTAAGAAAAAGATTAAAGGGCATAGGTTACTTCTACCCGACAGTACTACAAATAGAGCTGTGGCGAGCAGTTACAAAATTAGAGGGAAGATAACAGCAAATCAGATAACACAAGCACTTCATATAGAAGCCATTTTAAGGATAATTTCTGTGGTCACTGGGATAAGTATGTCAAAGTTTGAAATGATGGAACTTTTCATGTCTTTTTAAATTACTGGTTTATCTCTGCTTACTTCCAACAGGAATGATGGAAAACTAACTCATTCCAAATTAATTTTAGAAAATCTGAGCAAACGAAGAATCCACAGATTGAACAGAGTAAGGAGGAATCAAATTGTGGTCAGGAAAGAAAAATGAACATTAGCTGATTCTATATCATCAAGTCAGTGTCACTGCTGTACAAACGTTACCTGCCCAGTCCCAACGGCTCCACAATGCACCACATTGGAGCCCATGCACCCCAGAAGCTCTTGGGCAGCAGCAAATTCTTCTTCGACTCCTCCCACCATAAACGTGAGGTTCCCAGACCGAGCAGCTCCCACACCTGAATAGTTTGGGGGGTAAAGGGATAGAAGAAGAGGGTTACATTTCTTCAAGTGTTTAAGTATATTATAAAATTAGAGAAAATCCTCAAACCAAATGAAAACACCTTGCCTCCAAGTTATATTTATGTCAGGCATAAGCCTCTCTTGGAATATTTTAATTGTCAAGTATCATGCAGGTTACTTATAAGCCAAAGGCGACATTCAGATTCAGTCAAACTCTGCATTCATCTCAAATATTCTGGCACGATCATGGAGTACCATGGGGATTTAAAATGTGAATTTTATTATTCCCATGCATCTCTTATTCTCCTGAGAAATCTATTCAGTAATAGAAAGTATATTAAAAAGATAACCTGTGCCCTGACCAGCACGGGAGCAGCCAGAGGGGTCAGCTGCCCGAGTCTGGATCTGGGGTCTCTGGCTCACTCGCTCGTTCTCTGCACACTATGTACAGATGAGATCTACAAAGAGAGGGACTTGTCTCTTTCTCCCGTAAACAAGTAGGCGTTTCAGATGGAAAGATTCTTTGTAGGTAAAGATTCTTTAAGGTAGGGCTTCCCTGTTGGCGCAGTGGTTGAGAGTCCGCCTGCCGATGCAGGGGACATGGGTTCATGCCCCGGTCTGGGAAGATCCCACATGCCGCGGAGCGGCTGGGCCCGTGAGCCATAGCTGCTGAGCCTGTGCGTCCGGAGCCTGTGCTCCGCAACGGGAGAGGCCACAAGAGTGAGAGGCCCGCGTACCGCAAAAAAAAAAAAAAAAAAAAAAAGGTTCTTTAAGGTAAAGAAAACAGTTGCTTAGCTAGACTGATTACTCTGATGTGCACTTTCTAATATTATTTGATTTTTCTTTTCCCTCCTGCTATACAGGCACACATAGCTTGAAGATTTTGTGGGGTCAGTTCCAGACCACCCCCATAAGGTGAATATTACAATAAGGTGAGAGTCACATGAATACTGTAGTCTATTACATGGGCAATAGCATTATGTCTATAAAAACAATGTACACACCTTAATTTAAAAATTCTTTACTGCTAAAAATGCTAAGCATCATCTGACACCAAGGTTACCACAATATTTGTCTTTTTAAAATAAATTATTGAAGTATAGTTGATTTACAATGTCATATTAATTTCCACTGTATAGCAAAGTGATTCAGTTATACATATATACATTCTTTTTAAAATTATTTTCTATTATGGTTTATCACAGGATATTGAATATAGTTCCCTGTGCTATACAGTAGGACCTTCCTTGTTGTTTATCCATTCTATATACAATATAATAGAAAAACCCAATATTTGTGAAGAGCAATAAAATGAGGTATGCCTGTACACCTTTTGGGCAATTCATTCTTAGTGATATGTCAGGAAGAAGAAATAAACTTTAACATTGGTTTGGTCACTCCTTAGCAAAGGTTTGATGTATGTTCACTAATGGAAATGACTGGAGAAGCAACTTCTACTTCAGCACAGAAAATATGGCCTAGACTTGTCTTAAAAAGGAAGTGGGGGGGAACTTCACTCATCTAAATTTTTATTAACTATAAAATAAAACCAAGAGCATTATTACTACTTTTAGCATTAGAGAAATCTTCATTTATAATTTTCAAGTTAGGTTTTGTTGTTCACAACCAGGAAAGTGTGTGGAAGAGCTACATTAGTACAATTTTTGCCTTTACAACTTATTTATAGTACAGCTAGGAATAAAGAAACCATAACTGGGGCTTCCCTGGTGGCGCAGTGGTTGAGAATCTGCCTGCCAATGCAGGGGACACGGGTTCGAGCCCTGGTCTGGGAAGATCCCACATGCCGTGGAGCAACTGGGCCTGTGAGCCACAACTACTGAGCCTGCGCGTCTGGAGCCTGTGCTCCGCAACAACAGAGGCCGCGATGGTGAGAGGCCCGCGCACTGCGATGAAGAGTGGCCCCCGCTCGCCGCACCTAGGGAAAGCCCTCATGCAGAAACTAAGACCCAACACAGCCAAAAATAAATAAATAAATTTATTTTAAAAAAAGAAACCATAATTGTACTATGTATCAAACCTGGCCATTCGAATATACACAGCTGCAAGTAATGGCCTACTTTTGAATTTAATTTATTCAATGAATACACAGTTTTTAATACATAAAAAGCCAAATGAGGAGATCCTTATTTCATTCAAATTGTGAATATTTTGCTACTGCCAAACCAAGTAGCCTTTCTATTTTACAGTTCATGCTATTTTTAACTAATTATTGAAAGCAAAAGAAGTCAGCATTATGTCAGCCAAACAGTGTTGGTAGAGGAAGTGCCCACATGTTTTGAAAGCCTGAGATGCTTATATATGGTTAAATTACATTATTTCACAATATTTTCAGACACTGTGGAACTGGTTATGTACAAAAACCCAATTATAAGAAATGCTTTTAATTAACTCATCTGTGTCATTTGAACATTCTGATAATGTTGAAGTTTAAGTGACTGTCATTTCATTAGTTTCTAATTTACTTCACCAAGATGGTGGGATCATTAATGTTTTACAATTATTTTTGCTCAATTTCTATGGCCATTTTAATTTGAACCACATAACCAACCTCACTCTAAATCCTGTTGCTCCGACCTGGAGAAATTATGTAGATGATATAAGTCAAAGCTTACAAACAAATCCAGCACCATCCATCATAGGTCAATAGCTTTGTATCTAGATTACAGGCTGCTAAATAGCTTCAGAGAGTCATTTATTAAAGGAAAATTAATGCCGACAATGGTTCTCAGCTGGTTAATCTTTTGACAGGTGTACTTTCTCACGTGTTCAAACATGCACTTCAAAAAGAAGAAATAAGTTACTTAAGAGAAGACCACAAAAGAATAATTCATCTTTTAATTCAGAAGTCTGTGGTATTTCCACTCCTTCCTCCGCTCATTATGGTGGTATAATTATTTCCAGCTTTATCATAATCTACATTCAAATGTAAGGGTCTGACTAACCTGGGTAATTCTGAAGTTTTGGCATTCCCTGGGACCAAATTCTAACTTTCCATGCATATTCAACCATATGACACTATCAAGGCTAGTCCCATTGCAAAGGCAAAATTAAGAACTAAGTTATCCCCAAATAAATGCAACCATTTTGAGCTTTGAAATAACATATAGAAAGCCAGAACGCTAAAGCTGTGTTAAGACATCTCATGGACTTCAGAAGACATTGTATAGAAATATTTTGATGTCTATGAATAAGAAACCATAAATTACACTGCCATGCCATTTTAATTCAGGTCCACTCCCCAAAATAGGAAAATATAGAATATATAATTAGGCAGCTGAAAGAATATTGGGAGAAGTATTTATTTTACCTTATATTTTAGTAATTGTACATACAAAACCAAAATATGTCCTGTGCTTAATTTTATTACAGCATTTATACACCTTATTAAATTAAAATCTTTGACTCTCTTACCCAATTCCTCTGTGACACCATAAAGCACTCACAAGGTGAGCATTGGGCCATGTTTATGTCAGCATTCCCTTATCTGTCACAGTGTGTGATACATTCAATAAATAGTTGTTCAGTAAATTAATTTATGAGCATGGAACAAACAGTAAAGGATCTGGAGATGAAATATCTGGTTTTGGGATGTGCTGGCTATGTTATTTGTTATTATAAACAAATTACAAAACTTCTCTGAGTTTCAGTGTATAAAACAGGAAAAGCATTAATAACTTCTTCATAGAGTGGCTGTGAATATATGATGCTGTAAAATATAAAATGCTATTTAAATGTAAGGCCTTACTACTTTATAACCTGAATCTGCAAAGTGGGAGTTTTATCCTCACCTATATAATGCGTTGAGTCCTTTCCTATTTGGTTACCTAAGCCACTGTCTTTTCCAGGATAATTTTAGCCTCTCTGGCTAAACACTGGCTGGCTTGAGCCAATCCTATAAATGATGGAAGCAGGCTGGTCCAGATTAAGAAATACAGGACTTCCCTGGTGGCGCAGTGGTTAAGAATCCGCCTGCCAATGAAGGGGACGTGGGTTCTAGCCCTGGTCCGGGAGGATCCCACATGCCGCGGCACAACTAAGCCCATGCACCACAACTACTGAGCCTGTGCTCTAGAACCCGCAAGCCACATCTACTGAGCTTGCATGCCATAACTACTTAAGCTCGCGTGCCTAGAGTCCATGCTCTGAAACAAGAGAAGCCACTGTAATGAGAAGCCTGTGCACCGCAACAAAGAATAGCCCCTGCTCAACACAACGAGAGAAAGCCTGAGCGCAGCAGTGAAGACCCAATGCAGCCAAAAATAAATAATCTTAAAAAAAGAGAAATACTAAAGTGGCCCATAGCCAGTGATATTAAGATTACAGTGAAGACCTCTTGTAAAACCTTTCAAAAGCATCATAGCATGGGAAAATGACAAGAATGCTGCATTTGTTTGGTTTTATTCATTCAGCAAAGTTAATCTACTAAGAATCAAGCCCATGGTAAGCCCTAGGGTTATAGATGAATAACATATGTCCCTGATCCTTAAGTTACACATCCGTGATCCAGCCCCTTCTCTCCTTAGCCATCACTACCACCTGGGATGAGCCATCACCATCTCTCACCTGAATTACTGCAATAGCCTCCTACCGATCTCCCTTTAGCTCTTGCCTCCAAAGTCTATTCTCCATACAGCAGCCAGAGGAATCCTTTTAAAATACAGCTGACCCTTGAACAATGCAGGGGCGAGGGGCACTGACCCCCCGCACAGGTGAAAATCTGAGTCTATTTATGGTCAGCCCTCTGCAGCTGCAGATTCAACCAACCATGGATCGTGTAGTACAGTAATATTTACTATTGAAAAAATCTGCGTGTAAGTACATCTCCTGTTGTTCAAGGGTCAGCTGTATAATTCTAGTTCATGTTCCTTCCCTACTCTCCAGACTCCAAAGTGTCCCATCACTCTCATATAAAATCCAAAGTCCTACAAAGTGGTATGTGATGTGGCCCTTGGCTACCTCTCCTATCTCATTTCATACCATTCTCTTCATTGCTCTCTGCTTTCCAGCCACCCTGGCCTCCTTGCTATTCCTGAAACAGGTCAAGTAAGTCCCCATCTCAAAGCGTTGCACTTGCTATTCCTTCTGCCTGGAATGTTCTTTTCCTAGATATTTATGACTTGTTTCCTTTATTTCATTCAGGTTTCTTCTCAAAATTCACCTCTTTAGAGAGGCCGTCCCTGACCCCTCAACCTAACAATCTAAAATGGCATCCTGCCACTCTCCATCCCTTTTTCCTGATTTAATTTTATTCACAGCATTGATTACCACCTGTTTATATTAACACCTCTATTTGTTTCTGATCTGTATTCCCTACATGAAAATTAGCTCCATGAGAGCAGCGACTCTGGCTTATTCACCCCATATTCCCAGTGTCTGGTACATAGGAGATGCTCAGTAAATACAGTATGTATTCCAAGAGAGAAGAGGAAGCAACGGTGAAGGGAAGAGCAAGGAAATGAGTGACTGCAGTATGTGCGAGAGCTGCTCTACTAGAGACACGAACAAAGCATTTGTCGTTCTAGCAAGTTTTTTCACCTATAAGGTGAGATGATTAGACAAGATTATCACTGAGTTACATTTAAGCTTTTGAAATTCTGTAATTTGGGATTCTCAAGTTCACATGCATACACTTTCCCACATCATATTAATACACAAAACTGCAGTACGTTTCATTTTATGCAAATAATATATAAAAAGTTCCAGATTAGAGAAAAGAGATAGAAAATGAATTTTCTCATGTAACGACGGTAATTAAATCTGACAAGCCTAAAGACTTGTGGTTGCCTTTAATGCTTTATCTAACGCTTTCCTGTGATGATGCCTCCCGTGTTTCTCTCTCATGACCCTAGAATCAGAAAAACTGAACTCATTTGTACAGACAAATGAAAAGGCAAATGCCCAAACCATTCAAAATGGGTGGCGGACTACCCTGCTTTTAAAGTGATAGACATCTATCACTTCTCTTGGTAGCAGTTTGATTTCAATCAAGCACTTTAAATCTAATCTAAGTCTCTAAGTCTCTCCTCCCCTTTATAGAAAAGGTATCACAGGGAGCCTCCATTATCTAAACTACCTTCCTTCTTTCTTTCCTGCCACTCCTACTAATAGTTGACATAAAAAATGTGACCATTCGAAATCCATTCCTCAGTGGTTCTCAACCCTGAGAATGACAAAGAAACAGTCCTTGCCCTCAAGGAGTCTGACAACTAGTGTTTGTGGTGATGGCAGTGCGTGGGTGGGTGTGTATGGAGACGGGAAAAGAGATAAGGAAAACACACAAATATGATGAATAATAAAAGACTGTTGGGCTTCCCTGGTGGCGCAGTGGTTGGGAGTCCGCCTGCCGATGCAGGGGACACGGGTTCGTGCCCCGGTCCGGGAAGATCCTACATGCCGCAGAGCGGCTGGGCCCGTGAGCCATGGCCGCTGAGCCTGCGCTTCTGGAGCCTGTTGCTCCGCAACGGGAGAGGCCACAACGGTGAGAGGCCCGCGTACCGCAAGAAAATAAATAAATAAAATAAAATAAAAGACTGTTAATGCATGCTACAGGAGAGGTATACACATAGTTGTAAGGAGGTTCAAAGAAGAAAATATCAGCAGCAAGTATCTCTTCAGTGCCTTTAACAACTTGCTAGATCTCTGTGCTAGGTACAATTATTCAGGGAATAAGCATATTTTCTAAATCAAAAATTAGGACTCATTTTCTGGTATTAGGAGACTATCTATCTGAAACACAACTATTCCAGAAAGTCCAAAATGTAAGGTCATGATAGGTATAAAACACAGTCTTTGCCCTCAAAAAGTCTAACACATAATTAGGAAAAAGAGACATATACTCAGAAGTAAATGCCAAAAGGTAGCGTCGTATACCAAGTGCCAGGTGGATGAGGACAATCTCCGCCATATCCCGATTCCCCCTTTCCTTCTGTTTTTCAACCTCTATCATCAAAAGAATAATGATTCTCAGAAAGAGAAAGGGTGAAGAAGCAAATAAGAAATTGTTCTCGGAGAGTAATGGTCTTACTGTTAACTGTCGGTAGGTTTGTGAAAACTTTGATAAGAATACAGGTATTATGAATCCACTTGTAAATTGTGTTCAGAGCAGTTTCAAATAACATGAAGTGAGCAAATAATTTTGTCTGTTTATACAGACACTGAGTTCTGCCTGTTATCTAAATGTACATAATACCCTACCTCTCTTTACAACAGATTTGAGTTTGCTTACTAGAACAAAACAATCAGAAAACTGAAAATCAGAATTAAGAACAAATACCAAAATGAAACCATAAGATTTCACAATGAATTTCAAATACAGATCTCAGTTTTTTGGCAAACCCTATTTGGGAGAGAAATAAAGCAGTCTCAAGGAAAACATAACTTATCCTTGAACTAAATTACATGCTTAAAATATTATTTGGAACTTTATGCAGGTGACAGTAAATGAAGTAATGGACAATGTTCTTCATATTTTTACATCGAAAGCAGTGATAATTTTTTCAAGTTAAACTGAGCTAAAACTCAGTTCCCACTTTACATCATTTTCTGGCTAATCTTAGCCTTGTACCTATAATATAAGTCAATATTAATAACCTCATTCTAATATTTACGTTTATCCTAATCTTTGGCATTTTTATTTGACAGAAGAACCAAAACAGGCTTAAGTCTTAAGTTATGCATTAACATGAACGTGACCAGCAGCTGAAGACATTATTCATTATTCCTCACCATTTCTATATAGTCTCACAGTTTCTATTTTTTCCATTAAGTTATTTTTTCTGAAGTACTTAAATGTTTATGTTTCGGCAAAAAAGAGACCTACATAATTCACTGTATCTTCCCCCCTTTTCTTGAGTTGCAGGAAGCAATAACTTTCTCTTCTTTCTCCTTAAATGGTTTCTGATAATTTCATTTTTAATATTCTTCTCAATGAACTCCAACCACTTCTCTGGTTTCCTCATCTACCCCCTGCAACAAAACCCACTATGCAATGCATACTGAAAACCATTTACAGTGGCTGTCATGTGCAATGACTTTGCATGCATCCATGCCTTTCCTGGGCTGTTCCCTCGTAAGAAATTCCCTTCCCTTTCTTCTTTGCCTAACTCCTGCTTATCTTTCAAGACTCAACTCAGGTCAACTCTGAGAAGCAGTGCATGACCATGACCCCCTTCTTCTATTCTTATAACATTCCTAGTGATATCTCTAGTAAAGCACTGATACTAATCAATGATTCTTCTGGTGTCTTGATAAGATCCTTATAGGCATGAGCTGTTTGAATCTTAGCATCCAGCATGTGTCTGATAAACATTCATTGTCTTTTTAGGAGGTAGGCAGAGAAGAAATCAATGATCAATAAAATGACCAAGAATAGTAAGACAATGTTTTCTAGCTTATCAAAAAAGCTCAACTTTGGAGCAGCATGATTCTCCACATGTGATAATAGCATTTTCACTTATTGCTGAATAAGCATGCGTGAGCGTTAAGTGCACACGTATGGAGACATTAGAATGAAGACTTAAAAAATGAACTTGTGATCTGAGTTGTGACCTGGAGTGAAGGTCACACCACCTGGACCAGTTACAACACCTCTCAGTCTTGGTTGCTCCATCTACAAATGGTGATATAAAAACAACTGCCATACTTAATTTGAAGCTCAAATGAAAGAATACATTGGAAAGATATTTTACACAGTTATTACCCTGGTGTTATAAAAAACTTAAATATAACAAAAAGTAGATCTACTCAGCTTGAACACGTCGAAGAACTTAGCCAAGCAGTAGCAAAGAACTGAAATATAGAATTTAGCCTTACTGAGAAGCTGAACCAAGGGATTTGACAGAAAAACTATTATGCAAGTGCAGGTAACTTAGAATAACGATTTATAAGTCACAAATAAGGAGATCATTTTCGATCCTATGACTCTTGAAAGAAGTCTTCAAATCCAGAGAAGGAAGAGATGGAAATCTAAAAAGTACAATCGAGTTAGATTTGTCTTTAATACTGTAAAAATCCTGCCACCAAAGCACTCTCATTGATATATAGCAAAACATAGTAAATCACTTAATTTACTCAAAAGAACTTAAATGTTTTAACCAGTCTGCCATCAAAAGAGATCAAGAAGAGGGCCAATGGGACTTGGGCTGCAATGTGAGCCATCTTTAAAATGCAATTGTTCTAATCATTTTCTACAGATGCAGCCTCACAAGGGGCTGCTGTCACAGGGACCATTTACGACTTGTTATGGTGTCTCTATTGTTTACCAGCGACATTCGCTGAAAAAGGCGACAGCTGGGACAGAAAGCTGCTACTCAACGAACAATATAATCTCGTGAAAGTAATCAACAAATTTAAGGGTGTTAATTAACTTTACACTTTATCATGTTCAATTAGTTGTCCTTTCTAGAAAAGATTGCCGTGCACAATCAGTTTAGAGCGTGCCATGTTTGATTTGTAAGTGATCACTGTTTCTGTTTCAGAGTCCATGTCAGATGTTCTCTTGGGTTTTGGTGACACAGATGAATGGCTCTGCACATGTTAGGGGGTGATCTGGTTTAACATAAGCCAGCATAACATAACCCCTTGTTAACACTATTTCTGGCATTATCCAGGCTGGAAATGGAAAAGCAAAAACGTTCACTGCGCTAAACAAAGTTTAGTTCGTTTTTTCCTGAAATAAACATAGACACAAATACATGGAGAAATAATCAATTTTTCATCATTATTTTTCAAAATAAGACTTTTCTTTTGACGGCATGTTTGGGATCATTTCCTCCCAGCAAGATCTCGAAGCTCTGCTACATTATGCACAAAGCACCACTGTATCCTCAGCCTTTACAAAGGCAGATAGCCTTTTCCATGGCAGGTGAACAAATGCTAGGGATGTGTTGTTAAGTACTAGCTGGTGTTAAATTCTAGAATGTGACTTTTAAATCCAGACGCTCTATTTTATAAGTGTGGGAAATCTGCAAGGGAGTATATTAATCTATGAATGCAATGTGTTTTTCTCTTACCTTTAATGCACCTGTTCCTACTTGCTAATAGCATAAGGAAAAGTTCATGACGCAGTGACAATATAGTCAGTACTGCATTTTAATGAAAGTCACTGCAGTTCCTCTGAACTGATAAATAAAGCTTTGTATCAAAATATTTCATAAGTCATTGATGCAGTGAACAAAACCCAAATCTGAGGTTTGGCAAAAGGTGTCCATCTACAGGAAAACAGAAGCAACGGACATGCATCTATCTCTTTAAAAACAAAACAAAACACACAAAACACCCATCTACATAGGATTTTGAAACATCTTCATAAAGCTGCACCTTGCTCTTTCAGGCTAGCTGTTTCCCACATAATACAAATTAAATGCATACAAATAAACTACAGCTGGTCAGCTAGTTATAGCACACACAAGGACAAAGCTGAACTTCTTCAAAATAGAAAAGTTGTTAACTCTGAAAGCTAATAATGTCCTAAGTTAAATATTAAAGAAGGAAATTATAGGCTCTATCTGAAACAGCTGAAACCACAATACACAGCAGCAGAAAACATTAGTTTTCTGCAGAAGATCTGCAGGGAGAAGGGAAGTGGTCGATAGATCCTTAAATTGGAAGCAATAGCCATTCTTCTATCCCAAGTTGGCAGCTGCTACATTTGCAGACCTGGTTCATTATTTACCCATAATGACCATCAAGCTGCAGTCAAAGTCAGATCACAACAACTGTCAGCAGCTCTTTTAATTAGCCTTGTTTGAATTCAGATAAATATCACAATAGACCTGCTTATGCTTAAAGAGCAACAGAATGTTCCGCATGGAGCTGGGCTGGTTTGAGAAGGACCAACGCAGAAAAGAAGCCATCAGAGTGGGGTTTTTAAAGGGTGCGGTAAATTGGAGAATGAAGTGGTTTGCTTTTATTTTGAAAATCACTTTAAAAACCAATTCTCTGACATCCACCCCAGATCAAGATAGTACATAACATTGGATTTGCTATGAAACTCTAGCCTCCTAAAAGCTACATATCTGGAGCCCAAGGAGAAAGTTAATGATGTCTTGGGAGAATGTAATTTTTAAAACTCCATCTTGCAGATAATGTATCTTTCAGTTTTAAAAAAATCATTTTTAAAAGTCAAATAAGAAATCTGGTATTAAACAGCTTGCAGCCTTTACGTCCTTTTATTTTACTTTCTTTACGAGTTGCATAATTTGCAACATTTTTCTGTGATAGGAGTCAGACACTTCCCTGTACATTTTCTATACATTCCTTGCATTCAGCATTAACAATCACAAAGTATAGCAAAGGCTAATAATCCAAATTGAGTAATCCCATCACTGCCATATTCCACAAACCTCTGGGATTCCCCTCCATCTCCAGCTTGCTTGAGAAGAAACACAAGCATAATGATCATCCGCCCTCTATTTTTTTTTTTTTTTTTTTTTTTTTTTGCGGTACGCGGGCCTCTCACTGCTGTGGCCTCTCCCATTGCGGAGCACAGGCTCCGGAAGCGCAGGCCCAGCGGCCATGGCTCACGGGCCCAGCCGCTCCGCGGCACGTGGGATCCTCCCGGACCGGGGCACGAACCCGTGTCCCCTGCATCGGCAGGCGGACCCTCAACCACTGCACCACCAGGGAAGCCCCCCCGCCCTCTATTTTATAGAGAACTGATCGTTCACATGAGTTCTGCTATAACTTTGGGGGAAGGTAAAAGAAGTGATGGCTGACAAAGAAGGGAGGGTAGACAATGAGGAGGAATAAGCAAAAGGCCAGGTGATAACACGGCAGCAAATCAGAGTAAACTCAGGATAGCAAGAAACTAAAGATTATGAAGGCTGTGCTAACAAGCTACACTCAGCTAACTGGGAATTATCGCCTCCAGAACCCACTGGGGAGTCCCTTGAGAACCTGGACTCTGGAATTGTGGGGCAGGCATAGTTGAAGAGGTGGCACTTCCAAATGTAAGCTAGCCGTAGTCCACTCTGCCATTCTTTCCAGCCCCTTAGTTATTCAGTACCCTTTTGCCACCACTTCTATGTTGCATGATATCATATTAAGAAAGGGTAATGATCAGATCTGCATGAGGATCAAGGACACGTTACTGTTTATACAGAGTTTAGATCCCACTTACTATTTCCTTACTGAGTAGAGAAACAATCCTATAGGAAGTAATAAAAAATTATTATATTTGTGGTCAACTTCAAGCACTAAAACCTACAGAACAAAACTTTTACTGAATGCTGTGAGACCAAATATGTGGTAAAGGCCACTACTGAATGTTGACGATGTAAGTGGTATGAGAACTCTGCACTGGTTTCATGAGAATGAATCATGGCAGAAAGGAATGTTTCTTGCCCTACCTTTTTTTCCCCTGAAAGTAAAGAATAAGCCATTATACATCATCCTATCACAGATGACACGACAGCCTTCTCCCTCCTCACCTCTTAATACAAACTACCTCCTGACTACACTCACAGCCAGCAGCTTCATTTCGTTCAGGATGCTGAATACAAAGTCAACTTGTCAGTTCCAAGTCTGGCTCAGCGTACCTGAACCAGGATCTATTCTGTAAGAATACCAAAGAAAACCTCACGTCCGTTAGGATAGCAACTCTAAAACAAAACAGAAATATAACAAGCAATGGCGAGAATGTGAGAAATTAGAAACCCTATGCGTTGTTGGTGGGAATGTAAAACGGTGCAGAAGTACAATGGAGTATTATTCAGCCTTAAAAAGGAAAGAAAGGGGCTTCCCTGGTGGCGCAGTGGTTGAGTCTGCCTGCTAATGCAGGGGACACGGGTTCGAGCCCTGGTCTGGGAGGATCCCACATGCCGCGGAGCAACTAGGCCCGTGAGCCACAACTACTGAGCCTGCGCGTCTGGAGCCTGTGCTCCGCTACAAGAGAGGCCGCGATAGTGAGAGGCCCGCACACCGCGATGAAGAGTGGCCCCCACTCGCCGCAACTAGAGAAAGCCCTGGCACAGAAACAAAGACCCAACACAGCAAAAATAAATTAATTAAAAAAAAAAAAAGGAAAGAAATTCTAACACATCCTACAACATGGATGAAACTTGAGGACATTGTGCTAAGTGAAATAGGCCAGTCCCCAAAAGACAAATGCTGTATGAGGTACCCAGAGTAGTCAAATTCATACAGACAGAAAGTAGATGGGCTTTCCAGGGGAGAGGGGAAGAGGGAAATAGGGAGCTACTGTTTAATGGGTACAGAGTGACAGATTTGCAAGATGAAAAGAGTTCTGGAGATCGATGATGGTTTAGTATTTGCAACTACTGTACGTTTAAATTAAATAAGTAAATTAATTAGAATACCAAAGAAAATTTTTTAATTGGTGGCATTCTGATTCTCACATACTCCAAAAGATCAGAGTATTTCAATGAGATGCTATTAACTTCAATATAATGAATTTTACAAATCATTAATGCAGTTATGTAGAGAAAATTGAAGACTAGAGTCTTATAACCTCCATTTAAAAAATACACAACAGTTAACGGGAAATAAATAAGTGTACACAGTTGAGCCAAATGGCTCAAAACTAGGATCCTCTAATTTTCAATATTACGCTCATTCCACTAGGCCAAGTTGCCCCCCCCAAAGAAAAATGCACAAATTCTGATGAGAGGTCAGCTAGGAGTTAAGGTGAAAAAGGACACTGATCAAAACACAAGGTCTAGGATCAAGAACTGGTTAAACTAAAAGCATAGGTTAAAGAAAGAAGCAAATGATTTTAAGTCCATGCAGATTGGTACTTAAATTTAAACCACAAACATGGGAGCAGGGAAAAAAATCCCAATATGTTATACATGGCATATATACACATGCCATCATACATAAAAATAACACCTAGTGGCTTGACTTAGTTGGGGTGAAGGGCAGGCATGTGGAACATGAGAAAATATAAAACAAAGTGAAATGGCTTCAAGATTCAAGAGAAGGCAATCATCCCAAAGATAATACTACTTGGAAGCAGAGTGACGGTTGTCTGATTTGCCTAATTATGAAGCCAGATTTAGGCCAATGGGTTACTTATTTAATCTTCTTCTAACCCAAAGGCATGAGACATGATGGTGCCTTTGTGTGAACTGTGAAAAGGTACCCTTCAGGGCAGATGACCCAGAAAAAGGCAGCCCCTTTGGGTGGCCAAATCAGAAAAAGGCTTCACCTTAAACAGACAGAAGGAGGTGAGAACACCAAGTTTGGCACGTGGAGAGTACACTGAATTTCACCCCCAATTCAGGTCTCCTCAGCAGGGCACGACCTTCAGAGCGTAACATCTTGAGAAGGCACGCCAGACCTATGTTCCAGCTCCAGTTCTGACAGGACAGGGTTATTCTGGGTAAATCAATTGCTTTGAGCCTTAGAGCCCTCTCCTATAAAATGAATCTCATCTCCAACTGTACCAATCTGTGAAAATAACAAGTTAATCACAGGTAATCCACATATCCATTCAGCACTACTGAACTCCTACTACAATCCACAGCACTAGGCTAGGCAACTTCAAGGCAGGGTTATAGTCCCTTGGCCCCAAAAGCTTCCAATCCAAAAAAGTCCAATCTAACGAGCTCAGCCCTCCTCTCACACAGAGCCCAACCTGGTTCTTCCTTCTGCACGTCCTTTCTCAGTTAAGACATTACTACTATCCGCATACACTAGAAACCCCACGGCAACATTTCTCAAGGCCAGTTCCTCAGAACACTACTTCTACAGGATGTTTTTGGATGTTTACAGTGATGTGGTAGCTATGTTGTTTGTTTCTGGCCAGTAAGGTTTCCCATTCTCCTTCTGTTAACAAATCCTGCCTCTCTGGCCAAAGGGTTGCACTCATAGACAATAAGGGTGCTCCATCCTCAGGAAAACAGTACCTAGTCCATGGGGCCAAGGAAATACAACAAAACCAAGAGTTCTGCCCTGGGTTGCTAAGCTAAGGTTACTGAAGGCCCAGGTGAACAGTGTCTGCAGTAAAAGATAATGAGGTTGACAAGCAAAAGCACAGCAGAAACTAGCAGATAATAAAGACAAAAAAGAGTATTTTAGCCGCATGAGGTGCTCAATTCTAGTCACTAAAACCCTGGCTCTTGAAGCTCTTCTTTCAATTTGAGAGCTACCCCAGTAATTTCCTACCCTCCTGCCCGCAGTCTGTCAAACTGATTAAAGGCTCTGTGGTAAAATACATACTGGGTTAAACAAAGTTAAACAGATACCTAAGAATTTAAGGGCTTACTTTAATATGCAGATATGCACTTTGAATAGTTCCAAAAGGGGGACAAAGAATGCATCATTTCTCAAATTTATTTGAATACAAAAAAAGAGACCTCCTCAGAATTAGTTTTCTCAGGAAATGCTACTTCAGTCATCTGACTTCTTTTTAACTGTCTATATCCAGCTACTAATTTCTGTCGATTCTGATCTGAAATTTCTATTTTGGTTAATATTTTCTCAGTGTGTTTTCTCTCCCCTTAATGTTTAATCTTTTTGTATAGTTTTTTTTTTCTTACTTTCTTTCCTTTTTTTTTTTTTTGGCCACGCAGCTCGGCTTACAGGATCTTAGTTCCCAGACCAGGGACTGAACTTGGGCCCTTGGCAGTGAGGGCATGGGTTCCTAACCACTGGATGCCAGGGAATTACCTGTTTTCTTTTTTTAAAAGATGTTTGGTACATGACTCTTTTTGAATTATGGTTTTCTCAGGGTATATGCCCAGTAGTGGGACTGCTGGGTTATATGGTAATTCTATTTTTAGTTTTTTAAGGAACCTCCATACTGTTTTCCATAGTGGCTATATCAATTTACATTCCCACCGACAGTGCAAGAGGGTTTCCTTTTCTCCACACCCTATCCAGCATTTACTGTTTGTAGATTTTTTGATGATGGCCACTCTGACTGGTGTGAGGTGATACGTCATTGTAGTTTTGATTTGCATTTCTCTAATGATTAATGATGTTGAGCATTCTTTCATGTGTTTGTTGGCAATCTGTATATCTTCTTTGGAGAAATGTCTATTTAGGTCTTCTGCCCATTTTTGGATTGGGTTGTTTGTTCTTTTGATATTGAGCTGCATGAGCTGCTTGTAAATTTTGGAGATTAATCCTTTGTCAGTTGTTTCATTTGCAAAATGTTCATTGCAGCTCTATTTACAACAGCCAGGACGTGGAAGCAACCTAAGTGTCCATCAACAGATGAATGGATAAAGAAGATGTGGCATGTACATACAATGGAATATTACTCAGCCATAAAAGGAAACAAAATTGAGTTATTTGTAGTGAGGTGGATGGACCTAGAGTCTGTCATACAGAGTGAAGTCAGAAAGAGAAAAACAAATACCGTATGCTAACATATATATATGGAATCTAAAAAAAAAACAAAGAACAACTGGTCATGAAGAACCTAGGGGCAAGATGGGAATAAAGACACAGACCTACTAGAGAATGGACTTGAGGATACGGGGAGGGGGAAGGGTGAGCTGGGACAAAGTGAGAGAGAGGCATGGACATTTATACACTACCAAACGTAAAATAGATAGCTAGTGGGAAGCAGCTGCATAGCACAGGGAGATCAGCTCGGTGCTTTGTGACCACCTAGAGGGGTGGGATAGGGAGGGTGGGAGGGAGGGAGACGCAAGAGGGAAGAGATATGGGGACATATGTATATGTATAACTGATTCACTTTGTTATAAAGCAGAAACTAACACACCATTGTAAAGCAATTATACTCCAATAAAGATGTTAAAAGAAAAAAAAAGATGTTTGGGTATGTCTCTTATGGGGGTAGACAGCTGAATTTTTAAATTACAATCTCATGAGAAATGAATTTAATTTGCTTATATTTATTGTAATTAGATTTATTCCTAACACATTTTTTGTATTCACTTCCATTTTTCCTTAATTTTTTTTTTTCCTCTTCTCTCCCCTTCTGTTGGATTGAAAAAAGTTTTCTAAGATCCTTTTCTTCCCCCCTGTGGGCTCTGGAAGCTATGAATCACTTTTCTATTCTTCTGATGATAGTCCTCAAAAATTTTACAGATACAAAATTAACTATAAAATTTTCTAATAATATCTGAAGGTTTTCAGTGTTTCTATTCTCTTCTCAATTGTGAACCTTAGCATGCTTTAAGCCAGAGGACACCTCTCTACTCCCCCACCACACTCACACCTCAAATCTTAGTGTTGTCCAGTTTTAGTTTTATCTTTAACACACAAAAACAGGTTTTTTAAAGTCAGTTCTTAAAGTTTGTGATTTGATTTTTAAAATCATTTCGTGTTCATGGTTGTTTCTTTTTTTTAAATTAATTTTTATTGGACTATAGTTGCTTTACAATGTTGTGTTAGTTTCTGCTGCACAGCAAAGTGAATCAGCTATACCTATACATAAATCTTTATATCCCCTCTTTTTTGGATTTCCTTCCCATTTAGGTCACCACAGAGCACTGAGTAGGGTTCCCTGTACTATACCGTAGGTTCTTGTTAGTTATCTATTTTATAGATAGTGGTGTATACATGTCAATCCCAATCTCCCAATTCATCCCACCCCCGACCCTTCCATCTCTGGTATCCATACGTCCATTCTCTATGTCTGTGTCTCTGTTTCTCCTTTGTAAATAAGTTCATCTGTATCATTTTTCTAGATTCCACATATAAGCGACATTATACGATATTTGTTTTTCTCTTTCTGACGTACTTCATTCTGTGTGACAGTCTCTAGGTCCAATACATGTCTCTGCAAATTGCAGTTTCGTCCCTTTTTATGGCTGAAGGTTGTTTCTTATATTTTATGCCTTTCTCCTTAGATTCATTTTTAATTCTTACTGAAGAATATTTAAAAATAATTTCTTAGGTAAGGTTATTATTATGATTATTTTCTTTCTTTACATGTGTAGAATTCCAGTTTGCAGGCTCACAAGAATGAGAGCTTTTTGTTTAATCCCTACTCCCCACCCTCCCACCTCTCCCTCTGGCCATCTGTGCTCACTTCTCCCTGTATATTTTATAGTTGACTCTTTTGGCCTCCCAGGCCCCCAGTTTAAGACCAGTTCTTACACCGGTGGGGGTTGGAGCTCCTGCTCTGTGGCATATTAGGGACATTTCAGAACCAGGCATGGAGTCAGCAGGCAGCTTGGTTCAGTGCCTGGTCTTACCATTGTAATTGTGTCTTCCCATGTCCTAGGTTCAGAACTTGCTTCTGGACTCAGAGCTTAGCTGGCTGATGGCTGTAGTGCCACTCAATGCACTCTATTTCCACTCTATTTTTGGTCCATGGAGACACGTATCTTATCTTAAAGCACAACTATGTCTTACTGACTTTCTCATATATTTGATTACAATATTCTATTATTTTCATGCACTTGGAACTGGTACATCAAAACATGAAGTTAGGGCTTCCCTGGTGGCGCAGTGGTTGAGAGTCCGCCTGCCGATGCAGGGGACACGGGTTCATGCCCCGGTCCGGGAGGATCCCACATGCCACGGAGCGGCTGGGCCCGTGAGCCACAGCCGCTGAGCCTGTGCGTCCGGAGCCTGTGCTCCGCAACGGGAGAGGCCACAACAGTGAGAGGCCCGTGTACCGCAAAAAAAAAAACCCACAAAAAAAAAAACCATGAAGTTATTCTACCATCTTAACAAAATACATTTTATTTTTCTCTAATTGCTCTTTTCTTTCCATTATCATCTACTACGCTATGACTCTGTTCATCTCTCACCTAGAATATCACAAAACTTAGGTGGTCTTCCTCAGTCTGCAAACACTCCCTTGAATCCAATTCTCACCAATTCCATGAGAGCCATTCATCTTATTTGTCTCCTTGAAATCTTTCAGTCTCTCTAATTTACCTCAAAATTGGAGTTTTCTTAGCATGGCATGCTAGGTCCTTCAAGGTCTGGTCTCGCTCACCTTTCTAGATTAATTTCTCAGCCTCTGACACCCAACGCCTGACACTCTAGCCAAATCAGATGACTCTTTCTTTTCCCCACTAGAAAAGATGAACATCTTTCTTGCCTGCCACACTCATGCTATCTCCTCTTCCTGGTATGCTGTATCCACATGCACTCCCTACTCCAGCACCCATCTCAGGTTCTGCTTAGCCAGCAAAACTCTACTTACTCCTCAAAGTTCAGCTCAAGGGCTATATCCAACCACCATCCCCTAAAGTACTCAGTAAGCCTGTCTATGCATCCTCCTCAAGTGCTTTATTCATCCCTCTGTTCTCAATCACATCACTGTTATACTTGTTTACCTGTTTGCTTGCCCTAGACCATGAGCTCTTTACATAATGGCCGTTTAACAAACTGACAATTTTTCAGCAGAGGTAGAAGAGGTCTTATAATGTAGAAAATAATGACTAAGAGAAATAATGAATAGCATTTTATTAAAAAATTTTTTTCTTGATTTGTCAATGAAAACAGAAGGTGAGGAAAGCCATGGAAATCTGTATGATACAATGTATAAAATACTATTGAGTTCTGGTCACTGTAATATCAGAAAGAAAGTCATTACATTACCTAAAAAGAATAAAAAAAGAGGGTTTGCTCTAGCACTGTTCGTGGGAATGTAAATTGATACAGCCACTATGGAAAACAGTACGGAGGTTCCTTAAAAAACTAAAAATAGAACTACCATATGACCCAGCAATCCCACTACTGGGCATATACCCTGAGAAAATGATAATTCAAAAAAATCATGTACCACAATGTTCACTACGGCTCTATTTACAGTAGCCAGGACATGGAAGCAACCTAAGTGTCCATCGACAGATGAATGGATAAAGATGTGGCACATATATACAATGGAATATTACTCAGCCATAAAAAGAAACAAAACTGAGTTATTTGTAGTGAGGTGGATGGACCTAGAGTCTGTCATACAGAGTGAAGTAAGTCAGAAAGACAAAAACAAATACCGTATGCTAACAAATATATATGGAATCTAAAAAAAAAAATGTTTATGAAGAACCTAGGGGCAGGACAGGAATAAAGAGAAGATGTAGAGAATGTACTTGGGGACACAGGGAGGGGGAAGGGTAAACTGGGATAAAGTGAGAGAGTGGCATGGACTTATATATACTACCAAGTGTAAAACAGATAGCTAGTGAGAAGCAGCCACGTAGCACAGGGAGATCAGCTCTGTGCTTTGTGTCCACCTAGAGGCGTGAGATAGGGAGGGTGGGAAGGAGGCGCAAAAGGGAGGAGATATGGGGATATATGTATATGTATAGCTGATTCACTTTGTTATAAAGCAGAAACTAACACACCATTGTAAAGCAATTATACTCCAATAAAGATGTTTAAAAAAAAAAAGAGGGTTTGGTGTTAAAAAACCAACAAACAAACAGAATTTAACCGAATAAATTTTAAAGAACTTATTGGATTTATCCAATGCTTCATCAATCAGACAGCAACCAATCTAAAAGACAGAAAGGAGTTCTAAGGAGCTATACAAAATGAAAGATTTTACAGGAGGAAGGGAGTGGGAACAAGGAACTTATACTAGACAAAACAGTACACTGGTTTTTGGAAGGTCATTTTCCTTTAGGTGCTATCAGGGGTGTACTGGGCAGATTACCTAACTAGTGCTGATCAGGCAATTCCTGATGGACTGGTTTAAGTTTACATTTCTGGGAGAGCTGAAACTGTAATGAAGGTAAGTCTCAGTTTGGAGATGTGGGGCTTCGCATAAGTGACTCCATTTTGGGCCTGTTGTCTTGTTTTTAACAATTGTTAATCGTAGGATTAAAAAAATAAAGAAAAAAAAATTTTACCCACTGAATTTAAAAATACCTACACACACACACACAAACACACATATATAAATATATACAACAAGAATTAAGTACACTGTTCAGGAAAATATTTTTTACCGAAGAAAAATGATAAAGAAGCCATATGTCATAAAATAATCAATTGCATGAGTCCTCATCGAGCTTCCAAAAGCAAACAAACAAAACACTGGAGCATCAACTGAAAGGCAATTCAATAAATATTACACACCAGGAAGTATCCACTATGCCCACATCTAGAGACTAGATTTAAGCAGTATTCCCCAAAATATAAATACATCCTTGCAAAGCTCATGTTTATCTTCTCAAGTCAAATACATGTGTGTATGTGTTTGTATGTCTTGAAAGCCTGACTAGAGGGTGAAACCAAGAGTCACATGATCAAAGGTGTAAACTGCATTTCTTTCCTTGCCCTCTTCAGGGACTATACTAAATTAACACCAAAAATGTATTCTGAAAATAAAACTTATATTAAAGATAACCATAAATTAGAGAATATATAGTTTCAATTTAATGGAGAAAACAGTCCACTCTCCTTCCATAAGCTGCAGTATTGGAAGAAATGTCCATCAGTAAGTTAGTTCACTAATCCTAAGACTCAGTTTTCTCTTTTGTTTCTTTTTTTTTTTTAATTGGAGTATAGTTGATTTACACTGTTTTTACTTTCTGCTGTACAGCAAAGTGAATCAGTTATATATATATATACATACATACACTCTTTTACATTCTTTTCGCATACAGGTTATTACAGAGTATTAAGTAGGGTTCCCTGTGCTATACAGTAGGTTCTTATTAGTTATCTATTTTATATATAGTAGTGGGTATATGTCAATCCCAATCTCCCACTAACACTTGTCATTTTGTTTTGTTTTTTCCATAGTAGCCATTACAATGTGTGTGAAGTGGTATCTCATTGTGACTTTAATTTGCATTTCCCTAATGATTAGTGATGTTGAGCATCTTTTCATGTGCTTATTGGCCATTTGTATACCTTCTTTGGAGAAGTCCACTCAAGTCCTTTGGCCAATTTTAAATTGGGTTTCCTATTATTGTTGTTGACTTAACTTTATTTTTCAAAATGTGTTTTGAAAATTAAAAAGGAGTTTAGGAGCTCTTTCCTATACTCAGCTTGCTTCCTTATAATATACTTTCAAAATCTATTCAAAATTTGCATTTGCATTCTCCCAGAAGTCTTACTTTAGCTGCATCGCAGTTGAATATATATTTTTTCCATTATTGTTGAGTACTATTCTTTTTCTCTCATATGACTTCTTTGAGTAAAGAATATGAACTCTTTAGAAATGTGATTTTAAATTTCAAATGTATAGAAGGTTTTAATTGTAATTAAATTGCACTGCTGTTAGACAATGCAGTCTATAAGATATAGATTCTTTGGAGTTAGAGACTTGCTTTATAGCCAACTTTGTGGTCACTTTTTAGTACTTTTTCCATGTGTCTTGAGAAATACATTTCTTCTTCAATTTCTGGGTATGAGGTTCTATACACGTCCTCCAGATCAAGCTTGTTAATTGTGTTACTCAAATCTATTGCATCTTTTTTTTTTTAATTGATCAATTGCTTAAGAGAGGTATACTGAAATCCACTATTATGGTGGACCTTTACCAATTTCTCCCTGTGGTTCTATTCTTTTTTGCTTCACAAATTTTGGACGTTACTTTATTACGTGCAGTACATAATGTTTTTAAAGTAGGTCTGCTGGAGATAAATTCTTTTAGTTTTCCTTTAGCTGAGAATGTCTCTATTCCACCTTCATTCATGAAGGATATTTTGCCATACACAGAATTCTGGTTTCAGCACTCTAAAAATGTTGTTCTACTGCCTTCTGGGCTTCATGGTTTCTCTGACGTCATTCAAATCATTGTTCCTCTGTAATGCATCACTTTTCTCTGGCTGCTTTCAAGGTAATTTTCTTTTTCTCTGATTTTCGGCAGTTTGTTTATGATATATCTGGGCATGAATCTCTGAGTTTATTCTGTTTCAGGCTCACTGAGCTGACTGGATTTATAAGTTTGTCTTTTGTCAAACTGGGGGCCCTTTCAGTCATTTTCTCAGTCATTTTTTTCTTCAAATATTTTTTTCTGCACCACACTCTCTCATCTCCTTTGGGAACACCAGTGGCACAAACATTAGACCTTTTGATGTGATTTCACAGGATCCTGAGGCTCTGTTCATTGTTTTAAAGTCTTTTTTCTCTCTGTTGTTCAGAACAAATAATTTGTATTTGTGTCATTTCTATCTTTGAATTCACTGACTCTTACCTTTGTCATATCCACTCTGCTTTTGAACACTTAGTGATTTTTTTCAAATTTCTAGGTACTGTTTTTTTCAGTTATAAAATTTCAATTTGGTTCTTTTTTAGAGCTTCTATTTCTTTACTTCTTGGAACATGGTTATGATAGCTATTTTAAAGTCACTGCTTGATATGAAACATCTGGGTAATCTGAGTTGGCATCTTGATTGTCTTTTCACTTGAGAATTTATCAGATTTTCCTGGTTCTTTCCATGTCAAGTAATTTTTCATCATATCACAGACATTTGGAATATTATATGCTATGGGACTTTGGGTCTTGCTCAAATTCTATGGAGAATACTGTGTTTTGGTTTTTGTCTGTCTGTTTGCTTTAACAGACAATTGGCCAGGTTAGGGTCAAGCTGCACACTGCAAACCTTTTGTGGGTTGTGGTTTCAATGTCAGTTCAGCTTTCAAAGTCTCAGTGGTGCTATTTGAATTATACTACATATGCATTAGCAGGGGCCAGTCTGATACTTAGGAGATGGTCTACCCCATAGTTAAGTTCTTAAAGCTTTTGGTATGCTGCTTAGGGTGAGATCCATGCTGTATGGCTCTGGGATGGACCCAACAGAACAGAAAGGTAGAGATTCTTGGCAGAGAAATATAGACTATTAAAAAGGACTAGGGCTTCCCTGGTGGCGCAGTGGTTGAGAGTCCGCCTGCCGATGCAGGGGACACGGGTTCGTGCCCCGGTCCAGGAAGATCCCACATGCCACGGAGAGGCTGGGCCCATGAGCCATGGCCGCTGAGCCTGCGTGTCCGGAGCCTGTGCTCCGCAACGGGAGAGGCCACAACAGTGAGAGGCCTGTGTACTGCAAAAAAAGAAAAAAGAAAAAAAAAGAGAACTCCTGTATGATATACAGGAGTAAATGATTTATGTCTGTTTTTATGCCAATACCATAATGTTTCGATTACTATGGCTTTCTAACAGTTTGAAATCAGGGAGTGTGATGCCTCCAGCTTTGTTCTTCTCAAGATTGCTGTTGCTATTTGGGGTCTTCTGTGGTTCCATACAAGTTTTAAGATTATTTGTTCTACTTCTGTGGGAAATGCCGTTGGAATTTTGACTGGAATTGAACTTAATCTATAGATTGCTTTGGGTAATATGGATATTTTAACAATATTAATTCTTGCAATCCATGAACATGGAATATTGTTCCATTTATTTGTTATCTTCTTCAATTTCTTTCATTAATGTGTTATAGTTTTCAGTGTACAGGTCTTTCACCTCCTTGATTAAATTTATTCATAGGTATTTTATTCTTTTCAAAACCATTTTAAATGGGATTGTTTTCTTAATGTGCTTTAGGTGTAAAATGAACACCAGATTTTAAAGACTTAGTGTGGAAAAAAAGGATGTAAAATACTTCCATAATTTTTATATTGATTACATGCTAAAATGATAATATTTTAGGTACACTGGGTTAAATGAAATATTATTAAATTATGTTCCCATGTCTTTAATGTGAGTACTAGAAAAATTTTAATTACCTATATGGCTTGCATTATATTTCTATTGGACAGTGCTGTTCTCAGAGTTTAAACCTAAAAGTTAAAATATTTGATACTGTAGCACACTATAAATAGAGAATCAAGAGGAAGAACTTGTTTTATAGAAAAGATGAGCTTGACTGAGAAAATGAGTTTAATTTAAGGAGTCCAATAGATTAAAATGCAGGTCTAGAAAGTAAAAAACCTGTGATGGAAATACAGAATTAGGAAAACACTTCAGAGATGAGCTACTTAAATTTTGGAAGAGTAAATAAATGCTCATAGGAAAAGTTAGAGCCCACAGCTTAGAAAGAGGAAGAAGCAGCAGTAGGTAGATTTTCTCAAAGGACAGGAAGGGCTGGCATCCTGGCTGGCATTCCAAGCTGGATCTCTGAAATCACTTCCCACAGAAACATGATACTAATCGTAACTTAGGAATATTGTGTTGACTACATTTGAGGTAGAAAATAGGGACCTAAATATATTAGAAAATGTTTCCAAGGAAAAGTATATTCCAAATTCAAACAGGTAACATTTTACCTTTTTATAAACACTCTGCAAGTTAGTGTCTATCATAATAAAGTACATACTTTATTCCTCTAATAATATGGAATTTACGTATGTATTCAGTCACTGGAAATAATAATTGAAGAGAGCTGGAGAATACAGTTCAAGTTCAAAATGCACATATACTCCAACTTTTTAAAATTTTGATAAAAACACAAGAAATTTGTAGCTGTTATAAGCAAAAGGTTATTATTATTTTTTTTGCATTACGCGGGCCTCTCACTGCTGTGGCCTCTCCCGTTGCGGAGCACAGGCTCCGGACACGCAGGCTCAGCAGCCATGGCTCACGGGCCCAGCCGCTCCGCGGCATGTGGGATCCTCCCGGACCTGGGCACAAACCCGCGTCCCCTGCACTGGCAGGCGGACTCTCAACCACTGCGCCACCAGGGAAGCCCGCAAAAGGTTATTTTTAACTAAACTCTCAATCTCTGTATAAATAGAGCTATGCAAATATGAGAAACATCATTTCAAAGAATTAAATACATTTTCCTCTCCCCTAGGTGACTTAATAAAGAACTATTTGTACTTAATAAGAACTGTTTGTATTTTAGTACTTTTATTTGCCAATTTACTTGCCAAGAATCCTTGGACTCAATGGATCTGCAATGTAGCTGAGGAGAAAACACAGGTACACAAGCCATTACAATGCAAGGTGGGATAGTAAGTGCCCTGTATGTTACGGTGGTTCACAGGAAGGGTGACCTCTACCTAAGGAGAGTATCACAGGAGGTGGCATCTATGTTGGGCTTAGAATTTGACAGACAGGAAATGAGGAAGAGATTAAAATCCCAGTAAAAGAAAAGTATGAACAAGAACCGGAGACTTGAGTAAATGAAGTATACATTTAAGAAATAGTCAAGGGTCCAGTTTGGCTAGAAGTTAAGGCATGTGAAGAGAAGTAGTAAGAAACAAGAGTAGAAGAGTTAGTTGGCTCCAGACTGTGGAGGACCTTGAATGGCAGGCTGAGAAGACTGGGCTGGCCTGGGTGAACAATGTATCAGGTGCAGACAGAAGCAACCCTGACAACACTGAGTGGATACAGGTGGCACCTCCTACCTGTGAATGCGGAAACTCGGGTACCGAGGACCGACTGTTCTATGCCTTTTATATAAGAGACTTGGGCACAGGTGGATTTTAGTAACCTCAGGGGGTCCTGGGACCAATCCCCTGCGGATACTGAGGGCTGACTGTATAAGCACTCGGCAGTTGCCTAGGAGCAGGGATAGTAAAGGCAACAAGAAGCAGAGGAAGTCTGAGCAGCAAAGCGCTGAGGTACCTGCTTTCTAAGCAGAATGCACAGAATTGTTTTCGAGAAAATGAAACACGTGTGCACGTGTTCCCTTTTCTTCCCTGTGATTAGGAGGCCTCCTCTTGGGCAACCAGCTTCGTCTTTAAGGAAGAAAACAAATTTTTATCACATGAGCAGGGAAACCTGCCTTTTCCTTAATGGATTCCGAGCTGGACAGGCTGAGGAGAGACATCTGCTTGGAGCGGCGGTGGCGGTAGCAGCAGCAACACAGCACACTTGCTCACACGCATACAGTCTTCCCTTTGCTGGCTGGCTCAGTCCAAGTCGCCCACCCTGGGATGCCTTTAATATATGCAGTAAGAGTCACGTTCTACTACTCACTGAATCAAGGCTGGAAAGCTTGAGGAGAAACAGTCACTGAGTAAATAAACCAGCTGAGTCACATTAAAGTAGAAAAGGAGCCCAAAGGAGGGAAGAAAGAAACCAGGTGAGACAAAACAGAGAGCAGAGATGGGATCAAGAGAAACCAAGAAAGAAGCATGAAGATTTGAGACAGGGGAAAGAGGGTGGAATGGATCAGAACCATTACATCTATGATCACATAAATGGATCTTTCATTTACAGTGGAACTTTAGTTCAAAAGAACCTTTGGTCCATGAAAGGGGTGAAGGTGATAACAAAGTTAATTACATCTCATAATTAGTAATTAAGACTAGATAACAAAGGCTTTGGCAATACTCCTCTAATGATGGAGGACCAGCATCTCAGAAATAGTATATTAGCATAAGCACATATGCAAAATACATAGAATCACTGCCACAGTTAACTTGTCATTGAATGATTAAATATGAATTCATAATTAGAAAAACCCACACTGTAATTTATTGGCTTTCCTGACTGTTCTGGTTCATTAAACGTTGATTACTAAACAGTGACCTCTAGTGGCCTGTAATTTTCTAACGCTATGTTTCTCTTTGAGTCAGCATAGATTCCAAGAACGTGTTTATTCTAAATAAGGCTGTTACTTTAAAGATGTTAATATTCCTTTTCCCTATAAAGGGAAATATTTCTTTTACCGTCCCTCCTTAAAAAACATTCTGTGTGACAAATACAAAGTGCTAAGTAAGTTTTTCTGCTTCTGCCCAAGTGTCACATATTCATTAACAAATCGTTACTGAGCACCCATCTATATATGACCCTGAGCTGGGTGTGTGGGGTACTTTATTACTACTTGGCAACTGACTTCATTCATTCTATACTGTCCAATCAGAAACTAAATTAACATTAATACAATAGTAATGCTACTACCCTTCATTGCCTATACACACACGGGACATGCTGAAAACACATTTTAATTTAAAACTCAAAGAGACTAGTAACTTCAGATTCACTGCATACTGAACTACTGAAGTTTATCTTAAAAGGTAGTTGCTTAGCAGCTGTTCTTTAAAAATCCAGCCCATTTCTTAAAATTTTCTTTAAAAATAGGTTTTTCTAACAATGACACTTCTCAAGAAATCTACTTCCACAGTACATAAGTGAACTTTCCAAGTATCATCTCTCCCTTAAAATGAATACATCTTTTAAAAATATCCATATGCCTAAAATTCAAAATTAAACCCAACTTACAAGACTGTAAACATACTTGCTTTTATTAGTTGCTACGCAGGTATACTCATTCTTGACAGGTTCACAATATGAAGAGAAGACTTTGGGTATGTTATTAAAAGAATTCTACATCCCTTTGTCCCTTCAGATCAGTCAAAGTATTGATCCCGGTTCTCTAAAGTAGTGGCAATGCTGCAGCTTCTTTAGAGAACATGATTAAGCCTCCAATAAATTTAAGATGTATCAATAAACAAAAGAAAGACATACTTCCTCATCTACTATTTCTACGGAACACACTGGTGTGGGATACCAGTTGTTTTCCATGATGATTTAATATAGTAGCTGGATAATGAGTTGTACCTTCTGCAACAACCGAATCACCATTTAATGCTATTATCAACAGTTCATGACCCACCAGCAAGAAATGTCAACCTGATTAATCTAAACACTGCTGACCTCAATAAAAAAAAAGGAAAAAAACTTACTCCCCACTGTTATTAACATCTACTGTTCCTCAGTATGAAAATACAGAAAACAAATCTTCAGACGAAAAAAGTATTTTTAGAGAATGTGGTATGCAAATTTTGCTAAGTGAAACTTAATAAGAGTTCTGAAAAGGTAGAGCTGAAGACAATACTTAAATATAAACATTTGTTACAACTAAGGGAACTATTTTTTTGGAGATACCTGTTTTTATAAGTTCAATATGTTATTTAAAATATTTGCTTTATTTTCTTAAACAGAGAACATCCTAAACCAGGGTTAGAGTAAGAAGTCATTTTGGTTTTAAAGTTCACTGTTAAACTCTTACTTCTTATACACAAGTTTCAAAATTAACCAGAGACAAGCCCAGAATAATCTAAAAATACAGATTTTGGAATGCCATTTGCTCCCATGAGCATAAGGTATAAGAGTGCTGGTATGAAATACTCATTTTCTTGGTATTATTGTAGTATATCCGCTTGCATTTCAGCCTGTTTCTGTTTTACACAATGGGCATTTCTGATGGGATGTAAACCTGAAAGGGTTGCATTTCAGAAGAATTTATTTAATGCTGCTGTTCTAAGATTTCTATGAAGTAACAGAAAAGCACACACCCTACCATCAGGTTTCAGAAAGGCTCATTAGATCACAAATTGGACAGCTGATTTTTGCTTAATAAAAAAAACTTTCTTCTTCACAATATGCCAGGTTTTCAGTATCTACAAAAAAACAAATTCAACTGTTGCTTCCTTGTACCTGACTGAGACGCTAAGGAAAGCACCTGAGAATAGGCAGAACAAGTCAAGATTCTCTACAATTGAATGTCAACTTTTTTTTTTCAAATCAAGCCCTGTATGGTTAACTAAAAAGGTTTAACCTGAGACCAATGATAAGGAAATAATCAGACAAATCCAGAATGAGAAAAATTTCCATAAGATGACTTATCTGGACTCCAAAAATGTCATCATGAAAGTTTTTTTTTAAAGGAAGAATATGGGAACTGTTCTAGATTAAAGAAGGCTGACAAAACATGACAATCAAATGTAATACATGAACCTTTATTAGAAAGTGGATCACAGAAAAGGAAAAGCCCAGTTATTTGGGGGAGTAATTGAGAAAATCTGAATATGGGCTATATATTAGATGACACTGAATCATTGTTAAATTTCTCAGATGTGATAGCAGTCTTGGATTTATACAGAATGTCCTCGTTCTCAGGAGATTTATGCTAATGGTTTTTAGATGGGAGTGAATGCTTCAGCCAAAAAGAACAAAGTATGGGGGGCTTCCCTGGTGGCACAGTGGTTGAGAGTCCGCCTGCTGATGCAGGGGACACAGGTTCGTGCCCCGGTCCGGGAAGATCCCACATGCCACGGAGTGGCTGGGCCTGTGAGCCATGGCCGCTAAGCCTGCGCGTCCGGAGCCTGTGCTCCGCAACGGGAGAGGCCACAACAGTGAGAGGCCCGCGTACCACAAAAAACAAAATAAAACAAAACAAAAGAACAAAGTATGGAGGGAAGAGTCTACAAATTGAAATGAAAAACAGAACAAACACAACGTCGTAAATCAACTATACTCTAATAAAATTAAAAAACTGAACAAATAAATAGCACTGATCCACATATAAATGGCATGTCTGTATACTTATTATTTAGAAATGTTTCACAAATTCTACTTTTACTGTGTCTTTTAAAAAGTCAGGAGGTGAAGGAGGAAAAATTCTGATGGAAAGACCAATGGAGGTAAATACTTGCATCTTGATTTACAAAAGATACCTTCCTAAAACATCTGAGTCAAATTTCTATAAATGGAGTAATTCTTCATTAATTTACATTATTATACTGCTGAGTTACTCTGTATCTCCATTTTTACAATCAGGTTTACATATGTGCTTTCTGTCCCTAGTAGCTCTGAGTCTACCCTGGCAATAGCTTCCCAAGTAAATGACTAACCACACTAATGGCATTTGTTCTAGGCTATCTACCACGGCATACATATAGAAATTACCTGAGTGCCATTTTATGTTTGTTTTACAAATAAACATTCAACTGCCAAAAAACAAGCTAGTATCTTTATCCTAATATTATCTGACTGACATCAGTAAGTAAACAGGGCTCAGGGACTATTTCTGTAACATAGTGCCATGCTGTTGAGTTACAGGCCATGAACATCCATAATGCTTACTTCTGTACTAAACCACACACATGTATATTGCACATGTACATTTTCAAAATACACAGAAGTCCGAATAGCCACATTTCTATAAATTAGTATTTAGGGAAAAGAGATATAGAACAAATTGAAATATGTGTGGCTGTTTTTCCTATGAGTTTCATGAAACAGAGGTGTCAGGAAAATAAACACTCTTCTTCTGATGTTAATCAAAGAAATTCAATCAATTAGATTACGGCCACAATAGAATCTGCCTCCTCAACAGGAGAGAAAAAGGATGGAGCAGGCATTTGAACCCAGGCCTTCTGAGCAGCAGATTTCTACAGATCCACTCATTTGTGGAACTGCCACCAATGAAATCCATTTGAAAAGGCTTGAGCACTTAGATATCGGAAAAACCTCAGCTCTCAGTAACCGAAAAATATCCAAATAACTAGAATTATCTGCAAAAAAATTCTAGGAAAAAATTTCAGATAAGCATATTCGTAGGATCTCAGTAGAAAACTCTTTAGAACAATTATTTTTTGGTGAACAGATCTGAACTTCTAATTATAAAACATAGGGAAAGATCATTTATTAGGTATGTATGTTTTGTCCTTTTCAGAGCTTATAATTTATATCTTTCTTCTTTCTAGAAAGATTCATTCATTCACTCATTTATCCATTCAACACAAGTCTGAGTGCGTAACTATTATGGATTATGTACTGTTACAAGCACTGAACAGAACAGAACAAATCTCTGCTCTCAAGGAGCTTATATTCTAATAGAGTAGTTCTTAACTGCAACTGCAAAGAACAACTGCTAGAGATTCTGATTTAACTGGGGAGAAAGCAAGAGGGGTAGAAATCAGAGCAGAAGTACAGAGGTAAACTTTAGATAGAGCCCTCAAGGTTCATCCACTGCGACAGGAGGGAAGGCAGAATATATGCATAATATGCATGTAGGTTAGTAGATGTGGTGCTGGGATCACGTGGAAGTTCTTTCAGGATTGTCTATTTTCTCAGTGAAAGTTAAGAAGGAAGTTCACTAGCTGACGTTGGGGAAGGGTCCCAGAAGTCTGAAGAGAGACGAGAAGGTATGAAAGAATTGTTTAGGTAATGGAAAGGGTGGATGAACTAAGGAAATGAAGACCTGCAAAGCAGCCTTAAGGGCCCACTTGAGATTAGCGATAATTACTCAATAATTTAAAAGGGAAACCAGGCCAACATGGGTATCCATTTATTCCAACCATGTTCAGCTCCTCAAGGGCAAGTGAATGGCAGAACAGTTGGATTTGGCCAGGGATGGGGTAAATTCAACAGAGGGAAAGAGGAGCAAGGGCGCTGATCGTGTAAAATCATGTATCATGGCACATAAACTGAGTAGGAAAAGAAGTGAGACTTGAGGAAGACAGGGATAAAGAATAGGCTGTTTGGGGCTTCCCTGGTGGCGCAGTGGTTGAGAGTCCACCTGCCGATGCAGGGGACACGGGTTCGTGCCCTGGTCCGGGAAGATCCCACATGCCGCAAAGCGCCTGGGCCCGTGAGCCATGGCCGCTGAGCATGCACGTCCGGAGCCTGTGCTCCGGAACGGGAGAGGCCACAACAGTGAGAGGCCCGCGTACCGCAAAAAAAAAAAAAAAAAAAAAAAAAGAATAGGCTGTTTTACTATTCTGCTTCAGTTCTTGGTTCCACCAGGCACAGCCAGTAACTATATTGCTTGTCTTCTCAACATCTGAAACTCCCTTCTTTTAAAATTACTCAATTCTTTTTCTTTTACAAGAGGTAAATTTCTTGAATACTACTGTTTAGGAATAACCAAACATAGCCTATAATCTTGGTCTTTTTTACATGTCAGGAGAATTTAGTATTTGCAGGTCTTTCAGTACTTAAAGACCAAGACACAGAATATCATTTTTCCATTCTCACCAAAAAAGAGAGGGAGATATTTTTTTAAGGGAGACTTCCTTTTAATCATCTCAGTGTGGAAAAGGTCTTTCCAACTATGACACAAAACCCAGAAGCCACAAAAATTTATTTTACTACACTAAAAAATCTGCATAGAAAAGTTAAAATGATAAACCAAAGAAAATACTTACAATTTACATCTTGAAAGGCTATTTTTCCTTATATGTGAGTCAGGTACCAAAAATGAAATGGGCAAAGACAAGGACAGTTCACAAAAAAGAAGACAAAGAGCTCTTAAACGTATGAAACAATGCTTGAGCTCTTCTGAAAGAAAAAGAAATACAAATTAAGCCTTCACCAAGACACCATTTTCTACTTAGCAGTCTGGCAAACAAAACAATCTGGTACCTCACTGACTGGTGAGTGTTCTGGAGAACAGCCTTCACATGCCCTGTGGGAGGTTGGGGGGAAGGGCAGTACAGGCAGAGCCCCAACAGAGGGACATTTGTCAAAGTTCCTCAAGATGACAATTTTGACTTGACCTTTGGCTGAACAATTCTGCTAGGAATTCACTCTGCAGGTATCTTTTCACATTTGAATAATGCTGTTCTTACAAAGTCTTAGTTACTCTCTGTAGCACTGTTTGGAATAGCAGAAGTGTGGAAACAAATGCCAGTCAATAAGAAAAAAGATATATTACAGTACATCCACACAGAGAAATACTATACTGCTGTCAAAAGGAATGTGCAGACAAGGAACCATGGGGGGAGAGGGGGAGGGAGAGAGGGGGAGGGGGAGGGAGAGAGAGAGGGGGGAGAGAAAGAGAGAGAGAGACGGAGGGACAGAGGGAGAGGGAGAGAGGGAGAGGGAGAGAGAGAGAGAGCGAGAGCGAGAGCGAGATTCTATTATAAGAAGAATCTGAAAAGAAGAGACCAATCCAAATGGGTTTGGTTTCTTGTGGTTTTTTGATAAAGGCAGATCCTCTAGATGAAATACTGTACTTGAAGCATATTTATATGAGAGAAGATAAAAGAAGTGGTGTTTGTTTTCTTCTCTTTGGATACAACTAGTATCTGAGATTAGGGGCAAAAAAGACTTACTGCTTTTGACTTAAGATGTAGGGTCTCTTTTGAACAGAACAACCACTTGACTGTTCCTCAGTTGGTAAGGAAATCTATGCTTCTTTATTCTCCTTGAAACATTATATTGTATGCTTTGAGTCCACAATCCCATCCCTACAACTCTGTTCTACAAAACCTCTAAAAGCAAAAGGTGTTTTCTTCACTCATTTGACAGCAAAACTTTACCTGAACTGACGTGAGGTTATTTATATATTTATAGTCTTTATTTATCTCTCCATATTAATGGCACATATTATGCTTAGTGTGAATATTCATATATTTCACTGCAGAAATAATTAATGTGTTTGATTACAGAGGGTGGCCCTGCCCTGCTAGGGATGTTACGTAATATATGGTTAAGTATATAGTATTATCTTCCTAAAAATTTTAAAACAAAACTCATGGTTCCAAAAGTTTCAAGTAAGGGATTATGAACTTAAAGTGATATTTTTTTCTTTTCCTATTTTATGACCAGGAACCCAAATTCTGGCTTGGCCATGGAGTTATATCAATAATAATTCACTTCCATTTACTGAATGATTATGATGTACCAGGCACTGTTTTATATATGTTATTTTAATTTAATTGAACACTGGGGAATAAGTCTTTAAGACCCAGAGATCTTGAAGTTTATGAACCTTAATCCAGGTTTTCCCCACCTCAGAATCTCCCAGAGTGAGGAGCTAGGCTAGCTGTTGCTGTGTTCATCCGGTGGTTTTCATTTCTCTTTTATCAGAGGCAGCATATTATAGGGTTCAAAGCACAAACCTTATACGTCTGAATTTACTCCACCTCCACAAACGACTGAAGACATGTTCTGTAACTTCTTTGTTCGACCATTTCTACATCAGTAAAATGGGGGTAACAACAGTCCTTACTTCAGAGTTGTCGTGAGGATTAAATGTGATAATGTCTGTAAAGCATCCGGCTATTTTACAAAAAAGTACCTGGCTGAGGACTTACGTAACTGCAGCTCATTAAATACTAGTTTCCCTTACCTATCTTTACCAAAAGGCATGTGTATGATGCTATTTACTTTTTGTATTATAGCTATTGGTCCACAGGTATTTTTTTTCCACAAAAATGACAGTCACCTGATATGCTCTTCTTGTTTTCAAAGGACCCTTATTTTGACTTCAAAGGAAGATTTACTAGCCACTGAATGTCACCGATACACCGCTGGCATACAGAATTTTAGACCTGAGAGAAATGTTAGAGGGAAGTAAATACCTAGGACAACTATCATATACCAGGCATTATTACCTCACTTAATTCTTTCAACAAACTTGAGAGGTAGCTATTATTGTCCTGATTTTTAAAATAAAGGGAAAAAAAGATGTGGCACATATATACAATGGAATATTACTCAGCCATAAAAAGAAACGAAAGTGAGCTATTTGTAATGAGGTGGATGGACCTGGAGTCTGTCATACACAGTGAAGTCAGAAAGAGAAAGACAAATACCGTATGCTAACACATATATATGGAATTTAAGGAAAAAAATGTCATGAAGAACCTGGGGTAATGCAGGAATAAAGACACAGACCTACTGGAGAATGGACTTGAGTATATGGGGAGGGGGAAGGGTAAGCTGTGACAAAACGAGAGAGTGGCATGAACATATATACACTACCAAACGTAAAATAGATAGCTAGTGGGAAGCAGCCGCATAGCACAGGGAGATTAGCTCGTGCTTTGTGTCCACCTAGAGGGGTGGGATAGGGAGGGTGGGAGGGAGGGAGACGCAAGAGGGAAGAGATATGGGAACATATGTATATGTGTAACTGATTCACTTTGTTATAAAGCAGAAACTAACACACCACTGCAAAGCAATTATACTCCAATAAAGATGTAAAAAACAAATAATAATAAGGGGAAAAAATTTCAGGTTAGGTAACTTGGTCAGTAAAGAACAAGATGTTTTCATCAAAAGCCAGGAGGAAACAGTATCTCATGATGCAGTCTAACATTCTTACAACTTTTTTAGACTTTTTCTACCTCTTTCAACTGCTTAATACATGAGTGTTACAGAATACATTCGAAATAAACATATTATATATTTATAATGATTTTTAAATGGAATATTGTATACATTGTTTTATAGCCTGCTTTTCTTACCTAACAAAATACTGTAACATTTTTTCATATCAAACATTTAACATTTTGATTCATATTATGTAATCTCATCAATTCTTGGACATCTGGGTTATTTCCAAGTAATTATTATTTTAAACCAGTGATTCTTAAACTTTCTGGCCTTAAATATTATTGAGGACCCCAAAGCTTTTGCTTACGTGGATTATATCTATCAGTATTTACTACATTAGAAATTAAAATTGAGAAAATTTTAAAATATTTATTCCTTAATTCACTTAAAAACAACAATAAAGCCATTACATGTTAACTATTTTTATGAAAAATAACAAGACTTTCTAAAGCAAACGGTGAGAAGAGTAGCACCGTTTTACAATTTTGCAAATTTCTTTAAATCTGCCTTATTAGAAAGCAGCTGGATTTTCATACCAGACTGAATGCAGAAGCAGATATATGTTGTTTCGGTTGATGAATATAAAGAAAAGTGGGCTTCATATGGGTATGAAGTTAAAAAAGGGAGGAGTATTTTAAGAACCTTTTCAGATAACTGTGGACATTTTTCTTTGATAGTAAACCAAAACTTTGAAAAATCATTGGCAACAAATACTTGAAGTAACAGGCTCACTTTGTTCTTTTTCTGTAAAATGTCTTATCAGTCATTCTTTTAAGTAAAAATGATATTCCACAGAAAAACAGTTCAGCTGGCAACTCAATCACAAAAGTACTTTTCCTGAAGACAATCACAGTACCTGTTATAGCAGAAGTGTTTTATGTATGCTTTCCATTTTATCACATGGAATATTTAAAAAAACACATGTATTCAAAGATCAAGATTTAACAAAATTAATAATTTGTATTGCTTCATCAAGGCCATTCTTATGTGAAATTGCATGCAGGTGGCAGCGAAGAACATGATGCCAGTGTCTCGATTCATGCTGAGGGCCAGTACTTCTACCCACCATTCCTTTTGCACTGTAATATTAGTATTACTACGAAAATAATTTTGACCTCATGGTCCCACTTGGGGTCCACGGATGGCACAACGGGAACCAGTGTTCTGAACAACACTAAACGTGCATTCTCACAGCTAAATCTTTACATACATTCTGAATTCAGGGGGATACATTCTTAAAAGCAGAATAACTAGATAAATTACTTTACATACTTTTATTAAGCTTTTGATGCATCCAGCCAAACTGTTCTCCGAATTGGTTGAAATAATTTACATCCCCAATGGCAGTCAGTGAGGCTACATATTTCCCGTCTTAGCTAAGAACAGACTTTTCTATCTTTGCTAATTTGAAGGTTAAAATGGTAACCTTCTGGACTGTTTTTACTGCCATAAAGTCCAAGTTGCTCCAGTATGAACTGTGTTGTTTCACTAGAATTCGGTTGTACTGAAAGTAAATGAACTTGGGGCTAGTAACAGCAAATTTCTCATTTTACTGAAAAATGCTTCTAAGTAGAGTTTTCCTACCCTTAAAAAAAAGTTGTATTGTCTAGTTACATGATTTTTTAGAGCAGAAGTGTTATAAGATGGCAAAATTCTCAAGAACACAGATGTAAACTTCATTAATAGCACGCACAGAGCTGGCCTTCCTCCATGTTTGGTCCAATCTGAGAAGATGGGTGGTTATATAATTCTTCCACATAAATGCAGTCCACCTGGACATAGGACCGGGGGCGGGGGGGGGGCGGGGGGGCGGGGGCGGGCGGGAGGTGGCCTAAACAAACTAACTTCATACCAGTTCACTCACTTTCTCTGCAGCTTATTCTTGAAACATATGGTTTTTTCTTATGAGCAATAAATCCAAGATAAATCATTAAAGTATCACCAATTTCCCCCAAAACAAATATGCCCTTGTTGCAAGTATGCAAAGACAGAGGGAAAACATAAAAAATAATATTCTCTTCCATCTCGACTGACAGTCAACACGTGCTCCCAGGAAGGTGGCCACCTTGGTTTCAAGGTTTTAAGAATACAACATAATCCAGAATGACTGCAGTCTAGAGCAAATGTGTTTTTTAAAAAAGCCTGTCCTCTTTGAAAAGGAGGGGAATTGCCCTGGGAGGCGTTAGCTTTGCGGCTGCGACGGTGACCACCTCTACTTCCCTGGGACAGATTTCTTCAGCTTAACAACCCTCACTGGTGACTTGTGACATTCTCCTGCCAGTCCCTGCAGGTCCCGTACCCTGACAGGCCATTATGAAAAGGCTCTCTAACAGGGCCACTGGCTGTCAGAAGCCACCAGCTGGCCTGCCACAGCCCTGCAGTCGCCAGGGTCCAGCTGCCAGTCTGGGCGGTGCTGTCCATGCTGAGCAACGTGCCGCCCAGCTGCTGCGTGGTCACGTCCATCTGGAGCTCGCTAGCTAGACAAATCTCTATGCCTGTCAGATCTCCTCAGCAAGCCTTATTATGCAAATTCAATTACTCAAGTGTGCCCTATTACTGCTGGCTAACTGCTCATAGAACCAAGCTCACACTGACAGTCAGTTCATATTTTTTGCTCACCAGGAAGTACCTCATTTATTCTTGCTTTGCTATTCCCTTGTATCATTAAAGCTGAACAGCCAAAGTCCACGGTATTCTAACCTCTCTGCAGTGGGCTACGGTTCTCCACAAAAAGCTCAGAGGAAAATTAATTACAAAAGGAAACCTTCTAATCAGACATGAAGTGGTGTTAAAGCTATAGCCTCCTTACACTTGACAAGGATGATTTTACTACTAGAAATGTGAAATTTAAATCTTAATGACCGAAAGAAAAATCTAGTTTAACAAGTTATACTGGGCCAAAAAAAAAAAAAAAGAATTATTAGGAGAAAAATGCTGTAGTAGTACTTTTACTAATATCCACTTTCAAATAAAAAGGAAAGAAGTGACAAGAAATTTCATCAGGTACAGTTCATGTTGATGGCTCACTGCCTTGTCTACATTCCTCCCTCCCCAGCCAGGCACCCCGGAGACATGCACACCCTCCCTCCTTTGCCTGCACCCTCTTCACCTCCCCTTTCAATTGGGTTTCTTTCTCTTTTAACACCTCTTTTTAACCAAGCAATAATTTGAAGATTATTTGGGATGTGAGTATTCAAGGGCATTTAACTATTTCTAACCCTTTCAAAAAGCACCTGAGAAAATATTCCACTAGGCTAAAGCTACAGTTCAGAGAGTCTCACCCAAGTAATGTCATTATAAAATTAGACATTTTAAACAAGTGAGAAGGTAAGAGAAAAAGATGAGTTTATCAAGTAGTTGTACTTCCAAACTAGTGGTTTCTATGCTCTGAGTACAGCAGTTTGGGAGGCAGAGGGTCTAAGTAAATGTTTGTTTATGAATCATTCAATGGTACAAATACCAACAGAAACTTAGCTAAAACAGATATTGCAGAGTGACAGAATGATATTTGGACCTCAGTCCCCAAGGAATGTTTCTGGTACAAGAAAGTTTAGGGTCTTTACTCTGAAAATAACAATTTACTGTTGACTGCAAAACTGAAAGAATGAAGACACAGCTGGCCAGGCACAAGCCACATTTAAAATGTATTTCAGGTTTAAAGCCTAAAGACAAGGGAGGGAGGGTTACTACTGGGTTGTTTTTTTTTTTTGATTTTGGGTGGGGTTTTTGCTTCATTTTCTAGCTAAGTAAGGAAATAAGGAAAGACAGTCCAAGATAAATGCAAGGCAATATTTTGGTAACTACTGATACAGATATAGTATTTTTAATATCAGTTTTACAGTATTTTTACATCGGTATATACACTATTTTCAATGTATATAATAAAATATATAGTACTTTAAAATATATCTCAAAACTATCTTGTTATCTGATAAGATGATTTAATTCATAATTCTCTAGTTTTGCTTCTAGGAATTACTAACATTTCCTTAATTATAGCTGAAGAATAAACACTCTAAAAGCATATAATAGGGAATTCCCTGGTGGTCCAGTGGTTAGGACTCCTCGTTTTCACTGCCAAGGGCCCGGGTTCAATCCCTGCTCGGGAAACTAATTCCGCAAGCCATGTGGCGTGGCCAAAAAATTTAAAAAAAATTTAAATTAAAAAATAAAAGCATATTATATTCTCTAATTATTTTTACTGCTTTACCTGTTCTTGATCAAATGGGGAAAGCACAGTGCCTATATGCTTGGCCTTAAACCCCTAAAAATGTATTGCTTAAAAATCGCTTCTCAAATGCTTCATTTGTCATGATTTTAAAAATCAAGTATCTTTTAACTTCTGAGAGACAAATTTCAAAAGAAATTTACAAAAGTTAAAATTGCAATGGGAAACAAATGATTTCACTGAAGTATATAAAAGCATAAATATATTATGTATGCAAATTAGAAACCATTTGTATTCGTAAGAACAAATAGCTATCCTATAGTCATGACGTTAAAAATAAACACTCTAATGGCAATATTAGGAAATAAAGGTAATACTGAAAATGTGTATTTTTATCTAATGAAACATTTTTATCAACATGCTATATTTCTACTTATAAATTCAAATTAATAAAAAAGGGTAAGTATATTTCTGTTACATTTAGAAATCATTAAAATGTATATACTTTGATTAGGAGAAACCTAAGATTTATTTTAGTTGTTTTCATTTTTATGGTGGTGATGGGATTCAGAACACACTATCCCAAAATATGGCACCCTGATACACTGAGTATTTTAAACTGGAGGAATACGAGAACAGCAAGCAGGTATAGGAAGGACTCTCTGACCTTCCCTTTTCCCTAAAACAGATTATAAGACCCTCACGTGAGAGGTGCCCTCCCTATATCCAGAAGAAAAGAGCATCTTTATCTCCAAAGACAAAGAGACACAGAGGAAACGGAATGAACAGGCTTTGCTATATTTACCCCAGTTTACTATCCTTAACTCACACCTTTTTGTCCTATCATGTTTCTCTACGATTTTCCACTCTTCATCAAACTTAGTATAAAAACAATCAGGTTTAAACACTTCTTCAGGTCTTCATTTCCTCATGAAGGTTCTCTATTTCACAAAACTGATATTAAAGAAATGTTTGGGACTTCCCTGGTGGTCCTGTGGTTAAGAATCCGTCTTCCAATGCAGGGGACATGGGTTCGATCCCTGGCTGGGGAACCAAGATCCCACATGCCACGGGGCAACTAAGCCCGTGTGCCACAACTAGAGAGAAGCCCGCGCACTGCAACGAAGAGCCCACGCACCTCAACGACAGATCCCATGTGCCACAACTAAGACCCGACACAGCCAAAATAAATAAATAAATATTTTTTTAAACAAATAAATAAAGAAATGCTTATGTTTTTCTCTTGATAATCTGTCTTCTGTCAGTCTAATTTACAGGGCCCCAGCCAGAAAACCTAGGAGGGTAAAAGGAGAAAAAAAGACATTTTTTTCCTCCTCTATAAAACCATTTCCCCCAAATCTTTGTATACAAAGTAGAAAATCAGTAACTTGGATTCACCCTTAAACTACTCTGCTCAAATTCTTATTAACTAAATGAGAACTTCACCTTTTTCTCCTTAATACAGAAAGTTCCCAGCTTAGTATGGTTCGACTTAATATTTTTCAACTTTACGATGGTGTGAAAGCAATATGTAATCAGTAGAAACCGTACTTCAAATTTTGAATTTCTATCTTCTCCCTGGCTAGCGATATGCAGTATAACACTCTCTTGTGGTGCTGGGCAGGGCAGCAAGCCACAGCTCCCAGTGAGCCACTTGATCACGAAGGTACACTAACAACCCTTCTGTACCCAAACCACAACTGTTTTTCACTTTCGGTATAGTATTCAATAAATCACATGAGATATCCAACACCTTATTATAAAATAGATGATTCTGCCAACTGTAGGCTAATGTAAGTGTTCTGGAGACATTTAAGGTAGGCAAGGCTAAGTCATGATGTTGGGTAGGTTAGTTGTATTAAATGCATTTCAAATTATACTTTCAACTTACAATGGTTTAACGGGATGTAACTCCATGTAAGAAACATCTGTGAAAGATCTATAATTCCAATGTGATTTTAATGATAATAGGAGTAACTAACACTATTGAGCGCAACTATGGACCAGGCACCTTTCTCTAGAAGCAACCCTATGTGGTAGGTATTATTTATAACATCCATTTTATACACGAAGAAACCGAGGCACAGAGATATTAAATAACTTGCTCAAGGTCATATGGCTAGTACGCAGCAGAGAAACTGACCCTAAACTTCACTACCTCCAATTTATTGTAGAAACTAAGAGAAAAATAGAAATCAACCACCTGGTGTAAGACAATCCTAAAAACGTGATCTGGGGAAATACCCCTCAGCACATAAATTAAATTGAAAACAGTTATGTTCTCTGAGCAGTTTTCTCTATGGCAGAGATTTTATGGTTCACTTCTGGAAATGTGTGAACTTGAAGTCCAGACATCTAGTAAGCAACCTGAACTTGAATCCTGAATCCAAATCCCGTGAAATTTCCATCGCACCATGCTCCCTCTTCTCAAAGCTCTAGAAGTCCTGTTTTGGGAATCGGAGTCAGATATCTGATTTGGGATACAACATACCCAAATAAATAGTAACGTGTATCCTTCCTTCCACTCTGATTACATTAGAACATTCTGGTAAACGTGACCCTGAAGTTGGAGTTTTGGTGAGAAAAAAAAAGGGAAAGACAAAAATCTCATTATTTTATTTTCACAAGAACCACAGACCTTAAAAATGGCATTACAGAAAGGAATGTGCTCACTCTGGAAATTCATTGGTTTTATTTTTATGGACCAATAAGAGTTTTCATCTCATACAATATTTCACTTAAGCCTCAAAATAAATAACATATATAGACTCAGTATTAATACTCTCACCACTTTTACATATACCCAGAAAAGCCGAGGCTCAGAGAAGTCAAGTTATTTTCCCAAAGCTACACTACAGGTGGTGGAAACAATGGAACTTAAACCTGTCTTCAGATTCCTCCTAATATAAGTGTTCTTTCCACTATACCCAACTCATTTTCATACTGTTATTAAATACTCTGCTGCTCCACTATAGTAAATCAGAATTTCCTTTCTATACAAATCTACTTTACAAAGCAAAAATACTGGTCTTCAATCATCTGAATAGTTTCTTCTTGATTCTTTCATAAGCATAAAGGTTTCCCACAGAATCAAGTCAGCAAAAAACAAGCACCATTCTTAAAAGACCTCTGGTTTGAAGATTTTAAAAGGAACATCTGCTATTACTTAACTACCACCCATCTGATCCCTTTATAGAGCTTTACCTCTATCTATACCTCAGTTGTAGAGCATTCTGAAAGTATCTGTTAATTCCTTCAGAGTCCTAGATAAGGATCTCACTTAATTCTGTAAACTAGCAATATCACTTTCTTCAAAGTCTGGGCATAATACTAGCACCTGGAATTAGAAAAGTATTTTCTTATCACATTTAGAAGATACTACGAGAAACAGTTAAGTGAAATTATATTTCCAGCCTTTCAGTGAAGCACTCTGCTAGTATCAGTGCTTGAAGAGCTCTTTCAAGGAATAGAGAAATGGTTAACAGGAGAAAACAGCTCAGGAAAAGTGCTAATACTGCAAGAGAACTGCCTTAGTTTTCCTTTTCATAAGTGACTTAAATGATAACACCATCATATTTTGGTATCAAATGGTCTCATCTAAGGTTAAATTTTTTTTATAAGCTTAGCTTTCATTTTTTCTGAATAGAGGCATTATCCAATTCGATTAACTGAGTAGAGTCAAAATTATCATTTAAAAGACTCTCCACAAACCTCAAGTCTCTCCAGGCCCTGAGCCCTCTCAGCTCACTCAGATATCCCTGAGCCCACTGCAAGTTCTAACTGCGTCCAGTCAACGACACAGGCATTCTCATTATTTAGTTTTATTACCTGCAAGCATTTATAGTTAACACAGCATAAGGCATTTACAAAGATGATATTTTCTACAAAATACAACGAAATGTGCCTTCTTGAAACTCAGTTTAACAACTTACTTGTTAACTAGGTAAAAAGACATTTTTAAAAATGAAATCATGGGGCTTCCCTGGTGGCGCAGTGGTTGGGGGTCCGCCTGCCAATGCAGGGGACACGGGTTCGTGCCCCGGTCCGGGAGGATCCCACATGCCGCGGAGCGGCTGGGCCCGTGAGCCATGGCCGCTGAGCCTGCGCGTCCGGAGCCTGTGCTCCGAAACGGGAGAGGCCACAGCAGTGAGAGGACAGCGTACCGCAAAAAAAAAAAAAAAAAAAAAAAGAAAGAAATTATGAGCTTCTAAAAACAAAATATTTTGTTATGTTAATTTCTCAGCTAGCCTCTTCTACTCCCCAGTCAACACAAATGCTTTTCTGAATGCAGTGATTCTGGAAGAACCTTCGCGGTGAATGTCTTGCCAATCTGGCCCATTTCATCTCTTGCCAATTCCCCCTCCATTTACAACCAGAAACGCCCAAATCCAGAAATATCAAACTGCCCTATTTCAGTAAAAACACTGTGCTATTTCAAGTTTCTGTATCCTTGCACATGCTATATATTCCCTTTGCCTGTTCTCCCCTGGCAAATTTCTATTTATCTTTTAAAATGTAATTTAGACCTCACCTATTCCAAAAAGCCAACCATGAGCTCCTCCCCGCCAAAAAGGATCAATAACTTCATTTTGCATGTTTTATGTTACATTTAGTACAATGTGTTGTTTTATGAATATGCGTCTGCCTCATCTAATACATTATGATGACTTTGAGGGCCCACTCATCTCTTCTCCCAGCACCCAGCAGAGAACACAGCACATGAGGTGCTCAATAAATGTTTGCCGGATGAAGAATGCTGAAGAATAAAGGAGAGAAATCTGATGAAAAGAGACTGGATTTTCAAGTCAGGAAACGAAAGAGTAAAGATGAGAAGCAATAGAAGACAAGGATAGAAACAAAACAAACCACTGGGATGAACATGGATATTTTTTATTCAAAAGCTGCACCTCCGCCTCGCTTCCCCCATCCTGAGTTATTCTTGGTGAATTTTATACACTGACTTCTTGTAATGCCTAAATCTAAGATACTTTTAGGAACACAACCAAATGAACAATCAGGTTACCATTTTCTCTAACTCCACAACCACAACTCTAGTTCAAACTGCAATCCCCCTGTGCCTGGCCTATTGCAATAGCCTCCCAATTAGTCTCCCAGCTTTTACCCTCACCCTGCCTCTAAAATATTTTCCACACTGTAGCTATTGTGATCCTTTAGAAATCCAAATCCGATCGCGCTGCCTCCCTGCTTAAAACTTTCAATGGCTTCGCATTCTCCTGAGCATAGAGAACAAAATGAGTAGCATGACTGAAAAGGTCTTGATAAGTCCAACCTAACTCCTCTCTCTTCAGCAGTGTCCAACACCATGCTTCCCTGCAAATGTGCCACCCTCTGCTTGGAATGTTCTTCCCCTGTGCCTACTTAATTCATTCCCTTATCAAAGATCACAAATCAGTGACTACTTTCTCCAACAAGAAAATCTCCCTATTTATATACTCCTATAGCCCAATGTATCCCCACTGCACCACAGGAGTAAAAACACTGTACAGCTTTTTGTGATCATATGACTAACATCTGACTCCCCTCAACTAGATTATAAATTTCGTGAGGGCAGGGACTGTGCCTATTCTGACTGCTTACTTTCCAGTACCAACGTAGTGTCTGACCCACACTAGAAACATAATAAATATCTGTTGAGGAAATGAATAACGAAAGCACACATTAAAATAAGAATGATGGAATACTTCCCTAACATAAGTTTTTCAATCTCCCTCAAACCAAAAGCTACCACTGTATTTACGATCAAATCCATAAAAGCATTCTCATTAACGTCAGAAACATGACAAGGGCACCTGTTACCACTACTGTTATTCAAAACTGTTCTGGAAGTATTAACCACCGTAATTAGTTAAGAAAGAAAGAAGAGATCCGAAATTTGGAAAAGAAGCAAAATTATTATTTTAGAATTGGAAAACCCAAAAGAACCAACTGAAAAACCACTAGAAACAGTAGAAGAATTCAAAAGGGAAGTGAAATTCAAATTAATATATAGAAATCAATACTTCTCATATTTATGAACAAGTTAGAATTATACAAAAAGAAAGGCTCCATGTTTGCCAACAACAATAACAAAGATAAAAAGACTTTGGAGGGACTTCCCTGGTGGTGCAGTGGTTAAGAATCCACCTGCCGATGCAGGGGACACGGGTTTGATCCCCCGTCCGGGAAGATCCCACATGCCGTGGAGCAATTAAGCCCGTGCGCCACAACTACAGAGCCTGCTCTCTAGAGCCTGTGCTCCGCAACAAGAGAAGCCACCGCAACGAGAAGCACACGCACTGCAATGAAGAGTAGCCCCCGCTCACCACAACTAGAGAAAGCCGGTGCACAGCGACGAAGACACAACACAGGGAGAAAAGTAAAAAACGACTTTGGAATAAACTGCATGAGAAACATCTGGTGCACAAATAGAAAACTTTAAAATCCTAATAAGAGACATAAAAGAAGAAATCAATAATGTGTAAATCTTACTCTTCAATAGTTTCATAACTATATTAATTTTTCATAAATTCATCCATAAACTCAGCACAATCCCAATCAAAATATTAACAGAATGTTTTGGGAGGAACATGATAAAATGCCTCTCATGTCTATTTGGAACCATAAACAGGCAAAAGTAGTCTGGAAAATTCTGAGAGGGGAAAAAAAGACTAATGAAAGAAGACTAACCTCCTAGACAGGAAAATAAAACAAAACAAAGTTAAAATGTCCTACCTAGGAAAGAATCAACAATAAGGTATCAATAGAAGAGTACAGAGAGCTCAGAATAGACTCAAATACATATGGGAATTTAGTGCATGAAATTAAGAGTATTTGAAATTAATAGGGAAAGATGGATTTTTCATTAAGTGAATTAAAAAAAGTAATTTGGATCTCTACCCTCATTCCCTCCACCATAATAAATTCTAAATGAATCAAAGATTTAATTTTTTTAAAAATGAAATCATAAAATAACTAAAAGAAAAATGTGAAATTAAAAAAATTTTTTTCATAATCTTGGAGAGGGTAAGTCTTTTTTAAATAGGACATAGGGAATTCCCTGGCGGTCAAGTGGTTAGGACTCCACGCTTTCACTGCCAAGGGCCTGGGTTGAATCCCTGGTCGGGGAACTAAGATTCCACAAGCCGTGCAGTGCAGCCAAGAGAAAAGACAAAAGAAAAAGAAAAAGAACTAGGACATAAAACTCAGAAGGCATAAAAGGTAAGACTGACAAATTCAACTACATGTAAATTCAAAACTTCCATATTTCAAAAAGTACTATAAACAAAATGAATAAAGAAAGGACAGACTGGCAGAAGATATTTGCAGAATATGTATCTCCCTACACATATTCACACTCATTAAAAATATAGCCTAAGAGCATGTGTGTGTCCACACACATGTGTGTGTTTTCTCATTTATGTATTCCCAGGCCTGGACTAGTACTTAATATATGGTAGATGGTCAATAAATATTTGCTGAATAAATGAACGAGCATCTGACATTCATACATATCAATTAGAAAAGATCAATGCCTAGCACAGTGCCCCACACCCTCTAAGTACTCAACAAATAGCTGCTGAAGGAATGAATCCAATAAAAACATGCCTAAAGGACAGGAAGAAGCAATTACTGGAAAAAAGAAAAACAAATAAATGGTCAATAAACATTCTTAAAATGCTCAAACGAACTCATAATTTAAAAAAAAGAAGAAAGTAAGAAAATCAAGGCCACACTATGACATTTTTAAACAGATTAAAAAAGAAATGTAAAGATAGTGTTGACAAGAGTGTGAATAAATACTTTCCTACATTGTTGGTGGAAGTACAAACTTTGGTGGAAAAACTGGCAATGTCTAGCAAAACTGAAAAGACACATACTCTTTGACCTAGCTATTCCATTTCTTAGAATTTCTCTGATAAATTTGCATATACTGGAAAAGACCTATGTTCAAGAATATTCAGAGTAGCTCTTTTGTAATAGCAGAAGTCTGTCCACATAATAGAATACTTTGTAGTAATTAAAGTGTAAAATAAATCTATTACATATTAAAAGATACTAAATTACATTAAATTAAAAATAAGTTGCAAAAAAAGAATCCCATTTTCGTTTTTTTAACAAGTGTGCATACGCATATACATGCACTAAAATATTCTTAAAATATTAAGATGCAGTCTTCAATTACAATATACAGAAGCTTTGAGAAGAAACGGGAGAGACCTTCACTTTGTTTTAAAAAACTGAGGGGTAGGGGATTAGGAGGTACAAACTATTATGTATAAAATAAACTATAAGGATAAATTGTACAACACAGGAAATACAGCCAATATTTCATAGTAACTGTAAATGGAGTATAACCTTCAAAAATTGTGAGTCACTGCACTGTATACCTGTAACCTATATAATACTGTACATCAACTATATAACTCAGTAAAAAAAAAGAATAAGAAAAATAAACATTTTTATTTTACCTTTAAAAAAATAAATAAATAACTTAAGAACAAAATAAGTAAAAACTAGAAAAGGCAGGAATAAAAGTACACAGAGGAAGATTTTAAAAAGAGAGTGAGAGAAGTGATAAGAAAAACTTACGGCCCTGAGTCCATATTTATGACTCATATCCTTACTTCCAAAAAAGATTTTGAGATAGTTGATAAAATGACACAAACACATAGATCACAAGCACTAAAGGTACGGAAAGCAGGTCTCTCATGTTCACCATTGTATTCCCAGTGTCTAGCAGCAGACAGTACGGACCAAATAAATATGTGTTAAGCTAAAGCTACAAGTAAGAATGGAAACCATATGGAAGAAGGGAACATTGGGGAAAATAATGATTACTGCTGGGTACCTTAGCTCTGAGTCTCCTAGCAACCTCAGTAAAAGGAAAAATATGATGCTGCGAGTCAATAATCTTCCAACAGGTACATCACGGTGGGAAGTACTGCCAGGATCCCCCGAACCAGACTCTTTTGCATCCTATACCTCAGATGCAGTAACCATAGTCAAAGACCTGTGTGCACTCCAGACACCACTGAGACCACCTAGTATTCTTATTCTTTCCCCCAATACCAGCAAAAAGAGGGGCTTAAGACTGTGGACACCCTTACTATTATGCTTTGATATGTTGCTCCGGACTATTGAAGCTATGAATACGTTAAGAGGTAGAACATAAAAGATAAAGGAGCTGGAAGAGGGAGTTTCAGATCAAAAACTACAATCTATTTTTAACTTCCTATATTAATGTAAGGAAGGAAGTATTAATGCAAATAACTGAAATGTGAAGATAATAAAAATTGGCAAATTGCCCCCACAGACTCAGTTCAGGCTCCAACTTTACTCCCAGATGTGTCACAGCCAATCTAGAGTACGAATCACCCAAGAAAGAAATAAACTGTCTTCATTTTTTTTTGGCCGGGCCACACAGCTTGCGGGATCTTAGTTCCTGACCAGGGATCTAACTCGTGCCCTTGGCAGTGAAACTGTCTTCAAATGCCAGGTAATTTGGTTAGAACCTCCTATGTGTTTTTAGCTACAAGTTTATTCGTAAGGAGGATTCAATCAATCAAAATTTACGTCAATACAGTAGCTAGGTGGTGGACAACATCTTTCAACTCCACTGTAGATAAACCACAGATTTGCATAAAAGCTAGAACTACACAATTATCTAAAAATACTACTAGTCTAATTAATCAGAATTAAACTAAAGAAGTTGTGGCCAAAGAGGGAAATAAATGCCTCTTACAATATTAGAAACAAGCACCAGGAAGTCTTTTTAGCCATAAAACTAAGGATAGCTATGCTATAAAGACTTCAACACTGTCCCATGAATAATCTTTCTATGAACACAAGAGAACTGCGTAACTGCTTTGCATTCATTCTTCTTTTATAAAACAGGAACAATCCTTCATTACAGCCATCTCTCCCCGTAGGCTCTGAGAAAAAAAGGTTTGACTATTTTTACCACTTATTTTACTTCAGACAAAACTGATCATCATGTCTAGCTTTTATTCCTAAACCTTCTTTTTTAAAGGAGGGGAAAAGCCACAAGCATCCATGAGAAGTACACATTATTACTGTTGATCTGCTGATGGGCTTGTTTGCTCAAGGGTTTGAATACTCTTGATTCCATTTTCTTCAGGAAACTGAAAGAAATAGTAATCTTTCCAGATCAAACTTCCACCAAGCAGTTTTAGTACAACATTTATCATACCTAGCAAAACCACCAGAGGACAACTCCATCTGCTACAACAAAACAGAGAAAGATAAAGGTCTCCTAACACTTAATAGCACTTTCCAAAAAAAGGGCCATAAACCTAACACCACTGAAAGAGAAATGCAATCTGCACTTTGCAGACCTAGACAGGAATTGCTTCAATACTATCTTTTTCCCTCTTCCTCGCCATAAAAACTACCCACCCTAGTTGTGATGTACAAATCTACATCCCAAGGCTCTTAGGAGATTAGGAACCCGCAAGCACCAACAAAGACAGGAAACAAGGACTTCTTTCCCACACAAGCTTTGTCACCATTTCATTTCAATAATTACGTAGAGTGAACATTGAAAAGAAAAGCAAAAACTGTGCCCACTTAGAAGCATAGCCAAGACAAAGTGGGTACAACTCAACCTGGACATACAACATAATCACCCCTGTCAAACAAAGGTTAGATGCAGAACACCTTAAGAGAATCTGAGATTGATCCCATCCATTTTAGATCATTACTGAGAAGGAATCATTAAGGAGCCCTTCAGAATCCAAACACTGTATCAAAGATGTGTGTTCAGATATGAGTATATATACACCAATAAGTCAACGTTTGGGGTCCAGAGGAAAAAAGTTAATGAAATGCCTTCCTTGGGTTTAATTTAAAGCACGGTTAAAAGGAAGGAAGTTTAAGAAATTTCGGTAGAAAAAAACAGATGCAATTAGATAAATTTTTCATCCTAAACTTTATTTTGAATCCTTTACATTTACATTTTTAATTAGTTTTTTAAATTATGATTAAAATTAAGCAGGAGAAAGGATAATAATGCAAATAAAATTAAATAGCAATGACTCAAAAGATCAGGGGTTTTTTTTTGTTTTGGGGAAGGTTTTTGAAAAGTTTTTCCTCAAAAAAGGTTTGCATGAAAAAATCATACATAAAAAAAAAAAATCATGCATAGATGCTTGTTCCTTTCTTTGTAATTGTGCACATTGTAGTATCATCATACAAAAAAATTCAAGTACATTTAAAATTCAGACATAAGTAAAAGGAAGGTATATCACCTTCATTTTTGTTGCCAAGGGAAAAAAATTCAGAGTTTAAGTTACTAAAAGATGTGGAGGACATAACAGAGAAAAATAACCTCTTATTTCTTGGACATTCGGAAATAATATTTTAATTGTCTTTATTTGGCCAGATGGGGAGAAGAACCAGATGAAGATGCACATCCACACAGATGCACATCTATCATTCTCAACGGAAAGTAAGTGGGAAATAGTAAATGGTTAGGGCATGAAACCACAAACAGCTCATTTTCACAGTAACTTTTTCCAAAACTCATTCCCCAGTTGTGACTCTCATATCCACATGACACATACTACAAATTAAAATAAAAGTCAACAACTCCTTATTTTGGAATTTATTTGAAGTTTATTCTGGTGTTCAACTGTACTGCAAATATACTTAATAAGGGGTAGACATCAAAGTTACCATTACAATGCTGTTTTTCTCCTATTGTTAACTTTACATCTACATATAATTGATAATATATACAAATTCCCTAGTTCTCTCCCTTCAACAACAAAACAGAATAGGTATTGTTCCTTTAGGTTCCATATTATTCTTTACCTCATTACTACAGTTTTTCCGTATCACCTCCCCTTCATGAAAACACTGTCATATGTTCACATTAGCATACTTCCTGAAATATCACAGTTCACTCTTTTAAAGTCACAACCTCTATCTTCAAAAAACACATCACCACTTAAAACTGATGCATAGATAAAAAACAAGAATTCTTCATTTTTTTTCCATGAAGAATCTCATTATCACAGGCTGCTTTGGTTAGAAAAGATAACATCACTGAAGTCAGGCAAAGCTAATCTTGACCTTACCATAATCAGATGATCCACTAAAGGTCCCTTCCAGTACAACCAACAACAGGAAAAGAGAGAAAAACCACACAAAAGTTACATTTGACTAACTTCCAGTTTTCATCACTATCCAGTTGGACAATTTTCTGACCAGCAATAATCATTATTCCCTTGGAATTTCAGCCCAGTAAAGAGCAGAGTCAAAATATCCTTAAGAAAAAATTTTTTCCAGAAATTTCTTGCCAGTATTCTCTACTCTGCCTTTTCTATCCTTGCTTTTCACAGCAATCCACCTAGTATGCATTTCTGGAGACAACTGGGTAATCCTTAGAATAAGAACAATCTGAAAAGGAAGAAGCTTCACATATGGCTTCCAAAATAACCTGGGAACTGGTACAAGGCTCTTCTTTAGCGTTCTGAGCTATAGTAACAAGAATGGTCGTTTGTTTTTTCCCTGTTTAACACACCAATATAAGGGGAAGAAGGGCCTACTCATCACTCTTCTTTCCAAACTACTGCCAATCATGCTTGAAGCTAGAAATCTGTGAGGATGAAACCAGACATATCACACTTGAAATTCTCACTCTTAGCATATGCAAAGTAAGAGGTTAGGCGAGGTTCAGTTTGTTTTCCAAATATATACTAGCATTTTGCACTTCAGCACACTTGATCTTTACAAAATTCAGAGAGAAACTGGCAAAGCAAAATGTCATAAACATCGTATTTTCTTATGGCTTTCAATGAAACCTATGTTTTATACTTAAGCTATGAGGAGTACGGGTTTGTTCTTTTTTTTTTTTTAAACTAATCTGAATTAGGTATAGACTTAACTTTAGAATAAAACTTATCAAAAGACACAGACAAACACACACCCAACACTACTCCTAAAGGCCTTCTATAAAAGCTGTTGGGACAGATTTCTTTTAATAATATGACTGAAGAACTGTGCATATTGAGAGGGGTTAAAAATATGACAAGATAAAAACCATTGACTCCCGATACATTATAATTCTTTCAGTAAAACACATAATGATAGTCATAATGTCAAATCAGACTAAATACTGTACTTTATTATTATCGAGCAATAAACTTTGATACACTGTTAGTCGTTAAGTCTTAATGTTGAATAATATAAGCATACTAAAAAAAGTATACATGAACACTGAAACCCATTATTTTTGTAAAGGCCAATTTTGGGTATTTAAAAAGTTGTAAAAGTGCATTTAAATAATTTATTTTTGAAAATAAAAATTTTAAAACACAAGTTAAAAGAGTAAACACATGTGAAACTGTCCTGTGTACTCAATACTTCAACTCCATAGCTAAAAAGATACCCTCTGGCTCCTTTTAATATTCCAAGGAGGTTATTTTAGAGGGTTTAAAACTTCTGGTTTTGCATTTTCTTGTCCCTTTTATTCTTGTAGTTGACTAGATTCAAGCATACAAGACCAAAATCAAAATTGGTTTAAATTACCTAAGTTGACTTTCAGTTGGTTAATGATTCCTCCTATATCTGGGGAGGTGAGGGGGGGCGGGGTTGTCACTGAATGGTGATAGCAATGGAGCATGAAGAAGTATTTCTGTTGATTTTGTTTTTAAATTACAAAAAAAAAAAAACAAAGCCTTCTTCGTTATTCTAGCAACCAAAGAAATTCCAAACTTGAAGGTACTGCTCCTTTCATAATATCTTAAAATCCTCTACCTAAAATGTTTTCTTTTTTGCTATGTATCAGGCTAATTCTTATAATAATTCCATGTTGTCACATCGTCCCTTCCTAAATGAGCCTCAACTTGCACACTAAAAAAATGAGGACAATCTGCATTTCATGAAGTTGCTATAAGATTAAATGGTTTAAAATACACAAATCACCTAGCATGACAGCCTGCCACACCAAAGGTACTTAATAAATATTAGTTGCCTTCTTCTAAAAATTTCTGTATTATGAATTTTGAGGTGATTAAAGATATTCTGAATCTACTTATCGATAAGGCTATGTGCACTTTTATGCTTTCCACTCCATTAAGATTGTCAGGTTTTTTCTAAGGAAGGGGGGGAGGGGAAGCAGCAGACAAAAACTGAAACAGAAAAACAACACAGATGCTGTTGCCCTTACTTTCATTCTCATTTTTTTTATAAACTTGACTTTTTATCCCTCTCGTCTATTTTTTCAAGAAATAAAATTTTTCTTTGTCTTTTTGTTAAGAAATCAAGTCTACAACTAGGCTGACATTCTATGTCAAAAGTACACCTAAAAGTGAGCATGGTGTATCTTGGTTGCTGAATATTTTATACTGTAAGGGCCTCATGCAGTCTCTTAAAAAAAAAATCACACTGAAGATTACTGACCACTAAGCATTCTCTCTCAGTTATGAATTATTTCACACCACTTGAAGGTTTCACTTGATTAATTTTATATGAAACATACTTTCTCCTTCTTTACTCTCATTCCCGTTGTTTTTTAAGCCACAGAATCCACTGATGACTAAACTCTTTGCATTCCAGTTCATTTCTCAACACCCCAACACCCACCCACCCCAGGAGATGCCAGCATTGTTTGTGAGGAGTTGGAAACAATACACTTCCACTGCTGGTTAATTTACATCAGATTCAGCCAGGCCTGGGGAGCAGTGTGCGGTCTTTTCCCTCTCTTCCTCCTCCCGTTCCCCCCTCCCTTTTTTTAAATTTAAATTACTCTTTTTAATTTAAAAACTTCTGGATGTTTTATTACCTTGGCAGCTTTACTTTTTCTCTGGATAGACGAAAAAGGTAAAGCTTAAACAGTTTTTGTCAGGTTAATGTCTTTTCTTTTTTTTTAACACATGTATCTGACATCCAGAATCCATAGTGTATAAAACTGCGATAATGATGTTGCATTTTCCACACTAACGCATGTTTGGCACAATTTCATTGGTTTTTATAACATAAATATCAGCAGCCTCTTTTTCAGCAGCTACACATGTGCTCCTAAACGATATAAAAGGATTTGATGCTTGCTTTTTGCGACTTTCATTCTTTATTTTAGAAAACCACACAATATTATACATGCAAATACAGTAAGTCATTGTTTCCTTGACCAATATTTATAGAAAAGTACAAACTTCTTTAATTAAAAAAATCTAATATTAAAAATACTATGAAGTCTAAAAGCCAGCTTTTCTTTGAAAGCCACATTAACTGTCTCCTTGTCAGCAAAGTTATGGTTTAAAAAAATTTTTTTTCAGATATCTGGAAAAAAATTATGTTAAACTCTTTAATAAAATTTATAATTAAAGCCATCTCAGAGACTGAAATCCTAACTTTCAACCAAAAAATTTCACTGAATTAAATATTTTATCTAAAAATCAAGTAAGTTAAACATGTTCCATCAACACAGTTTACAAATAAGGTAGGCAAAGACTCCCCAACATATGCAAGTGATACAAATAATTAAGAATCACATTTCATCCATTTAAATTTTAAAATACTTCCACCTATGAGACTCCAAAAGTATGAGTACATGATTTTAACTTTTAATATTTACTTTCTGCACTACTTTCTCTTCCCTTCTTATCCTAGCTCCCCCTAAACCCCCAGCACATACAGAAAATAGATCATTTAGGCCAGTGGTATCTGAGTACATTGCCCCTCCTCCTCTACTTAGACAGTCTTGCCTTTTATATCTATGTGGAGGTTCCCATGGCAACACTCACTTACACCAACAGTATTCCAACTGAAATGAGAGAAACCAAAATCTTAATGCTTCATTACTAAATTACACACACCCTAACTAGCAAGGATTTTTTCCCATTATTTTTAATAAAAAAGTAGATTTCTAGAATTTCAGCAAAAAAAGTCATTTAATATTTTAGAAATAAGTAGAAAAAGTCACTGTAGGCAATTATAAATATATATGCATATTATTACATGAGATTTGCATGTGCTTATTCTTATTACATAAAAGCTGACTCAATTATAATTATAAATGGTAAGTATAATTTTTACTAATCCAGCCTACTGTATCAAATTCTTTTTTTTCCCCCTTAATGTTGGCTACATAGCTCACAAAAACCCTGGTGAGAAATTCTAACAAAAAAAGGCAAGAAGCAATTCATGGACAGCAGGAGGCAATTCCAGAACACAGGCACAATCTTTAAAGAAAAACCACTACAGCTTTTTGATGTTAAATAAGTAGAAATATCAGCATACAACAAAGCTAAGAAGCAGACTGTTGTATCAAGTTTAAAAGTAAAATATTCAGTGTCAAATGTCACGAGCACCTTTGTCTAGACTACTTTCAAATGTGAAATTTTCCTGATTTTTAAAACAAAGTTTTCTTTGTAACACCAAAGGTTCGAATGTATTTAGTTTTAGTACGACACACATTACAATCGAGTTATTCAAAATATAGGGAAGGGGAGGGTTGAGTGTGTACAAAAGCGGGAACAACAAGGTGGGAGGTCAAACATTTACTTTGAAAACATATACATTTCTTAATCAGGCTGTACACACTAAGAAGCCTCAGAGGAAGAGGTGAGAGTATAGAATGAGCAACATTTCATAAAGCTTTTTGATAAATAATCAAAGCTAATCAAAGCTAAGCATTAAACATCTCTCTGTACAGTGAACACATTTTTTAAAAGGATAAAAATCAATAGAATGTACACTGAACCTTATTTATTCTGACAAATACTGTAGCACCTGAATACTTGTATTAAACAATGTTTTCTGTACAGAGTTTATTAACTTATATATGAGTTCATAAAACAGAACATTAATATGTATTTTAATGAAAAAATCTTTTTTATTAAAATTTATAATGAGCCTTTTTTTCCTGCTTTTACATTATCACTTTCTTAAAATGAGCTGATTCAAAAGACTTCCTCAAAACCAGTACAGGAAACTGCAAGAATTTACTTTCCCCAAAACAGCTTTTAAGACATGAACATGAACTGCCTAATGAATCTCATAGTTAGGCTTGTGAAAAGGACCAACTTGCACCTTTCAGAGCTCTTTCCCTCTTTTTAAAAATTCCCATACAGTGAAACCTGCTGACACTTTTTTTATAAGGGCTGGGGCGGGTGTCGAGGGGAGTAGGGCAGTGATTTGCTGCACTGGGGTGGTTTCTGCAACATTTGTGAGGGTTTTATAGGCAGGATCCTCTCTCGAGTGTTTAGACAAGTAAAACAAAACCAAAAAAATAAACAACTGTTAAATGTTCATTTTATTTAAAAAAAAAAAAAAAAGGCAATCCTCTGCAAATGTTTCAACATTTTAATTTACTTTCATTTCAGTATTAACCACCTAAAAGCAAACACTTGCAGACTTCAGAAATCTTTTTCAGTTCTTTGGAGAGAGACATTTAATCAACCTTGATATTAGATGTATTTTTAAGCTAACTTAAAAGCAAAATCTAGAAAAAGTATTATGACCTCTCCTGAACAAAAAAGAATGTATTTTAAAATCCTCCCTTTATCACAAGCAGGTTTGGATGCAATGCCACCTGGTGGCACAGAAAAAAAATTTTTTTAACAAGGCTTAGGTTTTTAGAAATTGAGCTGTTCTATGAAACACCAACCATCCCTTTTGACTACTCTGCCTTCCTCCTAAACAAGCTATTCATCCCATAGTTTAACAATAACAGCTAATTTTTATTTTCAAACTTTAAAAATTTTAAGCAATTAACTGCATGCGACAATTTCCTTAGTGTTTAAATATCATAAAGGAAGCAAAACATTTTTTTTCAAAAACCTAAATTGTACGAAAGCTTTAATTTTTAAAAGGTGAAATTCTTAAGAGTCGGGGGTATAGGGACAGAGTAACCAAACTGCTTTGTAAAATTACACTGTATAATTAATTCCATGGTAAGAACGTTTTTATGGTGTGTTTTGGTGACCTTTTATTACCATCAAGTTCACAATGCTGGTGGGCTGCCTTTTAATCCCTCCGCAGACAAAGGCCCTAAATAAACACAGATCCCTTCCTGGGAAAAAGTCCACTCTGGTTAAATGGTAAGGAAATGAGTAAATCATTAGTAATCTTTAAAGCCAAAGCTATAAACTCAAGTTACCTTAAGTTGAAATGAAAGTGTCCTGCAAGAGTTTCAAAGTTCTGTCACAGATAGAAATCTCCAGCTCTTGACTCCAGACTAGGCGCCAGCTGATAAACAAACAATTTAAGTCAAGAGCTGGAGAATTCCCAGCTTTTTCATTTAATGGCTTTGGCCCAGAGTATTTACTGCCTCCAGTTTTATTCTCACTTAGCTCTAAGAGGAAATTTAAACTCATCATTATCTTAAAGCCCCATATGGGTAGCAGTCAGCTCACCTGATAGAGCTCCGCTTACTCAGTAGAAGTTTGAGTCTCAACTAGAAGTGATGTCATAATGTAAACTAATTAACTAGAGTTTTAGGTTGACTTTTTAACAGGTTAAATAAATTTTGTTCAATATAGTTTATATTCCCACTTGGGGTAGTAACAATTCCAAAAAATTTAATTCTGCAGTTTTAATCCAAACTACCAGCTAAAATGGAGGACAGTGTAATGGCTTTCTCACTCCCCGACAGGCGCCCACCCTGCCTCCCTCTACCGCCACTCTCACCCTCGTCCACTAGCCCTTGAATATTACATAAAGCAACTTTTCTGCATAAAATATAGACTATTCCTATTAACTTCAAAATACCCAGTGTTGCTGGGTGTGTTTCCTAACAGAGCAGTGTGTAAGATTTAAGATGTAAATGCTTAATCATGAAAAGCTGTTGATTTTATACGAGTACTAATAAGAATATAAAAGTACAGCCCAATTAAAGCCCATGAGATACCATCAAATATTTCTAAATGCTGTTTTTAAAAGTTTGCTACTAAAGATTATAGATCTCAAAGTCAGAACTATACTGTTGCTCCCATTCCTTTCTCAAAATTACCATTTACTTTTAGAGGAAAATCTCATCTCTACTCAGGATTTTATGTCAAAATAATTCTTTCAGCTATCTGAGTGTTTGCAGATATTTGACAATTACAATAAATCAACTATCCTTCCGCTAGCTGCTTATCTAATGAAAAAATGCTGCAAGAAAATTTTTATAGCCTAAGGTAAAGGGTTAATGTGGCATTAATGCAAAGAAAAATTCTTTCCCACTTCTTAATTTTCAGAAAGTTTTATAAACCTACCTTGGCTGGAAAAGCAAATTAACTATTTCAGTGTCTGCCAAGACTATGTTTCTACTCTTTAACATATGTACATCGTACATTAACAATGTTGGCTACTTGAGACCAAGTATTACCCTCACACGTAAGACTTAGTGGAAATGAAATATAATTAATGATAAAATCACTTGTATGCCTGGCCTCATATTATATTTCACTTTAAAAAAACTCCTTACGAACAATGTTACCTTAGAGACTGCAGTGGATAAACATTCTGATGACCACAACTAATAGTCAATAACTCAATAAAAAAAGATGTCAGATACAAATCTTAAAATTCTTAATACTCTTCTAAAAGAGTCCACATTTCTCCATCGCTGGAGGTAATCTCAGCTAAATACAAAACAATAACAAAAAACCCTCTACCTTCAGGTCAAGTTAAATTACTTAAGGCAGAAGGGAGATGGCGAGTCGGCTATCATACCTTCATTGGCCACGTGGGGAGGATGGCTACTATGAAGTGTGCACGTATACTTAAATTTTTCACAATTAAAACACCCCAAGTAAAACAGAATTGTATGGCAAATATATACAGAGAAGGACCTAACCTCAACTTAACATACTTTTCAACTGCTAACATTATCAAACTTTCTTTAAGAAAATCAGACATCTAAAACACTGCAAGTAAGTCTGATAATGGTTTGATTGCGATGACAAGGCCCTTGTCAAATTCTTAATTCCACTGCATCCTCCCACTTCACCCCCAATAGCTATCCAGGGATCACAAACAAAACACAATAAAGACATAAGGGATACTGGAACTAATTTCACACTGCTTAGGCATCAATAGATGTTAATGAAAAATAAATTATATACAATTAATAGCTTTAGAAGGTTTATTTACTAAATCTACTTCACCTTTATATAAATACTGCTAGGCAGTCCTGAACTATGTGACCAGACCCAGTTGTGTCTGGTCTGACTTACATCCTGAATGGCAATTAAAGGACATTAAAAATACCCTGGGATTACTTGAGGCAGGACCCCTGCCTTATCCACGCTCTTTCCAACAGACCCATGTGAGGAGAACCCTCCACCACAGGACAGAGCCTGGCAAGAGCAACTCTGGTAACGGTTACTTGACTGGAAATTGCAATGCAGTTAAAATCTGGCCTGCAGATTTGGAGATGAGGGAATCGCAAACTGCAATAGAGTAAATTCTTAGAAATAAACTAGGTTCTTGTTAGCAATAATATTACTAACAATAACTGATAGCAATAATACAAACACTGAGTGAAGTGATCACTTTGCCTTCTCTAGCCCACTCTTCTACTATTTTCTGAGGAGACAAATTATTAAAGCTGCCTCAACCATGTTATCTTGGGCAGTGAGTCAGCAGTCTTCTCTAAACATGCTAAGAACTCATTAACACCTTATGCAGGGACTCTTGTCCCTGACAACTGTTGTAAGGGAGTCTCAGGCACGCCAAAGAATGTAAAAAGAGGTTTTTATGGGCACCTCTTCTTTGGGACTAATTTCAAAGAAATCCTTGGAATTTATTTACCAAACATTTCTGAACCACTTTGTGCAAACTGGAGAAAATCCCAGGCAAAATGTATTCTCCAGAGACAGAAAGGATACTTAATGGATCAGGGTGATAAGTAAAATTATGGTTAAATGTAAGTGGATATCATAATTAACCCATTTCTGGGTGTACTGGTACTGATGAATCTTATGTCATTTCTGAGGAAATGGATTTGTCCATTAAATCAAGTTAAAGAAAATTTTAATTACTTGAGCTACTAACGCTTTAAATACCACAAATCAGACCAAGCAGAAGCTCACTTTAACATTTTTCAAGATAGAATAATCCAAGTCTCTGAGACAGAAGTCAATGCCACAAAGTACTTTTAAATTTTATAATAAATAACAGAATCGATCATTTTAAAAGCATCATAGTAGTACAATTCTTTAAAGGGAAGAACCCATGAAAATGAATTATCTTAATCATGTTAAATCAACTTATTTCAAATCATTAAAAAAAAATGTTACTGATGTAAGACTAAAATCTAAGAATAAATACTGCACACAATACTACTGTGTAATCAAACAGCTTGTGAGAGCATCAAAGACCTATTGATAGCCCGTTCCCCTCCATACATTCTAAACTATGGCAAATTCAGTTATATGAAATTTGATAAAAGAATCTGCTTTTGGACAGAAATAGCAATGTTTCAGCCCAAAGCCAAGTAAAATTGCCAAGTTATAAACCTCTCTAAGAAAATGTTTTAATGGAAATACCAATAGACCTTTAACCATAATGGTGTTAGGTGCCAAAATATAAATAATTTTTGTTTTTGTGCTCCCTTTACCATAAATTAGGTACAGGTCAAGTGGAAAAACAGTAGGTATCCAGCTCAGTGAGCAGTTCCAGTTCAAGGCCAAGACTTGCACACTTGATTTTAAAAACAATAATGGAGTCTATATGAGACTTTCATTGAAGAATTTAGCAAGCAAGTCTATCTCTCTAAGAGAAAGTCCTTAATAGGTTTTGTGCTTACTATTCCATATTCTAAGAATATCTCAAACAAATTACTAAAACTTAACCCAGCCAAGTAAGTAGAGTATTAAATCTGGTTTCCTGGTAGGGAACTGTTATACAAACACATACACACAAGTTCAATTATTTAATTTTGATATTAATCCCTAACCGGAGCAATATTTTAGCAAATCTATGAGGCTTGCCAGCACAGAAAGCCTGGGGCTAACTACAAGGGCCACTTCAGAGTCTCTTCAACTCAAGGTTTCTATGCAAACCTACAGACATACTAGGCAATCAGTGAGCTTATTCTTCAATTATTCAAGCACAGTTAAGTGCTATAGTTATGCCCTTGGAGCAGACTGAACAGTAGTCATTAGTCTCAAACAATAGTTTTTAATTTGCTTTATGTCTAGCATTCATTATACAAGAGAGCTAATCAAATTGGAACTAACATTGTGATAGCAGACCCATTCCATACTAAAAAAAAATGCATGTGTCCAAATTGGTGTGACTAAACAACATTTCACATTAAAGGATTACAACTTTCATAAAGATGTGATTTACACAAGACAGATAAACAGATTAGGGCATCATACTTATGAGGCCAGTGTCATGGGCTACTAGAGAGCCTGGTTAGCTTTAGTTTGAGAACCACAAACGGTTAAACAAAGGCACGGTATTAGACATATGGGGAGTCAGTGTAAAGATCATTCAGTTTAACTAACTCCGAGTGAAACTACCTGCTAAATCCTAGGGATACAAAGATAAATGTTCCACAAACATACCAAGCTTGTCCATGCCTCAGAGCCCTCACAGAGCACCTCCATCTACTGAGAACACTTTCCCTTGACTGCACATTCAGATCTCTGCTTAAATGTCACTTCCCCAGAGAAGGCATCCTGTCCACTCTATGTAAAAGAGCCCTCCCCATAGTCTCTGTCTCCTTAACTGTTTACTCTGTTTTTTTCCTTCATAGTACTTATCATTGAAATTATTCTTGTTTACTTGTTTATTCTCTCTATTCCTACCAAATCATAAGCTCCATGAGGCAAAAGATGTTCACTATCTTTAAAGCTCTAACTCTAGTACCTAGAACATACCTAGTATATAAGTACTCAATAAATGTTTATTATATGAAATCAGCAATCAAGGTGCTCTCAGCATAATAGGATTAGAATGTATAATCAGAAAACAGGATATAATCTTGTAAGAATTATATAAATACAATAATTTAAGTATAAGACATTTCATTAAAGAAAAAATGAAGACCTTCATTTTTAGAGTTACTTTTAAAGTTCCAGGCTCTCCCTAATATCCAAGTAAACTTCTTTTAACTTATTAACAGAAGTACAGCAGAAAATGAAACTAAAGGTGGTAGGAGAATTATAGGAACTAACCAATTTCCTTTCTTCCTTGCTTAAAGAATATTTACTAAAGAACCATCAAATCGAATTCCAAATTCCACTGGTTCCCCCTCGGATATAATCAGGAATCATCTATAAGATTTCTAGTTGATCTTCAACATAAATTTTCCATTTCTAGAACTAAAAATCCTTCTCTAGCCCTAGAATCGGCTGTATAAATCAGATCTGGTGTTTCTCTCTTTAAATATCCATAGAGGTGAATATAAGATAAAAGTCAAATTAAGTATTAATAGAGCAGAAGAAACACACAAGGTAACAGTAAGGCTCTATTTCTTAAACTGGGAGGAGAGTACACATGGGCCTGATGTATACTTATACTTGGTACCTTTATAATTTTATAAATATTTTGTATATAAATTCAATATTTAACAAAAATTGAAAAAAAAAAAGTGTTACTCCCTGCACTCAAAAAGCTTAAATTCTACAGGAGGAAGTGAATCAATGCCTATAAATATAATGTAATGTGGGCTTTGATAAAAGCATGTACAGTTTGACAGCTTCTAAAGGAAGCACCAAATGGGCTGAGGCATGATCTATGCTACAAAGTGTTAACTGTACAAGTAGAAAAGTTACTCACATTGGTTTCAGGATGATAATGATAGCAGTTTAAGCATCACTTGCTTTTGATTTTTTTAAAAAGTCACATGGAATTTAAATAAAATTATATCATTTGTAATAAGGATGATGTATAAAAAGCTGCAATAATGAAACCTGAGGAAAACCTTCAATGTATTACTCCATGGGCTAGTAAAATGATACAGTAAAGATTCTTTTCATTGCATTCCCCAGAATAAAAGTTAGTAGAAAGCAGAAGAAGGGGCTGGACTAAAGAAATGAATCACTATCTCAAAAATCTATGCAACTTCAAATTCATCTAGGTTAAAAAAAAGCTTGTCCTTAAAATGCTAACCACAGAATAAGGAGTATAATATGTTCCTATTTTAATTTTTAGAATACTACTGTATTTGTAGGTAATAGCTCTATATAAATACACAAAAATGCATTTTTTTTAAATCTAAGATAAGGAACAAATGAGGGGTGAGGGAAAATGGACAAACATGGGGGAAATTTTTGAGGTTTTATTCAAATTACCTCAAATAATCCATGTTTAAGACTGACAAATATAGAACCTCTATAAAATTGTGGTCCCATCTTGGGTATCTAACTTGGGTATCTATGCTTTTTCCAGGTCCCTTTTCCTTAATTTTATTTAGTTAAAATATAATGATTTTTAAACCAGTCAACTCTAACTTACAGAAAGTTTCCTCTATTTTATTTTAACTGAAAAAGTGGAGACATTTTTAATCCGTCATATTAAAAATATAAAGATAATAACTATGAGAAGACAAACATAAGCTTCTATTATATACTGGCTAATCTCATAATGATCGTGTCAACCGATAAATTATCACAAACCACCTCTACACAAAGCTTCCAGTCTATAAGCACAGATTCAAGTATTCACTATTACAAATTAACATTTTTGCATTCTTAAACTACAAAAGTGGGTTTAAAAACAGCTTGATAAGAACAAGGAGTAATTTCAAAGTTTTATCCCAAGGAAGACTATATTATTTTTAAAACTTAAAATAACACTTAAAAAATCAAGTTGGTATTCTTCATTATCAAATGATAATTTCAGGCTATACTCTTGAAGCAAAAGATCAACCAACAGCAAGATCATATGTACCATGTATCAATTTTTTAATTAAATCACAGAACCACTCAAAGAAGAATTGTTCACTTTATTAAAACCATTCTACAAAAAAAATACCAACACCAAGCTTAAAACTGCTTATTAGTATTTTATGATCAAAGATCCATACCACATTATAAACCTTTACACCCCAAATCCTACTTAACCAAGTCAATATAACCATTATAGGGGCTAAAAATTATTTATACCTCCACCTATACTCAAATGTGGTTTGGGATATAAGATACCTTTACAAGACCATTAGGTTCTTTATGAAAAAAATAAACTGATTTAAATCATTATATATATATATATATTTTTTTTTTTTTTTTTTTTTTCTTGCGGTTACACAGGCCTCTCACTGCTGTGGCCTCTCCCATTGTGGAGCACAGGCTCCGGACGCGCAGGCTCAGCGGTCATGGCTCATGGGCCCAGCCGCTCCACGGCACGTGGGATCCTCCCAGACCAGGGCACGAACCCATGTCCCCTGCATCAGCAGGCAGACTCTCAACCACTGAGCTACCAGGGAAGCCCTATTTTATTATTTTTTAATCCCAAAGCCAACAATCGAGTTTAATATAATAGGAGTAAAATTGCTACTCCATTGTATACTGCTATATTGCTATAATTACATATGTATGTATGTGTATATGTATACAAATACATATGTGTGTATGTGCATATATATTATATTCGATCCTGCTATTAGTATTTTATATACTCTTAAGCTTTTAGAATTTTATTAGTGGGTCTCCTTGTCCTCTGATTGAGATGATGATGATTTCTAAGTATGTCAATGTTGTGAAATTTATTTATTTATAGACCTTCTAATATTAAGCCATCTGTACATACATGAGATAAACCAAACTAGGTGGTAGTGTTTGATCTCTTTCATATGCGGTTGGATTTAGTTTGCTAATATACTTTATAAAGTTTTTACTTCTATATTCATGACTGATGTAGACCTACAGTTTTTCTCTTTCATAATGTTTCCGTCTGGTTTAATTATCAGAGTTATACACATCTTACAGAGTGAGTTGGGGAAGCATTTCCTCTTTTTGTATTGCCTGGAAAAGTTTGTATAAAATTGAGATGGGGTTCGAGCCCTGGTCCGGGGAGATCCCACATGCCACGGAGCAACTAAGTCCATGCGCCACATCTACTGAGCCTGTGCTCTAGAGCCCGTGAGCTACAACTACTGACCCTGCATGCTACAACTACTGAAGCCCGCGTGCCTAGAGCCAGTGCTCCGCAACAAGAAAAGCCACTGCAATGAGAAGCCCACACACTGCAACAAAGAGTAGCCCCCGCTTGCCACAACTAGAGAAAGCCCGCACGCAGCAACGAAGACCCCACGCAGCCAAAAATAAATAAATTAAATAATTAAAAAAAAAAATTGAGACGATCTGCTCCTTGAAAGTCTGGTAACACTCACCTGTAAAACCACCTGGGCCTAATGTTTCCCTTACGAAATTATTTTTTCTTTTTTGCCACTTCTTCAGTTTCTTTAATAGTTACAAGATTATTCAGGCTAATTATTTCTTGAATCTGTTCTGAAAAGTTAAAATTTTCTAGGAATCGATCTATCCCTACCCACAGTAATTTGGACCAAAAATTCATAGCTCTTCAAAGCTGTAATATCCTATTATCCGAATTTAGAAAAAGCATTGTATTTTAAGAGTATTAAATAACATAAGTCAGTTTTGCTTTGTTTTTATTTTTAATGAGGAAATTGAGAATCTGCAATAGCTCTAAAAATAACTGGATATATCTTGGGTAGCACAAAATCATAACTGTTACTTATGACAAACAGAATAGATGTGCGTATATTTTAGCTACCACTTACCACCAGAAACAGGGGCATCCATGAAAACTGCTCCCATTTTCTCAACTTCTTTGGCCAATTCTTTTGAAACCATAGGATCAATAGTACTGGAATCTATTAATAGTGAGCCTTTCTTCACTTTTCTAAGTAAATGAACAGAAATATAGTTTTTAAAAACTATAGTTTTATAATTTGAAAAATATAGTTTACAACTCTGAATAAGCATTTCATGCAACTACCTATATCAGAATCTGCTAAAATTCACCAGATATCAAGGAGGTCTTTGGTTTAATATTAAAAACATTATTAGAACTGGTTCAAAATCTCAAATTCATTTTCAGATCAATTATAGTTCAAAGTAAACTCGAACTATTTCAAAGAAACCAAAATAATCTAATAATCTATATGGTATAAATTCTGGTTTCAGGTGAAATACTAACCATAATAATATAGGTAAGCTAAGATGTAAGCAATTTAAAACACCTATTAACTTTAAAAGGGCTATTTAGTAGGATTTAAATTTTTGTTTGTAAAGTAGCTGGGTCTCTTTAAAAAGTAATTTATTTGTCTTTAACAAGCCATATTGCAAATTTCACATATCCATTTTCATTTCCACTAGGTAGAATAAACATAAGCAGTTAAAATTTAGCCATTTGCTTTAGGATGGCATATTCTTTAATAACTGCAACTTTGGAAAGACAAAATAAGACATCAAACAGGCAGAAAGGAAAACACAGGAATGGACCTATAAATCTCACAGAGACTTTTTGTTCTTTACAGTAAATTTATATACAAACATTGGTAAAAGGGGGAAGCAGTCTTTTCATATATCATATTTTACATCAATAGTTAAGTGGCATTCTTAAAGTAAAACAGTTCTGTTTGCACTATAAGTGCAGACTATATACCTTACAGTCTATAATCTATGCCTATCTTCACTGGCTTGGAAACCGACCTAAATTACAATTTATTTAAAGGGCTATGGCTAACCTTGAATTCAAACGTCCCAAAATTCTTACTACAGATAAACTAACCCAGAGGACATTTAATCATAACCATGATTGGAAAGTTAGAACTGAATAAATAAAAATATTGAAGGGGAAATAGAAAATCATTGCTGAAAACTATAAAAAAGAAATTTTTTTCTACAGAAAAAAATAGCACGCAAAATGCTTTAAACAACAATTTTAGACATATGAATTGATCTGGTCCAAATGCAACGGCTGGGTATGTTCCATAGAAAAGAAATAGCACACTCTGTTATATAGATCACCTCAGTATGTGGAATTCCACTTTACATACCCTAAAATATAAGAATTAAGTTTACCAGTCTTCTGTGATATTAATATTTTTAAGATCTTAAAGCTTTAAGCAAACGGGAAATGGTCTCAAAAATTATACACGCACAGGGTGTGGGGAAATGATCCGGACCCAAAAGAAAATAAAGAACTACCCATGAGAAGCAAATTACACTTCAATGTAAAGCCAAAATCTTTCAAAGCACTCCCTAGACAAAATTGCCCTGGTTGTTGGCCACCATATTCCGAGTAAAGGATATTAATAAACGTAGGATTTTGTCTCCACAAAGTTTTTAGTAACTTTTTCTTCAGAGGTTAAACAGGGGCATAATTGGAACAGACTAGGTCATGAGACAGCTAGGTCACCTCAGGACCACATACACACTGTGGGCCTGAGGGCTCCATCCAAAATGAGAATCTTTCAACTTTCCCTGAAATCTAAACATTTATCTTATCAGTTTTCTGCCTAATATTCAAGTGTCTGTTGCTTCTAAATTTGCTAGTTTTCCAAAGCAATTCAATTTCCCAAAACCTCAAATTTCATGTATTACAGCTTCAAGAAATTAAACCCTTTCTTTTAGCCCTTCATGTGTCTACAAAGCCTACCAGTTTGCTCTAGCTCTCTGCTGAACTTCAACAACAAAACAAGTTAGGAACAGGAATCAGTAAGACCAGAAAACTAAATTCAACCGCTGTCATCCTAACATAACCACAAGGGTTTGGCAATAGGTAGCAAGTAACCAAAAGGTTCTCAAAGCCAGGGAAGCTAGTTACTGGGTAGGAAACTCTGACCTAAATTATATATTATTTAAAGAGCTACTGCTAATCTTTAATTCCACCCTCTCAAAGTTCTTACTACAGATGTACTAACCCAAAGGACATACAATAACTTTTTATTTTATAATAAATTTTAAATAATGGTGTTCTTTCCAATGCTTCGTTTCATTTTTCATAGAAATCTCTTCCTGAATTTCTGTAAACCGTAAGAAAATTATGCTTGTAACATTTGTACAGTTTAAAATGCAAGCTTTAAAAATCTCTTAAACAGGTTACCAATGTAAGTTTAACGCAAGATTAAAGGGAAGAAACAGAAAGCAAAAAAAATGTATTCCCAAAAGTCACATACTTGACTTCAGTGAAAAAATAACCCTTTACAATGAGAGAAACCACACCATTCACTTTTAAGACATAAAAATACAGTACAAGAAGGTTTAACAAACATAATTGTAATTTCACAATGGTTCTAACAAATGTGAAATTCATAAACTATCATAACAAGAACATATCTACAGTTGAGAAATACATACTTTAGAATTCCATTTGCTCCAGAATAAGCTTCTATTGCATTGATGCTGGTGGGCAACATTGTAATAATTCTGTCAGCTTTTTCAGCTACATCTGCTGGGGAAGACACTACCTTTAAAAAAAAAAATTGCAACGGCACATTATTTAAATTAAATGCAAGCAGCTCCTACAGTACAAGTAGGATCCACTTTTTATGCATGCCCATAATAGTGACAGTGAATAAAAACTAATCCTTGTTTTCAAATGACAAAAACAAAAAACGAGCAAAAAAAACCCGTTACTGCCTAAAATAGAGTCCATTCCTTCACACATACAGATGCAATTTCTATGGAATCACATCCACTGTTTACTTTAAAAAGTGTGAAGTGAGTTGAGGGGGAAAAGGGCAAAACCCAACAGGCCTGGGAACGGACACACTTCTCATGGATTCCTCTAAGTTGGATTCTTAAACAGCATACTTTTTGGTAGATGCTCTAAGAAAAACATTCTCGTATATCAGACTTGGTAGCTGAACTACAGGATACACCAATTAATTCACGGCAGCAAAATCCACAAGTAAATTCTCAGGCCCCCATTACCACTATCTTCCAGCCTCTATTTTCAAGAAAAAAAAAAATTAAGCCTGTTTTATAAAAAGTCAAGACAAGGACATAAGCATGCACTGCACTGAATGTGAGTACCACCATGAAGTCTGAGAGCATGAGCTGTCAGGTCTCCTGTGGAAACCATATATACAACAACATACGAACAGGCATCAAGGTACGCTCTCTCTCTCAGAAGTCAGAACCCTGACTTCTGCTTTAATGATGACCATGAACATACTGTACAAGAAAGCTGCTCTGCCCATCCTCTGTACATATGTTTACAAGTATGGGTGTACATACCCTCACTCACATTTCCCCCACCCCCTGCTCTCTCGAATATATACACCATGATACACCTGGCCAGCTGGTCAGCAACCAAAGAGGCCAGAAGAGACCAGGAGATCACTTCTTGACTGAAACTCTCCTTTAACAGAAAGAATCTATCACCCCAATTATCACGAAAGCTCCTTTCCAAAGCCTTTTCTCTCTTTAAAGAAAAGACAAGGAACTATCAGGAGGATAATCAAAACTTTCTCCATAGGAGAACTGGCACATAAGCATCTTAGGAATGGGAACGCCTCTGCTTTTCATGTGGTGGAAGTAAACGAAACACTTTCTTTCTGTCTTTGATGTACAGCTGATGAAAGAATGAGAAACCAAACACAGTGTGCAATCTAAATATTATGAGCTAGAAGCAATTACATTTCATTCTTCCGTAAGAGACTATCAGCTTCTAAATCAAATTCTACATAAAGGCAGTTTTAACATAATTTCATAAGTTGTATTCTAAAATTTCGGATAATCAAGTATCCTGGCACTTTGTGTACTAAGTGATAATATTAAACACCTCAGACTCTAAAGCCAAAAACAACAAAAAAAAGACAGTCTCTCTCATCTAAAGGCAATACAGCATTTTAGAGTCTACAAAGTGGCACATTCAACAATATGTATATTTTGATATATAGTGGGGATCGGCCACAAATAATTCTGGAAAAAATTTTTTTCCATCAAATTACAAAGTAATACTTAAGTTAGGTGAAAACCTTTCTTACACTCAAACAAATACTGAGATTTGAAAAGAGGCAACTATTTCCTGGCAAACAATTCAAGTTTCCTTAAGAAAAAAAACAGCTCAGTAAGATGAGAAGAAAAGGAAAAGCTATAGGAGTCATAATTCTCTACTCTTGGACTGTGTCAAGAATATGGGTTACATAGAGAGCCCCATCTGTTCATCCTATTTAAATGAAGTAATAAAGGCATGCAAAATGGTGGCATACCTTTCAGCTGCCTTTCCTTCTATCTCAGCTCCATCTCTCTTGATCTTTCAGGGACTGTAGTAAGCCAGCCCTGAGGTCTAAGAGTCAACTTCAGACTTTCTCTTAGGAATTCAGAGTCTCTTCCACTGAAGGAAATTCAATTCCATCTAGATAGCTCCTTGAGACATGCCCTCAGGGGTACCAACAATTAGCTCACAGATCTAGGAATACTTCACACCTCCAAGCTTCTTGTGCCAATTCATGCAACTGCCAAGTGCATGGGGTGGCCAATCAGCCCCCTGCATCCCTAGCATCTGCTTCTTGGGATGCCTGGGTTGCCAGAGTACTGCTAACCCCTCAAATATACAGGAAAGTAGTGTCAAAGCTCACAGGTCTGGAAAAAAACACACAATGATAGTGATAGCTGGAATGTCACCACTGTACTGGCCACAACTGCTCCATATGTAACAACTATATAAATTTGGTACATTGTAATAACAGTCTCTAATTTGCACTACAGAAGGCATGTTTATTAGACAGACAAGTGTGTCCAGTTATTCAAATCATCTTGCCTTCCATGTGATGACTTCAAGACTCTGAAATAACTGACTAACAAAATTTGGCCATGACTCAAAAGCTGGCAGGAAAAAAACAAACCTTATTGCCAGTCTGACACTCACCACAAAAGCCTTTAGGAGCCAACCTAATTAGAGTCCCTTCAGTTACATTTGCTAATTGAATGGATAAGCAAAGACAGCATGGATCAGGGAAAGGAACACTAATTTGGGAAGCCAGAGACTGGGTTTAGTTATAGCTCAGCCACTAAATCATCTGTGCTTTTGTGCAAATCACTTAACCTCTCTGGCTTCAGTTTACGAATCTACAGAATAAGAATAGTGACTTGGATTATCTTCAAGCGTTTCTATCTCCAAAGTAGAAAGGAAACTTAGCCAAGGGAATTTTTCACATTTAGTAACCTTAAATTCTAGGAAGGCACACACTCTGTGAAAAAGGGCTGATGGTACAGGGAAGCATCTGCAATGACTCAGTACAAATGTAAAGCATTAACAGGACTCTTCTACACCTCCACATGTGTGGACGGTCACTAACCTGGCTGACCCTGGAACATGGCTCTGCTCTGATTGTCATGGCCATCCCAGAAAAATCTCTTGACAATTCCAACTGCCTCATTCTTACACCATTGTGAATTAAGGTGACCCTACTTTTCCATTATTTTAATTTTGATTACAGGAGATTGGTTCCCTTCACAATATCTACAGTCATTAAGAATTTCTGCAACTAGATTCATCTGTATGCTAGTAAGCACCAATGGCAGGTGTACAATATAAAGATTAGACAACTGGACAGATTAAAGACAAAATCTGCTTTGCTGGGTGGGTGGCGGGAGGAATGATGGGGGCATCAGGGCCCAGAGCAATCTGAAGTAACTGCACCTCCTTTTTACATATCCAATGGAAGGAGACAACAGTTAACCTAGTTGTTTTACATAAAGAGAAAAATCTCGCTGTCTCTGCTAGACGAAACAGTCACATAAGTGAAGCTCAGCATTGCTTCCACATAAAGCAAATGGGTAAGAGAAACTTGCAAAGAAACAAGATGAACATGACCTTGGTTAAACCTGCCACTCAGTGTATTTTAATCTTTCCAAGTAGAAATGCATACTGTTGCTTCAAAATTGCACTACCCTTGGGCTTCCCTGGTGGCGCAGTGGTTGAGAGTCCGCCTGCCGATGCAGGGGACACGGGTTCATGCCCCGGTCCGGGAAGATCCCACATGCCGCGAAGCGGCTGGGCCCGTGAGCCATAGCCGCTGAGACTGCGCGTCCGGAGCCTGTGCTCCGCAACGGGAGAGGCCACAACAGTGAGAGGCCCACGTACCGCAAAAAAAAAAAAAAAAAAAATTGCACTACCCTTAAAAAACTGACCAAAACGGTTTTTGCCTACATCTTGAAACATGTGGTCAACAATGATGAAGCCCACTCAGCAAGAGACTTTTAAAGTTCTCATCTAACAAAACCTGAGTGGATGCCAGATTAGATCTCAATAGAATTACTTAACCAAACATGTTCAGCCTTCTAACCCAGGAACAAGGTGGTTCCCAAGTTTTTAGAGAGAAAACAAGAGAATCCAATTAAGCCTAGTTCAACCAGAAAACTCACACAGAAATGCTGCATAAGTCCCAAGACTTTTGGCACCACTCAGAGGCATCTCCAAGGAAATTCCCACACAATGAAAATGAAAATGAAGCACAAGTCACATGCCCTGGATGCTACCGCTTAAAAAGAGAAATTGGTATCTTCTGTAAAATAAAAGGACACAAGGGACTCTGCAGAATATGTTCTTAAACAGGGATGCAGTCAAATCACTTTATCTCCTAATTTGGTTTTAATTTTTATCATCATTCTTTCATTTAAAAATATGTCTAGGGCTTCCCTGGTGGCGCAGTGGTTGAGAGTCCGCCTGCCGATGCAGGGGACGTGGGTTCGTGCCCCGGACCGGGAGGATCCCACATGCCGCGGAGCGGCTGGGCCCGTGAGCTTATGGCCGCTGAGCCTGCGCGTCCGGAGCCTGTGCTCCGTGACGGGAGAGGCCACAGCAGTGAGAGGGCCGCGTACCGCAAAAAAATAAATAAATAAATAAAAATATGTCTACAATTCTATTCCAAACAACTCTGGACTCAGTGACTCAGCCAACACAGTGGTGCATTTATATGTGTGGTGTTGGGGAATGCAGATTTGGGAGAAATATGGTATAGATACTAAAGCAACAACCATAACAGTAGTAACAGTAGTGGTAGTAGTAACAGCACTTTCTATGTGCCAGGTTCTCTAGGGCTAAGATGAAGGTACTATTACTACTGCCATTTTATAAGATGAGAAAATTTAAGTAGAAAGAAGTTAAATAATCTGTCTAAAAGTCACACGGCCAGCACATGATGGAGTTGAGATCTGAGCTCAGGCAGCCAGGTTCCTCCTGGGTTTATGCTTTTAAACCACTACATTCACAATTTATTGATTCATGATTTCTAATACCCAAAGGCCTGATAATTATCACGGGTTACATTCTTAGAATAGATGCTAGAAGTTGAAATGATGCATTGTATGTTAAACCCGAGTTTCCAACAGAAATAAAGATATAATAAAGGGATACGGAGAGAGGAAACTGTAAATTTTTTATGGGAATGACCACAAGTAACATATTAAACCAATTATAAATGCCCTAATAGAATTGGTTAACATGTAAAGGTATAAATAAGTTCATTAAATACAGTCAGGCACGTGAAGCATTTTAACATGTCCAAGTTTTTATTTCCTTCATAACCCACGTAGTATTTTTTACTACTAGGTACAGCTGGAAGGAAAACCTCCAGGGTGGTAACACCCTAAAGCACTTCACCCAGAACTGCAGGTGGATCTTGCACCTTGAGGGGAGGGAGGAGCCAGGCCCGTGGAAAGCAGAGCCAAGAAGCAGACAGAAACGGATCTAATTACATCTGTGCCCAAAATTCGGCTGTGCCTGGGTTCAGGCCACTCCCCAACTCTTCAGTTACATGAAACAATAAATGCCCAGTTTTTGCTTTTAAAAAAACAAAAAAACACTTCTTCAAGGAGATGTCCAAAGAGCTTTAGAACTATTGATTGCTTTTTGATCCAGATATGTCTAGTTTGGTACTTTCTCTCCCTGCAAATTTCCCACTGAAAGCACAGTTGACATTTGAAATCAACTAGCCATGTTTTCTGCAGACTTTGAGGGAAAAAAATTCTGTTTTCTTTGGCTGCCATTTCATCGACTTCACTTGAGATAGTAACATCAGGGAAAGGAAGGGACACCTGTCCTTAAAATGTAAGAGTCAACTCAAATATAATTTGAATTTTTGAACTCTTAATCCATTCACCGCACTATTGTGCACAATGGCAAGAAGTTTCAAAGTTTTCACCTATATTTTTCCATTTCATCCCAAGTCTTCTCTTTGTCTTTTAGTAGTAAAATGAAACTCATTTTTTCCTTTATCAAACATTTTAAAACTAAATATAGCTATGAATTAGTACTACTGACATTTTAACACATCAGAAGTCACACATCCAAATTAACGTTACCTTTTAAAGTAGGGGTCTTAGGAAATTACACTTGCTCAAATGACCAAAACGGTTTTTAAGCTGCTGGCATAAAAATCATTTATCAACAAATGTTTTCATTTTATTATGACAGAATATTTCCCCTCAGGCCCAAAGCTTTTTTATACCCTTTACCCTTCTCCTGTCATTTATCTCAATTTCACGTTCTCCTGCCCTCCACTGCTGTTGTAATCAATACTCAGAGGACCTCTTAGAGTCAAGACTCTGAGAGGAAGCAGAGCGGTGAGGGAGATGGGACGTGGGAAAAGAGGGTTCTGCCTTCCAGGCTCTGCCGCCCCAGTGTGAATCGCCCACGCAACTTTCCCACCGTGTGCTGGGAGCGGGGCAGGGCTGGGAGCTGTGGGCAGAAGCTAAGAGAGTCTCACGCTTCACTAATCTGGGACAGGCAGCCACCCAGAACCCATCCTCCTTCCTTCCCCACACCCACTTATGTATCTCAAGGAAGAAGAAAAGAAGGAAAATCTAATAACTGAGTCTGTGTCCTAGAACCCTCTGATTTCTATCCAGGAATCCAAGAGTTCTCGTCTCCATGACCTTCATTTCAGGCTACAGCATTTCTGTTTGTAGGTGAGTGAAGATTAAGCACAATATTTATGTAGCTCTCTATCAGAAATGAAACGACTCTTAAGAGTTACTTATTATTTTTCCCCTCAAAACCTGCTTCAGCACTTTATTACTGTCAAAATACAATTTTAATAAAAACTCCCTTCTATTATTTAGTCTTGCCACCTGAGACACATCTAATACATTGCCACATCCAACTCAACCTGTTTTATTCTCCACAGCACTAGGTGGACTGCTAGACACATGCAAGGTACTCAACCTGTATCGGTCGACCTAACGTAGAAATCTCTAGAAACCTGGAGAGGCTTCCACTTTTAAAGAAAATTGCTCCTTTGTCCCCATTCTTCACCTGGATAAATCCTTATTCTTGTGCTATCTACCTAAATGTCTAGTCTTCAGAGAACGTCCCTGACTGCCCTCTCAGCCAACGTAATGCAGATTTTACTGAAAACTGAAGAGACTCTTCTTCTTTCCACATCACAATTTGGAATCACATATTTGTGTGATGTGATAATCTAACACCTCCTGTTGGTCCCCAAAGGCAAAGACTGTAACTATTTTGTTCTGGGCTATATTCCCAGTACCTAGCACATAGAAAGTACTCAAGAAACATCAGTCAAATTAGTAAATTAATGAACGTCCTATCCCGTTTTGCTAAGAGATTCTAAGGTAGCCTTAACCCATAGTGATCAAAGCAATAAAAAGTAACTTTTCTTCACAAAGAAGTGAGAGACTCTGACATTGTCATGTGAATAGAAAGCATTAGAAAAGGAAATAACAGCTCTGTAGAGCAGAGGTGAAACCAAGACTTATGGGAACTTACTTAGAGCTAACACACACACTCCTTACTGTGCCAAACATCATTTTAAGCTCTTTACATATATGAATTCATTTAATCCTCGTAACAACTCCCTGAGAAAGGTTATTATTATTATCCTTATTATTTTACACATGAGGAAACAGATATAGAGACACTAAATAACTTGCCTGAGATTGCAGATACTAAGTGGAAAGGGCAGGTTCTAAACCCATTTTGTAGATTCTAGCTGTACTGGTTTCCAGTGGCTGCCGCAATGTTACCCCAAGCATGGTGGCTTAAAACACAGAAATGTATTCTCACAGCTCTGGAGGCCACAAGTATGAAAGCAAGGTGTAGGCAGCACCATGCTGCCTCCAAAGGAAGATCCTCCTTTGCCTCTACTAGCTTCTGGCTGACCCTGGTGTTCCTTGGCTTGCCACAGTATAACTCTGAAGACTGCCTACGACTTCCCACGGCCTTCCCCTTGTGGCTCTCTGTAAGGACACTCATCATTGCCTTTAGGGCCCACCCGAAATCCAGGATGACCTCATCTCAAGATCTTAAACCTAATTCCATCTGCCAAGACCCTGTTTCCAAATAAGGTCACTTTCACAAGTACTGGGGGTTAGAACTTGGACATTTATCTTTTTTAAAAATCACTTTATTGAGATATAATTCACATAACATATAATTTGCCCACCTAAAGTATATAATTTGATGGTTTTTAGTGTATTCACAGATATGTGCAACCAACACAATTTTAGAACTTTTCATCAGTTCAAGAAAAAAAATCCCATATCCATTAGCTATCTCTCCCCTATGCCTGCCTCCCTCTTTCCCCTCCTCTCCCAGCCAGCACTAAACAGCCACTAATCTACTTTCTGTCTCTACAGAGTTCTCTGTTCTGGACTTTCATGTGTCAGTGCTTCATCCGTTTTTATGGCTGAGTAATATATCATTGTATAGATATACCACATTTTGCTTACCACTGATGGGACATTTAGGTTGTTTCTATCTTTTGGCTATAATGAATAATGCTGCCATTTATATACAAGTTTCTGTGTGGGTATGTGTTTTCATTTCTCTTTCATATATACTTAGGAGTAGAATTACAATCTCATCAGCAGTGTGTGATAGTTCAATTTCTCCATACTTCTTGTTATCTGCCTTTGTAATTCTAGCCAACCCAGTGGGTGTGGAAATCTCATTGTGGTTTTGATTGCATTTATCTGATGACTAATGATATTGGCATCTTTTCATGTGTTTATTCAGATCCTTTGTCCATTTAATTGAGTCACTTGTCTTTCTGTTTGAATTGTATGACTTCTTTATACATGCTAGATACAAGTCCTTATCAGATATATGATTTGCAAATATTTTATCCCATTCTTTGGGTTACCTTTTCACTTTCTTGCCCTTGTTCTTTGCAGCACAAAAGTTTTCAATTTTGATGAAGTTTTATTTTTAATTTTGTTGCTCATGATCTTGGGTGTCATATTTAAGAATCCTTTGCCAAATTCAAGGTCATGAAGATTTACCCCTATGTTTTCTTCTAAGAATTTTGTAGGACATCTTTTGGGGGGCCACTATTCAACCCACTGTATACCCACTCACTATACAATCCATCATAATAGATAACTATTATTTAATTCCAACAAATTTCATTGGTGCAAAACAACATATTATACAAGGGTGTGGTATATAATCATTACTGGCCTGACATTAACTGATCCAAAAGAAATCTAGGCACTTCGTTTTCTAGTAGACTAGTTTATAAATAGGTAACAGGTAGCTACATTTCAGAATCATCAGATGTCACACATACACTTAAAAATGTCTCATACATAAATTTCATTAATTAGTGACTACACATCATGTAATTAAAAGAGCTAAAGCTCCAAAGTCAAAGACAGACCTTTGTTCAGATCCTGGCTCCTGCCATTCACTCACTGTGCAACCTTGGGGATGTTATTTAACTTCTCCAAGCATCAGTTTCCTGAAAATACTTCTGTTACAAAGATAAAATTAGATAATATGTACAAAATATTTAGTAAAAGACCTGACACGTAGGAGGTACTCATTAAATATTAGTTTCTTTTCTCTCTCTTTTAAAATGTAAATGTCTCCTTCACTCAAGTGTAAGTCTTATACTTAAGGTGGCCTTCCTTCACACCTACCTAAAATTAGCAACACTAAAAAAATAAGAATTTTGTTAGGAAATGGAGGTAAAAGGATAACTTCAGAATATGAGGCAAGTCAGGCAGAGCATCAGAAAGCTCCAGAAATCTGGCAAGCAGCAGAAAAGAGATTCACAAAGGGATGATGACCATTTCAGTTCTCCATAGGCAAGTTGTTAAGTGCTACAGTAATAGAGGGAAGAGTAATGGCATTGGTCACAATTTGAAAGGCCCTAAGCTTCTGCTTTGCCAGTCCAAGGTAAATCAGTTTCCATTCAATTTCCACCTCTGTATTACTAGAAGGGGTAGAAAGAGGAAGAGAAATTCATGTGATCTTTCATAAACACACACACACATGAAAACTTCGGGAACATTATTCTCCAAAATGCCAGAAGAATATGCTGTTATTACTTTGATTAAATTCTGTATTTAATTGAAGATATTTCCTCTGTTTAGAGACCAAGTACCGTTGTTACTCTTACAAATAAATATATAAACCACTGAAAAATGCCAACATCAAATAGATGTGTTATCCCAAAAAGTAATATCCATCTCCTCAGAAAAACAATCCATCCCAGACTGAATATCAGCTTGGAACTCCTTACCATCCTTGAAGATGGTAAAGCCATCTTTCCCAGAACAAAGAATTGATCAAACCTCTCCAACAAGTCTAAGTCCCTAAGCTACTTAAGCTACTGCACTGGTGGTACAGTGTCAATATTCAGAGATTATATGGGCATAAGCAGCCACAACCCTACCCTGAAAAGTTCCAAGATGATACTCACACATCCTCAAACAACACTGCTGCCACCCCCAGATGGCATACAAACCATGACGGAGGAGGAGATGGAGGACATCCAGATCTGCAAGTAGCCTCTAAGTTGCTTAAACCTGTTCTTTATGTATGCATTGCATTTTCTCAGTATTTATTTCAAGCCTATTACCTAGAAGTTGACAATTTATTTGTTCTCTAACCTTTTTCTATACTTCTCAGGAATTTTTTAGTATTCACCCAGTTCTGGGATTACATTCAGCCCTCAATTACCACTCTACAACTTGTACAAGAAGAATTTCCTTCATATCTTGAAAAAAAACTCTAAATTCAGTTACTAGTAAACGGTCTCATGTGTGTGTGTGTGTGTGTGTGTGTGTGTGTGTGTGTTTGTACACATATTTTACATATCATATAATATACACATATATAATATTACATATAGAGAAATAAAACTAACAAGTTAACTTTACAAATCCATTGTGTATGCTTCTAAGAAGATGTCACTTATTTGAATGTGGAACATCAAAATCTAGAAAACATTTTTAAACATCAAAATCTAAAAGAATCGGGGGCTTCCCTGGTGGCGCAGTGGTTGAGAGTCTGCCTGCCAATGCAGGGGACACAACTTCAAGCCCTGGTCTGGGAAGATCCCACATGCCGCGGAGCAACTGGGCCCGTGAACCACAACGACTGAGCCTGCGTGTCTGGAGCCTGTGCTCCGCAACAAGAGAGGCCGCGACAGCGAGAGGCCCGCGCACCGCGATGAAGGGTGGCCCCCGCTCGCCGCAACTAGAGAAAGCCCTCGCACAGAAACAAAGACCCAACACAGCCAAAAAAATAATAATAATAATAAATAAATAAAGTTTTTAAAAAAATCTTAAGAAAAGGTCTTACCTGTTCACCTGCATCTAGAAACTCTTTGCATGCATCAGGGAACACATCATAAATAATGAGTGGATAGCCATGTTTCATGAGATTTTTTGCCATTGGATTCCCCATGTTGCCTACTCCAATGAATCCAACTGGAGTCTTAGAAGCCATTGACCTAGAACACACTGATTTCAATACATTAGCTTTAACAGGAGCAGTAACATGCTTTTTTGTAAATATTCACTCAATATGAAGAAGTCATTGTGATTTTGATATTTTCTATCAAAAAAAACTTTTTAAAGATTAGTTTTAAACTAATGATCATTTAAAGATATCAACAATGTATAGGCAGACTAACTTCTGAGTATATAGTTCTCCAGGAAGCAATCATAAAATTTTAAGCATTCTCTCCTCTGCTTTCTATCTCTATAACATCCCCTTACTATTTTTAACAATAAACTTAATGTTATCATTTATTAAATACCTATTATATACTTTACCTGTTAAGTGAAGTATCCTAGATTCTCTTATCTATATTACCTTCTCTAATAATGTGTATTAAAAACTGAAAGTATTCAATAAAACCTGTATCTTGGACAAGGTCCAAGAATGGGAAAACGTTTTACCTTCCCACTTCCACATTTATAGAAACCATCCCCTCCAATGGTATAAAAAACAATCTTAATAAAAATGTTAAACCCAGAAGAATGTATTTCAACCAGAAGTCACCAGTTTATAAATGGGGTCCTAGGAGAGAGCAGGGGGACACTTCCATGGGCTTTCCATGGCCAGGGTAACAGTCTCGGGATCCTGAGATAACAACTCCGCGCACTTTCAGAGAAGGGGCATCTCCATTTACAGAAAAAGAAAATTGTTCTTAAAATGCTATATGCAGGGCTTCCCTGGTGGCACAGTGGTTAAGAATCCGCCTGCCAATGCAGGGGACATGGGTTCAAGCCCCGGTCCGGGAAGATCCCACATGCCTGCCGCAGAGCAACTAAGCCCATGAGCCACAACTACTGAGCCTGTGATCTAGAGCCCGCAAGCCACAACTACTGAAGCCCACATGCCTAGAGCCTGTGCTCCGCAATAAGAGAAGCTACCACAATGAGAAGCCTGCGCACTGCAACGAAGAGTAGCCCCTGCTTGCCGCAACTAGAGAAAGCCCGCACACGGCAACAAAGACCCAACACAGCCAAAAATAAATAAATGCACACACACACACAAAAAAAAAGCTGTATGCAGATTTTGTTTGATTTGATTTTCTTCCTTTTTACAAAAGGCTTTTTGAAATCACACTGGGGCATACAATTCAAGGTAATGCTTTTTGCAAGAGAGCAGACAGGCTTCGCATCACCATGAAAATAATATTAGACACGATTTCTCTATTTCTAGATTTAGAACTCCTCTCAAGTATTTACTGCATGAAGTACTATGACACAAGCAAGAGGTGGTCCTTGCCCTCCAAAAGTTCACAGTCTAGTGAGAGAACAAAGAGAAATAACTCCACTTGCCCATTTCCGTATCATTTCCCGGCTTTATTTTTCCTTTTTCTTTCAAGGACTCCAGTTTTAAAACTGTGTCGTGCACCAACTAATCACAGTCACCCTTTTTCAGATCCTCCCAACTAATGGATCCCTGCTCCTCCTTCAACTTAATCTCAATGTAATGAGATTTCCTAAAAGCAAGTGATTTGAAGCCCTAATGCTTAAGAAACAGAGGCCTTCTTGGGTCAGAAGCACATTTCATTCCTATGAACTCCATGACTGTCTCTAACATTTCTGTTGAAGAGGGTGTCATTCCTGTGCATCATCACCTTACCAGTGCTGAGTTTAACATGCTGGGTATGATAGGAGTCCTGTGCCTAACTTTCTGGTTCACAAGGGGTTTAATGACAGAGAAATGACACCTCACTGAATTTTTATTTTGATATTAAGCAGAATGAGAAGTATACTTTGTAAGAGAACTCTAGTACTAACAACTAGCATGCCTGACTACTGTGTTAAGCTTGAAAAGGTATAATTTAACTAAGAACATTAGAAACTAGGAATATTATTATTTAACTGCAGTTAATTTTAATAGGCAACTCACTCTAAGTCAAACACTTAACTATGGCAAGGTAGAACCATAATTCATTCACACATTCAACAAATATGAAGCAACTATCATATGTACCATGGCAGATGCCATCAAAGACACAAATGACATACAGTCCTTGCTTTCAACCAGCTTAAAACACAAGAGAACGACTATGTACACAGACACTAAAACATGAAAGTGAAGGATAAAGTATGAAAAATAATGCTGATACTAAAGAACTCATCTGGTTTGGGAACTTGAAAAAGCTAGCATTTGACCTGAGTATTCTAGGATGGGTATAGGCTTTCAAATGGAATCAGAGTAGGAACAAAGGGAGCTCCATATAGTAAAGGAATGAGTATGCACATGAGTATATGCAAGGAAATAGGAAAGCCAAGAAAAAAATGAATAATAGTAAAAGTTAATATTTGTGGCAATTTTACTACATGCCAGACACTATACTCAGTACTTTATAAATAGCACTGTCATCCCACCCCATCATTAAGCCTGTCTTCCAGCTCAGGTCCCTGACACTTGGTTAGTTTAAATAAAATGCCCAAGACTTTATAAGGTTGTAATGCCAAGATTCATATTCAGCCAATCTGACTCTAGGTTCTTCATTTTTAAGTGCCCTCCACTCTTCCTACAGGACGCACAAAGAAACAAAACAGCAAGATTAAGATTGAAAGAAAAAATGCAACCATAATGTGGAAGGCTGGGAAGTATGCTCTAAACAATTTGAGTGTATTTTGTAAGCAAGTGGTGGTACCCCAGACTGAATGTTTGTTTGGTCCTCCCAAAATTTCTATGTTGAAAAAATAATTCCCAGTGTGAGGGTATTTGGAGGTGGGGCCTTTGGGCAGTGATTAGATCATGAGGGGAGAACCCTCACGAACGGGACTAACGCCTTTACAAAAGAGGCCGCAGAGAGCTCCCTCATCCCCTTCCACCATGTGAGGACACAGTGAAAAGATGGCTGTCTTTGAACCAAGAAGTGGGCCCTCACCTGACACTAAATATGCCAGCACCTTTATTTTGGAATTCCCAGCCTCCAGAACTGTGAGAAATAGTTCTCTGCTGTTTATAAGCCACCCAGTCTATGGTATTTTGTTACAGCAGCCCAAACAGACTAAGACAGGTAGTTACTGAAAGGTTTGGGCAAGAGAAATGACCTGACCAAACCCATGCTTTAGGACAGAAATGAGGCAGCAGTGTACAATGGATGAACTAAAGGAAGAGCCTGGAGGCAAAAAGACCAACATAAAAGTGACTGTCTAGGTCTGTCTTAGTCCATTCCAGCTGCTGTAACAAATATACCATAGTATAGTTGTTATGATGACTTAAACAACAAGCATTTATTTCTTACAGTTCCGGAGGCTGGGAAGACCAAGATCAAGTAGGCAACAGATCCAGTATCTGGTGAGGGCTCACTTCCTGGCTTGCAGATGACCATTTTCTTGTATCTCTGGAGAGCAGAGAGAGAAGACAAGCTCTCCTTCCTGTTTTTAGGACACTAATCCCATTCATGAGGGCTCCACCCTCATAACCCAATTACTTCCCAAAGGCCCCACCTCCTAATACTACCACAGTGGGGATTAGGATTTCAACACATGAATTTTGGAGGGCTACAAACATTCAGTCCACAGTAAGGGCAGAGTTAATAAAGACTGGTGGCTATAGAAAAGACAGATATGAAAAATATTTCAAATACAGTAGTAAAAGGACAGAGTAATAGGTTGGATTATAATATAATTACAGAAGAAAAGGACAGTGACCTTAAAAACAAAGCAACAGAAACTATCCAAAACAAAACACAGAAAAAAGAATTTAAAAAATAAAAAGAACATTAGTGAGCAGTGAGACAGCTTCAACCAGCCAAACACATAGCGAAATTGGAGCCCTTAAATGAGAGGAGAGCAAAGTGGGGACAAGAAAAATATGTGAAGAACTAATGGGAAAAATTTCCAAATTTGATGAAAACCATAAACCCCATGCATCCAAGCTCAGTGAACCCCAACACAAGAAACATGAAGAAAACTATACCAAGACACATCATAATCAAAATGGCCAAAAGCAACTGGCAGAAAAAAGACATTATGTACAAAGGAACAAAGATAAGAATGAAGGCAGATTTCCTGTCAGAAACAAAGCCAGTGAGAAAACAGGAGAGCATCATCTTTAAAGAACTGAAACAAAAAACAACTGTCAAGATAGGAATCTATCTAGCCAGTGAAACTGTACAATTATAGATGTTTGAGTATGTAGAGAGGCATGAGGAAACTGATGGGGGAGGGGTGAATGCATACATTCACTGTCTTGATTGTGATGATGGTTTGATGGTTTCACAGGTATATACACGTCAAAACTCATCAAACTGTAAATGTTAAACAGGTGCAGTTTATTGTAAGTCAACTATATTGCAATAAAGCTGTTTTTAAAGAGTCAACATGTTTACAGAAAAAACAAACAAGAGAAGACATTTCTCAATCTAAAGATACTGAAGTGATATATCAACCGAATGCAACGTGTGAAGTTTGAATGGATCTGGATTTGGGTGTTGGGGGTGAAAGTCTTATGACATTCTAAGGAAAATTATGAAATTTTAAATATGAGCTGTATATTAGGATGATACCAGGGAAGTGCTAATTGTCTTAGGTAATGGTAATTTGGTTATGTAGGAGACAGTCCTTCTTAGGAGATTCACACTGAATCATTTAGGGTTTAAAGTGTCATAGTGTCTGCATTTTAATTTCAAATGATACAGGTGGGATATGAATATACTTGGAAAGAAATAAAGCAAATATGGCAAAAGGCTGGTTAACAACCTTTGACACTGAGCAAAGAGTACACAGATGTTCATGGCATTATTCTTTCAATACTTTGAAATTGTTCATAATAAAAGAAGGGGGAAAAACTTAGCACATCTCAAAAAAAAATCACAAACATGACAAAACACAAATAACTAGGAAGAACACTTGCAACACACGATAGAAATAGGGCTACTTTACTATATATGCAAATAACTTTAAAATCTGGAAGAAAAATGTAAATAATCCATTGTTTTAAAGTATGCCAAAATCACAAAATGACAGTTAACATAAAATATTTTTAAAAAACTTTGAAAAAATGCTCAACTTCTGTCATAACTAGAGTAATGCAAAACAAAGCAATGTAATACCATTTTCACCTATCAGCTGGACAAATGTGTTTCTTTGATAAACTCACACCTGGTTAGAAAGGACTGATAAAACATATACTCTCATACACTGTAGAATTGTATTTTATGTCATCCTTTTAGAGAGCAATTTGAAAAAAGGATCTACATTTGAATTTTATTATAAAATTTAAATTTAAAATGTACATACTCTTTGACCCAGTAATTCCATTTGCAGGAATTTATACTACACGTAAGGGGTCAGCACACTTTTTCTTAAAGGGTGAGGGGGTAAACAATTTCAGTTTGGGGCCACGAGGCCTCTGTCACAACTATTCAACTCATCCGCTATAGTTTTAAAACAGCCATACACAATATAAAAACAAGTGGCTGTGCTTGTTTTCCAATATAAGTTTATTTACAAAAACAGGGACCCAGCTATTGGGCCACAGTTTGCTGACCTCTACTACATATAAACTCTGAACAACACAAAAATATAGTTTACTATAGGAATGTTTGTAACAACAGAAACATTATAAATAACTAAATACACATTATTAACAGGGCACTTAATTTATAATAACTAAATATACATTAACAAGGTACTTGATATTTCATAGAAAATCAATACAATGAAATAGTATGTAATGTTCAAAAGAATGTGATATATCTATCTAAAAGTATAAGGAAAAAAATCTCCAGGACATGTTATTAAGTGAAAAAAAGCAAGACGCAGAGCATTATATATAATAACATACAGTATATGAGAAAAAAGAATACATATGCATTAAACGTTTTCAAGTTTCAGTAAGATGCTTAAGAAACAGCAGTTACAGCTAGAAAGTTGGACTGATGGGTCAGAGTTAGAGAAAAGACTCTTACTTTTCATTTTATAATCTTTTGAGTTTTTACCATGTGCATATAACTTTTATGACTACTTTTATAATAAATGAAATAAATAAACTGGCACACAGTGTTTAATAGTGTTATATGAATGAATTACTAACTAGAGAGAGCTTTCATCAAATGAGGATAAAAGTCAGTGCTGAAGCAAGAGTAAAGACAGTGATAAAGTGGATCCATCAAAGGTAATTTGTATTGCAGCAACCATTAAGCAAACGCTGCAGGTTGACTCTCCAATATCCTTTCCTCCCAGACCTATGGTGAAGTTCCAAATTACCTAAACCAATTATGGTACCTGCATCTCTCTGCAAATGACTGTTCACAGATTGGCAGCCCTAAGTAAAAGATTTAGAAAAATCTTTTTAAAAAATCTTTTGAGAAAAATCTGTGAAAAATCAGAGTATGTAATAGGAAATGAACTAGAGATTAAAGAAAAGATTGTATCTAATCAGCAAACTCTTGTGACTCTCCGTAACACTACTTAAGCGGCAGCCAGGAGGAAGAAGAAACTAGCCAGAAAATTTGGCAAAGTTAGTTTCTAAATATACAGATGTAAATTTACAGATTATGACCTTTTCTCCAATGGGACATGGACAAAGTTATCCATATCTTGGTAACATGGAGTGCCACCAAAAACCAGGAGACTCCAGGTTTCAAAATGCAAAAATTGGTAATAGGTTAATTATTTTACACTTCTAAAAGTTTTTTTTCTCTCATCAAAGTAATTCATTGTAGAAAACTGAAAAATACGAAAAAGTATAAAGTCATAAGGGAAAAAGTTAATCTTACTACACAAAAATAATCAGTTAGCATTTTGTATAGCCCTTCCAGTCTTCTGAATGCATTTTTTCATTATGAGACTCTATACTGCATACACACCTTTGTGTCCTACTTTATCACATATTATGTCATAAGCATTCTTTTTGCTTTAATGCTAAGAGTTACTAAACTAAGGGTAGTGACTTACTCTATAAAGGCCTTTATTATTTGGGTCAAGTTATTTTAGAAATACAGTTGACCCTTGAACCATGAGTGGGGTTGGGGCACTGACGCTCCTCACAAAATCCAAGTATAATTTACAGTTGGCCCTGCACAACCTGCTCCAAATCTGCAGGTTAAACCAACTGTAGTACAAATTTATTGAAAAAAATCCATGCATAAGCTGACCCATGCAGTTCAAACCCATTTTGTTCAAAGGTCAACTGTATTCTCCTTATGCAATTTCACAAGTTTAAGGTCAACTTTTGGTCCCCAGAACCATGTGCAGCTTTTCAGAGTTTCATGTGCAACCCTAGAAGCTAATGTAAAGAGGGAAAAAATGGCATATATTTGATTTATACAACGAGTTATGCTGTTTTGAAGGCAGAGTTCGTACACACACAAAGAGCCAATAATGAAAAAGAACTGTATTCTCATTTCTGTCTATAATGCTGGCTAATTTTCCCACTCCACTTTTGGTCAGGTGGTCGCTTTAAGATGATCCGTTACAAATTATTTTTCCTTGTACTTGTTAGTGAATCAAATGACTGTAGAGGGTCAACATCTTGTCATTTTTTTGTCTGTACAAAGAAGTCTGAAACTAAATTTAATTACCTTTTAAGATAAAACATAAAACTTACTTTTATTAAATGGTGATGAAATAGTAATGTATGAAAAAAATAGTAATGTATGTCTAGTTTAATAGTTCTCATTTTTCTATTTCCTTTTCAATGCTTTAAATATTTTAAAAGTAAGACATGCTATTACCAGCAACTTTTAGATGTCATTTTTTTCAAGCTGTAAATAACTGTATAGATCTTTATAATATTACCCTCCATATGATATAAACATCTTAAACATACCATGGAGACAAACATCCCACAGAATTCAGAACACTAAATAATGTTACTATTTGAACACAGTTCTTTCTCTTAATGTTCCTAGACTCCAAACTGGCACATAATTTTTCTTTTAAGACTCCAACATCAAAAAAGTTAACACTTTTGTAGTAAATTAAAATTAACAAAAATGTTTAAAACAATTCCACAGAGTAAAAACAATTATTGAAGCATTTTAAACAATCATCACACACACAAAAAAATTTTTTTAATTTGTCATAAATCTATATTCTTACAATGTATTTGGGTCAAAGAACAAGATCATATGCCAAAGTAGTCTACCAGCATTTCAAGGTAGGCCTTTCCAGTCTACAGAAGCACTTATTATAGTCACAGGCCTCAGACTCTTCTTCCATAAATTTTAAGAACTTTCCTGTAACTCTAAAAGGTACTTCAAGGGTTCATTAAAATACCGTTAGAACACCTTGTAAAACCACTAAACAGCACGTATGTCTTCCTTGACTAATCAAAACTGAAAGAATTGTGCATTCATGTGAAAACTGGTGCTACGTTTACTACTGCAGAAGAGTGATTTTTTTTAAGTATCTCCAGTGTAGGAGGCATTTTTTGTAGTTCAATACATGTAGCTCAAACAGTGGTTACACTCAAGTTTGGCAATTTCTGTGAGTTTGTATCTCATAACTGTGATTCTGTATCAGACATCTGTTCTCTCCCATCATATGGAGCTTTCCCTTTTAAAGCCAGAGAGGAAATTCACTCTTCTGCTTAGATTTTTACTGAGGGGGAGGAAGGGAAGCTGTTAAGAACTCAATTCCCAGCCTTTTTTTTTAAAGTAAAGATCAGAAAAAATTAATACCAAGGCTTTTTCAATCTCCCAAGTATGAGCGTGCTAAATAGTGCATTTTCAAAACTAAAAATTTTACAGGAAGACAATGGCAATTTCCCCACAAATCAACCTATTTTCCAATTAAAGAGGAATCCTGCTGTAGAAGAAAAGTGCAGGAATCATAAAGAATCAAGGACTACTTTCTAGATCCTGCTGTAATATCCTAATTCACTTATCCAAGGGGCTTTAGCTTCTTCCATCTGAAAAATGAAAGATTAGTTCTCTGTGGGTCTAAAAACTGCCTCTTCCTAAATCGATGGTTAGCTTCCATAACTTATAATGATATGAGGGGTGGGAGGGGACGGAAGCAGGATAGGTTCAGGCCACAATTTTGAGAACGTTGAAAGTATTCTGGTTAATAATTTGACAGAAGTGTCATCTTCAGGTAGCCCAGTTACAGAGAAGCGGTGGAAGCCCGCCTGGCCGGTCAAGGGTGACTTAAAACTTTGCTGGAAAGACTGATCACCTGATTCGTAAGACTTCACTTGTGTAAAAACATCAGAAACAATTAAGGTGATTAAAACAAAAATCAGGGCTGCGGCCGAAGAGCGCGCCCACCCGGGGCGCTGCAAGGCCAGCCAGCGCTGCAAGGCCAGGGGTCGCTGGGGTGGGTAAGGGGTAGTCCCTGGGGCTGGGCCCTCCAATTGTCCTCAAAGCCCTAACTCCAAAGAAGCAGGACTCGGACCCAAATACTCCTCTCTCTACCCCAAGCTCTTCCCATTCCTTCCTAAGTCCCAAAAGGACGCCGAACCCCATTCATCTACATCTGGGTGGGGAGAATGGGGGGAAGCACTAGTGGCGCGGGCCGCAGAAGAGGCCAGGCCTTGGAACCAGTCAAAATGTTGGGTTTTAAGCCCCGATCCAACCGCAGCGCCTCCGGTGAAAAGACCTCTTCAGCCATCAGGGAGCGCGAAGCGGGCGGCCGGAGGAGGGACTGGGGAAGAAGGCGCGAGGTCCTTACCCGCTGCAAGGCTGGCCACTGCCGGTTGCTGCCGGCGGCTCCAGTACCGGAGGCCGGAGGCGGCTCCACGGAGCCGTAAGGAGGCTGCCATGCTGCCCCCGCCCCGCCTCCCCACGGTGACCTCCGCGGCTCCCAGCTCACCCACTGACTGCTAGGGTGCGTGGTGCGGCGGGCGGGATAGGCTGCGGCGTGGGGCCGCATGCGCACGCGCTCTGCCGCTCGGGGCGGGCACCTACCCGCAAGGGGAGGAGCGCGGCCCCGAGAGGCGCGGCCCGGCGGGACATAGGACGTCAATCCCCTTACGGACAGGGAATCAGACCAATCAGAATTCCCACATCCTCCGCCCTTTGCGAACCACGAATAGGAGGCCTTCTCGGAGTAGCACATCCGGAGCCCTGGCCCCGCCCCCAAGTTCCTCCCTCATTTACAGACTGAGGGCTGGAGTCTCCTTGTTTACCAAAACGCAAAGGGTTTGTGGGAGGCGGCGGCTGTCACTCACGGCCGCCTCCTTGGAGCATCTGACCCTCAGAACCGCCCCCTTGGAGTGTTGTAACTGCATGTGTTGCTTCCTTGCAGTCAAGGGCATAACTTTGACTCGCGGCAGCTGCTGCAATAGTTAAGCAATGGCAGAAATTCCCAGTCTTTACAAGTACAGGGATCTACTTTTAACCTCAGTAAAACGTGGGTCTCTTGATGTTAGCATTTGTATTTTTAGTGTCTGTTCGTTGAGAAACATTCACAGAAATCTACCATGAATGCAATGTGTTTAAAATTATTTGATTTTATTTTACCCAAAAGTTTCTCCATGAACTTGAAAAATTGTAGGAAAACAACTTAATATTGTTTTCTTTGAAGGATAGAATTGCTAGAAACTTGCACTCTCTATTCCAGTATATATTCCTCTAATGTTTGAAAATCCTGCATCCATTTCATAAGTAAAAACTAAAGGTAAATGAAAATGCAGAAGGTAATGTATATGTATGTGTGTCAGAGAGAAGGAGACATTCATTTCTTGTATCTGTGCTTGGTGTACATATTTGAATCTTTGAACCTTTGGGCGATAGTTAGTGGGGTTCTCATCCTCTCTGAGCCCATGAAAGGGTTGGGAGCCATGGGCACACCAAAGAAAGACTTGCAGTTTTTACGGAAAGGTAGTACAGGAGGAAAGAGTGAGGAGTGGCTAGGGCAATAGGAACCACTCCCCTGAATTCATTTTATTTATTCACGTGCCTAGGTTGTTCTTAACCTTTTAATCTGAGTAGCAGAATCAACAGAGTTGACTTTAACCTTTTTTAACCTCTGCCCAGTCACTCACAGGTGTTGAAAGTACCTTAAGGAATTGGACAATTTCCAAGGAGGCTCTCTCAGTGTTCTTGACATGCTAGCAATGTTTCCAAAAACTGGTTCAGAGTGCAAGATCCGCATTTGTAACTGATAGAGAAACAATTTCCTTCTTTGCCTTTCTCTCCACCCTAACCCTCTACTCCACACAAACCAAAACCGGAGGAAAGGAGGAAGACAAGGAAGAAAAAAGTATTTCAGGTACTGGGGACAGTCTCCTAGATTTGGGTCCCTGCCCAAATCTATTTATTGCTTTCTGGAGCATTTCCTACCTGATCCTCTCTTCCTGGTTTATTGAGTTTTAGCTGGAATAGACCTCCTGCAACCAATAAATATAGCCCTACAGGTTTCTATAATTAACTGCTGAAATGCTGTCTGCCTTTCAACTATGTGAACCTACATAGCAGAGCTATTTACAACACAGGCCGACATATCAATTGATCTCCCAGCTCCTAAGGTTTATATCCCTATCCTCTTGAGATTTTATATCCGATCAAGTGGTTTTTGTCATTTTTATTGTGAGCTACTGTTTTTGTTTCTCTAGGTTGTGTATAGGTTGTTTATATATTCTCGAAAATGAATATTTCTTTACAAAAGTCTGCCTCTTATGAACAGCATTCTCCTAGGACTGGAAGGGGAGAGAAGAAGGAACTCAGAAAGTAGAGGAAGCAGAGATAAAGCTGCACATGAGGCCTTTTCAATTTGCTTTTCTTAAAAAACAAAACAAAACAAAACAAAACAAAACAGATGTGCTGGCTTTGAAAAGGGAGTGAGCAGCATTGAAAGTTTGATGATTTTGGCTCAACTAGGACCAGGGGATACAATTTCTCCATATTCCTACATCATGTGTTTTAAATATCTCCTCATGGTAGCCCTATATTGATTCATAAATTAAGGCTCTAAGATTTTCATAAAAGTTTTCTCATAAGTATTATGATTTTTTTAAGTAACTGTTACTATTTGAAGATGCTTACAGATCTTATTGGATCTGAAAAGGCAGTTACTCCTTACGGCTGGCTTTAGTTGATTGCCTTCCTGATGTCTTTGTTGGAAAGGCCCTGTAACTTCTCCCTAAGTCACTGCCAAGTAGTTTTGCTTGAAATTGTGTTTCAATGCATTATAGGCTCTTTACTTCTGCTTCTGGGAAGAAGTAGTGGATATATTTTTCTCTGTTCCTCCCACTAAGTACAACAAAACTCTGGACATTATATCTGAAATAAACATAATGAAACTGAGTCCCTCTAAAACCAAATTCCCTTAGTAAGTCTATGATTAATCTCTCTATGCAAACCTTTATTCCCTTTCTTGTCCCACCCCTGTACCCCTCAAGATTGAGGAGTATCAAAGAAAAAGGGGGGGGACTTCCCTGGTGGCACAGTGGTTAGGAATCCGCCTGCCAATGCAGGGGACAGGGGTTTGATCCCTGGTGTGGGAGGATCCCACATGCCATGGAGCCACTAAGCCCGTGCGCCACAATTACTGAGCCCGCGAGCCACAACTACTGAAGCCCACGCACCTAGAGCCCGAGCTCGGCAACAAGAGAAGCCACCGCAATGAGAAGCCCGTGCACCACGTCGAAGCATAGCCCCTGCTCGCCACAACTAGAGAAAGCCCGTGTGCTGCAGCAAAGATGCAAAGCAGCCAGAAATAAATAAATATAAATAAATTTATAAGATAAAGATACAAATAAATAAATAAAAATAAATTTAAATAAAAAGAAAAAGGGGGGTTTGAAACTGATCAGGACCCTGAGGGGCCTTCCCAGGTACAAAAGCCCCTCTATGTCTTCCATTTCTTGTTTGTAGGAAAAAAGGCTTTAGTCTCCTAGGCCTTTCCTGTGTTCCAAAGAGCAGGCTCAAGCAGTTAATGATTAGGACCGTAGAATCACGGGACTCCCTCCTAAAGGGATATAGATAACAATCTGATGCATACCTTTAAGTTGCTCTACAGACGCTGAGACCTTCACCCAGGTGGAGGATGGTGACTACACCCTGACGGCAAGCAGGTAGACCCCAGACTGGTTGGGATCAGAAAGCTGAGATTCCCAAAACATCATCTTGTTATTTCACCACCAACTGATCAGAAGAAGCTGATCATGCGTTCTACAGCCCTCTACCCTAACTGTCTTTAAAAACCCTTGCCTGAAAGCCATTGAGAAGCTCAAGTCTTTCTGAGCATGAGCTGCCCATTCTACTTGCTTGGCACCCTGCAGATAAACCCTCACTTTTGCTGCAAACACCCACCCAAGTCAGAGTTTGGCTTTCCGCACTGTGGGCACACAAGCCCTTGCTCTGTAACAATAAGAAGATTCTGAAAGGTGGAGAAAAGAAGGCATATCAGCTAGAGACCACAGGGTCCAAAGAGGAACACAGAGGTAAGTTATTGGGTTTTCATTTAGCCTTTTAGATCACATACTAGGTACTGGAGAACCCAAAAACCGTAAACCCAAAATTGCTAAGAGGCACAAACCAAAATGCCCCAGGAAAAGGCTACTCTCTTTAGCCAACGGACCAAAAAGGGGCAGCCTAGCAAGACAGATAACCTTCAGAAAATAATCACACTACTGTAGACAAACACTGCATAATAAAAGCCTGTGGCCCCACTCCCACCCATGCCGGCAAAGGCCAAGTGAGGAGCCCGCTTCCACACGCTAAAGGCCATGAGACACCTCAACATCCTAACGCCTCAGTCCCCCTACACCTCAGTCCCACTGGTGTGGTATCAGAGAAGGCCACGTAAAGAGCCAGGACTTTTCCCATTTCTGGATGGTAACAAGTACCTAACCACACATACTCCCCACACCCCTGTCCCCAAGGTGTCACTGGAGACCACATGGGGAGCCTGGACTTCCACCCCCAACTGACAGCAATGAGGTACCCCTCCCTTTCCTGGCTAGGGTGGAGTCAGAGTGGCCTAGCGGAGAGGCTGGACTTCCTCCACTACCCTCCCCACCATGGTGTCAGTGGAGGCCACGTGGGGAATGCTCCTACCCCTCTTAGCTAGGGATGCGTCAGTGGAAGCCCAGTGAGGAGTTGAAACTGCCACTCCCACCCGCCAGTAATGAGGAGGCCCACCCCCACCCCATAGGTGTCAACAGAGGCAAAATAGGGAGCCTAGACTTCTATCCCCACCTGGCATTAACAAAGACAGTGCCGTGGGACTTCCCTGGTTGTCTGGTAGGTAAGACTCCACTCTGCCAATGCAGGGGGCCCAGGTTTGATCCCTGGTTGGGGAACTAGATGCCTCATGCATGCCTCAACTAAGAGTCCGCAGGCTACAACTAAGAAGTTTGCAGGCAGCAACTAAGAAGCCCGCATGCCGCAGCTAAAGATCCCACATGCCGCAACTAAGACCCAGTGCAGCCTAAATAAATAAATAAAGACAATGCCCTCCTCCATGCTCTTGCCAGAGCAGTGTCAGAAAAAGCCAGCTGAAAGAGGGGATTAAAATAAGATCCAGAGTGCCATAATATCTAAAACATCCAGGTTTCAATCAAAATCATTCATCATGGGCTTCCCTGGTGGCGCAGTGGTTGAGAGTCCGCCTGCCGATGCAGGGGACACGGGTTCGTGCCCTGGTCCGGGAAGATCCCACGTGCCACGGAGCGGCTGGGCCCGTGAGCCATGGCTGCTGAGCCTGCGCGTCCAGAGCCTGTGCTCCGCAACGGGAGAGGTCACAACAATGAGAGGCCCACGTACCGCCAAAAAAATAAAAATAAAAAAATCATTCATCATACCAAGAACCAGGAGTTGTGTAAACTAATGAAAAGGAAAATGTCAATACAAAGGTGACACAAAAGTTAAAATTATCTGACAAATGTTTTAAAGCAGCCATCAGAAAAATACTGTGATGAGCGGTTAGAACACACTTAAAACAAATGGAAAAAAAAATAGTCTCAGCAAAGAAATAGAGGATGTAACAAAGAAATAAATGGAAATTTTAGAATTGAAGACTGTAATAACTGAAAAAAAAAATAAAACAGTGAACAGGAAGCTAGAACAATAGAAATTACCCAATCTCAACAACAGAGAGAAAATAGACGGAAAAAAACCCCAAAAAACAAAACAAACAAAAAAACATGGCCTCGGGTGAACGTGACAACAAAAGATCTAACATTCATATCCTCAGTATCTGGGAAAGAGAGGAAAAAAGACTTTCCCAACAAGGCCCATGCTATCTAATCATTTTTACATCTGTCCCCAAGCTATTATTCTTTTTCACTCACCTCCACGATAAAATGATACTATCTCCCTTGCCAGATCCTCTGAACTCCCAGGCTCTCTCTCTCTCTCTCTCTCTCTCTCTCTCTCTCTCCCCCTTTCTTTTCCACCACAAGTTCTGGTATCCATTCTCTACCCCCTACTCTTTAGGACTCAGTTCTAAGTGACCTTCCTCGTACAAACTCCCAGTTATAAAATATTTCACAGGTATGAAATGTGCAGTGTGGGGAATATAGTCAATAACAGACCTTATGGTGACAGATGGTAACTAGATTTATCATGGTGATCATTTTGAAATGTATAGAAATATAGGATCACTATACTGCACACCAGAAACTAACATAGTGCTGTAGGTCAATTATGCTTCTAAAACAAAGTCATAGAAAAAGAGATCAGATTCGTGGTTACCAGAGGCAGGGGGTGGGGGGTCAGGGGAATTGGATGAAGGTAGTCAAAGGCATAAACTTCCAGTTATAAGATAAATAAGTACTAGGGATGTAATGCACATCTTGATAAATATAATTAACCCTACTGTATGATATATATGAAAGTTATTGAGAGTTAATCCTGAGTTCTCCTCACAAGGAAAAAAATTTTTTTTCTTTTTCTTCTATTTTGTATCTATATTAGATGATGGATGTTCACTAAACTTACTGTGGTCATCATTTCATGATGTATATAAGTCAGATCATTATGCTGTACACCTTAACCTTATACAGTGCTGTACGTCAATTATATCTCAATAAAACTGGAAGGAAAAAAATAAATTAATGACCTTCCTCAAGAAATTTTTTTTGGGGGGTGGGGTAACGGACAATAAGCAAGCAGTCAAGAAAATGATCGAGGGACTTCCCTGGTGGTCCAGTGGTTAAGAATCCACCTTGCAATGCAGGGAACTACGATCCCACATGCCGCGGGGCAACTAAGCCCTCAGGACACAACTACTGAGCTCCTGCGCCACAACTAGAGAGAAGCCCACGCACCACAAGGAAGAGTCCACATGCCGCAACAAAAAGATCCCGTGTGCTGCAACGAAGACCTGATGCAGCCAAAAAATAAAATAAACATTAAAAAAAAAGAAGAAAATGACAAAGTTTGGTTAAGAAACTATATCTAAAGGTACTTTCAAAAATCGTACCAGTTAGCATCAGGTTTAGCTGAATGAAACAGAAAGGCAAATGATAGCAGTCTGGTTTATCGTCACATAAAAGAAGTCTACATGTAGACAAACGAGGGTCATTATGGCAGCTCTGAGTTGTCAAAAACCCAGGCTCCTCTTTTTGTTTTACTATCTAGCACTGGTTTCTAGCTTCATGATTACTTCACCATCCATGGTAGCTGCTGGTGATCACAGATAACAAAAAAGGAGGAGAAAAGGTAAAGGAAAGGGACATGCAGTGGACTGTCCTCATTTTCAGAATTCTTCCTTGTAAGTCCCACCCAACAATTTCCCTTCCCCACTGGCCAGAACTTAGTCACTTAGCCATTCTTAGCTGCAAAGAAAGATTAGAAATGTAGTCTTTTAGCTGAGTGGGGCAGGGCAGGGGTTCAGGGGTGGAGGGAGGTGGAAGGAGAATGGATTTGGAAAGACAATGACCAATCTTTGCCACAGGCAGTTTCAAAAATATTTTGGAATATAAAACATTGATAAAATAATCGAATTGTTTCCCAAATTGAGAGCATATCTAAATACATACTGTTACATTTGTTTAAATGGATTAGAGGGGCTTCCCTGGTGGCGCAATGGTTAAGAATCCTCCTGCCAATGCGGGGGACATGGGTTCCATCCCTGGTCTGGGAAGACCCCACATGCCACAGAGCAACTAAGCACGTGCACCACGACTACTGAGCCTGCACTCTAGAGCCCAGGAGCCACAACTACTGAAGCCGGCGTGCCTAGAGCCCGTGCTCCGCAACAAGAGAAGCCACCACAATGGGGGGCCCGCGCACTGCAACAAAGAGTAACCCCCACTTACCACAACTAGAGAAAGCCTGTGTGCGGCAGTAAAGACCCAACACAGCCAAAAATAAATAAATTTATAAAAAATAAATAAGTAAATAAATGGATTAGAGTTTGTTACATATATACATATTTATCAATATGTATATGTATACACAGGTTAGTATATACATATACAACTCCTTGTTCTGGCATCTGAGAGGGCCTAGAAACAATGATATTCCAGTAGCAAAGAGCATACCTAGTATTTTGTGTTTTCCAGCTACATGTCTACCTTTGACTGTGGTGGTCAATAACTATCAAACCTTATAAATATGGACTACACAAGGTTATTGAATAAATTTAATTACAAAGGTAGGTACTATTTTTTTTTTTTAACTCAAAGAAGGATGAAAAGCTACAGAGTAACAACAATGGCTGTCAACCTCAGACAGTGATGGAGCAAATTAATACATGAACACGACTCTAGACAGGTTACTAAACTGGAGCTCCAAGCAAAATATGGTCCCTAAAATGTACTACAGTGCTTTTTTTTTAATTTAGTTTTTAAATGAAGTATAGTTGATTTACAATGTTGTGTTAATTTCTGCTGTACAGCATAGTGACTCAGTTATACACATACGTACATCCTTTTTTATATTCTTTTCCATTATGGTTTACCCCAAGATATTGAATATAGTTCCCTGTGCTATCAGTAGGACCTTGTTGTTTATCTATTCTATGTGTAATAGTTTTTTGTTGTTGTTGTTTTTTTGCGGTACGCGGGCCTCTCACTGTTGTGGCTTCTCCCGTTGCAGAGCACAGGCTCCGGACGCGCAGGCTCAGCGGCCATGGCTCACGGGCCCAGCCTCTCCGCGGCATGTGGGATCTTCCCGGACCGGGGCACGAACCCGTGTCCCCTGCATCGGCAGGCGGACCCTCAACCACTGCGCCACCAGGGAAGCCCTATGTGTAATAGTTTGCATCTACTAACCCCAAACTCCCAGTCCATCCCTCCCCCACACCCCTCCCCTTTGGCAACCACAAGTCTGTTCTCTATGTCTGTGAGTCTGATTCTGTACAGTGCTTTTAAAAACTGGCATCAGAATACCTTTGAACAAGTCATGCATTCACCAATATTCACGTCATATGCTTATATAACCCACTGGCCCTTTTGTGATTGAGGATGCAGCACATCACCTTTGTTCTATATCCAATATATCAATTATAACAAAAATAACAGCAGTTTTCGGTTTTACTTTTGTTTATTTAGTTTTGCTTAAGGCTATAATTACCAGAGACCCATGACATAATTTTGGTAGCCTTTGGTCACTCTGTTTCCTAGTCAGATTATTTCTGTATGGTCCAGTTCATCTACGAAGATCATAAAGCCATGGTTTGGAGTCCCAAATGCATGTTAGAACTTTTCCAAAATACCAAAGCCCAGGCCTCATCCAAAAGCAATTTCTGGGGTGAGTCATTGGGCAATTGGATTTAGTTTTTTAATTTTCTCAAATAATTCTGCTGCAGAATGAGTAGTGAGAGTGGCTGCCATATAAGGTAAAACTATCTTAAAACATGAGAGATGCTCAGGAACTAGTCATGCTGGCAAGGACAGTGGGCATACGGAGAAAGAGACAGGTAGGAGAGATATCTGGGAGGCAAAATTGATAGTACCAGTTACTTCCAGAAGTTGAAGGAGACTTGAAAGAGAAGAAATAATCGATGTAGACTCCTAGGTTTTTGGCTTGGGTGACTGGGTAGATGAAAGTGCAATTTCCCAAAACGGAGAACTGGGTTATATTGCGTTTGAACTGGACGTGTCCAGGGCAGTTGGCCAGATGGAGAGTTGAAGTTAGGCGTGTATATTTGGAAGTCATGGGCTAATAGATGATAATGAAAGTCATGGGTGTAGATGGGGTCCCTCCAAACATTTCTACAGTGGATAAAACTCCAGAGAACACTCTAGGGTATGGGTGGAAGAATTAGAGCATATAAAGACCAAGAGGGAGAGTCCAGAGAGGGAGGGAAATGAGGACAGAATGATGTCAGAGAAGTTAAAGTAGGAGAACAGTTCAAAGAAGGAATATTTCCAGTGCCAGTTCTTATCAAGTGAGGGGTAAGATAAGCACAGAAAAGTCTTTGAAGGCTTTTGCAACTAAGAATTACTGTTGCCTTTAGTAAAGGAGAGCAGGTGCAGTGAAATGGTGGGACCAGATCACAATAGATCGAGGAGAGAATGACAAATGGCAAAATGGACAAACAGAGACAATGAATATTGTCTTTTTCTTCCCCCCCCCCCCAGGAAACTTGGCCTGTGAAGGAAAGGAGAAATTAGCAGGAAGTAAATTCAAGGGAGTTTTTAATTTGTTTTCATTTTTTTTCTTTTATTGAAGTATAGTTGCTCTACAATATTATATAAGTTTCAGGTATACAACATAGTGATTTACAATTTTTCCAGGTTATACTCCATTTATAGTTATTATAAAATATTGGCTATATTCCCTGTGTTATATGATATATCCTTAGCTTATTTTAGATCTAGTAGTTTGTATTTCGTGATATCCTGACTTCTAAAGTGTCCCTCCCCACTTCCCTCACCCCACTGGTAACCACTAGTTTGTTCTCTATATCTGTGAGTCTGCTTTTTTGTTATATTCACTAGTGTGTTGCATTTTTTAGATTCCACATATAAGTGATATCATAACGTTTTGTCTTTCTTCCTCTGACCTATTTCACTTAGCATAATGCCCTCCAAAGCCATCCATGTTGCTGCAAGTGGCAAAGAGATTTAAAGAGAAAAGAGATTTGAGTATATTTAAATGCTTAGGGGGAAGTCAATAGTGAGGCTGAGTTGAAGGAGGGGAGCTGATGCAAGACATCTTTGGAGGTTATTACTGAACAATCCCCAGGATTCTTCCTCCTTAATTCATTTAACTTAAAGAAAAATACTTCCCCATTTAGTTTGTACATGTAAGACCTATAGTCAGAGAGAAAGCACATAGAGAGCTTCAGTTAATAAAGCAGTGGGTTTTCTTTCCAGCAACTCCACAAATTTGGAATGATACCAAAATATAAGCATAGTTATATATAATAATTTTTTAAGTACAGGTCAAGGCAGGAACACACAAACATCCAAGATGACTATTTGGCAGCAAGAATTTTAGAGAAAGAAAGTTGCTGTAACTTTTTCTCCTATTACTGAGTCAGACTTCCTCTGTATATGGGTAACAGTTCACTTAGAGTTTGAATCAGAGGGAGAAACTAGTTAATACGTCTTGTTATCTCATGGTTCCCCTTTTCTAGTACCAGATGATATGGAAATAACCAGTAAGTTCAACTGAAGCCGTGGATTAATTAATGACCTTCTGCTTCAAGTACTCATCCCTTAATGAATCTTGACATGCAGTAGTAGCATTCTGTGTGCTCTTAAGCACGTTTCTTCTTCAGATCTCCGTATAACTTTGATCAAAGCACATATTGAGAATATGTTTATCCATTGCTCCAATTTTTTTGAAAAGCACTTTGAAAAACTTTTTAAAAAACCACACCCTTTGACCCAAAGGATACAACCCTAAAAATCGATCAAAAAGAAATAATGGTAGATATAGAGAGAGGTGTTCACAGAAGTGCTATGCATAAAAGAGGAAAACAATTCCAATGTACAAAAGGAAGGAATAGATTAATGCATTCTGTTACATGTACACTGCAGAACACTGGCCCCCAATGTCTGTTCTTCCCTTCTTCCAGAATAATAGAATTTCTAGCTAAAAATATGGTTAGTCAGCATTTTTTTTTCAGATTATATTCCATTATAGGTTATTACAAGATATTGAAAATAATTCCCTGTGCTATACAGTATATCCTTGTTGCTTATCTATTTTATCTATCGTAGTTTGTATCTGTTAATCCCACATTCCTAATTTGTCCCTCTTCCCCTCCTTCTCCCCTTCGGTAACCATAAGTTTGTTTTCTACATCTGTGAGAATGTTTCTATTTTGCATATAGAATCATTTGTATTATTTTTTAGTTTCCACATATAAGTGATACCACAAAGCGTTTGTCTTTGACTAGTTTCACTAAGCATAATATTCTCTAGGTCCATCCATGTTGCTGCAACTTCTGTCTTTTTCAAAGTCACTGTTGTTTTGAGATTTGTGTCACTTGCAGATAAACCTAATTCTAACTAGAATAACATCTAGTGATAACTAGAATACATCTATGAATGTTTATGAAAACATTTAAAATATTGTTTCCTAAGAATTTTTAGTACTATAGTTTAAGAAAAGTCTCATAATATAATGTTAAGTGAAAAAAATCAGGACACAAAACTGTTATTGCAATATTTTATAATTTTGTATTTTATTAAATGTATACATATATGCATAGGGGAAAAAAGTAGGATTATAGATATTTTTTCTTCTCTCTGCTTTTCTTCACCTTCTCTACCTCATTGTACACAAAACTCAATTCCAGACAAACCAAAGGCTTATATATGGAAGGCAAAACTTTAAAGTTATTAGAAGAAAATATGAGGGAGTTCCCTGGCTGTCTAGTGGTTAGGACTCTGCGCTTTCAGCACGGCCATAAAGAAAAAAAAAGAAAATATAGAAGGATATCTTCATGACTTTGGGATAAGGAAGAATTTTTAAACAAGTTACAAAAGCACAAACAATAAAGAAAAGTATTAATATACTCAACAGCATTATAATTAAGAACATCTGTTCATCAAAAGATACCAAAAAGAAAATGAAAAAACAAGCCACTGGGAAAAGATATTTGCAACATGTAAAACCACCAAAGTACATTTTTAGAAATTCCACAAGGCAACGTGAAACATAAGCAGCTAATAGAACAGAAAAAGGTGAAAATTATAAACAGGCATTTTATTAATAATCGTGGAATGCATATTAAATCATAATGAAGAGAGGAACAACAGGAACTTTCTTACACAGCTAGAAGGAGTGTCAATTAGTCAATGACATTGGAAAATTATTTGATATTACTTAGTAAAGTTGCACAAACTTGGTACTTCCACTCTTAAATATTTAGTTTAGAGAAAAGCATTTATATGTTCATTAGGAGCCCTCCTAAGACCACAGCACCATTGTTCCAAATGGCAAAAAACTGGAAACAACCCAACAGAACAGGTAAATATGCTGTGGTCTGGGCATAAAATGGAAAGTCATTACAGCGGTGAGAATGAATGGAAGATAGCTGTTCTTGTCAACACGCATGACCCTCAAAAGCAATGTAGAGAGAGACACAAAAGAATAGATAACTTTATATAGAGCTCAAACAGGCAGAACAGAAAGTGTTTCTTTTTATGAATATATACACAGGTAATAAAGCTATATGAAAGCAAAAGAATGATTAACACAGATTTCAGGGTAGAGGTTACCTCTGATTGGGAGGAAGGGGAGGCAGAGGTGACTGGGAGGTACACAGGGACTGGCCAAACTATTAGCAAAGTGCTATTTATTAAGATTCATGATAGATACCAGTATTCATTTTATTATTATGCTTTAAACAATAATAAGGTTATTGTTATGTTGTTATATATATATATCGTACACTCTTTTGTAGGTATATTTTGTAATTTAAAAGAGTTTTAAAAAGGAACAACTCGGGGCTTCTCTGGTGGCGCAGTGGTTGAAAGTCCGCCTGCCGATGCAGGGGACATGGGTTCGTGCCCCGGTCTGGGAAGATACCACATGCCGCGGACCGGCTGGGCCCATGAGCCATGGCCGCTGAGCCTGCACGTCCAGAGCCTGTGCTCCGCAACGGGAGAGGCCACAGCAGTGAGAGGCCCGCGTACCGCAAACAAAAAGGAACAACTTGAGCTAATTTTTAAAAACTAAGCCACAAGACCATAGTGTGTCCCAGCAATGTAAATTTTTAACAAATTAACAGGTAGGACACATTTCACAGGGATCATTTACAGATTCTGACAAATTATTCAAAGAAATCAGTGTTTTGTATGTTTTTGGTCACAGGGCATAAAACTGAGCAGAACATTCTCAGTCCCTTTGGCAGCCAGTTATGGCTGTGTAACTAAATTGGGGCCAACAGGATAAGAGTGGAAGTGACATGCGCATTTCTCCGGGGTTTTCCTTAAAGTTGCAGTCCCTTGCCCTGGATGTTTTCTTTCTCATTTCCCCAGACATGGAGGGGGCTGGTTTCCACCGTGCGGATAAAGACAAACTGCCAAGGGGATGGTGAAACAAGACGGAATGAACCTGGGTCTCTACATGAAACCTGGGCCTCTGCTCTTGTGGAGCAGGACCACGAGGCCAGCCCTGGGCTTCTTACCCTGGACTCTTGAAGTGACTATATTCTGGAATGTCTTTATTGCAGCAGCTTAGTTTGTACCCTGACTCGTAAATCCACTGTCATACTTTACGTGTTCCTTGTAAACATCAGTAGAGAGACATGACTCTGAAAATGGAACGGTAATATATGGTATTATCTACAAGAAAACCAGATGCCTCCACAGCCTAGAAATTTCCTTTTCTTCCACAGCCTAGAAATTTCCTTTTCTCAGTGTCTAGCAGTGATCAGGCCCCGAGACACTGGGACAAGTCTAAAATGCACAAGAGACCAAAGTAGACACCTGAATGCAAATTTATTAATTTACTGGGAGAAATAAAACAGCAACAGTCCTGTAAGCATAATTAACACATTCTCTCCCCTGTGATGAAACTACATAGAAATCCAAGTTATCAAAAGCCATTTCAGAAATGTTTAAAGTTCATTGAATCAACTCATTCTCTCTCTGTAGGCAGACCTATATGGAACTTAGAAGGTTGCTTCATGAGCATGAAATCAAAACAAGGAGAAACCAACGAATCAAATGTCTAGTGAATGTCCTTTCAACCTTGTGACCATAGTGACAGGAAGTACTCAAAATCAGATGCCTAAGTCTCCTATATTTACCTTCGCATTAGAAAAGGTGTTGCGGACTTCCCTGGTGGCGCCGTGGTTAAGAATCCGCCTGCCAATGCAGGGGACACGGGTTCGAGCCCTGGTCTGGGAAGATCCCACATGCCGCGGAGCAACTAAGCCCGTGCGCCACAACTACTGAGCCTGTGCTCTAGAGCCCGTGCGCCGCAACTACTGAAGCCCGTGCGCCTGGAGCCCGTGCTCCGCAACAAGAGAAGCCACCACAATGAGAAGCCCACCCACCACAGCGAAGAGTAGCCCCCGCTCGCCACAACTAGAGAAAGCCCACACGCAGCAACAAAGACCCAACGCAGCCATAAATAAATAAATAAATTTATTAAAAAAAAAAAAAGAAAAGAAATGTTGTTGCAACTGGGACAAGGAAAAGGTCAGAGACCGACAGTAAGGCTTCCTTTTCCCTGGAGAACAGGCACTACCAATGTTTTCCTCTGTGATCCTTCTTTTCTTATCCCAAGGGCTGGTCCAAGAGAGTGTTGCTTGTCTTTATATGAGATTTTCACCTGTTTTGGAAGAAAAGAAAAAAATATCTCCCTGGGCTTCCCTGGTGGCACAGTGGTTGGGAGTCCGCCTGCCGGTGCAGGGGACATGGGTTCGTGCCCCGGTCCGGGAGGATCCCACATGCCGCAGAGCGGCTGGGCCCGTGAGCCATGGCCGCTGGGCCTATGTGTCCGGAGCCTGTGCTCCGCAATGGGAGAGGCCACAACAGTGAGAGGCCCGCGTACTGCAAAAAAAAAAAAAAAAAAAAAAAAATCTCCCTGGATTGGTGGACTTTCTGGAAACAATTGTGTTAATTCTGAGAATATGGTATTTATTAATTTTCGGTGGTAAACTTCTTTTCTTTTTTGCCATGATGGTGGCAGCAGACTGGTAGATCTTTTTCATGCCTGTCTTTGGTAAATTGAAAAGTTGGCAGCACTTCATCAGATCCTCCTTTTTTTAAAAAAACTGAGTCATAAAGCCTAAAGGCCTGGAACTACTGTTCTATCCTCCCGCAGATGAACAAACACTGTTTTTGACTGACACATTCTTAAGATATGGTAATGACTTCAAACTGGTTATACTGAAATTTTCTGAGCCTTCAAGCTATCCTTTGGGTGATTCATTTTTTATTCATTTTATGGCTCTAAATTCTTAGAGGTTTTATTTTATCTCATTTACAAGTTAGCAGGGCATATCTTTATAGCCCTCAAGTATTTAGAACATCCTATAAACTCACTTTCTAAGAGCACAAGAAGTATGTCGTATTACAATAATAACATCTACCATTTCTTGAGCATATACTATATACCAGGCCCTGTGAATTCTTTTCTTTATATGGATTAATTTAAGTAGCCCTTTCACAACACTATGAAGTAATTATAATTATTATTTGCATTTTAAGATGAGATGATTAGGGTGTAAAGAGTTTATTAATCTGTCCAAGATCACATAGGTAGCAGCAAGACCTAGAACTAAAAACAGGCTTCTGATTCCAAAGTCCATTTTCATATTATGTCTCTCAAAAAATCAGGGTCTGCCTTCTCATTAGGAAATTAAACCCTGGTTTCCTGTGAGATAGTAAAACTAATGAGGCCTAGTATATTTTTGAATATTTGATAATTTAAAAATATTTGGTGCTAAACCTAATTCACCCTATCCATAGAAATACATAAACGACTTGCATTTTCTAGGGAAAAAAATGAAAATACTTCTTAATAACTCCCTCTATCCTTTTTTAATCTTCTATTTGTGAACATTTTGTCCCTAAAATAACTTCTGACTGCAGCTTTATCAAGAACAGTATTTCTTTTTTATACATTTATTTGTTTATTTATTTATTTTTGGCTGCATTTGGGTCTTTGTTGCTGCGCATGGGCTACTCTTCGTCGCGGTGTGCAGGCTTCTTATTGCAATGGCTTATCTTGTTGTGGAGCATGGGCTCTAGGCACGTGGACTTCAGTAGTTGTGGCACACTGGCTCAGTAGCTGTGGCTTGCAGGCTCTAGAGCGCAGGCTCAGTAGTTGTGGCGCACAGACTGGTCATTGAGATGTGTGCTTGTCTTGGAAAGCCAGTGCCATGACAATTTTCTGGGCCTTACTTTATCCATTACCACAGCTTCTTTGGTGCCTGCCAATGTCTAATGTCTCCTAAGTGACTGACACAGACCCAAGCAACCTTTCAGAAGTGCATCTGTGGCTGAGGCTGGCTTCTGTGGATATTGTCCCCACGACACACAGCCAGCTGTTCTTGAAGAAGGGCCCCCTCCTCAATTCAAATCAGACTGCCGGTGTCCCATGCTCCTTGTGAAGAATGAGACCGTATTTCAGGAATTCTGTGACTGCACACGGTGACCACAGGGCACCTTTATCCACTAACCTCCTTCTCAGCCAGTATTAATGGGTCCCGAAAGGTTCATCAGAGAGTTGGGTCTCCAAGGAGGATAGAGCCTTGGGCATGTCTCTCATGCCCAAATAAAAACATTTTTCCAAACCCAATTCAAGCTGTTTGAGTACTGGTTACAAATATTACTACTGTTTTCTTGCATTAATTAAGGATATGTTTATGACTCTCTGGATTAATAAACTTCTTTGCTCCCTGGATCTTGCCTCGCATGAGCTGAGGTGCTGAAAGTCCTGGAATGAAATGGAGGCAGAATATTCATCTCTGGGCCAGTCCTGAGAAATTCACCTGTAGATGCCTTGAATGCCGAGGGAACCTCCTCAGACATGAGAAAGAGTCATAGATTTTGGATTTTCTAGGCTCTGGACACACTTTCAATAGTCTAACCATCTCCCTGACTTTCCTCAAGAGCAGTACCGTGCAAAAGAAATATGATGTGAGCCACATGTCATTGTAAATTTTCTAGTAGCCACATTTTAAAAGAGTAAAAGAAACAAGTGAAATTAATTTTAATAATAAATGTTATATAACCAATATTAAAAAATCATTTCCTCATAGAATCAATATTAAAAATTATTAATGAGATATTTCCATTCTTTTATCATGCAAAATCTTTGAAATTTGGGGTCTATTTTGTACTTCCAGCACATCTCAATTTGGATCAATCTCATTTCAAGTGCTCGATAACCACACGTGACAAGGACCTACTGGATAGCACAGGGATCTATACTCAATATCTTGTAATAACTTATAATGGCAAAGAATCTGAAAAAAAAAAAAGAATCACTTTACTGCACAGCTGAAACTAACACAACATTGTAAATCAATGATATTTCAATAAAAACTTTTTTAAAAACAGCCACGTGTGGCCAGTGGCTACCGTATTGGACAGTGCAACTCAAGAGAAAGACCAAGAGGTCACTCAGAATCTAGCTACTGCCAGAACAGTCAGGAGGCTGGAGATGCTGTAATGTACTCTGCCCCTTGGTAGGGGTAATAGAGACTGATGCTTCCAATGCCTCTGTCCCAGGAAAACGCCTGGGCAGGCGCCCTGATATACGTTCAGTACTTTCACACAGTCTAATGCCACGTGAACTTAATTACTAGGATAGAAAAGTAGCTCCTCACCATGAAGTTCACCTTTAACCCCTAAAGACATACTTCATGTTAGTATGTTAGAATGACATACTTAGTAAGTTCAGAATGAAACCCTGAACAGCTATTGCCCTTAGAAATTAAGGGCAAGGCTTAATTCTTCCAACGGTTAATTTTAGGTTTGAATGTGCTTTGAGACCAAGAAGTCAGAAAGCTATCCCATCCCAGATCAGCCATTCAAAAACCTCTGTAGTCCTGAGAACTCAAAAGGATTGGCAAACCTCATCCAGTGCCACCAAAAGAAAATTCCTACATCTGTCCATGCTCGGCAGAACTCTGGGAACACCCTGACAGTTAGCACTGTGAACTGGGAATAAGGAAGGCCTCCTGTGCGACTAGAGCCAGTTACATTTACATGTCCCTGCAGACAAGCTTGGATCCAGGCCTTTCTGCTGTGCCAGGATGCAAACTGATAGGGCCACTGGGGACTTTTCAAGAGAACTAATTTGACTCATTAGGGACTCTAATAGTCGCATATGCAACATAACTTCTTTCATTAATCAGACAAATGCAAAGGATACTCTCAGCCAAAAGATAAGTCAGTTATCCCCGAGGAGCTATTTTGTTCCTTTTCCTGCTCCCTAAGCCTGCTAGTCATGCAATTTAATCGTAAACCTTCCTTTTTCTCTGTGTCCATCGCAGGGTGATGGGGCTATTGTTGAGGAGAGTTTATATATCACCTGTGTCTGTTCACACAGCACCGGACACTCAACCATGTGCCTGCAAGATACCCCTGCATCACGCACCTGCAAAATGTGGTGGAACGGTACAGACTACCAAATACACTCCTTTTCTACAGAGCCCTTGGGGGGCACCAGACTTGTGACCCCTCCATAGGCATTTCAAATACAGGTCCAAGTCTATTTCTCATCACCTCTAAACTCATGGCCAAGAATCCATGAACGAAATACCAGACTATTTCAGATTCAGGCCATCTTATTAACACGGCAGTTATCCCTACTAGAGCAGCCTTCACACTATGAAATTTTTCTATGACTCTGTTCAACCAGTATTTAAATATCCACTACATTTATGGGTTTCACTCATTATTCACTTCGATTACCTCTCCAGCAACCTACCCATAAGAATTCCATGCAGTTCTGGAGAAACTTCAGGCTTTTTGAGACCTACACAATAGGACTCTGAAGTCTGAAATATGGCGAAACAATAGCTGTTTTGTAGATGGTACGCATGAAATTTTCAGGTTTACTTGCACTCTGCAGTCACTCAGGAATATCATCTTTTGCTAGGCATACTATGAGAAACAGATAAGCCAGAATGTTCAGGATTGCTGTTCCTTCCCCTGAGAATACCAATATTTACTCTAAATTGGTTTAGATCTGGAAGAAACAGAATGTCTATAGTATTTTAACTTGATTCTATTATTAGCAAGGAAATATTCTGTTGCTTATTTGTCAGGCTTTTTGTGGGTTTCTTACTGTAACTTTTACATTGTTTCTTCTTTTTTAAAGAAAAAAAAATATATGGTGTGTTTAATTACATTTCATAGAATTATTATCCCTGAATCATAATTCTGTTAGTACACCAGTATAGAGATTATTTCTTAATATTTAGGTGAGAACCATTTCCTTCTGTTTTTGAGAATAATTCTCTAAACTCATTTCCAGTAATGGCACTCTTCCCCAAATCAAAGGTTTAACAAGGGAGATGCAAGCAGAATAATCATAAAAACACAAAGCAATACAACAGCAACAAAAAAATTCTAACTTCCAATAACAGCTCAATTTAGAAGAGAGTTTATATCTTCAGAACAAAAGCATTCCTCCTTGACTTTGTAACCAGTCAAAATCTGTGTATTCTACAGAAAATCTGTGGTTATTCCCAGAAAACTACCCTTTACTGCTTCTGCCTCCATTAGATTTCCTAAGCACTAGTGTTTTATTTTTACTTTTTATTTTTTCCAACTTTATTGGTGTGTAATTTTTTTTTACATCTTTATTGGAGTATAATTGCTTTACAATGGTGTGTTAGTTTCTGCTTTATAACAAAGTGAATCAATTATACATATACATATGTTCCCATATCTCTTCCCTCTTGCGTCTCCCTCCCTCCCACCCTCCCTGTCCCACCCCTCCAGGCAGTCACAAAGCACCGAGCTGATCTCCCTGTGCTATGCGGCTTCTTCCCACTAGCTATCTACCTTACGTTTACATTGTTTCTTTTCAGTCAATCATTAGTGAGGGAAAGTTAAGTCTGATGAATTCCACTTTGGAGTTTATAATTATTGTACATACATCATGATGAGCATTATTGTATATTCTCTCCAAGCCTGACATTCTTGAAGGATATAGTCCTATTCCCCCGAGGATTGTATTCTAAGTAATAGGATAATCTAACAAATGACCTATTTTATATCAAATGGGAGAGCTTCCTATAAATTACATCTTTTTGTTTTTGTTTTTGGCCATGCAGCATGTGGAACTTCTCCAACCAGGGATTGAACCCATGCCTGCTGCTTGGAAGCATGGAGTCTTAACCACTGGACCACAAGGGAAGTCCTAAATTATATCTTTTCAAAGGATATATCATGATCATTATGGCCAGGCTTTACTGCACTGCTGCAGAAGACTAATTTATTTTCCTTGACAATAATTTTATGAGTTAGAATAATTTTGGGAAGGCAATAGTAAAAAGGCTTTTGTAATAGCACTGAGGAAGATTAGGATGGGAGTAATGGTCATTGTTGTTTTCCTGCAAGACACCATTTCCATTTCCTTCTCTCCCCTTCCTAACAGCATCCTAATTTGGGTACCAGTAAGACTCTTTTTCATGTACGTCAGGGGAAACCGTCACACCCAACTCCAGAGAAAAACTGTTTTGAATTAAGGATAATACTATGTCCCTTGTTATACTTACTGGTGCTGGAACCCAGGCCTAAGCTGATCTGCACATGGCATACCTCTGACCCCAGGGACTGGTTCAGGAAGAACATAGTAAACCTGTTTGGGCTGATAAGAAATGAGAAGAGACATGCAGAAACTTCTGAGAAAGAGTTTTCCTTGTTCTTGCAAGAGAATCACAGGAAAAAATACTCTTTCTTTGGACATTGAGGAGAGCATATGTGAAGGCAGCATTTTGCCATAAGAAAGCCAGTGTGAAGATGAATCCGACAAACAGTCCTAACAGGCTGAACTAGGCTGAACCTGAAGCCCACCCTTCTCCAGACTTCCATTATGTGAACCAATGAATTCCCAGTTACATGAGCCAATAAAAATTAAGTGGAGTCTGGTTTTCTGTTACTTTTGGGCAAAAGTATCCTAAGTGAAAAGGTGAGTTAGTTTTAATTTTGTTTCATTTTCCAAATGTTTTAAAGCTTAAAAACAATTTTTACAAGCAAGCATATGGTAAAATTCAAGCAGTGTAAAAAGACAAAGAAAATGTCCATCTCATTTCAGACATCATTCAACCTCTCCAGAGTCAACCACAGAATAAGTTTCACAGATGTACATGTGTGTGTGTTCTTGTTTCTACTCAAGCAGAAGCACAATGTACACATTTTTCTAACATCTTGTTTTTTGTACTTTCTATATCTTGGAGATTATTTCAAATCATACCTATAGATTTGTAAAGCCTGTGTGGTATTCTATTGTATAGATGTACCACAATTCCTTTAACCAATTCTAATTTTTTGCCACTATAAATAATGATGAAATGAACATCCATAAATTTAACTATTTGAACAAAGATATGAATATAAATCTGAGGATAGATTCCTAGAGTGGAATACCTGGGTCAAAAAGTGTATACATTTTATATCTTAATAGTTATTGCCAAAATTGATAGAACCTCTTTAGAAGGGATTTTGGTAATAGCTATTAAAATATAAAATGCATACATATTTGTATAGTCAAATACATTTTTTTCCCTTGTACTCTACCAATTGCTCAAAATTATAGCGCATTTTAGATTGATTACTATTTGGACCACAACTATTTGTTTTCTCTATTTTTCTGGAGTTTTTAATTGCCTTCTTTTTCTCTTGGGAAAAGGAATATGCCTCCTTCACCATATCCAAATAACTTCCAACACCTTATTTATTCTATCTATAGCGTGGAATTTATTCTTTTCGTATTACAGACATTCTTTTCGGTCCCCACTGAGTTCTTGTTCCAATTTGGAAAGACATTTCTAGGCCTTCAGTGCTAGCAGTCATTTGGGATTTCTGTTCATTGAACCCTGGGTTAGGTCCATGTTTTTCTGTACTCCAGGTCATTTTCTTTCTAATTTCCCTCGCTCCTGTTTTTTCTCAATTACATCAAGTAAATTCCTAAGAAAAGGAGTTTCTGAGTTCTTCAATTTCTTTACAGTGGGCCCTCCCTATCCATGGTTTTGGCATCCACCATTATGGGGGGCCAACTGTAAGGGACTTGAGCATCTGTGGATTTGGTATCCACGGGGGTCCTGGAATGAATTCTCAGAAAACCAAGGGATGACTGTATCTTATTCTATTGCTTACTTGACAGTTTGACTCCAAGTTTCCAACCTCAGAAAATCTCTGAGGTTTTACTGGGCAAATTCACTCCTACTGCCACTGCAGCCCCTCCTGATTGTATCTGGGTTGTGTCTTCTTTCTCTCTGTTTAATCCATCACATGATTCCATCTCTTTTCTGACTTCCATAAAATTTTAAAAATCTTTCATCTCTTGGTGATTCTCTTCCTATTCTCTTCATTCATGTAATTTTATTTCCTTTTTTGATTTTTGTTCCTTTACTATCATTTTAATTGCATCCAGACCAAATACATGTGTACAGTTTGCCATTCAAGTGGGAAGCCTCTCCCTAGTCCTTCTTATTTTTCAGAGTCTCAAAATAATTTTGTTGGTTGTCATCATACATAAGAATTTACCTGTCTACTTTTTCCATGAAAAAGGAAAAAGTAGCTCATGATGAGATCTAACCTCTTATATAATTGTATAAATTTGAACTTCCAGAAATATTAGTCACTTAGCACTTCAGGATGGTTTTAAAGTAGCACCATAGATGTCATAGGAATTCACTTGTCTCTTTCCCAACAAAGTACTTAAGGAAACAACTGAATGTGTATTCCTATTAAGTATTGGTAACAGCCTGAACTTTTTTGTAGCATAGATGGAGTATGACTCAGGATGGAATCGTATTGCTCTGGAACTAAGTGGGTGTGAGTGGAATGACGTGATGCATTATTTATATTTTGTAATTATTAGCGATTCATTATAAACACATAACCTATAAGCAGTAGTGTGCTAGTAAATGATAGTCAACTCTTCAGGGAAAAAGAGTGTGCATATATATATATGTTTATTGTAAATTTTTATAAAATAAAGAATGTGTAGCATAAACTTACAAATAATAATAAAATATACAATACTTTTATTGTAACTGCCACATAGCCAATGGATTCTTACACACTGCTTTTGCCAAACTTTTGTATCTGTGGCCAAAATATGGTTGCAATTGAATTATGATTTGACAAATGGAGTTGCATCCCAGTCTGCTAACTCTTTTCCTGATAAATCTATTGTCATTAAATCTGACATATGTAGTCAATTTTTCACGACATTTTTGCTTAACAACGAGCTTGCAAAATTTCTAAAAATTTAATAATCAGCTCTGGCAAACTGGCACAAGCGAACTCCAGGACATCTATAAACTCCCCTTCGGGGGATCAAAATGAAGACCCACCTATTTTTGTTACCCAAACAATACTTCTCTGATATCATGAAAACATCCTTCTTCTCAGTAATCCCCACTCTCTAACCATTCCTCATCTCCCACCATATGAAATCCATACACCCCAGTGACTGAGAGGTTAGCCCCACTTAGGTCACCTACAGAAGAGAAAACTAGAAATTCAGCTGTTCAACCAAGGTGGCATATTAGGCTGGGGCTAAGCTGTTGCTGGTATCACAGCCACATGGTGGCACTATTGAAACACAGGTATTGCAACTGCCTCAGTACCCCTCCCCACACCACCCCCACCTCAGCTTGCTCCCAGTTATGCAAAGCTTTACAGCGCACCAGCCTACACCTCCTCTGAAAACCTAGCATCCCTCTCCCCTTTCACACACAGCTCCTTTCATGCAGGAAATTCCATCAAGGCAAACAAGCTGATGCACATTCTGCTTGTTAAAAGTTATATAACAGGACCTTCTGGTGGCGTCTGTCCCAGCAAGTTCTACTTGTTGACCTCTGGTTTTTAGACCCTGTCATCCATATGTCACTGGGAGCCGTCCTGTCTCAGATTTACCTGTGATGCAGGTAAATCTTTGACTACCAGTTCAGGGCCTGGGGAAGCTCAAGGCCTTTTTATAATGTATCTGTCCTTAACTTATTTGCATCTTTCTGTCTTTTGCTGTCCACTGTATCTACATGGCCTGCTAGGTTTCATTCCACATTAAACCCCAATGGAAATGCTCCATTATTTATCATCTTCCATAAGAAATTCAACAAAACTCAGCATTTTTGTGTTTGGGCGAATTGCCCCCAATTTCATATAAATATCCCAGAGAGGGACTCTAATTGGCCCAGCTTGGGTCATGTGCCTACCACTGGGCCAGTGTATGGTCAGGAGGTTGGGATAGTATGACCGACCAGACCTGTATCACATGCCAGCTTCTATGATGGGGGCAGTATGAGTGGCAGCCCAGAACTGCATGGAGTGAAGAAAGGAGAACACTCCAAAAGAAATGGAGAAATCTTACCTGAAGATGAAAGACAGAAATGCTGAAACAACAAAAGCAACAAACATTCACTCCTGGTAGAGATTCGACCCTTCCTCGTGGCTAGTTTTTCCTTTTTGGGGTGTTTTAACAATTCCTAGAGAACAACAGGGAAAGGTATTCTTTGTAGGAAACAATTGTAAAATGAAAACATATTTAACACAAAGCAATGCTGAAGGATGTCCTTTGAAGCATTCCTTTGAAATACTAGCTTATCTATTATGAAGTTTAGATTTTTATATTATTGGTATTTCTCACAGTGGGGCATAAGTTTGCATGCTTTCCGACTCTCTGATGTGTGGAATTACTTTAAATTTTCACTTAATGTGACACAATAATTTAGAACCTTCAGTGGTAACATTAAGTAAGAAGATGCCTTATGCTACTTAGGCAAATAATCTCACTGCTAGTTACTTACCACGATTCTAGCTTTATGATTTTGTATCTCATAAGCTTTTTCATCTCTTAAATGTTCTGTATTAAAATATGATTGGAATGTGAGTGTTATGATAGGAAGCATTAACAAAGTGGTTCCCTTTGTCCTACTGAGTTTCTGGTATGCCTGTTGCCGTCTGAGTGTCTCACCATTGGAAGGCTATCTTGTATCTTGAATCTCTGTACCACATGTACTCTTCCAAATAGGGTTTAGAGCAGCCAACTTCAAACTGGGTACTCATGCTCCTAGGGTACGAGAAGACTCTCCCAAAACACATGGTGATTGGATAGTTTTAATGCAACCAATTTCCAGTTCTCAATTTCCACAGGTCCCTTTCCTGACAGCCCCCTCTGTAGGCCTGCCAATGTCTCCTTTTACACATTCACCCTTCTCCCCCCTCAGAGAAGACGGACACATCTCTCTCCCTACCTGAATCTTACCTTGGTGCATTGCTCCAGGCTATAAAAATTTCGAAGGCAACTCAAAAGGGGAAAATTAGACATGCGCTGCTCTTGAGGGGGCATCCTCCCATTCCCTACCTTCCCCCCAAAAAAGCAAAGAAAGCCTCAGTAAAAAGTACTGAAGTCTTATCTTATCTAGGTAACAACTCTCGGCAAGTCTCCATGCCTTCTCTATCTCCTGTCTCTGTTACGTGAAATTAGGCTTCAGAAGGATATCATCTCAATTGTTTAAATTTTAAAATGATTGACAGTAAGTCTGATTTAACTGATTGGTTTGACAATGAAGACTGGCTTCAAAAGTGTTATATTCATATATTGGACTTATTCTATAAACTGAATGAGCTAAACCTACAGCTCCAAGGATTTGATAAAAACAAAGTTAAAATATATGTTCAAATTACAATACACCTGAAAGTACGTTCTTTGCAATGATTTAAACTTAAAATGTTACAAAACAGTTTTAGATGTCAATGTAAAATGTTCAAGGGGCCTTATGTTTTTCAAAATTCTTTCAGGATTACATATGCAAAGAATTTTGAAGATCCCCATGTAAGAACCGACAAACCACCTCAAGCAAATTAAACTCTTCATTAGGGAAACACAACTATACATACAACTTACAGCTATAATTAACTATGAAAAACATCCCTTTTAAAAGAAGGTTGTAAAAGAACATAACATCTTAGTAAAAATGCATACTTAACTGAGCTAACATTTTTCTTCTGTTGATTTAATTACTCTTGAGTCTAATCAAGTGTGGGTTTCTCCCTGTTAAATATAGAATTTGGCCTGAGGACATACTAAAGCTTTCCATCCTGGTCTTTCAGCCTGTTTGTTTATGCTGTAGGTGGGAAGTGGTTGGTGTTTAAACTCCATTTTCCCCGTATTTAAGCCAATAAAGTCTATATTTGCATCCCCACAAGACCAAAACTTTCTGATTACAGTTCTTCTGGTGGTGGTTTTTCCCTCCTCCACTAAATATCAAAGAAGAAAGTAGCCATTTTTCCAGACGCTGGTGGATCCCATGACTGTTTCAACTCCATGAAAAACAAAATTACAAAAGCACTACTAACTCTTACCTTCCACCTCTGCTGCTTAGATATCTTTAGGGTCTTTTACCACGATAAGATGCAAAATTCATTACTAAGGTGTGATTCTATTAAATTGCCAGACAGGTTTACTGACCCAGAGCCAAACTGGTTTTTCTGCGACCAAAATTTTCCTCCCTGTTTCTAATAACTGAAAAATGTTGAAACATATAAAGAAGTTATAAATACTTAGAAGCACAGTTTTCTCCACAAACGTACCCTCTTACTCATTAATTAGCTGCCAATTGAGAGCAAAATTTAGCCAGGGACAGAGAGACCCCTGAGAGCAAGAGGGAAAGAGAAGAGGTGGCCACCAAGGGCAAAGGGAGCTGTTTGGAGAGTGTACCAGGGACAAACTTCCTATTGCACAAGCTTGCCCCTGGCCAGCCCAGTCCTTGAGGACAAGGCCCTCTTTAGCCACCACATTTAGCCTGGCATAACCTTGGCTTGGAGAGAAAGCCTGTGCTTTTTTTTTTAAAGTTGCATACTGTGCATATCCCATTTTTAAAAACCTATCAAAGGTAAGTTTTCCCAATAATCAAATATCCTTCTTTAGCAGTAAGTTAGTGGCTACCCTGTATACTATAAGTGTCATTTAGGATTAGATTTAGCTATAAAAAAATAACAGTGATTAAACACAAAAGTAGGCCGATCACAGATGGTATGTTGGCTCCAAGAAGTCAAGGCTGGCTACATAATTGTGGAGTCCAGTGCAAAATGAGAACGTGGGTCTTCTTGTTTAAAAAGTAGAGAGTTCTGCACTTCCCTGGTGGCGCAGTGGTTGAGAGTCCGCTTGCCGATGCAGGGGACACGGGTTCGTGCCCCGGGCCGGGAAGATCCCACGTGCCGCGGAGCGGCTGGGCCCGTGAGCCATGGCCGCTGAGCCTGCGCGTCCGGAGCCTGTGCTCCACAACGGGAGAGGCCACAACAGTGAGAGGCCTGCGCACCGCAAAAAAAAAAAAAAAAAAGAAAAGTAGAGTGTTCTGAAACCATGCCCCACAGGGTTAACAGAAACTGGTGACTAACAGAAATTCTTGAGCTTGTCCTACAGAACAGCAGGTAAGGGAACAGCTTGTTGAAAATCCCTCTGCTTGTAACCTGCTTTTCTGAACTGTTTTAATTATTTTTGACTCCTTAACTACCTTATAGATAACACCTCGCTATTGTAACGGGGGGCTTAAGTTGTTTTTCAGAAACTTGGAATCAGCTCTTGTCCAGTTCAAGCCAGCTAAGACTGGTTGGCACCATCGACCCTAAAACTGGACCTGCGCAGGTGTCTGATGAATGACCTTTTGATGTCAGAGGGCCCAAAACCCCACCCTCAAATCATGCTAAACACCTCCATTTTCGAACATGTATCCCATGAAGAAGCACGTAACTTGGATGCTTCGGATTTGAGATTTGTTCCATTGTCTTCTGACTTGTCTGCCTTGTGAATAAACTCTTTCTCTGCTGCAAATCTTGGTGTCTCAGCATGAACTTGCTGCTCGTTGGGCAAACGTTAAAAGTACTAAAATACAGGGGGAGACTTCCCTGGCAGTCTGGTGGTTAAGACTCTGCATTTCCATTGCATGGGTTTGATCCCTGGTTGGGGAACTAAGATCCTGCAAGCCATGGGGCATGGCCAAAAAAAAAAGAAGGTTCTTTCATTTTGAGATCTCTTTCTTGATTTGTTATGGTGTTTTTTTATTTTCCATTTAATGTCATTCTAGGTAACAAAAAGATAAAATTTTAAGTTATTAGTATGTGTTGTACCCTTCATGTTTATTTTGAGTAATGCCAATTTAAATGCAAATATAAGGGACTTTCCTGGTGGTCCAGTGGTTAGGGCTTGGTGCTTTTACTGCCGTGGGCCCAGGTTCCATCCCTGGTCCGGGAACTAAGATCCCACAAGCTGTATGGTGTGGCCAAAAAAAAACCCCAACAACCAGTAAATAGAGGAATATTTAAATTGTATGTGGAATCACTAAAATCACATTCATTCATAATTCGTAGCGTGTACAAACATTTGTACCTTGTTCTTACCAGAACAACGTTGCACAAAAGGAAATCAACTGTTTTTATTTCAGTTCTTGACACACACACCTTCTACCAACGCTCTACCTTCAGCATACTATTGAGTAAAAAGGACTGAAATGAAAAGGATCTTTGGGTTATCTTCTTTTTTCCTTCTATGTCATCCTTTGCATAAGTTGTTGACTATTACAGAGAAGTAACATAACATGAGTAAGGAGTGATATAACAGGGTTCCTTGGTTGTCGTATTTCTAGGAACGCCATTGCCTTCTTACCGAGTAGCAAGTTCTGGTTCAAACAAAAAGTGTGTCCTCTCAGGGCTCTCAGGGCCCCGGCTTAATCAGCTGTATAGATGTAACACGCTTTCCTTGGACTCACTTTGAGTCTTGCTGAACTCTGGCTCATTGTGGGACCACGGGAATTCTGAGCTCACGCGGCTCATGCAAATGGGACAACAAGGTACAGCAACCAAGCATATTGCATGTAACCCTCTTCTCACACACATGCTCCGTCATTCTATCAGACTTCATTTACAAAGCACAAGTTCAAAGACAAAATTATTAAGAATTTCAAGATAGCCACAGTAGAAACCACCAATGCAGAGCCCTTCTGAGCAGGGTCCTCGTGTGATAGCATAGCTTGCATGCCCATGGAGATGCCATGCTCCACCAAGTCTGCAAGACTTCTTTTCTCTTTTTGCTCCTTCATCTTCTGTGTGGGGACTTCCATCCTCAAGGTCACTTCATGATCCAAGTTGGCTGCTGGAGTTCAACAACAGCAGAAAGGAGAAAGGGAGAAGTGCAAAAGGACCAACTCTTCCAGGCCGAATCAGTGCTCTGAAGGAGCCTTTCAGAAGGCCAGCTCTGCTTCCATCTCACTAATCAAGACTTAGTCATGAGTCTACATTTAACTCTCACGTCGGCTGGAAATGTAATCTTTTTGCTGGATGCATTGCCACCCTGAATACCCGGAATGAAATCAGGTTGTTATTAAAAAATAAAGGTTAATTGACATGGATGGGCAACTAACTGTTCCTGCCATGACAAAAGATAATATATTTAATCAAACCTTAATTTTTATTTTTTATTTATTTATTTTTTGCGATACGCGGGCCTCTCACTGTTGTGGCCTCTCCTGTTGCGGAGCACAGGCTCCGGACCCGCAGGCTCAGCGGTCATGGCGCGCAGGCTCAGCGGTCATGCCTCACAGGCCCAGCCACTCCGCGGCATGTGGGATCTTCCCGGCCCGGGGCACGAACCCGTGTCCCCTGCATCGGCAGGTGGACTCTCAACCACTGCACCACCAGAGAAACCCAAACCTTAATTTTTATTTACGTGGGTTGTTTCTGATTTTTCACTATTATCAACATCATTTAAAAACTTTTAAATTACAATTTAAGTTTAAATTTTAAATTTACTCTAATTTTTTAAGAAGTATTCCTGTGGGACTTCCCTGGCGGTTCAGTGGTTAAGACTCGGTGCTCCCCGTGCTGGGGGCCTGGGTTTGAACACTGGTCAAGGAACTAAGATCCCACATGCCACATGGCGCAGCCACAAAAAAAAAGTATTCCTAAACAACTAGCACATTTCTTTGGAAGAATTTTTCCACTTATGAAGTCAAAATAAACAATAGGTACTTAATGAAACATGTAATGATAACAGCAGTAGAGTTTTTTGGTTTTTGTTTTTTACAAAAACGCGGCGTGGGGGGGGGGGGCGGGGGGGCAATTAAACGTTTATACTGATATGTAGTCCTGACATAAACACTGTGTGGGTCAAGGAATAGATAGCTAAAGATAAAGACGTGTTAAATTATGTGGCTTTTATGACCCTCTGATCCTGTACAGTATCGCTAATTTGTGTGTGACTAGATGACAAAAAGCAAAAATAATATAAGTAACATCTGAAGGTTGTTGATTTTGTGAAGATCACCTACTTCTACTGGAATCAATCTACTGTCAATATCTGGATACATTGTATCATCTTGTGTTAATATTATCTGTTTCTAATATTGACTGTCAAGATGCCTTCTATAATCTTGTGTTTTTTTTTTTTTTTTTTTTTGCGGTACGCGGGCCTCTCACTGTTGTGGCCTCTCCTGTTGCGGAGCACGGGCTCCGGACGCGCAGGCTCAGCGGCCATGGCTCACGGGCCCAGCCGCTCCGCGGCATGTGGGATCTTCCCGGAGCGGTGCACGAACCCGTGTTCCCTGCATCGGCAAGCGGACTCTCAACCACTGCGCCACCAGGGAAGCCCCTATAATCTTGTTTTAATGTTATCACATCTCTGATATTGAGTATCTGGATGCATTGTGTCATCTTGAATTAATATTATCTACTTGAAGCTGGCCAGAATACGACACCTAGGTGAGAACTAGCTGTTGTTCATTTTCCCATTAGCATCTGCATAGCATATAATCAAGCTGTTCTTTAATTGGTGAAAACTAGTTCTTTGTTCAGTGCTAGTAACTCAGGACTAAAATAACTTGAATGTTCTTAGCTCATTTGTTTGTCACATCCTTGCCAAGCTTATCAAATTATTTCCATATGAAATGAAGAAAATGTTTTACAAGCCTCCAAAACACTTTTATTTGCAGTAAACAACTGTGAAAGAATTTACTTATTCTGTTTTTTAACCAGTTCTTAAATGACAAGAACTTGTAATTTATTAAGCAGAACAATACCTGCATATTCAGATTCTAATGTGAAGTTTTTCCTGAATGAATTTGGGTACAATTAGATTTCAGAAATGGAACCATTAAAATCTGAGCAAACCTTATTTATAGAGTATAGTTCTACAAACTCTAACATTTTGTCCTTCACGTATAAATATCTCGGTACATGCACCATCTGAGTGTATAAAATTAAACTACCTGAACACCTTTAAAAAATTAGAGTAAAATGTAAAAATGTCTATAAAAAGAAATTCATTAGAGATTTCAAAATATCCATAAGTGCTAAATACGTTTTCCAGAAATCAGTGATTATGCCGAAACGTGTCACAAGGGGAACTGTTAACAAGTGTTACTTTGCCGATGGTAGGAAGATTGCCAACCTTTAATTGGCTTTAAAGTTGGTGTTCTGTCAATGGTGTATTGTAAAAAGCAATAATGCCCACATTTATGACTTAAGCTTGAAATGGGAACTCTAGATTTGACTAAATGTGGCACTATGTACTAGTCCTTCTAATTAAAAATATTCAAATGCTTGCCTTTTAAATTTGATTAGGATGTTTATTATCATGCCTTTGTTAACAGCAACAACAAAAGATGTTTGTCTGCAATTTATAATGTACAATGACCAGTCAACCCCCTCTTGCATTGCTGGGCATTAAGTGTTCTGGTTTTATGGAAATACTGAGAATAGCTCTTTTGAGGCTGCTGGGAAGATGGAATTCTACTGAATTAAACAAAAATCTGGCACGGCGTCATTCTTTGGATTCTGTAAGGAAAGGTGTCCTCATTAATAAAAGCAAATGAGAAATCATATTATCTTTAATAACAGAGTAAACCATGCTCTGTCCATTGGCTTCTGGATTTCTAACTGTGAATTCCTAAGTACCTACTGACCCTGATCCTCCGGCATTGCATGAGAACTCATGAATAAAAATACGTGAACAAACAAATACAGAGTAAACTTCCAGGCAAACCGTTAAGAGGGGAAATCTCAACAGAAAGATCACTTTCAATATGCGTGAGGCTTCAGAGAGTGGGAGAAAGATCCAGTAAGGTCTTCCTGGGGAACACTCAGTGCTTAGTATTCAGTATTCAGCATTTGATTACCCTGGCTGATTTGTCCTACTGACTTGAGTGGCTTTGTGGATTAGGGAGAGTTTACAACTTTTCTGACTCTTGCAGGCTACCAATTCATCAGCCTGCCTTCCTATACCAGCCAGATGTTTTCCACTCTCCTCTTCCTCCTACTCCCTGTGACGTGGCACACTCCGTATTTTTGCTCATTGGCCATTAGAAACCGGCAAGGCACATGCAGTGACCATAGCTACAAAGCCCCTGGGCAGTCACTGTTGGCTGCCTTCCCAAGGTCAACCTCCTCTCCCTTGTCTTCCTGGCTGGCAGAAATGTCTCCCACAGCAGAGGCAGAAAATACCAAGTACTTGCATTCTCAGCCTCTCTTGTGACCTCAATTCTGGCCTGTGATGTAAGGGGAAGTCTGCTGGGAATTTCTGGGAAAGAAGAAGAGAAAGAAAAGTTTATTCTCCCCACCTCCCATCCCCATCTTTTTTGTTTTTAATGTGATTGTGTGAAAGTGTGATGCTTGGAGCCCAGGAGACCATCTTGTGACAATGAGGATAAAGATCAAGAAATGGCAGAAAAGTCATCTTTGAGCTTTCTGGACTTTTGTTGTGTGACAAAAATAAGTTATTTTTGGGCTTCCCTGATGGCACAGTGGTTGAGAGTCCGCCTGCCGATGCAGGGGATACGGGTTCGTGCCCCAGTCCGGGAAGATCCCACACGCAGTGGAGCGGCTGGGCCCGTGAGCCATGGCCACTGAGCCTGCGTGTCCGGAGCCTGTGCTCCACAATGGGAGAGGCCACAACAGTGAGAGGTCCGTGTACCGCAAAAAAAAAAAAAAAATAATAATAATAATAAATCAGTGACAGCCACTATAATTCAGCAACCCCAAATTTGAAACCTGTAGGGCCAATTATGTTCCAGAATTCATAAGATTTAGGGTTTTAAAATGGTAATTCTAAAATAAAATAACATAAAATGGTAATTGTATTATATAGTACCCCCAGGGGGTCTGGAGCAAAACCCTCTAATCAAGTACATTAATATTTCTGCAGTAAAACATATAAATAGTCACGGTAACTGGTTTACATAAAGACTTTAAATAAATTAATGTCAGTGCAGGTGATGATTCGCCACTAAATGAGTCCAGATCAGTATAAGGTTTGGGCATCAAATGAGTTGTGAACAAAATGCCAGCTTTCAGAGTTCCTTAGATTTCAGTTTCTGAAGAAAACGTTGTGGACTTGAATTAAGAATACAAGGTCTTTGCCCTGGGAGCTGAAAACCAACAAACCAAGTCACTAGACTCTAGCTGTCCTCACTGCCGACTCCCAACAATGCATCATTGATCTGACCCTTTACAAAATAAACTGTGCTTCCTTTGACCCATTCATGTTTTACTAAGCTAGCTGAAAACAATGCCCTTTCTAAGTGCATCGATTGTTCTACCACTTTGGCAAAAGTACTTGATGTCCAGCAGACAGGCCTCTTAGATGACTATAACAGTGCAGAGATTTATTAAATGGTGCCCCTCTAGTTAACAAGCATTCATGCAACTCTGAAACATGCCTAATTATAACCAGGGAGTGTCAGGCATAAGGCTGAGTTCATTGGAGATTTTATCCACCTTAAAGAGTATAGAGTACACCCCTTAGTTATTAGTCCCTTTAAAGTATTATTTTCTGGCTACTGTCAGTTGATTATACATGTCATGGACTTTGGCCAACCTCCTTCTACTATTGAATGGCTGATTTTTTTTTAAGTTTAAATAAAGGTAGAATAAAAACTATAAATTTAATCTAGAGTCCTCAGTTTTCTTACATTTATTCTTGGGCTTGAGATATTTACTATCAATTATTTGACTTATTTAAAATAATACAGTGTAGAAAGCTTCATGTGATGCTAAAAATATTTTTAGTATTAACTTATTAGAGCAATAAGAGATATTTTTAGCACAATGTCAAAAGTGCCCTAGGGCTTTAGAATTGAAAGAGTATGTTTGTAACGTCCACAGGTTGGCATGAAATGTAATTTTCAAGAAATATACCAGATGTTAAACGTTCAATTCAGAACAGTAGTTATCCTTGTAGGAAAGGGAATGCAATCTTTGAAGGGGTACATAGGAGCTTACACCTGTAATGATAAAATTTTATTCTTTGAACTGGATTAAGGGTAAATGGATGTTTATTATTCTTTATACATTTAATGCCTGAAATATTTCATGATACATTAGATATACCTGTACAGTTTGCATTACTTCATCTAAGCTAGGGACAGAGAAGCACGAAATATACTTCTATGTTAAATATCTTGAGAATGATGAACTGTTTACTATTCAGCCATCCTTCTGTGGATTAGCTTCTTGTGTCCTTTGATGTTTCTTGATCATTGAATGCCCTTCATGCTCAGAATTCTTTGTAGGAATTAGCTGGCAGATAAAGAGGAAGGCTTGCAGACAAAGTGCCTGTGGAAAATGATTCCTTTTTTTTTTTTTTTGGCCGCGCCGTGCAACATGCAGTATCCCAGTTCCCAGACCAGGGATGGAACCTGCACCTCCTACGTTGGAAGCACGGAGTCTTAACCACTGGACCACCAGGGAAGTCCCCCATGATTCCATTTTGAATGTGAAGTGTGACATTTTAGTCTTAGAGGGAGATTGAAAGCACTGGAGGAACTCCTGGCCTCCTCCAAGGCCACTGCGATCACATTCCTGCCCCCTCAGTCATCTCTTGCATGTCTCCTCCTAGACTTACCTTTTTTTTTTTAATTTTTTATTATTATTATTTATTTAACTTATTTATTTTTGGCTGCGTTGGGTCTTTGCTGCTGTGGGCGGGCCTCCTCTAGTTGCGGCGAGCGGGGGGCCACTCTTCACTGCGGTGCGCGGGCCTCTCATTGTGGTGGCTTCTCTTGTTGCAGAGCACGGGCTCTAGGCGCCAGGGCTTCAGGAGTTCTGGCGCACGGGCTTAGCTGCTCCGCGGCATGTGGGATCCTCCCGGACCAGGGCCCGAACCTGTGTCCCCCGCATTGGCAGGCGGACTCCCAACCACTGCGCCACCAGGGAAGCCCTAGACTTACCTTTGCATGGCGCAGAAGTTGGTCATTCGTCATGCTCTCTGCATTTTTGGTTCTGTGCTTCCTTTCTCATGGAAACTATTGAAAATAAGGCATCATTATTACATGGGAGAGACCTTTCCCAGAATCCCAGTCTTTTTCCCATAAAAGTTTACATGTAAAAAAAGCTAGAGTCCACATTAGTCAGCCTTAACAAGATGTGGGAATCTAATCCTGGATCTATTTGGTAGGCAGAAAAATCTTCTTGAAAGCAAATGCTAAACAAGCATTATGAAAGTGCTTATTTACACAAACTTTACTATATTTAATAATTTCTCCTATTAAAATTTTGTTCTCCTTTGAGATATCATCCCAACAGTTATATAACTTTCCATTATGAATGTAGTTCGGATAAGAAAGGTCTTTGATATCATGTACATATGTGTTATGTATAATGCTTGCAATAAGATTGTTCTTAGAATCTTGGAGAAATATGTTTATTTTCCTGAAGTAAAATATGCTAAATTTGAAATCCTCAAATAAACTCATGCTTTTCAAAATTTCTTGCTTCAGAAAGAGGACATCTAAGTTTTGCTGGTGACATTTACCTTCTGCCTGTGGGCTGGTCTTTGTGGAATGGGCAGCTTTAAGGCCTGCTGTCTCAGTAAGTGTCTCTGCTATTAACCTCCCAAAAGAGGTGTGGGGAACAACCAGGAGGGGAACCAAGGAGGAGCGAGAAGTCAAAGGCTGCTAAGAGTGTCCATTAAATAGGGTAAAGGAAAGAGAACTAGGGGCATGGATCCTGCAAGTCTCTGTGATTTGGGGAATGAAGCCTGGACCCTGGGTTTCTCAGTTCCATGGACAGTGGCCAGGGTCAGTTTCACGTGAATGTGCACACCTGGTCCTGAGAATGCTCTACAGCTGTAAGGAGCCCAGAGTAAATTCACTGCTATTAGAAAAGCAATCCAAAGCATGGAGTGATTACATATCTTCCGCAAAAGGAGACTCCAGTGTCCAGTTGTAGAATATCCTAATGGTCTGTTTCTAAGGCTTAAATTAGCCAGAATACATTTGCCTGTAAGCAGTTACCTTGATAAGAGCTGATTTCTACGGCAGAAGATTTTCTAAGACATTGCAGACCTGGTGACTTCAGCATAGTGATCTAATAATTCCTTTTTAGTGCCTCCAAACTGTATTGGGAATGATGATAACAAACCTATATAGCACCTTAGCATTTACCAAGTGCTTTCTCCCGTCCTTAAACGCAGGAGTAGAACTCTGGACAGAGGATCAATTGGTAGTGTATAAAGGAGCTCTGCATAGCGAGAATTCTGATCTGGCTTTGATGGGGACTGTAAGCTGTGTAACATGTACATTCATTCATTGGTTATCTCTGGTGTTTCTCTTACATGCCAGGTGCTGTTCAAGGTATGGAGACTGCAATAAATGAAACAGAGTCCCTGTCCTAATAGAGCCTACATTTTTACAAAAGAAAATATGGCAGGGACTTCCCTGGTGGTCCAGCAGTTAGGACTGCACGCTCCCAATGCAGGGGGCCCGGGTTCGATCCCTGGTTGGGAAACTTGATCCCACATGCCGCAGCTAAGAGCCCACGTGCCGCAAAGAAGATCCTGCATGCTGCAACTAAGACCCAGTTCCGCCAAATTATAAAAAAAATATATATGGCAAATACCAGTTAGTGAGAAGTACTCTGAAGAAAAACATAGGAGGATAAAGGGCTAGAAAAGTAAAGCAAGAGAAGAGGGATGCTGTCTTGTGTAAAGTAGTCAGAGAAAGCACGTCTAAGGAGATGACATTTGAGCAGAGACTAGCATGAATCGAGGAAGGATGCTATGTGGCTGTCTGGAAGAACAACATTCCTGGCAGAGGTAACAGCACGTGCAAAGCATATTCTGAGGCAGAGGTACATTTACCTCAGTTTTTACTTTTTATTATGGAAACATTTAAACACATACAAAAGTAGATGGAATTGTAGAATGAACCCCATGGATCCATCACTCTGCTTCTATACTTCCAGCCAATTCACCAGCCTCCCCCCGCCTACTGGATTATTTGAAAGCAAATCCAAGACATCAGATAAATATTCAGTATGTATTTACAAAGGTACAAATACTTTTCTTTGACTTGACACTATATCATTATCACATAAAAATTATCAACAATTCCTTGATATCATCCGATATTCATTAGTGTTCAACTTCCCCATATGGGCTCATATATATTTTTACTAACTGGTTTGTTAAAATCAATTTTTAAATGCGGTTATCTGGAGTGTCTGAAAAATAGCAAGGAGTATAGTGTGGCTGGAAACAATAGAACTCAATACCATGTCTCACAGCCAGTTAAAGTAAGTGAAAGAAGGTGATCAGAGGTTATCAGGAGAAAATGAACAGGCTGGTGTTGGCCGGCAGAGATGCACAAGCTTCTGTTTGCATTTGTGGGGAGTATTGGTCTGTTTGCCCAGCCTCCAGAAGGAGCCATCTAGGAGATGAGATTGCCCCACTCCTGAGGTCCTTGAATTTTTTGCTCGCAGACACTCCTCAAAGTGGCCAGGCAGGAGAGAATACCAACATTTCTGCTCAGCACTGAACTGGGAACCTTTATACACCAGCTCTTCATTCTCACAATAACCCTGCAAGATACCAATTCTTATTTATAAAACATGAAACTGAGGCTCAGAGAGGTCAGGTGTCTGGTACGGTGTAGAGAACAGAACTGAGCACTGGCCTATATGACCCCAAAGCTGGTCTTCACTTCCTGATACTATGTATTATATATGCATTTGTTTATTGTTTGTCCCCACCCTACCACCGGAATATAAGCTCCACAGGGGCAAGGATCTTGTCTGTTTCATTCAGGCCTAGATAAAGTACCTGGCACATAGGAGAAATTAAAAATATTAATTCAATGAGTAAATGTACATGTTATATACTTGAGTCTCACAGGAAATGCTTTTGCAAGGATCATCTCTACAAATTTCAGGGTCTTCATGGCTCAGTACGAGACTTTCCACCTTCTCTCTACCTTCTTCAATTCCTTCTAGATCCACAGCTACATGCCACTGGTGGGAGTGTGAATTGATACAATCACTTCGAAAAAGCTTGGTACTAGCTTCTAAAATTGAACTTGCTCATCCTCTGAGGCTCAGCAATGCCGACCTCCACCCCTGCATTCCTAGACCTTATTCGTAGAGAACTTGTAACTGTTCACCAGGTGACACATTTGCAGCAGCATTGCTCATAATGGCAAAAAAATTAAAATAAAAACCCACTAAGCAACCCAAACATCCAAGGACTTTAGAGTGAATTCATACGTTTTGCTATCATCAAGCAGCAACACAGATAAATCGTAGAAACATAGCTTTGGGTTAAAAAAAAAAAAAATGAAGTGGCAGAAGACTAATTCAATATGATATTTTAATAAAGCACAAAACAAGGAAAATGAAACAGTACAAAGTTTAAAGATATATACATATGTGCCACAACTACTTTTTAAGTATTGGAAAAATAAACACAAAAATTGAAGATTGTGGCTACCACTGAAAAAGAGGCAGAGGCGAGGTAGGAGAAGAACATGTAAGTAGATGCAAAAAACCCCCAATAATGTTTAGTTCTTAAGTTTGGGTGGTGTGTTCATGGCTGCTTATTAAAATGCCTCAAATCTTAGATATAAACGACATGACTTCTTTTATATGTATCGGCTATCAAATAAGTGCGTAAATCAAGCCAGCCAGCCCAGGATGGAGCTGTGTGTGAAGGCACTATGTCTGTCATCCGCATAGACATCTGCTGGCTGCTGTCAGGAGTATACTTTGGGCATCTGGAAGCTGTTGTTTACTGCATCATTGGCGCCAAGAGGTGAGCTGAATCCCATAAGTGAGAAATGAAACACTCAAACTTGGAACTCCCAAGTACACATCTAGTAATTATGCACCAGAGAGGAGACTTCATTCAGGGAAAGAATAATTTATTTGTATCTAAACATTCCTTTACTGTTTAACAAGGTGGTGATCCCACTGAGAGGTACCAGGGATTTAAATGTGTTCTTTTATAAACATTTTTCTTCATACCCATTGTGTTGTATAAAACTGCCAATGATCATGCCTTAGATTCACTTGGACTCTTCTCCACATACAGGGAGGCACACAAACTCTCAACTACATATGTGGGATTAATGTGTCTGATAACACTTGCCTCATGTGAGAAAAGTCACTGATTTCATCACTCTTTCTAGCAGTTTCAGGACTCCTGGCAGCTCTTGCAATCTATAAATGGGGTAACTTCATTAATTCTAATTAAGTGTCAGAAATGAAAATCAAAAACACACATTAAGACTTTTCCCTTGATAAGGAATGTTAACAACATGTGACCTTAGCTGTGTGACAAAGACAATGCTTGTACTGCAGTCTACGGTGTCAGACTCTTGTGGAGAGTATTAAAAGTGCTCTGAAAAGGAAATTTCTTCATTATTTTTAATGATAAGTTTTAGACAAGAAAAATCTATAACTAGGCTTACTTTCGTCATAATGAAGATGAAGATTTATAAATCACCCAGAAGATATGATCAATGTAAATAAGCTGGTCATTTAGATACATTTATTTTTTGGTTTATATTGTCAATGAAAGTGCCTTTATCACATGAACCAGGTAACTGCTATATCTTTACCTTACTTTCTTCAGACAAGACACAGTGTCAATCATTGATCTAGGCTACAAGGCAATTTTCTTACAAAATTAAAAATAGCTTTTTAGTGGGATGGAGCAGCATGGCACAGGGAGATCAGCTCCGTGCTTTTTGATGACCTAGAGGGGTGGGATAGGGAGGGTGGGACGGAGGGAGACGCAAAAAGGAGGGGATATGGGGACATATGTATGCATATGACTGATTCACTTTGGTGTGCAACAGAAACTAACACTGTATTGTGAAGTAATTATACTCTAAAAAAGATCTATTTAAAAAATAGTTTTTAATAAACCAATTAAAGAAGGCTATGTGTGTATGCATAATATTACATATATATACACCACATATATAATATACATACATATATATGAAAAATGTATTTTTAAACTGCCCACTATTCTTAGAATAAGTAGCAACAGGTTTATAAAAATAGCAAACTGATTTTCTAGTAAATGAATTCACATGTAATTTAAAAAAATTATGGTCATCCAAAAATGGCACATTGCATAGAACATGATATACAGCAGTTATTTTGTTGCTTAAGGATCTGGTCACTTTCCTGGGACTATTTCTTACATTGTTATTAGTATTGTCCTTTATAAACTTTTGATTTTTAGGCATCATGATAATACAATATCTGTCCATCCATTCATTCAACAAATATTTATAAAATGCCAGGCATTTTGCTATGATAATGATTAAAGAGGATGCTTTACCTCACAGAACTTTCTACTTAGTGATGGAGAAAGATGTTAGTGAGATATCACAAAAAGAAACTTACAAAATGTGGATAAAGAAAAGGTATATGGTGCTTAAAGATTATAATAGGGTGAATACACCTTATTTAGAAAGGATCTCAGAAGGCCTCCCCCAGGACGTGATGTTTGATGGAGGAAGCCCAGATATATAAAATCAATGATTTGCATCTTATTTTCACTAGAATTCCTTTTAATGCCTGGTGTTTTGATAGAATCACTCTCAAAGATATATGATTAATTTTAATCAAATCTGCAAAAATTGATTACTTTGTGACAGGTAGCATGGAAAAGAACTAAAATAATGAAAGTTCTTGCCTTCAGTGAGTTTACTGAGTAGGGAGAAAAGCACAATAGGACAATATAAAACAAAACTTGATAAGCAAAATAAGTGATATACAAGCAAAAGCACAGAAGAAAAACTTTCTTCTAGTTAGTAGACTCTAAAATATTTTCAGCCACTGTGCGGCATATACTTTGGGCCTTGCATTGTAGGTGGGAATTTGAAGATAGACATGTGAGAGAAAGCATTTCTGTTAAATGTACAAATGGGAAAACATGAAATGTATTCTAGAAATTGTGGGTCCAGTTTGAGTCCTGTAAGAAGAAGTGGTGAGAGTTGAGGCCGGAAAGTTAGATTCGAATCAGCCTGTGACAGCTCTTGATTGCTATGCTGAGGTTTGTACAAGACTCAGAAAGTAGCAGAAGATAAATTATTGGATGCGTGCAACCAGCCCTGCTCAGCTCTCGCATTTCATAATGTAGCTCTGAGCCTAGGAAATGATAAACTCTGACATCCCCTGTTTCTATCTGTTCCTTAAGCTGATTAAAACAGAGACCAACTACTTGTATGCATTTGGAGAAACCCAAAGGGCTTGTGTCTTTGAGGTCAGGAACCTAGTCCTATTCATACTGTTATGTCTAGTACGTCACATAAGCTTGACCTGAGATTAATGTTTAATCATTGTTAGTTCCTGTATTTATCTTCTCAATCATTAGGTAGAAACCAATAAAAGAAGGACCAAAGCCGATAATATTCCCTTATATTTTTAAAATTACATTTAAAAAATCTGAACAGACATAATCAAATACAATGTACTGTATTAGGCTTTGGCTTGAAAAAAAAACAGGTGAAAAAGGCATTTTGGGGACATTTGGGGAAATTTGACTGTGGCCAGATACATGAGGATACTGTGGAATTATTATTCATTTTCCTAGATGCTTGCAACTAACTTTTAAATATTCAGCAAAAAAAATACATATATACACACACATACACAGATAAAGCAAACATACCAAAACATTACAAATTGTTGGATCTGGGTGAATGATATGCAAGTGTTCATTTTAGTATTCTTTTAACTTTATTATATGTTTGAAATTGTTCATAATAAAAAGTTAGGAAGGATTTAAATTCCAAAGATATATTCCACCAACACCTGAAATTAATATAATCTTATATCAACTATATCTCAATTTAAAAAATCACACACGGGCTTCCCTGGTGGTGCATTGGTTGAGAATCCACCTGCCAATGCAGGGGACACGGGTTCGATCCCTGGCCCAGGAAGATTCCCACACGCCGCGGAGCAACTAAGCCCGTGAGCCACAACTACTGAAGCTAACACGCCTAGAGCCCATGCTCCGCAACGAGAGAAGCCACCGCAGTGAGAAGCCCATGCAGCACGACAAAGAGTAGCCCCCGCTGGCTGCAACTAGAGAAAGCCCGCGCACAGCAACGAAGACCCAACACAGCCAAAAACAAATAAATAAGTAAATTTATTAAAAAAAAAAAATCACACACACTCAAATATACTTCATCAGTCAGCGTTCTTAGTTTCTAGTAAAGAAACCAACTCTGGCTAATTTAGGAAAAAGGTTTTTATTAAAAAGGTAATGGGTAGCTCACAGATTTGGGGACAGCTTGAAAATCATACTACCCCACACATCCTGTGAACTCCTCACTCTGTCCCCATCGACCTCACAACTTTTTCTGCCACTGATGCTGCAACGGCTGCCTTGTCTTCCTCTGGAGACAGAATATAGCTGCCATTGAACTGCTGCCTCTCCTGGGCCAGAATGGATTTTGTAAGCACCTGACTGGGGTAGCCCATGCCCTGACCACAAGGGAGTCTGAGAAAGCACGAATCTTACATTTCAGTTTCTATAGTCGAATGCTTAGCCTGCTTCATTAGGTGGGGGATTCTCCAGAAATAGCAAGGTGGTTCAGATATTGAATGGTGAAGAAGAGTAACAAAAGCCAACTGCTTCTGCAACTGATATAGAAGTCGGTGTTATTAAAGGTGAAAGTTACACTCCTTCCCAGAGGAAGTCACAATTTAATATGTATGTACGTATCTGTCTATCTATCTATCTCTCCATCTATCTAAAGTATTGATAACATACACAGACTTTTTTACATAAACAATAATAACATTTACTGACAATTGCCATGTACCAGATACCACTTTAATATATGTTTATATGAATTAACTAATTTAATGCCCACAGCGACCCCAATGATCCTATGATATAGAGACTAACATTATTATTTTTATTTCCCTTTGAGGAAACTAAAGTTCCCAGGTTAAGTATATTTAAACTATCCCAGTTCCCAGACATAGTAAGGGGTGGAGCCAGGATTATGAATCCAGATGGTGCTTATGCTCATTAAACACAGCTTCTCTGGTATCATTGTTTTATTATTTTCTTCATTCACTTATCAGTATATGATTGTCCATTTCATTCTGTTAATGGCTGAGTAATAAGGGCAATCGCAATTAATCTAATCATTCCCCTATTGATAAACATTCAGGTTGTCTGATTTTTCCCTAATTAAAACAATATTTCAATAAATGTCCTCTTAGACATTTTCTTTGTGCATATGTATAAGTATTTCCAAGAGTCCTAGAAGTGCAATTGCTGGGTCAAATTGTACAAGCATCTTAAAATTTATAGATATTGCCAAATTGCCTTCTAAAAACTTTTGTAACAATTTACATCCCACCTCTCTAACAGAGTATGAGTATCTGTCTCTCTTAACTGTTTTCTACATTTGTGACAATTTAATAGTGAAAAATATTTCGTTGTGATTTTAGTTTATATTTCCTTGATCATAGTAAACCTCAGCACCTTTTGTGTGTTCATTGGCTCTTTATATTTTACCCTCTATGAATTGCCCATTTACATTTTTACCTTGTTTTCTCCATTGGATAATCTTTTTCTTGATTTGAGGGTGTGCTTATATAAAAATCCTTTGTCTGTCATATGTTATCAATTGGTAAACTTTAAACTGAAAACTGAAGAATTTAAAAGCAATGAAAGTGTGTTACGTGTGTGTGAGTATGCAAACATGCACACTTCTCTATGATTAAAAATCAATCTCAGGGGAATTCCCTGGCGGTCCAGTGGTTAGGACTCTGTGCTTTCACTGCTATGGGTGCGGGTTCAATCCCCGGTTTGGGAACTAAGATCCCGCAAGCCGCGAGGTTCGACCAAAAAAAAAAAAAAAATCTGGGATGAAATCTGAATGAGGCCTGTAGTCTAGTTAAACAGTATTGTGCTAATGTCAGTTTCCTTGCTTTGATATTGTTAAATTAAATATTACCATTGGGGGAAGAGGAATGTTGAGTTTCCTAGAGCTGCTGTAATAAATCACTACAAACTAAGTGACTTAAAACAACAGACATTTACTCTTACATTTCTGGAGGCTAGAATTCCAAAATCAGGATGTTACCAAGGCCATGCTCTTTCTGAATGCTCTAGAAAAGATTGCTTCCTTGCCTCTTCTGTTGCTTTTAGTGGTTTGCCAAGAATTCCTGGCATTCCTGGGCTTGTAGATACATCACTCCCATGTCTGCCTCCATTGGCACATGGTGTTCTTGTTGTGTCTGTGTCTGTGTCCAACTTTCCCTCTTCTTATAAGGGCATCAGTCATTGGATTAAGGCCCACTCTAATCCAGGATGACCTCATTTTAACTTGATGTGAAAGGATGGTTTGAAGCCAGAAGCTGAGAGACTCAATGGAGATGTGTGCATTTATCAAGGTAAGAAGAGACCTGAGCTGGCACACAGGTAGGGAACGGCAAGGAAGGTATAAATGTGAGAAACATTCAGAAAGTAACATGTACAGGATTTGGTGACTGGTTGGATATCACAGAGCAAGTAAGAGAGAAAAATTGAGAAAAACTCCCAGGTTTCTGGCTAGAGAGCCTGGATGGTTGCGATGCCATTCACTGGCATGATGTGCTGGTGATTCTCCAAGTGCCCCACCAAGCTATTCTCCACCCTTTAGCCACTGCTTTGTGCCCCAGAAAACTGACCTTTGTGGACTGAATCACCTGGGAACTTTGACCTCTGGTTTCATGGGGTCTCTATGATCTGCTTCATCCCCATCCAGATCCTGGTGGGCAAGACACATCTGGTCGAGTGGTACATGCAGTTTGATGACAATGAGAAACCAAAGTTGATAGAAGAGGTGCACGCCACCAGAGTCACTGTTGGAGATGCCAAAACACCAACTTTGTGGAGTTCTGGAACTTTAACATCGTTTACTGAAACTATGCCAGTCTCTATTTCTGCATCTGGGTGGATGTCCATGACAACAACCCGGCTATCTACCACTTTGTGGAGATCTTAAACAAATATTGCAACAATGTTTGTGAATTGTCTGCTTTTACATCCAAGGTTTATTCGGTGACAGACTTGACATTGGTGACTAGCAAGATCTGTGAGACCAGCCAGATGAAGGTGCCGAAACGGCGGCTGAGGCTGCAGTCCCTGGAGTCCATGCCTGGGGACCATCTCTGACAGCCCCTCCTCAAGTGCGCAGGAGGAAGACTCCCAGCTAGGTCTGGGTCTCAAGAGAGGAGACCGCACCCTACTGCCTCCAGGCCCCAGATGCCCTTAGAGGCCACCTTTGTGTGTACTGAGTAACTGTGCTGTCATTGTGTGATACTGTCAGTGTGTGTGTACAGACCCCTAATAAACTTGTGGTCCCTGCCTGAAAAAAAAAACCAACCTGAAATCAAATCAGGTTGGATATGGCCACAGCTTCTGTTAGGCAGCTCTTCCTCCACAGGCAGGTAACATCTCTCTCCTCTGGCCCCTTGAGGGCATAGCAGGGATAACAGCTTCTGTTGCTAGAGAACCCTTATTGAATAATCTCTTAAACCCTTCACTAAACTCTCTTCAGTGACTTCTTGAGCGTATTATCTGTTTCCTGCCAGGACCTTGATTGGTACGGAATGTGAATAAAGGGGAAGGTGGGGTGAAGTGAGGAAAGGATTACAAATTCACTTTAAGAAACACTGAGTTTAAGGGAATTCCTTTTCCTGATGCTTCCACTGCAGGGGGCACAGGGTCAATCCCTGGTCTGGGAACTAAGATCCTGCATGCCACATGGCATGGCCAAAAAAATTTTTTTAAATAAATCAAAAAATAAGAACATTGAGTTTAAGGTGTTTGTGTGACATCCGAGTGTCAACGTCTATATGGAACTAATGCCAGGAGGAAAGCCTGGACTGGGATATCGATCTGGTAGCCATTGATAAAAGTATTAGTATATTTGGCAGTTGAAAATAAGTACTAATAATAGGAAATAATTTAAAGCTCAAGGGACAGAAGGCTAGACTCAGGGAAAGATCAGTATTTAAGGAGGCAACTGCGAAATGAGAAGCCTGCAAATGAAATTGAGAAGGAACGTTCAGAGAAGGAAAAGAAAGATGAGGATGCAATCCTGTCGTAGAGGAGAGGTAAGGAAAAGTTTTAAGAAGGAAGGAGTGAACAGTAATATCAAGAATATCAACCAAAAAAAAAAAAAAAGAATATCAACCTCTTGATTGAAAAGTTCTGAGAATTGAAAATTAGGCTGGGAAATCTTAGGGTTATGGATGAGCTTATCATGAGAAGTTTCAGTGGACTGGTAGGGTTTGAGCATACTCCATGGTGTGAGGAATGAATGGTCAGTGAAGAAGTTGGGCATGCAGGTTAATGAACACATAGAGTATAAATATTAGCTCAAAACTCAAGTCTGTAAAAAAATGTGTTTGAAACTGTGCACCTCAGATTGGGACTTGAACCCATGTGTTGGGACTCAAACCCACCCTAACTCAGATTGGGACTCGAATCCATGCAGCCAGGACTCGAACCCGGCCAAAACCCGTGGTCTTCCAACTGAGATCACACACCTGGCTTTGGGACTTAGTGGAGCTCAGGTTCTTGATGTCTCATCACAGAAAGAATTCAGTGAGAGTCAAAGTGATAGGTAAGAAGTGGATATATTTAGAGAGAAACACACTCCACAGACAGAGTGTGGGCCATCTCAGAAGGTGAGAGCAGCATCAGGGTATGGGGTTGTCAGTTTTTATAGGGGTGGGTAATTGCATAGGCTAATGAGTGGGAGGAGTATTCCAGCTATTTTGGGAAGGGGCGGGATTTCCAGGAACTGGATCACTTTTTTGATCATAAGAATCACTCTTTGAACGTTATGGTCAGCCTTGGAACTGTCATGGTGCAAGTTCCAATGATGTGGAACTTGATGTGTCATTTAGCTTGCTGATGTGTTACAATGAGCATATGCTGAGGCTCAAGGTCTAGTGGAAGTCACTTGTCCGCTATCTTGGACCCATTTGGTTCTAATCAGTTTATGTCATGTCCTCTGGCTATGTCATTCTTTCAAAGGTGCCCTGCCCCCTTCCCTCTGTTTGCATATTGATACATTCCACCAATTCAATTTCTATTTTGAATCCCCCACTTTCAGTTTTGTCAGGATTTTGGAAGATTACTCAGTACAAAGATAGGGGAGGGGATATTTGGAGACTCAGGAAGGTTAAACAGACTGGGTGGTTTTGTCCACCTAGATATACCCTTCCACCTTTCTCCAGCCCAGAGAAACCTGTTTCTAGAGTTGGGGAGGACAATGCCCCCTGTTCTCCCTCCATCTTTATCTCCCTGCCCCTTGCTCCTCTTCAAGTCATTTTCTCTGTGGCCTAAGTTCTCTCCCCATTTGAAGGCTTGAAATTTTGAAAACAAATGGCAGAAAGATTTTCCTTCTCTATCCCTCCCCAAGGCAACAAACTTAATAGATTTGATAGGAAGCAAGATCTGGGAAAGTGGCAAGCTATAGAAGGAGAAAATACCAAGAAAAAAAATGGGTTAATATCTCAAATATATTATCTTGTCTTATAGATTGGCCTTTAAAGAAACTAAGTTGGGAAGGGAAGAAAAAAAATAGGGTGATAGTTGAAAGAAGATATGGGGTAAAAGAAGGTTCTCCTGGAATGACTGCAATTGTGATTTTAAAAGCACAAGGAGGGTCCCTTATCTAAAGAAATCTTCCCCATGGATGCAAGAAAACCTACCATAACATTCTCATTGCTTCATGCTCACAAGTTTTATTTTGAGAATCTCATACTTGGATTAAGTCCCTCATAGTCACAGAGATTAATTTATTGACAATCAGTTTTTTTGTTTTCCTTGGACTAGACTGTTTGTTGCCTGAGGGGTGTGGGTTATTGAGCCTGGGAAGGGTGGGGAAAGTATTAAAAAGGAAGGATTTAGGAAGGGGAATTTTGTCTACTATCAGCTTCTTAGAACTTGCTATATCACACAAACCAATCACAAAAGTAAATCTTCACAATTTACTAATAAAATATATTATAAATCACTTTCTAAAGATGCTCAACATTCAGTACTTTGTAATAATTTCATTTTTTCCTTTTGTCCTCATGGCAGGATCAGCATGGCCATGATCTCTTCTGGGAATAAAGTCATTTCTTTTATCTAGGAAACCCAATGTTAAATAGCAATAAATCATCATTCATTGGACTTCCCTGGTGGTGCAGTGGTTAAGAATCTGCCTGCCAATGTAGGGGACACGGGTTCGAGACCTGGTCTGGGAAGATCCCACATGCCTGCCACGGAGCAACTAAGCCTGTGTGCCACAACTACTGAGCCTGCACTCTAGAGCCCGCGAGCCACAACTACTGAGCCTGCGTGCTACAACTACTGAAGCCCGTGCTCCTAGAGCCTGTGCTCTGCAACAAGAGAAGCCACTGTGATAAGAAACCTGTGCACCGCAATGAAGAGTAGCCTCCACTCGCCACAACTAGAAAAAGCCCGCACTCAAGCCGCGACGAAGATCCGACACAGTCAAAAATAAACAAATAAAATAAATTAAAAAAAAATCATTCATTGAATTCTACAACCTAGTATGTTACAGAAGAAATTCTAACCCCTGCGCATCGTAATTAACATCAAGTAGCAGTCCAAAATTGCAGTATAACAAAGAGATACATGGCAATAGCCCTAGCTGGTCAGAACTAAAGTAACTCACCAAGGAATTACTTAAGGAGAAGGAAAAATAATCTAGGCTGATGAAACTAAAGGAAACGTTATAATTGTTGCATTAGTCTGGGTCCAATCAGTAGAGAGAAACCACACAGTGATTTGTGTTTTTTTGTAAATTAATTAATTAATTTTTGGCTGTGTTGGGTCTTCGCTGTGGTGCGTGAGCTTTTCATTGCGGTGGCTTCCCTTGTTGCAGAGCACAGGCTCTAGGTGTGCTGGCTTCAGCAGTTGTGGCACGTGGGCTCAGTAGTTGTGGCTCGTGGGCTCAATAGTTGTGGCTCGCGGGCTCTAGAGCACAGGCTCAGTAGTTGTGGTGCACGGGCTTACTTGCTCCGCGGCATGCGGGGTCTTCCCGGACCAGGGCCCGAACCTGCGTCCCCTGCGTTGGCAGGCGGATTCTTTTTTTTTTTTTTTTGGCAGGCGGATTCTTAACCACTGCGTCACCAGGGATGCCTCCCACACAGTGATTTGAATAGAGAAAGTTTATTGTAAAGAATTATTATCTATAACAGGGGATTGGAGTAACTAAGCTAGTAAGGAGTGAAAAGACCTGTAAAAACTAAGAATAGCAGATATAAGGAGCAGACACTACCCCCATGACTGAGATACATGCCCAGTAAGAGCACTTTCAGGGCTGAAATCCAGACCTTGGAGAGGACATGGCTATGGGTCACTGAATGAGGAAGTCCCACAGACAATCTTACAGAGAAGTCCCTGTGTTGCTGAGGTGGTGGAACCCTCTGGAACTTGCCAGAAATTTATCTTGAAATTTACCTTCTGGACATATACGTGGAACTTGCTGAAAATCTGCATTCTGCATCTTCCTGGAAATCTGGCTTTTGGCACTTGTCGGAAATCTGCCCTGTAGGGTCTGGGGAAAGTTGTTCATGAAGAAGTATTTCACTGCAGGCACTCCACCACTAAATTGCCCAGAGGGGAACACTGGGTGCTGGCTGCTGCCAGCTTCCATGCACTGCAGGAATCAGCAATAGAAAAAATCCCCTGCACCACAGGAGCTGGACACTGGGAAAGCTGAGTGGGCTGCAGAAGCAGGACACTGAAGTCGTAGGCTCTGCAAGAGTCTGTTGAGTGGGTACATAGGAATGAGGAAGCAGAATCCTCTCCTCTTTTCTCCTTTTTCTGGCTGTGCCACGCGCATGTGGGATCTTAGTTCCCCGACCAGGGATTGAACCCGTGCTCCCTGCATTGGAAGTATGGAGTCAACCACTGGACTGCCAGGGAAGTCCCAGAATCCTTTCCTCATGTCCCTCTAGCACTTCTTACCGACAAAGCTTAAATCATTCCAGGTGGCAACGGAAAAATATTGAAAGGACTTAGTGCATGCTCACAGAGCAGGTAAAAAGGGTGAATTTAGAACTGAGAGGCAATGCATTGATAATTTACACAATAATCTCCAAATTCCAACCCCGTCCCCAATTTCTGGACCCCTCAAAAATGTTTTAATGTCGTATGAAGCAGGCTGAGTATTAATCAGGTAAACAGCTGAACTCTCCAATCACGGGCAAAATTCAAATTCCTTTCCATGGATCTCTTGAGATGTAGCCAAATCATGGGATGTGACCAGATACCAGGTTAGCATTGGTGGGATGTGCATGAATAGTAAGATGGATTTGCCTGTCTAGAGCACAATATGCACATTATGATATTAATGTAACTACTTTTGGTGTGATGGGGGCAGCATCCAGAATTAAGTGGGGTAGGGAAAGGATGGGAAATGATGGAGTGAAATATAAACAATTCTTTTCTTTCTTTCTTACGCGGGCCTCTCACTGCTGTGGCCTCTCGCGGGCCTCTCACTGCTGTGGCCTCTCCCGTTGCGGAGCACAGGTTCCGGACACGCGGGCTAAGCTCACGGGCTAAGCCGCTTCGCGGCATGTGGGATCTTCCCTGACCGGGCGCGAACCCGTGTGCCCTGCATCGGCAGGCGGACTCTCAACCACTGCACCACCAGGGAAGCCCTAAGCAATTCTTTTTAGTGAGAAGTTTGGTTGTGAAGGTGAAGACAAAAAGGCAGTAGTAGCTAGAGGGCAACATGAAGCTGGGGAATTAAAAACAAAATAAATGATAGAGCCTTGAGCATGTGGAAAAGACAATGGGAAAGATCCAGTGGAGATAGAGGGCTTGGCTATAAGAGAGATAATGTAGACTTCCTGAGAAGGTGGGAGGGGACAGGCTCTATGGAAATAAAAATACATTTCAGCTTAAAACTTTGATTCAAAGCTTATTAAAATTAAAACTTTAAAAGATTATTTTAGTAACATTTTCTTAAAATAACTTTTATTAATTTTAAGTATCATTGTTATGCAAGTGACTCAACAAATAAAGGTATGTGATGAGAAACGCAGAGGAACGGACCTTGTTGACATAAGTACTTTAAGAATTCAAAGTACTGTGCTGGCTATTCCTCTTCTCAGTAAGATAAGGAAGAAAGGTTAGAGAATATTTACATACCAGTGAGCTCATTGCACAAGGAACAAAGAATACTGTTAGGAGCCAGGTGGGGCAAAGGTCTTCCTAAAGTATAAACCACTGCAGGCTCTGTTTCTTAATATCATAAATTATATAGTTTCTCTCTTTGATAGTGATACCGAGCAGGGCCCTGTGGGGCTCCTGGGCACAAAAGCCTTTCTGTCTCCCCCATTTCTTTGATTACAGGGAACAGGCTTCATTCAGCCTCCATGACCTTCCCAGAGTTCCAACGAACAGATTCAGGCAGTTGTTCATCAGGGGAGGGAGGGAGGGGATGCGAGACAAGGGAGAAACAGTCAAGAGAAACAATAGTGCAGCCTTGGGACAAGGTCCTGGTTCCTCATCAAGGGATACACACAACGTCTTTGAGCTGTTATGCAGAGATGGAAAATCCCACCAGGTGGGAGAAGTTAACGGTTAACGATGGTGTGCTGCCCACAAGCATGTAGACCCCAGACCAGTTGGAATCAGAAGGTTGATGATGCTGACTCCCACTTAGCTCACCACCAACCAATCAGGAGAATGTCCACAAACTGATCATGCCCTCTTTGAACCATTACTATAAAACTTCTCACTACCCTCTCCAAGGTGGGACACAGTTTTGAAGGCATTAGCCAGCTGTGGCCCCCTTTGCTTGGCAAAGCAATAAAACTATTCTTTTCTACTTCACCCAAACCTCTGTCTCTGAGATTCAATTCGGTGTCGGGGTACAGAGGCCAGATTCAGCTTCAATAGTGCAGAAAACTTCCCCAAACACTCGATTTTACCTTCAAAGTTTTTGCTTCGTATTCCCAGACAAAACCTTTAGTGATAAAACATATGATGACCAGAGTCTGTAGACGTGTTTGTTATGGGAAATTGTACTTAATCTGCAAGATGAAAAATCAAGGGAGTTTGGGGTATCCAGAATAATGTTAATAAAATGATAGTCCATGGACTCTGGGTTGGATAGTGAGGGAAGTATTAAAAGGAGAAAGCTTAATGGATTAGAGATCCTGATGAGTTTGAAAAATAGTTACTGTGGCCATATTTTATAAGCAGGTTAGAGGAACAAGAGGTTGTCCCCAGAGCAAGATACTTGATTTTGAAGGTGAAACAATTATGGGTGATGATAAGGTCCAAGGTACGAACATGGAAATATACGGACTAGAGTGGAGGAGATTATTGGAGACGAGGGATTCAAGAAATTAAAAGGCCAGGATGTTAGCCTTTTAATTTTAATCTCATCCAAGTAGACTCTGAGGGGCTTGGAATGGAGAGGAAGACTATGCACTTGGTAACAGTCTTCAATGAATGAGGAAGAGTGACCTGGAGATCGACAGATGACAGCAACAAAAAGGGAAAAGGGGGTTTAACTTGTTGGCATGCAACTCAGAGGAGCAAAGTTTTATTCAAATATTTGGGAGAGTAATGGTAGGCAAGCTATAAGGAGCAAAGAGTACATCGACTATCTTCCAACATAGGGTAAGAGGAAATAAACCACCCTACTTTAGAGTGTTCTGAATCTTCTCTTTCTCTGTTTATCCAAAACATACCATTATTCAAATCTTGTCTTTAAAAGCACTCTTTTTTAAACAAACGTTCACATATCTATTATTTTTTAAGGAAAGAATCATTTCTAGCAATAGGAACATTTAATACAAACTCTAAAGAAAGCCACTGTTTCAAAAGATGAGGACAACTCATTTTATATGCTTTCAAAACCTGTAATGATACTTCTATAACGTGCCTATGTGAACTTATTTTTTTCTGATTTTCAACCCATGTCGTATTACCTAATTGTCCCATTTGTGCCCTTTTAATTATTCTCTCTACATAAGCCCTTTCTATACCTTTTCAGATCCTGTTACTCTTTCAAAGCTTAGAGTCCAGTTTCTTTAGCAAATAATAATAATTCTGTATCAATCCTTCTTTCCACTTTACTTCTCAGAGTCCATTTCCTACAAAATCTAACACTTCACTGTCCCATCTTGTAATATCTCAACTAGATTTAAAGCAGCTTTAGGGAAGAAACTGTGGTTTATACTTTGTTTTCCCCAGAGTACCTAGTATAACCCAGAGCACATAGTAAATGACCAAAAAGCACTTATCAAGAAGCCGCATGGCTTGGTGGAAAATGCAGGAACTTTGGGAGTGATAAATTTGAGCTCAAGTCTGGTTTGCCCTTTTTGGGATTATGGGCAAGTTATTTAACTTTTCTGAACCCACATTCCCCTGCAAAATGAGGATAAAACCTTACAGGATTTTGCTGTGAGGAGTGGAGACAACCTTAAGTATCTACACAGTGACTGGAAAGCACTGTGTACTCCACAGATAGGAATTATTATTGTTTGTTAACAATCCTCTCCCTACATGCCTCCTTTGCCCTGGCTCTTATATCCTGACTTGAAGTCTTCTTCCATGTCTTCATCAAAACCCTACTTAACGGTCTAGGCCTACCTCCACCAAGAGAAGTGTATTGTTCACACAAGCCTATAATTAGTTCTCCCATCTCTGAATATCTTATTTTATACTTTATTTTTATACTATATTTTATACTTTTGTCACCCACATTTTTCATGAATTTATTTATTTTCCTCCCTTTGCTGTCATAAGTTCTTCTAATAGAGGGTGTCTTTCAGATATTTTCCCAGTCAAAACACAGGTGAGATAGTTTGTGCTAGGTTAGGACAACTGCTTCAAAACTGCTTGAAATTGTGATTGCTCCAGAAATACCACGGGATGCTGAGGGAGTTTCTTTCCAATAGTTCTTTGATCAGGTCTACAATCCCTCATTCACTATTTCGTAATCCAAAAAACTTTGAAAATCAAATGTTTTCTTAACATTTGGTGGCAAAACCTATCCTGACCTGAACTCAGTTGTCAATAAAACGTGACCTGAACCCATGAGGGCAAAGTGGCAAAACCTGATCTGAAAAACCTGCTCTGAGCTGAAGATTATATGCTCTATTTATCCTACTTAGTGGTGTCATATTCATAATTTGTCCTGAAAAAAATATTAACTTGATTATGGAGTGCTGCCCCAGACTTGTGGAATATTATGTAAGTACACTTCTCTAAAATCTGAAAAATTCTGAATTCTGAAATCCTCTCTGGCCCAGATCTTTCATATAAGGAATTGTGGATCCATATCCCTTATACTCCTAGTACACTGTTGTACATATAATAGGCTAATTTAAAAAATTCAATTAAGTACTTAAGGGATATATATCTACCTTGCTGGGAGAAACACCATCTAAAATTCATGGGATCATTATTAAAGGGATTAAAGCAAGTTAAAATTCCTGAACTAATACCTTCATGGGGAAAATAAAGTCTAAAAATTCAAGAAATTCCTAAAAATAACAAAGTAAAGTAAAAATACCTGCACAAAAAATATTTTCCAATTATGGCTTTTATTAAGCATACTGTTTCCCTGATTTCATTAACTGAAAATTGGTGGTAATGAGAAATTTATTACATGCAAATTATCATGTGATTAAAAAATACAAAGAGTGACACTTCTGAAAAACTGTGCTTATAAAGTTCACTGCTGTGTTTACATTTTAAAAAAGAATTTTTAAAAAAATTAATTAATTAATTTTTGGCTGCATTGGGTCTTTGTTGCTCACCCAGACCAAGGCTCAAACCCTTAGCTCCTGCATTGGCAAGCAGATTTTTAACCACTGCACCACCAGGGAAGCCCTATATTTACTTTACCTAAGAGACACAGACTACTACTAGAAGGTTGCTAACAGTAACACGAGTGATTACTGATATTATCACACCATTTTCTTCATCGGTAAAATACGGAGATTGGTACTAAATGATCTGTAAAGAGTCTTCTGAAATCTATGATCAAATATGATATACAGAACAATACGTAGTTCAAAGATTTCAATATACAGGGAACAAATCAGTCAGCAGATATTAAGAACCTATATTATCAAAGGCATTGTAATCTTAAAATATGTGGAAGTAAATTACATTGAAGAGGATTTTGTATGTTCTGAATTTAGAAGATGCTTCAACGTTTAACTTGATCTAATTTATTATCCTTCCTTCATTGGTGATGTTGCAAATTTTATCAGGGCTTTACGGCAACACAGGAACATAGTGAATTAGAACAGAACACACTTACTTCCGAGGAGTTAGAATTTAAACTGAATGCCTACTCTAAGGAGGGTAAGATGTATAAAAGAGTGACTTCAGAAATTATCATTGAACGGAGAATACAGGGCTAAATTCATGCACACAAAATAACATAACAAAAGGATTTAACAACTCATAGAACGAGGTCAGTGCTGGAGCAAGCAGAAATAGAATCACTGAGCATTAGAACCGAAAATTTCCTAGGAGAAACCGAGGATTTACAGAGAACAAAACCTCGTAGTTAAGCAAGCCCCGGACTGGATGAACCAGGACTTGGGAAAGAGCCCAGGAGTGAGCGGTCGCCGCCCCAGCCGCGTGATCCTCCTTTGCTTCTATGGTTCTCTACTTTCCGATCCACAAAATAAATGGATTCGCTTAGATAGATTTTTAAAGATCCAGGCAATGACATGGTACTAATTCATACACCTCAGGGCTACCCCTTCCACTTAACTGGTAAGTTACTTAACTTTCGGTCACAGTAATAATGAAAAAGTCAAAAATGCATTATCCAAACGGACCCTGTTTGGTTGCCACAAGGTCTCTGAGCGAAAACGGCGAAGAAGAAGAAAGAGGAGGAAGAGCCGAGCCGAGGGAGAAGGCCGGTTCGGATCTGTTCGGATCCAATGGCAGGGCGTCAGGAGCTAGGGTGGTTAAAAGACCGTGCGACCAACTTGGCGTTTCAGCGATTGGCCCAGACCGACGCAGCTCGGCGGCGGCGGCGGCGGCGGCGGCGGCGGCGGAAGGGGCCGGGCCGTGGACGGAAGTGACATAACGCCGGCTTTTGGCCTTGTGGGGAGGTGTAGCAGGTCGGTAGAGGGAGACTGTGCTGGCGGAAGAGGCTCGGCGGCTGATGGCGGCTCAGGCTCGGAAGCCTCTCTAACATTCCCATCTCCTCAAGAGTTCCTCACTCGGTAAGTGCCTTCCTCGGCCCGCCCCAGCGCCTTGTGCGGGGCGGACGCCCGCTGGAGCTATCTGGGGGCTCGTGATACGTCCCTCTGCTCTAGCGTCTAGGGGCCTGGTCGGTCTCGGGAACGGTCTCCGTGGTGACGGTGCTGCCGAATGACGATGCTTTCCTTCCCGACGACAAACCTTTTCTCCCGGACTGCGATTGTGACGGTGGTGTGGGCAACTTCGGTTAGCAGTGGAGTTGGAAAAAGCGACGGGTGGCCGCCCCACACGGTGGGGAGGCCCTGGATAGGCTTTCTCTGTTTGGGGGAGCCGTGTGGGACGTGGGCCCTTTGGCGGGGGGGGCGAGTGACGCGGGGGACCCCCGGAGAAGAAAGTGCCTTGCCCGAGGCTCCACTCTAAGGTGAGTATTTGGAGGGCAGCGTGTGTGCTGCCGGGGCAGGTAAGCTTGGGAAAACATCTAGGTCGTGTCGTGATGGGACGCTCGGGTTTGCCCGTGCATAATGAAGCCCAAGTGTTTTGGTTTGAGTCGCCATGGATTAGGAGGCGGAGACTGACTGCGGGCCGTGGGCGGAGTTAGCGGTTTGGGCTGGTTCTCCGACTTCACCTGGGCTGCAGAATTAGTGAATGCTTTCTTGTCTGTTTATAAATGGCCTTACGCCTAGTGCTCGAGGGATCTTAAATATTCCGAGGAGAGTCACGTTTCACTTTGCTTAGGCAATTTTTCTTGATTTCACAACTGTCCCTTCCCAACACCCCCGGAGGTCCGCAGGTTGTGGACAAGTCCCGACAGGCGCTTGTCGTTTCGGGGAATCTTTGTTAAGAGATTAGTGTGCGTGTGTGTGTACTGATAAACATATATTACCTTATTGGTAATAATTTCGTTTGAGAACGCCGTGACATTTGACTTTCTACATATATATATTTTTTTGATTTTGATTTTTTAATTTTTTTAACATCTTTATTGGAGTATAATTGCTTTACAATTGTGTGTTAGTTTCTGCTTTATAACAAAGTGAATCAGTTATATGTCCCCATATCTCTTCCCTCTTGCGTCTCTACATATATTTTTAGGTTTCACAAAGTAGTTATGAATTGCTATTGTGTCAGGGATGGGAAAATAAATCTTGTTTTCGATTCTTCATTCCGCTCATCGTAGAATTTCTACAAGCTGCATGCAACAATTACTAATTATAGTTTTGGAGCGCAATTCCCAAAGTATTTAAAGAGATCATTTGAGTAACATGTTAATCTAAAAAAATGGGCTGATTACCCTCAGAGTGCTATTTGGGTATAGAAAAGGGGCTGAGGCCAGGCCTTCCTTTCGTTCTTATCAAGGATAAACTTGATTTCTTGAAGGATTACTTGATTACGTTTTCTAGTCATCACATTGTTAAATTGCACACCGCTGTTTACAATTATGGCTGCAGACATTTGTGTAGACTTAACCAGTAAATATCTTTTCCTTAACAAAAATAACAGGTATTTTGGAATTAAAATTTCAACCGTTTTAATGATGTTAAATATTTATGAAGGATCGTAACTATGCTCCTTTTTTACTGCTTTGGGGGAATTGCCTCATGTGAAGTTTATTGGATTGCATTCTTTTGGAATTTGTATGTTACTAAGTAAAATTTTGGCTGTATCCACTTCTAGCCTTTTAAAGTTTATTTTGCCCCAAGTAAACTCTTACAAGAAGGTAAAGATACCCTCCCCTCTAATATAATAAAAAGCCAAGATCATAGCTTTTTAGAAACCAACTTTTAAAACAATCTAAAAATTAAAGTGGTGTGAGTGACACCTGGGCAGAGTGTAGTGGTACTCAGTTGTAAATCATTCTGGAGATTGGGAGGACTGTAAGAGTGCAAATTGACAGATTGGTGGATTTGCTTCTGCCTCCGGGAAGGATTGCTGATAATATTTTTCTGGTCTGTAAACCAGCTGATAGTCTTTGTTTGAGCTGAAGTATAAATAATTGGAAGCTATTAGAATATCAGATGTATTTTTTCCCTTCAGATGTTCAGTTTCCTCCAGGACTGAAGTTCGGAGATTAATTTAAAAGTTCATATAGTTTAAACTGAATATTTTAAGAAACTTTCACTAAGTTTGTCAACCACTATGTGTAATGTGTTTCTATTGCAGAAGGTCATATGTGAGTTTTTATTACTAATTTTTGTCTACTTTGGTTTTACTAACTTTTATTATGGAAATTTTCAAAATACCCAGAAGGAGAACAAACAGTTAAAGGAACCACTATTTTGCTAACCTTGGTTTATTACACTGTCAGCACATTTATTTTTTCCCCTGGAGTTTTTAAAGCAAATCCTGGACAACAGGATATTTCACCTATAATTAGTTTACCGTCCGTCTTTAACTGGTAAGGACTTTAAAAGAAATACAGTCACCATAATAATATTATCACATAGAACAAAATTACCTTACTTCTTTTTGAATTCTAAGTGTTAGAATTGACAAATTATATACAATATTTATCTAAATTAAAAACCTTAATTTGATTCTGGACATTTAATGCACAAATTCTTAATATGGTCAGTTTCCTACTTTATTTGATTAAGGCTTACACATTTTGGGCTAGTTAAATAAAATGTGTATCAGGAGCCACTGGAAAAATACTACCACAAAAGCCAGATCTGGTTTGGGCTTGAAAAAGTTCCAAGAGGAAGAAGTAAAGATAACATTGAAATCCTCACCCTTCACCCCCCAAATTTATTCTAGCTACTTAACTGAGTGACCACTGCATATTAGTTATTTTTTCCGTAGGTATTGATGAATCCTCAAAAATAACAAAATTGGACTGTAGACCAAAGTTTACAGCATAACACATAAAAGGAACTCTAGAGATGTTAGAACTTTGGGGAATAAAGTAGGAAACATGGGAGAGGGCACTGCAAGGCAGCATGTATTTCAGACTTTGTTTCCCAGCCAAATCTGTCTGGTCCTTTTTTTTTTTTTTTTTTTTTTTACTGTTCTCACATATCTTTGTTTTTTATTTATTAATATTTTTAATTGATGTAACATTGGTTTATATTATATTAGTTTCATGTATATAACATTGTATTTCTACTTCTGTATACACTACAGCATATTTACCACCAAAACTTTAGTTTCCATCCTCCATCAAAGAGTTGGTACCCTTTACTTATATCCGGCCCCCCCCCCCCCCGCCCCGCCCCTACTCTTGTTCTTCGTATATCCAGGTTTGGTTTCGTTCATTTATATCCAGGTTTGGTTTCGTTCATTTATTTTGGGTTTTTTTGTCTGTTTCCTTAATTAGAAAACTTTTACTAATTCTTCGCTTACGTCTTAATGTACGCATGTTTCTAGAGGTGTACTTTAGAGAATGGGAAACAAAATTTGATATGGTAAAGCTTGTTCCACTTCCTTTTGTGGTGGGGGCTATATTTCCTGTCTCCAACTGAGGCAGTTTTTTCTTTACTCAGGATGTTAGTGAAGCTACACTTCCCAAGCATTACCACAAGGTGATGCAGTGACTTTGTGTATTACTTCTCCACTGGGTGGTGTGTGGGTCTGTGTGTGTGCGGGTCTTTGTGTGTGCCTGTGAGCATGTGTGTAGTGTATAAATCTGCCTGTGAATCATCTTGATACATTAGCATTCTCAGTGAATTTCAACATTTTTATAAGCTTGCCCATCTTTTCACTCTGTTTCCTATCTGTGTGAAGAGTGAAACAGGAACTGTATGGGAATTAGATATTTTACTGTTTAAAATAAGTTGATTCATGTTGTAATTACATTCAGATTACATTTATCCATGTTAACTTTTTTATGACTAGAAGCTGTATTGGAAAATTAATTAAAAAGTAATAATGAGAATGGAATGACTTTTGTAAAATATTTCTATAGTTATAGTTGCATTGAAATGTTTAAAAAGGTTGGAGTGTTGGTGAGAGATTAATGAAGGTTATTAATGGGATAATTACAGATTATCATGCTATAAAGATTTGTAAGCATCGTGAATATATTTAAAGTCTGATGTTAGGGTTTTATATTAAAAACTTGAATTTTGGAGAGAGGGTTTAAAAATGAAATTTCATGTTGATGTGTTTATTTAAAATAATGAAAAGAATACATTAAATATACTGGTAAAAATTCAGTCAGTTGAGTTAAAAGTTAAGGTCCTCTTAAGTTCTCCTTTCACACATAGCCCTCATGAGTAAATATTGTATGATGTGTGCTTTTTGAGTCCCTTTTGATGCATTTATAAGCATGTATACACATGTGCATATATAAATACATATGTGTATACCTTAATGCTATTTTATACCTTAAAAACTTTTCAGTGAAGTAAAAGTCTAAGGTTGGATTATCGATTTTTAAACACTGTTGTAATTGAGGTTAAACAAAAGTTTAAACTCCACTACCTTGTTTTATAACAAATAATTACTGCTTTGTTTGTTTAGTTTACTTTAGGAAACAAGTTTTATGAAAAAAGTTTCATTCTTAAATGGCTTTTAATTAAAAGCATGGGAAATTCATCCTAAGCTAGCCTTATTTTCTCCTTACTGAATATCTGTCTCAGAGAAACTTAAATATTCACTCTCTTCATACAAAAACATTACTGATTCACTTGCCTCAGTTTTGGTAGTTGTTATCTGAAAGAGTTTGGTTCATCAGTTAACTATAGTCTCTCTCGGGTATTTTATAACCAATAGTGAACATTTTTTTCAAAACCAGAATCAAGGGTTTGTTTTTTGTTTTTTTTTTTTAAGGAAGCCACTGACTTGAAAGGAGATTATCATTAGTGACTTCATTAACATCATGACATCCCCTTGAGCCCATATTTGCTCAGACTATTCAAAGAAACAAAGTAGTAGAACTCTTCACTTACTTTAGGCAGTTTCTACCGTTTGTGCTACCTTTTCACTTTCCTGAAGGCTTTGGGTTACCAGCTGGAGAGTATTGACTGTTAAGTCCTTCTGTGAAGTAGGGTTGCTGGTAATAAAGCCTTTTTGTTAGTGCAGAGGTACAGGAGGTTTATTACTGAATGCATTCTCTTTACCTTGGAATCCTGGCAAACCTCAGGTGGGGAGAGGCTGACAGACATCCAGCCTGGAATTCTACCACAGTGGCTTCCAGGTTGATGATTGACTGTCTCTTTATGGGATGTCTAGTATATTGTGTGTCCTGTAAGTACAAAGCAGTATTTTGACCATAACAGAAGCAGAGAACACATAAGAGGAAAAGTAGACATTTTTTAAAGTGTTTATTTCAGAACTTTAAAAATTTGCCTTAGTATTTCAAACAGATCAGCAAAAGAAACATTTGTAAAAGCATATTGTCTTAGATTTTCCTAGCAATAAAGACTTCTTAGTAATTGTTAAAATGTGAGTAGTTTTGGGAATTCCTTGGTGGTCCAGTGGTTAGGGCTCGGCACTTTCAGTGCTGTGGCCCAGGTTCAGTCCCTGGTCAGGGAACTAAGATCCCATAAGCCATGCAGCGTGGCAAAAAAAAAAAAAAAAAGTGAGTAGTGTTACTTCTGTGCTTGTCCTGTAGAAAATTCATAGATTTGTGAAGTAAGTTAGAATAATTTGGTCAGCAAATTCTTGTCCCAGTTTTTCTCATTGTTTACAGAGATTCCTGTTTTGATGACTCAGAAGTTAAGTGCCATAGTGTCAGTGTCATTGTTTCTGATGTGGTACTGTAGGATCAATGACTGTACTGAGTCTGTGACACACTGTACAGAGATATATTTTTTGAGTAAATCCTCAGTTGTATCATTTTTCTCAAAAGTAGAGCACAAGATACGGAAAACATTTGGGTCTTGCAGATTTTTATAGGCGACTTTTACCATTCATCTGCTAGCTGGTGCTTGGTGTTCACTAAACCAGTGAGCATTCACTGAATCTATAATAGATTCTCAACAGTATGTGTTTCATTTACACTATACATTTAAAAATACATTTATTTTTAATCAGTGAATGTATGGAAACTGTACAATAATACTGGAAGTCAAGGTAGGATGAAAGGGTAGAATTGGTATAGGTAGAGAGGAACAAATAGGCTCTGAACTATTTCAAGTAGACCAACTGAGATTTTACATCATTTGAGAGATTTGAACAAGTATGAACCAGAAGCCCAAGAAGACAGCCTAGGTCTGGGAATCTAGGTGAGATTTGCTAATGGAGACTTAAATTGTTGGGTTGGGTCAGAGTCTAAGTAGTAGTTCTCTATCCTGGCTGTATACAGGATTGAGATTACTTGGGGAGGCTTAAAAAAAAATGCTTGGATATACACACACATGCATGTGTGCGCCCAGGTCCCATTTCCGGAAATTCATTGTCTTTTCTTTTTCTTTTTTAAGACCTCTAATGATTCTGATATCTAGCCAGGGTTGAGAAAAAGCTGGTCCAGGCGATCATGAGTGTGGGTCAGGAATGCAGGCACAGAGAGGTTAGCATCAGTTACAGGAGCCTAGGGGAGGGATGGGATGGATCAGATTAGGGAGGAAAATGATGAAGTTCAAGAGTTCAACATAGAAACACTGCTGGCTCATTTGGTTTCGGTTGCAAAAGAAGCAGAGGGTTAGGCTTTGCAGGAGAGTTGAGAGTTTGTTTTTGATTTTGGTTTTTAAAATTTTTTAACTCGGGACTTCCCTGGTCGCGCAGTGGTTAAGAATTCGCCTGCCAACGCATGGGACACGGGTTCGAGCCCTGGTCCAGGAATATCTCACATGCCACGGAGCAACTAAGCCCGTGCACCACAACTACTGAGCCTGCGCTCTGGAGCCTGCGAGCCACAACTACTGAGCCCAATGCCACAACTACTGAAGCCTGCATGCCTAGAGCCCATGCTCTGCAACAAGAGAAGCCACCGCAATAAGAAGCCCACGTGCCGCAGCGAAGAGTAGCCCCTACTCAACGCAATTAGAGAAAGCCCGCGCACAGCAACAGACCCAACGCAGCCATATATAAATAAATAAATATTTTTTTTTTAACTCAAGTAACTTTCTGAGCCATATTGTAAGTTAGTTACTTCTCAGTTTGTATTTTTATATTTAATCACATTAAAAAAATTTATTTATTTATATGGCTGTGCCAGGTCTTAGTTGCGGCATGTGAACTCTTAGTTGTGGCATGTGGGATCTAGTTCCCTGACCAGGGATCAAACCCAGGCCCCCTGCATTGGGAGCGTGGAGTCTTAGCCACAGGACCACCAGAATTCCCTTTAATCACATTTTTAAGAAGGAGTTCCAGTATTAAATATATTATATTTACAATATAATATAAATATAATATAAAAGTATGTCTTTTCAGTAATTATGGTATGAAAATATCCATGTAATTTGCATTAAATGTTATGTATTTTCTGAAGGTATGAGTTTTTTCTTAGTTGGTATCATTAAATTTGTATGATTTACTTGTTTCAGATTCGCAATGACATCCTTTCAAGAAGTTCCACTGCAGACTTCCAACTTTGCCCATGTCATCTTTCAAAATGTGGCCAAGAGCTATCTTCCTAATGCACACCTAGAATGTCATTATACCTTAACTCCATATATCCATCCCCATCCAAAAGATTGGGTTGGTATATTCAAGGTAAGAGGACTTTCTCCATATTTCTTCCATGTAGGTACTCTTTATTTTCTTCTTAAAAGGTTGACAAGTAGTTTATACTAGTCTTGTCTTAACTCTACTTTAAGGGTCATTTTTGTAAACATCAAATGTAAAACATTGTGTAAACATGAAATATTTAATAGTGCAGGGTAGTGTACAACAAATGTTATGACCTTCAGTTCAGCACACTTTCCTCTCTATGATTAAAAGGTTCAACTTAAGTTCTTACAGAAATTTTTTCAAATCTTTTTGTTTTTTCTTCTTCTGTTTTCTCCATTCCTTACCTAAAAAACATGATCTTTTCCTTTGGGTTACTATATCATTTACTATCTTGTCATTTGTAATTAATTTTGTATAGCTCTACAACTATGTTATTATCTCTTCTATTGTCCTGCATTGTTTAAATATTCCTTATATTGTCTTATGCTTTTATAAGAGTATTCTGTTTTACATGACTAAATAGTAAATTCTTTGATAGCAAGAGTCCCAGTTCTAATATTTTGCCAATCATTTTGTGTACTATATGCTTGAAAATTACATTGAAATGATCATTAAAGTGTTGGAAGTTTTTTGGCATTTTCAGTTCCTGAGGATGTAATGGAGAACCAAAACATACGAAGGTCCTTTGAACAGTCAAAATAGTGTCATAAATGTCTAAACAGTAAAACTTACTTTTCTCCTTGGTTACTTTAGATTCTCCCTAAGAATCAATTTATTTTATTTTAGATGTGATTTATTAAAATCAAGACCATTAGGTCTTGAAATTTTGATTGTGTGGTCTGTATAAGTTAAATAGCAAAGTAGAGAGAAATAAGAGTAGCCGCTAGAATTAGGCACATGTAAAGTACTTAGAAGTGAAAGTCTGGCCTAATAGAGTGAGGAGGGCAGAAAAACTATATTGGACAAAACAGAGTTTTGGCATTTAATGATATTTCAGTTCCTTTTTTTTTTTTTTTTTTTGCGGTACACGGGCCTCTCACTGTTGTGGCCTCTCCCGTTGCGGAGCACAGGCTCCAGACGCGCAGGCTCAGCGGGCCCAGCCGCTCCGCAGCATGTGGGATCTTCCCGGACCAGGGCGCGAACCCGTGTCCCCTGCATCGGCAGGCGGACTCTCAGCCACTGTGCCAGCAGGAAAGCCCTCAGTTCCTTTTTGAATTGAATCCCTTATCCCTGGTGTTGCTGGATAGATGAGTCATTTACTCTTTATTTAATTTTTTTTTTTAAGGCTTGTTAGATTCCAATGTGGATTCCAGTATGGATTCCAAAAGCTTCATTGTAAGCTTTTTATGAAATCAGTATCAGTTTAAATTTTATGTAAGAGATGAATAGCAAGTTAAAGATACTAAGAATTGGCATTTTCTGCAAGAATGAGTCAGAGAGGAAGAATAGAGCAGGGTAATGAGATTGAGGGAAGGGAAGGGCATTCCTGGCAGGAAAATGGCTTAAGCAGAGGCACCGGGGTGAGAATGTTCATGAGAATGAATTAGTTTAACTAGAACATAAACGTAATTTAGGGAAGTGGAGGGAGATGAAGTTAAGCGTCAGTCTTGCCATGGAGGATCTTCAGTGTTAGGCTAAACAATTTGCAGACTTTTCCATATGGGCAGTGGGAAGTCTGCATATGTAGGTGTGGAGGCTGATGTGTGATAAATTGTATTTCAAGAAGATGAATCTTCACGGTTTTCTTTCAGACTAATTTATGTCTTCCTTTTTTTTCTCCCCATTTTTAGTTAATGGCCTATTGTTTAAGCCAAAAGCTTATGAATTTCTCTTCAAATCCAGCCAAACACCAATTCTATCTATTTTCCTGCCTACCTATTAATGCATTTTTAATATCACAGCCCTAGTTCATGCCCTCCTTATTGATTTCTAAGATGATTGCAATAGGTCACCTGTTTTCCCTGCTTTCTTTCATTCTTCTATTTGTTCTTCAAACTGCTCTATATAAACTATAATAGAAAATGAAAATCTGAACATATCTTCCTCTTGTTTAAGTGGTTCTTCATCCTCTATGGGATAATGGCAAGACCAAATAACTTAGTGTGCCAAATAGGGCTCCTTTATACGACTTGATTTATAGCTTCCTTTTTTGTCATTGCCTGCTTATTTTTTGGCTTTGATAACGTTAAACTATTATCTCTTAACTTGTGTACTCCAAGGACCGTAACTTTTCTCCAAGCAGTAATACTTACATAAATACATACATGATAAATAAGTTTGTATAGAATACCCTTTCCATCTTTTTTGCTTGGATAATACTTAAAACTTAGTGGGAAGTTTAAGCATGTACTAAAAATTTTGAAATATACAGGAAGACTCAAGGAAGAAAATAGATCATGTTTTAATACTATTTTAATGCTTACCTAGAATAAGCATTGTTAACATATTGGCATATATCTATAATTAATAGTTATACACATACTTTGTATGTAATAAAGTATACACACATGCTGTTGATGCATTGTGGAATTCATGGAAATGTTTCCAAATGTTTACCATTAAACAATGCTTAATATAGATCTCTGTATCTGTTTTTATTTTGTTTGTCATTGTATTTCATAGGATAAGTTCTTGGAAGTGGAATTGCCATGTTTATAGCATTGAATTTTTTTTATTCTTATTTTTAATTTTTTTTGCGGTATGCGGGCCTCTCACTGTTGCGGCCTCTCCCGTTGCGGAGCACAGGTTCCGGATACACAGGCTCAGCGGCCATGGCTCACGGGCCCAGCCGCTCTGCGGCCTGTGGGATCTTCCCAGACTGGGGCACGAACCTGTGTCCCCTGCATCGGCAGGTGGACTCTCAACCACTGCGCCACCAGGGAAGCCCGGCATTGAATGTTTTTTTTTTTTTTTTTTTGCGGTACGCGGGCCTCTCCCTGTTGTGGCCTCTCCCGTTTGGAGCACAGGCTCCGGACGCGCAGGCTCAGCGGCCATGGCTCACGGGCCTAGCCGCTCCATGGCATGTGGGATCTTCCCGAACCAGGGCACGAGCCCGTGTCCCCTGCATCGGCAGGTGGACTCTCAACCACTGCGCCACCAGGGAAGCCCAGCATTGAATGTTTTTAAACACTTGACATGTACTGCAAATCGATTGCTGTCCAGAATGATTTTGATAGATATGATATTGACAAGGTAGGCAGGGAGAAAGTGCCCAGGTAGTAATTTTAAGGGGAAGGAATGAAGGGAAAGTGTGTTGTGTGCTTGAGAGAGTGTTAAGGAATTTAATTTTCCTGGGACAGGTACCAGGTTTAGAAAATGGGAAAAGTTAGTTTGGATCACGTAGATTGCTTTAATATTTAGCTGAGGAATAATTTTTAAGCAGAGAGTAATAGAGTTTAGAGGTGAACTTTAATCTCCTAGTGCTGAATAAGATAAATTGGAATTAGAAAAGAATGGAGGTAGAGAGAATGGTTTTTTTTTTTAATATAAATTTATTATTTATTTTTGGCTGCGTTGGGTCTTCGTTGCTGCGCGCAGGCTTTCTCTAGTTTTGACGAGCGGGGGCTGCTCTTCGTTGCGGTACGTGGGCTTCTCATTGTGGTGGCTTCTCTTGTTGTGGAGCACGGGCTCTAGGTGCGCGGGCTTCAGTAGTTGTGGCACTTGGTCTCAGTAGTTGTGGTTCGTGGGCTCTAGAGCACAGGCTCAGTAGTTGTGGCACACGGGCTTAGTTGTTCCGTGGCATATGGGATCTTCCCAGACCAGGGCTCAAACCCGTGTCCCCTGCATTGGCAGGCGGATTCTTAACCACTGCGCCACCAGGGAAGTCCCAGAGAGAATGTTTAGACCATCTTCATTTTCTAAGTGAGATCAAGCCTTAGAGAAGGGAATCAGTTGTGGGTAATAATCTGTAACAGGCATCTATAGGGTTTGTCAGCTATTAATTGAATGAATTGGGACTGGAACTCATTTATTGAGTACACTCAGTAATGAGCAAGGTCATGTGCTGAGTTGGGGAGGGCTTGAGTATGGAGAAGATATGGTCTTGCTACTGTGGAAGAATGTCATAGGGAATTGGAGTAGGTTAACCAGGAGATTTCTGAGCAGCCATTTTGTGAGTTTGTCTAGAGAGGTTGAGCACCTAGAATTGAGTGAAGAATTCCAAAAGTGGGTATCATTCAGACTGGGAATTTGGGAAGGGAGGTCAAGAGGACAAAGGATACTAGGGTGGTTTGGGTGCATTATTATTGAAATGATTAATTGACCATGAAGTCCAAGTTGGGTAGGGGAATGAGTGAAGCCAGGCAAGGGATGTAGACTGTGTTGGAGATTTTCTTTTCTTTTTTTTTTTTTTAACATCTTTATTGGAGTACAATTGCTTTACAATGTTGTGTTAATTTCTGCTGTATAACAAAGTAAATCAGCTATATGTATACATATATCCCCATATCCCCTCCCACTTACCCTCCCTATCCTACCCCTCTAGGTGGTCACAGAGCACCGAGTTGATCTCCCCATGCGATGCAGCTGCTTCCCACTAGCTATCTATTTTACCTTGGTAGTGTATATATGTCAGTGCTACTCTCTCACTTCGTCCCAGTTTACCCTTCCCCCTCCCCGTGTCCTCAAGTCCATTCTCTATGTCTGCATCTTTATTTCTGTCCTGCCCGTAGGTTCATCAGGACCACTTTTTTTTAGATTCCATATGTATGTGTTAGCATACAGTATTTGCTTTTCTCTTTCTGACTTACTTCACTCTGTATGACAGACTCTAGGTCCATCTACCTCACTACAAATAACTCAATTTTCTTTTTTTTATGGCTGAGTAATATTCCATTGTATATATGTGCCACATCATCTTTATCCATTCATCTGTTGATGGACACTTAGGTTGCTTCCATGTCCTGGCTATTGTAAATAGAGCTGCAATGAACATATTGGTACATGACTCTTTTTGAATTATGGTTTGCTCAGGGTATATGCCCAGTAGTAGGATTGTTGGGTAGTATGGTAGTTCTATTTTTAGTTTTTTAAGGAACCTCCATACTGTTCTCCATAGTGGCTGTATCAATTTACATTCCCACCAACAGTGCAAGAGTGTTCCCTTTTCTCCACACCCTCTCCAGCATTTATTGTTTCTAGATTTTTTGATGAGGGCCATTCTGACTGGTGTGAGATGATATCTCATTGTAGTTTTTTTTTTTAATAAATTTATTTATTTTATTTATTTATTTTTGGCTGCATTGGGTCTTTGTTGCTCTGCGCAGGCTTTCTCTAGTTGTGAGTAGGGGCTACTCTTTGTTGAGGTGCACAGGCTTCTCATTGCAGTGGCTTCTCTTGTTGCAGAGCATACGCTCTAGGCGCAAGGGCTTCAGTAGTTGTGACACGTGTGCTCAGTAGTTGTGGCTTGGGGGCTCTAGAGAGCAGGCTCAGTAGTTGTGGCGCACAGGCTTAGTTGCTCTGCAGCATGTGGGATCTTCCCAGACCAGGGCTCGAACCCATGACCCCTGCATTGGCAGGCGGATTCTTAACCACTGTGCCACCAGGGAAGCTCTCCTTATAGTTTTGATTTGCATTTCTCTAATGATTAATGATGTTGAGCATTCTTTCATGTGTTTGTTGGCAATCTGTATATCTTCTTTGGAGAAGTGTCTATTGACTTCAGACTATACTACAAAGCTACAGTAATCAAGACAGTATGGTACTGGCACAAAAACAGAAATATAGATCAATGGAACAGGATAGAAAGCCCAGAGGTAAACCCACGCACATATGGTCACCTTATCTTTGATAAAGGAAGCAAGAATATACGGTGGAGAAAAGACAGCCCCTTCAATAAATGGTGCTGGGAAAGCTGGACAGGTACATGTAAAAGTATGAGATTAGAACACTCCCTAACACCATACACAAAAATAAGCTCAAAATGGATTAAAGACCTAAATGTAAGGCCAGAAACTATCAAACTCTTAGAGGAAAGCATAGGCAGAACACTCTATGACATAAATCACAGCAATATCCTTTTTGACCCACCTCCTAGAGAAATGGAAATAAAAACAAAAACAAATGGGACCTAATGAAACTTCAAAGCTTTTGCACAGCAAAGGAAACCATAAACAAGACCAAAAGACAACCCTCAGAATGGGAGAAAATATTTGCAAATTAAGCAACTGACAAAGGATTAATCTCCAAAATTTACAAGCAGCTCATGCAGCTCAATAACAAAAAAAACAAACAACCCAATCCAAAAACGTGCAGTTCTTTTAAGAATTGTATAGTCATTGACTCAGTGTTGGAAGGAAGGAAGTGGAATTTCAGAAAGTATGAGAGTATTTTATATCCTGCTAGGAGGAGAGTGAGTAGTGTCCTGGTGGTTAAGAGCTTGAACTTCAGGTTCAGATTCTGACTCTGCCATTTACTAGTTTCTTAATTTGTAAGATGAGGGTAATATTTATTCCAAAACGAACAGTGAACTGTATCTGTTACTGCTATTCCCACTGCCACTTGAATCAGGTATCTATAATTCTGACATTAGCAGTTTTGCATGTCAGCCATCACAAATAAATGGTACACTTAGCATGTCTTTTGCCCACCTGGTCCAGGTAGAGCCTTAGGGAGATTTTTTTCAAGAAAGATGTAGCTCTGGGTAGTATTGATATTCCTTTCAAGACCACCATATGGACAGGGACAAAGAATGCAAGGTATGACTTGTACCAGGTGTATCTTTTGGGAAAAACTTCAAATAGGCTCCTTTTCAGGAGATGATAGAAGCACTGGGGGATATGGAATGAGAGACAGAACATTTTAGAGTCAAGATCACTCTCCCTAATACATTGTGTCCCCTTGGGTATTAATGAATGGTAACGTTTAATGAACACTAATGTGCTAGGCACTGTGCCAGGTGCCACTACGGTGCCGTATCTCATTTAATAACACGTATAAGCCTTTATCTCCATTTTAAAGAGGAGGGAACAGAAATAACTTGTCTGAAGTCATTTTAGCCAGTAAGTGATCTTTTTTGGCAGTCTGACCTTACTTCCTATGCTCTTAATCACTGCAGTATACTGTGCTTGCAAAAACTACCATTTATGGAGTGCCCATCACGGGTCAGGCCCTCTGCCAAGTGCTGCTTTTATGTTCATCGTCTAGTGTAATCCTTCTAACAATCCTGAGAGAAAAAAACTGAGCCTTAGGTCAGGAAAATCACTTACATCATGGTTTCCTCAAGCTTCTCATCTGTAAAGAGATGAATAGTGTCTTTCAAATGTTTTTGGCCATGACACGCAGAAAGAAATAAAAATAATATGATTCTGTGATTTGACCTAGCAAAGTTGCATGCAGATACACCTGAAACAAATTTTCATGAAGCAGTACTTAGCCTTCACGCCCTCTGATGCTTTCTAATTAAAAAATAAATGTGGTTATGAACCACTAAATTGATATAATGTTACCACTTACTACTGGGTTGTGACTGACAGTTTGAAAACTCTCCTTTAGAGACTAAAGATTACTAAGATTCTTCCAGTTTCAATATTCTGGACCCTCTAATCCTAAATCGATCAGAATTATAGAACATATGTAATCAAACCTCGTGGATAATGCATAATTTCTTGTAATATACTGGCAAATGGATATCTAGTACCTGTTTTAAACATATCTAATATTCAGTATTTACCACAGTACAGTTCATCTGGAAAATAAAGACTGAGATATGTAATGTATATATTCATGTTGTAAGGTGGAAATGTTTTAGAGATTGGTGGGACATAGGTGGTCTTTTTGTATATATAAACACCTTAGGAATAAAGGTAAAAATAAATTTTTACAAAATTTACCATTGCCTGTAGGCAAGACTTAACTAAAGATGACAGACTAGTGAAGTTTAATTAGTGGATTTAAGGAGGAGGGGGAAATCTAACTAAAAAAAACACAGTTAAATTCAAGGCATAAAATAAATTTTAAAAACTTATGTTTAGTGAAATCAAATTTTAAGTGCAGCATATTTTTATATTTGATCATATGTGTACTAAGGTTTTCCTTGAGAAATTGGATATCAAGTTGCATTTTAATACATAGTAGAAACTGCTGTTATAGATTTTTATAGCATTAGGTTATAGCTTAATAAAAAATTATAATAAAAATTTGACGTGATTGTTAAAATGCTCAGGATTTGTAAACATTCATGCATGCTTTAATTTTAGGATGCAGTGAAAAACAATATGCTATAAGATATCACTCATATTAAACCACTTACTTATAATATCCATGTTTTTGTTGTTTTCCTTTAGGTTGGATGGAGTACTGCTCGTGATTATTACACGTTTTTATGGTCTCCTGTGCCTGAACATTATGTAGAAGGATCAACAGTCAATTGTGTGTTAGCATTTCAAGGTGAGAACTGAAAAGCAGAACTAGATGAAATTAGATGTTTTATTGCCATTAAAAATGTTGTACCCCATTGTAATGATCTACTTAAGCATGTCTAGTGGCTAAAGTTGAATGAATTAGTATCTTATCTTTCTTTATCAGAAGTCATAAGAATGTAAATATCTAGTGTAGGTCACATGATATTTTATGTAGAGAAAGGTTTTTTCCTTATTGTCTTTCATTGAAGAGCAGTCTTTTGATGATCTTTTTTTTCAAATGAGAAAATAATGCTGTTACTGATATTAGATAATATAACAAATTAGAGGTGAGAAAAATATTCCGTATGAAAATCACAAAGATGATTAACAGGATTTATAGAGTAGAAATTCTATAGGGAAAGTTGCTTATAAAATGGATGTGAGTAATATAAAATTCATTTTTGTCTTAGCATTATATACAGATTTTTAAAAATTCTCTTATTTAAAGGAGAAGATATACCTGGTATTGCCCCTCCCCCCACATTCTGCCTTCACAAAGGTGATGGCTAGAGCTTCAGCATCCCTCCTGTGGCCACGAGGGGAAGGCATAGACAAGAACATATATGTCTGTCCTGACATGTCTGAGCCACTGAATCAAGGCCAGCAGGCAACTGCCTCCAGATTGCTTGTTATATGAAAAAAATACACCCTGTTGCTTTAAAACAAAACACAAAAATTTTAGTTAGAAATCTATAACGGCATTTGCTGTAGAGTGATTTTTGTAGTAAAATTATACTGACTTTGGATTGTATTAAAGCAAATTCTTAGTCTTGTTTATACCATGGACTGCTTTTGGTCTGGGGAAGCTAATGGACTCTGTCTCAGTATAATATTTTAACATACATGAAATGCCCAGAATTGCAAAGGAAACCAGTTATACTCCATTGTATGGATGTAACACAGCTTATTCATCCATTTGTCTGTTAAAGAATATTTTGGGGCTTCCCTGGTGGCGCAGTGGTTGGGAGTCCACCTGCCGATGCAGGGGACACGGGTTCGTGCCCCGGTCTGGGAGGATCCCGCATGCCGCGGGGCAGCTGGGCCCTTGAGCCATGGCTGCTGGGCCTGCGCATCCGGAGCCTGTGCTCCACGGCAGGAGAGGCCACAGCAGTGAGAGGCCCACGTACCACAAAAAACAAAAACAAAAAGAATATTTTGGTTGCTTCCAAGTTTTGGCAGTTGTGAATAAAGCTGTAAAGCTGGTATAAACATTCATGCACAGGCTTTTGTGTGGATATAAGTTTTCAACTCATTTGGATAAATATCAAGGAGTATGATTGCTGTATTATATGGTAGGAATACGTTTAGTTTCATAAGAAACCACCAAACTCTTTTTTACAAAGTGGCAAAAACATTTTGCATTCCCACCAGCAGTGAATGAGAGTTCTTGTTGGACTGCATCTTTACCAGCATTCGGTGGTGTTAGTGTTTTGGATTTTGGTGGTTTACTTCTTTAAAACTTTTTATTGCGAGGTTTGTATATGTTTGGTGTGAACATCAGTTGGGAATGTGATCACATGGAGCTTGCATATACAAAAAAGTTTCTTTACGTACTGTGACAAGAAACACATATTCAGAGAATAAAATTTGTACGGTAATATAGACAGAGATTTAGGTCCTCATAGATGTTTTATAGATTAAGAAAGTTATAAATTATATATGTAGTTTATCTTTTTTTTTTTTTTTTTTGCGGTACACGGGCCTCTCACTGTTGTGACCTCTCCCGTTGCGGAGCACAGGCTCCGGACGCACAGGTTCAGCGGCCATGGCTCACGGGCCCAGCCGCTCTGCGGCATGTGGGATCTTCCCGGAACGGGGCATGAACCTGTATCCACTGCATCGTCAGGCGGACTCTCAACCACTGCGCCACCAGGGAAGCCCTGTAGTTTATCTTTTAATTCATAGCCTTTTTTTAGATAATCAAATTCAAGTGTGTATATTGGAACTGATTTTGTTATTAAGATATTTGTTCTTAAAAGTTGTGGTTTTATTTCCAGTCATTCTTTTTTTTAATCTACTTTTAAAAATTCATTCATTCATTTATTTATTTTTGGCTGCATTGGGTCTTTGTTGCTGCGCGCGGGCTTTCTCTAGTTGCGGTGAGCAGGGGCTACTCTTCGTTGCAGTGCACGGACTTCTCATTGCAGTGGCTTCTCTTGTTGCGGAGCACGGGCTCTAGGTGTGCAGGCTTCAGTAGTTGCAGCATGCAGGCTCAGTAGTTGTGGCTCGCAGGCTCTAGAGCTCAGGCTCAGTAGTTGTGGCACACGGGCTTAGTTGCTCTGCAGCATGTGGCATCTTCCTGGACCAGGGATCGAACCCGTGTCCCCTGCGTTGTCAGGTGGATTCTTAACCGCTGTGCCACCAGGGAAGCCCTCCAGTCATTTTTAATGTGATTAGTTTTCTTATAATAAATAAGAAACTTACAGAATTTGTTATAGTGACTGATGAATTTGCTTATTTATGACAGCAGAAAGTTTCAAAGCAGTTAGAAAAAAAGGAGAAAAGCATCCAGTTTATTTCTGTTCATATTGTAAAAGCATTTTCATGGGAGCTAAGTTTTACATGTTTTTGAAAAGTCATCATAATTTTTACTTTGAAATTTAGAAATAAAATCTTCTGCCTGCCTAGAACTTGTTTGTTATATAAGGAGCTCAGGATAGAGTCATGAAAAATTTAGTCATAGAGAATTAGAGCCAGAAGGAATCTTAAGCATGATCCAAACAATTTTGCTCATTTTGTGGAGTAGTCATGAGAATCCTGAAATGCAAAACTCAGAACAACTAATAAAGTGTACATAAATGTAACTGTTTTCCTAAATGGACTCTTATTTGTTTACTATAATTTGATTGCTAATGTTACAGGCTATAAAATTTGACTTGGAGTTTGGTTTTTACATTTTCCTATTTTATTTTCAGTTTTACTGATCTGAGGAGAGCTATTTCTAGGTAGCTTTAAATTTCAGTTCTGAATAACTATATCTTGTATCTCAAATGGTATTTGAACCATAATTTTTAGTGAATTATTTTTGTGAGATTTAAAAAAAATCAGACCTCGAATATCTAGTTTGTAGAATTTCTAATGCCATGATACCAGAGCTGATTAGTCAAACTATATTTTTCTTTTCTATTTAAACTTTAAAAGTAAGTGTAGTGGCCTTTGCAAAGTTACTCAGCCGCGGATTTAGTAGTAGATAGTAGGAGGATGGGGTTTTTAAAAACTTCAAAAATTTATTGCTAGATGTACCTTTAATTACTTTTTTTTGGCTGTGCCTCTAGGCTTGCAGGATCTTAGTTCCCCAACCAGGGATCGAACCTGTGCCCCCCTGCAGTGGAAGCACAGAGTCCTAACCACTGGAAAGGACCGACAGGGAATTCCCTGTATTACTTTGTTTTAAAACTTTGTATTTTGAAATAATTTTAGATGTAAAGTTGCAAAAATAGTATACAGAATTTTCATCTACCCTTCACCCAGCTTCCCGTAATGTTAACATGTGGCATAACCACAGTACATTTATTTAAAAGAACAGGAATTCAACATTGGTACAACACTGTTGACTAAAGTACAAACTTTATTCAGATTTCACTAGTGTTTCCTGTAGTGTTCTTTTCTCTGTTCCTGGATCCAGTCCATAATCCCACATTGCATTTAGTTGTCGTATCATCATAGTCTTCTCCAGTCTGTGATAGTGCCTCATTCTGTCCTTGTCTTTCATAACCTTTACATTTATGAAGAGTACTGTTCAGTTTTGTTTTGTTCTGGTAGCATGTTCCTCATTTTGAGTTTTTCAGACAGCTTCTCATGATTAGATTGAGGCTATACATTTTCAGGAAGTATATCATAGAAGTGATGATGTATTCTTTTCAGTGCATTGTATCAGAGAGTACTTGATGTCTGATTGTCTTCTTAGCAGTAATATTAGTCTTTTTAAAAAAAACTTATTTATTTATTTATTTTTGGCTGTGTTGGGTCTTTGTTGCTGCGCATGGGCTTGCTCTTCGTTGCGGTGCGCGGGATTCTCATGGCCGTGGCTTCTCTTGTTGCGGAGCACGGGCTCTAGGCACGCAGGCTTCAGTGGTTGTAGCACGTGGGCTCGGTAGTTGTGGCTTGTGGGCTCTAGAGCTCAGGCTCAGTAGTTGTGGTGCACGGGCTTAGTTGCTCTGTGGCATGTGGGATTTTCCCGGGCCAGGGCTCAAACCCGTGTCCCCTGCATTGGCAGGTGGATTCTTAACCACCGCGCCACCAGGGAAGCCCGTAATATTAGTCTTGATCACTTGGTTAAGGTGGTGTCTGCTGGGTTTCTCCACTGTAAAGTTAGTATTTTTCCCTTGGTGATTTAACAGTATTATGGGGAGCAATTTTGAGATACCTTGTTTCTCCTGAAACTTTCACCCACTAATTTTAGTATCCATCAGTGGATCTTGCCTACAGTAATTATTGTTGTTATTTGCCTGATGATGCTTTTCTATTCGCATTTCTTGGACATTATTAATTGCGATTATTATGTTAGAAAGAGTCATCCTTTTCTCATTCATGCATATATATTTTCTTCTGTGGAATAAAGTTTAATGCTATAATTTTTTTGTTGCTCAAATTGTTTTAGCTTTCTCTGGCTATTGGGAGGTCTGTCAAGGGGGCTTCTGTGTTTTTTGACTCCCCCACCCCCTTCTTTTTTGACAGCTTCTTTCTTATTTTTAAGCACCACAGGATGTTTCAGGCTTATATTTTCTCTGCCCCCTCCCCTCTGTGGACAAAATTCAGCTATTTTTTAAAGAATGAAGTCAAGTGAAGTCAATATCATAATAATGAGGCTAAAAATTTCAAGATATGAAGGAATAATAGGCATAGTGAATGCACATTTCTGGGTAGATATTAATATCCAAGATAAGGGGAATATATTCACCTTTGTGTGTTCGTTTCACAGTCATTGAATGCTTCCTTGTTTCAGGTTATTCTGGGGGGAATTCCAGAATGTTTATATTTATTAATAATCTGCCCTCAGTATTTCTGAGTTCTGGATGTAGGCTATAAAGCATGTGTATAATGGTAATGCAAAGTACATGGTGGAGGATTTTTTTTTTTTTTAATGTAAAAAATACCATGGGAGCTTTGGAGAGGATTAATTTTGAGCTGGGATTTGGAGAGGATTAATTTTGAGCTAGGATAATACAGCAAAATTTAAAACAGGGTAACAGTTGAGCTGAAGAGAGAAGGAACAAATATTGAACACATATAATTTGTCAGATAGTGGGCTAGATGATAGAACTACATAATCCATGGTACTTTGGAACTTTGAGATAGATGGCTTCAAATTTCTTTTATAGATAAGAAATTTGGGCTCGGGGAGGTTAAGTAAATAATAATTAGTGGCAGAGCTGGAATTCCAGAATAAATCTGTGTGGTTCCAAAGCTTATTTTTGTTCTGTATCAGTAGACCTCATCCTCTTTCTGCCCTTACACAGTGCATATGTGCAGTGTATTCCGTTTGTTAATATCTCTCTTATGCATTTAGTTAATGTCATATTTGAGGGAACATTTCTTTAAATGATGTATTCCATCCCCTGGTCCTCCTAGGCTTTTATGCTGGTTCTTCCATTGCTCCGCCTTCAGCCTCTTTCTCATTGAAAACTGCATACTTGACTCTCCCAGATAAATTGGTTTTACCCTAGTGAAGATACAGGGAAAGAATATTCTGAGAGTATAAGCTTAGACCTAAGATAAGAAAAATATGGGCATATTTAGGGAAGAAAGAAGAGTCTAGGTTTTTTTTTTGTTTTTTTTTTTTTTGCGGTACGCGGGCCTCTCACTGTTGTGGCCTCTCATGTTGCAGAGCACAGGCTCCGGATGCGCAGGCTCAGCGGCCATGGCTCACGGGCCCAGCCGCTCCGCGGCATGTGGGATCTTCCCTGACCGGGGCACGAACCCGTGTCCCCTGCATCGGCAGGCGGACTCTCAACCACTGCGCCACCAGGGAAGCCCAAGAGTCTAGTTTTGATAGATAATTTGTGAAAGATAGGAAAGACATATCCTGAGTGCTTAGAAACAGGGTCATAAATGAGAGGATATGGCAAGATTTGTTAAATCCAAATAATTTTATAACAGAAAATTTAATACTTTTTTTGTTTGTTAACTTCCTCTTAGGATATTACCTTCCAAATGATGATGGAGAATTTTATCAGTTCTGTTATGTTACCCATAAGGGTGAAATTCGTGGAGCAAGTACACCTTTTCAGTTTCGAGCTGCTTCTCCAGTTGAAGAGTTGCTTACTATGGAAGATGAAGGAAATTCTGACATGTTGGTGGTGACCACAAAAGCTGGCCTTCTTGAGGTTGGTACCAACAGTGAGCTGGTGATTCATAAATTTATATTATGAACTGGATTATTTTGTTATGAACTGTGACTTAAAAATAGTGAATGTTTTAAAAAAGACAAATCAGTCATAGATAAATTACAAACAGAGCTCATGTTGGTTGGCATTTTAAGAATTTTTAGGTTATGCAGGAGTATAACCTGAAAATCAAATGCTTTTTAACTAAAATAATAAACTTAGAGTGTTGTTTTTGAAATACTTAAAAAAATTTTCTGTCACAATTATGTTACTGATTTCACTGTGGCAGGGACTGTCCCTAGGCTTATCAGTATTTTGTGCATAGTATATCTGCAATAAGTAATTATTGAGAGAGTTTAGACCTAAAACTTCCTAATGTTCCCTCCCCCTAACCTTTCTTCTTTAGGGATGGCCTAATCTGTTGATTGTAGAATAATACAGATTTGGGGGTGAAGCTGATGGTAAAGTGGTATGAAGCAGTAAGTCTAACTGTAATTGGATGTGAACTTCATTTCACTATAACACAAGCATGCTCTGTCTCACGTGTGGCAGTGAATCAGTGAAGCGTCCCAGTCTCATAATTTAGGTTCAGCGTTTTTAGAATGATTTCTTTTCCTGTTTATTTGATCAAATGAATAAGCTGGATTAACCATAATTTTAAAAAAAAAGGTGAAAAAGTTTCTCACTCTTTTTCACTGAATATTTTGGAGTCATTGCACTTGCATCAAAAGAAATTTTCTGTGTAGATGGTCTAATAATGCCATATGTCTTAATTTTTAGTACTTAGTGAAGGAAAAAAATAGAACAGCATTCCTATTTCAAGATATTTCTCAATGTCTTTACCCTAAACCTAAAAAATTAGAATGTTATATTGAGTTTCTGTGAAAAAGATCTTCTTTAATTGGTTCAGTATACATTTTTGGTTATTTTACATTCCTATTTAGCCTGTGGCGAGTCATTGCTTATTCTTTATACTCGGATGTTTTTTATATGTAAATATTTTATGCCTCTGATTTTATTTATCTTAAAAAACAGACTACAGAAAAAAGACAAGAGGTTATAGATATTAGACAGTCAAACTAAGAAGGTTAGAAGGAACCAGTAACTTACTGTGAATTTTTCTGTATCTTTCCTTTCCCCTTCCAGAAATTCCTCTCTTATCTTAAATAAAGAAATGTAACTTTTATAGGGTGACTAAAACATTTTGTGGTGACAACCGCCTGATGATCAAGGTTTTTAGCCTGGTATTTGAATGCTAGTCAAAGATGCTGAAACAAGCCTAGATCTTATGAAGAATGCAGTGACTGTTTATATTGCAGTTTTTTGGATACTTGTTAGACCACCCTGATTTTAGGACCTCCAACAGAAAAACAACAGGCATTTTGGCATCTACCTATCTTTTGTGCTCCAAGTAAATTGGGACATTGCACAATTTAGTTCTCTTCTTCCTACTCATAAAATGTATGCTGTCTCTTAGGTAAATGTTTCTGAGATAAGGTATTTATATCCTGATCAATTTTTTGACGAGTCTTTTAAATTTCCACATTTATCAAAATCTTTAATGATTTTACTAAAAATGCACCAAATTAGTACAAGTGTGAGACATTATCTAGGGCACTGTTGTCATTAAGAATGATTGAGCCACAATCCTTCAGTTTGTGAACCTTGGTTGTATCCTAGATTTCTAAAAAGTAGATACTTGGGGGTAGTGTAGTATATTTTAACTGTGGACTACCCGTTGGGTGTTATAAAATTATTGTTAATTTTCTTAGCTATGATCATGGTAGTGGTTAAATACAAGACTACTTATTAGGAGATGCTTGGCCTGTGCACTTAGGGGTGAAGTATCTGCAATTATGTTTCAAATGCTTTAACAAAAAAAAAGAAAGAAAAAGAAATAAAACTTAGGTATATAGAGGGAGAGTAAATATGGCAAAATATTAATAATTATTGAATTTAGGTTATGGGTGTTCATGGTACAATTTTAACCTTTTTGTATGGTCGAAAGATACCAGAATACAAAACTGGGGACAGGAATTAGACTTGTATACACTTTCATATAATTTTAATTCCTTTTAAACATTTCTACTTAAGATTCAGTGAACTCTAAAGTATGTGTCAGTTAAATGAATCACTGGGAAAAAATGGTTCTTTTATAATGTTTCTGTTGTACTGTGTCAAGGTGTATCTTTATTTTTAAGTGGCCAGAAAGTTTAGAGCCAAAAATGATTTTTTAAAAAATAGGTAAGGTAAAAAATTAAGTGAATAAGTAAACTTTTTTCTTTTTTTTCTTTTTTTTTTTTTTTTTTTGCGGTACACAGGCCTCTCACTGTTGTGGCCTCTCCCGTTGCGGAGCCTGTGCTCCGGACGCGCAGGCTCAGCGGCCATGGCTCACGGGCTCAGCCGCTTCGCGGCATGTGGGATCTTCCCAGACCGGGGCACGAACCCGTGTCCCCTGCATTGGCAGGCGGACTCTCAACCACTGCACCACCAGGGAAGCCCAAACTTTTCTCTTTTGAGGGCATTTACTCCTGTCATTTTCATTTAGTCTGATGGAAGAGATAGATGGGTCATTTAAAAATTTTACAGTTCTTTAACTTTCATAAGAGCCATTTTAGAGTTTAATTAGAGTTTGATTCCATGACCCTGGAAAAGTGACTTGGGGTTTATTGGGGGAAAACATTTTATTTTAGCTAAATGTATGATGCCTCCTTTGTGAAGTTTTCCCTCTGAGTCTCCATTCTTCCCTTGTTAGAATCAGACTTCTTTTTTTTTTTAATAGAATCAGACTTCTTGCTGTAAGAGAAATATTAACCATTTTATTTACTATTTTAGGTCCCTTAATTTGGTAATTTTTAGAATACTGGAGTTTTAGATTTTCCTGAACTAAGTAACTTAGTGTTCATGTAAGAGTCAATTATATTGTTAATATGTTACAATGTGCATTTTTGTCCTAAAATTTGCATTTACTTACAAAGTTTCTTTTAATTTAGCTAAATAGAGGCCATTTTATACATATAGAAACTTATTCCTTAGTACCTTATTTAAAGAACTTTTCACAGTAATCCCATAGATGAAGGCCTTATGTAACACACAAGGAAGTTCTTAATAGATTCAAAGATTTCCCATAGATTTGCATTCAAGAAGAGGTACACATTTTTCTCCTTGATTATTACCCAAAATAAGAACAGCCCAGAATTAAGTCACTTATGAAACTTAATATGCCTCATTTTTAGTACTGATTTGAAAAGTGATTAGCAGGCAACTTCATAATAAAATTCATTACTTTTATACCTTCTTGTAATGTTTTTTTCTTTGCCCAACCAAAAAATGGTTTAAGTTTATGATTCATGAATTTTTCTAACTGAAGACTAAAAGAGTCTGATTGATATGAAGTAGATAGTATGTAAAAGTTCTTTCTGCAAATTTCTTCACTATTTTTTTGAAATGGAAAACTGAATTAGTAATGTATTATAAGATTATAAAAAAACAATTTGAGTTTTCTGTTTTATAGTTGAAAATTGAGAAAACTATGAAAGAAAAAGAAGAACTGTTAAAGTTAATTGCTGTTCTGGAAAAAGAAACAACACAACTTCGAGAACAAGTTGGAAGAATGGAAAGAGAACTTAACCATGAGAAAGAAAGATGTGACCAACTGCAAGCAGAGCAAAAGGTTAGTTGTGTCCTATGTAACTGATTGGAGTTACAGTATATTGTCTGAAACCCACTTTTTTCAGGAACTGAACCAGTTAAAATGAGTGAAGACCACATGTTGAAAAAAGTAGCATTTAGATAGATGTTTGTATGAGAATAGGTCAGAGCCTATCAACCTTCTGTCATAGCCTCTTTTATGTTGTAAATGGTTAAAATACTTTAGATTTTTGGTATCAGGCTTGTGACATTGTCCCCGACAACTGTTTCTAGATGCTTTACATCTAATTGTAGGATACTTGATTGATTCGGGGGAGAGGGGTTAGAAATACAATTAGGAATGATAAACACTGAATAAAGGGAAGAATAGAATAAAGTAGTTAAAATTACTCTTCTAAAAAGCAGAATTTAGTGAAATAAGATGTAATGTTAGAATTCTGAAATCCTTGATGTGAGAAATGCAATAAATTATACTAAAAACCACCTAATTAAAAATTGGCACAATTTCTTAATCTAAGAAAAAAAGAAGTATAAGTGTAAAACAGCGTGGCTTGATTAGAGATACAAATGGATTTAAGTCAGTAGCCAAAAACAATGGGAAAAAACAATCACCTAATTTATTTAATATTTTCATAAGAAAATTTGTTAGTTTTGACAAACTTGCACAGATTATGATTATACATACCACAGTCTCACATATGTTGTAACTAGTTGGATATGCTAATGTCCATTGACAGGATTGATCTATTGTTCCCTAAGGATGGGGTCTGTTCCATTATTCTTTTGTGCAGCAAGACCTAGAACAGTTGCTTAATAATTGTTAATTGAACCATTAGTACAGTGATTCTTAATAGGTTTTATACTCCAGTGAAGTGGTTGTATATTGCACACCTGAGCAGAGATTAAATACAGCTGGGCTCAAGCTGAAAAGTTTTTTTAGCCTTATTCTGTTTGTTTGAGGATTGCTTATTTGAGTTAGAGGGTAAACATAACTTATAACAATGTATACAGTTGTGAATCTCCTTATAAACATCTGTAAAGTCTTCTGTCCTTGTTACCATTAGCCTTTTTAGTTTAAAATACAGTTATTCCCCCAATTTTACTCTTGGGGAATACTTGCAGTCCTGCAGTAGGAGTATCCTACAGTACGAGTAAGATACTCTATTTGGTTAAGAAACCACTTTTTTTTTTTTTTTTGGAGGGGGGGTGGGTACTGTGGGGCATGTGGGATCTTAGTTCCCCAACCAGGGATTGAATCAGTGCCCCCTGCAGTGGAAGCGCAGAAGTCTTAACCACTGGACCACCAGGGAAGTCCAAGGAACCACCTTTTTTTTTTTTTTTTTTTTTTTATTTCCGGTGCACAAGCTTCTCACTGCAGTGGCCTCTCCTATTGCGGAGCACGGCGCGCGGGCTTTAGTAGTTGTGGCCCAGCTGCTCCGCAGCATGTGGGATCTGCTCGGGTCAGGGCTCGAACCCGTGTCCCCCGCATTGGCAGGCAGGCTCTCAGACACTGCACCACCAGGGAAGCCCTCAAGGAACCACTTTTTAAATTTGAACTTTTTAAGCAGGTGTACCAAATATTATATTATAAATGTTATGATAAAATCTCATTGTATGTGCCTAGCTTGACTATTAGGACATTCAGCTAAATTTTTAATTCATTTGTTATAACTCCTTTGCTATCCTTTGTATAATTCTTACCCTTCTCTTTCTATTCTTCACGCATTTCTCTCGATGTTTGTACCTGGATTTGATAGTTTTCTAAAGTGGCCCATTACAGCATGAACTTAGCCCATGAGATCAAGAATACCCTGAAATATGGCCTTTAAGGTTAGACTCTCATCGCCTTGAAATCCAAGGGAAGAAAGGTTGATTTGCAAGAGTAGGAATGGCAGAATGAGAGGCCTTTAATTGCGAGAAATACTGATGTACATTAGGCCATTTCTCTGGTTCAGTCGAGTATTAGCTGAGATTTAAACAGTCTCAGGTTCTCTCTGCTGTCCAGGTGACAAGGGGTTAAGCACTACAGGCAAGACTAAAGATTATTCTGATAGACTTAGGTTGAGAAAGTGGTAGATTGAGGTCAAGGGATTAATGAAGCAAAATCTGTAGGAGATTGTGGCTGTGGTGCCCAGAAGAGATCTTTGGAAGTTTTTATGGCAACTCATAAATCTTGATGACAGTCACTAATCTTGAAAGGCACTTCTTCCTTGCTGCTATCCTTCCATTGGAATATACTGTCTGGGAAGATGAAGTATGTGGAAGTGATTTTTAAAAATATGTTATACTGTAGAAAATGGTGATAAAAGGACCTAGAATGGTATTGGTTACGTAATAGATGCTCACTAACTTTAAGTAGTGTATTACCTTTCATAGTGATAGACCAGAGAATCATCGAGGAAGAACTAAAATATGAAGAGTGTCATCCAAGAGGAATAGAAATTGACAGCCTTTTCCCGAGATTTTAAAAGTATTGATAATACTTGTATAATGTTACATATAAACAATTATGAGTTATATTTTGGCAACTGCTTATTTCTGGGGATAAAATAACATGCTTGCCAGGAGAGAGAGTTCTTCTTTGTTCCTAGTTGTGGGGCTTCTAGTTTTTTATGAATTTGCTTTTTACTTCCAAAATTATAGTCTCCATCTTAATCAGGGAGGCCTGCTGGGCAGTTAGAACAGCTCAGGAACTTTCACACCCGGGTTAGTTGCGTGGCTTATTAAATCTGTGACATTTCTTGGCATATGTTTAAAATCTATTCCATGGTATGAATTCTGAAAAACGATCTTCATATAATAGTCCTAAAGGGCTTCTCTTTGAGGTATGAGTATATAGCCTCTGAATATCTGAAGGACTATTAAGATATTTACCAGTCATTTAAAATTTTATAATAGTATACTAGGAATGATCTGTAGAGAACTTCAGTTTCTTCATGGTAGAAGAAATATATTGCATTTTCATTGTTTTATAAAATATGATTGATTAACTTATTACCCATTCAATACTTGACAAATACTAAAACAGTTAAATGTTTATAATAATTTAATGTTTATAAATAAAATCTTCCATCTTTTGTAAACATTGACTTTTCTCATTGTAAAATACCACTAGAGGGAACACTCATTTTGTAAATTAAAAGAATTGGACAAGTTAAGATTATCAAAACCAATTGGTATAAGTGATGCGTTTAATTACATTTAACGTTGGCTCCTTGAAGGTGTAAGGTAGGATTACAAAGTAGATTAAAACTGAAACCGAATAATATTTATAAATTGAGAGCTATAATTTATATATTGTATTTCCCCTAGATTATTTTAATGTGATATGTATGTTCCATTATTCATGTACACTCTAAATTTAAAAAGTAACAATTTTCATTAAGGGTAATTTTTACATTCATTTTTAGTTCAACTTCAAAGAAGTGTGGATTTTTCTCTCTTGTAAAAGGCTGATTAATAAGAGTAACGCATATAATACTTAATGTAAGCCAGGTGCTATTCTGAGTGTTTTTATGTCTGTTAACTCTCTTTATACTATGAAGTGTAGGTTACTTAACCTGCCTACAATTGAACAGTTTATATAAGTGGTACAGGCAGGCAGTCTGGCTCCAGCCAGTGCTCTTAATCACACTGTATACTATACCAGTGTTCTTAATGACACACTATACCTACTGCTGAGGGCTTATCTAATTGATCTTTTTTAAAAACAGCTTTGTTGAGATGTAATTTACATACCCCCAAAGTTCATCACTTTAAAGTATAAAATTCAGTGGTTTTTATTATATTTATAGAATTGTGCAACCATTAGCATAACCTAGTTTTAGAACCCCCAAAATAATTTTTTTTTTTCTGAGCACTTAGAACTATTTTATTTACAACACTGAAAATAACACACCTACCTGTGTCCTGAACAAAGAAATGAGTGGAAATTTCTCTAGTGTTTTAAGAGGCAGGTTCCACTCATAGAATTCAGCACCTGCTAGGGCTGGCACTTCTGCAGCCCCACAGGACAGCAGTGGCCAGCAGGGACCTCAGCGTGGGGGACCCCTGATCCTTGGGGCCCAAGGGGGGGAAATCCACCTTTCATTCACACTGTGACACTTCAGTCAGAAGAGGCCCCTGCTCAGGGGCGGAAACCTGGTCCCTGTGTGCCTGCTCAGCTCCTTGAGAACCTGCTTCTCCTTCTGGTACCGCTTCTGCCACTCGGCCTCCGTGCTGTGTGTGAAGCTCAGCAGGTGACAGAGCCCGTGGGTGGCAGTCACAGTCAGGATGTCATAGGAATCTTCATTTTCTTTGCAGTGCTGGAAGATATACTCTACTCCCAGGAAAATGTCTCCTAAATTATAGTAATCTGGAAAATCAGGCTGGGGAATTTTGCCTGCTTTCAGATCCTCGTGAAATGGAAAGGAAAGCACATCTGTTGGGGTATTTTTGTTTGTGTAGATTGTATTAATCGGCTGAATCTGTTGTCGACACAGACGACCCCCAGGTCGAACCTCTGCACCCACAGGGCTCTCCGCACTGCCTGCACCTTCTCACGGAGCCGCGCCCGCCTCGGGCACTGCCCGCTGCAGGTTCCTCAGCACCAAGCTCATCACCCGCCCCAAAAGAAATCTTGTACCTATTTGTCGTCACTCTTTATTTCCCACAAGTCCCAGGCAGCCACTAATCTAAGTTTCCGTCTCTATGGATTTGCATGTTTTGGACATTGCATACAAATGAAATAATATGTGGCCTTTTGTGACTAGCTTCTTTCACTTATGTTTTCAAGCTTCACCATTTTATAGTATGTGTCAGCAGTTCGTTCTTTTTAATGTCACATAATATCCCATTGTATTAGGTTTTTAACCCCCAACTTTACATTTATTAGACCTATGTAAAAATTAGCAGGTTGTATGTATATTCCGTGTGTTCTTGTTTTTGTTTTGGAGTGCTAGATATATACTTGAAATTAGAAGATTGAAAACTGGATATATATTTGAAATTAGAAGATTGAAAATTGAATGGTATTGAATCTTGTTTTCCAAGTAGGACTAAAATGGGCTGTGATCCTGTTAAGTTTTCTAGTTAGTTTAGTTTATAATTTTTTGGTGCCTAAACTATGAATTGAGTTTTTTCCATAAAGTAAATTATATTCTTAACTTGAATATTGGTAACTTAAGATGTACTTCAAGATAATTTAAAACCAATTTCTTTTGTGGGGTACTAAGTCAATATTGCTTAAACAATATGAGGAGCATGTTATGAACTATTGTATATATTCATATTGTTTTGGTTCTTAAGTTTCACAAACTAGGTAGGGTACCTTGAGACATTACCAGGCATTTGGGAGTTATCATAGGTATAGGAGTGAGAGAACATGAAAGATCTCTCATTATGATGGTGGCTCTGGCTAGTGTGGACCTCTGCAACTATCTTTATATTTTTGGCTTTCTTTTTCCTTGCGTTGGATACCTGGTTTTGGACAGAGGTAGTTTAAGGCATTTAAACTGCTTAATGTATGGATCGCCCCAGTTGCTTATGTCTATCTATCTATCTATCTAATGTGTAGAATTGCTAAAAACCAATTTTGAAGTTAGGATATCATTGAATTTCTAATTCTCTTTTACCGGTTTTTTATTGAGAAGACACAAAGGCTTAATTTTAATGAGTAATTTAATGTATTTAGCAATACGTTTCTTTAAAGCCAATTACTTTCATTTTGCACCTGATTTGCTAAGTAATAGTTTCAGAAATTCATAATACTTTGTTTCTAAAATATATTTATATACTTTGAACTAGCTCATAATCTTGTATAGACTAATACAGAGGTGTAACATGAAGCATTGTTTTTTAACATCTTTATTGGAGTATAATTGCTTTACAATGGTGTGTTAGTTTCTGCTGTATAACAAAGTGAATCAGCTATGTGCATACGCATATCCGCATATCCCCTCCCTCTTGCATCTCCCTCCCACCCTCCCTATCCCACCCCTCTAGGTGGTCACAAAGCACCAAGCTGATCTCCCTGTGCTATGCGGCTGCTTCCCACTAGCTATCTCTTTTACATTTGGTAGTGTATATATGTCAGTGCCACTCTCTCACTTCGTCCCAGCTTCCCCCTCCCCGTGTCCTCAAGTCCATTCTCTACGTTTGCATCTTTATTCCTGTCCTGCCCCGAGGTACATGAAGCATTTTTTATAGTTTGTTTCACAAGACTTGTAGGATTGAGTATTTTTCATTCAGTTCAGGTGTAATTGATGAAATTTTAAGATATTTAAAGTGTACATAATGATGATTTGAATATGTATAAAGGAAAGGATTGTGAAAAGAATCCTTGTGAAAGGATTCCTCCCATCTAATTAATTAACACATTTTCAACTACATATTTATCTTTTTTTTTTTTTTTTTTTGGCTGCCCCCCATGGCTTATGGGATGTTAGTTCCCAGACCAGGGATCGAACCCATGCCCCCTGCAGTGGAAGCATGGAGTCCTAACCACTGGGCCTCCAGGGAATTCCCCTATTTACCCTTTGTGTGTGTGTGTGTGTGTGTGAGTGTGTGTGTGTGAGAGAGAGAGAGAGAGAGGAGAACATTTTTCTCTCAGCAAATTTCACTTATACATTATAGTGTTGTTAACTGTAGTCACAATGTTATACATTAGATCCTCTGACTTTATTCATCTTATAGCTAAAACTTTGTCCCCTTTTATCAACCTCCCCGCTCCCCACCCCTCAGCCCCTGGCACCCACTTTTCTATTCTTTTTCTATGAGTTTGACTTTTTATTTAGATTCTTCATATAAGTAGATACCATGCAGTATTTGTTTGGCATATTTCACTTAGCATAATGCTCTCAAGGTCCATCCATGTTGTTGCAAATAGCAGGATTTTCTTCTTTCTCATGACTGAATAGTATTCCATTGTATTTATGTACCACATTTTCTGTATCCATTCATCCACTGATATACATTTAGGTTGTTTCTTTATCTTGATTGTTGTGAATATGCTGCAGTGAACATGAGAGTGCAGATAAATCTCTTCCATATCCTGTTTTCATTTCCTTTGGGTACATACCCAGAAGTGGGATTGCTGAATCATACGGTATAGTTTTCATTCCGTATTGGCTTTTGCATGGTGCCTGCACCAGTTTACATTTCCACCAACAGTGCACAAGGGTTCCCTTTTCTCCACATCTTCACCAGTATTTTGTTATCCATTGTCTTTTTTTTTTTTAATTTTTATTTATTTATTTTTGGTTGCACTGGGTCTTTGTTGCTGCTTGCGGGCTTTCTCTAGTTGTGAACGGGAGCTACTCTTCTTTGCGGTGCACATGCTTCTCATTGCGGTGGCTTCTCTTGTTGAGCACGGGCTTCAGTAGTCGTGGCATGCAGGCTTAGTTGCTCCACGGCATGTGGGACCTACCCGGAGCAGGGCTCGAACCCGTGTCCCCTGCATTGGCAGGCGGATTCTTAACCACTGCGCCTCCAGGAAAGTCGTATCCCTTGTCTTTTTGATGACAGCCATTCTGATAGGTGTGAGCTGATATGCATTGTGGCTTTGATTTGCATTTCCCTGATTTTGAGCACCTTTTCATGTACCTGAGCACCTTTTCATGTGCTTGTTGGCCATTCATGTGTTGTATTTGGAAGAAAATGTCTTTTCCGTTCCTCTGCCAATTTTTAAATTGGATTGTGGGGTTTTTATTGCGGGGGGTGGCTATTGAGTTGTGTGAATTCTTTAAATATAATTTTGGATATTAACCTCTTATCAGATATTTGATTTGCAAATATTTCCTCCAATTTCAGAGGTTGCTTTTTCATTTTGTTGGTGGTTTCCTTTGCTGTGCGGAACCTTTTTTAGTTTGATGTAGTCCTGCTTGTTTATTTTTGCTTTTGGTATCAAATCCAAAAATTCATTGCTAAGACCAGGGTCAAGGAGCGTATTACCCCCTGTGTTCTCTCCTAGGAGTTTTATGGTTTCAAGTCTTAAATTTAAGTCTTTTATTCATTTGAATTAATTTTTGTGTATGGTTTAAGATGGTGGTCCAGTTTCATTGTTTTGCATGTGGCTGTCCAGCTTTCCCAGGATGATTTGTTGAAGAGAGTACCCTTTTCCTATTGTATATTCTTGGTTCCTTTGTTGTATTGATAGATTGATTGAACACATATGCATGCGTTTATTGCTGGGTCTCTTTTCTGTTCCATTGATCTGGTGTAAAGTAAATCATTCAATTTTAATTAAAAAAGCAACTTAATATAAGTAAAATTATACCATCCTAAATTTTTTCTTCTTCTTTAAAAACGTATGTGAAACCCAACATTAAAAGTTACTTGTCGGGACTTCCCCGGTGGCGCAGTGGTTAAGAATCCGCCTGACAGTGTAGGGGACACGGGTTCGATCCCTGGTCTGGGAAGATCCCACATGCCACGGAGCAACTAAGCCCGTGTGCCACAACTACTGAGCCTGTGCTGTAGAGCCTGCAAGCCACAACTACTAAAGCCCACGTGCCTAGAGCCCGTGCTCTGCAACAAGAGAAGCCACTGCAATGAGAAGCCCGCACAGCAACAAAGACCCAACACAGCCATAAATAAATAAAAAATAAAAAAAGGTACTTGTCTGTGGAATGTATACATGTTCAGGAAATAACTTAGACATTTATAGATATATTTGTAGCCTTTCTTCCCTCTCCTTTTTCTACTCCAACCAAAAAAATTTAATCCTTTGGACCTGGAATTCTCTTGTAAAGCTAGAATTTTTTTTTAACCATTTATTTATTTATATTTAATTTTTTTTTAATATTGGAGTATAGTTTTTTTTTTTTTTTCTTTTTGAAGAGCGCAAGGGCCGCGAGCGCCCGGGAACCCCGGCCCACCCCCCGCGCCGAGGGTGGCGGAGGACCCGGATGCGGATGTGTCCGCCGCCCCTCCGGCCCTACACGGCCCCCCCGGGAGAGGGGCCTGTGGGGCTGGCCCTGTGACATCCCCCGCCTCTCGGTCCGCACCCGCCCCCACCTTTCTGGAGTATAGTTGATTTACAATGTTGTGTTATTTCAGGTGTACAGAAAAGTGATTCAGTTGTACACACACACACACACACACACACACACACACATATGTATTTATTTATACATTCTTTTTCAGATTCTTATCCCATATAGGTTATTACAGAATATTGAGTAGAGTTCCCTGTGTTCTTCAGTAGGTCCTTGTTGATTATCTATTTTATATATAGTGGTGTATGTATATTAATCCCAAACTCCTAATTTATCCTTCCTCCCAACATTTCCCCTTTGGTAACCATAATTTTTTTTTTTAATTTTATTTATTTATTTATTTATTTTTACTGTGTTGGGTCTTCGTTGCTGCACGCGGGCCTTTTCTAGTTGCGGCAAGCAGGGGCTACTCTTTGTTGCAGTGCGTGGGCTTCTCCTTGCAGTGGCTTCTCTTGTTGTGGAGCACAGGCTCTAGGTGCGCGGGCTTCGGTAGTTGTGGCATGCGGGCTCAGTAGTTGTGGCTTGCAGGCTCTAGAGCACAGGCTCAGTAGCTGTGGCGCACGGACTCAGTAGTTGTGGAGCGCAGGCTCAGTAGTTGTGGCGCACAGGCTTAGTTGCTCCACGGCATGTGGGATCTTCCCGGACCAGGGCTTGAACCCGTGTCCCCTGTATCGGCAGACGGATTCTTAACCACTGAGCCACCAGTGATGTCCCCATAAAGTTTGTTTCTGAAGTCTGTGAGTCTGTTTCTGTTTTGTAAATAAGTTCATTTGTATCATTTTTTTAGATTCCACATATAAGTGATATTATATTTTTCTTTTTCTGACTTCACTTAGTATGATAATCTCTTAAGTCTGTCTATGTTGCTGCAAATGGCATTATTTCATTCTTTTTTATGGCTGAGTAATATTCCACTGTATGTGTGTGTGTGTGTGTGTGTGTGTATATATATATATATATATCACATCTTCTTTATCCATTCCTCCATTAGTGGACATTTAGGTTGCTTCTGTGTCTTGGCTATTGTAAATAGTGCTGCATTGAACATTGGGGTGCATGTATCTTTTCGAATTATGGTTTTCTCTAGATATATGCCCTGGAATGGGATTGCTGGATCATATGGTAGTTCTATTTTTAGTTTTTTAAGGAACCCCCATACTGTTCTCCATAGTGGCTGTATGAGTTTACATTCCCGCCAGCAGTGTAGGAGGGTTGCCTTTTCTCCACACCCTCTCCAGCACTTATTATTTGTAGACTTTTTGTTGATGGCCATTCTGACTGATGTGAGGTGATACTTCACTGTAGTTTTTTTTTTTTTTTTTGCGGTACGCGGGCCTCTCCCGTTGCGGAGCACAGGCTCCGGACGCGCAGGCTCAGCGACCATGGCTCACGGGCCCAGCCACTCCGCGGCATGTAGGATCCTCCCGGATCGGGGCATGAACCCGTGTCCCCTGCATCGTCAGGCAGACTCTCAACCACTGCGCCACCAGGGAAGCCCCATTCACTGTAGTTTTGATTTGCATTTCTCTAATATTTTGTGATGTTGAGCATCTTTTCATGTGCTTTTTGGCCATCTGTATGTCTTCTTTGGAGAAATGTCTATTTAGATCTTCTGCCTTTTTTTTGGCCGTGCAGCTTGGCTTGTAGGATCTTAGTTCCCTGAACAGTGATCGAACCTGGGCCCTTGGCAGTGAAAGCATGTAGTCCTAACCACTGGACCATCAGGGAATTCCCTGCCCAGTTTTTGATTTGGTTGTTTTTTTGATACTGAGCTGCATGAGCTGTTTGTATATTTTGGAGATTAATCCCTTGTTGGTTACATCGTTTGCAAATATTTTTTCCCATTCTATGGGTTGCCTTTTCATGTTTTTTTTTTTTTTTGTGGTACGCGGGCCTCTCACTGTTGTGGTCTCTCCCGTTGCGGAGCACAGGCTCTGGACGCACAGGCTCAGCGGCCATGACTCACGGGCCCAGCTGCTCCGTGGCATGAACCTGGGTCCCCTGCATTGGCAGGCGGACTCTCAACCACTGTGCCACCAGGGAAGCCCTTGTTTTTCTTTTTGTTTGTTTGTTTGTTTGTGTGTGTGTGTGTGTGTGCTGGGTCTTCATTGCAGTGTGTGGGCTTCTCTAGTTGTGGCGCGCGGGCTTCTCTAGTCTCTAATTATGGTGTGCAGCCTTCTCTAGTCTCTAGTTATGGCGTGCAGGCTTAGTGGCGCCATGGCATGTGGGATTTTAGTTCCCCGACCAGGGATTGAATCCGCGTCCTCTGAATTGGAAGGTGGATTCTTAGCCATTGGAACACCAGGGAAGTCCTGTCTTTTCGTTTTGATTATGGTTTCACAAAGGTAGAATTTAAGTGTATTTGCTCATAGCAGACTTTTGATAGTAGAAGTGGCTCTTATTACATTTTATTGTATTTAAACTTTGCTCTCTTGGAATATGGACAATATTCTCCATGGAAATTGTCTTTTTTTTCTTTTCTAAAAATGTATTTATTTTGGCTGAGCCTGATCTTAGTTGTGGCATGTGGGCTCTTAGTTGAAGCATGCATGTGGGATCTAGTTCTCCAACCAGGGATCGAACCCAGGCCCCCTGCTTTGGGAATGTGGAGTTTTACCCACTGGACCACAAGCAAAGTCCCTTCATGGAAATGTTCTTAGTGCAATTTTTTGCTGTTGTTGTTTGAATAAAAGTATAAGGTTTTCTTAAGATAAATTTGAAGTTTATTACCGAAGAGGTTATATGAATATTTGTTGTTTAAATTCAGAGATCTAAAGTACTGCAAATTGAAATATGCTAAAGTAAGTTATGGTTTCTATCAGGTTAGTTTACAAATAAAAAGTTTACAAATAAAAAACAAACAAAAGCTGTAACTGAGGGACTTCTCAGGTGGTACAGTGGTTTAGACTTGGCACTCCCAGTGCAGGGGGCCTGGGTTCGATCCTTGTTCCGGGAACTAGGTCCCACATGCATGCTGCAAGTAAAAGTTCGCATGCCACAGCTAAGGAGCTGGCGAGCTGCAACTAAGGAGCCCACCTGCTGCAACTAAGACCCGATGCAACCAAATAAATAAATAAATATTAAAAAAAAAAACTAACTGAAACTTAAACAGGTTGTTTTTATGGGAGCAATGTTAATGAAACAGTTAATTCCCTAGTTATTATTGTTATTTATTTATTTTGCCTTTTAACACATTATTTTAATGCCATGAAGATAGTTTATTATAGTACATTGTTGTCAGTTATATATATATATATGTATTTTTTTTTTTTTTTTTTTTGCGGTACGTGGGCCTCTCACTGTTGTGGCCTCTCCCGTTGCGGAGCACAGGCTCTGGACGCACAGGCTCAGCGGCCATGGCTCACGGGCCCAGCCGCTCCGTGGCATGTGGGATCTTCCCGGACCGGGGCACAAACCCATGTCCCCTGCATCGGCAGGCGGACTCTCAACCACTGCGCCACCAGGGAAGCCCGTCAGTTATATTTTTGTTTGGTGTATTTCTAGGAACCAGAGAAGATACATTTATATTCTCTAGAACTATCTACATAGCTTGGTATTACAGTCGATTTCAAGAAGCACAGTGTTTGAGAAAAGCCAATTACCTCAAATGAGTAAGATTTATTTTAAAATCTTTTAGCAATTTCCATAAATGACATAATCCTTTTGCCAATGATTTGCCATTTAGAGTATTCAGGAACTAATTTACTAAATTTTCTTGCTGTATGTTTGAATCCAGAATATCATCATACTTTTTTCTAGATAATTGTCAGTGATATTGTATCTGGTTTCTTTACATGTATTCATTTGTAGTCAGAGTTAATTTTGTCTTTATTTAACATAGGAATAAATGTGTTGTTAAGATATTTTTAGTGCATGTTTAGCCACATAGATGATTCACAGTCTTTTTATCTGGTTGTTCATATTTGAGGGTTATGACTTGGGGGGATTGGTAATAGTAGGTCATGGTGACGTGATCCTTCAATTTAGGAGGAGGGGGCGAAGTCTGCTGCATGAATCTGAAATGCCCAAATCTCTTAATCTCCTTTTGCCACCACTTTTGTTACTGTTCTTATCTTGGTGCACGGTGTAGCTGACTTACTCATCTCTAAGTTTTTCTCTGTTTTAATATTAGAATTATGGTGCCCTTTTGACATATCTTGCAAATACTGACCAAATGAATATTTATTCCAAATTTCAAGTGTTTTTCAAAGACTATGTTGTAAATTTTACTGTTTTAAAAATGTTATTATTATTTTTTTAAAGAAAACATGTTTCTTAGTTATTTGTATGTACACTAAGGGCTTTGATGTCATTTTCATGCGAAGGAAACTTAGACACATTGAAGATGCTTATCCTTCACTCAGATATGAGTGCTACAGGCCTGAAGAATAATCCCCACTTTAGTATTTTCATGCCTTTTGCAGTGGGCTTGGATGCTGAGAAGCTATTGGTTGCTTTTATAGGTACCAACAAAAGATTCCAAGACTCTCAAGTATAGTTAGAATTAATTTGTGACTCACTATAGAGTTAACTGACTCATAGATAAAGCAGTTAATGTTTTGTGTTTAGTTGCTTATGAATCTTTTCTAGTTACTCTCTGTGCATTTTCTTTAGAATGCTATTTACCCACTATAGAAGTTCATTAATTGCAGAATCAGAAACTAGTTTTTGCCTCTGGGCAATCTAATCTTTTTCCTAGGAAGAAATACCTGGATTAAATCTGTAGCCTATTCACAGTACCAAGAGAGCATTTGGTAAAAATAAAAACTAAAAAAAAAATAGTAAAAAACTATTTAGAAACCTCTCTGACCGTCCTTATAAATCAGCTAGACAAATACTGAAAATGTGTCAAATATTAAAGGATCATTGGATAGTGACAACAATTATGGGAGAGGGAGTAAATATCACCTGCTTTCTCTGGTGTTGTGTAGAATTGAAATCAGAAAAGCATTTAGTTTTGCATAACAGTCTTTGGTTTATGTTGCAAATTCAGTAAGGCAAACAGTTGTTTTGAGCAAAAATAAAACCAATAGAGTGTATCTGACCTCTGTTGTGATAAGCTTCTTAATGAATTACGTTGTTCTTAGATGCAGTTTAGTAATTTTCATATTCTAGCAAGATATTTAAAGTGATATTCTACCTATAAGTAAAAAATTTGGCTGTTACTTTATGAAAGTCAAAGTGGCTTATAAATACTTTGTAACATTTGATACATTTAAATTGGCAGAATGGTGATTTTCTTTAGTTTTCGTTGTTGGGTTGATGGGTGGTACTATTATTTTTTTTTTGGCTGCGCCACAGGGCATGCAGGATCCTAGTTTCCTGACCGGGCATCGAACCCATGCCCCCTGCAGTGGAAGCACGGAGTCTTTTTTAATTTATTTGTTTGTTTGTTTGTTTGTTTATTTGTGGCTGCGTTGGGTCTTCGTTGCTGCGCCCTGGCTTTCTCTAGTTGCAGCAAGTGGGGGCTACTCTTCATTGCGGTGTGCGGACTTCTCATTGTGGTGGCTTCTCTTCTTGTGGAGTACGGGCTCTAGAGCGCAGGCTCAGTAGTTGAGGTGAACGGGCTTAGTTGCTCCATGGCATGTGGGATCTTCCCAGACCAGGGCTCGAACCCGTGTCCTCTGCATTGGCAGGGGGATTCTTAACCACTGTGCCACAAGGGAAGGAGGAAGCGTGGAGTCTTTTTTTTTTTTTTAAACATCTTTATTGGGGTATAATTGCTTTACAATGGTGTGTTAACAAAGTGAATCAGTTATTCATATACATATGTTCCCATATCTGTTCCCTCTTGTGTCTCCGTCCCTCCCCCACTCCCTATCCCACCCCTCCAGGAGGTCACAAAGCACCGAGGGAAGCGTGGAGTCTTAACCACTGGACTGCCAGGGAAGTCCCGAGTGGTACTTTCATTAGTGGGAAATTGTAAAATTATTTTTTTAACAAACACAATTTGTCTTAATTTATCAGTTCTTTTGATGTATAGTTTCCCATAACTATGTGGAAACCTCCAAATGCACTGTTATATTTGGTTCTCATAATTTTATAAACGAGGCAGAAAAGGCCTTATTATCTCCATTTTACAAATTATAAAACAGGCTTAGGGAGAGGCTTGATCGAATTCTCATAAGTTACTTAATTGTCTTAATTGATGTGATAAAAATTTTTAAATTATCTGTTTAAAGTGAAATTCATCACATTTACTACCTCTTTTATATCCATTTCAGTGTCTTTAAATATTTGTTCCAGCCTCTTGAATCACAGTGACAGGAGCTTTAGGAACATGGCTTTAGGCATATATCTTAACTTAGTGCTTTGGTATAATTATCAGTGGCACTTAGTGATTTATGCTAGAAGAAGTTGGTGTTAACTTTGTTTAGTATCATGAAACTTGTTTTGTCATTAGGGTAACATTGGAAAGTGAGATGTAAAAAGCAAAGTGACTAATTTTTAAATTTTTTCCTCACTTCAGTTGCCTGCCCTCTGGTGGAGAAGTTAGTGAAATCAGCAAACAGTGTGTGAAAAGTCCAGGAAAAAAGTTAATAATTGATTTAGTATTTGAAAAGTTTAATGTATGTTACCATTTCAGGTTTAGTTTTTAGTCTTATAAACTTTGGAGGGGGGCTTCCCTGGTGGCGCAGTGGTTGAGAGTCCGCCTGCTGATGCAGGGGACATGGGTTCGTGCCCTGGTCTGGGAAGATCTCACATGCCGAGGAGCGGCTGGGCCCGTGAGTCATGGCCGCTGAGCCTGTGTGTCCGGAGCCTGTGCTCCGCAACGTGAGAGGCCCGCATACCACCAAAAAAAAAAAAAACTTCGGAGGGGACAAATGTGGGATTAAACTTTTAACCATAAATAGATTTCTTAGAGATATACAAATTTGTATTTCTAATTATGTTTCTGTGTTTCTCAAAATATTTTGTTATTGTTTCTAAGGTTCTTTTTGAAGTCTCACAAAGTTTAAAAATGGAAAATGAAGAATTTAAGAAGAGTTACAATGATGCTACATCCAAAGCCCTCCAGCTTGAGGAAGATATTGTGTCAGTCACACATAAAGCGATTGAAAAAGAAACTGAATTAGACAGGTATTCATGATGCTTTAAAAAAGTATCTTCGTGTTTTAAAACTGTTTTAAGAAAGTTGTTTTTGTCTTTGTTAACGTTATTTGACTTTAACTCAGTTTAAAGGACAAACTCAGAAAGGCACAATATGAAAGAGAACAGCTTGAATGTCAGTTGAAGACAGAAAAGGATGAGAAGGAACTTTATAAGGTAATTTATTCTTTACATTTTTATTAGTTATCTTTTGCTGTGTAACATGTTACCCCAAAACTTAGTGGTCAGGAATTTGGGAGCAGCTTAGCTGAGTGGTTCTTGCTCAGGGTCTCTTGTGTAGTTGCAGTCAGGATGTTTGGCAAGGGCTGCAGTCAGCCAAAGGCTCAATTAGAACTGGAAAATCTGCTGTCAAAGTGGCTCACTCACATGACTTTTGGCAGGAGGCCCTTCAGTTTCTTGGAATGTTGCCTCTTCAGTGGCTGCTTGAATGTTCTCACAGTATGGCAGCCAGCTTCCCTCAGAGTGAGCTATACAAGAGAGAGCAAGGAGGAAGTCAGTGCATTTTATGACCTGGTCTCCAAGTTGTACACTGATGCTTCTTTATTTTATTAATTAGAAGCAAGTCACTCCAGCTGATACTCAGGAGAAGGAAATTAGGCTCCACTTCTTTAAGAGAGGAGAATCAAAGGTTTTGGGAGTATATTTTAAAGCTGCCTCATTGTGTATAGTCCCTAATTAGTTTTCAGGGAATTAAATTGCTGGTGTTTTAGATACTTAGCAGGTAATGTATAATAAGTCAAAGAGTTGTAATGGTAACAAGATACCTGTTTATCAGAATTTGTGCAACTAATTATTTTCCCCTTTTAAGAATATATAAACCTTAAGGAGAGCATTAATTTACTTCAGTGATGATCATGTTTTGGAGTTTGCCTTTTGGAATAATAATAATAATCTTCAGAGACTGTCATTTTAAAAAAGATCCTGTTGACAAATCTTTACCCTTTGAAGTTTTTTCCTCGTTTCCTTTTTAAGTGACTCTGCAGTAGGGTAGTGAGCTTTAGTTGTCAGTAATGTCGTGGATGCGTATTGGGAGTTACTTATTTTAAGTGGCTCATAAGCAGTTCCTGAAGGAAGTTCCAGATGAGGAATTTCAAGAACAGTCTGAGCTAAGTCAGTATTATTTGGATAGATTCAATCTCTTTATTAGATTAGAAAAGGACAGTACTCATTTATATATTGATATTATGGTATATATTAAAGATAAAACATAAAACTCTGCATATATTCAGTATTTGAGAGTCTCAATTTGTACTAAGAAACTAAAATATGATTTATTATGTTACCAGTGGGTTTCTTCCTCCTTCTCTTTAAAAAAAAACTATTCATTTATTTATATACATTGATAAGCTAGATACCAACATTGGGTACCCAAGTATGAAATTTCAAATCTGTTCTGAGGATCACCTCTTTTTTCTTCCATTTTTATTGAGATATAATTGACATATAGCACTGTATAAGTTTATAGTATACAGCATAATGATTTGACTTGTATACTTGTATACATCATGGAATAATTACCACAATAAGTTTAGTGAACATTCATCATCTCATATAGGTATAAAATAAAAGATTTTTTTCCTTGTAATGAGAACTCTAAGGATTTACTCTCTTAATAACTTTGATATCAATATATAACATACAGCAGTGTTAATTTTAGCTATCATGTGGTACATTACATCCCTAGTACTTACTTATCTTATAACTGGAGGTTTGTACCTTTTGATTACTTTCATAATTCCCCCCTTCCCCCCACCCTCTGCCTCAGGTAACCACAAATCTGATCTCTTTTTTCACGAGTTTGTTTGTGAAGTTTAATTGACCTAGTTTCTGGTGCACAGCATAGTGATTTGATATTCCTGTACATTTCAAAATGATCACCACAATAAGTCTAGTTACCACCTGTCACTATACAAAGGTATTACATAATTATTGGCTATATTCCCCATGCTGTACACTTCATACCTGTGACCGATTTTATTTTGTAACTGGAAATTTGTACCTCTTAATCTTCCTCACCTGTTTCTCTCATCCTATCCCCTGTAGTCCAGCAACCACTTGTTTGGTCTCTTCATCTATGACTCTGTTTCTTTTTTATGTTTGTTCATTTGTTTTGTTTTTTAGATTCCACATGTAAGTGAAATAATATGATATTTATCTTTGACTTATTTCACTTAGCATAATACTGTCTAGATCTGTCCATGTTGTTGCAGATGGCAAGGTTTTTCTTTTTTTATGGCTGAGTAATAGTCCTCTGTGTGTGTGTGTGTGTGTGTGTGTGTTTATGTGTATGTATGTACACACCACGTCTTCTTTATCCATTCATCTATTGATGGGCATGAGGCGGGATGAATTGGGAGATTAGGATTGACATATATACACTATTGACACTATGTATAAAATAGATAACTAATGAGAATGTACTGTATAGCACAGGGAACTCAATGCTCTGTGGTGACCTAAATGAGAAAGGAAATCAAAAAAAGAGGGGATAAATGTATACGTATAGCTGATTCACTTTGCTGTACAATATAAACTAACACAACAGTGTAAAGCAACTATACTCTAATTTAAAAAAAAAAATGATAGGCACTTAGGTTGCTTCCATATCTTGGCTATTGTAGGTAATGCTGCAACATAGGGGTGCTTATAGCTTCTCAAATTAGTGTTTTGTTTTCTTCAGAGAAATACCCAGGAGTGGAATTGCTGGATCATACGGTTCTATTTTTAACTTTTTTTTTTAAGGTCACACTGTGTGGCATCTTAGTTCCCCAACCAGGGATCAACCCTGTGCCCCCTGCATTGGGAGCACAGAGTCTTAACTACTGGACCACCAGGGAAGTCCCTATTTTTAAATTTTTGAGGAACCTCCATACTGTTTTCCATAGTGACTGCACCAATTTACATTACCACTAACAGTGCAGGGGGGTTCCCTTTTCTCCACATTCTTGCCAACACTTGTTATTTGTTGTCTTTTTGATAGTAGCCATTCTGACAGGTGTGAGGTGATAATCTCATTGAGGTGGTATTTGATTTCTCTTTTCCTGATGATTAGTGATGTTGAACACCTTTTCATTTGCCTGTTGGTCATCTGTATATCTTCTTTGGAGAAATGTCTATTCAGGTTCTCTGCCCATTTTTTAATTGGGCTTGTGTTTTTGATGTTGAGTCGTATGAGTTCTTTGTAGATTTTAGATATTAACTCAATGTTGGTTGGATATATCACTTGCAAATATCTTCTCCCATTCAGTAGGTGGCCTTTTCATTTTGTTGACAGTTTCCTTTGCTGGGTAAAAGCTTTTTAGATTGACATAGTCCCATTTGTTTTATTTTTGCTTTTGATTCCCTTGCCTGAGGAGACACATCCAAAAAAATATGCTAAGACTGATGTCAAAAAGCATACTGCCTATGTTTTCTTCTAGAAGTTTTATGGTTTCAGGTTTTACATTTAAGTCTTTAATCCATTTTGAGTTTATATATGGTGTGAGAAAGTAGTTCAGTTTGATGATTCTGCATGTAGCTGTCCAGTTTTCCCAATACCATTTATTGAAGAGGTTGTCTTTTCCCTGTTGTAATATTCTTGCCTCCTTTGTCATAGATAAATTGCTTATATAAGTGTGAGTTCATTTCTGGGCTTTCTGTTCTGTTCCACTGATCTATGTGTCTCTCTTTTTTTTTTAATTTTTGGCTGCATTGGGTCTTCGTTGCTGTGCGCGGGCTTTCTCTAGTTGCGGCAAGGGAGGGCTACTCTTAGTTGCAGTGCGCGGGCTTCTCATTGCAGTGGCTTCTCTTGTTGCAGAGCACAGGCTCTAGGTGCGCGGGCTCTCAGTAGTTGTGGTGCAGGGGCTCAGTTGCTCTGCAGCATGTGGGATCTTCCCGGACCAGTGATCGGACCCGTGTCCCCTGCATTGGCAGGCAGATTATTAACCACTGCGCCACCAGGGAAGTCCCAAAGTTGTTTTTTGGGGGGGGGTGCGGTGTGCCTCGAGGCATGTGGGATCTTATTTCCCTGACCAGGGATCGAACCCATGCTCCCTGCAGTGGAAGCTGGAGTCTTAACTACTGGACCACCAGGCAAGTCCTAGGTGTCTGTTTTTTGTGCAGTACCATACTGTTTTGATTACTGTAGCTTTGTAGTATACAAAGTATAGTTAATGTGATATACTGCATTAAAAAATTGAAGGATAAAGATCGTATGATCATCTCAGTAGATGCAGAAAAAGCTTTTGACAAAATTCAGCATTCATTTGTGGTAAAACCTCAAGTGGGTATAGAGGGAACATACCTCAACATAATAAAAGCCATATATGACAAGCCTACAGCTAACATTGTAACGTACTCAGTGGTGAAAAGCTTGAAAGCACTTCCTTTAAGATCAGGAACAAGCCAAGGATGCTCACTCTGACTATGTTTATTCCACATAGTTTTGGAAGTCCTAGCCACAGCAGTCACACAAGAAAAAGAAAAGGAATCCAAATTGGAAAGGAAGTAGTAAAACTGTCGCTGTTTGCAGATGACATGATACTATATACAGAAAATCCTAAAGATGCCACCAAAAAACTACTATTCCTCAATGAGTTTGGTTAAGTTGAAAGGTACAAAATTAATATATGGAAATATGTTGCATTTCTATATACTAACAACAAACTCTTGGAAAGAGAAATTAAGAAAACAATCCCATTTACAATCAAAAAGAATAAAACAGGAAAAAATCTAAGGAGTTACAAGCTCTTTACTGGGAAAACTATGAGACATTGATGAAAGAAATTGAAGATGACACAAACAAATGGAAAGATATGCTGTGCTTATGGACTGGAAGAATATACATTGTTAAAATGACCATACTACCCAAGGCAATCTACAGATTCAGTGCATTCCTATTAAAATATCTATGGTGTTTTTCACAGAACTAGAACAAATAATTCTAAAATCTATATGGAAACACAACAGACCCTGAATAGCCAAAACAATCCTGAGAAGAACAAAGCTGGAGGTGTCATGTTCCCTTATTTCAAACTATACCACAAAGCTACAATAATTTCCTTCTTATTTTGGGGGGGTGGTTAATTTTTTTTTAGTCTTTAAAATTTTTTGCCTTTAAAATAAAAAATTTGAGTCCACTGTGCACCTCATTGCAGAGCATAGATAGGAACATTTTGCATGTCATGGGTTATACCCATTCTGTTTCTTGGAACAGCCATCCCTGGAGCGTGAGCGAGTGAGTGAGTGTGTGTGTGTGTCTGTACCATCTCCGGAGCGTGAGTGTGTGTATGTGTGTGTGTGTGTGTGTGTGTACCATCCCCGGAGCGTGAGAGTGTGTGTGTGTGTGTGTGCCATCCCCTGAGCGTGAGTGTGTGTGTGTGTGTGTGTGTACCATCCCCGGGGCGTGAGAGTGTGTGTGTGTGTGTGTGTGTGTGTGTATACCATCCCCGGAGCGTGAGTGTGTGTGTGTGTGTGTGTGTACCATCCCCGGAGCGTGAGAGTGTGTGTGTGTGTGTGTGTGTGTGTGTGTGTGTGTGTGTACCATCCCCGGAGTGTGAGAGTGTGTGTGTGTGTGTCTCCCCCAGAATAGGAAGGAAAATAGTGAAGACTCACTGGTGGATGATTTTATGATTTGACTTTAAGGAAAAGTGCCCAGGTATAATGTTTGGTTTTTGAACAGTTGGATACAGTGTCTTTGTTTTTTTTGCTTTTTTTGCAAACTACTTTCAAATGCAGTTTTTTAAAGTTATAAAGGATTTTTTAACTAAATGAAGATTTTGCATCTGTAATAATTTTTTATTTAATGTTACTATGAATTTCAGTGATAATGTTTCAGTTTTGTGCCAGGAAAAGACCTGGGCATTATTTCTCTGGATAATTAAGTACTTTCCATGTTGTTTCTCTGTTAGAACAGTGGGAGATAATTGGGTAAATAGCATGTCTATGTTTTCAATCATTTTACTTCAATAATAAATTAAATAAAATGAATTCTGAAGGTATACTAGTTAGTATTGGGAAGGGTTTAGGAAGGTCCTAAGTAAACCAGGACCTCGTTTACTTACTTTTCTTACCTGGTTTAATGCTTGAGAGGTGTAATGATAATTAGAATGACTTATTTTGGAAAGAGGAAAACTTTTCCCTGAAGCTGTCACCTTTCCATCCTGCCTTTCTTTTCTCTCTTCTATCCTGAGAAACAGTACTTCCAATGTTTTGTAAAGGGTTGACAAGTACATTTTAGGGTAAATCCAGAATTTATTTTTCTTTTACTGCTCTAAATTATTTATTCCTTATATTCCTTTTTTCTTTCTTTCTGCAAAGATTTTGTGTGTCTCTGTTGTACACCTGAATGACGAGTCCTGTGCCTAAGACTTGGGAGGGAGGAAGGGAAAGAACGAGTGTCTTGGGGGTTTATTCTTTTACAGTGTGCTAATATCTCCTGTTTTCTGTAAGAATTAGCAGTTGGGATCAAAGTGACTCTGAAATTTCCATTTGAATACACTCTCTCCCAACCTCCCAGTGTCCTGAACAGTATTTCATTTATATGCATGTATGCCGAAAATTGGAAGTAAAACTTCCCTAGGGATTTTTGTTTTGTGTTTTTTTGGCAAGGAGATTCCATTTACCGAGTGTGGTAAGACCTACTATACTGTTAATCTCAGAAACATACTTTCCCTTTCAAATTGTTCTCATGAGTAACCAAATAGTTTCCTTTGCCTCTCTCCTCTAACCCCTGTTGGATCATGTGACCCATCCCTGGCCTAACAGAATTTAGAGGGATTGGTAAAAAGTGCTTTCATGAGCTGATGATTATGAAAATTGGGTAGTGTTTTTAAATTGATGCTGCAAAGGTCTTGGCTGCTGATACCTTTAGATTATCTGGAGTTATATTCTTTCATTGTGAACAGGAATTAGTCTTCAGCATTGCATACATTAAGAGTAAAGTGCAAGAAGTATGTTAATTCATTTCTCTTTGATGCTCTTAACCAAAGCAAGGTACTCTTTATAGTGGAAACCAGATACTTGTACTCTTTATAATTTCAGTTATGGAATTTGATTTGTGTATATGCTATGAACAACAGCAGCCAAAGTCCCTGGAAGAATCAATATAGTTGGGTTAATTAATCAACAAATATATTTTTAGGCACACAGGAAGTAAATGACATAGTATTTTTTCATAAGTAAAAAATTGAATTGCTTAAGATGTTCTTGAATGTATTCCTTTAGTTTTCCAGAATCTGGTCTTTATATATGAATATGCCTGTAACGTAATGTTTCCCCAAAAGAACAACCAAATTCATTTGTAATTTTAAAGAGAACTAACTTAAAATCATCAAAGGAAAAGACTTTAGAGATCAGGTAGTGTTAGACCTTAGAATTAATCTCTTTGGAAAACTAAAACAGCAACAACACCCAATTCAGAAAAGCTGTGTTCTGCGCCCACGTACTTGGCTAGTCATTTGGCAGAATTTGGGTCTCCTGACTTCTCATCTAGTGAATCTTCCCTTCTCTTGGATCATATTTGGGTTAGAGATAAATAGTAATATTTTAAACTTTGAGTAACTTAGGTTATAGAGTTAGAAAGAATATTCTTGACATTTTCAAGCACTGTTTCAGGTACATTTGAAGAATACAGAAATAGAAAATACCAAGCTTGTGTCAGAGGTCCAGACTTTAAAGAATTTAGATGGGAACAAAGAAAACATGATTACTCATTTCAAAGAAGAGATTAGCAGACTGAAGTTCTGTTTGACTGAAAAGGAGAATCTACAGAGGGCTTTCTTGCTTACAACCTCAACTAAGGTAAGTACGTTTGCAATATGTATTTGAAGATTGTAAAATATTATCTCTATTAAACGTATACAGTATGGTCGTTTTTATTTTTAATCTTTCCTCCCCCAGCTTTTTTGGAAAAAGTTCAAACTTATAGAAGAGTTGAAAGAACAGAAAAATGAATACATATATATCCTTAAATATTTTGCTATCTTTATCTCCCCCATTTATATGCCTTCTCCTCCTCACCCCAGCCATTTGAAAGTCAGTTGCAGGCATTATGACATTTCACCCTAAATACTTTAGCATGTTTCTCTTATTAACAAGTACATTCTTCTGTATAACCATAATACCATTATGACATCTAAGGAATTTTATATTGATATAATATTCATGTTCGTATATAGTTTTAGTCCACATTCAAATTGTCCCACGTGTATTTTTGCATAACCTTTAAAATTGCTTGATCCCTGGTAGTCAGAGATCACAGATTAATGATTATTATTGTGTTCTTGGTCTGCTTTAATCTAGAACAGTGTCCCTATACTGTTTGTCTTTTATAACATTGATATCTTTTAAGAATTCAGGCTTGTCTGAGAGGATATTCCATAATCTAGATTTGTCTGTTGTTTCATGACTAGATTCAGGTCGAAGATTTTTGGCAAGAAAAGGCGTAGATGATGTTTTGTATATTCTGGTGCAATCACATCAAAAGTCATGTAATATCAATTCCATTCTTGCTGATATTAGGTTTAATCTTGTGTTTAAAGTTATGTCTGGTTGTCTCTCCATATATTGGTGCCTTTCTCTCTTTGTGATTATTGAGTAATCTGTGGGGTAATACTTTGAGATCATGTGAACATCCTACTCCCCAATACTCTTTGACCCAGTGTTTTTTATCCCTTCATGATCCTTTCCTGCATCAGTTATTGAATTAATGATTACAAAACGGTGATTTTAAAAATTCTGTCATTCCTTTTATGTTTATTAGTAGGTATTCTTTTATTATAATGAGGTGGTTCCCTGTTGCCCTCTCCCCTTTTTTTATATCACTATAGACTGATTCTTTTTTGTTCAGTATATTATACATCACCGGTCCCCAACCTTTTTGGCACCAGGGACCGGTTTCGTGGAAGACAGTTTTTTTCTCGGGGGTGGAGGTGGGGGTGGGATGGTTTGGGCTGATTCAAGCACATTACATTTATTGTGCACTTTATTTCTATTATTATTACACTGTAATATATAATGAAATAATTATACAACTCATCATAATGCAGAATCAGTGGAAGCCCTGAGCTTGTTTTCCTGCAACTAGATGCTCCCATCTGGGGGTGACGGGAGACAGTGACACCTGAAGTGTGTTGCTTATGTCCAGTCTACTCTGTAAGATGCAGCTTCATTGTCACTTGCCACTCATTGATAGGGTTTTGATATGAGTCTGCAAGCAGTTGATTTACTGTGGTGTCTGTGCAGTCAAGCCTCTCTGCTAATGATAATCTGTATTTGCAGCTGCTCCCCAGAGCTACCGTCAGCGCCTCAGCTCCACCTCAGATCACCAGGCATTAGATGCTCATAAGGAGCATGCAACCTAGATCCCTCGCATGCGCAGTTCACAGTAGGTTCGTGCTCCTATGAGAATCTAATGCCTATGCTGATCTGACAGGAGGCAGAGCTCAGGTGGTAATGTGAGTGCTGGGGAGCGGCTGTAAATACAGATGAAGCTTCGCTTGCTTGCCTGCCGCTCACCTCCTGCTGTGTGGCCCGGTTCCTAACAGGCCTTGGACTGCTAATGGTCTGTGGCCGGAAGTTGGGTACCCCTGTTATACATCATCATTATTCTTTTTCATACTCAAATTGTCCTATATTTAGCTAGGGGGGAACCTTCTCAAACCTGCTCTTGTGTCTTTCTGATATGTCCCCCTAATGCTTTGAATGCTTCCTTGTTTTGTGGTAGAACTGTGTATTACAGTTTTAGTTTCGGCTCCAGATCTGCTATTACCCATTTCTCCAAAGAGCCTGATTTTTTTCATTAGTGAAGGGTATTTTGAAGCCAAGCCACTGGATCCTTTTGCTACTTTGCACTTTCAATAGACAGACACTTTAAGTCTTAAATTTATATTGATATCTCCAGTTCAAATTCAGTATCTCCTAGCGTTCTTCCTTATCTTCCTCCATTACATATTTATGTATCTCTTCTCCCAGTGTGAGAACCCTTGTTTACAAAACGTATCTATTCATGTTTTCTAACCAGCTGTACATACCAGTAGTTTCAGAATTATTATATCAATGCCACTTCTAACAGTATGTCTACTGAATAAAATTAAGATCTTTTCCAGCTCTTTTATCTTAGAGTATTTCACTAAGGATGTACAGAGTACCATGTTCAAAGGTTACTTGAATTAATTTTTTTAACATATTTATGTTATGAATTTGTAATACAGTTCAGTTTTTTTGTTTTCTCCTAACCTTTTTCTTTAATTTTATTTTTTGAATATGTAAAATAGTTGTATCATTCACAGTCAAAATGAAACAAAAAAATTTACTCTTCCCTAAAAAACTCCTTTCTTACCTGTACCCATAGGTAAACATTTTCACTAGTTTCCAGTTTTTTCTTATGTTTGTTTTTGCAAAAATAAGCTTGGTGTATGTGTGTGCATGCACACACCCTTCTCTATCCCCTTCTTTCTTAAAAGTGCCATGCTATTTATACTCCTTTTCACTTTGCTTTTTTTTCAGTGAACAGTATAGACTGGAAATCATTCCCTAGCAGTTCATAGAGATCTTCCTAATTTTTTAAAACATGGCTGTGTAATACTACATTGTTTAGATTTACCTTGATTTATTCATTAACTTTTATGGATGGAGTATTATGTGGTTTTTAGTAGTTTGCTAATAAATACACTCAGATATAGTTAATGTAACACTTAAAACATCAGATGTGCATGATATTTAGAATTAATGATTAAGACCCAAGTTACTTTTCAGGGTATTGAATATAGCAGATGCAGACAGGAAGGTGAAAAGCATGTTTGACTGTTTATTTGTTATTTAATAAGATGCTACTTAAGCAAGACTTCTGTGAGGAAAGCATAGGTATAGAAGTACCTGGAGAAATTGATGCCTGGTTGTTAAAACTTTTTAAAAAATTATAAAAGCAATACAAAAATCATGGTTATAAAAAAATTTGAGTAGTATGTGAGGGTACAAGGTAAAAGTAACCAATATCATTTCCCAGATATATTATTATAGTAATTTTACTAGAAATCTGTGAATGTACATACAATATTTATATTTTAACAAAAATGAGAATATAGTGTTACAAAAACCTTTAAAAAATTTATGGAATGTCTAGACATCTTGCAGTATGAGTTCACACACAGATCTTCCTCATTCATTAGAACAGCTTTGTAGGGAATTCCCTGGTGATGCAGTAGTTAAGACTCCACGCTTCCACTGCTGGGGGCCTGGGTTCGATCCCTGGAACTAAGATCCTGCAAGCCGCGAGGCCAAAAAAACCCCCAGCTTTGTAGTATCTCTCCTTTATTTAACAGCTGTGTAGTATGCAATTGTTTTTAGTTTTAGTGTACAACCCTTAGGTATTATAAGCATGATGGCAGTAAACATTCTTGTACAGATATCTAGGCATGTGTATAAATCTGTAGAATAACTTCCTCAAAGTGCGATTGCCAGGTTGAATGTTTACATTTTCAGTTATTTTCAAATTGCCTTTCAAAAAAATTAATGTATCAACAGGGTATGACATATACTGCTGCTAGTAATGGTTGCATAGGCTTTCATTGTGTGGAGGATATATCATAGTTTGTTTACAATAAATTCCCATTTAGACATTTGATTTTTAATAATTTTTCATAATCTTAATATTTTACTGGATCCCTGCAAAACTAACCCTGCAAAACTAAACCTATGTCCATACCCTTTAATCAGAAACTCATGAAAATTAAATTGATAGATCAAAAGCCATGTGCTTTTTAAAGGTGTCGATGATTGTTTCAAAAATCTGATAAGAATGGTTACCACTTATAGATTATATGAGCCCACATGTTTGTAAATGTGCCAGTTTTCCTAAACCATCCAAATATTAGAGCATTACTTTTTTTCAGTCTTTGTTAGCTTGAAAGAGGATGAATGGTATTTGTTTTACCTTCTTTATTTGAATATTTTAGTTAAATATTTTTTCTATGTATAATAGCCGTTTATTTTAAAGAAATTTCACGTTCATGCCTTTCTCCATATTTTTCCTTTTTTGGGTTTTTTTTTTCTTTTCTTTTGCGGTACGCGGGCCTCTCACTGTTGTGGCCTCTCCGTTGCGGAGCACAGGCTCCGGATACGCAGGCTCAGTGGCCATGGCTCACAGGCCCAGCTGCTCCGCGGCATGTGGGATCCTCCCGGACCGGGGCACGAACCTGTGTCCCCTGCATCGGCAGGCGGACTCTCAACCACTGCGCCACCAGGGAAACCCTTTTTTTTCTTTTTTGGTTTAAAATTTTTCCATTTCTTATTGATTAGAAAATCTATTTATATCAGAGTATTATACATTTTTTGAATATATTACAAATAATTTTCTTCTAGTTCTCTTTTTTGCTTTTTTCCCTTCTGATATATAGAAGCTTATAACATTTATATATTAGCTCTATTAGTGTTATACTTAGAAAGATTTTCTTCACCCCAGCATTACATAAATAATCATTTACATTTCTTTCTAAGTAGCTAACAGTTTAAAAACCGCGAATGGGTTGCACTTTTTGAGTTTACATTATTTCTAATACAGAGATAAAAATACGAATGTTAAATAAACTAGATTTATTGAGCTTATAATGTATGTTTAATATTAAAGGAAATAATTTTATCATGGCAATTTTTATTTTATTTTTTATAAATTTATTTATTTGGCTTTGTTGGGTCTTTGTTGCTGTGCGTGGGCTTTCTCTAGTTGCGGCGAGCGAGTGCTACTCTTTGTTGCGGTGCGCGGGCTTCTCCTTGCCGTGGCTTCTCTTGTTGTGGAGCACGGGCTCCAGGCACACGGGCTTCAGTAGTTGTGGCACACGGGCTTAGTTGCTCCGCAGCATGTGGGATCTTCCCAGACCAGGGCTCGAACCCGTGTCCCCTGCAATGGCAGGCAGATTCTTAACCACTGCGCCACCAGGGAAGCCCTATCATGGCAATTTTAACTTTTTAAAGATACTTTTAGGTTTGGTAAGAGGTGCTAATGTAATGGTATATTAATATTATATTGGATATGTTATAGGTTAGCTCATAGGAAACATTTTTTTAACCAACATTTTTGGAGTTACAAAGAAGTTTTTGTAATTATTGCTTATCATAAAAAATGAGGGTCAGCAGTTGTAGCTGGAGAGATTCTGGGGGACAGAAGCTTCCATTCGGGTCTCTATTTAGCTAAGCATTGGTTATGTTGCCTGACTTTCTGTACTTCAGGTTTGTCACGTATAAAGTGATAGTAGTGATGCGTAGGGTTGTTATATGGGGGTCTCTAAAACAAAGTCACATCTTAAATTTTTTATAGACATACATACTTCATCTAAGTCATGAATAGAAAAGCAATATTTAATTTAAAATTTTAGATCTGTTGAAATAGGAATAAATATCGTTTCTGCTTCTGTTTTTTACGTGAATGGTTTAATTACAAATATATTTATCTGCCTTTCTTCAGGAAGATACAGTTTTTTTCAAGGAGCAACTTCGTAAAGCAGAGGAACAGGTTCAGGCAACTCGGCAGGAAGCTGTCTTTCTGGCTAAAGAACTTAGCGATGCTGTAAACGTGCGGGATAAGACGATGGCAGATCTGCACACTGCACGCTTGGAAAATGAGAGAGTGAAAAAGCAGTTAGCTGATGCAGTGGCAGAGCTTAAACTAAGTGCTGTGAGAAAAGACCAGGTAAAGCGGGTTAATTTTGAATTTCCATTTTGGTCAAAAACTCACGATAAGCTTATGAAAGAGAATTGAGTTATGTTAAAATAATTGAGGTCAGATTCCTGGTCACAATTTTAAATTGCCATTCATTTTGTTTTAGTCATTGTAACTTCTTGGGTTGAAATTAATGCAGGCTTTAAGAAAAACTTCTGTAAGCAAATTCCTAATTGTTAGTAAAAATGCTCTATTATTGTTAATTAAACTTTCTGATATGAGGTATATATTGCTTTGTTTAGAATTTATTTACTAGCTGCATAAAATGGTACTATAGTTATTTAACAGGATATGCTTGCTTCTCAGGAGATAGAATATTCTTTTCAAGTGTTTGGTTTTTGTTTGTTTGTTTTTTAATGAACCTTAGTCCTAGGAATATAAAGCTGGATTTGTTAGGAGACCTAATGTGACTCTGTAGCCAAAACTCCAAAACAAATAAAAACTAAGAGCCAGAAAGAAAAAAGCGAAAAGAAATTTGGATTTACTACTACATTATGAGATATGAGATTTTTATGTTTCTCTTAGAGGAAGAGTTTATTTCTCTCTTAGGAAAAGACTGATACACTGGAACACGAACTGAGAAGAGAAGTTGAAGATCTGAAACTTCGTCTTCAGATGGCAGCAGATCATTACAAAGAAAAATTCAAGGAATGCCAGAGGCTCCAAAAACAAATAAACAAACTTTCAGACCAATCAGTAAGTATAATTGAATTCATCAGAGTAAAATAATTCCTTTATCAATATTTTTGTTTACAAATCAAATTTACAATGTTATACCCTTTGAATATAATTCCTCTCTGCTTCATTTCACATTACTGGCCTAATATTGTAGTGATAATTTTTTTAAAATCTGGAATTTTTATTTGTTGGAGAAATGTTCTGTTTTGTAACATTTAGGTCAGTTAGTAAAGTGATGTGTGTAACTTTAGTGTTTGTTGGGCTTTAAGACAGCAGCAGCTTTGTGGACTTTCAGGATTTATTTATATGATGCATGGTTGCTGAAGGAGGGAAGTGTAACTCATTTAACCATTGATTGTTAACATTTTGAATAGGCTAATAACAGTAGTGTCTTCACAAAGAAAATTGGGAGTCAGCAGAAAGTGAATGATGCCTCAATAAACACAGACCCAGCTACTACTGCCTCTACGCTTGATGTAAAGCCACCACCTTCTACAGGTAAAAATCTTTTAGACTTTTTGTATAAAGTGTCCTGCCTTGAAAAGTATTTATACTCATTTATACTGCCTGTTCCATGTGTCAGAATTTTAGGGAGCTTTTAAAAAAATCCTTCTAAGTGAGGGATTGAGGCAAAGGGAAAGTAAAGGTCTAAAAGCAAAGGGAAAGTAAAGGTCTAAAAGTAAGTCATGCATGTGGTGAATATACAAAATGTGAGTGTGAACTAGTATTTATCTTCGTGAACATGGTTAATCAAATGAGCTAGTGTTTGTAAGTGCAAATGCTTATAGTATTTGATCTATGGGAAGAGAGCCAAGAATTGAATTTTTAATTAATATTCTAACACTGGAATTCTGAACCATTTATGGCACTTTAATTGTACCATTCTGTGGGGGAAAACTTAAAAATCCCTTTAATTCTATTCATGTTTCTCTCTTTCTTGCCTTTTTTTTGTTTTTGTTTTGTTTTGGCTGCTTTGGATCATTAGGGTACTTTCCTCATTAGTGTACCTGTTGGTAGATAAGTTAAATATTTTATTAGTTTATTAACTTACAGAACAGATTAGAGAGACATAGTGAATACATGAACAACATGAAAATTTAAATTAACTCTAGGTTTTCAGTTGTCCTAATGTCTTTTTTCACCTTATGTTAAAGATTTGACAATAACAAAAATAAATACTAGAGCATGTAAAGTATATTTAATTGTGTAGTGTTTGGGGCAATTGGTGTTTTAGACTTTTTAAATGTATTATAAGTTTCCTATACTATTAAATATTTAGATTCAACTGCTGTAGAACAGGATCCTGCCTTCTATTTCTATATATCCTGTGTAGTACCAAGAAAGGTGTTATATTGACTTAAAGACTTATTGAATAGTAGCGAAGGACTAGAAAAATGATTTAATATGTATTCTCAAAAGAGTATGGCTTTCCTATATATCTATTAAGTATATAGAGAACAATTTCTGTGCCATTTTAGAACTATTTTTAGCTAGTTAAAAAATAATGATTTTTCAAATTATTGAATGAAAAAATTAAAATTAAAAAAATTCTCATCTAATGTTTATATTGTCCTCTATTTAGAGTATTAATAGATGGTTTAAAATAGATGTTTCTCTCCTTTAGTATTCCATTTATTATATTTCACAGTATACTGACCCTCAAGTTATTCTGGCCAAGAAGATAATACAAGGATCAAAATAATTTTTAATAATCTTTTAATTTTCTTCCTTGTTATAGCTGAGATAGATTTTGACAATCTAACTAAGGGACAAGTCTCTGAAATGACCAAAGAAATTGCTGCAGAAAAGTATAATAAATGTAAACAACTCTTGCAGGTAAGCTAGCTCTCTTGTAAGATAAAGATTTATCAAATGTAATGGCTTAGCTTATCTTTATTGTTTTGATTGATGGGTATCCCAGGGTTTCTTTTTTATACCCATATGCTGATATTTAGTTTCACTTTTGAGATGATAAGTGGAGGTTGTTCTGTGTACCTGTTCTTGTAGGCATGTGTGTAAAATCATGATCCTTGGGAATTCCTTGGTGGTCCACTGGTTAGGATTCGGCACTTTCACTGCCGTGGGCCTGGGTTTGATCCCTGGTTGGGGAACTAAGATCCCACAAGCTGCACAGCATGGGCCAAAAAAAAAAAAAAAAACACGATCCTAAAACTGTTGTTTTCTGTTACCCTGATGTCCTTCTCTTGATAATGGACAAGTGATTAATTGAGGTTGCTGTTGGATATTGTCTGTCTTCTTCTTCTGATAAGGATACATGAAAAATGTTTGAACTGCATAAAAGGGAAGTATTGTTTTTTACACTTACTGTAATAATAGCAAAGACTTTCACCACATCCTAAAGTGACTAGATTTGTAAAGTGGAAAAAAAGGAATGGTACCCAAATGAGTGGTTGCCTTTATGGTATTATTTTGATTATATTAAACTATTATTCAAACATTTAAGTTTTGCAACTTCCTAGTAGTATTCACTCCTGGAGTATTTAAAGGACAAAGGGAAAATACTTATTTGTACCTGATTTGGGGAAGAGAGGAAAAGATGTTTTGTGTATGTTTTTCATTCGTTCAATTAAATATTTTTTTGTGTGTTTGTTTCTCTGTTCATGTGGAGAGGAGAGGGATAATTTTTAGAGCCATATAAGGAAATTCATATATTATTATAGTAATTAACTTAAAATATTTTATGTTACTGTCTTGATAATATTAGTTTAATGTAATCCTTTAATCAGACTTTGAACTGAACATTTTTGTTGCTTCAGAAGATCCTTCTGTAGAGGGTTGATTAGAACAGTTTTACCCTGAGGTCAAAGTAGTTGCTTATAAGGGACTAACCTATTTTTTAGTAAGTATGAAACAATTTTGGATGAATATTTTTTAAAATCTCATTATATAGTATTATTGAAAGGAAGATAGAGTATTCTTTCAAGCTAGAAACTTCCTCAAGGTAATTTTTTTTTTTTTACAACTGTGTTGTAGTACAGTTGAAATTCAGTAAACTGCATATATTTAAGGTCTGCAGTTTGTTCAGTTTTGCTATATATATATATATATGTATATACTTGTGGAACTATCACAGTGTCAAGCTAATGAACATTTCCATTACTCCATTAGCTTTTTTGTACTCATTTACAACTCATCCCTCCCTCTCTCACCACTCCTGGGAAACCATTGGCTTGCTTTCTGCCACTATAGATTAGCCTATCTTTTGTCCCGTTTCTATAAATGGAATCATATGGTATGTTCTTCTTTTCCTGTCCCCTTTTAGCACAGTTATTTTGAGATTTGTTTATGTTGTTGCTTGTTATTGGTAGTTTATTCCTTTGTTTGTTTGTTTTTTAATACATTTTATTTATTTAAAAAAATTTTAACATCTTAATTGGAGTATAATTGCTTTACAATGGCGTGTTAGTTTCTGCTTTATAACAGAGTGAATCAGTTATACATATACATATGTTCCCATATCTCTTCCCTCTTGCATCTCCCTCCCTCCTACCCTCCCTATCCCACACCTCTAGGTGGTCACAAAGCACGGAGCTGATCTCCCTGTGCTATGAGCTGATCTCCCTGTGCTATGCGGCTGCTTCCCACTAGCTATCTGTTTTACATTTGGTAGTGTATATATGTCCATGCCACTCTCTCACTTTGTCCCAGCTTACCCTTCCCCCTCCTCGTGTCCTCAAGTCCATTCTCTAGTAGGTCTGTGTCTTTATTCCCGTCTTGCCCCTAGGTTCTTCATGACCATTTTTTTTTAGATTCCATATATATGTGTTAGCGTACGGTATTTGTTCTTCTCTTTCTGACTCACTTCATATAGTTTATTCCTTTTTATTGTGAGTTCATCTTCTGCCATTTAAAAAATTGGGTTCATCTTATTATTGAGTTGTAAGTGTTCTTTATTCCAGATACAAGTCCTTTGTCAGATATGTGGGGTAAATATTTTCTCCCAGTCTGTGGCTTGCCTTTTTATTTCCTTAATGGTGTTTTTAGAAAAAATTTTAGTTTTGCTGAAGTACAGATTATCAATTTATTGTTTATGTGTTCTTTGTATGTTCTAAGAAAACATTTACTACTCCAACTTGTAAAGATTTTCTCTTGTTTTCTAGAAGTTTTGTAGTCTTAGGTTCTTTTAGGCCTGTTAACCATTTTAAGTTTATTTTTGTGTATGGTGTGAGGTGTGGTATGTATAGTAAGGATATTTAATTGATCCAGCATTATTTGTTGAAAAGACTTTTCTCCATTGAATTGCTCAAAGCATAAAGCATATATTTTTTCTTTTCTTTTTTTTTTAATTAAAAAAAATTTTTTTATTGGCCTTGTTGCATGGCTTGTGGGATCTTCGTTCCCTGACCAGGGATCAAACCTGTGCCCCCTGCAGTGGAAGCGTGGAGCCCTAACCACTGGACCGCTGGGGAAGTCCCTTGTCATGTTTTAAAACTCCATTCTTTTAACATTCTGGGTTGTAGAGAAGAGCAATGTATAAGAAATCCTTCTAAAGATTGTCTTTATCAGGAAATCCCAGAGTTTTAATTATTAATATATGGAAACAATAGCATTATAAATATGTGATTTTTATTATGTCCTTTGCAAAAGTAATGTGTGCTTATTGTGAAATCTTACGGTGTTACAGAAATGAAAAATAAAGGTGGTAAAAAGTACCATTTTGATCCTGATCCCCAGATAAAAGGGCTATTAATATTTTATTTATGGAATTCCTTGGCAGTCCAGTGGTTAGGACTTCGAGCTTTCACTGCCAAGGGCCCGGGTTCATTCCTTGGTCAGGGAACTAAGATCCCACTAGCTGTGTGATGTGGCCAAAAAAATAAATTTGGTTTATTTTTTCTACATATACTACATAGACATCATATAAAATTGTGTTAAACAGCTTGTAAAGCAGAAATGGGATTATACTATATATTCTGTTTTTGCAACTTGATATTTTCAATTAATGTATTTTGCCATTTTTCCTTGTTAATTTTTAGATCACTTTGTTCTTTTTCAATAAATATATTCTGTTCCACTGTATGGATATAAAATGATTTGTCCAGTCTTCCACTGACAGACATTTTGGTTATTTCAGTTTTTATACCTTTACAACAGTGTTATAATAAGCATTCAGCACAAGTATGTTTGTATAGATATTAGCTGTATATGGATTTAAAATCTTTTGGTAATTATACTTACTTCATTTAGGATGAGAAAACAAAATGCAATAAATATGCTGATGAACTTGCAAAAATGGAGCTGAAATGGAAAGAACAAGTGAAAATTGCTGAAAATGTGAAACTAGAACTAGCTGAAGTAGAGGAGAATTACAAAGTAAGTTTACTATTCGTATAACTTGAGGCATAGTACCTGATACTTTTGAAAATGTGCTATCTATAATTTGGTCAATCTAATGTAAAGTTTCAACATGGGTAATTGGGATAGTATTTTCGTGTATAGATAAAAATGTACTATGTATTTAGTTATGTTGAATACAGTTCATTAACTATGAACTGAGAAAATAGATACCCATATGCATTGCCATTGTGGCTTTCATTTTGCAGATTCAGATGGCTGTTGAAATTATATCTTTAAATCATGCTTCGTTTTTAAGATGAAAGTCATCATTTCATATTCCTTGTTCACTTAATTATGAATGTGTTTGTAAAATTATTCTAGGGCCTTGGTGGTTTTTTTGGGAGTGTAATAAGATAGGATCAGTAATTTTAAAAATTTATGTAAAGGTTTTAAAATTTATCACCAAAATGTGTTACTTGTGATCCTAAATGAGATACTGCAGAGTAAGCAATACAGTCTTAATTAATGAAGATTATTTTTGCCAATTTAACATTAGGCAACAAACAAGCCTGAATGCTAAATGATATTTGTAAAAATGTTGGAGAAAAAAATTAGTAGGCTGTCTAGCTAATTAATAAGTGGAAAGACATTTTCCCTCTAAGTAATAAAATGTAATCTTAAGTATTTTAAGGTATGTGCATGTGTGTATAATTGGCATTTTTTTGTGTGTGTGACTAAAGGCCTGGAAATTCTAAATGATTTAAATTTGCTCTGTCATAGCTGATTGTACCTATAATCTAATTTTAAAATATAACATTCTTAAAGACACCAAGAATTACTTTGTTTGGATTGGTACAGGCTAAGGTAATTTAACTGCTTGATCCTTTTTTATCTTCATCTGCTGTCAGAATGAAATTTTGAAACTTACTTCATGAGGTTTTTGTTGTTCCTGGGATCACTGTGAATATTGTTTTTATTGCCTGGGAACTTCTGTTATTATTAAAAAGTATGAATACTGAATTTATATGAAACTTTATTTTTGCAGATTGATTAGGAAAAATAATTTAGTAAATATTTATTGAAGCCTATTAAATATAAAGCACTGTTAGCTATAATGTGGGTGATCATATAAGTAAGGCACAATGCTATGCTTAAGGAGTTTATAATCTAGTAAGGAGTGCTAGAAGTGTAATCATGATATTCAAAACTCTTTCACATTCACAACCTAGGTAATCATCTTTCAAACCCATGGGAAGCTAAATAATACTTTTATTTCATTAATGATAAAAATTAACATCGAGATTAAACAACATATTTAAGGTTGTACAACTGGTGATGGTGCTTGGCTTTTTGTTTAGTGCCTTTCCCCTTATTTTGTGCTGCTTAGACACAAATACCACGAGACAAGGCAAAATGTGATGAAGTTCTACATAAGCTATAAGTCCAAGTACTTTAGGGCTGTTTCCAGTGGAATATTTAGGAGTTAGGTATTATGGAGAAACTAGACCTGTGAAAGACCAAACAGGAGGGGAGGATAAACAGAGCTGGGAAAAGAAAGAAACATCTTTCTAAACAGATGGAAAAGCATTACAGGTTTGGAGGTCAGAAGTAGAGAGCATAATCTGGGAGCTGTGACAGTCTTGAGTAATAGGACTTCAGTATCTGTGATGGAGTAGATAGATGTGAAAGATAGGTTGAAGCCAGATTTGGGGGGACTTAAACTGGAATGTGGGTGCTATTTGCTGTTAAGAATTTTCTAGGAGAAAAGGGACCCAACCAGAGTGGGTCTTTATGAAAATAATTTGGTAGCACTGAGAGGATTTACAGGTGGGAAGGGTTTTTGAAGGTAAGAAAATTAGGTACAAATATTCTTAGAATGAATTGATAAAGGATACCTTCCCCAATCACCTACCATTGAATCTATCAAGGAAAGCCTTAGGGAAAAACCATTGAAGAATAGTTTTATTTGTATCCATAATGCTTATGCTGTAATAGGCAAATAATGGGTAGTTGTTGAATAAATGAAAGACTTGGAGACTGAAAATGTTGAAGAGTAGAGGAAGAGGAGAAGGAGTGTTTAATATAGTTTCCTAGCTTCAATCACAGTGGGCTCTGAGATTAATAATATCAGTTAACAAAAGTATGAAAGTAGGTTTGGGACATTTTACCCTTACAGTGCAGAAGGACAACAGTGAAAACATGTTTACCCATCAATTAAAAAGGCAGATTCGGATCTTGGGAAAGAGAGTGTGGCACATGAGTTAATATTTGTGGTTTATTCATATGAGCATGATTGTTGAAGGCATAGAAGAAAGGGAGTTTACAGAGAATGTAGAGAGAAGAAGCCAAAGAAGAAACTTTGGAGAATACCTATATTTGTAATGGTGAAGAAGCAGACTTTAAAAAAAGAGCATGAGAGGATGACAGTGTTGGTGCAGTTTCACATAAACCGGGGGAGAAGCTTTAAGAGTAAGGGAAGTTAGTCAATAATGACAGGTAATTCAGAGATGTCAAAGAATAAGAACAAGGAAAATACATGGATATGGTAATAGGAATTATTTTGATAGAATGGTATAAACTAACTCTTGAAGGATAAGGAGAGAGTAGATGATGAAAAATAATGATAATTTCTTTCTCTCTTCAGCTTCAGTTGGCAGAGAAGGACGAAAAGATAAATGGTCTAACTTCATATTTGGAAAACCTCTCCAGGGAGAAGGTATTGAACAGTGTACTTAAAAAAAAGTTTCATATGACACTGAATGATAATACAGCTTTATGAAGGGACACACATTTTACAGTTATGTAAGGGTGATTTTTTTTTTTAAAGTTAAATGACTAAAGAAAAGACAAACAGGTGTTAAGACTTTTAGGTGGAAAATGGTTTTAGTTAAATAATATTTAAAATTATTTTGTTAGGAGAAAAATGCTCAAGTGTTGAAACTTAGTTTGATTTTTGTTACATAGTTTGTATTTAACAAACAATTTTACAGTGTTCAAATTTAAGAGAACAGTAAACAAATTTAAAATTATGACTAATGTATTTATCTGGTTTTCTTTTGTAATAGGAAATATTTTAGAAGTTGTTTAATGATTTGTAGCGTAACCTAACATTCAGAGCATACATTTATAATATAAAATATGCTGTAGTGCAACATTTCTCACAGTATGGTCTGTGATCCTTTGGGGATCCCCATCCCCTTTCAGAGGTCTACAAAGATAAAACGGTTTTCGTAATATTACAGTATTTGCTTTTTTCCCTATTCTGTTACATTTGCACTGTTGGTATAAAAGCAGTGGTGGGAAAACTGCTGGTGTACTAATATTGAAACAAGGCAGTGGCACCAAACTGCACTAGTAGTTACTGTATTCATCCTAACCATGCGTTCACAATTTAAAAAAAAAAAAAGTTTCACTTAAGATGATGAAACAGTAAAATACTAATTTTATTGAAGCTTGACCCTGGGGGGTGTTTTAAATATTCTGTGTGATGAAATAGGAAGTACTCCCAAAGCACTTTTGCCTAATGAAGTAAAGTGGCATTAAAGTACCTTTAAAGGTAAAGCACTGTGTGATTGAGTTCTAAGCTGAACTAGCCTCTTTTTACATGGTACATCATTTCTATTTTAAAGAATGGCTAATAGACAAAATTTGGTTATTCAGCCTAGGGTATTTGGCAGATATTTTCTTGAAAAGAAGGGAAGTGAGCCTGACTTTTTTTTTTTTTTTTTTTTTTGCTGTACGTGGGCCTCTCACAGTCATAACTTATTATAAGCTAAACAAAAGTTAGCAGAGCTTGTGCCTTTGTGGGGAAAGGTCAACCATATATATAGAATGCCACGGACTAGATTATCTTGAATACCTTTTTCACATTATGTTCATATAATTTCATTTAATATAGTTTGTTAGGGTACCACATTTTTTTTTAAATTAATTTTTATTGGAGTATGGTTGCTTTACAATGTATTTGTTAAAACACAGATTTCTGGCTTCCAGTCCCAGAGTTTCTGATTTGTAGGTCTGGGGTGGGGCTTGAGATTTGCACATTTGACAAGTTCCTGACGCTACTGGTCTGGAGACCACACTTTGAGAACTGTTGTAGTCACTCGGGCCTTACAACTCATGAATTGCTTTCTTGTTTCAGGGCCCTTGTTCATGTACTTTGCTAGGAATATTCTTGCCTACAATTTTTTGTAAACTTTTTTTTTTTAAAGAAGAATTTTTTTGGCCGCGCCATGTGGCATGTGGGATCTTAGTTCCCCAAGCAGGGATCAGACCTGTGCCCCCTGCAGTGGAAGCACGGAGTCTTAACCACTGGACCGCCAGGGTAGTCCCAGAAGAATTTAAACATATGTAAGAAGAGAATAATATAACGAACTCTGTTGTACTTCTCACCTAGCAATCAACAGATGTTACTTTGTGGCATCGTATTTTAATTTTCTTTAAGTCTTTTTTTTATTGAATTTGTTACAGTATTGCTTCTGTGTGTTTTTTTTTTAAATAATTATTGAGCACCTACTATATTCCAAGTTATTTATTTATTTTGGGCTGTGTTCGGTCTTAGTTTCTGTGTGAGGGCTTTCTCTAGTTGTGGCGAGCGGGGGCCACTCTTCAACGTGGTGCGCGGGCTTCTCACTGTCGCGGCCTCTCTTGTTGTGGAGCATAGGCTCCAGATGCGCAGGCTCAGTAGGTGTGGCTCACGGGCCTAGTTGCTCCGCGGCATGTGGGATCTTCCCAGACCAGGGCTTGAGCCTGTGTCCCCTGCATTGGCAGGCAGATTCTCAACCGCTAGGCCATCAGGGAAGCCCCCTTGCTTCTGTTTTGGTTTTTTGGTTTTTTTTTTTTTTTGGCCGTGAGGCATGTGGGATTTTAGCTCCCTGACCAGGGATCGAACCCACACCCCATGCATTGGAAGGCAAAGTCTTAATCACTGGACCGCCAGGGAAGTCCCGGTGCCATCTTATTTTATCTGTTCAACCATAATTCCCTTCTCTCTTCCGCCAGTGGTATTTTTTCAAGTATATCCCATAATTCCTATTATCTTCCTCTGAATATTTAACTATTCCTACTACTCTTGACTTATTCTTTAAGTCTCAGATTAAATCTCTCTTTTTCAGAGAGGACTTCTTTGACCTCTCAGTCTAAATTAGGTACCTTTATTAAACCTGGGAGCTATACTTTTATTTTATAGCACCATAATTTGTAGTTAATATTTCTGTGCTTATTTCTCTTAACAACTCCCTTTGCTTAATTGTAAGGTCCATGAAGAAGAGGGATTATGTTTATTTTATTCACCACTGTATTTGCAGGCTCTAGTACAGTGCCTGATATTTGAAGTTAAATATTTGTTGAATGACTAAACAAGTTAATGGGGCAAACATAATTTATAGCATTTGCTTATAAAAATATTTGGTAAAAGAAATGTAGTGGGATCAGCAGTTTTATTGTCAATTAATCCCCTGCCCTGTCAGGAATACAATAGAAGTAGGCCAGTTTGCTTTCTACTTCCTGTCTTCTTGAGTTACTCTTGATTTCCCTGCTACTGACACTGTAGTTTTATATTACTTCTAACGGCTCTATTTATAAGAATTTCTGTTTGCTATTTCAGCAACTTGCTTCATGTTTGTCTTCTCCCCCAGTGTTTCTCAGTACCCTCACTCCTACCACAATCCTCTGCAGAGTTAGAATTAAGTCCTTTTTGTTAAGCACTGAAACCTACATCCAGACAGTGCCTGGAATGAACCAAGTGATCATTAAGCATTAGTTGAGTGAGCAAATGACAAAATGGATATATCACCATCTAACAGAATGTGTATTTTACTTATTTTGTTTCTTGTCCATCTGCCCTGCTCTAGATAAAGACTTCACGTGGGCAGGAATTTTTGTGTGTTTTGGTTATTCCTAAATCTCTAGTGCCTGCTGCATATTAGATACTCAAAAAATATTGAACATATGTGTGGATAAAAACTCACTATAAAAAAAAAACTCACTATAGTTTTTTTAAGTAACTAGCTCCCTAATATTATAAAAATATATATTTTAAAAATAACTTTTAATAGTATGAAGTAATTTAGGATTAAAAACCCTACCAATTTAAATTTATTTAGAAACTTAATATACCTTAAAGTATCATATTTTTGCATGTCATTCCAAAACCACTATTTAGAATTATCATTTTCATACTATTTCAGATATTCTGTATAAGCCCTTTACTAGAAATATGAAAAGGGACGAGTAAAGAAAATAATAAAGCACAAACACAATGGCAAATAATGATAAAAATGATGGTGGGAAGTACTTTATTAACGATTACCAGAGAAAAAATTAAAATAAAAAAATTTTTTAAAGTAAAACTATTTCAAAATGTTGTTTAACATCAGGTACCTGACTAGCGATTTTTCTGAATCATTTCATATTTCCAGATGATCTGCTTCCTTTTTAAGAATAGAAGAGTAATATTTGTATATACTTATAAATGATTAATGGAAGGTGTCTTGAGTATATCTGTGATGTTTTGTGGGTGACAAAATTAAAGGTACTGCAACTGTTGCTGTGTTTTTTTGCCTACATTCATAATTGAAGAAAATGCTAAATTTCAGTTAGAAGTTAGTGAAAAGATATAAACTTTTTTTTTTTCATCTAAGTTTATGGATTTCCTGAATTCTAAACATGGATCCTTTTGGAGTGGGGAGGCATGCATTGTGAATACAAATTTAAGAATCTTCTCTAAGTCAAGAGTTCAGTCTTCTAATTTGCCAAACAACCTAATCATAACTATTTTGTCCATGTTCCTGTGTTCTGTTCACCCTGCCTCCAGTTTACCCCATGAGGAATCAAAGCTGCTTATTCCTCCTTTTCTTACCCTTATACTATTTGCAGAGGATTTATTTCATCTTTGATGGTAGTGGAGTGGAGTATGAACCTAGAGGAAACTCTATTAGGTTGGAATTCTCCATGAAGTTCCTTGGCTCTATCAGTGCATGCATAAATGTTTTGATGAAATCCTTGACTCCATTTAAGTAGTTTATTGTTTGCTTACAGAAGAACTTAACCATGCTCCTTTAAATTGATTTGCTTACACTTTTTTTTTTTTTTTTTGGTGGTACGTGGGCCTCTCACTGTTGTGGCTTCTCCTGTTGCGGAGCACAGGCTCCAGACGCGCAGGCTCAGCGGCCATGGCTCACGGGCCTAGCCACTCGGCGTCATGTGGGATCGTCCCAGACCGGGACACGAACCTGCGTCCCCTGCTTTGGCAGGTGAACTCTCAACCACTGCGCCACCAGGGAAGCCCTGCTTACACTTTTGTAGAAGTATTTTATCGTCTCTTAACTCTTTTGCTGCTTTCATGCCCTTTTTTCACTTTTCTTGAATCATCTTTGAAATATTTTAAAAATTTACTCTCTCCCTTTTTCTCTCTGCACATTTCCACTTAAACATCCTGAATTATTATAGTGGTATGTCAGGGGTTTTTGAGTCTTGACAGGAGATGAGGGAACATCCATTGAGGGCCTGCTGTGTTCTAAACACTCCCCTCATTTCTCAGTACTCTGAGGCCTGGGAAAGGTAAGTTCCTCAGGGTTATTTGTGCTGGAGCTGATGAGCAAATTCTGGTCTGACTCCTATCAACCATGTCATGCTGCCCCCCTGATTATTTGTTTCTACTTTCAACTGTGCCCAGTATAGTTTTGCTAGATTAACGTTGCTAAGGACCATTTCAGTGTGTTATTATTGTTCAAGAACTGTTAGGCCCATTGTAGTAAACTGTATGACACATCTGGCACATTTGCCCTTCAACCTGTGTTTTTAGCTGCATTTCTTCTACTCTTAACATGCATCCTGTGTTCTAAGTAAATCATTCACTTCCCAATCCTGCAATATGTTATATTTCATATGCCTTCTGTACTCTTTTCACGTACTTCGGAAGAACATTTAATTCCCATTTCTCTTTTCAAACCTAAATTGACTTGCATTTTTCATGTTTACCAGTTTTGCTTTCAATGATAATGACTTATTCTATTTGAAGGCCACTTACTCTATTTTAAGGTCATTTTATAGGTAAAAATTTGTTAACATAGAGTGTCATCTCTACTCCCAAGGGATGACAATCAGCAAAACCAGCTGAATTTTACTTTACAGATGAAAATTTTCATCCTTGTATCTTTGGTAATATTTTTGGTTGAATTCTTTAATTTTAATTTTTCAAGTTTTTTTTTTTTTTTTGGATGTGGACCATTTTTAAAGTCTTTTTCGAATTTGTTACAATATTGCTCTGTTTTATGTTTTGTTTTTCTGGCTGTGGGGCATGTGGGATCTTAGCTCCCCGACCAGGGATTGAACCTGCACCCCACCGGCATTGGAAGGCGAAGTCTTAAGCACTGGACTGCCAGGGAAGTCCCTGGTGCAATTTAAATATGATAAAATTCTCTCATTTTAAGTGCAATTTGATGAATTTTGGCAAATACATATAGTTCTCTACCATTACATTCAAACTATAGAATGTTTTATTTCTGCACATAGTTCCCTCATGCTCATATGTAGTCTATTCCTCCAGCTACCCCTAGTCCCAGACAACCACTGTTCTGCTTTCTGTTACTCTGTAGTTTTACTTTTTCTAGCATTTCACATAAATGTGGTCATACAGAATTTATTCACTAATTGATAGATGTTAATCATTTTACCAGCTGATGGGCATTCAAATTATTTCTCATGTTTTGCTGTTACGAGTAATGCTGCTCTGAACATTCTCTTACAAGTTTTTTTTTGTGGACATGTGTTTTCATTTTTCTTGAGTAGATACCTAGGAAGGGAATTGCTGGCTTATATGGTATATAAGTGTATGTTTTTAAGAAACACCCAGATTGTTTTCCAGAAAGGCTGTACACTTTTCATTCCCACCAGCAGTGTGTGAGCATTCCAGTCACTAGCCCTTGGTATTGTCAGTTTTTAATTCTAGTCGTTCTAGTGAGTGTGTCAGGTTACCTCATTGTGGTTTTAGTTTTAATTTCTCCGACGGCTAGTGTTTTTTTAATTATTTTTTTTTAATGTTAAACTTAAAAAATTTTTTTAATTGAAGTATAGTTGATTTATAATATTGTGTTAGTTTCAGGTGTACAGCATAGTGATTCAGTATTTTTGCAGATTATATTCCATTATAGGTTATTACAAGATAATGGGTATAATTCCCTATGCTACACAGTAAATCCTTGTTGCTTATCTATTTTGTATATAGTAGTTTTTATCTGTAATCTCATACCCCTAATTTGTCCCTCCCACCTCCCCTCTCTCCTTTGGTAACCACGTTTGTTTTCTATATTTGTGAGTCTGTATTGTGAGTCTATATTATTTTTTAGATTCCACATATTAGTGATACTATACATATAGTATTTGTCTTTGACTTATTGAATCAAGTGCACACGTGGACACACACACACACACACACACACACACACACACACATCTTCTTAATCCAGTTGTCTGTTAATGGGCACTTGGATTACTTCCATGAATACCTTTGCTATTTTAAATAGTGCTGCTATGAACATTAGGGTGTATGTATCTTTTAAGATTAGTGTTTTCATTTTTTCCAGATAGTCCCCGATGACTGACTGGTGATGCTCGACATCTTTTCGTGTGCCTACAGGCCATTCATATATATTCTTTTGTGAAGTGTCTGTTCAGATCTTTCACCTGATTCTTTATTGGGTTATCTTTTTTGGATTTAAGAGTTTTAAAAAATATATTCCACGTACAATTTCTATGTTATATATTTTGGAAATATTTTCTCCCAATTTGTGGTTTGCCTTTTCATTTTTAAAAATACTATCTTTTGAAGAGCAAAAGCTTCTAATTCTGAAGTAGTACAGTTTAGCAATATTTTTCTTAATGGTTCATGCTGTATGTGTCCTATCTGAAATTTTTGCCTAACCCAGGGTTACAGAGATTTTCTCCTATTTTTTAATCCGGTATATTTTATAGTTTCAGCTCTTAGGTTTAGATTTATGATCTACTTAAAATTAATTTTTGTGTAAGGAATGATATGTAGTTAAAATTTTTTTATTTGTATGCAGATATCCAGTTTTTTTGCATCATATATTTAAAAGAACATGTTTTTCCTCCATTGTATTACTTCTGCATCTTTGTTGAAAATTAATTGACAAGAGTATGGGTATATTTTTGGGATCTCTTTTCTGTTTTATTGATTTATATTGGGGTCAGCATACTAAGGCCTACATCCAAATTTGACTTGTGGCCTGTTTTTGTAAATAAGGTTTTATTAAAGCATATTGCCATGCCCATTCATTTTTAGGTGTTGTCTATGACTGCAATAGCAGAGAGAGATTTGAGTAGTTGTGACAGAGACTATGTGTCCTACAAAGCTGAAAATATCTACCATCAGGACCTTTATGGAAAGTTTGCCTACCCCCGGTCTGTTTATCCTTAGGCTAAGACTGTACTCAGTTGATTACTATAGCTTTATAATAAGTCTGGAAATCAGATTGTGTAAGTCTTGAAGTTTGTTCTGCTTTTTAAAAATGGGCTGTTCAAGGACCTTTGTGTTTCCATGTACATTTTATAATCAGTTTGTCAGTTTATACAAAAGCCTGCTGGAATTTCGATTGGGATCGCATTGAATCTGTAGATCAATTTGGGGGGAATTAATAGCATAAAAATAAGTTTTCCAGTCCATGAATGTGGTATATTTCTCTATTTGCTGAGGCTCTCTTTAATTTCTCTCAGTAATGTTTGTGGCTTTTAGTTTATAGACCTTGCACATCTTTTGCTAAATTTATTCCTCAGTATTTAATTTTTATCTATGAATGTTACTATAAATAGAATTTTAAAAAATTTCATTTGCTGATATATGGTAGTACAGTTGGTTTTATATATTGACCTTATATACTGCAGCCTTGCTAAATTAACTCATTCTCCTAGTTCTAGTGTATTCCTTAGGATTTTCCACTTCTATGATGATATCATCTGTGAGTAAAGATGGTTTTACTTCTTCCTTTCCAGTCTGTCTGCCTTAATCTTAATCTTGCCTTAATCTTAACACTGTTTAGAACCTCCAGTATAGGGACTTCCCTGATGTTCCAGACTCTGCGCTCCCCCGTGCACAGGGCCTGGCTTTCATCCCTGGTCAGGAAACTAAATCCCGCATGCAGCAACTAAAAGATCCTGCACGCCGCAACGAAGATCCCGAGTGCTGCAACTAAGACCCGGTGCAGCCAAATAAATAAATATTAAGGGCTTCCCTGGTGGCGCAGTGGTTGAGGGTCCGCCTGCCGATGCAGGGGACACGGGTTCGTGCCCCGGTCCGGGAGGATCCCACATGCCGCGGAGCGGCTGGGCCCGTGAGCCATGGCCGCTGAGCCTGCGTGTCCGGAGCCTGTGCTCCGCAGCGGGAGAGGCCACAGCGGTGGGAGGCCCGCGTACCGCAAAAAAAAAAATTAAAAAAAAAAAAAGAAACTCCAGTATAATGTTGAATAGAAGTGGTTAGAACAGACATTTTTGCCTTAATATTTGATCTTAGGTAGAACCATTTAATTTTTCCCCATTAAGATTCACTGTAGGATTTTATAGATGTCTTTTTTTTTAAATCATGGATGCCTGTTGAATTTTATAAAATGTTTCTTCTTGAAGTTATTGAAATGATTGTATGCTTTTTTCCTTTAGTCTATGAACGTGTGATGAATTACATTGATTTTTGGATGTTAAACTAAATTTGCATTCTTGTGATAAAACCCACTTGGTCATGATTTTTTTAAATTAATTTTGGCTGTGTTGGGTCTTTGTTGCTGCGTGTGGGCTTTCTCTAGTTGCAGCGAGCAGGGGCTGCTCTTTCTTGCGGTGCGAGGGCTTCTCATTGTGGTGGTTTCTCTTGTTGCGGAGCACGGGCTCTAGGCATTGTCTTTAGTTGTGACACACGGGCTCTAGAGCGCAGGCTCAGTAGCTGTGGCGCACAGGCTTAGTTGCTTCGCGTCATGTGGGATCTTCCCAGACCAGGGATCGAACTCATGTCCCCTGTATTGGCAGGCAGATTCTTAACCACTGTGCCACCACGGAAGTCCCAATGTATTATTTTCTAATATTGAATTTGATTTCTTAATTAAGTTAAGGATTTTTACATCAGTATTCGTGAGGGTCTGCAGTTGAGGTCTGCCGTTTTCCTGTGATGTCACTGGTTTGGGTATCAGGATAATACTGGCCTTGTAAAGTAAGCTGAGACTTTTTTTTCCTCTAGTTTTTGAAAGAATTTATACAAGATTAGTATTTTTTAAAATGTTCGATAGAGTTTACCAGGGAAGCAGTCTGAGTTGTTTTTTGTCTTGTGATTTTTACTAATAGCTAAGTTGTAAGAGATTCGCAATTTCCTCTCAATTAGCAATAAAAAAGGTACTTTATTGGCACAAATAAATTTGAAAATATATTGGGCTTTATCCTGCTTTCTGATTTTGTTAGATGTGGAAGGGACATTTATGAGAAGTTGAGAACCAGCCTTTCCAACTGTGTACTTTAAATATAATAGGGAAATCATTTTATTGTTATATTTTGGCTAAATACTTAATGCTCTTCTTGTTAAAAAATATTTGGTTGCTTATTCACCTTTGTTTTTGTTAATTTTAGGAACTTAAAAGGAGTATAGAAAATCAAGCAGAAAGGAAATTGGAGGGTCAGAATTCCCAGAGTCCTCAGCAGATCTCACAGTGTTTCAACACAAGCTCAGAGCAAAATGGTCATGTTCCTGCAGTGCCCGATACACAACCAGTTCTGCAGTTTGGTAATCCTTATGCAACACAGGAAACAAGAGGTTATTAAAATATTTTTGGTTGGGGTTAGCTGAATGTGGAGGTTTTTTTTGTTTGTATCTTCCTGGGATTAGAGAACTGTTGGTTATGATCAACTCTAATAGAAATCTTGCTTTATAATAAGCAGTTTTAATGTTTAACACTAACTGGCTTCATCTAGAAGCAGTACACCATGAATGAGGAGTCTATTTGCTTATTGCACATAGTTCTTATTTTTAAAGATCATTTGGGTTAAAAAAAAGACATTTTTTGGATACACTAAAGTGGTTCTTTATATTCTGTTCATCATAGCTATACACGGAGATTCTAATTTTAGTACCAGGTTTTTACCCTACCCTTCCAAAATTTTTATTTCAGATGGAGCAGATGGTGCTTTTTACCCAGATGAAATCCAAAGGCCACCTGTGAGAGTACCCTCTTGGGGACTGGAAGATAATGTTGTCTGCAGCCAGCCTGCCCGAAATCTAAGTCGACCTGATGGTTTAGAAGACCCTGAGGATAGTAAAGTAAATTGAATTTCTATTTTCTGAGCCTGTCCCTTTTATTTTTTGTCCTGTGTAGAGAGTTATGTGTGTGTAGAAAGAGAGAATGTGTATGCTCGTGTGTGCACATGATTGCTTACTTGATTTTTTGAAAAATCTGCTTGTATTTAAATTTGAAAAATCAACCATTAATATGCTTCAGACTTATACTTTAGGATTTATTGAGAGAATGACCTTAGAATATTGTAGTTATAAGATAGTTTAATTTTAAAAATTTTTTAAAAGTTGAGCTATAATTGACATATAACATGTTTCAGGTGTGCAACATAGCGATTCGGTATTTGTGTATATTGCAAAATGATCATAACAAGTCTAGTTAACATCCATCATCATACAGCTATAATTTTTTTCTTGTGATGAGAACTTTTAAGATCTACTCTCTTAGCAACTTTCAAATATACAATACAGTATTAACTGTAGTCACAGATAGTTTAATCTTAATTATCACAGAGTAATTTACTATATTCTTTTGATTGTAGATGTACCAGGTTGCAAGAAGCAAAGCGTTAATGACAGTGTTATGCTTTGGTGTGCATCTTTTCAGTTTTGCATTTATATCCCACTTTAAGTTATAAAGTGGACTCTTCGTTATCTTTAGCAAGAAAAAGGAAGAAGTGTGTGTATCATAGTTTTCTTTTTCAGAGAAATACTCTTGTAGACATCATTAGTATTTAATCTCTCAGCAGTACAGTACTGATGATAATTGAATCAGTTTACATGGCATGGCATTCTTTTTATTTCATTTAAGAGATTTCTTCACCATTTAATAGATCCTTTTCCTCATAGCAGCTTTTTGGATTTTCTGGTCATTAAGGTGTGTTTAAAAGAAATGCTTTATCATGCTCTTTGCAAGTACAGCGGTATCATGACCTGTTTCTCATTTAATCTAGTTTGCTGCATTTAATTGCTATTAACCTTTGCAGAAACTGATCAGTGTTCAGACAGGCATGATTTTAGCCCTAGTGCTCAACACCCATAATGGAGAAAAATGTATTTCTCTCTTCTGCCTTTTGGCCTCCTATATCCATTACTGGGAATAATTAGGAAAACTGTCAGAACTTTGGTAGCCTATATGAAGTCTAGAGTATCATCTTACTGCTTTATCACACCTTTACTTCACATTTTGCATATTTAATCTGATCATTCTTGGCACAGATGTTACATGTGACAAGCTCTTCTCTTCTGTAGTCATCTGCTTCAGTTTAATTAGTAGAGTGTTCTTTCTGATCTGTGTGCTTTGCCCTCCTGCAAACCCATGAGAAGCAGTGTTAGAGTCTTGTGCTCATTTGCTGACATGCTTAGATTTGGTAATGAGATGGAAGGGGTCTTAATAGGCACACCTTGGGTAATTGTATTTTGCTATCAGAGGATTTTTCACACTAGAAACTAATTTTTTTGCACATTCAGACCTTATTTTTTTAAAAAAATTCTTGTCATTACAACAACAAAAATCACTTGCAAATGAAGTGTTTTAGTTAAGTAGTTTTAGTTAGAATATAAAAAGCAGCTCTGAGTTGACCTGTTCCTTTTCTCTGGCTCTTTGCCCTGGAAGTATTTAACAGCCTGGGACCCAGTGCCTTTCAGTTGGGGTTGAAGCGGCTGCACTTCCAGGCCCCTTCAGTCACACCTACCATATCTCCTCCCTTCTGTACCAAAAACTTTCTGTCTCACTCCCCTTCACCTCATAGTTGTAATTATGATGATAGTGATGGCAATAGACATTTCTGTAGTTTTCTTGGACAGCTAATGCTTAACACTTTAAATATATTAACTCTTCATAGCTGTCCTATGAGGTAGAAACTATTACTATGTTTTATAATGGAGGAAACAGAGACAGACTACCTGGCTTGCTTGAAGTCATACAGCTGGTAAGCGTACAGCCTCATCAGTTTGGCTATGGAAGTTGTGGTTTTACCACCTATCAGCCTACCAAGTGGCTAAACCACAGGTTCCCAAACTTTCTCAGTTAATGGCACCTTTAGCATCTCAGTAGCCTCCTGCACAGTTTTTGGAACCATGGTCTAAACTCTTCCTACACAAAAACATCATTTTTGGACCAACACTATTGGTATCTCCTGGGAGCTTGTTAGAAATAAGGAACCTCTGGCTCCACTCCAGACCTACAGAGAATCAGACTGCATTTAACAAAGTCTTTCGGTGATCATGCGCTTAATAAAATTTGAGTTGCACTGGTCTAAGCTTCCTAAGGCCCATCAGGCAAGGTTGGATTACTTTCTCTTCCTTTAACACATATCCCACTTTCCAGTTGTTTTTATGCCTTTGTATAGTGTTTCCCTTTCACCTGACTAGCTTTACTTCTTTCCTTTCTCCTCTATCTCTGAAAGACTGAGGTTCACACATTCTGTTAATGTGTAGTTTGCGGCTTTCCACATGAATCCTTCACTATGAACCCCCCAATTGAAGACTGACAATTTTTGTATTTACATTTTTTTCTCATGAGGTTTTTAGTTTTTATTCTCAGAAGGATCTGTGGTTTTCAAAGGGGCTATGACTCCACAATTGTTGGGAATCACTGCTTTAAAGAATCAAGGCCTGTTTCCCATTGTCATGACACATGGAATTTTTGCCTTTCTTAAATTTTGCCATTTTTCATATGTTGTCTTATTTTTAAAATTTTACTTTGAATATAACCAGTATGTTTTCTGTTTACAAAAGTAGTATATAATTACAGCCAATTCACTTTTATCAAGACTGCCAAGACATTTATTTAAAATTAATTAATTTATTTTTGGCTGTGTTGGGTCTTCATTGCTGTGTGTGGGCTTTCTCTAGTTGCGGTGAGCGGGGGCTACTCTTCGTTGCAGTGCGTGGGCTTCTCATTGCGGTGGCTTCTCTAGGTGTAGAGCATGGACTCTAGGCACATGGGCTTCAGTAGTTGTGGTGTGCAGGCTCTAGAGCGCAGGCTCAGTAGTTGTGGCGCAAGGGCATAGTTGCTCCACGGCATGTGGGATCTTCCTGGACCAGGGATCGAACCCGTGTCCCCTGCATTGGCAGGCAGATTCTTAACCACTGCACCACCAGGGAAGTCCCCCAAGACATTTCAAAGGGGAAAGAATAATCATTTCAACAAATGGTGCTGGGACATTTGGATATCCATATGCAAAAAAATGAAATTGGACTTCTACCTCATACCATATACAAAAATTAACTCAAATTGAACCTAAATGTAAGAGCTAAAGTATAAAATTCAAAAGAAAACATAGAGATAGATCTTTGTGATGTTAGGCAATGGTTTCTTAGATATGACATCAAAAGCACAAGCAGCAAAGGAAAAAATAGATAAATTAGACATCATCAAAAGGATTACATGAGGGGCTTCCCTGGTGGCGCAGTGGTTTAGAATATGCCTGCCAATGCAGGGGACATGGGTTCAAGCCCCGGTCCGGGAAGAGCCCACATGCCACAGAGCAACTAAGCCTGTGTACCACAACTACTGAGCCTGCACTCTAGAGCCCACAAGCCACAACTACTGAAGCCTGTGTGCCTAGAGCCCATGCTCCGCAACAAGAGAAGCCACCGCAATGAGAAGCCCGTGCACTGCAATGAGGAGTAGCCCCCGCTCACCGCAACTAGCCTGTGTGCAGCAACAAAGACCCAACGCAGCCAAAAATAAAATAAATTTAAAAAAAAAGATTACATGAATTCTATATGTTCTGTTTTTTGTTTTTTTTTTAATACACACTTTGTTCTAGCTGATTGTGTATCTCTGGTTGGCATCTCTTTTTGTTTTTTTTTTTTTAAATATTTATTTATTTAGGCACGCCCGGTCTTAGTCGCGGCATGCGGGATCTTCGTTGCGACATGTGGACTCTTAGTTGCAGCATGCATGTGGGAACTAGCTCCCTGACCAGAGATCGAACCCAGGCCCCCTGCATTGGGAGTGTGGAGTCTTACCCACTGGACCACCAGGGAAGTCCCTGGTTGGCATCTCTTAATGCTGAATTTTACCTTCTCTATACCATATAGTACAATGCCTTTCATATACAGTAGAGTCTATTTAAATATTTGTGACTAACGATTTTAGCTAAAGAAATGCTTTTAATTATTTTTATTTTCTGCCTACTAATGTTCAGATCATCTTAGAAAGGTAATTTTTGGTAACAGCTTTATTGAGATATAATTCACATACCATACAATTACCATTTAAAGTATACAATTCAGTGGTTTTTAGTATATTCAGAGAATTGTGCAGCTATCACCACATTCAATTTTAGGACATTTTCCTCACCACAAAAAGAAGCTCTGTACCGTTTAGCAGTTACTTTGTCTCTGTAAAGTTGCTTATTCTGGACATTTATGTAAGTCAGATCTTATAACGTGAGGTCTTTTGTGACTGGCTTCTTTCACTTAGCATAATGTTTTCAAGATCCATCCATGTTTTAGCATACATGCATATTTAGCTTGAAGAATGTACTGCATTCCTTTTTATTAAATGCTGAATAGTGTGCTGTATGGATATACCACATTCTGTTTATCCATTTCTCTGTTGATTAACAGTTGGCTCTTGTGAATAGTGCTGCTGTGAACTTATGTACAAGTTTTTGTTTTGAATACCTTTTTCAGTTTGGTTATATACCTAGGAGTTGAATTGCTGGGTCATAGGGTAACTCTATGTTTAACCTTTTGAAGAATTGCATGATTCCTTTTCCATTGGCAGTGTGTACGTGTAAGAGTTCCAGTTTATCTACATCTTTTCCCACACTTGTTGTCTGTTGTTTTGATGATAGCCCATCCTAGTAGATGAGAAGTGGCATATCATCATGATTTTGATTTGCATTTCCCTGATGGCTAATGATATTGAGCATCTTTAATGTGCTGGTTGACCATTTGTATATGTTCTTTGGGAAAATGTCTATTCAAGTCCTTTGGCCATTTTTATATAGGATTATTTGTCCCTTGCCAGATAAATGATTTGCAAATATTTTCCCATCTGTGGATTGTCTTTATATTCTTTTGGTGGTATCCTTTGCAGCACAAAAGTTTTAAATTTTGATGAAGTCAAATTTACCTATCCGTTTTTTGCTTGTACTTTTGTTGTCGTATCTCAGAAACCATTGCTTTATCTAAGGTAGCTCTAGCTTCTAATTTAGGTCTTTGGTTTGTTTTAAGTTTTGAATATGGAGAAAAGTAACTTTTTTTGGTATTCTTTTCCATTATGGTTTATTACAGGACATCGAATATAGTTCCCTGTGCTGTACAATAGGTCTTTGTTGTTTATCCATTCTATATGTAATAGTTTGCATCTGCTAATCCCAAACTCCCAATCCAACCACCCCCCTCCACCGGCTCCCCTTGGCAACCACAAGTCTTCTCTCTGTGAGTCTGTTTCTGTTTTGTAGATAAGTTCATTTGTGTCATTATTTTAGATTCCACATATAAGTGATATCATATGGTATTTGGCTTTCTCTTTCTGACTTACTTCGCTTAGTGTGATAATCTCTAGGTCCATGTAGCTGCAAATGGCATTATTTCACTCTTTTTTTAAAAAATTTTTTAACATCTTTATTGGGGTATAATTGCTTTACAATGGTGTGTTAGTTTCTGCTTTACAACAAAATGAATCAGTTATATATATACATATGTTCCCATGTCTCTTCCCTCTTGCGTCTCCCTCCCTCCCACCCTCCCTATCCCACCCCTCCAGGCGGTCACAAAGCACCGAGCTGATCTCCCTGTGCTATGCGGCTGCTTCCCACTAGCTATCTACCTTACGTTTGGTAGTGTATATATATGTCCATGCCTCTCTCTCGCTTTGTCACACCTTACCCTTCCCCCTCCCCATATCCTCAAGTCCATTCTCTAGTAGGTCAGTGTCTTTATTCCTGTCTTACCCCTAGGTTCTTCATGACATTTTTTTTTCTTAAATTCCATATATATGTGTTAGCATTACGGTATTTGTCTCTCTCTTTCTGACTTACTTCACTCTGTATGACAGACTCTAGGTCTATCCACCTCATTACAAATAGCTCAATTTCGTTTCTTTTTATGGCTGAGTAATATTCCTTTGTATACATATATACCACACCTTCTTTATCCATTCATCTGTCGGTGGACATTTAGGTTGTTTCCATGTCTCGGCTCTTGTAAATAGTGTTGCATGAACATAGGGCTGCATGTATCTGAGAAAAGTGACATTTGAAAATAGAGATCTTACAAAATTATTTGCTTTCCTATTTTTAAAATACCTTTAAATTTTATGGAGTTGTAATTCAGTGATATTCCTTCATTGACATATTACTAGAAATGGATGTTTGGCTGAGCTTAAACAGTAACATCTCATAAAAAGAGAATGTTGACGAATTTTACTTAATAATACAGAGTTATAAGGATAAACATTAATTCTTTAGTTTTATATAAAAGTTACCCAGAGTCATTGGTACTCTGTTCTTAATGTGTTGATTTTGGCCTTAGCAAATGTTTCTTGTAGGATGCTCTTGAACTAAAGTAGTAATTATTAACTTAGTAAAAGTTCTATTAAGTGGTGGATCTTTCTTCATTGATATTCATTACTAGATCCTTAATGATATCTAAATATTTCAATTAATAATTCCTGGCAAAGGTGGAATCATAACACAGTTTCAGAAATTCTGATTGTCCGAATCCTAATGATTCAGATGGTGTAACTCAATCATTAGCTCCCGAGTGTGTATTGCTAGTTTGATCACAATTGCATTTTTTATTGTGGTTGAATACACATAACATAAAGTTTACCATCTTACTATTTTTTAGTACATGCTTCTATAGCAGTAAGTACAGATGACCCTTAACGTGAGGGTTAGGGGTGCCAACCCTCCATGCAGTTGAAAATCTGAGTATAACTTACAGTTGGTCCTCTACATCTGTGGTTTCTCCCATATCCACAGATCTGCATTCAAGGATCCAACCAACCTCAGTTCATGTAGTATTGTAGTATATACTATTGAAAAAATCCCGCATAAAAGCAGATCTATATAGTTCAAATCCTCATTGTTCAGTGGTCAACAGTATATTCACATTGTTGTGCAACAAGTCTTCGGAACTCTTTTCATCTCGCAAAACAGAAACTCTATACCCGTTAAACAACAACTCCATTTCTCCCTCCCTCTGGCCCCTGGCATTCTACTTTGTCTCTCTGAATTTGACTATTCTGGATACCTCATATAAGTACAATAGAATCATACAGTATTTATCTTTTTGTGATGGGCTTATTTCACTTAATATATGTCCTCAAGATTCATTCATGTTGTAAGATGTCAGAATTTTTTTCCTTTTTAAGGCTAAATAATATTTCATTGTATGTGTATACCACATTTTGTTTATCCATGCATCCACTGATAAACATTTGAGTTGTTTCCACCTTTTGGCTATTGTGAATAATGCTGCTATGACCATAGGTGTACCAGTGTATCTGTTTGAGTTCCTGCTTTCAGTTCTTTTGGATATATACCCAGAAATGGAATTGTTGTATCGTATGGTAATTGTATTTTTATGATTGATTAAATGTATTTTGTTGTCTAAGAGATTAACCAATTTTAATACTATTTCAGATGTTCAAACTGGTTATATACTTTGATAAGAAAAACAAGAATATTTTTTAGAGACTAGATTTTGAGTTGAGCATCTCATGAGAAGTTTTGGGTTTCAAACAGAGCTTCAGTTTACCGTAGCATGTTTCCTTTGCTTAAAAACCAGTTTGCAAATAGAAAGAGTATTGTGCTCATGGGTCTAAAGGTACATGAACAATGTACAGTGGTTTAGACCTTTGTGGAGATTAAAATGCTATTGAAAATATTTTCTTAAGAAAAATTTAATTATTTGGAATTGTTCGTAAATACATTTTAGTGTGGTATTCCCAATAATATTTGCTTACAAGATTATTTCAGCAGTTTAGCTAAAATACTAGGTACTTATACTTTAAAACTTGCTATTCAAAATTCTTTTGACTTGACAACTTTCAGTGCTAAAACTTGATTGTTTTAGTAGTTTTGGGTGGAAATCTTGCTAAAATAGAGTACTAATAACCTTGATGACTGAAGTTTATTAATTAAAAACTTAATATTGAATGATGTCCTCACATTCTTTTAAGGTGTATAGTAAAGCTGTATGATCCAGTGTTGAAATCCTATTTGATGTTTTGGGTTCTTGTCTGCTTTCCTCTTTTTTTCACCAGTAGCCATTTTTTGTTGCGGCAGTGAGCCTGCCTTAATAGCCTCACTTCCTGGGCTAATTTGTTATATGTAAACTAGTATGGTTTGGAAACTAATTAGCCGAGCTTGATGAGTAAAATGGAATAACTGTATTTGGGAGTGAAAATTTGGTCATTTTGCATGACAAGATCACCAGAGACTTTATTATATGAATTGGTTACTCAGATTTTATTACATACTTCTTGGTTTTAAACTATTCTCCCAGTAGGTGACTTCTTATTTCATGAGGACTTATGTCTCATTATTACATCTAGAATTCTACTCTTCAGTTCCTCTCCCCTTTTATTCTGGTAGAAGATACAGAATAATAGTTCCCTTACCAAATTATATATGGCTTAGAAAGTATAAATTGCTTTTTTTGCCCCCCTCATCCACATATTTTATAAGCAGACATATTTTTAACATGTCTGATAGGTGGTCTGAAACTAGCACCTTAGCTAGTTCCAAACTCTATTGTTAGCTGCTTCATGGAAGCAGTGAATTGGTGTGAGCTGCAGCTGTTGTAAAACACAGGGAAAGGTGGTTATGAGATTTTTGGTTCCATTATATTTTTCGCCCCTAGAAAGTTGTATTGTACAATATTATAAATATGTCTCATCAAGAATTTTGAAAAGTAGAATATGAAGACCTTTTGTTTTATTCTTTTTCTTCAATAGCATTTCAAAAAATTTTAAAACATTTATATATGAGAAAATTTTGTTCATTATTTTATATGTAATTGTTTAAGCAGATTCATTTTCGGATATTGTTGCTGGAAGGCCTAAGTATGGCAGCCAGAGTAATATGGCACAGAATCACAATTTGCCTGTTATACATATGTAAGCTTAGCAGATTCAACTACTAAATCATCTTCCCTCTTTGTCCCTGCAGATTTAAAAACTGTCTGGATTTTACTTACTTAAAGACTTTTAATTTTTGAAGTATATGAAGTACTTCCCCCAACATTCCCCAACTTCTCAATGCCCTATTAGGTTATTGATCCTGTTTTTCTTTTGCCCAGTTATATCCTAAGGGAATCATGTAAACAAAAGTGTTTTCTCATGTGATGCACATGGGGAAAAAAAGTCTCTCACCTCCTTTTTTGAGCTTTTACGGGGGTGGGGGATAATTGTCAGAATAATAGCTAAGTTACCACGCCTTCCCTTACTGTTCCTTCCCCCCCCCCCAAAAAAAATTCAATTTATCTTTTGTTTGGTCACTTAAAATTTCACATCACATACACTTTTTTGGAACCTCTTCCTATGACAGACCTGACTTATGAGCCTATTAATAGTTCTGGGGCAATCATGACTACCCAGCAACATAAGGACTTTAATCAGTGCCTCTTCCACCTGTTGCGTGCTGTTAGTTCATGACATGAGAGAAGCTAACAGACTGCTTAGGGGAAGAAAGCAAATGGGCACTTCAGATGATGTGGCTGCTTTGGATATGAAGTGACAGTCTGTGTTTGAATATTGATGTAGCAGCAGTGTGCAAATCTATAAAAAGTGACTAGAGGGATGCAGGCATGGAAATTCAAACCAGCATTTTCTTTCAGATTCAGACTCAGATTTACAGGGTTTTAGGAGTCTTCCTTGATAATGTTAATCAGATATTTAAATTTGAATCTGATTGTTTTACATTAGGGTTTTTGAGGCCTGTAGTTTGGTGCATTGCTTCACTTTAACATGGTTTTCCAGTTGGGTTTGCTTGTGTATTTGCCCCAAAACATACACACACACACAGAGTTTTCCTTTATTTATAATTTCTACGTATTGTGCAGTGGGTATATATTATCAAAGAAGATCCTGCCTATCTTACAGATTAATAGTCATTAAATGAGAATAAAAGGAAAAATAATGCAGTCTTAAGATTTTTATGAAAGTGGTCACCCAGTGTATGGAATGAAAAGTCGGTAAAGTTACCTACATATCGGTCAAAAAAGTCTATTGATCTCTACTTCATTCACACACACAGGTGTAGTATACTCTCCATTCCACTGAATACTGCTTTTTATTTCAAGGTATGACTTAGTCCATAGTGAAATACTCTCTAAAAAACAAAAAGTTACTTTCAAACATGTTTACATGAAAATCTAATTTAATGATAATAGAAGTAAATTTTTAAAAGTGTAATCTTATTTCCTTTATACGGTGCTTGATTGAATTAATTAATTGAGGAACTTCTATTTGGTTTCACTTTTCTCAAAAGTTGCACAATTATTGTTTGCCTAGGAAGATGAGAATGTGCCCACTGCCCCTGATCCTCCAAGTCAGCATTTACGTGGCCATGGAACAGGCTTTTGCTTTGATCCCAGGTAATTTTTCTCTTTCCTGTGTAGAATTGGGATTACCTGTGGCTCTCAACGTATGGTCCTTGAAAATTTGTTAGAAATGCATATGGTCCAGGGCCCTAACTCAGATCTTGTTGAACCCCAAATCCTTGCTGTAGGGCCCAGCAGTACACGTCTCAGCATGCCTCCAGGTGGTTCTGATGCGCACCGTACCTTGAGGACCAGTGCTGTAAACACCTTTAGTTGTTAAACTGAATGAACACTGTTGGGAAGCTACAAGTTGTATGAATCTTTATAGTTTTACGAAAGGCATATTTTGTTAAAAATTGAAGAATTCTTGTCACTGAGCCTCATTTCACATAATGTGATTGTATTTTTTGGATTTTGATGAGAAAAAGATTTTCTTTGTCAATCTAATCGTAAAACTAAAATTAGAGGCTTTACAAATGGTTTACACAGTTGTCAATAGCAAGCTTTTAGGAGCAGAAAAAGAGGTTCCTGGCGTAACTGAAGAGTTTCAAGGTAAGTGTTAGTATGCATATCAGCTTAACTAGATAAATGTAACCTCACTGTATCTGAAGGTTACTGCTGTTAAAAATCTGTTTATTAGAAATAGGTAATTCTTTCATTTTATTTCCTCAAGCTTTGATGTTCAGAAGAAATGTCCACTCTGTGAATTAATGTTCCCTCCCAACTACGATCAGAGCAAATTTGAAGAACATGTTGAAAGTCACTGGAAGGTGTGCCCAATGTGCAGCGAGCAGTTCCCTCCTGACTATGACCAGCAGGGGTTTGAAAGGCATGTACAAACCCATTTTGATCAGAATGTTTTAAATTTTGACTAGTTAATTTTTATTAGGAGTTAATAATACAGTTCAGCAGTTGGAAAAAAAACACACCTCAGACCACTAAGGAGACCACAAGGTGTCACTTTCATGTACCCTCTATTGCACTTTTCTGACCAACAGCTACTTTGAGTTTGGTGTTACGTAGTGTCAGGGTCAGTCCTTGGTTTATCACTTATCAATAAATATAATTTTAACCTCTGTTAATCTTACCTGCTTAAGAAGTTCTTGTGTATTTGTATCTTTATTTATTCCCCATTTTGAAAAATTATACGAATGAAGGAAACGGATTATTTTAACGTTACCACACTGAAAAAATAGGTATGTATAGTGTGTTATTTAGCAGAATATTTACACATCTCTGTTGACCTTGTTGATTGAGCATGACTACTAAAAGTTATGTAACACAAAGAATTTATCATAAGTCTTGCAAAGTTATTCTTTTGAATACAGAAACTTCATAATTTAGCCCATGAAATATTTTTTTTTAACCCTCTTTAGAAGGGGAGCTGCATGTAGAATGAGATCACATGCTTCCAAGATAGCAAATATCCTTTTTATATTTGAAATGTTTGCTTTAGGAATTAATAGAATGCATATTTTGCTAATTTTATGACTAAAAAATTTTAGAATATCTGATTATTTTTAAGCCATCTTAAAGTTGTATTTCTATCTGATGGGGAAATGGAACAAGATATGTCAGTGTAATTGTTTCATATTAAATGATCTACTAAACAGTGATGGTTGTGGCATAAAATCACAGAAAATGTATGTCTTTTTTCACATTTTCTTGATGAGTATAACTTTGAAAAAATGTTCTCAGTAAGTGATTAAATATGTAATGCATAAACCCAAATCAAACTATCGTGTTCGTTATGACTCTGCTGTATATAGTATTCATTAACATTAAAGTAGACACATTTTTAGAAGTGTGTAATTTCATTGTCAAATTTATTTGTGATAGTTTTTCATTAAGTCTAGCATCTTGAATGTCTTTTTGGTCTGGGTCACTAAAAAAATTTTCTGAACTACAGTCCTTTCCCCTTTTAGAATATGAATGTTAAGGATTTAAAGTACTGACTTTTTGATTTTGCTGTTTTTGTGGTTATCAAAATATTTAAGCTTGTCTTAAGCAAACTAGCTATCTAAGATGTTAACTTAATATTCAGTGTAGTGGCATTTTGGGGTACTATATGTGAACCGCATATACACCATCTCACTTGTATTTGTTTCTAGGAGCAGAATTCATGTATCGTTGGAATCCTTTAAAAGGTGTGAGTCTAGGGCAAAACAGTATTGGGCAGTCAGATATCAGGACATGGCAGACCTGGGATGCAGCGGTAATGAAGACTCCATGTTTTAAGCTTCTGGATAGGTTATATGCTAAGCAGAATATATTCAGGTAAAATATGTTCAATGATATGAACATTTTTGTTCCATCAGTTAATAATTATGGACCATACTAACCTAAAAGTATCCTTTGAATATTATAGTGCTACTACCAGTGAAATGAAATTGTTCATCATACTAACCTAGGCAAAACATTGATGAAATCTACATGTCAGCTGAATTCTGCCCCCACCCAAAAAAGGCAGCCTTAGAACAAGGTACTGAATGGATATATTCGTTTCTGTGGCAAACTTGATACTGGTCTTTATAATGGATGCTAATGAAAATAAAGAGCCATGTTTATTTTGGGTCAGAGGCAGTTTATTTTAAATGTGATTTCATTTACATTTATAAGCAGCTTTTCTTGACAGCAATTTTGTTTCATTAAGTTGCCTTCAGTTCTAAAACAAACCTCTGTTGCTTTCAAACTTAAATGTGCTCTGTCCTGAACAAAACATATGAAAATATAATTTAAAGCACAGTTTTCACAGACACAGTACAATACATTCACTATACACGGTATAACAAAATATTCCCATCCTTACCTGTTTAGTAATACTGTCACAATGAATAAGTAAATAGAAACTGGAAATTTTTATAGTTGAAAGAAATTTAACATGCACAATGACTATTTTATGACTGTTTAGCTGTTGAACTACTGATCCAGCCTACAGTTTCTTGCACTAGAAGGAGCGAAGCTAAATAATAATTGCTGGCCTAAAAAAAAATTTGGTCAATTCTAGGTAGATATGAAATAGCCAAGTAGGGCCTTCTTATGCACCAACTGGTGGCTTCTCATGTCTGTATCACCCTTTAAAAGATAAAGGATAACACTGTATATTCAGGACCAAGACTACTCTTCAGAGATCTGAGGACATTTTTAGCGGGTAGTGTCTTTATAAATAACTTTTAAATCCCTCATTATGAGGGATTCACAATTTAAGAGTGTATTAATAGAAGCTTACCCATCTGGCTAACAGAATTGTCTTCCTTTCAAAACGTCTGAAAAACTGAGGAGGGAGGAACACCTGCTTTCCATCTGTAAGACTTTCAACAAATGGAAACACGGGAAGAAAGTTATTTTACAAGCATTTCGAGTTTGATTTTCGTCAGTTTTGTGGGCAGTTAGCCATCTCAAAGCAATTTTTATTGCATAATTAGGCAATTGGTAAACTCATGTTTAAGGAATAGCACTTGGGAGAAATGAACACTCAAGGCATGATGGTACTGTTGGTAAGAAAAACGTTAGGAATGGTCCAGACGTAGGTTATACTCTAATGGGTCACGTATTAGTCACTGACCACCTGCTGCAAGAAGCACTTACCTGTCAATAAGGCTCAATTTCATATTTCAGCAAAATGTCTTACAAAGCTAAACAGACATTTCCAGTGGGAATACAGACATCTACAATGTGATGGAAAAAGTGCCTTTAAAAAAAGTCTGAAAACACAATAAGCATGAGGAGGCAACAGGGGTCTTAACAAGATGCTCCTCTTTGAAACGCGCTTGGCATTTTAATTCTTATCTGCAACCCGCAGGTTGTTAGGGCAGTGGTTGCAAGAACTGGCAACACATAAAACATCACATCTGTTGGCAATAGAGAACGACAAAGTGCTTTGAAACTTCACCTAAAGATGAAGATAGAACTAAATTTCACACACACAAAATTTGCACTTAAGTATTTCAAAGTGTTTCCTAACAGATTTCAGGGGAAAGTATTTCACTAAACTGGTATCTTGGTCCACCGACATCAATAGGCATAAATTGAATCCCTTGCACCTAGCAGGCACTCAATGACTGTGTGTTAATGAGTGAACTGAATAGACTTTTTGTACAAAAATGCCATTTGTAACACTAAAATGATTGGTAAGTCACATGGCAAGATTTTCAGCTTTTTAAAGGTCTAAAGGATTTGCAAGATAATATAAAACACAGAAAGCACACCTTTTATGCATGTTATTTAAATATGAAAATATTTTTAGCATATTATGTTAAACATTCTTTCTTATTTATATTTCCGTTACCTAAAGTCTTTCTAGTCACAGGTACTAACTCACTCCATTATGTAAGGCATGGTAACCAGTTTGACAGTGAAGGTATTATTTTGGTTTTGAACACAATGAGTTGATGTGTTGAAAAACTTCAACCAATCACATTATAATCTTGGGGGAAAAACCCTCAGTGCTAGCCCCTCCTCCCCCGCAAATGATATCACTGCAACACAGCTAAACGATACACAACATGCCCTCAATTTCTGTCTTGTTTTGGGGGAAATGTGCTGAAAAACCTAGAGCTTTGTTTAGCACCTTATATCAAAGTAATGAAAATGGGTATGATGATTACATGTGCAAATGTACAAAATCATTAACTCTACAAAGATACATCATTCCAAAATTACAGAAAAAATTTAAAGCATGCATTTATTCTTTAAAGGGTTGCTGAATGCTTCCCCTGAAAAAAGGTGGCTGTTTTCAAAATCAGCAACTGCTGGTGAGGATTTCTTGGCACAGTTATGACCAGCATGTTACTGCTGCATCTTCCTGATAATGTCGGCCGACACCGGGGGATGGAAATTGATTGTGTGGTGCCGCAGGCCCTGAGCTGTCTTGTAACTCTTACCACAACGACACTTGAATGGTTTGCGGACACGAATCTGTGTTCTGTGGCCATTCTTAGCATGGTACTTTATGCCATTCACATTCTGTGGAGAGGACAAAAATATCACCTATTAGACGGAGTCACACAGTGTCAGATGGCGGGGAAAACCTCAGTGCAGGTCTGACTGCAACTGGACAGCTCCTGGATGGCAGCTGTAGACAGAACAGGCTTTTTCGCGAACTCGCAGTCGTGTGTTAATCGTGGGCGGTGCAGACTAGGTCATGTACACAGCTCACCCAAGGCAATTTCAAACACACCTCAGTTACCCTGAAAGTACTGACTTCTGACTTTTACATAAAATACGTATTTAAGACCCAGACTTTTAAAGAGGCACAGCTCCCTCTGAATCTTGTTTCTACTCTGAAGAATGTTAACGATGAAAAATTACATACAAATATCCTCAAGATGGCCCCGAAAAGAATCTAAAGAAAGAAAACATAGGTTAGGGTAATGAAGTTCAAGACGTGTATAAATTCTTCATTTGGAAACTCAGCTTATGTCTTGCTCCCAGCCAACCATGATAATCGCTACCTTATGTAGGGATTTTTGGTCCATTTTCTACTCTGCTTTAAGCCAGTATCTGTGCCCAAATCTTGCCCCAGCACTGTTGTGTGTGTTAAATAAACACCTATGGGCAGACAAGGCCCTACTTTTTATTTATGTATTATTCCAAACATACAGTGAACTTTAAAAATGTTAGGTTATTAAAGCCTCAGCAACAGATAAGTTCCAAACTTCAAATTGGCCTACAAATCCTAAATGATAACATGAAATAACAAAATGCTTTCTGGATTTCTATCAATTGGTTTTGCTAGCTCACTTGCATATTCTATTTAAGACGTCATGCCTAGAATCACTCTACAGATTCAACCAAGTTAGTTTTGCTTATCCCAATTACATGGTGAGTAAACAGGCTCAGGACACTGAGTAAACTGATGGAAGATTTAAGTAAGAATAAATGGCAGAAGTGATGCTAGAGCATAGGTCTTAATTTCCAAGCCAGCTACTGTCAGACTGAGGAGTAAGGGAAAAGAGAAGATAGGAAGTTGTTGAGTACAGATCACCAGAAGAGTGGACTGTTTTCTAAAGTATTATCTGAATCTAGGCCCACTGAGGCCAGTCCTGTGCCCAACGAAAGGTTTCCAACATAGCCGTCTTCCACTTCATAGGATGCCCTTATCGAGCTCCCAAAGAATAAGAACAAACTGCAGTTGTTTCATGAGCATCTAGCACCGTGCCTGGCACATAGTAGCTGCTCCACTAGTACCTGTGAATGAATGAATTTGTTAGAGCATGCCTCATTCTGGAAGAAATTGAGAGTTGCCATGAAACAAAATATGTTCAGTGGTTATTACTATTTATATTTCCCTATTGGAGATTCACAGTGCACATTAATACTTTTCAAAAGTCCTATGGAAGAGAATCCTCTCGACTTTGTTGAACCCAGGGGTGACAAGGAGCAACCAGCTGTCTATGCTTTGAGTCTGAGGGCTGTCCAGTGAGTTGAACCACAAGGACAGACACGACTTCTTCCCTGAACGTCCAGCTGTTGGCCTTCTGCGCCTTCAGCCCTTGTCATCCCTGCATTAATCCCTGCCTGCAGGGCGACGAGGCACTTCACTGGTCTTCTAGAGGCATGCTGGGGAGTGGGAGGTTGCTGCGCTGGGATGTGGGGAGGGCAGTGACGGTGCAGAATCCGACCCATTAACAGAGATGGGTGGATACGCCCTGCCAGCCCCTTGCTGCTCCAACCATCCCACCAGGGGCCCAGGCACATGGGTAAAGAAGCCAACCTGTGTTATCTAGCCCCAGCTGGTACCCTACTGCAGCGGCATGAGAGACCCAGGTGAGAGCCACCTAGCTGGAGCCAGGCAACAAAGATAAATATGAAAATATTTTTAGCATATTATGTTAAACATTCTTTCCCTCCTATGGGAGGGAGGGAGGGAGATGGGGAGGAAATAACTGTTTTATGATCATTAGAAAAAGACTGTCAACTTTCTAATAGTAACACTATGGTAGGAAGTCTCCTGACTCACAAATCCTTAATAATTTACATCTGCCTGCTTAATAATATTCCATTAGCTCAACAGATATTCACTGAGTAGTACTCAGTGAATGAAGGGTTACTAAAACATTCCTGTGGATGAAGCGCTACTAAAACATTTCATGTCCTCGCTTTCACCGGGAACTTGTTGCAAGATGGATCATTATAAATCCAGCTTACCCCTGTGCCCCAGTGCCACTCACGCCTTGTCAGAAAAGAGAGGAAACCAAAAATAATAAACATTTGAACAACAAACAAAAAGGCATATAGCAACTCCAACAGGACCAGGTCTTAGATATTCCATCCAGGCCCGAGTTCTTTGTTTTTTTTTTTTTTAAATAACTACTTAGGCGAGGGAAGGTTTGAAACCAGAAATTGCCAAAGCCCCCAGAAGCCACTCCAACATGAAACCAGATCTGGAGTTCACCAGGGGAAGGACACGCCCAGGGTTGAGTTGATTGCAACAGGTTCCGTGGTCAGTTCCCAGCTGGAATGTCAACACTGTGTTGTGCGTGGCTATGGGACTGACACATGTCAGCTTTATTACTCTGGAAAAATTAGGAAGCCAGTTGCATGTGTGGAAACACATGGCATTTCCAGGGTTGGCCAAAGAGCCTACAATAAACTACCTTACCATCTCCTTCTCTTTGTTGCTGTGATTTAAAATGTCCACAAGTGTCATGGGACAGCTTATCACAAATGTTAGTACAAGCTCTAATCAGACGTAAGATTTCCCCCATCTGTTCATTCACAGACAGCAATGGAAACTTCACTTTCTAAGACTTGAGGAGCTTAAAAAGCTTCACTGAAACTCCGAATTGCAGAGACCCTGAAATGAGTTTGGTCTTTCAAAAATATTAATAACAAAAATAAACAATGTCAGGCAACTTGAAAATGAAATACTTATTAAATCCTCTGGTCTCTGAAAGGGGGAAAGGGAATTAAGCTCCAATAGGACAAGGAAGGTCACTACAGTGAGAACTTTTCCTCATGCTGAGAACTTGATAACTACTGTCTTATTCAGTACTCAGGTTTTAAATAAAACTGACATTCAGGACTTTCCTGGTTGGGATAGTGGTTAAGAATCCACCTGCCAATGCAGGGGACACGGGTTCGAGCCCTGGTCCAGGAAGATCCCACATGCCGCGGAGCAACTAAGCCCGTGCGCCACAACTACTGAGCCCTGCGTGCCACAACTACTGAAGCCTGCACACCTAGAGCCTGTGCTCCGCAACAAGAGAAGCCACCGCAATGAGAAGCCCACACACCGCAATGAAGAGTAGCCTCCGCTCACTGCAACTAGAGAAAGCCTGTGCACAGCAACGAAGACCCAGCGCAGCCAAGAATAAATAAATAGATAGATTAATTAATTAGAAAAAGAAAGAAAATGAGAGGTACTGAAGGAGAGCGGAGGGGAAGGGGGGCATTCTAGGCAGAAGAAATAACACGGGAAACAACTCGGAGACCTAGCTGTACTGCGGACCCTGCTCCCTTGCCCTACTCTGTATGAAGTCTGGGGAGTTAGATGCTCATCTTCTCCCAGTTCTGCAAATGCCAATGAAATGGTGAGAAGAGCTGATCCTCAGTCAGTGCCCAAGAGACTCATAGTTGAGAGACTCCCTGCCGACGGGGGCAGGGAATGAGACACATGTGAAGTCAGCCCTGGGCATGAACAAGATGGCAGCAGTTGTGGATTCTGCCCGACTCCACAGCACACCAAGCTCATTACGCCCTCCACTCACCAACACCCATTCCAACCATCACGCAGTAAATAAGATGAAATAATTATACCAGAGAACACCTGGTACACCCTGCGGCCAGTAACTTCCCAGCAGAAGGAGTTAGACTAAAACTGTAGGGAATATGACCACACTCACGTCAAGCACTTGGTCAGGAGAAGCAGTTATGCATTTGTTCCTGTCCCATGTGCACCGTAACGTGGCACTCTGGCTCAGAAAAGGAAACTCACACTTCCCTCATGGAAAGCAGGACCACTAATTGCCACCCATGTCGTTTGCCAGTTAGTGGTACTGAAGCAGGCAGCCTCCGTAGCCCAAGGTTCACACAATTTTCTTTGGGCCTCGGAGAAACACCACTGCAAAGGCCCCACCAACCTAGACACAGACAAACTGCAGGAGAGGAAACTGCTGGAAACTCAAGAAAAATAGAAGCCAAAGAATAATGACAAGAAAATTAAAATGACCAGGGGACAAGGATGTAAAAAAGGAATGAAAGAGAGGTGGGAAAGAGAGAGGGCCTCATCATAAAGGGTGTCGCTTATACCACCCCCCACCAGCTTTTTGGGTTTTTTTTCGGTCAGCTACAATCTGGGTCGTTACTTTGCTCTCTCTTTTAGCATCGCTGATGTGCAAGACATCCTTTAGACAGTGTTTGGACCCTTGAGAGAAGGCAGCAAGACGGCAGAGCACAGAGGACCAGCTCTCATGAAGCATGGAGAGAAGGTGCATCTGGAAGTAGGCAGGGTACAAGGACAGCATCCCTGTCCAGCTTTCTCCACTTTGAAAGAAAGAAAGAAGGGAAAAATCTCTTTCTGCAAGCGGAGCTGTCCTCTGGACAAACTAGCTTGTCGAACGATTCCCCTGGGCTCCTGAGATAACAATTTTGTTGCTTTCTCACCCCTGCACCCACTTCCACGCCGCCTTCTGATCCAGAGGAATGTACATGTGCACCTGGGATACCCAGACAGCGCGTCAGGACACCCTGATGGGACCTCACATCTCCATCCTGGGGTTTTCACTGTAGTTTAAACAAAGCACATCTGTGCTTCCCATGATAAAAATTTAACAGTATATAGATCAGGTGAAATCATGGGCAACTTACCTGTGATACATTTGGGTTTCATGCTTTTATATCAGAAGCAGGTATAAAAAGTATTGAAATAGATTTTTTTAGTGTTCAGAGACATACTAAAGAAGGAGCGATACGGGAAGTGCTTATGCTGCCATACATTTTTCAAGCCTTTCTTTAAAAACAGTCAATCTGCTGGGGAAAGTAGCATCTCGTCAAATGCACCAGGTATGTTTTTGATTTTTACATTTCTATCTCACAGTTGGATTTTAAAGAACTGCCAACACCTCATGGGAAAGTTTGCAACTTTGTTTTTCGACATGCCCTCTGGACCCACACTTGAGTGCTGTGGGTGTTCTCACTGTTCTGTCCCTTTGAGTCTTCTTAGAGAATTTGGCGCCCCCAGCTGCCCTGACACCCAGAGGCAGGCCTGAGAGACACAGGCTCTGCGCCGCCTACAGAGAGTTCATCGAAGCTACAGCGGGTGGGTTTGGTGAGAAAAATACCAAAGCCCCTTTTCTCCTGAACTCCTTTCAAGCAAGGCCTTCCTCAGCTGGAAGTAAATACCCTGCAGCGTTTTCCAAAAGGGCTCTGTGAACCGTCTGCAGAGCCGACCGCTGCGGAAGGTGTTCGGCAAATAAACAGGTGACGCATTTGATATTCTGACTGGTCTGACATGAATCTGAAGAATATCAAAGACATGATTCTCCCACCAAAAAAACTCTCTTTTGACGTACCGCTCCCACACAGGTCAGTGAAGGGGACAACACACCCAACGGCCAGAAACCAGGGACAGCACTGACCTGCGGGCAGCCTGGGCCCAGGCCTGGCTTTCCGGGGGGCCACCTACGCCAAGCGGGGTGCCACCTCTCTTACCTTGTACCTCTTCTTACAGCCGGGAACCGGGCAGGCGAAGGGCTTCTCCTCGCCGCCGTTCATGCACATGGAGCTGAGGATGGCCTCGGAGCTGATGGCGCTCTCTGTGGTCCAGGACTCATCGCTGTCCGACTCCTCGTAATCCACCTCCTCCTCGTCGTACTCGCTGCCTGTGGGGCCAGAGGAGAAACAAGGGCTGTCAGGACGCCCCGCACGGCGGCGGCTCCTGCTGCCCTGGGAGAGAGCGTCCAGGCGCCAAGGGGCCGCAAGTGCATCTAGTCCCCGGGACAGTCCTGGGGGCAACATATCTGCTTTCCCACGGGAGAGACCAGGGAAAGGGCTTCCCAGCGATTCATGGCGAGGAATGAGCTGTGCAAAGAGCTTGGACTCAGTCTTCTGCGGGAAAGGTGATTGACCGCAAAGGTGCTGGGAAGGCTAAAACCAAAACTAACCAACTACGACAGACACACCCCTGCCCCAACACACACACGCACACGCGCACACACACACACACGATATGCCTGACATTACAATGGACAGAGTTCTGTCCCCATAGTTTTATGCTTTATTGGCATGGTAAACACACAAATCTGTAGGAGGGGGTTACATTCTACACTTACTAGGTATTTACACTTCGGTGGGAATTAATTTCAGTTCTTTTTCTTTATAAGCTGAGCTGGGAAGACCATGAAGAAATTTAGAACTAAAAGGGTGTTACCCCAAGCTAGGGAGCAGGGGGACAGAAATGCCCAGAGCTCTGAGGGCACAATGTCATCATCATCCTCAGAAGGCAGGTCCAGCTCCAGGAAGACCAAACGATTCCCTACCGCACCTGTCCTCAGGGAATAGCACCTGCCTTTCAGCTACACAAAACCCTCCCTGGGAGGGAGGGCTGAGCCGTTGCAGCAGACAGCTCAGACAGACGAGGGGATTCCCTTGTATCCTGGTTAAGAGCTCTGCTCAGAACTGAATTAAAAATCTGCTGTGCTGACTTCTGCCCAGGACGGCAGGGATGGAGAACCACTTCAACAAGCAGCCCCTCTTTGCTCTTTCTTTAACGAGGTCCACAGCCGTTTATTTGGAGCTTTTGCACAATATAACCCTGAAGGACATAATTCTACAGATCATAAACAGTGTAAAATAATACGTTGACAAGTCCTAATGCATTTACAAGCCCCGTGGAATAAATAGGAATTACAGCACAACATCAATAAGAATTATATGGTAGCAATTACAGTTGTGAAATTCATCCCCCAGGTGTGAGGCTAAATTGCACCCGGGGCCTGCCTGGGTGCTCCACGGGGCTCCCCCTGCTACATCAATTATTTCAACACCAGATATTGGCATTTTTATTGGGTTTCATTTTAATAGGCATTAATAAGATTGTTTGAAGAGCCAGTTGAGCCAGGAACAAGGACGCCAGCCTCTGAGGCGAACACTTAAAAGGATCCAGGAAGGAAGGAAGGGACCTCAAGGTGAACGAGTGCCTCGTATGGTTCAGGCACACTGGCTGCATCAGCTCATTTAATCCTCTGGTGACCCTGTGAGGTGGGGTGTCACTTTCCTACACGAGAGGAAATGAGCCCTGTGAGGCTCGAGAGCTGCCGCATCCTCAATTAGCTAGTAAGGGAGTTACCTTTTCCCAGGTTGCCTCCCGGCCTCCAGTGCCGGCAGCTCTCTGGGGGTGGGGTGGGGTGTGTCTCTCTCAACCTCCGTGTCGCTGGGCCTCCACCATCTACCGCTCAGAATTCAAAGCAGCCTGCTTTGAAGCCTGTTTAGAAACTCAGGCGGTACGGAAAAAACAATTTGACAAAAATGAGGCTCCCCGCTGCGCTTGGCTGGAGCCCCCAGAGACAAGAGACCCAGCTGGGAAGCGCTCGTAGGACACAGCACAGGGGTACCTGCTCTGCCGCGTCCCTCGGTCCATGAGCAAATCTGGAAACCTGTTTCTAAGTAGGGCACTGTTTAGGACGTTTTACTCTTAAACAAATGCCACATGCTGGTGTCCTTTAAATTGCTTGTTAGAAAACTATAAATACTATTTCGCAGAGCTCTTCCACCAGGACTTGAGAAAGTGAGGATGACTAATTTACCCATCTAACTGAGCTAATTTGTTAACCTGAATACCAGGAATCGCACAACGTTTACAACTGGGGGCAGCGCGAAAGCCTCAGACCAACCGAGGGCTTAATGAAGCCCAGCAGAAGATAAAACTGCAAAACTCTTCAGGATCAAAAGGGGCCAGGTCTGGGGGGTTAATGCTGTGGACACACTCGCCTGCAAACCATGCAGCATCCAGTCCCAAGTGGGGCAGGTAGGAGGACCACATGATCTACTGTCCGTGTCAGGATGCCTTTGCGAGTGAAAGCCAGCACGGGGACAACAGGCATACACAACTGGGCCCCACACACACACATCCTCGTCATCGGCACACCACAAGGTCCTTTGGGTGCTTTGTGAAACTGTCTCGCCTGGATGGGGGTCGAGAAGGATCTGTTTCTATTTAGTTCTGTCCTATAACACAGCCGAGCAAGGCCCAACCCTGGGTTCATGCCTTGGCTGGACATTGTCAGCTGAGTGACCAACCTACTTGGCCTCTACTTTCTCTTCTGTGAAATGGGAGGAAACAACCTCTTCCTTACAGTTGAAGGATTAGAATTAATGTTTATAAAGCACCTGGCACAGGAGGACCTGCACGTAGTAAGTGCTCAAAAAAACAGAAGACAGTATAATACTATTTTTGTAATAATACTATTTATAATATTACATGTAAAATAATACTATTTTTAGAAAGGCCTGTTGCGAAACCAAACAAAAAATAAGATAATTCTGATAGGTTTGGGCATCTCCACCAGAAAAAATACAAGAGGGATTCCATAACAAGAGAGGTGCTGTGCTGGCTGAGGACTGTTCGTGCAGATGCATCTACAGGGGCCAAGCTGGGAGCCCAGGCTGGGAGCCCCTGTGAGCCCTGGTGCTGCCACCGACAAACTGTGTGACCCCAGGCAAGTGATGTTACCTCTCTGAGTTTTAGAGTCCTCATCTGTAAAATGGGCTGATAATACTACTACCTCTTAAGGTTGCTGTGAGGAGCAACTGAGTTCCTGTTTTTAAAAGTATTTAGAACAATGATACACGGTAAGCATTAAAGAAGCATTTGGTAAATAAATAGGCAAAAGGTCACGTGAGCAGTTTACTTCATCCACTGTTCCCTCGCTTTCTCTTGAGGGTACTCACGTTTTAAAAACAGGAGTGGGGGGGGTCTACTGTTGCTTGTGTTCCTGTACCCCAAGTGCTACCCTGTCATCAAACAGGAGAAATGTCGCCAGCTGTGAGGCGGGTCCTGCAGCCACACGGCATCCTGCAGGTACAGGGGTTGCTATTGTCCCAGAAAGCCACACAAGCTCAGACGCTGGCATCCACTCGGTGCGCATATCTGGAAACCTTGCCAGCAGGGCCTGCAGTGCTCTGAAGAAAACAACCGAGGCCCCGAAACCTACTGCTCTTCCTCTCTTTTCACACATCTTTGAACCCTAGGAAATGCTAACCTGAAAGGAGTCATGGCTTTAGTTCAGAAACATGTGGGCCAACCCTCTCTGCTTTGTTTTATTCATGTCCTCATGCCTTTCGAAGGAGAAAAGTCAACCCCAACCTGGTTCATTTTCAATCTCTGCTTCACCTGCCATCTCAAAACTAACTTCTGAACGAAGGGATCTGCAGCGCTTGCCAGCCCTCTGCTAGAGATTTCCGCCCCCTGCCCCCCATTTAGGGAAAGCAGGATGGAGCGAGGCTGACTCTCCTAGCAGGGGTCTCCCAGCTTTTCGATCCTCTCCTACATCCCGGTCAATAAGAAATTGTGGGCACTGCCTCCCTGAGGGGGAGCGTGTGTGAATATACTGATTATAAATGACATACATGTACTAACATATCACTATATAAAACAGATATGCAAATCAAAGGATGAGGATGAAATAGTTTAATAAATATATATATTAATACGAGAAATATTTTCCTTAGTAAGTGCAAAGATTTGATATCTCCTTCCTCCACCTCATAGATTGTCTTGCGCACCCACTTTGGAGCCCACTGCCCTCCACGCCAGCTGGAGGCGTCAAACGGGCCCCATCACAGCCAGCTTTGAGGCTATCAGATATGATGAGCCTTTGGATTGTTCCAGGGGAGAGGTATGGCGCGTTAAGGAATGGAAACGCTCATTCATTCACCCTGATCTTGAGTTAATGGGTGATCTCTGAGGCCCCGTGTGAGCCCCACCCTGTCAGCCTATCAGAGCGGGTGCTGGGCTCCAGCCACCAGACAGAGGGAGGATGCGGAATCAATTCAAGCTTCTAGTTCTGAGCGCCCATCACCCAGAATCCATAAAATGTTAATCGCCACATCAGTTTCTGAAGAAAAAAATTATAAGAAGTACTTCCTCTGTGTAAAAGAGGAAAAAGACCCCCAAACACCCTACCTGTAGTTGTAAGTAACTGGGGCAGGGAGGTGGGAGGAAAGCATGAGAGTCACAAGAAGAAATTTACCCCCCTGGGGCCCAGAACAGGTGTCTGGGGACAGGCTGGCAGGTGTCCTCCTAGCAAGTAGGGTTGGGGAACATTGAGTCGGTGAGTCAGAATTTTGCAACTAGAAGGAGAGGTGCTCCGCAGTCTATCCGGGCGGGCTCCCTTTCTCCAGGGCTACTGACTGGGGATTCTAGCAGGGAAAGACTACGCTGTGGTGAATACCGGTTCATCTTCATCTCTCCCTTCTTCTCTCCACCTCCCACCCTTTCCTTCCTACAAGTCTTCCCTAAGCCCTGGCAACTGAAAGGGACAAGCGCTCAAACACAAAACAGAAAACTTGCTGTAGGCCAACACCTCCTCCCCACACTGACCATCTTGAAGAGTCCAGAGGAGAGCATTCTCACAACTAAAGAGAAAGCCTGAAGACTTAATTAAGAAAAGCAGATGAAAACCCCATGGACGTGGCTTCTTTAGAGCGACGGTGGCTGGTTCTGTGGCTTCTAGAAGTGCCACCCTTTCCTCTGAGTTGTGGCACCTGGGGAGGCTGTCAGCACAGGGACACAAACTATAAAGACATTGCCCTTGTATTTGAAAACAAAGATTGACTGACTGGGTCAGATTTCTAATTTGGATGAACTTGTTCTCTTAGAAGAGAGAACACCTTCAAAGATCTGCATCTCAAGAACACAGAGGACAGAGGGCTGGGATGCTGGATGAACTGTCAGGGCGGATTTACAATGGGGATTCAGCCAAGCAATTATTTTGTTAGGATGGTTACTGTTTTTGCTGATGCTCTGGTTACAAAGTCCCATAGCTTTGAGGCTCTGTCCAACCTCAGTTCTCCCGTAAGTCCTGTTATTTTTACTGCACTAATGGGCACAATATGAAGATTTGAGGAATGCACAAAGGCATGATAGCCAAAATACCTGTTTTCTTTGATCTGGCCTCCTTTTGCTTTAAATCATTTGCTACTTAAATTCTATTTTTTTTTTTTTTTTTTTTTTTTTGCGGTACGCGGGCCTCTCACTGTTGTGGCCTCTCCCGTTGCGGAGCAACAGGCTCCGGACGCGCAGGCTCAGCGGCCATGGCTCATGGGCCCAGCCGCTCCGCGGCATGTGGGATCTTCCCGGACCGGGGCACGAACCCGCGTCCCCTGCATCGGCAAGCAGACTCTCAACCACTGCGCCACCAGGGAGGCCCGCTACTTAAATTCTGGCACTTAATTCTCCATCTAACCTGACCTGTGCCTACTCGGATTTTTTTTCTTTTTTTTTTTTTGGCTGCGTTGTGTCTTCGTTGCTGCGCGCGGGCTTTCTCTAGTTGCGGTGCGCGGGCTTCTCATTGCAGTGGCTTCTCTTGTTGTGGAGCATGGGCTCAGTAGTTGTGGCGCACGGGCTTAGTTGCTCTGCGGCATGTGGGATCTTCCCGGACCAGGGGTCGAACCCGTGTCCCCTGAATTGACAGGCGGATTCTTAACCACTGCGCCACCAGGGAAGTCCCAACTTGGATTTTCTTTTTAAATAAAAATTGTAGCTGCCTAAGAGCGAGCAAATTTTGCTTTACACATGCATTTCTGGAAGCAGAAGGGGTTGGGAGATCCCTCTGCCATTTAGGTGGTGGGGTGGCTCCTGTGAGCCTGGCATGGGGACAGGTGTTTTCCATGAAACCTGAGGTTCAGGAGGTGAGGGATGTGCCCAAGGTCATCCAGCTAGATACAGGCAGACTGGACTGGTACTTGGGTCTTCAGTTTCAAAGTTTGTGCTTCTTTGATTTATTTTCAAACGGAATATCCCTGATGGAGGGAGATAAAGATTTGACACACAGAGCAAAGCCCTGGAAGTGCTGGGGAGGAGGGAGTCCCAGCCACATGTGGGGCGGGCGTGTGAGCGTGTGGGAAGCACAGGTCTAGCCTCGTACAGTCAGGCAGGGGTAGGCCCTGCCCTCCTGGGTGGTGGCCGTCCAGTGTTCCAAAGAAAAGCTCCATGAGTTGATTTTTTTCAGGCTCTTCTTAGTCTTAGTCACTAAGCAATTTAAAAATGACTTTCACCAAGGTTAGCCTTTCTACAAGAAAATGTCACTTCACCTTGCACGGTCACAGGTAGGAACGGGCAGGCAGTAATTTTTCTCAGGTTGAATTTTCCACTGTCATCCTCCACGGCTGCACAGTCCCCATCGTGGGGGCCTGAGGCAGGCAGGACAGTGGCTAAGGGAAGTGCCTTTGGGTGGGCCCAAGAGCTCACAACAGCATTTCAGTGTGGGAAATGAGCAAACCTAGTAGGTAGGATTTCCTAGGGCAGGACTATAAAAGATTCTACAGGACTGCCGAAAGATTCCTCCTGGTTGTCGGCCAAGGAAGTAAAAATCAGAGCTGGTTTCATGAATCACATGAAAAGACAAGGGGGTCCAGAGTCCGTGTACACACGTCCATCCATATCCACCCACCTGGACGAGCCCACTTCATGGCCCAGGAGCCAGCTGAGTGTCTCCGTCAAGCTCACCCTCACTTGCCACAAGGACCATTTCAAACCTTGTTCACCCCCTCCAGCTTCTACCCAGCACCTCTGTCCTCTGCTCACCTCTTTTCTCCGTGAAGATGGCCCTGACCTATTTTAGTGCCTATAGGGTTCTCGTTCTTTGTATTTATAAACAGAGTGACACATAGATAGATAAAAATAAGTCAACCTTTTCCAGAAACCCAATATGCCACATTTTTCTTTTCACACAGATCATTAATATTCATGCAAAAGTGATAACTGCAGTGACAGCAAATTCAAACTCTCCTGGGGTGTCAAACTCTGGCAAGGACATTAGCAAAGAGTTGCCTTTCTGCCTTACGGACTTATCATTATAAATTAGCTTTAATTGGTACTGACCCACTTTATACGAGCTGAAGCAACAACAATCTAAATGAACTGACAATGTGTGATTACGACGGAAGACACACTGTTGTCTCTGGGGACCATCACCAAGTCTCAAAACTTCTTGACCTCCTAGCTCCTGGCTTCCGCTCATTCCTAGAATGTCACTCTCCCCTGTCTCCTCCTTAACTGTGGAACAGGTCCTGGTTCTCCAAGTCAGAAGTAATGCCTCCCTCACAGGACTAAACACTTTCTAATGTATTAGGAGGCTCTTGGTCATTACCTTTGGTAATGACCACAGTGCCCAGGGCAGTGCTTGCACTTAAGGAGCCAACAGACATGTGTTTGTTGAATGAATGAATGAGGGAATACACTTCACAGACTCTAGTGGTAGAAAGGGAGCCAAGATTACACAGTCTCTACTCTTGGCCTCCTACGGTCTTAAACAAAGAAAAGTAAATTAGATGATCTCAGTTGCCTGCTTAAAACCCTCCAATGGCTTCCCACAGCAAGGAGCAGATCCACACCCTGTCGTGACCTTACTCCATATCGTAGTTGCTTGGATCTTTACTATCTGGAGGACTTTTTTTTTTTTTAATAAGAAAACTTACAACTACTTATGCAGTTGACCCTTGAACAACATGGGTTTGAACTTCATGGGTCCACTTATATGCAGACCTTTTTTCAATAGTAAATACTTAGTACCACACGATCCTTGGCTAGTTGAATCCATGGATATGGAGGAACTGTGGATGTGAAGGGCCAACTAAATCATACTCAGATTTTTGACTGCATGGAGGGTTAGCGCCTCTAGCACCGTCCCTGTGCACACACACACCGGTTTTCAACAATTGTATTTGGTTTAGTGCCAAATTTTTACACCTATAAACCTATCTAACAAACATTTCTAAATATTCAGATGCTATTAAATAAATAAAAACATTATCTAAAAATAGACTGCACTTACACATTTAAGTGTTGGTTACAAACTCAGACTCTACACAGTTCAACAAAATGATGCCAGTTTACCATTTAAGTAGATAAGCTTAATATCTTAAAAACAGACAAATCATACAAATGATCACAGTGACCACAAAACCTCCATTTAACCTATCACACAAGTTGGCCTTACAGATTTATTTCTTCATTATTTCCATCCTTAGGTTTGGCCTTCTTGGGGTACAAGAATCTGGTGACTAAAAGAAACAGGAGCTGATGTTGGCCAGTGGAAGATGCGGGTTCCAAGTTATTGACCAACTGACCCTTGGCGAGGGTCATCAAGGCAACATGATGCAAGAGTGAGTCTGCATTTCCTGGGCTGGATGCCTAGGTCTTCTTTACTCAAGGTTTGCTCGTTCCACAACAGGATTTTTAAAGCCCCTGTCTTTCCTGCCACTTGACGTCTTCAGTATAATTCCCAGGCCTGCTGGAGAACTCACCTCCCAGGGGACCGGGGATTCCCTGCCAGCCACGCGGCTCCTTCCCCCATCTGGCAAGCCACTCCCACTCAGGACCTCTTCCCACTTGTTTGGGACCAGGGTGTTAGCTGGTCTTTCCTACTCTTGCCCCAGTTGCTACTTTTCCTGCAGCTATAAGGCTTACTCACAATTCCCTGCCAATCTGCTAACGGAGGTGGGGAAAAAGAACACCTATATTTTATAGACAGACATCTACTTCAACACAACCCCCACCTATGCCGACACTCCCAATTTTGCTGTAGCAAAATTTACAGAAATATAAATGCACACTATTATTTTCACTGTCCTTGTATTATAGCTACTTTTGGGCACACTTCATATTGATTTCCCCATGTTAAGTATCATTTTGGACTCAATGGTTTTCACCAATTAATTACCAATTAATCAATTACCACCGATTTCCACCGATTCAATTAATTACTATTAATGGTAATTAACAGTATGATTAATTAATCATACTAACTTGGCCCGCAGAAAGCCCCTTTGGCCATGCCTCGCGGCATGTGGGATCCTAGTTGCCTGACCAGGGATCGAAGCCGTGCCCCCTGCAGTGGAAGCGTGGAGTTTTAACCACTGGATCGCCAGGGAAGTCCCTCCATTATCCTTTTTTAATGAAAAATTTCTTCTCTTTAATCAAAGCCATCATTGTACACAGTAAAAAAAAGATAGATCTATGAGGCTATAATGAAAAAGAGGAGCCCTCTCTCCGGCCCGTTCTCCCTCTCCACTCCCCCACGGCAACCAGTCACGAGTCTTTTATCTGGATTTACTCCCCATTGCTAAATAACATGCCTCTATTGCTATTTTCTGATGTTCAGTTTTGGGTATCTATTGACCTCCCTACACAAGATAAGAATTCTGATCGTTCAGGTATTTCCCCACCCTCCTTCCATCCTCCCCCTCCTCCTAGCAGAATTTCATGATAATATTTGATTTCATTGTTATTCAATGTCTGCATTCTTAGGACACCAGGCCATGTAGCAAACGAGGATCACATTTTTGTCGTCCTTGCAGTTAGTAAACGCCACCGCCATGGGCTATTTGGCTGTTGTCATCTTTCTCACCTGCATCCTCCTCCTCTCCTCAGCCAGCATCATCGTCATGAGGGCAGCTGACACTCACCTGGGGCTCACCACGTGCCAGGCACAGTTCTAAGCGCTGTGCATCTGTTAACTCATTTAAACCTCACAACGGCCCTATGAGGCTGGTACCTACTACGATATCTTCATTTTACATAAAACGGAGGCTCAGAGAGGCAGAGTGCCTCATCTGAGGTCACAAAGCTCTTCCATGGCAGAGTAAGGGTTCTAATCTGGCCGTCTGGCTCTAGAGCTTGCCTTCCTAACTGAACCACGGTCCTGCTAACTTGAATTCATCCCCAGCTCCGGAAGTGTAACTCTCTCAGTACGTTCAAACCCCTCAGGTGTTTGGCTTTATTCCCCGTTACTTCTCGCGGCCCCTCCTCCCCGACTCCTTCCTTGCCCTTTCTCCCGTTGCCATCCACCTCCCAGGCCTGCTGCACAGCTGTCACCCTGCATCCACTCCCCCTTCCTCACCACCACCAGGAACTCCCTTTGCCTCTCCCGATGGAGGGGGGGGGGGAATCCCTTTTTCATAGATTCCATGTCTTTCTCTTTCTCTGTTTACTTCTTGCTTGGGTTACGGGAGGTAAAATGTTGACTCCCTGGCCTGTCTGAAAATGTTTCTTCTACCCTCACACTTGATGGTAGCCTCTGAAGTTCATGCCCGTCTTCTCTCGGGATTTTGAAGGCATTGCTCCAGCGTTTCCGACCTCCTTCGGGTGCTGCCACACCTGCTTCTCAGAATATGTCCCCCTCTCAGGAGACTCGGGACTTTCTTCCTTGTCCTCACATTCAGAGGTATCTGTCGCTCCAACTCTTTTTAAAAAAATATAGAACAGGGGCTTCCCTGGTGGCGCAGTGGTTGAGAGTCCACCTGCCGATGCAGGGGACGCGGGTTCGTGCCCCGGTCCGGGAAGATCCCACATGCCGCGGAGTGGCTGGGCCCGTGAGCCGTGGCCGCTGAGCCTGCGCGTCCGGAGCCTGTGCTCCGCAACGGGAGAGGCCACAGCAGAGAGAGGCCCGCGTACCACAAAAAAAAAAAGATGAAAAGAAAAAACGAGCCTCTTTCTCATCAATGCTTTCTTATTATGCCTCAATCCTTTTCTCCTTTCTCCTTGAGAAGTCAAAGAATCCCTCTGTACTTCTCTCACCTCATTTTGGAGTCAACCCCGCAGCTTGTTCCTAACTCTGAGTTTTGGTACCTAATTTCCCAGCTCTCCATCTTGGTGAGAGGAGAAAGAAAGTACCCCCAAAGCACAAGAAAATAGTGTCTCCATTACTGTTCCCACGTCTTGGCTATCTTTCAGGGAAAAAATGAGCAATGAGGAACGACAAAGTCCCTGCAGTACTGAGAGGATCTCAGTGACATCACTATCCCCCCTTCTCCTCCCTCCTCATCGGCTCCACTATTTTATTATCTTTGCAGGAGATCAAAATGGCTCCTTTCCCCTGAGCCTTCCAGTTGCTGCTCAAGATTCATGGAGACTTAACATAAAGGTTTCCTGTGGCAACAGGCAACTCTTAAGACCTACTTCTGCTGCAGAAGGGTTTTCAAATTGCGACTCATAAGTGGGTCGTGAAATCATTTTTGCGGGGCACAATCAGCATTTAAAAAAATAAAAGGACAGAATGGAATAGAAAGTATCAGAGTGTGAGATGTGTTTGTAACACTTGTTTCAGGTCTGTGTCTCAGCGTAAAAATCACTTGGACCACAAGTCACAGGAAGAAAGCATAAAGCCATTTTTAACGACCAGCATCTCATTTACAGAACTTCTTTCTAAAAGAACCAACATTTCATCCAGAGGAAACAAATCAAACAATTGGAACCTACATTTAAATAGGGTATAGAACAGGCTGAAACAGAAGAGAAAGGTCGTTTTTGGTGCCTGCCAATAAGGCATCGCGTCGGCTAGCAGGAACCTACAATGTAACGGGGAGGCAGGCTGTCAGCAGGCAGACCTCAGGGGCACCAAGAGGGCACACACAGCGTCTCCCGGTGAAAGTGACAGGCACGTATGATGGAGAGGAAGTATGAAGACAGTTCTTCACTGATGCAGGTGTCCTTTTGGACCATGACACTTCACATATTTTTGGAACATTCTCCAGGGAAGCCAATCTTTGTTTGTGGAGTGGGCAAATCTGCTTCTAAGAAATGGCCCAAGTCGTTCAGGGCCCTCCTGCTGAATTACAAAGTTCCTGCAGGGTGCCCTGGACTCTATTACCAACTGTCATCAGGTTGCTGAACAGAATAGGTTCTCAGAGTTTCGAATCTTGCAGCTGAGCTAAGGAGCTAAGGAGGGCTGGCCAGCAAGCAGGTGCCTGTGAGGGGTGAGTGGCTGGACCCAGAGAATCACACCTGCCCGGCGCTGGGAAGGAGCTGCAGGGGAGCCGGGAAGGGGGAGGTCTGGGTGTGTCCAAGGCCGGCTGGCGGACTTGTCTTGCCCGTCACCCTCACGTGTCTCCTGGGAGATTGCCATCAGAGGGTGGGCTCCTCAGGCTGGGCTGTTCTAACTCCCAGCAGACCCCAGCACCCAGCATGGCTCAGCCAGTCTTTTTGGGATGAAGGGACTCCACGGCAGAGGCCCTGTGCACTGGAAGGATGGAATCACATGACATAATGCACACAGGTATCTGTATGTAACATACATATTTTGTGCTTCGTAATTACGCTTATTTAATACACACTACAATTTGTATATGATAAAATGAGAGGAACAATGATGACGCCATTAGGGACCACAGTCTGTGAGATGCACGCACACAACAGCGCCATCTCCCATTAAACCCGATTAGCACAACCACAGAAACCAGCCGGACCCTGGCCAGAGGCTGTGTGTGAGGCAGGTAATTCAGGGACTTGGGAGCAGGTGCCTGTATTAGGATTCTGGCTCTGCTGTTACCACCTGGTGCCCTTAGACCTGTTATTCCACCTCTTTACACCTCCATTTCCTCATCTGTAAAATGGAAAAATATTAGAGCTAACTTCATGGGGCTGTTGAGAAGACTGTATGATTTAATATGTATAAAGTGCTTAGATTAATTTCTGGCACATAGTTCTGTACTACATCAACTCTGGATGGTATTATTATTTTAATCAGTAATTTAAAATTGTCTAGACTTGAAAGAGATGGCCAGGTATGGACAAAGCCAGCGAGAAATCATCTGGTCAGAGTCATCTGTCTAAAACGCATGGACAAAAATGCCTAAGATGTAGTTTGCATTTCTAATACGATGGATGAGGGTACTGATTTCTAATGCTGTCCGAAATAAACAGACTGCCCATTCAGGCTTAAAAGCCTGAACTTATTCTTCATTAATTCACCCATAATACTGGAGACCTGGGGGTGAAAGAGACAAGCAGTCTCTCTGCCTTCAAGGTGTGCAGTGTGACAAGGGCCCCCCAACAGCTCATCACACCGTGGGTTCCTCCAGTGGGGAAGTGCCCTGCTCTCAATAATGTGAATTCTGGAAGCGATGGGAGCAGAGGACTGTCTCTTGAAACAAGTGCAGCCTTCGCTGCGATACAGAGGCGCTTGCCAGGGCTGGGTATTGGAATGGTGTTTTCCTTTCTAACTATAAATTTAATGTGCTATATGGACAGACAGGATGGACATTTTTATGGCAAGAGGAAGCTCAAAGGGGAGGGCTGGGAAGAGGAGGAGGATGGATATCCAGAAAAATGATGCAATCATCAAGGTAAGAAGTAACTAGGGTCCGCCAGCAAAAACCGCTTTCTAGGGAAACAGAGTCATCGTCTCTTTCCACACCCAGCTGAGGACCTGAAAATGTGCCACCACAGAAAATACGTCTCTTCTTTGGGGAATAATGTCATGAGAGTCACTGTAAGTTCACAGAAATCTCGACGATCTCCCATACAAGCTTTGTTTCACACTTCATCCCATGTGGAAACTTTAGCCAGGGCCACAGGAAAAACGAGTTTTATGAGAGTACTTCTGATTTGTAAGAAGGCTATTTGGCATCTTAACAGGGCAGCTTCCTGAAAGCCCCGGGAATGGCATTTTTACATACTGCACATAGCAGGCGGCCTTCATAATGATCAGGGCCGCGTTTAAATCTGGTGAAACGTTACGTGAGTGACAAACCTCGACCAAAGCAATTGGGAGAAACTGCAGGGCCAAGAACTTCCTGGTCACAGAGATTGTCTCAAGCATGATATAAAAATGAGTCTGACTTTTTGCATCCAGGCACGAGGGTAATGGCTCGAGTGAGATGGGGAGAACGTGTCTTTTCCTGCTCGTGGTCCTTTTCATTCCCTACATGATTGTTACCAAGCCTCTCCCGGGCCCTGGTGTTGCGACAGGCCTTGAAGTCCAAGGTCTTAGTGTGACCGTCCAGTGACCTTGACAATGCTTTCGCCTGTATTTCTATTTCTTTGGCAATATCTCACGTGGCCACGAGCGCACGCTTTGGGGCCCCGGCAGCCTGGATTCCAATGCCGCCTCCTTCACTGAATCGCTCAGTAACCTCAGGCAACTCAACTTTCTCTTTGCCAAAGAACCCACAGCAGAGAATTCAGTGAGTCAATATCTGTGTAAGTGCTTAAACCAGTACCTGCCACATAGCACTCTCTGCTGTTAGTTAGTATTTTCATTGGCTGAGCAGACACACATGATTTCACAAATTAAAGAGCCAACCAGGATGATGGACATTGCTCAGTGGCTTTTTTTAAATCCAGGGTCAGTGTCAGAACCCCAGGAGCAGCAGAGGTCCATAAAGTTGCCCGATTCCCCGTGGCCATGGCTGGTTCCTGCCCCTGTGGTCCTCAGGCTCGGCTACGATGTTCCACGTGGGGCTGGTTCCCGTTCTCACGCCTCTCCCTCCTGGCTTGCTCTGGCCTGTGTTTTGGCCACCTGGTCACTGCCTCCAGATTTACCTGCCCCACGTGCTGTTCTTGGTCAGCCTCCCTGGATTTTCTCACCTTGGACAAGAATATGGGGTGGCTTGCTGTGGCCTGGCAGCCGGCTCCCTCAGTTACCCTGCCCCAGCCCATCCTGGCAGATGTTCTGTGACAAAGACATCCTCGGAAGACTGGCTTCCTTTCAGTTGGTCAGAGTTGACTTCAGAAGTGGCTTTGAGCTTTCCCTGTTGCTGTGACTTTCATACGCATCAGCTCTGGCCACGAGAGGCTGCCTAGTGATAAGAGCATGGTTCCTGGACTCAGATGCCAAAATTCAAATCCTGTTTGTGAGATCCTAGGGAACATACCCACCTCCTTCAAGTCCCGGTTACCCCACCTGAACAATGAGACCTGCAACAGGATCTACCTGACAGCCGTGGTGCAAACTGAGCCGGAACACGGAAAAGGCTTTTTACGGCGCCCAGCAGAGAACAAGCTCATCACAGACCTGCTCTCATCATAGCACGTCTTCTTCCCTCCTTGTCCAAAATAGACGTGGTGGGGCTCCTTCCTCTCCTCCATCCTTGCCCCTCTTCAGGCCACTTCAGGGTTCCCTGGACACAGGCATTGTTAGGTGGAAATCCTACATGTGCCGGCTGCTTCCTCTCACTGTGTTTACAGTAAGTATGTCATGCCTAACAGAACGATGCCATATAAATGCCACACGGCGATAAACAAGATGTTTTCCCACGGCTTAGTAACAAGACTAAGGGTTTATCATTAGATATCTATTGAAGGCTGAAAACAGGAACAGTCCTGGCCTAACAAACCACACCTCTTGGTCCCCAGATAGGCCGCAACAGAAATAACAACAGACCCACCCGCTCAGCCCAAACGCTCCCATGGAGATGTGATGGATGGTCTATTTATAGATCGGACTCCAAAATCATCAGGTGCGTGAATTCTGTTCTGCCGGCACTGCCTGCGGCCAGTCTGGATGGGAATTTTTATTATAATGGATGAGGACGGACCAGAGATTTCTGAGACGTTAGACAGCTGCGTCTTGAAGGTACCAACCCGGAGACGCAAACATTGTGGCATCGACCGCCTTCTTCCCCTCCCCCCTTCCTCCCCCGTGTTTCCAAGACAGATTATCAAACTTCAGCAGGGGCTTCTATGTGGGTCGCCTCCTTGTGTGGTAATTCCACGGAGGGGATGGGTGCTGAGGGGCTGCTTCTGGCCTGTTTTCCAGAATGATCCGGGACAGGGCAGGCCAGGAAGACACCCCACCCAGCATTTCCAACATGTGGGAGGAAGAAGGCCTTGTCCATAAAGAACAAAAAATAGAAACCCAGTGACATAAGATACCATCTCACTGTCCTTTTGCCATTTCCTTCATGTTTATAGTTAGGAAATGGTATTTCTATACCAAGACCTGACACTCTATGCAAAGTGAAGGAAGAATTTATTTTGAATTTCTGCATCTCATATTCCTAGGCCTTCCATGAGCTGGTCCCAGCTCTCCAGCCTCATTTAAAAGGCCCCCCTGTTAGCTCTTCTGCTCTGACTTCACACCTCCCTCAGCTGCTGCCCTTCTACCTTTGCTCTGGTTTCTACCTGCCCCTTTCATGTACGTCTTCCAGGTCTGTTTTAAGTTCCAAGAGAGCCTGGACTCAGTTTTGTGCTTCTCTCGTACACCTACAAGTCCTGAGCGCACCGTCTGTACTTACCTCCCGACTGATTTTTAAAACACCCAAGCTTGACCTTTATAAGTTGTCACTACTGGGTCATAAAGTGATAACGTTTCAAGGCTGGAAAGGACCTCGGGTCTTTTGTGCCAAACTCCCCTGTTACAGGGGACAACACTGAGGCCTGGGGAGGTGACCTGTCCCTGGTCACATACTCAGCAAAGGTACAGGCAGGGGCAGATGTCTGATACCCAGGTCCTGGATACCTCCTCCTCAAGCTGATGTCCTGTCAGTGGATTCCCCGGGTCAAATAAATGGGAAACCCAGCATTTGCAAGCCAGAGGACAGAGACCTCCCTCATTTCACAGAGACTGCACATTACACTGTCTAAAACTTGTTCGCCCAGTGGACACCCAGGGGTTCTCCCAGTGGACACCCACAGTCCTCCAAGGTTGTGTTTACCCACACCAGCTGCCTGTTTACTTTTCAGAATGTGAGGCTGAAAGAGTAAGTTCTGGAAACCCATGGCTATCTTTTTCTGGAAACTACAGGTAGCTAGCGATGCTTCCTAGGTAGTTTTGACTGAGTCCACGTAGCCCCCAGCCACGATCTGTATACACAGATGCAGCTTCATGAGTATTTAAGGAGTAGGAGGTCAAAACACTTCTCTCCAACTGTCACTCTAATGTCAAGGTAGAAGTTTGGTCCTGAAGGGAAGATGAAGGTGAGAATTTTCAATTCGAAGTTCTCACGCCACTGGACAACTTTACTGCCCCAACTTCCTCCCTCCATTATGGTCTGGAGTTTGATTTGTGGCCAGCACTAAATCTAGATGGTCCATTTTTCAAATCCATCTTGGTGCACAGGCATAAAGGTGGACCTTGGAGAGGCAGTGAGTCCCGCGTGCCAAGGGGGTGACGTTTGTAAATGCGATTATTACAACCCTTAGTCAACCTCCTATTTTTCAGCTCAGGTCTACTAACTACTTCTTCATTCGCATTGGTTTTGCTCCGTAAGGAGAATGTTACTTTTTATCCAAAGGCAAACCAACCACGCTTTGCAAGTCCCATAAGCCATATGTCATCTACAGATTTCCTAATGGGAAAATCCACGTGTCACAGACTATAAAGGAAGCATTCTCCAGTGGCCTAAATGAGGATTAATGAACTGATATTCAGCGAACCTTTGAGGAGACACAAGAAAACCTCTGGAATGGGCAACGTCATCAGAGTCCAAGCAACCTGCACAGTCTGTATTTATAAATGGCCCTTTCAGACGACTTCAGAGACATAATTTTTAAGTTTTGGCATCCAAGAGAAATGCATGGCTATCTTTTTCTAAAAGGTGAAAGTGGGGAATTCCCCAGCAGTCCAGTGGTTAGCACTCCCCACTTCCACTGCTGGGGGCCTGGGTTCGATCCCCGGTCGAGGAACTAAGATCCTGCAAACCTTGTGGCGGCTCCCATCCCCGCAATAAATAAAATAGAATAAAAGGTGAAAGTTTAGAAAGCCAAGCCAAACGTAAATGATATGATGGTGCCAATCTTTTGGGGGTGGGTTCCAGAAAGAGAAGCGTGTGAAGCTGTGGTTCTGCCTCCGACGATCAAACAGGAACTCGTCAGGCATGTGCTCTGTTCAGCGGGATGCACTTCAGAAAATGCAGCCCAAACACACCTAGGGCCCGAAAGCGAATTGCTGTCATGTCCCTGCACTGGTGAGGCTTTCTAGCCAGAGTGCCCGTAGTCTCTGGAAGTCATTCTGCATTCTCACATAAATGCTCTCCTCCCCGCAAACTCTGTTCGCGGGAGAAAAAGGCCTTTCAATAATGAACAGCCGTCTGTTCCACAGAGCACAGGAAAAACACGACAAACCGAGTCACACGGCCTTGGCTGTAAATATATTCTTACGCGAGATTTCTACAGCTCCACGTGAAGGAAGAGAGCATAAGCTCTTAACCATTGCAGAACTACGACAACAACGATAAAAAATGCACTGGGTTTCCTGCAATTAAGCTGCAATGTTTTACAGTGCAATTTTATTTATACCTGAAAGAGAGTAAATAAATATATAAAAGGTGGAACAGACCCCGCCCGCCCAAGGCTTAATCTGCAAATTAACTTTGCAGTAATAAAACCCCTGCCAGCTGGACTCTTTCCCCTGGTCCTCTGTGGCACAGGCAGTCAAAGCAGGTATATGGCTGAGAAAAAAACCAAGTAGGGCATTTTCCACCCTCAGCCAGGGATGTTAATTGAACTTTGGCGCACGTTTAAAGATTTCTCTCTTCATGTCCAAGAAAGGATTAAAAACAGTTGAGCTGGGGGAAAATGGACATCTGTTCCTGACTTACACTCAGAACCACAATGGAAAACATTCATAATTAAAGCGATTTTGTGTCCCTGCTAGTTAGAACTGTAGTCTTGGGTTAAAAATATAAATGTGGAGGGTCCTCATTGTCTTTGGGGCCTTCTTCTTATGACTGCTTGTAAAAAAGGTAGTTTATGCTGGGTTGAATTTTTTTTCCGTTGGAATAACAATATGAGGAAACAGATTTGCGTAGAAAGATAGGGGATGACAGCACAGAGCACCTACACAATTGAGCCCCGTTTTATGGAGCTATGAAACAGTAGTCAAGAAGTGTTTTCTATTTGGGAGTTAAATACACTTTACAGCTGTGTAAAAAACCAGAGCCATTTTGGGCCGAACATAAACATTCCAACGTCTGCGAGGTTTACTTCTGTTGAGCAAGTGGGCAGGTTTCTACCAACTGGGAGGGACTCGTGGGTAACGCAGAACAGCGCTGAAAAGCCTTCCACGTTAAGTCATTTCCCATCCGACATGCAGAAACTTCATCAAGAAAACCAAATCTATTTCCATACCTTCACCCTGACTCCGGAAATAACCTCCTCCCTGACGGACCAGCCCCCAGGGTCTTTCCCTTCCAAGTCATCTTCCTTCTGTTGCCTAATTAACATTCCCCCAAAGAGCCTCAATCCATAATATCACTCTTATTTGATCGCATTAGTTACCTCTCTCATTAAAAATGGTTCCCCACTGCCAAGTCTATTAAACACAAAATTCCTTAACCTAGCATTTAAGGTTCTTATACCCAGGTGTATGCTCTGTGAATCCAATATACCAATCAAATCGGTGTGTAAACCATCACTGGTCCCCAAACCACCTCTGTGCTACCTGGCTAGGTTTTGGGGGCTTGGAATACACAATCCCTACCCTCTCATCCTTACCTGCACTCATCCTTTTTTTTTTTTTTTTAATATTTATTTATTTGGCTGTGTCGAGTCTCAGTTGCGGCGCGCGGGCTCTAGAGTGCACAGGCTCTAGAGTACACGGGCTCAGTGGTTAACACAGAGCACAGAGGCTCCGTAGTTAGCGCGCGTGGGCTTCGTTGCCCTGCGGCATGTGGGATCTTAGTTCCCCGACCAGGGATCGAACCCGCATCCCCCGCATTGGAAGGCGGATTCTTAACCACTGGACCACCAGGGAAGTCCCCTACACCCATCCTTAAAAGCCTCTCTCCAATGCTACTTTCCCCAGGTAATGAAATACTAATTGAACTGTTGCCAAGTAAAAGTGACTTCTCCTTCCTTTAACCATCACAAACTTAATAATTTAAGGCTCTCAGGTTCAGGGCCTGATGGGAGCTTTATTTGCACACTTGTCTTCCCTTGCAACTAGATTCTCATCTCCTTGACGACAGTGATTCTTTTTTACTCACCTCTCCATCCCCTGCAGACCTCAGCACTGGGTCTTCCAGCACAGTCATTAGACCCAGCTCCCTGGTCGTCTATTTTCTAGAGAGTTGGTATAACATTTTTTGATTCTTGTCTGATACGCTGCTAAGGTATATGCAGATGCTCTGGGGTAAGTATCACATGGACTAAAAATCAATCATACTTGCTTCCATCAACATAACGTGTAATTTGGTCAAACAGATTTGCCAGGCACGGGATCTAACTGGAATGGTCATCTCAGTCCCTCTTCTTGGTCGGGGCGAGACGGAATGCATTAACATTGTTTTGGAAGAATCTTAAAACACAGTGTAAATGAGCTTATCTAAAGTTCAGCATCACTTTGCCTGCTAAAGGTCTAAGGCCGCCACTGCCTGAGGAGGTTAGTCCCATCTTGGAGTGCGTCCGTGGGCTCGAGCCAGTTCTGGCCCTGCTCCCACACCATGGAATCAGTTCAGGAGAGGAGATGAGGCTGGAGAAACCCCAGGGAGAGAGGCGGAGAGGGCAGAAAACTATTATACCCTTAGCAGAACGGGAGGCTTTTTCTGAGGCTTTGGAAACTAGGTCTGGACAGTTTTCTCTCAAAGTGGTATTGGTCCAGCACTCCTTTCCTTTCCCTCGCCACCCGCTCAGGAACGAAAACCAGAAGTGCTGAGGGAGCTGCGATGTTATTCCTGGCCCCAGTGCGCACGGGAAGTGCTATAAATCTCTCAAGAAAGCCCAGGCTTGTGGGATTTCCAGAACCATCATGACAGAGGTGGTTGATGATTTAAGATCATGTCTTGATTCTAAAAGAATTCTTGACTGTGTACCACCCTGGAAAACCCGCTCCCATTCCTGCCCCCCGTGCTCAGGAACGGCACCACCATCCACTCAGCTGTGCAGCAAAGAACCCAGGAGTCACTCCTCTCTTTCCTCCTCCAGCAACTCATCCAGCTCCTCCAGGCTCTACTTCCAGAATATCCCGAGTCCATCCATGTGCCCCCACTAGCCTAGTCCCATCCCTGCCATCTCTCCTGGTACTGCTGCAGTAGATAACCATCCCCAACATTCATTCATCTGTCAGAATAATCTTTTAAAAATGTAAAGCCAACCTTGACATTCTCCTGTTTAAAACCCTCCAAAGGCTTCAGGTTACACTTACAAAACTGGGCACACTTTTGTTGTCTGGGCATTTTTCTCCCTCCCCACCCATTTGAACCAGCCAGCCTCGTACACCCTCTTCTTTTTCTTCATCTGACTAAGATGTGTTCATTCTAAAACTCCGTTTGGATATCATCGCCTCCCAAAAGTCTCCTGTGACTCCCCACCCCAAGGCTGTGTACACACCAAGCTTGTCTCTACCAGGGAACCTAGCATCCTGTGTGGATTTCATCGTCTGTCTCCCCCTGCTAGTCTCTGGGCTACCCGAGGACAGGGGTGATGTCTTTCATCTCTGTGCATACGTTTGGCATGTAGTGGGCACTCAAATGTTTGTTCTGTGTATGAACAATAATACCTCCAAGTGACACCTGAAAAATAATCATTCTAGGAGCACAGGAGGAACTGAGCACTTCTGAAGGGCACACAAACGAATCAGTCATACCTCACATTTTCAGGAGTCAGAGAGGACAGACAGCAGGAGTGGGCTTTGGAGAAAGGCAGACCTAGGTTAAAATCCAGGCACCCAAACTTACTGTGTGCCCTCGGGCAAGTTAGTTAACATCTCTGAACTTCTGGTTTCCATTCGTGTATAAAGTGGGGATATGAATCACGTGCTCAGCAAAGCACCCAACACATTCTAGGCGTCCTGACACAGGTTACTAACATTGTCATTCTTATTACTCCAGGCAGGCACACCACAGGCTAACTCTAATGCCCCTCACCAAGCTGGGGTAGGGACCAGAGGGGCTCTCCGCTTCCATAAATACTTTTTTCCATAAATCATACCTCTTGATTTGCTCTCCTCCTTAGGTAATCTCTGTTTTCACATCGTTTCTGAAACGCCAACTGCACTGGACTCAACACAGTTCAGTTACCTGATTTCACGCCTACTCTTAGGAGAGAATTTGAGGGGGCTCAGGACACACCCTGCCCTTTCTGTCCCCTTCCCTCCAAAGTGCACGTTTCCATTTTCCAGTCTCATCCTCGCTATTGTTGTAACAGCTGTCAATACTTTGCTAAGTACCGAAAGTGCTAAGAGCACTGGATTTGAAGTCTGAATCCTTTTCGTCTTTCTCGGGGTAAGTGATGCCAGTCTAGTTTCTTCAAATGTCAAGTATTCAAAGTGCTTTTATCGCACTAATAATAATTAGCTTTGGCAAACAAGAAAGTAAAAGGCACAGTTGGATCGTTCTCAAAAATCACTTGCACAAATAAAATCCAGGAGAGTGTCCCGGGTTTAAAATGCAAGGCGGGGGTGAGGCTGTGTATAAACCCAACACAGCAGAGATGGTGAGGGGTGTCTTCCCAGGGATGACGGAGGCGGCGGGCGACTTTCCATCCCTCTTCCTGGAGACAGGTCTGCGTGCTGGTGTGTAGGGCAGGTTTCCACAATGAGCGCTCTATACTGAAAAATCCCCTAAGACTAGGGGCAGGCTTTTCTATTACTGCTCTGTAGCTTGGAAATCCCAGCTAGTGATGACTTTATGGGTTTGTACGGTCTAGACAAGAGGGTTACTCTTTGGCGAAATCGCTCCGAGGGGGAGGCCCCTGTGAAAATTCCTATCCAACTAATTACCATTCAGCGGGCAGGCAGGCTACCAGGAGGGCACTAGGCTCTGGAAGAAGCTGCAGTTGGAAAGCCATACTCCCAGCTTTATCACTGCCTACGTTTATTTTCCTTCCTGTCAAAACAAGGACAGGAAAGGGGAACAAGAGTGCTAATAGTCAGAAAGATCAACGCAGGGTAGAGTAGGGGAGAACAAAAAATGAAGGCTGCCCAGAGCTCCGACTGAGAGGGAAATACCGACCATCTGTCTGCTTCATATTTTCTACATCAACTATTTCAGCTTGCTCAGCAACTTTAGATCTTTAGAAGCGACCATGTAAAGATACAATGGTCTCAACTAGGTACGGGGTAAGATGCTTCCAAAAATATCAGTGTCGCAGTGCTAAAACCCAGAGGAACTCACAACTATTTTCACCTCAGGTTTTACGGGAACTGTAGAGGGAGGTGGCAGTATCTGTTCCTTCAATATTTGGAAGAAATCATTTTCACCTACCCCAGGACAGAGCCGAGAGAAAACACCTGTCTTGAAATCTCTGAGTTCTGGTGAGCTGACTCTTTGGGAGGGAAAAAATGGCCTTCTGTGAAGGAAATGAAGCCTGCACTCCCCAAGGTTCACATCCAAACACAAAACATCTCTGGTGGGAGATCACGTCCAGAAGCCCTTCCAGGCCACACCTGCCCCACACAGGAGCCTTTTTTGCCACTGGCACCCGTCTGCTCTCATATTATCTTGCACTAATATCAGACACAATTTTCTCACTGGTATCTTTGATGTGACACAGTTTCTTCTCTTTTCCCTGGAGTCCCTCAGGGTATAGACTGTATCTTTTCCCACCTTTACTTTATTCAGATGTATCTAATGATGGTCTTCGTGCTGAGCGCTCAGTTACTGCCTAAGATGGATAAGTGACCAAAGAGAAATCTCTACCAAAAAAAAAAAAAAGGGCACACCGAAACATGAACATTTTTCTTCCTCTTTGTGGTTAAGCTCTAGTGAAGGACCCTGTGTTCTTTCTGGCAATGGGGAACCTGGGAACATTCCGGGATCTGCAGGCCCAGAAGAAATTGTATGGCTACGGTTTGATGAGGTCCGGTGAATGAAGAACTACGATTACAGCACAACTGATGATGAGAACGCACTCAGTATTTTGCCTTGGCTGGAGTGTGACTGAGAGGAATAAGCACTAGAATGGAAATCAGGCAGGTTGGGTCTTGATACTGTTTTGACCGAATTGGGCCACATGACCTTGGGCTTGACACTACACTTGTATGAAAGGGTGAGTCTAGGTCACTGGCTTTCAAATTTTCTGACCATGATCTGGTAAAAAAAATAAACATTTTATATCACCACTCAGAAAATAACACACACACACACACAAAACTACAAGTTTCCTCAGATAATATTCATCCTTGCTAAGTGTGAAACACCATATTTTCTGTTTCTTTCTTTCCTTATTTTAAAAATTGCTGGTCATAACTTACAAATTACAATAGCTAAGGTGATCTTGACACATATTTCTGGTTCTAAAATTCCACAGTGTAAAGATCTCATGCTATTTTATGGCATGTTGTTTTTCCTCTGTTGCTTGCCTTCATCAGGAGGAGTTTGGGGCAGTAATGCTCCGAAATTCAGGGGTGTTAAGGAATGACAACGTAGCTAATGAAGCCACTCCCCCAGGAATCCTCTCCCACGGGTGGGCGAGGGGAGGGAGCTGCTCTCTGACCATCACTTTAAAGAGAGCAGGAAGTGGAACGGACCCCCTTCCATCCAAGTCACAGAATCTCTGCCCTCTCTCGGCAACAAGTACCAAAATGGTTTGAGGCCGCCCCAGTCTTAAGACATTTACTTTTACCAATTCGTCTTTGTCAGTCTCCTATTCTTTTGACTATTCTAAGGGCATTTGTACTGAACACAAGGGACCATGGAGATGAACATGTCACAGCAATACTGCTGCTCTGTCACTGAATAAATTGAGGCCATTCAGACTACTTCACAGACATGCACTGTGAGGTTTTTTTTTAATATTGAAGTATAGTTGATGTATAATGTGTTCATTTCTGCTGTACAGTAAAGTGACTCAGTTATATATAGTCTTTTTCCTATTCTTTTCCATTATGGTTTAATCACAGGATATTGAATATAGTTTCCTGTGCTATACAGTGGGACCTTGTTGTTTATCCGAGTTGGTTTTTCTCATAACCATATTTTTACACTGGCCTTGATCCCCTTGGGCCAAGCCAGAGAGTAAGGCAAATCTTTGGGAGCCTGATTCACCCTACCTGTGTTGACCAGGCCTCCACCATCTCTTTACTGAGAGATTTGAAGGGACTACGTTCAACCAGCCTCAAGGGCATGGTTCAGGGCTGGAGGATGGAGCCAAGTGAACTGGCCCACATGGGAATCAAACCCAGGACCTCAGATTTAGTCACCCCAGCCTCCGGTCCCTTGAGCCAACTTTAAGTCCTGGAGCTCCTCTGGGCGAGGGAAGATGACTTACTACCAGCCTGCAAAGAAGCGGCATTCAGAACTGATTCTGTTTAGTATCTTGCTCTGTCAGTGAGAAGAGTCAACAACAACTATTAACCAGGCACCTAAGTAACAATATGGTTTACTAGGTTAATAAATTCAGGCCACTCAGAGCACTTTCTAGACAAGAGCCTGATATCACTCTGAAGGACCAACAGATTGCCGTCTTCTGGAAGATGACAAAAGAGGCAAAATGTTCCGAGAAAATATCCATTCAGTTTTCAGCCCTGTCATCCTTCCAAAATATACTATTCTATAATAGAAAATACAGACAAAGTGAACAGAAATTCTAGGAGGCTGTGAGATGCTATTTTTAAAGAGGCACAGCTACCATGAAAATGAACCTGCTTTCCAATATAGCATAATTCATTTTCCAGTTTGCCGTTCTTGCTTGACAGAACTAAAATGACAATGTTCATTCAGTATGCCACATTTATAGCTTTAGCTAAAGGGCTCCTACATGGCAAAGGACAAGCTTTCTGGTCTTGGCAAACCTTCCTCTTTTGATGATGCCAGAAAATAGATCTTTATTATGAGCCAAAAAAAAAGAGAGAGAGAAAAAAATCTTCTTTGGAATATTTATTACTTATTTAGGAAACACAGCCCTATAGATTATTTACAAATGGGTTAACTGGATTCTACTAAACTTTCCATTTGTTATTTACTTGCCAAGTACCATGTATTAGTTACCCATAGTATGTTTCTGTAATGCATGTTTATTATAGTTATTCCAGAAACTCTGATTAAAAATTATTTTTAATTCCAATTTTTATACTTATAGTTACTTCATAACTTTAATTTTATGGTTTTAGTTTCCAAAAAGGTCTTATTCATCTCCCAGGGGAAAAAACCCTCCAGGCTGAGGTGTGTTGTCCACAGGTGGCGGTAGGAACCCGCCTAGCCCGTCACAAGCATCTCCAGGCGGGCGCCCTCTGGCACCTCACTCACAACGGAGCTGTAACATTTTAATTATATGCTTTTAAAAGTTCATCATTTGTCAAGTTTCGTTAGTCTTACGAAAATAATTTTCCTTTAGGTACAACATAGCATATTCTAAATTATATACACATATATTACTGAAACCAAGTGGCTCTAATTAAACATTTTTTTCAAAGACTGTTTCCTTTTAATGGCAGGGAAATACTGTTGGTAGCAACAACATACTCTGCCAAAATGAACTTCACCAGGTTGAATTTTAGGGAGACTGTCAACACAATAATGGCCTAGAACTTTATGCAAAGTTCTTATATTAGAAAGTGGTCATTTAAGGGTGTCACTTGGGGGCCTGTTCAAGATACAGGATCATGATCGTGTTTCAAAAACATCATCCTACACTGAATGCCTGGCATTGGTCCTGCTAATTGTTAGGGCCTTGGAGTTCAGCCTGGGTAACACCGTACATTTTTCTTTTCTTTTCTTTTCAATTTTTGAACTTATTTTATTTATTTTTTATACAGTAGGTTCTTATTAGTTATCTGTTTTATACATATTAGTGTATATATGTCAATAAAAATCTCCCAACACACCGTACATTTCTGCCTGGCAGACAGGAACTGGAAGAGGACAGCCAATAGAAAATCATGTCAAGGTTCTTTCCACCCTGAGCTTAAGATTCTATACAACTGTTTTCTTTCTTTTTTTTTACATTTCTAAATTTTATTTAAAAAATATTTTTGGCCGTGCCCTGTGGCTTGCGGGATCTTAGTTCCCTGACCAGGTATCAAACCCAGGCCCTCTTCAGTGAAAGCACAGAGTTCTAACCACTGGACGCCAGGGAATTCCCTATGCAACTGTTTCAAGTCAAAGTTGTGACGAGGATGTTGACTAGGATGCAGTTATATAACATAGAGAGAGCTCGCGATAGCTCACGTGGAAAGTACCATTTTCATTATTTGCTATAAAAGAAATCTGCTTTACATGTATTTTTTCTTGTTACTTGAAAATTATGGTAATTTTGAAAAATATATCTATTTGAAAACTAAAAATCCTCCCAGACCCAGGCTGCAAAGAGATGTCTTAGCTGGTAGGCAATGACGGGTGCTGTCTAGCTATTTTATTCAAAATTATTTTGACAAGAGGAAAAGCGGGTTCCCTGAGAGTGACTTGTTCTTGGACGTGTAAGCATCTGGAACACCTTGGCTACCTTTTTTGCCTTTAGGAAAAAAAGAAGTAATAATCAGGTATCTAGGTAGAAAACACAGCACATCATGGCATGATTAGATTTCAAATTCCTATATACTGGTCTCCCAACCAACTTTAGATTCTCAGGGGTGATTTTCTATGTGTGTTTCCATACCAAAGAGAGCCTGAATCGGCTAAAGAAAAATTCAGTCCAGTGGAGTATGAAACACATCTCTGATCTGATAAGATCAAGCCAACTTGTTGCTGTTTTGATGAATGTAAATTATCACCAGCATCCCGTTTCCCGAGGAGGAACTATGTAAGTTTGGTGGCAAGGGGCTTGAGTGCGTGGCCAGCATCCTTTCCTTTCCAGGTACCAGAAAGGTTCCAGCAGCCCGTTGCTCCCTTCTTGTCAGATACCACTTCCCTTCTAGTGCCCTTCCAAGGAGTATGAACAAAGCCCGGGGACAGAAGCAGGGAGATTCTGTACCTGGATTTTCTTTTTGGCAAGAACAAATTAGCTTAAAGCATTCCCATTTTTCTGCAGATTCTGTCTGTAATGCGGTGCAGCTGTGTGCGCCTGGGGATCCTTTTATTGTTAAAAGTAGACCCACATGGAAAAGACATTAAAATAAGTTTGCTGCTATGATACCCACGAAGATGAAAGGGCTTCTCTGATTTTAATATGCTGAGTTTTAGACGGGAAGGAAAATGAAAGGGGTTCCTTGGAAACACACACATTTGGCTGGGCTACGAATTCATCAGGTGTTAAATCCCCATCACCTTCGCAGTAGAGGCGCAGGGCAGCGCTGAGCGTCTGCTTGTTTGTGTTTTCAGTGGAATCCGCACGTTTTCCATGCTTACAATGGGTGGCTCTCTTTAGCACTCATATTTCGGTTCTGGTACTTGCTTCCAGAGGAAAATTAGTGAAAGTGTGTACTGATGGGAGCTGGCATACGAATGAGCTCTGGACCCTAGCTTAAAGAGACTTCATTCTTTTGGGGGGTAGGGAGTGTGCCCTTTAAAATAACTATCTTGTGATATTTCGTGATATTTTTTGGCCAGTGCAGAGCCCCTGCTGGGACAAAGAAAAAGCAACAAGGATCAAGGGCCAAAACCATGCCATGAACTATGTTTCTAGCGCCAGGTGAAACACGACATAAAGACTGTCAAGATTTCTTGTGGGAATTAACAGTGGACATATTTTTATTGAGTTTGATTAAACAATAACACAGTTAAGAGAAGAGATGAAATTCACGTTTATAACTAAATGTAAATGATTAAGCATGGTATTGCCAAAATGGTAGGACTCGAAGATATTTTCATTAGAAGATAAACTGTTGATGCCTTTTTGTCACTGCAAATGTTAAATCTGAAGATAAGCTGTTATTAGGTGGCTGCCCATTATAGAAACGGGGCTTATTTAGAGTTTCAGAGGATGTGCCTGATGCAGGCTGAAACTGAGCAGCTTTAATTTTCTCTCCTGTAAAATTCTCACTGTCTCATGGAAAGCAAAATATTTTGGATACTGGAAGACCCAGATGCTATAACTTTCTATCGGAAACACTGATTCTGTGTCTTGAGACCCAGTGTCTGGCAACTAGTTCTTCATTTAATAAGTGTAGCAATTGTTTTATTTGACCATGCTGCTATCGTTTCTGCAGAGTTCCAAAGCTGAGAATAAAGGATTCTGCTGTCTTTCTTCAACAGAGAGGAAATTCCAGAGATTTTCTTCTTAAACTACTGCGTGTATTTACTTCCTTTGTTCTTAAATGGCTTGTTTACAGCAGAGGAAATGCTCTTTGCTCTTTCAAGGAGTGAGTGGAAGTTGTGGGCTCCGGTTCCTCATTTCTGCCTGGGCCAACAACTTTTTTTTTTTTTAACTGAGGTAAATCCAATGCACAGATCTTAAGTGTCTAATTCAGTTAGCTTGATAAATGTCTACCTTTGTGTAACCAACATTTCAGTCAAGATATGGACTATATCTCCATCAGCCCAGAAACTTCTCTTGGGTGCGACCCTTCCCCACATTCCCCGAGTCCACTGCTATTCAGATTTCCATCATTACGTATCAGCTACCGCTACTTGAATTTCATATGTACTCTTTGGTGTCTGGTTCCTTTCACTCAGTGTAATGTTTTTTGTTTTTAAATAAATTTATTTATTTTTGGCTGCGTTGGGTCTTTGTTGCTGCGCGCGGGCTTCCTCTAGATGCAGCGAGAGGAGGCCACTCCTCGCTGCGGTGTACGAGCTTCTCATTGCAGTGGCTTCTCTTGTTGCGGAGCACGGGCTCTAGGCACGCGGACTTCAGCAGTTGTGGCTCGTGAGCTCTAGAATGCAGTCTCAGTAATTGTGGCACACGGGCTTAGTTGCTCCACGACATGTGGGATCTTCCCGGACCAGGGATTGAACCTGTGTCCCCTGCATTGGCAGGTGGATTCTTAACCACTGTGCAACCAGGGAGGTCCCCAGTATAATGTTTTTGAGACTCATCCATGGTGGTTTCTTTTTTTTTTTTTTTTTTTTTGGTGTAACTGTACTTTGTTCTTCTTTTTTTTAAATCACTATAAATAGTATTCCATTGTATGGACATATCACAATTTGGTTATACGTGTACCTGGAGATGGCCTAGTTAACAGTCTGGGCTATTGCAAATAAAGCTGCCCTGTATATCCTTGCACCTGTCTTTTGTGGACGTATGCTTCCATTCCTTTTGGGTAAATACCTAGAGTGGCACTGCTCGGCCAACATCACTTTGGTTTTGAAGCCTGACGCCCTGGAGAACCTATATGACCTCTGTAGGGCTCTCCCTCCTTGGCCGGGTGGAGGAACAGTGATATCTGATGCCCTCTCCTCTCAGAGCAGCTTTGAGGATGTTTTCTGCCCTTCATAGGAAAGAGGGCAAGGAGTTTCCCGGACACTGTACTCAAAACTCACTGGTCCTGAAGACCTTGAGATGCCCTTTACATGGCTCTAAGACCTTGACATATCTTATCAGTGAGATGTTCAGTGGGGCATCTGACCGAGACGGTGCCTCCCCCAGATAGTGATGGCGGTTGGGCCTATGTGGGCGCATCCTTCAACAAGGGAGGGGAGAGAGCTCGTTGATAAGTGCGTGTATCTGCTAGAAACATCCAATATTCCATTTTCTTCACGCTCTGAAGTTCCACAATTAAAACGGTTATTATCGCTACCTTTACTAAAACAACAAGACAAACTATAAAAATTTGTAAACCTGCTAACGCTTTTACTTCTACCAGCTCTGGTCATAAAATGGTTATCTTAAAATGCTCCTGTATTTCTGATAACAAATAGTGTCATTTTTGTTCTCAGATATGACTCCTTCCCCTGGAAAATATGCCCATGCCCAAAAGCACATCACTAGCAAATGCCACCAGTAATGCACATTCCTGGAATCAATCTTCTCTGAGGTTAGTACAGACAAAAAATAAACATGCACAAGTGGTCCTGGCCAGGGCTGGTGAAATACTGTCTAAAAGGGCAGGATTCAGTTAAGAGCACGAAATGTTTTGTTTTGAACGTGCTGTAGAGCTACTTCAAGAAGCCCTGACAGCCTGACATGTCGGCCATTTCCACCACTGACCCGGTGGTTCCTGAACACACTGGGTGCCTCGGATGCAGAACAGGGCTTTCAGAGCTAATGTCCTTTCTAAATTGGAGGTTCAAGTAGAGACAGTGTTAACACAAGCAGTTGTTTCCGTCCCTGTCTTTATCACATTAATCCTCATGGGGAGGTAGGCATTGTCTCCAACGTATACATGAGGAGGCCAAGTTTACAAAGGTTTAAGGCCATCTACCTCTCAAGCTGCAGAAGCAAGATTTGAATCCAGATCCCTCTGATGCCAAAAGCTCTCACCACTTTACCTCTATGTTCCCAGGGTTTTAGAAGATGGCCCAGAAAACTCCAGGTTTACAGAATCCCTTTTGTCAACATATCTGGGTCTGCTTACGAATTCCTTAAGCTGACATACCATAAGGATCCTGCTCTAAAATTGTGTGCCCCAATCACTTTCCCACTGATTTCACCTTATTCCAACTGCTCTGGAATTTACATTGCCTTACAATTTCTAAGACATTTTGTGGATGTGAATATATAGATTGTAACTGCACTAAAACAGTATGGAAAGAATGACCCTATGTGTACCTCTATCTTGTCTAGCTAATCATCCATGCTAGTAATTTAGTCCACCTGTGTGTATGTCATGTTCATTAAGTGTCTGCTCTACACGTGTATAACCTGCTTCTACTAAGAGATGTTAAGTTCTAATCCATAAGGGCTATGCCTTCTGCTTTTTTGTACTCCCAATACCTGGAACGGTGACTATAACAAAATAGATGCTCCATAAATTATATGAAATGAGAAGATACCCCATCCTGGTGCTGTGGAAAACAGGGCCACTCACTTAGGGACTGCTGAACTCGGGCCAGTTTTCACTTAGATGAGCCTCGATCTCTTTTGTCTTTAAAGTGGTGTTAATAAATGGTGATGTGAATGTTTTTGTGCACTATAAAGATATAATCTATTATTATTACAGATCGGCATCGATTTGATTGCTTTCTTCAAGTCAAGAAAATGTTTTGTTTGGGAAGGTCTCTTATGAGTGATGTAGTTGAGGAAAAATAATTGAAGTACTATCTCGTCGTTGCCATCCTTACTCTAACCAACGCTTTGAGTAGTAAGACATTAAAAATAAGCATCCGCATAATGCAGTGGGGAAGGAAGCAAATTAGCTACAAGACTGGACCATAACACTCAGGAAGCAGGATAAAAATTTTACAAGTCAATCAATGAAGAAGATGAAAGGCCAGTGATTAGAACAAAGCAGTATATAAACAAACAAGCAAACAAGTCATAGGCCAGGAAAGGGTGTGTTAGTGACCCTGCACATACATACGCAAGCCAGAGAGTACTGCACCATGAAGTCATTCTCCAGCTTAAGACAGCACGTTTATGTGAAAAGGGAAATATAAATCAAGGCCATTTTCTCAATGGGAAGAGTGTAGAGAATGTTTTTTAGGCATTGTCCACATACTTAACTCTTTAGGGCAGAATCTGTTAGAAATACCAAAGCCTGGCCTCAGGACTTTATAAGTGGGTCACAAAATTCAGTCAGGCTAAAATATTTCAATTTTCTTTTTTTCCGCCATTAAACAGGATGGGATTTATCTCTCTGAGCTTTTTCCTTCTGTTTCATTCTCTTCTTTTGGGTGGGTGGGGGGAATTATGTTAGTTTCGACCTCACCTTAGTTATCTTTTCCTCTCAGATTTTCTGCCTTTAGTAAGGCTGTTTAGGTGTATTTCATTTTCTACAAATAAAGGGATTGGGGGGGAGTTCACCTCAACTCCACTCAGACAAAGCTTCTAAATGTCAAGCTAATTCTGTCAGTTCTACGAGTCATTTCCATCCTGAGGGGAAAATTAATACTTTACTTTGTAAAATGATTTGCTGTTTATTAGTAACTCCGGAGACCTGCACAATGTTATAATCTGAGCAACCTACTGCCAGAACTATAAAGGAATGTTAAAGGTCTACTCTCAGGCCAGATAGCAGGAGACACAGGAATATGAAATGAAACAACACCATGCAGAAACTTCAATTACACATTTATAGATATAATCTGTGACTTCATGGTCGTTATAGGCCGCCTAAACAAGAAAACAAAAAAAATTGGTTTAATTTCCTTTGGTACCTTTCTCTGGTTTGATACTTGAATTTTTCCCAAGTGGGCCAAAAAATATATGCAAATATTTTCCAGGAGAGACTGTGCAGTGCTATTATAACCAGAAATCCAGCCAACTCTTTCCACGGCTGCGCCACTAAGACATAAGTAAGCATTTGTTCAGTCCCATTGGACTCATGTCTGGAAGCTAAGCAAGTAGATTACAGTAACTGTTCTCCAAGCAAAGTGGAATACAGGTTAACCCAGGCAAGAAAACACACAGCTATGACAAGAGGGGTCCCATTTAAAAGCAGTGGTTTCCCAACTCTGGCTGTAGGTTGGAATTACCTAGAGAGAGGTTTAAAAAAACCCCAATGCCCAACCCACCAACTGGATCAGGGTCTCTAGAGTGGAGCCCATGGACAATTTCAGGATGAGCTTTTAACAGCTGGTTTGCAAGCCTGAATATTTAATAGCTGGCTCCCTGGAGTCAGCTCCAACTCACCCTTAAAGAAAACCCTGACTAAACTAAACTGGTAAGTTCTTCAGTTCTGACCTGCTATTTGAAGGATGGAGTGGGGGTAAAAGTGAGGGTTACTGTGAATGAAGGTGAACCACAGTTCCTATCTTAATGTATTTTTGTATTTTAGGTTTAGAAGTAGTAACTGGGGCAGCTAAATGGCTGAAGGTCTAATGAGGTTTTTTTGGTTTCTTTTTAAAGACACAATTTATTCAGCGTCATGATCAGACTATTACATTTAGCAATCAACAGCATGGGTGCCAAAAAACAAACAAACAAAACCTACATTAAAACCCTTTGTTGGAATGCTTTACACTTTCCACAGAACAGAAACGAAAAGAACCTGTTATACAATTAGTCACAAATGCAGTCCTCGAGTTTTTTGCCCATACACATGAGTATCGTCTAAAACATGTCTTCTTTGTAGCAGCTAGGCCCTGCCACCACTGTGCTGGGCTAAGTTCACAAATCTGTTGTAGCCTGTAGCTTCCCCGTCACTTCTCTGGCTCCCCTCTCCTGCTAAGCTTTGTTTCCTGGCAGTAATTAAAGCCTCCTGCCACTGCCGTAGCTCCTGCTGCTGCTGGAACCGCCATAGCCACCTTGGTTTCGGGTTTGGCAAAGTATTGGCCTCCACCACCACAGGGGCCAGAACTTCTGTCTCCAAAGTTTCCTCCTTTCACAGGTCCAAAATTTGCAGATTGATTGTTGTAATTGCTAAAATCATTGTAGCTTCCACCACCTCCAAAACTGATTCCATCATTACCCAATCCATTATAGCCATCCCACTGCCACCACAGCCACCGCCACCGTGGCTGCCACCAAAGCCAGCTGGACCACTGATGTTTCCTCCAAGACCAAAGCTGCCATTCCCACCAAAACCACTGCCACGACCACCATCAAAGTTTCCAGAACCACTTCGACCCCTGTGGCTGGATGAAGCACCAGCCATCTCTCGCTTAGACAGGGCTTTCCTTACTTCACAGTTGTGGCCATTCACAGTGTGGCGTTTCTGAATGACAATCTTGTCTACGGAGTCACGGTCATCAAAGGTTACGAAAGCAAAGCCTCTCTTTTTGCCACTGCCTCGGTCAGTCATGATTTCGGTCACTTCAATTTTTCTCATACTGTTCAAAATAATCTCTTCGGCGATGTTCTTCAGTGTCTTCTTTAATGCCACCAACAAAAATCTTTTTCACAGTTAAGTGGGCGCCAGGTCTTTGAGAATCTTCTCTTGAGACGGCCCTCTTTGGTTCCACCACTCTTCCATCCACCTCGTGTGGCCCTGCATTCGTGGCCGCACCCACCTCCTCCACAGTGGCATACGTGACAAACCCGAAGCCTCTGGAGCGCCTGCTGTTTGGATCCCTCGTTACCACACAATCTGTGAGCGGTCCCCGCTGCTCCAAGTGGCTCCTCAGACTCGCGTCGGTTGTCTCAAAGCTCAAACCTCCGATGAAGAGCCTCCGCAGCTGTTCGGGCTCTTTGGGAGACTCTGACTTAGACATGACGGCAGTGGAGGGGGGAGACGTCAGCAGTGCTTACCGTGCGTGCACGGGCAGAAAGGAGTAATCTACCGAACGTATCTCTAATGAAGTTTTTGAAAAGGTGTTAATATAATAATGATTAATGTGGAAATAAAGTATGAGTACACTGGAAAGACCTCATTTTTGGAAGTGACAGACACGGGACTTTGTGCAAATTAACCTTATTAAGCCTCTATTTCTTCAATCTGTACATGGGAATTAATAATGCTGTCTCAGTGGGGTTGGTGTTAGGATTAAATAATCATACATAGGCATATATAGTAAAAAATCTAAGTTGCCTTTCCTTCTCAGTAGTTATACTCTAGATTATTATTACTTTTAAAGGAGAATGGTATGAATTGTTTTAATACTTTATTTTCAGGGAATTTAATCACGTTTATCTTTATTTATATATATATATTTTAATTGAGGTACAGTTGATTTACAATGTTGTGATAGTTTCAGGTGTACAGCAAACAGATTCAGTCATACAGATAGACAGATAGATAGATAGATAGATAGATAGATAGGTAGATAGATTTTTTTTCAGATTCTTTTCCCTTATAGGCTGTTACAAAACATTGAGTATAGTTCCCTGTGCTATACAGTTAGGGCCTTGTTGACTATTTTATACATAGTGATCACATTTATCTTTAATTCTTTTTTTTTAAAGATTTTTTTGATGTGGACCATTCTTAAAGTCTTTATTGAATTTGTTACAATATTGCTTCTGTTTTATGTTTTGCTTTTTTGCCCCAAGGCATATGGGATCTTAGCTCCCTGACCAGGGATCGAACCCGCACCCCCTACGCTGGAAGGCGAAGTCTTAATCACTGGACGGCCAGGGAAGTCCCCTATCTTTAATTCTTTATCTCTGTGATTTAAACCAGGGTTGGCAAACTATGGCCTGTGGACCAAATCTGTAAATAAGGTTCCACAAAAACTTTTAGTGTTATGGAACACACCATGTCCACTTGTTCGCATAGTTCTATAGCTGCTTTCCTGCTACAGCAGCAGAGGTGAGCAGCTGAAACAGAGGCCCCATCGCCTGCAGAGCCTGAAGTATTTACTATCTGGTCCTTCATAGAAAAGATTCTTGACCCACAATTTAAACCATTCTAAGCTTTCCTTAAGTGAATACTTTTTTAAAGTACATTAAAAAAGAACACAAAAAAATGAGGATAGGAAATGGAAAAAATGAGAAAAGAAGATTCCCCTAGGGTTTAGAAATTGCAAAATAAATCTTAGTTCTAGAATCCTTAAAAAATACTTGAAACTCTAGGATGAAACTGAGATCTAATTCTGTCTAGTCAAGAGAGTATATATATATTTTTATATATCTTTATTAGAATATAATTTAAAAAAATTTTTTTAATTTATTTTTTGGCTGCGTTGGGTCTTCTGTTGCTGCACGCGGGCTTTCTCTAGTTGTGGCGAGTGGGGACTACTCTTCGTTGTGGTGCACGGACTCCTCATTGCAGTGGCTTCTCTTGTTGCAGAGCACAGGCTCTAGGCACGTGGGCTTCAGTAGTTGTGGTGCGTGAGCTCAGTAGTTGTGGTGCGTGAACTCAGTAGTTGTGGTGCATGGGCCTAGTTGCTCTGTGGCATGTGGGATCTTCCCAGACCAGGGATCAATCCTGTGTTCCCTGAACTGGCAGGCAGATTTTTAACCACTGCACCACCAGGAAGTCCCTATTGGAGTATAATTGCTTTACAGTGTTGTGTTAGTTTCTGCTGTACAACAAAGTGAATCAGCTATATGTATACATATATCTCCATATCCCCTCCCTCTTGAGTCTCCCTCCCACCCTCCCTATCCCACCCCTCTAGATCGTCACAAAGCATCAAGCTGATCTCCCTGTGCTATGCAGCAGCTTCCCACTAGCTATTTTACATTTGGTAGTGCATATATGTCAATGCTACTCTCTCACCCCATCCCAGCTTCCCCTTCCTGCCCTGTGTCCTCAAGTCTGTTCTCTACGTCTGCGTCTTTATTCCTGCCCTGCCACTAGGTTCATCAGTACCGTTCTTTAAGATTCCATGTATGTGCATTAGCATACAGTATTTGTTCTTCTCTTTCTGACTTACTTCACTCTGTATGACAGACTCTAGGTCCATCCACCTCATTACAAATAACTCAATTTCGTTCCTTTCTATGGCTGAGTAATATTCCATTGTATATATGTGCCACACCTTCTTTATCCGTTCACCTGTTGATGGACATTTAGGTTGCTTCCGTGTCCCGGCTATTGTAAACAGTGTTGCAATGAACACTGTGGTACATGTATCTTTTTGAATTATGGTTTTCTCAGGGTATATGCCCAGTAGTAAGATTGCTGGGTCATATGGTAGTTCTATCTTTAGTTTTTTATGGAACCTCCCATAATATTCTCCATAGTGGCTGTATCAATTTATATTCCTACCAACAGTGCAGGAGGGTTCCCTTTTCTCCACACCCTCTCCAGCATTTATTGTTTCTAAATTTTTTGATGATGGCCATTCTGACTGGTATGAGATGATATCTCATTGTAGTTTTGATTTGCATTTCTCTAATGATTAGTGACGTGGAGCATCCTTTCATGTGTTTGTTGGCAATCTGTATATCTTCTTTGGAGAAATGTCTATTTAGGTCTTCTGCCCATTTTTGAACTGTTTGTTTGTTTGATATTGAGCTGCATGAGCTGCTTGTATATTTTGGAGATTAATCCTTTGTCAGTTGCTTCATTTGCAAATATTTTCTCCCATTCTGAGGGTTGTCTTTATGTCTTGTTTATGGTTTCCTTTGCTGTGCAAAAGCTTTTAAGTTTCATTAGGTCCCATTTGTTTATTTTTGTTTTTATTTCCATTACTCTAGGAGGTGGGTAAAAAGGATCTTGCTGTGATTTATGTCATAGAGTGTTCTGCCTATGTTTTCCTCTAAGGGTTTGATAGTGTCTGGCCTTACATTTAGGTCTTTAAACCATTCTGAGTTTATTTCTGTGTATGGTGTTAGGGAGTGTTCTAATTTCATTCTTTTACATGTAGCTGTCCAGTTTTCCCAGCATCACTTACTGAAGAGGCTGTCTTTTCTCCACTGTATATTCTTGCCCCCTTTGTCAAAGATAAGGTGACCATATGTGCGTGGGTTTATCTCTGGGCTTTCTATCCTGTTCCATTGATCTATATATCTGTTTTTGTGCCAGTACCATACTAAGACAGTATATTTTAAAGAATACTTTATAAATGAAATTTTCTGCAAGATGACTATTACTTCTGCACCAGGAACGCATCCTGAATATGAAACTTGGAAGAGTGAATTTAGTAGGTAGAAACATGGAAAACTACTTATAACCTGGCAATGAAAGTGACTGAAACCACATTAGTCAGGCAAAATAAGCCGCTCTCTCTAACTACAGGTAAAATAACATTTCAAACATTGAAAAATGTATACAGTCAAAATGGTACAGGGTAGGGTTTAAGAAACCATTTCCCCTGCTAATTTTTGATGTTTACATGGAATGTTATTCAAGCAGCAAATAACTTACCAATGATGCTGACAGACTGAAAATGATACATCTTTACCACAACATATATTAATTCTCTCAGTGGGAAATTGCTAAAATAGACAAGGTGTCAGAAAGATTTCTTTACGTCTGAAGGAAAGGAAATGATTCCATTTCTTCCAAACATTCTTACATGAAAAATAATAAACTCTCACTTTTAAAATGTCTTTATTTTCATGGGGTTCTAAAGTTCCCATTATTAATTGGGGAGGTCATGGTTATCTGGTGCTCGCTATGAGTCAATCCATATTAAGTCAGGTATAAAACACAGCCAGGTATAAAACTGCCCCCATAATTCACATTATATATGAATAAATATTCATAGAAATACTCAGAAAAGAGAATTGAAGAATTACACTACACTATCATGGCATTCCTTAGATCTACACAGTAAATGTTACGCAGAGATGCTGGAAAGTAAATCTTCACGAAATAAAATGTAAGAGAAACATGGTGGTCTATCTAAAGAAAGGGACAAATGCCCAACACAAATGAAACCAATTCATCCTCTATAGAATGACCTCCGATTCTGTTCCTGAAGCAACTGGTTGAAGACTCTGGACCACAGAGACGAACATTTACTGAGTGTTTAAGGCATGCATATCTATCACGTTTAACTCTCGCACAGAAACTAAGTAATTGGTATCATCAGTGATTTGTAACGGGCGAAGTTCGGTAGGAACTCAGTCTGTCTGCCTTGCGCACCTATCCTGTCTTCAAAAGGTCCAGTCCTGATGGAACACAGGGTATCTGCCAACCATGAGCCCCCAGAGATGCCCCTAGAAAAAGAGGTCCTCTAATCAAAGCGACTAAATTTGGAAAGCTTTCTAAACCCTCCTCTTGGAGAATAACAATGTATATATTAAAGCCCTGTACTGAAGAAACCAGTTTACTTTTGTCTAACCCAACATTTCCCCAAACTTATTAGGGAATCCCTTTTCCCAATTACTATTTTGTGAAAGTTATATTCTGAAACACTGAAATATGACTGCGGTCACCTCCCTTGATGGGAGATGGATAAAAGAGAAATATATAAACTGTAAGAGAAAAATAAACATTTTCACCCATGGTCAAGGGGCAATGCTGCTGAAGTGATGGTGTGATTCTAAGTGGCTTCTTTTTGCTCTTAGGATGACATCCTAAGTGCCCTGGTCCCTGCAGACCTCCTTGGCCTCATCTAACAAACACCCCACCACCTGGTCGACCTTCAGTACCTGGGACCTGCCAGGCTCCCCATCATGGAGCCTTTGAAAAATGCTGTCTGCTTGGTTGGATGCGCCTTCTTTCCCTCTTTACCTACTTACCTTTCAGGGAAGTCTTTCCTGACCCTGTCAAGCCCTTCTCTGTATGCTCTCCTATCACTGAGTTCTTCCATATAGCGAGTTTATGGTTACAATGTTATATTTATTGGATGAATGCCTGTCTATACCCCTATGGGAGTGAGGGGAAATATATTCCCTGTGCTCAGATGCAAAAAAGAAGAGGAGGGGACCTTTCCAGCCTCTTTCTACCATCTTCTATTACTGCTGACTTAACGGATCTCTTACTTGGGAGAAGGTTCTGAGCATGTTCAGCTCAGGGCCTGGGCGCACTCTGGTCTGCTCCCAGGCAGGCAAGCTTCGAAGGAATGTTTGGGAATAAGTTCAACTCAGGGAAGACAGTTGTTACAGATGCTAGCTAGCTCTATTCTGCAGTTTAGCCTTATGCAGTAATAAAGTCAATTTTAATCTTCACCTCCGAGTCTTGTTTTATTTTTCAAATTGCTTCCATTTGGGAGGGGAAGGCAAGAAGGAGTGTTCTCGTTGGCCCCCTAAAATGCCAACATCTTCCACTAGGCCTCAGTCCATCAGGAAGAATAGGGAGGGGTCTCCTTGGGCTCACTACTATAGCTCAGGCCGGGCACATGGGAGGCACTCTAATTTTTTAAAATTAATCATCCTCTCATGGAAAATTTCTTAAATAAGCAAAAACAGGGAGAATGGTATGACGAACCCCTATGTATGCGTCACCCAGCTTCAACAATAATCAGCACATGGCAATAAACAACATACAATCGATCTTGTGTGATCTACTTCTCAACTTGACCGAAGCAAATCCAAGACACTGCATCACTTCATACATAACAAACAGTAAAGGCTTGAAAACATATCTGTAAAACCATCATCACATGCATATTATAAAGGATAATTTATAAATATTTCTTCCATAATAAATAGATGAATGAATCAGCAAACGCTATAGGGACCAGTAAAGGGTCAAAGAAGAGGTGGCTCTGAATCATGATCTGTCCCCGGCCCCCAGCACACCACGCGCGCGCGCACGCGCGCACACACACACACACACACACACACACACACTCCCCACGGGCCAAGCCACTCACCGGTTGGCGTGCTGCTGCGGAATGAAGAGGAGGGGGTGATGGGCGGGGTCACGGGGGGAGTAAGGCTTCCGCTGCTGTGGCGAGGCGGCGTGGACACATTCCCTCGAGACACGGAGCTGGACAAGGTCAGCGAGAGCTTCGGCTGAATCTTCTTCTTTAGGGACTCCTGCTCTCGGCGGGCAGCGTCTGTCATGAACCTGCAGCAACAGTGGAAGGGACCATTTATGAGTAACCAGGACCATATACAGAGCCGGAGGATTATGACAGTGAACTCAAGTTTGACAGGCGCTCCACCCTGGGAAAGGGGCTTATTCACAGGTCCCAACTTCAAAAACTCACAACAGTTGCCCTTTTCCTACATGATGAAATTATCTTCTAGCTCCTTGTTTTAAAGTTCCTCAAAGTCAGGATCCTTTCTTCCCTGGGCAAACCCTCTGTGCAGGAAATGGATACACATAGACTCCGTACTCACTACACTGCCTTCAGTTACAAGACTGCCTCTCTGGGAAGGTCCTCTCGACCCTCAGAAAGTACACCTGCTCTCGAAGTTCCCCAACCACCCCCAGCTCCAGAGGACTTCCTTCATCTGTAGGTTGGTAGTATTTATTGTTTGTGCCACTGAACATCTACGGCTTCATGAAAACTTTGATTCTTTTTTGTACTCTGGATTCTCATATTATTTGGGTTTTTAACACTTCCTAGGCTGACTGAAGGTCTTGTCTCCCCAGCCATTAGCTGAAAAGGAAGGACCCGAGTCCCTATCATCTTTGCTAGCACGCTGCCAGGCCCATCTTAGCAAACATTTATCAAATGACTGAACAAACCTGCCCAAGCAGATTCAATAAGAGGGTACGAGCACTGTACCAGGAGGAAGATCACGGAGAAAGATCTGTTCATGTTGTGATCTTATTACTCATAAAGGGAAAGGTGACTTTTCTTGGTAGTTTCACTTCGGAAACTTCAAAGTTATTCTTTCAACACTTCTCCTATGCTAGTTATATTCAAACTTTGTTCTTTTCTCACTGTTTAAACTAGTATTTCATAAATTCATGTACTAAGAGATTCAAAACAATCTATGAAATGGTATCCCCTACCTAAAGAGCAAATGTCAAATGCATTTTTGAAAACTGCGATGAAAAGCCTAGTGAATAGAGTATATGAAAATGTTTAGGTGAAAAAAACATACACTTGTGCCCACTGCCTAAGCGAAGAACCAGACCATAACCATACCTCTCAACTCCCCTCCGTACCCCACCCTCTCACCAACTGTGCTTTGACTATTTTAATACAATTCATCGTAAACTAATTCCATTGCGCTTAAACATGGTATTTTACCCAACCCATTTCACATTCTGCCTACAAAATTCCTTTGTATTTGTCTTCATTACACTGCGGCGTTTTGTAAGTCAGCAGATAGCTCTCATGCCTGGTAAAAGCTTTGAGTTGCTCAAACACCCAATGAAAAAATGTTACAATAGAGTTACAGTGTCTTAAAATGTCTACTTTTACACTTGGAACATGGCTGGCACATTTCTTAAAGGGCTTTTGCAATATAATCTATATGCATAAACTGGATTTTATATGTTGAACCAAACTGTAATAAAGCTACAAGTTTTGCCTTGAGCTCTTCGGTTTTGTGCTACAAGATGGTGATGATTTAAAAAGAAGAAAGGAATGACAATGTAAAACAGAATTGTTTGCACCCGGCAGCCACGTACTCATTTATTTTCAGATGTAAAGTTGGTTCTGTTGCTCTTAAAACTTCTTTTTTCCCTCCTCATAAACCTCTACTCAAAATCTGGACTATAGAGAAAAGCAGGAACTGGTGCTTTCGTTTATTATTCCAAGTACAACTGCTAACTGCCATACTGCTGAGCTTCTTCAACTGGGGTATGCAGTGCACCAGGGAGTGGGTGAAACCACAGGCTAAACTTTTGCTTCTTCCAGGAAGACCAAGTGTTTTCAGTGTAGGTCATTCAAGTTAGGTTTTCTTTCCTCAATGCGTTTAATTTATTTATTTATTTTTGGCTGTGTTGGGTCTTCGTTGCTGCGTGCGGGCTTTCTCTAGTTGCAGTGAGCGGGGGCTACTCTTCGTTGTGGTGCGTGGGCTTGTCACTGCGGTAGCTTCTCTTGTTGCGGAGCATGGGTTTCAGTAGTTGTGGCTCGCAGGCTCAGCAGTTGTGGCGCACGGGCTTAGTTGCTCCATGGCATGTGGGATCTTCCCGGACGAGGGCTCGAACCCATGTCCCCTGCATTGGCAGGCGGATTCTTAACCACTGCACCACCAGGGAAGCCCTAAGTTAGTTTTTTAAATAGGAAAATCAACACAGATATGCTATGGAATAGAAGGAAAAATTTACATCTTGCATCTTAGTTCAAAGCATGGGACTTGGAGTCAGGCAGGCCAGGGTTCAAATGCTGGCTGTGTGACTTACTATGTGACTCGAGGCAAGTTGATGAACCTCTCTAAGCCTCAGCTTTATTCTCTGAAAAATGGGACTAATAATTGTAGATAAAGGGTTACCATACCTCTTTTCCCTTTCTATAAGAGACTTTGATCTTTGGTTAACTCTGGTAACCTGCCAAGACGGTAAGTCAAACATGCTACAGGGCAACACTGCTTATATTAAGACTGACCCCCCCAACTGGTAAATGACATCTGGAGTGGGAGGAGCTAGAAACCATCTGTCCACACCTGTTAGGAAGCCAGAGCTCTGGGCTTCCTGAGCGCCGTGATCTTGCCCCTGAACATGCCCCTTGCAGAGAACTGGGGAGCGTGTCCAGGGAGCGTTATAAGAGCTTTGATTCCAGGGCAGCTCCCATCTTTGCCCGAGGGGCATCTTCCATCTGCATCTGGATAGACTGCCATGTGTACCAGTAAGGACTTCACAGAAGGTGTGACGCGGCCCTGCTGGCAGGCTGTGGCTCTGCCTTTTATCTCTCTGAAAAGACCCAGCGCCCATGGCGGCCTCTGGTCATCTTGTGAGTCTGAATATTCATGGTGGAGGAAGGTCACCTGCTGGTGGACAAGGCAATAATAGTGCTGACTTCAGAGGACTGTTGTGAAGATTAAACGAGGCAGCAGTGCCTGTCATGTAGGAAGTGGCTGTTATTATTATAGAAAGCTTCATAAATGTGGTCTTATCTGTATATTCCATCTACCTTACTCCAAGTTTCTTGAGGATGCACTGCATGTCTATGGCTCTGAAAGCACCTGGTTCATGCCTCATGTACAGTAGGATAGGATGTGGAATAGCTGACCAGGAATCAGCCCAGAGAGTGCATAGAGAGTGTCAGAAAGAAACTCCTGCCAGAGAGAGAGAGTGAGCTAGCAAGCTTTGCAGGCTTTGCAGTGTCTTCTCTTACTCTGGTTAAAAAGTATAAAAGTATCACAGCTCACAGTTTTTACTGTAAAATAAATACTCTCCTACAGCTCAGAGATACAAACAACTATAAACAACCACGACAATGGGCACACACATATCCCTCACCTTCACCCCCTCATGGATTTGGTTGGCTATGGACAGCCATCTATTTTTGGCTTGTGTCTGCTAAGTGTTTTCTAGAAGCGAGAACGAGGCACCATGTTAAAAGCATTAAACATGAAACTCATAAAACACTTCTGCCAACCCTTCTCTCTCTCCACTCTCCCTCCTTCTCCCTTGGATTGGTGGTTATGAACTTGCAGCTATACCCATAAATCAAGGCGAGCTTGCCATACCAAGATCCACAGCTGCAGAATTTATTCCTGGTGACAACACACACACACGCATGGGCATAAGAACGCCTTTGGAGCGCTGGATAACATTCACCAGTTTCTCCCTTGGCAGTGTTGCACTGTTCCTCTTTCACTTATCACCCATGACTTCACCTATTTTTTGGAGACTTGTTTAAACCTTAAAGTTTTCAAGCAATGTTCCATCAATACAGTTGTCTGTCAAAAGATGGGTGGATTCCCAATGGCAAAGAATCACCTGGGGAGACAAGTTTATAAAGAACCTGATGAGGCAGAATAAACAAAGGCTGTGACTGCAGCCAAGGACTGGACTTAAGTTGGCTCTGAGCATTTTCCACCTTCAAGGGCAGCTGCACTTCGACATATCCTTGAAGGACCAGAGCCCAGATCTTTCCTTCATCAGGATTAGAAATGTTTCCCCTGTATTCCCAGATGAGAGAGAGCTCAGGCTTGGGAAGCCACACCACTCTGTGGTCTGATGAGTTTTTCTCAGTGGATTTTGACATGACTCGTGATCTTCTCTGAAGCCCTCAGTCATCGCAGCCAACATGGGGTTTTAGAGCAGCGAGGAACCTGGATGAGACAGGTCACCTCATCCAACCCCCTCATTTTTCACAGTAACTGGGAAATGAGGTGAAGGGGGCTGTTCAAGGTCACTTTGCTGGCTGGTGGCGGAGCTGGCATCTGAGAAGTCAGCCGTGGGACCCTGTCGAACGTTCCTGCTCTGCCAGGCTGCCACTGGCACAGCAAAGAACCCTGAGCTTTCTTGTGTTAGCTGGAGAGTCACGGTTAAGTTGAAAGGGGTTAAGGAGCTGAAGCTTAGGGCCTGAGGAAATGCAGAGGAAACCCCTCAGGGGTTTACACGTTGGAAGTGGGGCAACTGGAAGAGCAGGGGCCTTCATCCTCCCAGGGTCTGCCAGTTCTGCTCTGTGGGGTCCCTTGGCTCCTGGGGGCCCTGGATTTGTAGCCTCACTGGGCTGTGATGCAGGGAAGGCTCGCTGTGCCCACGTCCCTGAATTCTTTCTGCTTTGCAATGGCAACTGTTCTGAGTACTCGTGTGCCGGTGCGGGCTTATGCTGGCTCGTGAGAGCTGATCATTAAATTTTTAGGGATTTAGGCCAGTTGTTAAACATACCCATTATTAAAAATTAAATTATGTGATTGGGAGTTTGGGATTGACATGTACACACTGCTATATTTAAAATAGATAACAATCGTATGATATCCCTTATATGCGGAATCTAAAAAGAAATGATACAAATGAACTTATTTACAAAACAGAAACAGACTCACAGACTTAGAGAATGAACTTTTGGTTACCAGGGGGGAAGGGATAGTTAGGGAGTTTGGGATCCACATGTACACACTGTTATATTTAAAATGGATAAACAACAAGGACCTACTGCATAGCACAGGGAACTCTGCTCAATGCTATGTGGCAGCCTGGATGGAAGGGAAGTTTGGGGGAGAATGGATACGTGTATATGTATGGCTGAGTCACTTTGTTGTGCACCTGAAACTATCACAATATTGTTAATTGGCTATACTCCAATGTAAAATAAAAAGTTAAAAAAATAAAATAAAATAACCAACAAGGACCTACTGTATAGCACAGGGAACTCTGCTCAACACTTTGTAATAACCTAAATGGAAAAAGAACTTGAAAAAGGATACATGTATATGTAAAACTGAATCACTCTGCTGTACACCTGAAACTAACATCGTTAATCAACTAAATTCCAATACAAAATAAAAATAAATAAAAAATAAATTATGTGAACTTAAAATTAAAACAAGCATATTAAAAATAAAGGTAACAGGGCTTCCCTGGTGGCACAGTGGTTGAGAGTCCGCCTGCTGATGCAGGGGACACGGGTTCGTGCCCCGGTCCGGGAACATCCCACATGCCGCGGAGCGGCTGGGCCCGTGAGCCACGGCCACTGAGCCTGCGCGTCCGGAGCCTGTGCTCCGCAACGGGAGAGGTCACAACAGTGAGAGGCCCGCGTACCGCAAAAAAAATAAATAAATAAAATTTAAAAAATAAAGGTAACAATACACAAGGTTTATCAGCTCTTATCATTTTCTTTCATTTCACTATGATCTGTGCTGTTTAGGTTATTTACATTACTAATGCCATATCTGCTTGGTAGAATACCATATGATGCTGTATGCTCCTGCCCATTTCTTCCCAACTCTGTTCAGCAATGTAACGTTGGTTGCTTGAAACTGGCCATGATGGGAGTACTTAAACCATGGAAACTGGCGAATATTACAAATCAGGGTTTTCTCCCCACCCCAAGAGTCAGTCGTTAAACATTTACCAGTATACCTGTAGTTATTATTATTATTTTTTTAATATGGAAAGAAAGCATTTGAACCAGGCTCCTTGCCTATTCACTAAAGGAGCTAATCGGGGAAGGGATGAAGGATGGATAAGGAAGCCTTCTTTTCCTTTTTAAAAGTATAAAAATAAGACTTCTCATTAAAGAACACTTATAGAAAAAGTTTTATGGATTTGTGACCTGTGCTTAAAAACATTTTTAAAAATTCGGTAATACACACACAACTGAGGGTACATATTTACAAGCACAGTTTAAAGAAGAATAAAATGACAGTCCATGTACTCACCACTCAGCTTATGAAAAATTTGTTTACCAGAACCTTTGAAGTTTGCAGATACAACTATGGTTGAGTTTTCAGGGTATTTTCCTTCTAGTATTGCTTTTCTACACATAGACTGAACTGGATATTTCTTAAATAAAAAAAAAAGTCACTTGAGGGTTCATTCACTTTTGACTAACAGCCTGCAAATCTGTGGTGAGGCAAAGTCATGTTTTCATTTTGAAACTGAAACGGCCATAAGATTAATTTTAACCTTCCTACAAATCAGAAATGCCCAAGTTACTTTAATTTAATATGGTCATTTGCAGTAATATTTGTTATTGCTTGGGGAAGTACATATTCCTTAAGTAAATTTTCAAGACTCCATTATAAATCTTTTAAATCCTTAGACCACAATGTTCATTCAGTCTGACATATTAAACGTGGAAACATGACTATAACACCGCAGGGGGAAAATGTCAAATTGCTGGTCCATGGAGACCAGTTTCAACCACAAACTCAGGAAATTTACAGAGTTGGCTGGAGCCCGGGCAGAGCCCGCCCTGCACCTCACTCTCCGGCCAAACACCTGAGCCCAAGTGTCTTGCTGGGGCAAAACCACTTGGCTTCCGCCCGCTCTGGAGAACCCAGTGATGCAAGTGACCACTAGAAATTCGAGCCTCTCTCAGAAAAACCCGACAAGAATCCAAACTCTGAGATGCATGGCGTGGTTTGGTTGTTATTATAAGACTCTGAAGAGGCCGGGTAGTCCAGAGGCCGGAGCTGTGTGTCAGGAGGCTCGTTTTGGGGAGAAGAAGTGGGTGGCCTCTGTAAGTCCCAATGCTCCCCCCAACCCCCGGTCTGGCCCTGGTTTTTCTACTTGTTAAAACTGAGCAGTTTTGGTTTTATGGTTATAAGAAATATATCACCCCTATGTTCCTTCCCAGCTCCAACAGTCAATGATTCCCGCAGGCCGTGTTTCCCAAACTTTTTTGACCTCAATCCATTATAAGAAAGCCTGTACACACACATGTATAATTAGGTCCACAATCGGCAATTTTGAAATCTCTAGAGCTCTGAAAATTGGAAAGTTTCTTATGTTTGACAGCAGAACTCACGGGGGGACCAACCCTGCCATGAACTACTTAAAGGCTATTTACACACTTTATTTATTGTATTTAGTGTATTTATATGCTTCACTGCACAAACATCAGTGTGTTTGATTACAGGGGGCTGCCCTGGACCCTGTAGGGAGAGTTTTGTAATAGGCAGTATTTGCACCATATTGTCTTTCTGAAATTAGAAGAACTATGACTTGTGAAACGTATCTGGGCGCAAAGACAAAGCATTTTTTTTTTTTTTTTTTTTTTTTGCGGTACGCGGGCCTCTCACTGTTGTGGCCTCTCCCGTTGCGGAGCACAGGCTCTGGACGCGCAGGATGCGCAGGCTCAGTGGCCATGGCTCACGGGCCCAGCCGCTCCGCGGCGTGTGGGATCTTCCCGGACCCGGGCACGAACTCGTGTCCCCTGCATTGGCAGGCAGACTCTCAACCACTTCGCCACCAGGGAAGCCCAAGACAAAGAATTTTTATGTAAACATCTGAAACAAAAATTTCTTGAAACAATCCTTACTACCTGTGATACCCTCTGATATTTTTCTATTCTATTTGATTTTAACAAAATATCCTGGTCATGACCACCACACTAATTTCTTGACCTACTAATAGGTCACGGCCTGCTGTTTGAAAATATTAGTGTAGCAGTTAAGAGGTGGGCTTTGTAGGCAGACTGTTTAGATGCTAATTTCTCCTCTATATTCACCAGCTATGTGACCTTGGGCACGTTACCTAACCTCTCTGTGCCTGTTTTCTTACCTATAAATGGTGAAAATAATAAGGGCTATCTTACAGAGTTGTGAAGATGAAGTGAATTAATACATGTAAAGCACTTGGAATAGGGCCTGGCACTCGGTGTTTGACAAATGTCATATGAACGACTCTTGTTCTGCAAATCCTAACTCACAAATCTTTCATTCTGATGCTTAACGTCGCAGTTTGGTTACTTCTGAGCTGAACTACTAAGTATTAGGATAAGTATTGCCATCATGAGTTCTGCTGATTCTGAAAGCAACAAGCCACCTTCACTGTTTCTGCATGCATTGATTGATTAAATTACTGCTTCAATCACAGGCAAATTTGAAAAAGGTAGTTACAGTAGCTGGAATACAAACAGATGGTTCCTCTCCTTAAGGACAACGTGCTGGGAGGTGGAGCATCTATAAACCCACACACCTCCTCTTCTTTACTTCTCTGCCTTGATTTCTTGAGAAGAAGCCAACTGTAGAAGGCCTTTCTAGCAGGACAGGCAACAGGAGCACAGCTACTTGATGGAAAGGTGTTTTTCTATGCAGTTATAGGCTGCCCTCTACTTGGGAGATTCATAAAGTCACACAAGGCTCAGATGTGGTCCACAACCAGACCTCTGTACAAAGTACCACATCCAACTACTTCATTTCAAGCTCAAAAGCTTTGATCTGCCTTTTCAATGGCCCTTTGGGCATTGCCATATTTTGGTGAAAACCAGTTTGTGAAACCAAGAAAGCTTCTAAGGAAAGCTGCTAGGAGCTGGCAGATAGACCACAATTCTAAGCACTCGCAAATCTGCTAACTCATCGCTCCGGACAGTGGGATCTCTGGCCTGACAAGGACAACAATCGATCTTTCCAGTGGAGAGTACCTTAGGGATTTTCCTTTTCTCCAACTATTAGGACACGCAATCCAGGACAAGGATGGACGGAAAGCCAGTAAGGAAGCAGAATGATCCGTAAGACATTCGAATAGAGGCTATGGGAATAATGGCACATTTCATCATGTGATCATGTGTGGTCCACATGTCAGAGGACCTGGCTGTTCTAGGTCTCACAGTAATGATGGCTTTCAGAACACACATCTGCTAATAAATTCATGGGGCGGCTCCTCTCATTTTAGCAACTTAAAGCCACAGGGAGGTTGAGGGGTGTTTGGTTAGAACAGCTGGCCAGTGAAAGATGGCCTGCTGGCAGCAAGTGGAGTGACTGCTTGTCTGCGCCCCTTCCTTAAGAGAAGGGCCTTTCCTGGTGATCACGGAACTTAACGAATGCTCTTCTTTTCAAATACAGAAGACAATTTGGACTCCCAAGTAACATTAATTTCAGAAAGTTTCTAGTAATGTTTTGAACAATCATATGTTTCATTTCTCATCCCAGAGCTATTTTTGCCTTCACAATCTGAGGCCTGTGGGGTGGATTTTGAAGCTTCATAAAATTTTTCGCAGTGTCACCAAAACTCAGAGCCTCTTTTAATAGGCTGCTGTTAAAAAGTTAATGCAAAATAATAAAACTAAAAGAAGCACCAGAAGAAAACCCACACCATCTAATCAGATCAGTTTGGCACTTAACTTGTGAGGGGTTTGTGTGTTTGTGTGTGTGAGCTTTTCATCTGATATTCACATGGGTTGTGGGCATAATTTGTGAAGCGCACCAATGAGTCAGATTTGGTTCTTGGGTACCAACCCAAAACCAACAGATTTACTGCATTAAGTGAGACACCTTTTTTCTTCCTCCCTTTTCTTTACTAAGTTTACATGTGATACATACAGGAGGATATAGTTCCTGGACTTTGAGGAGTAGTTCCAGTCTAATTTGCACAAAAGAAATTAACACCAGGGCAAGCCAATTTCATATCAAACACTGTAGCTAGTTTATTAAGAGTTCACCTTATTTGGGGGGACAGAGAGAGGAGAAAAGAGAAGGACATAAGAAAAAAAGAGAAGAGGTGATCTTCCTCTTAACTACTCTCTTGACAACTGTATTTCTTTTTTTTTTTTTTAATAGAGCAGCTATAGTACAGCTTGAGTATTCTAAAACTTTAAAAAATATTTATTTAGGGACCTCCCTGGTGGCACAGTGGTTAAGAATCCGCCTGCCAATGCAGGGGACACAGGTCGAGCCCTGGTCCGGGAAGATCCCACATGCTGTGGAGCAACTAAGCCCATGCGCCACAACTACTGAGCCCGTGCTCCGCAACAAGAGAAGCCACCACAATGAGAAGCCCGCACACCGCAATGAAGAGTAGCCCCCGCTCACCACAACTAGAGAAAGCCCGCACGTAGCGACGACCCAACTCAGCCAAAAATAAGTAAATAAATAAATAAGTTTATTTAATAACTAACACTCGGTTGCCCATTTCTATTGCCAAGTGGTACACCTTATCTACCTACCACCTACCATCACCAGCCTCTCATTAAAAAGAAAAAGCCATTGTAACATAAAATATAGAAAGGACATAATCTTGGAATAAAATAATCCTTTCATGAGAAAGACTGTCCTTTATTCTGAGATTATGGTAACAGTAGAACAGGGGAAGAATAAATGTACTTAACTTTTTTTGAGATGCAGAGAAGCTACAATATAAAATTTAATTTTATTATTTTGTAATCACATCATATGTACATTGTAATATACTGTTTATAATAATATGTTGCTTATAACTATTCTCTAGATACAAGTTATTAAAAATATCCAACTTTATTTTCTATCATGGCCATTGTTAAAAATTCAGTTTCAAGGAATGTTGACTAAAATGGAACTATTAAATTTAGGAGGAATCATTTGCAATATGCTGCAAACTGAAAGAAGCCAAATACATGAGCACCCAGACCCAGGGGCTTCTCCTTTCCCAGAGCTTGGAGAAACAACACACAGGGGCGGTGAGTGTTGGATGCCCCTGCTCCTGGGCTCCACACGCCCTAGGCAACTTGGAGACTGCAGACCAACAGAAACACCCTTATGAACAGCATCATTCAAAGACTAGTAGCTGTCTGTGAAGAGTACTTAAGAATTACTTTTTTTTAAAACCGATAATCTCTTTCCCGGAATTTTAGCGCTCAAATGAAATTCATGCATGGAGGCTAAGTAACTGCAGTAATGAACAAAATCCCATCCCTGAATACCATTATTTTGTATATTCCCAGTAAATACTGGGTATTTTCTCACAACAGAGGAATAATATAGTTAATCTACCTTAATGAAATCTCTGGTTCAGGTTCCAGCAATCACTACTTAAAGCCACAGGTCAGCGTAAATTATCAGTGAAGCAATTAATTTTGATTTACTTTAGCCCGAATAGAGTAAACTGTGGTCTCTTTCATCGTCAATGCCAAGAATAAAAACCACTTCTGAAAACGAAGCCCACAAATCTCTGGTTTGACGGCCAACTGGAATATCCCTCTGTTGGCAACTCTCTATCATCCTTTCCATTCCTTTTCTACTTTCATCGAATTGGAAATAACTATGGCTATTCCTTACACATGGTTTTCATCGCTAATTTGACATCCGTGTAAAAATCAATGAACAAAACAAAGAAGCTGTATTTTATGAGGTTTTGTGGTACAAAACTACAAATAGCTTTTGAGTTTCCTTGTTTTGCCTCTTCTGGAAGTAAATTAACTGAGTTATTTGAGGTTTCCATGTAAACTGCTAATGAGATGATGCATAATTCTCCTCATAAGCTGGGAAAAGTTTAAAAACTAAAGAAAAAAAAAATTGGATTTAAGTCTCCAGAGTTTTAGTTCCAGTATCATTAACAGCTGTGAACACAGCTTGGTTGAAAGTCTAGCTTCTGGGGGTAAACTCCTTATTTAGGTATTCAAGCTTCGGCAAATTATTTACCCTCTCTTGTCTTGGGATCCTCATTTATAAAACAGAGGTAACCCTAACACCTACCTCATGGGGGTTATTGTCAAGATCTCGCTAGATAAAAGCATGAAGAGCACTTGGCTCAGCAAAATACTGCACATATGTCAGGAGGCTGCTCAGACTCTTGCTATTTCCATGGTGTTGGCCCTATGCCCCTGACTCTCACCCAGGAATTATGTCAAAAATGTAACAGTCATCTGACTGGATAATTCTTATGTAAGAGGTCATTTGTGCAGGGAACCTATGCAGTCCAGTCTACCTAAGATGGACTTAGACAGAAATCTAAGTCTGGGGTCAAAAGTCTCTGTTTCCAAAGAAAAGCACTTCTCTGATGTTGCCATGACCAACCCACGTAGGTTGGCTCTTCTGACCAAGTGGGCTGGGTGACAGTCAACGTTTAGTTAAGACAAGTGACTTGGAGTGAATCTAGAACCAGGGGATGGGGTGGACTGGAGGCCTCTGGCTAAGGAGACTTTGGGTTGAGAAAGAGGAGAGGAAGCGTGTGAGATGGAAGAGGACTCTCAATGTCAGAGAAGATCTCACACAGGTAGGGTCTGTTTATGCCAGGGACGGCACGCACAGTGTCTCCAGTGTCACTTATAATCCACTCGGCCCATGAGAGCCATTGCAACTCCATCCCAGCCCTTTTCCCTGTGCTGCTTCTGGATTCAGCCTTAGAATCTTCCTTTTCACCAGCCCTAGGTTGCCACTATCCCACTATGCCACTGATTAAGGTGACGCGTAAGTTGAAAGTTTGTGCCATCTCTGACTTACACATTTCCCCCAATATCCGCTGATATTTCCACTAATATTTCAGCTAATATCCCACCCGAGGCATATTCTAACTCAGTTGGTACATGCATTATCCATCCTCAGAGAATCAGGGAGCAACGATGGCAGACAATACACTTAATAGCTGAGAGAGAAAGTTGACTTTGTCCAAGATGAGAACTGTCCCCAAGTGAGGCAAGGATATTCAGCACACATTCAGATAACTGCATGCATTCATGAATACAATTACAGGGCCAACTCCTCATTCAAATTTATTTTTGTGTATATGTGACTCACTTATATACAGAGAAGCAGTCAGAAGAGCATTGTTTGGGAACAGGGTGGAGACAGCAGCATTTTCTTCTTCTTCTTTTTTTTTTTTTTTTTTTTTTTTGCGGTACATGGGCCTCTCTCACTGTTGTGGCCTCTCCCGTTGCGGAGCACAGGCTCCAGACGCGCAGGCTCAGCGGCCATGGCTCACGGGCCCAGCCGCTCCGCGGCATGTGGGATCTTCCCAGACCAGGGCGCGAACCCGTGTCCCCTGCATCGGCAGGTGGACTCTCAACCACTTCGCCACCAGGGAAGCCCAGCATTTTCTTCTTAAATGGATTAATCCACTTAGGCAGTGAAACTATTTTGGGGGGCAAAGTCAGCTCTATACATGGGTTGTGCCTTTACAAAGTATATGCCTGTGGGCGTCACGAGCTTACAGACCTCAAGTTTCATGGACCTTGGAAGCTGATTATTTTTCCAAGTGATTTCTCTTTCTTTTTTTTGCAAGAGTTCAGTTAAGCTGCTTCTGGACTAAAGTGTTTGGTGTTCCCTGTTTTCCAGGAGGTTTGCACCTGATAAATGCGTTTAGGTATTGGATTCTTCAGGTAAGTACGCACACATTTGAGGACTGAATAATCATTTTTTAAAAACTCAAAGGGGTATGAACGCCCCTGTGTCTTCTTCCTGCTTGACTTAACCCAAGGAGCTTGTGAATGCTAAAGATACCTGACAAGCTATAAACTGTGAGTAAATGCTGGAGGTGAAGAGGATGAAGGGGTTGAGGATGGTGATTATTTAAATTTTTTATCAGAGATAATTTCAAAAACACACAAAACTAGAGAGGTTAGTGTGATGACTGCCATGTTACCAACATTTTGCATCTTGGTTAAACTTTCTCCCCTCTTCCCTTTTTAGGTCATGGTTATTATCCTTCACATATTTCTTATCATCCTGTGTTCATCTGATTGCTTGAAAAATACATAGGGATAAAATAAATGGCAGAAGAATAAGGGAGAAGGCAAGAGAGAAGAGAGAAAAAAAAATTTCTACATAGTCCCTGGGAAATACCTAATGAAGATTCAAAATTGAGTAAGATGGTTAGTGGCATAACTGCAGGGTCTCCCTCTGACACAGACACAGCTAAACTATAATGTCTGCAAAATTTGAGCACTATTATACAGAGTATATACTGTTGAATGACACACCAAAGGTCTATTAATATGGAAGGTTTGAGCCAATGGCTCCCAACTCTCAGCTATGGGGGACCCATTATAGTGTTGAATGGTGCACTGCTTTGAATATCATAATGGTACTGCTGGGGTCCTTTAAATTTGGGGAGAAAAGGGAATAATACAAAATTACTAGTCAGTACTGCTTCAAAATTAATTTGTATTTTACAAGATCCCCTAATCACCTTTCCCCCACGTGTTCCACCCCAAACAGGGACTTTACAGGTTATTTTGAAAAAAAAAAAAAATTCAGGGTATGTGTGTGGGTACGTGTTTAAAATTTTCAAGAGTGCCGCTGTATTTAACTGCTAATGAAGTGTTTCTTGGAGGGGCTTCCAGACCTTCAGCGGATTGACAATGAGCAGTCTTTATTTGCATGCCAAAAGCGTGCACTAATCCTTAGCACCAGCTGGTTCCCAGAAATACATGTGCCCCCCAAATCCTGTTTATCCTGCTGGTTTATTTAGCGAAGCTTTTCTTCACAGAGAGCACGGGCCTCCATTTCAGGCTGACCAACCTGTTTATTCCAAATCCCTAATGAATGTAATTAAAGCTTTAGTGGACTGCAGCCAGGATATAAACCACACACACCCCCCCTTTTAAACTTGTTGAGTGTGCAGGACTGGTCCACGGCAGAGGGCTTCCTGTGTGAGGACTGAGGCCCTGCTCTCCCAGAAGGCCCTGGACACCTCTGCACCCAATGCCCAGGCCATTTCTGATGCCCAGGGAGTCGTTCGTCAGGCTCACGCTCACAAACCGAACTGCCCCCCACCCCTCTGGTGTTCACCGGACCAAACGGGCTCTCTCTAAACATTCCCACACATGCTAGTCTCTTGGGGATTTTTCTACTGCCATTATGCCCTGGGAAACAAGGCTAATGTCCTAACTAAAATACTGAATACTTCCCAGCAACCTAGGAGAATCTTGTTAGATCCTGCAGAGCCCTCTTGTATTAACCCGCCTGCAGAGAATCGCTCAGAACCTTTCCAGTAACCAAACCCTAAAGGTCTACAGCTTAAACCCAGAGTGCTTTTAGGTGTTCCTACAAAGTGCAAACTGAGCCATAATGGCTCTGGTGAGTTCACATCATCTAAGCTTCAGGTGGATATCTGGAAGTTAATACTGGAGAAGGGAAAAGGATTTACAGTTTAAAAAAAGCCTTTTCAGTATGTACTAAGCTACGTGTCTTCTAACTATTGCCTTACTGAATCCTCACAACCACCTCGTCAGGGGTTATTATCAGTCCCATTTTACAGATGACAAAATTGAGTCTCAGAGACATCAGGTAGTTTGCCAAGGACCCACAGCTAATAAAATGCTGCGGGAAAGATATAAGCAAAAACGCTCAAGATCTGTGATGCCCAATCCAACAGCCATTAGCCTATGAGGCTACTGTGCACTTGAAATGTAGCTAGTGTGACTGAGGAACTGAATTTTTGATTTTATTTAATTTTAATTAATTTAAACCTAAATAGCCACATGTGGTCAGTGGCAACCATATTGGATAGCATGGAAATGGAATGTTTCCATCATCACAGAAAGTTCTGTTGGACGGTGCTGTTATAGCTGATAAAGGTTCAGTTCTGGATATGCTGGGTTTGAAATGGTGGTGGGACATCCAAGGGGGATAAACAAACAGGTAAGCAACCTAGACATGGGAGTCATCCACCCAGAGAGGAAAGCAGGAGAGTACGCAGGGAGGGAGAGCAGGGACAAGGGTTGAGAAGAGAAACTGGGGGTGGCGGTGGAGAATGCCTATACATTTTAGCCAGCAGGAGGAAGAGGAGCCCCCAAAGTCACTGAAAAATGGAGTTCTTATACTTTTTTCAGGCTTAATAATTTATTTCTCCTCTTACACTTTAGATAAGCATTTGGGGAACAAATATTTTGCTTAAGATTGAAGATCCACCTTTTATAATTAAAAAAAGTACATGTATTTACTGTTTACATGACTGTTTGGTACAAAGATATCTTCCCTTTGAAAGGTATGACATTTAAGCCCTCCAGCTCAGAGCCGCATACAGTATGTGCAGAAAAATGTTAGCCCAAGACACAGCATCCCATGGTTTTGATGCAACGTGCAGGAAGTGGTTCAAATTTAATTGCAAACTGTCCACAAACTCCCTTAATAATGAGATCCCAACAACTTGTTGGAATAAAAGCTCTGATGCAGCTCCCTGCTGCGAAGGGCACTTCACAATGATTTTCACTTAAACCTCCCCTTTCAGTTGCCTGGGGGAAGCCTTCATGAATTTATCTGATCCTGTATTTCTTACTGTGTAATCAATGTTATCCAGAGGAAAAGTCTAATTCTTTTCCTCATTGGGAATGAAAAGTTCGCTCACAATGCCTTTACAGTAAGGAGTTTCACTTTGGTAAGATCTGAGACAAAACTCTCTTTTCCTTTGGTGAGAAAGATCTTGGGCCAGTCTACCCCATGCTCTTTATCCTAGTGTCTGGAGCACCCACTGACTTCAAAAGGGAATTTCCCACCCACCCCTGTAGATGGAGGTGGGCGATGCACAGAGGGAGGAAGGAGAGGGGGTAATGAGAAAGGCACGAGCAAGGCGATAAAGGAGCCTGCTAAGGTTAAGATTAAAATTAAAACACAAACCTTGAAATTTAGAGTTCTGAAAAGCCCATTAAAAGATGTCCAACTTTTTCCTCTATATAATTTACAATGGGGCTTTGGTGACTACTCACAGCACAAGTGGCACTAAAACACACAACGCAGAATTGGGGAGAGAGGAATTCTGGGGATTAAAATGCAAGAAGCATGCAAACAGAATGCCAGTGTTGCCTATTAAAATGGGGAAAAGATTGGAGGATGCCAAAATGAAGCTCCCATTCTCCCCACCCTTGCTTCTGATTGTCCTAGGTAGTGTTTGCAACCACAGTGCTGAATTTACATACAGCCGACTTCTGCCTCATTTATGCAATTAACCACAATTTCTCTGTATGTGCATCACTCCCTGGGAGAGCATGAAGAATCTGCAAGGAGATGTTATCTCTTTCAGGATAACTGGGAGCCATTTAGTGGGTAATTCACTGAATGGAACCCCAGTGCCTTTGAAAGAGTTGATTCATCTCCTGAGGGGCCTTGAGAATGTGCCTCATCAGGCCTAATGGAACCAAAGGGACGTCATTACAGCAGAGCTTGTATTATTTTCCTTTTTTTTGTAACCAAATTGACTTTTTCTGATCTTTTTAATTTTTAATTTTCTGAACAATGCATTGTTAAGAAAAAACAAAAACCAGAATAAGGCCACATCTTTTGGGCAAGTAGGACTGGGAGGAGAATGTTCTTTCCTAAGGCCTGGCTTCTCTCACTCTCTGCCTGTAGGTGGAGGAGGGACGTGGACAGGGAGACCCCGTCGTGAACAGTGCTGGGTGGGCCAGGCCTGGGCAACCTCCAAGGGGCCTTGAGGATGCTAGACGGTGGGCACATTTACTCCTCTAAAGATGGAAACCACTTGTCCCCTTCAGGCTGCATCAGAGCTCAGCTCAAACCCTTCCTTCCCCTTCATCTCCTGCCTGATTGAAATTTCCAGAAGAAGAAATTCCAGCCCACCCATGGGAGCCCTTCCAGATGCCCCATTCCTCTTAAATGCAAGCAAAGAGATACTTTGGCCACTTAAATTCAGTGGCCATGGCTAACGGGCCCAGCCGCTCCACGGCATGTGGGATCTTCCCGGACTGGGGCACGAACCCGTGTCCCTTGCATCGGCAGGCGGACTCTCAACCACTGTGCCACCAAGGAAGCCCTCTCATTCATTCTTGGTGAGGTTCTGACTCAGCAAGGGCTGTGGTGCAGAAAGACCATGGTGGGAACTGCAGACAAGACCCGCATCCAGCTCTACCGCATGCTAATCCCATGCCTGTGATCAAATTTTTAAGCTCTCTGGGTTTTGGTTCTCTTATCTGTAAAATGGGGGTATGATTTACTCATTTCTTTCTTTCTGCCAGCTCTGGAAGAATGCAAGGTGGCTCTCCGGGATCCATAAAAGTACAATAAAATAGAATGACTGATAAGAAGGGCAGAAGAAGTAGGACAAACACGAGGCTGGGGACATAGCAGAGAGGCAGGGATGCGGCCAAAACAAATGGGGCTGAGAATGTCCACTGACATAGTTGCCATGTGGGTTGAATGTTCCCGAAAATCCTTATAAGTTGGAAAATTGTGATCGAATGTAGGGAATTGCTCCTAACATTTGCAGCAGCTACTGAGCCCAGGACTATGTGTGCTGTAATTCTACTTAACAAGTATGTATGGAGGTACAAGGGCTGAGGGAGACGTGGAGAGGAGGAAGCCAGGAGCTTGGTGGGGGGACCTAGGGGACAGCGCCAGCGATTCTCCAGCAGAATGTGGCGAGAACGTCAGGAGCAGGATGAGGCTTCAAGCAGAGGCGGGGCCAGGGTCTTGGATATTGAGAACTGCATGCAGGCACCCTCAGCGTCTGTTATGTCTGTATGAATTCTGTGTCCCCTCTGTTTGCAGACTGCATTTCCGACTCTCACGTGTTAATAAGCATGACTGCCAGGAAAGCAGCGCTCACATCTCTTACAAAAAATGGAAAATCCTGCTCACCAGCTAAGGGTAAGAGGGGTGTGTGGCCAACACTGACCTCGCCATTCTTACTCCGTCTCCCATATAGATGTGCCACTTCTCAAAAAGGACTGGATGATACGAACTTTCATTTTCACACAGGGTTCTCTGAGCATCTTTAATACCTGTTCAACCTTGACTCCATCTCATGTTCAACATCCCCATAGAAAAGGGGCCTCTGGATTTCCTAAGACATGCACAGGGCTCAACTTCCTTTTAGAATCTCCCCATCCCAACCCCCGCTGTGCTAATGGAAACTATTTTATTTGTGGCAGTAACCAGAGTGCCATTTACTTTAAAAATTTTAGCTGGTGAAGAAATGAGCCCTAGCTCTTAAAAGCAAGGATTACACTAGCCTCGGCAACCAATGAGATGGGCAACCACTAGCCATTTTAGCTACAAACTTCTGTTAAGAGTTTATTATCAGGATGATCCCTTAGAGCAGGCCCTATTAAAAAAATAATCACCATCTGCTCGACTCCCTTCTTTTTTATTAAACTGGTCATTAATTACTGGTAACAACTAATTTCATCTGGATTTTATTGAGTAATTATAAAATAAACAGGGGAGGATATCAAGCTTCCTGCCTTGCTGAGGACAGGAATTCTTTATAATGTTATGTTTCAAAAGGGGGCTGTAATAAACCACCAAATTCCATTTACTATGGTAATTACAATTCTCAAAATTCATCCTTCCTGTGGTTAACGAGTGCCTTCTTTCAGGTTCGCTCAGCCTGACTTCAGCTTGGGTCATTAAATAGCAAACTAGTTTTCACCCACTGGTAACAACAGATCTTTCATGGCTTATTGCCTAATTAATTGAGGTGCATAATTTGATCGCTATAACTTTTTAAAAATTTCATATTCCATGTATCACGTAGCAGTACGCTATTATTGTAGCGTAATTTAAAGTGGACTGAGTTTTAGGGTTTTGACTAGAATAGGTTCATTATCCTGGATAAGGTAAAGTGCAAAGTTTTACCAATGTTATTCAACTACAACATTTAGGTTAAAACATTTGCAACAAGTCATTAATTTAATAACGTGCTCATCCAAACAAATCATAACTCATTTCTTTTTACTGCAAAAGTAATTGAGTAATGAATAATGAAAATCATCCCACTTAAAAGGGCAGTAAATATGTTGACTTTATTATTAATACTCAATTTTCATTAATAAGGCAGCTATTAAATTTCAAACATGATGGACTTGATTTACTGACTTATTCAAGATAACAGTGAAATATTATCTAGTAAATACCACGGTTCTTGCAAGAGAAGATCTGATCATGAAATAAATGAATTCAACTTAAATTTCAGCTCACATTTTTAACTATTCAACCTCAAACCTCTTGTTCCTGTATCTCACATGTTCCTTAAAAGAGTTTTAATTGTCCGTGTACAGGTGCACACACGCATGTGTGTGAGAGAGGTGGGGAAGGGCCCTAAGACAGCTCTCCACATTACTGCACCCTGGTGAACTGCAACTCTCTGGTGAGTCAGTACTGGTTTGGTCACTCTTAGACTACCCAAAAGGAGTTCATAATAAAATACCAAGAAGATATTAGTTATACCTAAAAGGTGGTCTGTAGCCTAAGACTCAAACACAACATTTCAGTGATGGTTCAGGAGAAAGAGAAAAAAAACTCATTCAATGTAAAGGGCACTAGTTGAATGTGTTTTTTAAACTCCTGTAAACAGAATTACAGTTGATTCTTCAGTTATTCACAGCAGTTATGTTCTATAAAGTTGCTGCAAACACTGAATTAGTGAAAATGGAGCCACTGTGTCGCAAGTACTGATTCTAAGTTTAAAAAGAAATTTTAGTGAGTAGGCGAATTCGCAAATACGGAATCTGCAAATGATGAGGACTGACTGTACCTTATACCACAAACTTATACTACTCATTCACCCATGTATTACATTTGCTTATCTGCTGTAATTCTCTTCACTTATAGGACAACCTCAGCCCTATTATAAGCCTTTTAAGCAATGGCATGGCCCAGAACATACATACTTTATTTAGCAAAGCCTGAAAAATTTCTGGGAATCACTAACTTTTAGAAGAATTGGAATAGTAGTTAAAACTTCAAGTCATATATATTTTGAGGACATTTCATGTTCTTGTCAAACATTTTCTTATTTATCTGCATATTTCAGAGAAGGGCATCATTTCACACTAAGAGACATTAAGTAACATCCTGGGTTTGTCTAGCTCTAACTCAACAGTGACTTTTTTTAAAAAATTAATTAATTTATCTATCTATTTTTGGCTGTGTTGGGTCTTCATTGCTGTGTGTGGGCTTTCCCTAGTTGCGGTGAGCGGGGACTACTCTTCGTTGTAGTGTGCGAGCTTCTCATTGTGGTGGCTTCTCTTGCTGCAGAGCACGGGCTCTAGGCACACGGGCTTCAGCAGTTGTGGCACGCGGGCTCAGTAGTTGTGGCTCAGGGGCTCTAGAGCACAGGTTCAGTAGTTGTGGTGCACGGGCTTAGTTGCTCCACAGCATGTGGGATCTTCCCGGACCAGGGCTCGAACCCGTGTCCCCTGCATTGGCAGGTGGATTCTGAACCACTGCGCCACCAGGGGACCCCAACGATGACATTTTTGATATAAAAGATTCAACAAAAGGTTTCTTGCCTGTTACCTTCATGGGAAGGATAGTCACAGCTTAATCTTATGGGTAATGTGTGAGACCTCTATCTAGGAGAACTGAAATTCAATTAAAACTTTTTAGTTGTGATATAAGCGTCTGGACCAGAGATCACAAAATGATGGCCTACAGGATGCTGACTCGAGATTAAAAAATGAGAGTTGACATGGCAATCCAGATTTCCAGATTCTTTTGGAAAATTAGCAGCTTTGGCATCACTGGGCCTGAATTCTTACACAGCAACGAGGTGAAAGCAGAGAAGCAACCTGCCTCCCACATAAGGGGCATGGGCTCTCAAGTTCACTCCCTAGTTTTCTAGTACCCAGCCAGCTCCACTCATTTACATCATCTGGCCGATATTCTTAAGCACCTGAGTTTCCTACCCTTTGCCTAGATGTGCGAAAAACCTTCAACAACATGTTCAACAAATATTTATTAGATGGTCTGGCTTTCTGAAGATAGCCAGCTAAGACTCCCTCCAATTTGGAGAACTTGAATGAGGTAAGAAAATCAATCTAAACAAACAAAAAAGCCACCAACAGATCAGCAATTCTCAGTGAGGGAAGGGAAGAGATGAAGTTTAAAAATGTACCAGAAGGATTTTGGTTGGCAAGGGCGGATACAAATGGGATTCCTCCATGAGGGAGTTGCACGTGTGCACAAGTGTGCAGAGGGGGGTGGGCAGACCTAAGGTAAAGAGCCAAGATATGAATTGGTATTTGTAGGATGTACTGACTGTGAGAACATCACTTTAATTATTTGGTCAGGAAGAACTGGATTCACTTTGGGAAGGGTTTTTCTTGTACTGTTAAGTTGGACAGGGAGGCCCTCTTTGTTACATGCCTTTTTAAAAAATGTACTAAGATCTGAAAGAGACTTACAGACACAGAAAACAAACTTATGGTTACCAAAGGGGAAAGGGGGATGGGGGTGGGATAAATTAGGAGGCTGGGATTAACACATACACACTACTATGTATAAAATAGAAAACGAACAAGGGCCTACTATACAACACAGGGAACTCTACTCAGTGTTATGTAATAACCTATGAGGGAAAAGAATCTGAAAAAGAATATATATATATGTGTGTGTATGTATGTATAACTGAATCACTGTGCTGTACACCTGAAACTTACACAATATTGTAAATCAACTATACATCAATAAAATTTTTTTTTTAAATATACTAAGATCCTGTGATGGGTTTTGAATAGCATTAAATAGTCCTTCAGGATTCATCTGCCCCTCGGAACATGTAGAGATCTACCTGCAAAGGGGCCAGTTTATGCGCTAGTGACCGTGTCGTTGTTCTAGGTTTCACAGTTGACCTGGCTGACGTATTCTCAAGCCTGTTCTAAGGAGGGCCTGGCTATGCAGCAGTGGGAGCAGAAACCGATCCACTGATGCTCTGGAATTGAGCCAGTGGGGCTCGGACAACAAATTTGAGCTTGTTAGATATCCTTTTTTGAATCTGGAGCTCTCCCTAACACTGAGCTGACCGTGTAGAACAAAAGAGGAAAACTTTGATATATAGCTGGAGAATCAATGAGCTAACAGGGCTGCCTGCACAGCCAAAGGTGGTCTTAGGCGAGAACAAACTAGTAGGGGGCAGAGATTCAGGTCTCCCTGATCCCCAAAGAAGAAGGTGCCTCCTGAGAGCTGTGGCAAAGCAGGGAGAACACTGCTGGAGAATATAGTGGAACTTTTGTTCCATAGCTGGGATGCTTTTTGCTGCTAGTCACCTCACGATTATAGAATTTATTACCTATAAAGATGTTGGCTAAAGGGTGGTTCCAGGCTGATAGTTAATTCAGTAGCACCCAGGACTCAGGTTCCTTCTCTCTTTTTGTTTGATCATCCCTGGCATGTTGTCCATCTCCTCGTTGCCAGAAGGTTGCAGCAGCTCTTTTTATCACATCTTTTCCTGGAGACACAGTCTTTTTTTTTTTTTTTTTAAGTTGAATGAATGATTCTTTAAATTCTATAGTGCTTTACAATTTTCAAAAGTTTCACACACATGATATCATATAACCCCATAATAACCCTTTTTCCCCCCTACCCCTATATTGCCCCTCCCCACTTTTCTCTTCCCACTGGTAACCTCTAGTTTGTTCTCTATGTCTGTGAGTCTGCTTCTTTTGTTTTATTCACTAGTTCGTTGTATTTTTTCAATTCTACATATAAGTGATACACAGTATTTGTCTTACTCTGTCTGACTTATTTTGAGACACAGTCTTTTAAAAAGACAATGAGGACTTTTTCTTCACCCTCCCATCCAGCTTACTTCCCCTTATGTTTCATTGGCTAGACCTGCATCGCGATATTAACTTATGTCAATCAGTGGGAAGGAGAATGAATTGCCACCATTAGCTTGGACCAAAGTTTCTGATTCAGGTCTTGGGAGGAACCTTAGAATTTGCATTTCTAACGAGCTCCCAGGTGGTGCTAATGTTGTTGATGTGAGAACCTCTGAGCTTAGACTGTTCAAGATTTACCACCTGAATAAATTTAGGGCCCCTCCGGCAAATGAGAAGGGGAGGGATCGTGTTGGATGGAAACCAGCAATGGCAGCTACACATGCTCTTTATAGAACACAGGGTTTCTGCTGAAACACCGGTCAGGGTACTTGCAAGTGGGGAGACTGAGGAAGACTAGCAACTTGTATCCCCAGTTTCCTAGACAGAAGCTGAAACCAAGCAAACTAAAAATCCTCAGAAAGTAAATTAGAGATGCTTGCATAAGAAAGAGTTTTATTTCTGGGGTACGCCAAGTGTTGTATGCTTTCTAACGATTATACAGAAAGATGTGGCAGTCAGTGATGCTGTTCCGTAAGTATCTCTGGCTCTCCCATGTCTGGGCACGTGATAAAGCATGGCCATATGACTTGATTTGGCCAGTGAAACATGGCATGGAAATGACAGTTCACAGCGACACCTCCTCTTGCTGTAGTAATTACAGAACGTAGGTCAAGGTAAAGCCTTTATCAGACTAGGTTCCCGAGTGCCAGAAATTAGCAGAGCTTTCTTAATGAGCCATGTTGGACATATACAGTGAGCAAGAAATCAACTTGCTGTGTCATTGACATTTGGGGATTATCTTTTAAAGCAGTACAGTGAAACCCATCCTGATAAAGTATATAAAAATTTTATACTGCATTTAAATAATTATTATTATTTTTAGCTCGAACACCCCTTCTTAAAAAACCCTAACAAGGAATGCCCTGGTGGTCCAGTGGTTAGGACTCGGAGCTATCACCGTAGTGACCCGGGTTCAATCCCTGGTCAGGGAACTAAGATCCCGTAAACCGAGTCATGGCCAACAAACAAACAAAACACCCTAACGATCCTTCAACACTTGGCTCAAGTTACATTTTCATCATGACTCCAGCCAACATTTATCTCACGTGGGTGCCAATTCCAACTATAAGAAAATCACAAGGTTCAATACTTGGCTATTTTATAATTACCCATGTATATTAATATCACTTCACTGATTAGATTGCAGACTGAGAGCAGAGATCATGTCAAAGACGTCTTTATATCCTTTTGAGCAAAGGAGGGAAATTAGCAGCTTACAGATAGAATCTAGCTGAAGAATGGAGCTGTCAATACTTTACAGTATTTGAACTTTTCCATTTATTATTTGCACGCAATCAGGTGGTTAGTAAGCACTTTTTGCCTGCTCATATTGGAGTTACATTGGAAATTTAAGAGCAGAGTTGCAAGCAACCACATGGCTGCTTCATTACGTGGCTGCACTTTTCACCAGCTATGGAAATTTCCATTTTCTCTGAGCTATTTGACTATATATTGGCCTGTTCACAATATCTTCCCAGAATGAACTAAGAAATAGAAAACAGTGGTGGTAACTTAAGGAGAGAAATCAGCTAGTGGGGTTTAAAATAAAATTTGGTGAGCTCAAATGTGGGAAGTGACACTGATCATTGAAAAGGAATGCTAAAGCATGTTTCAAGTTTCATTAATATCAATAATCTGAATTTGGGACTCTGCAAAGTCACCTGGCCCAGTCCTCTGTCTTCAGATTTTTGCTTTCAAGCATGCAAAGTATTATAGTTCTTAAAAGCAGATGTTAAAAGGCCGACTGCGGATTACCTGCTTAGTAAATGATGGAGGTGTTATTGAAAGACAGATCCTTTAAATAATCAGCATAGGTGGCAGACTAGCCCATCAGGATGGGATATAAAATTACACTTTGAAGAATTACAACTTTTGAACTCTCAGGAGAGAGCAATATTTTGGACCTGGCCCCAAGTTGTGAATAGGAGCTAAAATGGGGAAATTTGGGGGCGATAAACCAATAAGGAATAGAGGTCATAAGTCAGTCATGCTCAAACCTGCAGTGAAAGTTTTAAAAATCTATCATTTAATTTTTCAAAGGTAAATGGATTTAATAGGTCTAGGGTGACACCTAATAATTTGCATTTCTAACAAGTTCCCAGGTGATACTGCTGTTATTGGTTTGAGAACCACTGAGCTTAGACTATTCGAGATGCAAGCATGCCAACGCCTTAATGCTCTGTAGCAGCAGATTTTTTGGTCAAAATGTAACTACCAGTGCTAGTCAGAACACAGCAAGCATGAGGATACATTCTGTGATAACATGGCAACAACACAAAATAATAGCTTCATAATTACTAAAGTAATACCAAATTTGCTGGAAAACATACGATAGGTTTGGGTGAAGTCTTAGAAAAGAGGAATGACTCAAGGTTACAAAAGGAAGGAGTGGGCTCAGTTTGGTCCTGTTTGACTATGAGGACTATGGACTCCACAAAGCTAAGGAAGATTCAGGACTCCAGGAGTCTAATTTCACCTAAGCCTCTTATTAAATAATTAAAAGCAGCTCATCAATTCAAGAAATACAAGTTGGAAGTAGGCTTTCACTCTAAATATCATTAATGACAACGTATAATTCACTTCTTATTTCCAACAGTTGAGTTAACTCTGAGTGGAAGTGGTATAATTGCTGGCACCTTAGAACCCTCCTTGAATGCCACCCTTAAAATCTAAGCAAATGGTTGCCTCACAGGAGTGAATGCCTAAAGGGAAGCACCTTTGGTGCTTGAGGTAGCAAAGGTCCTTGGCTCTGACCTAAGACTAGTCCACAGTATTGCAAATTATATCCAAGAGTAAAGGCGTTACGGTCGTATTTTCATGCACTGAGCCCTTAGCTTTTTCAAAACTTCAGCTTCATTTGGCAACCGATGCCTCTTGGGGAACAAAATTACTTACGTCATTAAAATTCCATCAAGTAATAATTTTATTATAGTTGCTAACAGAAATAACTGTAGTGAATAAGTACAGTGTGATCGATTTGTTCTTGATGTCTCAAGAGGGTCATTACTTAGCTCTGATATAAAGTCAGGACAGTATTCATTTGAATCGCAAACTGCATATCAACTACCCAGGTGGGCGTGTTTTAATGTGCTTTAGGGTTAGCGCAGTCCGTAACTGAACTATATAGCAGGTCTGCTTCAAAAATGAGGTCTCAGAACAGCCAAGTCTAAATGATGATGTGTCACATGGAGTGTCAGATGCTTTCCAGCTCTCCTCTGCCTCCCTTCCCGACACCAGGATGAAAAAAAAAACTGTTCTAACATAATATAAAAAGAAATTCTCTTTTAAGATGGGGAAAAAAGGAGGGGGCATGTGAATGAATACGAAGGCGCCAACCCCCCACTTCGAAGTCCGCAGGAGGTCCCTTCAGCCCTGTTGGACCTGCCTCAGTAGCACAGGATAAACGTTCCATTAGATTAATGCCCACCTCCCCGCCTCATTCTTCTACCAGCAAGAGCATTAGAGTCTGCTTGGGCTTCCCTGGTGGCGCGGTGGTTGAGAGTCCGCCTGCCGATGCAGGGGACACGGGTTCGTGCCCCGGTCCGGGAAGATCCCACATGCCGCGGAGCGGCTGGGCCCGTGAGCCATGGCCGCTGAGCCTGCGCGTCCGGAGCCTGTGCTCCGCAACGGGAGAGGCCACAGCAGTGAGAGGACCACGTACCGCAAAAAAAAAAAAAAAAAAAAAGATAAGAGTCTGCTAAGATAGATTACTATAATATAATGATTGAAGGGAATATATAGAGTGGCACACAGAGAGGTCTAAATACCTGTAAGTGTAAAAAAGCATAAATTACTGCTTTAATTAATTTCCTAATGTAAAAACACAGCTGCAGTAATGTTGCCAAGTCTTGCCAGGCTGCTTTAAATTTGTGACATGAAATCATGGCACTTAAGTCTTAATGCACAAAAACATTTTATTTACTTTTTATGGAATATCAGCATTTAAAGCTTTCTATTTATGTGTGTAAACGCTTTATAAATTACTTGAAATACTGAAAAAAAAATCTATTAATCAGCAGTTACAATTTACCCAGTTTCGGTTTCAATAACGAAATGCCTTTTTGGTGGACTCCTGCTGCTATGTGAACTAGCTCTAGGCTCTTAAAGTAATGAGTCCGGACAGAGTCATCCGATCTCAGGCTTTGTACAAAACTCAAGGAAAAGCACTTTGCCCACAATTCCTAGTCTGTTTACCAGACTGACTGCTGGAGCATTATAAAGTCTCTGGGCTTCCCCTTCCCCCTTCCAGCAAGTACCTTTTTTTTTTTTTTTTTTTGCTTTTTTCCAAGCATGAGCTATGAAAACATGGTATTATAGAGCCCTCTTCAGGCCAGAAGGTTTGTAGGCGCTTAACCAGCAAGACTTTTCTTAGAGTGGCAGTAAAGGGGGAACCGTCCAAACTGCACACAGTGGATCTCACTGGAAAGATGTTTGTCGTAAGGGCGGGCTGACACTGACTCTTCCAAAAGAACACTTTGTCAAATCATTTAAGGCATGTTGCCTTGATGGAAAAATTTCTGTAGGCCCCTGGGAACATGGTAATGCACTGCATAGCGTCAGGGACAATATCATCGTCTTCGTAATTCTTATGATTACCCATGAAGGATACGGGGCTCTGAATGGTTCACTTGAAAAATGCAATTTCTAGCACATCTGGCTTTTTGAGGCCAGGAAGAAGAAACCAGGAGTTATTTATGCAGACAAACACCATGATTTCTTCAGCCAAGTTTTCATTTTAATGAATGAAGTGTATGCCTAGCAAAACTCAGTGAATTTCTCAAGTGTTTTAGGAAACTTAGTATAAATTTTTACAGGGCATTTTATATTGTGTTTTAAACTTTTTGGATGGAGCAGATGTAAATCACTACTGAAAGAAATACACATGTAAAAGATAAATATGAGGAAGTGTGCCGAAGACAGAACAAAATAAAACAAGCTCTCGTTTTCATTGAGACGATACTTTTGAACCACACTTTACGTGGGTTATAAAATATTTTTCAAGTCAGCAAAATAACCAACAACTTTTAATAGATTTTTTTCATAATATTTTCAAGTCAGCAAAAGGACTGACAACTTTTAATAGTGTTTTGTTTTTTTTTCCCCACAATGGTCAAGAGAGTATTAATTTAAAAGAGGAAGCATTTGACCAAAATATTTTCTTTTACTGCGTTTAATCTGTGCCAGGTAACTCGTATACTTCCTGGAGCACCCAGAGATTCATGCTTCTAACAACTTTCAAAGGGGCTGGGGCTGTCTCCTCAAAGCTCCTCTCCCTGGTAGCAAAACGTGGCAGCCAGGAGAAGTGGAATGAATGGGGAGTGATGTGACGATGAAAAGAACCTGATATTCCACACGTTAAAATGTCCTTCCTCAGGACTTGTGATCATTAATAGGATCTTTCTGAAAGACCCGTAGGGAGTTACGAGGAGGCAGTGGCCTGGGGCAAGGACCAAGGACCACGGCTGCAGCTGTTTGCAGCAAATCTCTAGAGGATTCTCAGCAGTTCCCAGGGGATTCTGACGACAGTCTAACTAAGCCACCATGCATTCTCTGGTCGTCAGACTATCTGACTGTTGCTGTTCCCAGGAATACACACTCGGTATTGGAGGTTTTTCTTGTCTCCTCTACTCAGCGGTATAGACAAGCCCAGCAAAGGGTAATGTCAGCAAAGGTTTTGGTTCCAGTAAAACGACTCTTCCAAACGCAAACCCCAAATTAAAAAGTTGGAGTTTCCAGCTTTGTTGAGTTCTGAAACAAGTGCTCTCAGCATGAACTGTCAACAGCCCGAGCTACAAACAGGGCGGCTGCCAGCTCCTATGGGACCATCTCCGCACTCCCCCATCCCAACCTCACAGAGCTGAATGTCAGACATGACTTTACCAGGCCTGGAATCCGGCTGCCAGGCTCAGCCTCCTTCCCTGGGCTTATCTCCCACCGGGAGGTGGTGGCTGACTTGATGGGACTGCACGCTTCTCAGCAGATGTTGGGCTGCCACCAACGGGAGCGCGACCCGGCCTGGCGCCACCGACATTTACAGTCATGCCTCCCGCCCCTGCTTCCCGGCGGCCCCCTGCCCTGTCCCCCCAGTGCCAGCCTGTGTGCAGACTGGGCCCACTAGGAGAGGACAGGTGATGAGGATTAAGCCGGGCCTATCTGCATATCCTCAGGGCAGGGGAGGAAATTAACACCACAGTGACATGATTTAGTGGCTGAGCTTAAACTGGAGAAAGCCCTAGACCTCTTTTGGAACTCGAGGAGACTGAGCGAAGGAGATGGAAAACGCAGCACATCTGGCAGGGATAGGCTAGTCCAGGGTTAATGGAAGAAACAGAAAGAACTGAATCAGTTTGGGTCCAAAGTGTTGCTTACAATTCACCCACAAAATACAAGCAGGCTTTACTCTTGGCCACAAGAAATGATTCCTTCACCTCCTTCTCGTTGGATGGGGGTGGAAAGGAGGGATTGTTCCCGGTCATTATCACTATCTGTCCAGGTAGCTACGTTATAGCTTTGAGAGGCCCTCAATCACATTCTCCACCATTTGCCTGCAGCCAAATTCAGAAACGGTCTGACAATTTGGTATTTCAGAAACTGAACACATTATGGAATTCTTTTCACTATAACAGGAGCATAGAGACGTCTTAAAAATCTCTCACAAAAGTTAAGTAAAAGAGAAAAGAATGAATTAGCACCCGTGAAGTATAGTTTCATCGTTCTAAGGCTTTTTCTTTTGGGAAGGCCAGGAAGAGACGTGATTTTTTGAAATGATTATTTAGACAACTGTGTCATCTGATAATGGAAGCAGGTAAGAAGGCAGCTCATGTTATTTCACTTTGCTGTCATATGAAGGTATCTAGAAAAACGGACGCCGCTAAAAGTTTCTTCTCATTTTCACGAAGCCAGTACAGTGCTAGGTGCATTCTCTGGGCAAATCTGCAAAAGCTGCTTTACCTTGTTTTTTGCTAAGACAGCAGTGAGTTCAGCTCTAAGTAAGCAAAAATCTAGAACTGCTTAGGACACAAACACCACACCACCCACCATGAGCACAGAACTTGACCAACACAGGATGTCTAACTATAAAGTAATCAGACTAATTTTAAGACAAATGCCAGAGCACATATAAAAAGATAAGGCTCTCATCTTTAAAGCCGCCACCCGAGGCGGCCATATGTATATGTAACACTGTACTGTCATCTTGCTATGCAAAAATATTTTAGACTTCCTCTTGAAGACAACCTTGGAAAATGCCTGGAATCCTGTGGAATATCACTGAGGGTGGTAACTCTGTATCGCGGAGGGGCCAGAGGCCACTTGTAATCAAGTTTGGAGAATAAGGTGGGTGATCTGGCCCCTAAGACCTCAGGAGTAAAACGCACACAGCAGAACTCCCCCACATAAGGCCGTGGCCTTTAAAGGAGCAGCTGCAAACATGTTTTGAGCCATGGGAGAATCACTGAAATACACCTGCCAACACCTCCCAGTGTAATGCTTTTAGAGGACGACACTCATTTGGATGTATACATTCTGGTATGTGTGTGTCAGAGGGCAAGCAAAACGCCTATCAGAGGCATCCTTAAAAATCATCGTGGCCTCTCCTACGTCTATGAACTTCTACTGAGGTCTCTGAGAGGCAGATCATCTTTCTTCTGGGGCAGACACTTGAGTATCTTTATAACTTAATATATGTGTGTGTGTGTGTGTGTGTGTAAACATAACTTTAGCTATGAGGAAGTGTGTGCTAGAAACTTCAGAAACCTTACCACAGCCAGTCTGGACAAGCTCCTCAGCTATAGGGAGCAGAATGCTGGGGAGGACGTGAACCCCTCTACATGCGCCATAAGAGAGTCCCAAAGGGGAGTGATGTCACCATTAGGGCAGGAAGAGTATGGACAGATGAACCAGGCTCAAGACGGAGAGGAAGGGTGGTTTGGGTACAGCACGTGACTGTGTTGGAAGCACCTCTGTACCCAGCTTTCTGAGAGCAGCGCTTGGTTTTGGGAAAAACGATGGCTAAGAGTAGGATGATCAAACAGGGCTGTGGCTGGCGTCTACGTGGGGCTCTGCCTTGGTGTGGGCCACGCCTAGACCTGCAAGCTCACCCTAACATCGGAAGACTCGTCCTTGGATAATTTGTGTATGTTAAAAAGAAAACCTGACTTTCTGCCAATAGAATATGTGGTGCTCTCCCAACTCATTGGAAAAATTGAGAGATGTCACCATTATCAGAACTCCAGCCTCACTATTTTGTCGTCTTCTCTCATTTATAACCTCGTACACGTTAGGCATTCCATAAATATTTGTCTCTGCACACTAAGGTTTCATGATCCTCACAGTAATGTCAGTGATATAAACAGGAAAAGTGTTATAAGACCCATTTTACAGACAAGGAAACTGAGGCAGAGAATGGCTAGGAAGTAGTGTTTTTGGATAAGGAGTTCAAGAATCCCTCCAGGCTGGTGCTCTTCCCACCATTCTGTGCTGGGGACAGGAGATTCAGCAGAGTCCAGGCTTGGTGGCAGGGGGTAACACAGAAGTAGGTTTTCTGGAAGGGGGTTTTCATTTTGTAATGGACACACTTTTCCCTTTAATCTTCATAGTATTGCCAGGGTCAAAGACTTGGGTGGATTTTTCCGTGAACTGCTTCAGCTGACCCCCAAGGTCTCCTAGAAGTTGAGGGAAGCGGGGGAAAAGGAAATAACTTGGAGTCTGACTCCCTCCTTGCCCTCCAATACTCAAAAGTGTAGGGGTCCATGCTGAGTGGCAAAGGTTGCACCAGAAGACCCAGAGGCTGCTCCGTCTCCTTCTTCAGAGTTTCCCAAGGTTCCCAGAGGCAGCAGCTGCATCTTTCTTCCGCTCAGCTGAGAATTCCTTGTGGAGTCCCCACCTCAATGCTCTCTGTTGAAATTCTATTGTTAGTATTTACTAGAGAAATGAATGATGTTCTCGCTATTAAGAGGGTGCTTTAGAGGCACGTTAAATGGAGCATGGGCTCCAGCACCATTCTGCTGTGTTTGAATCCAGCTTGATCATCTCCTCTTCGTGTGACTATGGGCAAACTTCTTAACATCTCTGTGCCATTTGTAAAATGGGGGTAACAGTACCTTCCTTACACGATTGTTGTAAGCATGAAATGATATAACAGATGTAAAGCGCTTAGAACAATGGCTGGCGCATGCGTACACATATATAAGTGCTCAAATGTATTACAGTATTTCTATGATCATAGAACCACATACTGCCTTCCACAAGTAGTGAAATGTCAATGCCTTCTTTTTTCCTTTCTCTTTTTTCCAACTACAGGTTTCCCCCACTATCTGAAAGTAGTGTCCCTATGAACGTAAGCCAACATGGCATACATCGAAGCAGCAATGACCAAAAGGCACATCTTGCAAACGAATGCACAAAATAAATTGAGATAAAACACAGATGCTCATAGACGCAGTTCAAGGATATAGCGGCCTGATGCTGAGAGGCTGAGTGTAGTTCCCAGGGAAGGAGCTTGGGGGTGCTGCTCTCACTGCTAGGGGTGTGTGCTGCCTCTGTGAACAGCTGGCTGTGAAACACACATGGAACCCTATTTTTGCTTCCCCCCCCCCTTTTCGTAAAAGTGAAAAAAATCCTCTTCAGATCTCTTTTGGTTAGTGAACACAGGTAGTAATGTAGGTCTTTAATAAAAGTGAAATGGTGTAAAGCAAACTCTCAATAAGTGGGAGACACCTGTAAATTATAAGCCCAATGAGGACAGGGACCATGGTGTCTCACAGAGAGCCATCAATCCCTATTTCTGTCAGAATAACTCTCTCAGAAGACTATCTGCATTTTAAAAAAGAACTATGGAGAAAAGTTACAAAAAGGGCATAATTCATAATGCCAGCCTTTGGAAATGCTCTTTGGGTAGGGGTCCTCAGCACCTTTTAAACCACTCCAAATGCTAACTAGTATTCTACAAGAAGGTCAGAACCAGTTCTGAAAGTAAGAGTTTCTTCGCCAGAATCAATTTTTAGGGACCCTGCAACAAAAACGTCTCACATTACATGTGACTGATAAAATGAAATAATAATTGCATCTGCGAGGCTCACACTCAACATGAGGTCATATAACTTTGTGTCAACATTATCAAAATATTTTCATTTATTTAATCATATATTTACTGAAAACACAGACTTGTACCAAATTGTGTCAAATGGTATATGTGATTGCTATACTTAAAATGTTCAGATTATTTTGAACAGAGGGATTTATCTTCTTCTCGTAGCTTTTGGAAGTCTGGACCTATCTGGTTTTAGTTAGGCAACAGTCTTTGGCCAGCATTTTCTGGTACATTTGAAACTGTTGAACAATGAAAAGTAAAAACACGTATGCCAGCACTGCTTAAGCCTAATGCAGATATAAACATAGTTAAGAGCACTTTATTTAGGCTCTGCTTTATTACTCTTAACTTTCATAGTAATTTTGAATCACAATGCATTAACAAATTTTTATTAGGTTTCCTAATGGAAAGCCAGTTGCAGGCAAGGACTTTTATGACTCCCACTAAAGAACGTCGCAGTTCATTTTCGATTTACCTTTTAACACAGAAAAAAACAGAATTGGTAAAAGCTTGCTTTTGTGACCTTCTAATTTAGTATGCTCTAAAGTACACTAATTCTTTCCTTTGCTCTTTGCTAGCGCCCTCCCTAGTATAGCACAACTACTTTCTTAACCATCTTTGAGCTGCAACCTTTCCACAGGGCACGTGGCAGTTAGCAACAGGGGGGCGGGGACAGGGCTGACCTGAAGGCCCTGAATCCAAGAACGGGCGAGGGTGGGGGGAGTTCAAGATTTGATTTCAACTGGCAGCTCAGTTTTCTTGCAACTGAAAGTATTCTAAGCAACTTCTCCCTCTGGACTCTTCTTCAAAGCTTACAAATAAAGCAGTCTTCCAGAAGCCGACTCCTTTAAAGGAGCTGCTACATTCTGTTTTATGATTTATTTAGTGCTTCAAATATTTCTCTGTGATTTAGGGTCAGGCGGCTCCAGTGGGCCAGCCAGGCACTGCCCGGTGGTCTGTGGGATGACCAGCATATTGTGTGCTTCGGCCAGCAGGGGGTGGGAGCAGAAGTGGCAGCCACCCTGAAAACTCCAGTGGCCCAAGGGCCAGGGAGTGTCTCTGAAGCCACGTGGCGGAGATCCAGGCTCGCAGCAGGAAGTGAGGGTCATTCTGAAATCTTCAGTGAAAACACTCACTACAGGGGGCACTGCAGAAGAACTGCTTTGACTAAATAGGACATTAACCACAAAGAAGTTCCTTAGCTTGCCAGTTTCAAACACTGGCTTACTGACTGTAAGCAGAAGTTTACAGGCAGGGAGTACAGTGTCCAAGAGAGAGTTTAGGAGTGGGCTGTGTGACCTTGAGCAAACGATTTAACCTCTTGCGTCTTAGTCTCTCAAAATGAGGTTTATAATACCTGCACACCAGAGGGACACGGTGAGGATTAAATGAGATCTCGCGTACAAAGCTGTCAGCAAAGTGCATAGTCAAACCAAATAGTCAAAAAAGAAATGGCAGTATTATTACTGTTCCTAAGAAAGCATAATAGTAACTTTTTTTTTTTTTTTTTTGGCCACACCTAGCGGCTTGTGGTATCTTAGTTCCCTGACCAGGGACTGAACCCGGGCCCTCCTGGCCCTTGGCAGTGAAAGCATGGAGTCCTAACTACTGGACTGCCAGGGAATGCCCCATAATAGTAATTTTTTTAAAATTCATACAATATATATGAAAGAAAGCCTGAAAAGATATGTTAAAATGTCAACAGTGGTTATCTCAGGGTGGTGAGATTATAGAAAATTTTCCTTCTATGTGCTTTTTTCCATATTTTTTGCATTTTCCATAATAAACATGTATTACTTTTTGATCAGTACAAAGTTAATACAATACTAAAATGTATCTCATATGAAAATAATAAAGAAATGACTACAAGGAAGAACAACATGAGGAAATGTTATTGCAAGCCTGACATTTGTTCTCCTGGGCAGCCTCTGGAACATTCCAGCCTCGTCCTCTGTTTCTCCCAAGAACACATCTCAAGTGGTCACACTGATGTTAGTGGAATAAGGCACTCCCGCAGTGATACAAAAATGTCAATACAACATATATATGTTCACTTTTTGATAATTCTATTGGGTTTGAAATATATTTAAGGAAAAAGAAAAGGTCAAACTTTTCTCCATGAAAAAAATGAGTCAGTCTTTTTCTTCAGATGCGTTCATAAGAACTCAATATTGTAGACAGTTGCTCTATCACCAAGAAAAGGTTCATAAACTCTCTGTCGTATATTTTTTTAAGAAAATGTTTATATCTTACCACTTAATACAAATAGTCCATCTAATTTTCTCCTATAAATTGAAAACAAATTAAAAAAAAAAACAGGGAAATGCAAAGTGTTGAGGAAAGTATACGCTAAATATGAACAGAATCATAACCAGGGCAGTGGCCTGACATCCAACACCAGATCCTCAAATACACATAAAGAGTAATCTGAAGTCTATCACTTTGTTCTCGGAAAAACAAAGCCGGTGTTAACAATCACATCTTTACAGAATGTGAAACCAGACCTAAGGGGATCAAATAACTTTGTCTACTGTTCCTGGGGTAGGTTGTGGCAAAGGAGAATTTCTCAGTGCAGCACTAAGTCTTTGTCTTCTGGACGGCCATCTACAACGAGCTTACTTATAGGACATGGGTCTGCAAACTTTTTCTATAAAGGGCAAGACAGTAAATATTTTAGGCTTTGTGGGCCAAATGGTCTCTGTTGTAAGTACTTAACTCTGCTGTGATGGTGTAAGACCAGCCATAGAGGATTTGTAAGTGAGTGGTCGTGGCTGCGTTCCAATAAAACTTTATTTACAAAAACAGGGGGCGGGCCAGATATGGCTTACAAGCTTTAAGTTTGCTGGTCACTGGTGTAGAGGAAAAAAACTATTAAATTATAAAGCCATTCTTTAAAATGCATAATCTAAAACAAGAAAAACACATGACTATCATACTATGGGAGTAAACTCTGCTTGTGGGGCAAGAACAGATTTGGATACTCCTGTACCATGTATGTATGTTTGCACATGATGGTGAAAATCAGGTTTGGGTGACTTGCCTGGATGTGCTTGGGAAGAATTCTCCCTGAGTCATCACAGGCTGAGTCCTGAGTAGAAACTCATCTAATGCACCAAAGTATGGGCTCTGGTGACTTTCTAAGAAGCGGGTAAGGGAGTGATAAGTCTAGGGAAAAGGGGGCAAGGACAGAGAAAAGATACCTGGGTATGAAGAGTGAGAAAGGAAGCAAAAGAGAAACCCAAGGTTTGGCAGGACATTTGGAGTTGGAGGGGACCAGACAGTCAGTTACCCGAGGCATTTCCCCCAATTGTTCTCAAGCCCCATCCTGGATAAAATGATGCACAGGTTGTGTCAGTCTATGGATACTTAGAATGCTATTTGTAGTAGCATAATCTTGGATTGATGGCCAGTCACAGTTAAGGAGAACACTGGCATTTTTTTTCTCTTTTTTTTTGCTGTGCTGCACAGCTTGTGGGATCTTAGTTCCCCGACCAGGGATTAAACGCACGCCCTCAGCAGTGAAAGCATGGAGTCCTAACCACTGGGCCGCCAAAGACTTCCCCAAAACACTGGTATCTGATAGGCCACATAATAACATACTTTCAGATGGTTATTGCTATGTAAAATCAGATACCATCATCTGTAACACAGGTGCAGGTGGGAGAGAGGGCGTGGGTTATGTTCTTATTCATCTTTGAATGCAGCCTGAAACGCTAAATGAAACTCATGATTCCCAACATGAAATACAGACTTTAAAAAAAAAAAGAACTTTAAAAATGAAGGTTTTAGTCACACATGGTTTATCCCAAACCATTTTAATGGGTATCCATTTACTGCAAACTCATCTTTTCTTTAAATAGCTACAGCTAGAGCTAAATCAAGACCAAAGATGAAAAATGAAGTCTTTCAAGATGTGAAAATGAAGATAGTAATGATATATTTAACAAGTCTCCTCACCCACTCTCCTGCAAAACTAAAAGCTGAATGATTTTAGAACCATTTCACTGTGGTTCTGTTAGCCTACAAGATTCTTTTCTTCTAGCTTTGAAGTTTACACATGAACCTACATTAAAAATTTTGTATTCTTCTTTATGCTGATGGTGTTTTGGATATTCTGGATAAATACGAACAGGCTGAGCCAGTGATGTGCAAACCTGATCTGTAAGATTGGGTAATGACAGCTGTCACTCACCAGGCATCTCACCACACAGGCCATTCTACGAATGTTACCAAGACGGACATACTCCACAACCCTGTGATGGAGGTATTATTATTTCTATTCTCAAATAATGGAAAGTGGGCTCAGAGATGTCAAGACGCCCACAGTGACCCAGGTCCTACATAATGATCTGGGATTCGAACCTGGGCCTGTTTCTGACTCCAAAACCCATGAAGCCACACTTCCTCCTACTACAAATGGGATCAATTCTAAAGTGACTGGAGTACCAACCAAAGAAAGAGAAATGCCATTATCTTTCGGTAGAATGATTTTTTCTAAGTTCATAACACTATACTCTTCACAGATAGAAACCTTTCAAAACCTCCCACACCCATTCTGGTGTAAGAATAAATGAACACTGTGTTGTGGGGACTTAGAAATCTTAGGGAGAAATACCTTTATCCACTCATCACTGGGGGATGATTAGAAACCTTCCCTGTATTGTCTCATTCTTCACAGCTCAGATGACTTCTCTGGGGAGAGTCTTTTGCTATTTTTTTTAATGCTTAGATTCATATCTTTGTTTACTCCTTTTCTCTTGTTTCCTCTTGCTTCCTAGTTTGGACACTTCAGAATCTCTCTCCTTGTTCTTTTCCTTATTCTTCCTAGAGTTTATTTTACAATTCCCCACAAACATTTCCATTTACTTCCCTCTCTAATTAAAATCTCTTTAGACCATCAGCCACATTCAACATAAACTACTTATACTCAAGTCCCCATTTACTCATTAATATGGTTTTCTTCCTTGGTTTAGCACACATCATAAATTTCTGGCTACGTTATGGTTAGATGAGCTTTTGTGGGCTAACCTGGGGCCCTGGTCACCGTGTATAACACTGTTTCTATGGAAAGTGCATTATTTTCTAAGCAATTGATTTCTAAATGGACATCTGGAATCCAACCCATTTGTAAGTCAGGAGCTACCGCTACACTGGAGGTACATAAAATAGAAGACGGCATTTTTGACTGTGTTAGCCTTCTATGCTTATGCTATTCAAAGCCTTCTCACACAGCCACGTTCCCATGTGCTAATGAAAAGCTCCTCCCAGCCCCGATCGTGGGGAACGGTCAGCAAGAGGACTCACAGGCACAGAAAAAAGTCCAAGGCGTGGTATGGGCCAAGAGAAAGCCACACTTCCATTTTAACTTGGTGAAACACAGGAACACAAAAGCAGAGACCAAATTATCACCTTTTAAAAAAGACCATCTCCATCCCTCAAAACCCCACCTTCCTTCCTTCACATCACACCTTAATTTTTTTTTTTTTTTGCGGTACGCGGGCCTCTCACTGTTGTGGCCTCTCCCGTTGCGGAGCACAGGCTCCGGACGCGCAGGCTCAGCGGCCATGGCTCACGGGCCCAGCCGCTCCGCGGCATGTGGGATCTTCCCGGACCGGGGCACGAACCCGTGTCCCCTGCATTGGCAGGCGGACTCTCAACCACTGCGCCACCAGGGAAGCCCCCTTAATTTTGACTAAGTGGTGGCAGCTGTCTGCTCTAATTCCCAAGAAGACCCTGAGTCTGAAAAAGAATATACAATGAAAATTCATTATGTAAGCTCCTAAGTAATATACTAAAAGAAAAGGCATCACAATCTTTTCTTGGTGCTTGTTTTTGGCTATAGCTTCTGCTCCAGGAGCTCAGGAGAATTCAATTCCACAAACGCTGAGTACTTACTTGGGGCCAGCTTTGTGGTAATCGCAGGTTAGATAGTGAAACAAACTTGAGTCTCTCACCTCAAGGAGTTTACAGTCCGATGGATGAGAAAAATACATACAAACAGAATATAATTCAAGGCATATATAAATAGAGCAAGGCTATTAAATGCTCCCTTCAAACACTTCCATTTTTGAAATTTCACTGTTTGTTTTTAGTAAACATACTCAAATTCTCACTCATATGATGTGTCTTTTACACACGGCTCAAAATCTTCCTGGTAACAGTAGGCCAAAGAAGATCAAATACTTTTTATACTGTCTTGGAAGCAGTGGTTGAGGATATAATAAAGATAACATTAAATCCAGTCTAAGTAGACAAGCGATGCAGCATAATAATTTTGAATTTGGTCAGAGAAGGCAAAAATAAGAAACAATCATTAGCTGACTGATAACTACTAAACAGATGTTTTTCCAAAATGACAATTCAAGCACTAAGAAGGTAAGAACCTACTGAAATGCAAACTCCAGAAAACCAGCAGAGCTGCTTCTGCAGTAGGAAATAATCTACAGTCATATCTCTGCCGGATCCTCCGTTGGGACTCTCCAGCTTATTTAAAAAAAAAAAAAAAAAAAAAAAAAACCATGAATATTATGATGTTTCGTGTTTAGGAAAAGGTACAAAGGAAAACAAGTAGTCTGGCTGCAGATTTTCCTCCCTAGATTTAGAAGTTTTTCTCCCTGAATCACATTTCCAATAATAGAGTCATTCTAGCAAGCTGTATTTAACTAAATATTCTTTATGACTTGGGTGCTTGCGGATATACTGTATTTTTCCACACTTGTGGACAAGATGTTGGCTTCGTTTTACAACCAACATCTTGTCCACATCAGGAGAGCTTTCTCACACAGACACGCATACCATGTGGGCTACCTGCTGAGTTCTGGCACGCTTGGCAGATTGCAGAACATAATGGGAAGGCAGTTGAAGTGGAAAAAAACCTTCCTGGGAATTTTTTTAAGTGGTCAAAAAAAAAGGTATAGCGTTTCCTAATGTTCCACACTGTGAATTGGCACAGGGAAGATAATCCAGGAAATGAGATGTAAAAATTGTACACAGGTTCCTTAACAGAAAAGGCATTTTGCAAACAGCCAATATGAAGAATGCATTTCTCTTTAGGAAGTCAACCACTTGAAAGTTTTACTTTTTAATTAGCCACATGGAAGTTGAAAGAGCTGGAAACAGTCATTGATTCCACATGGAGATCTTAACCAGTTGCGTTCCCCGTTCTCAGAAGCCAGCATGCTCATTTGACAGGGCATTCAAAGTAACTATGTTGGAGAAGTATATTCACTGGGCAGTGTTTTTAAGAATTTCAAATAGATTAAGGAATATCAGGTTAATGTCATCTAAGCGCAATATTTTAGTCTTCTACTTTGGTGTAATGTTTTCTTCAAGTAAATTATGTGGCATACCAAAATAGAAAGTAAATCCTCTTATTTTCAAAGCCAAAAAGAAAGAAAAAAGAAGAAATGCAATAGCACCACCTAAAGGGCATTTAACTGCAATAAAAACTAAACAAAGGTTTGATAAGCAGTAAGGACTTTTTATTTTGCTTGAAGGTACAATGTATAAGATTGCTATGATAAATGCAGTTTGACAGATGGTACATTGTGGGGTAGTCTCTGGAGAAGTTATATTCTGGCTCTACATCCCATCTGAAAAACTGGACAAAACCAATGCAATCCACAGAAAAGATCCTTTTGTAAAATTTAAAACTTGGTTGAATTAATTCAAGTGGATGATACAACTAAATGTAAGAGCTAAAATTATAAAACTCTTAGAAGAAAACAGGAGGAAATCCGCCTGACCTTGGGTTAGGCAATGATTCCTTACATATGACACAAAAGTACACGTGACAAAAGGAAAAACAGATAAGTTGACTTCATTAAACCTAAAAACTTTTGTGTTGCAAACAGCGCCAGCAAAAGAGTGAAAAGACAGCTCACAGAATGGGAGAAAACATCTGCAAATCGTATATCTGATAAAGGACTTGTATCTAGAATACACGAAGAACTCTCACAGCTCAACGATAAAAAGATAAATAACTCAATTTTCAAAATGGGCAAAGGATGTGAATAGACATTTCTCCAAAGAAGATATACAAATGGCCAGTAAGCATTTGAAAAAATGCCCAACATCATTTGTCATTAGGGAGCTGCGAATCAAAACCGCAATGAGATTCCAGTTCACACCCACTAGGATGGCCATAACCAGACAGACAATAATAAGTGTTGCTGAGGATGTAGAGAAATTGGAATCTTCATACATTACTGGTGGGAATGTAAAATGGTGGAGCTGCTTTGGAAAACAGTTTGGAAGATCCTCAAAATGCCACTGTACCTCAACTGATGAATGGATAAACAAAGTATGGTATATATCCATACACTGGAACATTATTTGGCAATAAAAACAAAGTACTGATACATGCTATAACATGGGCAAACCTTGAAAACATCATGCTAAGTGAAAGCAGCCAGACACAAAAGGCTACATAATATGACTCCATTTATATGCAATCCCCAGAATACATAAATCTAGAGACAGAAAATAGATTAGAGGTTGCCTTGGGCTGGGAAAGTCGGGGAATGGAGTAAAAACGAATGTGTATGTGGTTTCCTTTAAGGGTGATGAAAATATTATAAAATTAGATGTGGCCACGGTCACAAACCTCTGAATAAATTAAAACCACTGATATAATTTACAGAGGTGAAATATATGGTATATGAATGGTATCTCAATGAAGCCGTTAAAAAGATTCGGAGTTTCCGGGCTTCCCTGGTGGCGCAGTGGTTAAGAATCTGCCTACTAATGCAAGGGACACGGGTTCGAGCCCTGGCCCAGGAAGATCCCACATGCCGCGGAGCAACTGAGCCCTTGCACCACAACTACTGACCTGAGCTCTAGAGCCCGCGAGCCACAACGGCTGAGCCCATGTGCCACAACTACTGAGCCCACGTGCCACAACTACTGAAGCCTGCGCTCCTGGAGCCCGTGCTCCGCAACAAGAGAAGCCACAACAATGAGAAGCCCGCACACCGCAACGGGGAGTGGCCCCCACTCGCCACAACTAGAGAAAGCCCACGAGCAGCAACAAAGACCCAACACAGCCAAAAATAAATTAATTAATTAAAAAAAAAAAGATTCGGAGTTTTCAACTGCCACTCAACCTGCAAAATGGAAGGTATTATTTATATAAAAAAGTAAAATCCCCATGGCCTTTGTGATCCTGTAGTTTCCAAGCCCCTGCTACCACATTACAGGGGAGGACACAATTACCAGTTGGTGCGATCCCACTGCTGTCAGCAGCAGAAGTGGGGCTAGAACCTGGGCTGCCCGACTCCCCGTAGGCCTGGGACGAGGGTGAGGCACAACGCTTAATGAGGTGCCACTCTTAGTGCCTCGCCTGTCTGGCCCAGCTCTGGGTTCCACGCACACTCTTTTCACATCACCTCCCTGGGAAATTCAAAATGAGAACATCTGTACATAGAAACACTATTGTTCAAGCTTCAACCCTCATTAGTCATTTGTTTTGCCTACAAAAGTCATTAAAGAAAAGTACAAGTTTTTTCTTTCCTTTTACTTTAGGGGAAAGAGAGATGACCCAAAGAACAAGAGGTTAGGCAGAGCTTGGAAGGAAAACCAAGTGAGAAAAACTACAGGCTTGCCAAGAGGACATGTTTTCTTGGATGACGCAAACAAAGAGTACAGCTTGTTTCAACTACTTCCTTTAGCATGGTCTCTGCAACACGTCTCCACAGCTGCCAGCTCAACCCATACTCTGCCAACCTCTTACTCATGTCTGTACCAACGTGCTTCATTTCCATTGGCTGAATTTCTTTGTGAGTGCAATGAAGAAAGGTTTCCATTATGGAGAATACGGCTTATCAGTGCACGTGGTCTAACTGCTACAGTGCAAATGTGGAGTTACTGCTACTCAACAATCCCTTATTTTTTATTTGCACATTTAGGCATTCTCTCTAGAGCCAGCTCAGGACTCACCCTTTGGTTTATATCCAATGCACAAACTCAGGTATGAAGTATTCCTGAAAGAGTGTGTAGGCTTGCAGCTTTATTTTGCCCACTTGTTTATTTCTACCTCGATTCTGGTCACAGATGATGGTAGGAAAGATGACAGTGCTCTCCCACATCTATCGTGATTGCCTATCCTGCCTGTCGATTGCATAAAATGGCTCATAAGGCCAGCCTTTTTATTTACATGTTCTGATTTATTTGTTGTTGTCAAAGATTCCCTGTTTATTAGCCCCTCCAGAATGAACTGCAAACTTCAGCTAAACATACTTTCATAACACCTCCTGCTTTAATCACAGCACCTACTTGAAATCACGGACATGCTTGGTAACTCCAAGTACAAGGATCCCATTACATTACACAGCAAGTTAAATAGATGCCCAGCTTTACTGCTCCAACGTTTAGTTTTGCTTCATTTGTTTCCCCAGATGAGCATTTCACTCATTCCTAAGTCTTCACATGGGGCTTTGCCAACACTGCTAGGGTGTCTCTGTGCACTTAAACTGCTTGGTATCAACTAGAGTTCTTGAAGCCTTGCCAACTGGACTTTCTGGGTATACCACTTAGAGAGCAAATAGATTTGGGCATTAGGAAGAAAGCTCTTGTATGCCCAAGTCATTTATTCCACAGAGAAGCAGTGAAGCTTAACGGTTAACAAGGACTCCAGAAGACTAACTCACAGACAAGGCTTGATACTCTACCACTTACTGGCTCTGTGCACATGGCTTATCCTACATCTGCCAAGTAGCCCTGGGGACCAGGGACCAATATAACACCCATCCTGTCAGGCTGTTATGAGGATTAAATGAGGTGCATAGTAGTTACTCTGTAAAAGGCAGTGGCTATTTTTTGGTTGTTGAACTTCTGCCTTTAGGATGCTTCCATCACATACTATTATTCTGGTTTGCTCAGAGGTAACCAAAACAGGATCCTTCTCTTTCAAGCGCATATGGGCTAACTGGAAAGTAAATTACTGACTTGAAAACACTCAAAAATCACTAGGCTTACTGCTTACAAATAAGAAAAAAATTAAGCAATAAGTGCTCTCGTTTTTATGGATATATAACAATAGAATCAATATGCCATGAAAAAGGTTTACATCTCATTAGGAAATCTCATATACCTCACTGCATGGGACTGTCCATTAAAACTTGTTCTTTATGCCTTTATTTCTTTGGAATTCAAAGGCAACATATCTTGCCATAAACATCCAAACATTACAGAATTATCTATAATGTAAAGAGGAAAAGTTCTTACAGTCCCATCCCAACCACTGTCAGTTGCAGGGGAATACTCCAGATTGCATTTTTCTGTGTTTTCTTTATGAACTTAAAAAATATATATAAAAGATTGTAGCACTTTGCAAATTGCTCCCCCCCTTTTTAAACTCAGCAATACATCTTGGACATCTTTTAGGTCAGTACATGTGGATGTACCTCATGGTTTTAAACAGGATGGATACACTCAATTTATTGAACCAATCTCAAACTGAAGAGCATTTTGGTTATTTTCAGGTTTTTTTCCATCACAAACAACACTTTCACTGCCAAATTCTTAGCAGGTTCACAGCCTGACCGAAAGCTTTTCCAAGTTTCATCATTATCCTCTGGAATGGCCACATGCATCCTCAAGTGAACACTGCTATTTTATGTCTTTATCTCTTTAGGAAGTTTAGGTTATACTGTGCATAGGAACATGGCTTGTTTTGTCCTAACTTTCCAACATTAACTCTTCCCTAAAATAAAAACAAAAACAAAAACCCAAAGCATCTGTGTTTATGTTAAAATCCTCTGAAAACGCGTTTCTCTGTCCTGGCCCTTTCATCTGGTTCAGTAGCTCTTTCCTCTGCAGCAATTTTCATGGAGGTCCAGCACATACTAACCTCAGCTTCACCCCTCACTGGTGCTACAGCCTTGGGTAAGTCACTTATGATCTCTGGGCCTCAGATACCTCATCTCTGAAATGGGGATTATACAGAAATGAGGATTAAACGAATTAATATAATGCAGAGTGCTCTGAGCAGTGCCTAGCAATAAGTGTTCAATCAATAGTAGCCATTATTATTAATAGTTGTGTGGTTGCTTTTAATGATTCTTTTTTAAAGACCTGAAAATACCGATTTCTGCCCCTTTGTGGGGAGCGTTTCTCACTCTTGTTTTTGTAATGGGATTCTGCCTCTTTCGCCTCCATCACCGTTTAGCTGGAACCCAGATGCTTGGGCCTTGTCCCTCAAACACCCCTAGTGATTCACAGCCAGGTAGCAGCTGGCCACGCAATGCGGCTGGAGGAGCACAGAGCAGACCTTTCCACTCCAAAATACACGAATGAAATGCGACACTTAGAGACTCATTACCTGGGGCCTCAGCAGCTATGTGGTTATCAGGAATTCACTGCTTAAAATACTAAGATTCCTGGGAGGAAGAATATCCTTTAGTTATCAGTTTTCTGCTTAGCCAAGACAGCTGTCAGGGAGCTAAGCCAAAATAGGTGAAAGTAATAGCTCCGGGGATGGGGAAGGGCTGAGAACCGGGCTGAGAAACAGCCTAGAAGCGGGGAAAGCTTCACCTACTTTCCAGGGTGCAGCTCCCAGGTCTTGCCTTAGCCCCCAGCATGCTGAGAGCACCAAGCCAGGCTTAGGGGGCCCCTGGACCCAGAGAGCAGGGGATGAACCGCGCATCCCTGGAGCAGACGGCCCTGTGCCCTGTCCTGCCAGCCAGGTAACCACAGCCTTGGGGCTTATTTCCTCCTCCCTCTTAAGGCAGTTTCAGCCCTGAGCAGCTTCAGGCAAGAAATAAAGGTGGCCTTCTAAAGTGGGATGATCCTGCGTGTAAGGCCGCAGGCTAAATGCCACCAGCCACCCTGACGTGTTTTTTTACATTTGGCACCCGCCAGAGCTGCCTGCGTTTACAGTTACTCACTCACTGGCCGGGCTCCCAACTTCATGAGAAACTCTGAGGATTCAGATCTGTTTTCACCCCTGGGTTCCCATCACCAGGTCTACACACTACGTTTAGTAAGATGAATCAGTTGGAACTGGGGGCTCTGTTTTCCTATATGCCCCCAATTCACGCTTGCACTTTCTAGCTAAGGTCGAAAGCCTGTTACGTGGCCACCATGGCCAATGAGGAGGGTTCTGAGGACGAGGACTGAGGCTGATGGGGGGGGGGGGTCCAACTGCAGGTGTGGGCGGGACCCCCATTGCGACAGCACCCAGCAGCTCCCAGTCTCCTGGGAAGAAGAAAGGCTGCTTCCTGCCCACCTGTCCTCCTGTGCCCTCACCTGCTCGAAGCACCGGTCCCGAGAGTGTTGTGCCTGCCCTCTTTGTGCTGTTCGAAACGAACCCTGAACACAGGGTCCACTTGAGAGTTTATATTTGGTAAGTTCCTTGGAAAGGCTGGGAATAAGGCAATACCTTTCTGCTGCGGCTACCAAATGCCCTCGCGCCTTCCACAGGGCTCGCTTCCCCTCACTCCCCTCAGGGTCAGCCTCCCCCTTGCTGCTCCTGACCTCTGGACATGGAAAATACCCTCAGCCTGGTCCGCTCACTCTCTTATGTGCCCTTTCTGTGACCTGGACCCACCCCAGAGTCCCCTGCCTCAGTCTAATTCACTGTATTTCTACAACTTGCGTTTCCAATACACAGCACACCCGTCCCCAGCAGCCCTGTCTTAGGTGTCCACCTACATCCTTCTGCAGAGAATGACCGCAAGCACAACTAGGCTTTTAACCTAAGCTCGTTGATGACGGCGGTGATTTGGCTGAAATCCCTCAAGTCTGACGGCAGCACTGAGATGCCAACGATGGTCCAAGGCAGCCACTGGCCGCTGGCCCTCGGGTGGGGGATGGGCTCTGGCAGAGGCTGCCTGGGTCTTGAGTCTTCAGAAGAGTTTTACACCAATGCAGCAGCCCTTGAAATTAATTTTCTATTAAAATTTAAGCCTCTCAGTCTGATAAACAAACTGCACATTTGCTGTGGATTCTGTATCTGACCTTTTACACTGGTTTTGTCAACAAAATTTACTGTATTCATAAATACTAATGTTCTCATTTGGTTCCGTATCTTTAGTATACTGTAAATTATCAGCAAGTACATAAATGTCTTGGCCTGGTAATAACAGTGGCCTGAAATGACTTCCTTTCTCCTTTAAAGACGTTGCATGTTTTAATGGTAGGTGTTTCTAATTAACTTGAAGTGTCATAAAATGCCCGTGTATGAATCAAAGACAAGCGAGTTGCATTAAATTAAAAGTGCAGTATCTGACTAACGCTAACAAATTAGGCACGCCTTCAAGATGCACGATTTCTCTGTTTGGAGTTGTCATCTTATTCACGCAGGGATATCAAGGCTCCTAGAGCACCCGTGCCAAATGAGCCTTTCAAAATTAATATTTTGGGCCATCAATTAGGAACACAGTATCAAGCTTTAAAAAGACTCCCGCTCAGGCATCTCAACAGAGCACCCCCTTTCTTCTTCCTTCATAAATGAGCTCGATTTGGGGATCTGATCTTTTTGCCAATATAAGTCCAAATGAGCACTGTAAATACTGAAATCAAATGTTACTACTTGGCCTAATTTTCTTTCAGCCTGCAGTTAATCTTTATTCAGCCTTAATGAGTATTTATTGTGTGACCCTGACAGCTTGCTGCTGCTGTGATAAATTATCTGACTCAAGTCCGATTAAAAATGCAACCCTGAGTGCTAATTATCTCAACAGACCTGCTTAATAACAGCATTTCTTGTCAATTATGGAATCGCAGCATGGGTGTCAATAGGAACAAATGCCCCGGCCTACCTTAGACGCTGACTTCCCGTAATGCCCTTTTACTTGCCATATGTAAATCAGAGGGCTTCTGTACCTGTGGTGACCTTTTATTAGCAAACTGTCAAAGTGATACAACTAGCCATAGCAAAACCCCTACTACCATACAATTAGGGGTTACAGCTTAGGACAACAGGAGGTCCATCAGACATAGCTAATTATGATGCATCTTACTTATGGCCTGTCCAGCAGGAAGAATTAGCTGTTTTTTAAATTTATGTGAGCTTAACCATGGCCCACAGGAGGGAAGCTACTGGAAAGTCAGGGCTGGGGAGGTGGAGGCACAGAGTTGCCCAACTGTTTTCGACAATTTTTCAGGGTGTCTGGAATCAGATCTGAGTTCAGTCTCAGCTCTGTCACTTACTTGCTGTGACTTGGCATAAATCACTTCAACTGAAAAACGGAGCCAACACCGTCCACCTCATTGACTGGGGGCCGGAGTAAGGATTAAGAGGCAACATTATAGGGCTTCCCTGGTGGCGCAGTGGTTGAGAGTCCGCCTGCCGATGCAGGGGATATGGGTTCGTGCCCCGGTCCGGGAAGATCCCACATGCCGCGGAGCGGCTGGGCCCGTGAGCCATGGCCGCTGAGCCTGCGCGTCCGGAGCCTGTGCTCCGCAACGGGAGAGGCCACAACAGTGAGAGGCCCGCGTACCGCAAAAAAAAAAAAAAAAAAGAGGTAACACAGAAACACTTAGCAGGTCCTATCACATAGTGGGTGATGTATATCTGTTTACTGTCTCCTGTTTGCTTGTTTTTCTTCCCGTGACCAAGGTAACAGATAATAACAATAGCTACAAGTAACATTTATGCAGCTCTCCCTATGTGCCCTGCACAATGTCTTAACGTCTACCTGTCATTTAATCTTCCTCCTTCACCACAGTCAGAATTTAGAAGAATAATGGGGATGTAACATACAGTGTGGGGAATACAGTCAAGAATATTGTGGTAACTTCGTATGATGATAGACTCATGGGGTGATCATTTCACAATGTATACGTCATTATCCTGTACATGTGAAACTAATATAATATTGTACGTCAAAGATATGTCAATTAAAAAAGAATAGCTGTGGCTACCCCCCTATAGATCATTTAGTACAGCCCCCTATTTATAGGGGAAAATGCCTTAAACTATTCAAAACCAAAGATGAGCGTCTCCCAAAGATTATCTGAGGCAAACACTTTGCAACCTACCCTGGTAATAGTAAAAGGAGCAGCACCGATTGAACTGAGCATTTATTCCAGGCCAGTCACTGTGGGGAGTGCTCTACTTTGTTTAATTCACACAATATGCCTCTGATCAGCTTCCCTTTGGGGACTGGGAAATAGTGTAAGAGAGGTGAGGTGACTTGCCCAACACCCCATAACTGGCAGGTTTCAGAGCCCAGGCCTGAGTCGAGAGCCAAAGGCCCCACCTTCCCAAACTGGAGGAACCTGGCTGTGTTTTATGTACCTCAGCAAAGGCTTTTGGTGGAAAGGATGGGAGAGGCTGACACCAGCCCTAGGATGTTACACTACACCGTTATGTGGCACTTTAATTATAAGGAACAATAAATAATATTGTGCCTTTTCGGCTCTCTGCAGTGACAAGCCACAAAGGAGCAGGGCAGGGACCACGTCTGATACACACGTTCAGTCTTTTCAGGAGGGCAGGGGTGCTGGGGAGCAAAGTGAGAGGAGTTGCTGTTTTATCACATGACCTCAAGCATTTGCAGCCTTAGCTGGTGCCTCTGGGGGCACAGACCTCCTCCCTCCTGGCTTTTATGACTCCAGAGAGGCTTGCTTTTTCAAGTAGAAATGCCATCACTGTTCAATTCGACCACATCGCCACCTTCTTGACTTCTTACCTGCCCACCCTTACCAGGCTGACCTGACAGGAACCCAGAGCTGTGCAGGGAGTTCCGAGCACAACCTGAAGCAACCTCCTTTAAACTGGCTCTGTATCTTCCCAGATTCAGAAGGCACCGTCTAGGCGAACCCCTATTAAAATACAGATGTTCACGTTCCCTACATCTGGACGATGTGGTCTCTGTGGGAAGGACAGAGAATCCACCCCGTTCTGTGAGGGGCCAGATGACGTCTCCCCCGTGGCCACACCCAGGCTGGCTGGCAGGAAGGATTCGGGGCTGTGGGAAACAACGCTGGGAAAGGAAAGCAATGTCGGGCCTCACTGCGCCAGAGGCTGCGCGGCCCGATGGCTAATGAGGCCCAGATGAGGGTCTCTGGGTGACAGATCTGGGGAGGTGCAAGAAAGGAATGCGATCATTTCCTTCTGGTATGTGTTGCCTCTTGCCCAGCACCTCGGGCCTACTTCATTACTTCCTTCACATACGATCTCAAGTGTTTCATAAACACTGTGTTGGCTAATTTTCTTTCCATGGTGCTCCAGTCAGCCATCCCCTGTCCTGAGCATTCGCGGTTTCCCCATAAAGTAAGCACACCTGCGTTTTCCTTGATGAGTGCAGCTAATTGTCATTTGGGGTGACATAGAAAGCTCTTCCTCTAGGGTATTAGCTGAGGCTTAACGCGTTCCACAGAGATATGTGGTGACCCCGTTTGCCACTTCCCGAAGCCTCTCATTGTCTTGTAAAGTCCAGGTAAACCCGATTTCGGTTGGGAATAAAACCTCCCTGGGCTTAAGTCTGTCTCTTGTCACATTTCCTTTGATTCCTAAGACATCATGCAATGTTAATGTGGAAATTACTTTGTACCCCTTCCCTCCTCGGTGTGTCCGTAAACATCCACTCAAATTCCACATAAGGTTTTGCAGGAACTATGGAAACACATCCTCTCCAACAGGGTCCCTAATCCCCGGGCCGTGGACTGCTACAGGGCCGCAGCTGTTAAGAACTGGAGAGCAGGAGGTGAGCGGCCGGCGAGTGAGCAAAGCTTCATCTGCCACTTCCCTGTCGCTCCCCGTCGCTCACATTACCGCCTGAACCATCCCTCCTGCCCCGGTCCGTGGAAAAATCGTCTTCCATGAAACTGGTCCCTGGTGCCAAAAAGGCTGGGGACCGCTGCTCGACAGACAAGTTTAGCACAAAAGTTATTGCCCCGCTGGGCAGAGCCCTATGCTCTGGTACCGTTTACTGCCCTCTGAACACTCCAAAGAGAACTAAATCTTTTCAAACACATTAGTAATAAGGAATGTAAGACATGCGCCCAGTGTGCTCTTGGAGTCCTACTTGTATCCTCTGCATTCCAAATTGTTCTACGCATGAGTCCAGTTCAACACAAAGTGTGGCCCAAAGGCAGAGTCCACAGTGCGTGAGGTTTTAACGGGCCCCTCCCTGTCTGCAGGCCAATCCCTTAATCTTCTGGGTATCCAGCCATTTGCCATTTGGCTTGGATACGCCAGTTGACACATCTCTACTGAAAAATCAAGTAATATGACAAACAAACTGTGACTTAAGTGGTGGACTCTGTTTTGTATGTGGATGCCAGATTTGAGCTGCTATTATCAATTTTTTCTTTTTATAATGATGACCACATCTTAAAAATTAATTATGCCTGCTATTTATTTCACAGTCCTGGTCTCAGGCCAACAGTATAGTTCCTTGAATTTGCCTGAAACATACGGACTCAGGATTTCATTTATGGTTTTTGGTAAAGTCACGTTCTTCCCCAAATCATACACATGAGAATCTTGGGTGGGGTGCTGTCATTTGCCCGAAGCTGTTTCCATTAGCAACGACATTTATAAAAACACATGTCAGCAGTTAGCACCCCTGCAGAGTGAGTACAGCCAGCCCCAGGGAGCTTTATTTCTATTTTGGGGTCTCACTGTCCTTTCAAGGGGCAGAAAAAGATTTTGGAGCATTTGGCTCTACAGGAAACCCCTTGCCTAGTTTCTGTTTCTCCAAACCACACCCTTTTGGGAACCTATCGATAACCAGCTACGAGGAGTCTATTATTTCATTTTGGATTTCAAGAAACAATCTGTGACACCTCCCCGTTTTTGCATTATCACCTTAAAACTATCACAAGACCTACAAGAAAACAGTCCTTCCATCTCAGATCTTTGAGGGATGTGTTTGAGAATCCACTTTGGTACTTTTGGGGCACTGAGTTTTAGAAAAAAAAAAAAGCCTTTAGAAAAATCTTTCGGAGCCAGAGCTTAAACACACAGCTGTTGGGCGCAGTGTTTTAAGACAAAGTAAAACAAGAAGATATTATTTCAAACAGAATTGAGTATGTGGGTATTGGCTTTATATAAAATTATGACGGTACTAGTACATAAAATACTCGGTGAAGCCCAGTGGATGAGCCACACCTAGCACTAACTTTCTGAATTGTGAAGAGCTCTCCTGATTATCCCCACTGACCTTCTGTGCAGCATCTCCAACTTCTCGCCTTGAGGGAGACCAGCAGGGCCCTGTGCACCTCCTCTCTCAGCCCCAGGGCTCGTGGTCCCTGTAAGTCAGACTGTTTCAGCAATTCCTCCCCCCACTCTCTGAAATTACCACCACTTCCCCGACTAGGTCAGGTTACTCCTGTTAGCTTTTTTATACTTATTTTATTCCCTCCAGAACAACACATGTCAGGGGTCTGGTTTAGCACGGTACTGTTTTTTGCTTTTTGTTTTTTTCAGTACACGGGCCTCTCACTGTTGTGGCCTCTCCCGCTGCGGAGCACAGGCTCTGGACGTGCAGGCCCAGCGGCCATGGCTCACAGGCCCAGCCGCTCTGCGGCATGTGGGATCTTCCCGAACCGGGGCACGAACCCGCGTCCCCCGCATTGGCAGGTGGACTCTCAACAACTGCGCCACCAGGGAAGCCCTAACATGGTACTCTTGCTAGGGGTCCTCAGGATCAGCAGCGTCAGCATGGCCTGGACCGTTGTCAGAAACGGAGACTCTCGGACTCCACTCCAGACCTACGCGGTTTGTATGTAGTTTAGTTTGAGAAGCACTGGTCTGGAACTGATAGACGTTTCTGGAAGCTACTAATTTCTCAGAATTCATCAGTGATCTCGGAACCTGAGGCAGTCCTCAGAGTATCAGCAACCCCGCCCCTACACACACACACACTTTCCAAAACCTCACAGGCGGAGTGCTTATTCTATTTGGGCAACCAGGAGCCATGTCTAAACCTGAAGTCAAATGAGTTATTTCGTCTAGAAGGGAAATTAAGTTTTCTAGTTCCCACAAGCACCAAATAGGGATCAATAATTTTGAAGAATTAACCTAAAGAAGATCTATCTAATATGCAACTACGAAGGCACTTTGGGACCTTGCAGGGACTCCTCTTCAGCACTAGCTGACAGAAACCAGGGACGCAGCTGCCTCTGTTTTATGTGAAGTTCTACCGGAAGAAAGAGGTGAAGAGTCTTCCATGGATCCCCCAGTTACCAACTAAGTCTCCTTGAGAATGTGGAGTTCTCAATGTTTCCAAAATCTAACTAGGAAGATGGGAATACAGATGCCTGGGCTGCATTTCATTCCTCTAGAGCAGAATCTCTTAAGGTTGGAGCCAGGGATTTGTGCTTTTAAGATCTCCCTGGGTGACTCTGAGGAAGGGACAGGAGCCATTGTTCTAGGCCACTGAGTGGCTCCAAAGGTGGCTTGAACGCTGTTGCTATTTAACCTCCATCACAAACACAGATTTAAACACAGATTTAGACGAGGTAGAATTGTGAATCCAAAGGCAAAGAAGGGTTTTGCTGACTAAGTGTCAGTCTTTGAGGTTGCACTATATGCTTAGTAAGGTATGTTGGTCTATTTATTACGCCAATAAGCGCGGACAGAATATCCCTTTAATTCATAAATATGTGGGAAAAAAATGTGGTACCAACAAGTGCCACTGTCCTAAGGTGGGTGGGGTGGGAAGAATTCAGAATGTGCTGGGCAGCCATGCTATCTATGCCTGCTGCATTGAATCAGAAATGGTTCTGTATTTTTTGCTTTCAGGAAAATTTGGTTAAAGTCTAGATCATTTGAGAGTGGCATCCCGAAACCATTTGTTTTCCCTCTCTGAGGTGAAAAGAAATACCTTATGTCTGTTACATGTGCCATGTTACCTAATAAAGCAAGTGATATTATGTATTTTGATTATCTTCAGAGAGCCTACATTTTTCTTGCTTTCTAGTAGGGTAGATTATCTCATCACTATGCCCAAGGATGCGCATAATGTCATATGTTTGCAAAAATATGCTTTCAAATGCTTCCAAGATGAAAATAACTGTCTTGTATTATTTTGCTCTCTGTTGACAGTTCAATTTCATTTCATCACTGGACATACTCTTTCTGTAATGGATTTATAACTGCTACATCATAGTAAGCGTCCATAAAGAACGACATAATAGGGCTTTCCTGGTGGCGCAGTGGTTGAGAATCTGCCTGCTAATGCCGGGGACACGGGTTCGAGCTCTGGTCTGGGAGGATCCCACATGCCGCGGAGCAACTAGGCCCGTGAGCCACAACTACTGAGCCTGCGCGTCTGGAGCCTGTGCTCTGCAACAAGAGAGGCCGCGATAGTGAGTGGCCCCCGCTCGCCACAACTAGAGAAAGCCCTCGCACAGAAACGAAGACCCAACACAGCAAAAATAAATTAATTAATTAAAAAAAAAGAACGACATAATAGGAACAATTAGCTTCCTAAGAATCTACCACTCACAGTAAGTGTTTTCTGTTTTTGGTATTTGTGGCTCGCAAGAGCTTCTGCTCCTTTCAAATTAATCTGTTTTAATATAGCATTAATTTCCTGACATTTCACATAACTTAGTCAAGTCCACACTTTGATCCCTTTGATCTGGGATGATCTGTAAAGCCAAACAAAAAACTATAAAATTCTAAATGTAGCAAATTTACTCTCTTTTCTCTCCACTCTTTCTATTTGGTTATTTACATCACTAGTGACATATGGTAATAAATTGCTATCACCATCCACTCCTCACTGTGGATCAAAGCCTTGGAATGCTTGATGAAAATTTATTAGGCCTCTGCCCACCGATTCCCACCTGGCCGCTCACAGTACCCGCCGCCAGCGCTACCTTGGGCTGGAGACGGAGACTCTGATGACTAACAGCTGGGCATCTCAGCCAGCCAACCCTGCCTCCATCCTCTAGGGCTGGCCGCCCCTTGGCTTCCTAGTTCTCTTTCCTCATCTTACCTAAGTCAACCTGCAGCAGAGGCTGCCAGGAATGCCGGGGGAGAAGGGGGCAGGTGTGGCTTGCAGAAGCCTCCCTGCCAGTGACAGTGACCCAACGGGCAGCTCATCGATGTAGTGTAGACTGAAGGGATCCGGGGAGGCTGGGCAAAGAGAGAATCGCTCTGAGGGGCTTTACAGGGAGATTTATAAGACCCAGGGGTGTTTACACCTGCGCTCAGTTTTGAGCATTTTACTTACTGCTTCTTGCCTCGATGCTTCAGTTTATCACCACAAAGAGGGTCAAATAAAAACTACATGCTGGTATTTGGTAAAATTTATATAGAAGGCAGCTGTTTTATTTTTTTCCCCTCATGTAAGTCTCATCTAGTCAAACAAATCTGTCAATAAATATTACAGTCTTTAAGGTACAAATGAAGCTTTTTTTTTCTACATTAATTTTTCCCACGACACCACATGCCTATGGAAAAAGAACACAAGTAGAAACTTTAGAAAGCCTCTCTAATGACTTCTACAGTGATAACTTAGCATTTGTATACCCCTGTATTGTCAAGGGGTTAGAATAATCCCAAATGTCCCATATTCTGAAGACTGGCCCCAGACACGTCAGAGCATTTATGGCCAAAGAACACAGTGATGGTCTGTATATGCTGATGAGCTACAAGGGCTTGTAGACAGATTCCTTTAACTTTCAAAATATGGAGGAATCTAGCTCAGTCTTATTTATCAGTTCTCACAACAGTAATATTAACCAAGCTAGAGTCATTCGGCAAGCTATATCCCATCTTTTTGGTGATTAAAAACAGTAAAGAGACTCCTGGATTTAAAATACCATACTTGAAGGTAGTGGTTGAGTTTGGGAGCTCTGTTTTTGAAACTTTCTCATCTAAACCCACACCATAATTGTGTCAGTGTTCAACCCCAGGCCTGCAACGAGAACACTTGGCAATTAACATCGTTAACTACTACCTGCCCTTAGAAGACACCCACTTTCGGAATAGCTGGGAGGCTATGACATACGCTAAAATGTGCATCCACAAGTTCACAAGTCTAGATAAGAGGCTGAGTTCGATGGCCCTGTTGTCAGCTGCATAATATCCCATAAAAGCTGCTCTCTCCCTCAGTTACATCCTTTGCATCCTTATCTGGATTGTTACTCTTTGCTTTTTTCCCCCCGCCCAGAACCCTCCAATTCGCAGTCACATAAATTCTTCAGAAAACATTGTTCCATATCAGGATTCTGAGAGGCCAGAGACAGTTGAGAAGGGAAGGGGGTTTGATACAAGGCAATTCTCAACAGAAACATCCTGGGGGATCCTGATCCCTGACTGCCATGATCCTTTCGGTAGTTGTGCCCGCCTGCCATTGCGGGTTTTTTCCCCCTTTTCCTCTTTGATAGCTGAGGCCCACACGCTGCTGGCTTCTCGGAATACGTGCTAGTCCCAGGATCGAAATTACACACAGGGAAATGCTGCCATGCTCATGATGGGATGTTTAGCTTTGCCATGTGGGTCTTGACCCATAGAATGGGCTCTTGTGGTCATTTAACATGCTGCCTCCTAGCCAATGCCAGTCTTGAGGAAGCTCCACCTCACGGCTCTGCCAGCTTCGTAGAATGTATGTCCGGAGCCTCAAGTTTCCCCTTCACATTCAGGCAAAACTATTTCCCCACTGCCTCCTCATTCCAACTTAGAAACTTCCCAGGTTTCCCGACTACAGGATCCCCTCCAATTTACTGGTCACTCGGTGTCCAATCTACATTAGAGAGATTTCCTGCTCTCCGTGACACTTTTGACATAGCCTCACCCCCTACCGCGACCCCTCTTTGTTAGACACAGGCGTCCATTTGAGGTTCACAGACATCTGTTAACGTTCTCAAGGCTCCAGGCTTCATAGTACCATCAGGAGCACAGGAAATGAGATTATGTATACCGAAAGGTTTTATAATCTGTAAAGTACTACAGAAGTGGTTCCTTGGGTGAGCCAGATCTCACAATGTAAGATTTTTTTTTTTTTGGCAGAGTTGTTGAGTCTATCCAGTTTGAAGTCACAGTAGGACACCCAGCTGCCACCCTAGACAGTTGACAGTGAATCATCTGCAGGCCTACATATGCGAAGCTGCCTCATTTTTAAGATGGTCCAGTGTCCTTAGGCATGTTTGGAGCCATGGCCTTGGAATTCCATCCCTCCCAAGAGGGGCTGGGATTCTCTAATGACCTCATCTAGTGGGATGAAAATACATCTATAGAAGACTATCCACAAATGGCCACTATTTTTTTTTGAATTTTATTTATTTTTTATACAGCAGGTTCTTATTAGTTATCTACTTTATACATATTAGTGTATATATGTTAACCCCAGTCTCCCAATTCATTCCACCATCACCACCACTCCCGCCACTTTCCCCCCTTGGTGTCCATATGTTTGTTCTCTACATCTGTGTCTCTATTTCTGCTTTGCAAACCAGTTCATCTGTACCCTTTTTCTACATTCCACATATATGCATTAATATACGATACTTGTTTTTCTCTTTCTGACTTACTTCACTCTGTATGACAGTTTCTAGATCCATCCACGTCTCTACAAATGATACAATTTCGTTCCTTTTTATGGCTGAGTAATATTCCACTGTATATATGTACCACATCGTCCTTATCTATTCATCTGTCGATGGACATTTAGGTTGCTTCCATGACCTGGCTATTGTAAATAGTGCTGCAATGAATATTGGGGTGCATGTGTCTTTTTGAATTATGGTTTTCTATTTTCTCTGGGTATATGCTCAGTAGTGGGACTGCTGGGTCATATGGTAACTCTATTTTTAGATTTTTAAAGAACCTCCATACTGTTCTCCATAGTGGCTGTATCAATTTACATTCCCACCAACAGTGCAAGAGGGTTCCCTTTTTTCCACACCCTCTCCAGTATTTGTTGTTTGTAGATTTTCTAATCATGCCCAGATTTTCTAACCAGTCTGAGGTGATACCTCAATATAGTTCTGATTTGCATTTCTCTAATAATTAGTGATGTTGAGCAGCTTTTCATGTGCTTCTTGGCCATCTGTATGTCTTTTTTGGAGAAATGTCTATTTAGGTTTTCTGCCCATTTTACTGGGTTGTTTGTTTGTTTTTAATATTGAGCTGCATGAGCTGTTTATATATTTTGGAGATTAATCCTTTGTCTATTGATTCGTTTGCAAATATTTTCTCCCATTCTGAGGGTTGTCGTTTTGTCTTGTTTGTAGTTTCCTTTGCTGTGCAAAAGCTTTTAAGATTCATTAGGTCCCATTTGTTTATTTTTGTGTTTATTTCCATTACTCTAGGAGGTGGATCAAAAAAAATCTTGATGGGATTTATGTTAAAGAGTGTTCTTCCTATGTTTTCCTCTAAGAGTTTTATAGTGCTCAGTCTTACATTTAGGTCTTTAATCCATTTTGAGTTTATTTTTGTGTATGGTGTTAGGGAGTGTTCTAATTTCATTCTTTTACATGTAGCTGTCCAGTTTTCCCAGCACTACTTATTAAAGAGACTGTTTTTTCTCCATTGTATATCCTTGCCTCCTTTGTCATATATTAGTTGACCATAGATGTGTGGGTTTATCTCTGGGCTTTCTATCCTGTCCCACTGATCTATATTTCTGTTTTTGTGCCAGTACCATATTGTCTTGATTATTGTAGCTTTGTAGTATAGTCCGAAGTCAGGGAGTCTGATTCCTCCAGCTCCATTTTTTTCCCTCAAGACTGCTTTGGATATTCGGGGTCTTTTGTGTCTCCATACAAATTTTAAGATTTTTTGCTCTAGTTCTGTAAAAAATGCCACTGGTAATTTGATAGGGATGGCATTGAATCTGTAGATTGCTTTGGGTAGTACAGTCACATGCACAATACTGATTCTTCCAAACCAAGAACATGGTATATCTCTCAATCTGTTTGTGTCATCTTTGATTTCTTTCATCAGTGTCTTATAGTTTTCTGCATACAGGTCTTTTACCTCCTTAGGTAGGTTTATTCCTAGGTATTTTATTCTTTTTGTTGCAATGGTGAATAGGATTGTTTCCTTAATTTCTCTTTCTGATCTTTCATTGTTAGTGTATGGGAATGCAACAGATTTCTGTGCATTAATTTTGTATCCCACAAATGTACCCAATTTCATTGATTAGCTCTAGTAGTTTTCTGGTGGCATCTTTAGGATTCTCTATGTACAGTAGCATGTCATCTGCAAACAGTGACAGTTTTACTTCTTCTTTTCCAATTTTTAGTCCTTTTATTTCTTTTTCTTCTCTGATCGCTGTGGCTAGGACTTCCAAAACTATGTTGAATAATAGTGGTGAGAGTGGACATCCTTGTCTTGTTCCTGATCTTAGAGGAAATGCTTTCTGTTTTTCACCATTAAGAATGATGTTTGCTGTGGGTTTGTCATATATGGTCTTTATTATGTTGAAGTAGGTTCCCTCTATGCCCACTTTCTGGAGAGTTTTTACCATAAATGGGTGTTGGATTTTCTCAAAAGCTTTTTCTGCATCTACTGAGATGATCATACAGTTTTTATTCTTCAATTTGTTAATATGGTATATCACACTGATTGATTCACATATATTGAAGAATCCTTGCCTCTCTGGGATAAATCCTACTTGATCATGGTATATGATCCTTTTAATGTGTTGTTGGATTCTGTTTGCTAGTATTTTACTGAGGATTTTTGCATCTATATTCATCAGTGATATTGGTCTGTAATTTTCTTTTTTTGTAGTATCTCTGTCTGGTTTTGGTATCAGGGTGATGGTGGTCTCATAGAAGTAGTTTGGGAGTGTGCCTTCCTCTGCAATTTTTTTGGAAGAGTTTGAGAAGGACGGGTGTTAGCTCTTCTCTAAATGTTTGATAGAATTCACCTGTGAAGCCATCTGGTCCTGGACTTTTGTTTGTTGGAAGATTTTTAATCACAGTTTCAATTTCATTACTTGTGATTGGTCTGTTCATATTTTCTATTTCTTCCTGGCTCAGTATTGGAAGATTATACCTTTCTAAGAATTTGTCCATTTCTTCCAGGTTGTCCATTTTATTGGTATAGAGTTGCCTGTAGTAGTCTCTTAGGGTGCTCTGTATTTCTTCAGTGTCCGTTGTAACTTTTCCTTTTTCATTTCTAATTTTATTGATTTGAGTCCTCTCCTTCTTTTTCTTGATGAGTCTGGCTAACGGTTTATCAATTTTGTTTATCTTCTCAAAGAACCAGCTTTTAGTTTTATTGATCTATGCTACTGTTTTCTTTGTTTCTATTTCAATGATTTCTGCTCTGATCTTTATGATTCCTTTCCTTCTATTTACTTTGGGTTTTGTTTGTTCTTCTTTCTCTAGTTCCTTTAGGTGGAAGGTTAGATTGTTTATTTCAGATTTTTCTTGTTTCTTGAGGTAGGATTGTATTGATGTAAACTTCCCTCTTAGAACTGCTTTTGCTACATCCCATAGGTTTTGGATCGTCGTGTTTTCATTGTCATTTGTCTCTAGGTATTTTTTGATTTCCCCTTTGATTTCTTCAGTGATCTTTTGGTTATTTAGTAACGTATTGTTTAGCCTCCAAGTGTCTGTGTTTTTTACATTTTTTTCCCTGTAACTGACTTCTAATCTCACAGCGTTGTGGTTGGAAAAGATGCTTGATATGATTTCAGTTTTCTTAAATTTACCGAGGCTTGATTTGTGACCCAGGATGTGATCTATCCTGGAGAATGTTCTGTGTGCACTTGAGAAGAAAGTGTAATCTGCTGTTTTTGGAAGGAATGTCCTATAAATATCAATTAAGTCCATCTTGTTTAATGTATCATTTAAAGCTTGTATTTCCTTATTTATTTTCATTTTGGATGATCTGTCCATTGGTGAAAGTGAGGTGTTAAAGTCCCCTACTATGATTGTGTTACTGGCAATTTCCCCTTTATGGTTGTTAGCATTTGCCTTATGTATTGAGGTGCTCCTATGTTGGGTGCATAAATATTTACAATTGTTATATCTTCTTCTTGGATTGATCCCTTGATCATTATGTAGTGCCCTTCTTTGTCTCTTGTAATAGTCTTTATTTTTAACTCTATATTGTCTCATATGAGAATTGCTACTCCAGCTTTCTTTTGATTTCCATTTGCATGGGATATCTTTTTCCATCCCCTCACTTTCAGTCTGTATGTGTCCCTAGGTCTGAAGTGCATCTCTTGTAGACAGCATATATATGGGTCTTGTTTTTGTATCCATTCAGCAAGCCTCTGTCTTTTGGTTGGAGCATTTAATCCATTCACATTTAAAGTAATTATAAATATGTATGTTCCTATGACCATTTTCTTAATTGTTATGGGTTTGTTTTTGTAGGTCCTTTTCTTCTCTTGTTTCCCACTTAGAGAAGTTCCTTTAGCATTTGTTGGAGAGCTGGTCTGGTGGTGCTGAATTCTCTTAGCTTTTGCTTTCTGGAAAGCTTTTGATTTCTCCATCAAATCTGAAGGAGATCTTTGCCGGATAGAGTAATATTGTTTGTAGGTTCTTTCCTTTCATCACTTTATTGTGTCACTTCCTTCTGGCTTGTAGAGTTTCTGCTGAGAAATCAACTGTTAACCTTATGGGAGTTCCTTTGTATGTTATTTGTCGATTTTCCCTTATTGCTTTCAGTAATTTTTCTGTCTTTAATTTTTGTCAATTTGATTACTATGTGCCTCGGTGTGTTTCTCCTTGGGTTTATCCTGCCTGGGACTCTCTGCGTTTCCTGGACTTGGATGGCTATTTCTTTTCCCATGTTAGGGAAGTTTTCAACTATAATCTCTTCAAATATTTTCTCAGGTCCTTCCTCTCTCTCTTCTCCTTCTGGGACCGCTGTAATGTGAATGTTGGTGCATTTCATGTTGTCCCAGGGTCTCTTAGGCTGTCTTCATTTTCTTTTCATTCTTTTTTCTTTATTCTGTTCTGCAGCAGTGAATTCCACCATTCTGTCTTCCAGGTCACTTATCCATTCTTCTGCCTCCGTTATTCTGCTATTGATTCCTTCTAGTGTACTTTTCATTTCAGTTATTGTATTGTTCATCTCTGTTTGTTTGTTCTTTAATTCTTCTAGGTGTTTGTTCTTTAATTCTTCTAGGTCTTTGTTAAACATGTCTTCTATCTTCTTGATCTTTGCCTCCATTCTTTTTCCGAGGTCCTGGATCATCTTCACTATCATTATTCTCAATTCTTTTTCTGGAAGGTTGCCTATCTCCACTTCATTTAGTTGTTTTTCTGGAGTTTTATCTTGTTCCTTCATCTGGCACATAGTCCTCTGCCTTTTCATTTTGTCTGTCTTTCTGTGAATGTGGTTTTTGTTCCACAGACTACATAATTGTAGTTCTTCTTGCTTCTGCTGTCTGCCCTCTGAGTGGGCAGTACTGTGCTCGTGGGAACTTTAAGTCTAGGTAGGCATATATTTTACTAAAAAATGGGCTTTTTATAAAAATGGCCTCAATAATCATCAACCTACAGTAATTGAAAACTATAGATCAAACACTGGGCTGCTATTTATGAAGTCATTCTAACTTTGAACCAAACTTAGTTAACAAAACTTGAAATCTATATTGTCCTACTGAGTACTGACCATGTACTATGAGCTAGATATTTCATTTAATCCAGTCCTTGGCCTGCAAGGTGCTGCACAGAACTAGACCCAGTAGTCACCATATCCATAGATTAATTACTCCAAGGCCAATCATAGGACACAAAATAACTATAAAATCAATTCAATAAGATTCTATTAAAAATGCACTGATGGGGCTTCCCTGGTGGCACAGTGGTTGAGAGTCCGCCTGCCAATGCAGGGGACACGGGTTCGTGCCCCGGTCCAGGAAGATCCCACATGCCGCAGAGTGGCTGGGCCTGTAAGCCATGGCCGCTGAGCCTGTGCGTCCGGAACCTGTGCTCCGCAACGGGAGAGGCCACAACAGTGAGAGGCCCGCATATAGCAAAAAAAAAAAAAAAAAAAAAGCACTGATGGCACAATCTGTATTTCAATTATAAAAAAGACACAACCCTTGCATTCAACATAATTTATCCTTTCTAATTTTCTGCAAATACAAAATGAGGCCACTACATTTTCTTTTTTAAATGGTATTTAAATAAACGTTTGTATGTATTCTATAACCTTGTCCATTCTTTTATGATAATAAACCACCTAAACCAGACTAACTACTTCCATTTACCCATCTGACTCAGGAAGCCTGGCTCAGTGCCTAGTACACAGTTAGGGCTCAATAAAGAGTTAAAAAAAAATTTTAATTAATTCATTATTTATTTATTTATTATTTTTGGCTGCCTTGGGTCTTTGTTGTGCACGGGCTTTGTCTAGTTGCAGCGAGTGGGGGCTACTCTTCATTGTGGTGCGCGGGCTTCTCATTGTGGTGGCTTCTCTTGTTGCGGAGCACGGGCTCTAGGCGCTCGGGCTTCAGTAGTTGTGGCTTACAGGCTTCAGTAGTTGTGGCTTACGGGCTCTAGAGAGCAGACTCAGTAGTTGTGGCGCACAGGCTTAATTACTCCTCGGCATGTGGGATCTTCCCGGACCGGGGCTCAAAGCCGCGTCCCTTGCATTGGCAGGCGGATTCTTAACCACTGTGCCACCAGGGAAGCCCAACAGTTATAATTACTAAGCATATCTTCCCTATTGAAATACACTCTTGCATTTTAATCTGGGCGTGATAACTTCCTTGGAAGAATACTATTGTAGCTCACCCTCTAATGTCTTATAACAGTCCTTACTTACCCTGTGTTCCTGCATTCCTTAGCTCTGCTAAGCCCAAAGAATAATACTATTACCCTATGTAATATCAAGGTCTCTGACTATTTGGAAAGTGCAATTTGTCCCAGGTTCCAACACATCTGCTTTACATACAAATGAAAATAAAAGCACGCATTTGAGATGTTAACGCCTAAGCTCTATGCTTACTTTCCTGATTCTGGTCGTCTTTCCTGGGCAACCATGCTTGCTTTGTCTCTACAAGAGTCTAAATGTGCCCATTCTTGTGTAACGAATTAATTCATTCTGCAAACGTTCCAAATTCTGATATTCAGGGTTCTCAATAAATAATTGTGGAATGAAAAACTGGTTAATGACAAGGAAAGTGGGGTGGGTGTTCAAAGCAACTACATTTCCAGCAGTTCAGTTCAACATAACAATGAGTTTGTGGTTCAGTTCCTGGGCTGTAAATATGAGTAAGAAACAGCCTCTGCCTTCAAACAGCCCATAGTCTAGTAAGGAGGGCAGGTATACACATACACGGGTAAACATAACCGCTGTGCGCAAGGCGGAAGCAGCCCTTAGCACAGAGGAGTCATTAACTATAAGGCTGGGAAGGGTCAGGGAAGCATTTTGGGAGAAGGTGGGTTTTGAGGGATCAACTGGAGTTTATTGGATGGAAAGGGGGATTAGGGCATTGATCCTGGTACCCAGTGAAATGGTTCCTATGCTTTACCTGTGTCACCAATCCAGATGGGGGCCCCTTCCCACTTTTCGTAAGAGGCTTTGCCAACTCAGACACAACCATGAGCACAAAATTACATTCTAATCTACTGATTCTCTGTTACATTCTTTCGTGGATCTCATAAGTGAAACCAACAGCTGAAATACAGATCTGGCTAAAAGAAATCAAATCCCTTTAGGCCTTCCCAAAGTGGCTAAGCTTTAGCTGGGAGTGGAGCTGTCTCTCTGGACTATGAATCACTGAGGAAAAGGAACTAAAGCGAACTGTAAGCAGCCACAGCGCTGGGAGAGCTACATGACAAGCATGTTCCCTTTTTATTAAAATCAGATGGTATCAACTTTAGTCCGTTTTCTTCTCTTTATAAGCACGGATGGAGAAGCGCATTTAAAACATGTTTAAAACATGTTCAGGAAAAAACACATTAAGATATTTTTTATTCTTCTAAGAGTATAAGCATGGTAGGGATTTGAAGGCACCTGCTATCAATATTCAATATAAGTCTTACCTATTTGATCCCTTAAATGTTACCAAATGGAACCACATCCTGATCAACAGAGAGCTTCATACTATTAAACAAAATCATCTTTAGCACAGTGGAAAAAAAAAAAGCACAGTTTCTTTTTGTGGCTCCAAAGGCAGTAGCATGGGATATTAGTTACAGTATTAGCACAATCCTGAGCTTACTTTATTTTAAAAGCATGGAACAAACATTTGATGATGCCTCGAGTTCTAACAAACTCAAGTTTTTCCAGCTGGCAAACAACAGTCTGAAAAGTTAAGTCATACAAGGCCATATAGCCCCATGTACTAAAAACATTCCCCACCAACATTTTTCAAACCCCTCTAATCCCACGTGTAGGTGGATAAATTTTAAGCTTGAACAACATTTTCAGGTGTTGGGCTTTGTGTTAATTTCAGCCAAGAGGTAAAAGTTGTCCAAACCCAATCCTGGCGTTCACGTGGAAGGTAACATGTGAGATTAAAATTTACGTGTATAAAGAGGATTTACAAACTTAATGGTGAACCTAAAATGTGCTGTTTTAGTCACCAAGGCAAATGACAAATCCAGCCCTTTGACACTGCACTTAGCTGAAGGGCCTGCAGTTTACTGCAGCTCAGCTTTGAGGTGGGGAGAGAGGGGGAGAGGCTTCAAACGGCTCCACGGTTTGGCTGGTGTGCCTGACCTCAGACCTGACCTAACCAGAAGGGTTCGGATCCCAGGAATCTTTAAACAGGGCTCCAATTAGGTGACATGTACACATCCACGTTTTTTGGTTGGTTAGGGGAATGGGGAGGATTAAAAAAGATGAATCTTTAACTTGAACAACTAGAAAACAAACAGACTGAAATTGATGGGGTTTGTTTTGTTTGGGCAGCACTGCATGGCATGTGGGATCTTAGTTCCCTGACCGGGGATCGAACGCGAGCCCCCCTGCATTGGAAGCTTGGAGTCTGAACCACTGGACCACCAGGGAAGTCCCTGAAATTGCTGTTTAAGCCTCATTACAGATGAGACCAAAAATTTGTTAAAACTAAACCCCACAAAACCATACCCATTTAAGTTATGGGCTGAGTTTGTGAGAAGTTCATGAAATGAACACTGCTCCACAATGACCTGGGGAAAACATGGACCGTGAGAGCAGTCAGCTTCTCACTGGAGATTTCATCAGTGACGCTACAGCAACAGTATTAACACCGCCCCAGCGTGGTGAATAAGATAGTACGCCCTGGTGCTAGCCGCTGTGACTGGGGGCTCTTGGGACCTCCAACTCCTGCCTTGCCCTGGTGTTCCACCAGGCCCCTCGGGACAGTGTGCGTGCTCATCCCTCAGACGGCCTCTCCCAGGCAAAGATGAGGCTTTAAATGACTAACTGCCGACATCCCAGAGGCTTCTGACAAACATCCTTTGTCCCTCTCTGTTAGGAGTTCGCCTCAGGGGCCAACCCGTTACAGCTCCTATCGGTAAACATGCGGGTTTGTAGGTGCCACCGTGTTTTCCCTGCTTCCCATCACTGACTTTCCTCTGCAACTACTCTGCCCAGCCTGGCTGGGGGTGGGTGAGGTCCCAGTGATTATATGCAGTGTTGACGAAGATGGCCCTGAAGAAGCTAAGTGCCTGCAGCCCCCCTGCAGAGGGATGCTGCATATTGGATGGGGCATGGTGGGCAGTGAGTGTGACCACTGAGTCTGGGAACACTTATTTAGAATGGTGGCTTTTGTGGGACCTCCTGGTCTACCTGCAATATCAATCCTGTCCTCCACTCCCCAGAGAAGAAGTCCAGCCTTGTACTCCAGCAATCTTTCACTGCTGTGACTGGTCAGCTCACATATGAAGGCCAAATTCACTCAAAGAAAGGTGGCTTCAGGTGCCAACCTGCCATGTATAAAAGTGACCACTGCGTGGAAATCAAATGCATGAACTCCAGGCCCATGGTTGGAGGACCCGGCAGGCTCAGCCCCAATCTGTGAACGAGACCACTCCCTCAGTACCACCCTTGACTTTCTGGGCTCACACAGGACTCTCTTAATTGACTTCTTCTAAATTTCATAACAATGAAGGAGGTTGACCAATAAATTCCTCCAGTGCTCTGTTAGTTCCGTAAATGAGGCAAGCATGTCCCAAAGGGAGTTCTTCACAGCACTCAGCCCATGAGATGCTCTCCAGAAGAAGGATCTTGTGGCCAAGCAAGGATCTTATGGTTTGACCTACATATACTTCTTAAAATATATATTAGTCTTTTACATATGCAACGTCAGTCTCTGCCAGATTTGTGAAGTAATAGAAAAGAGCAGTAATAGGTGAAACACATCCTTTGTAGCTCATATGAAAATCAAGCCAACATGCATTCCCTGAATTCAATGTGTTTTTAGAAAAAGAGGTGTAATTTATATCATTTCATTTATAATGGTGCTAAATTAATGCTCTTGGCTGCTTTTGACAGAGACCTTTCCAAGGGGACTGGGATGATTTGTTTCCCTGAAACACCTTCAGTACTCAAGGACTTTTAATTAGCTTTCTAGAGAGTGTTTTCCTGACCGACATTGCCTCCCCAAAGCCCTGTAAGTTTCCTGGCTTCTAAAAAAAGAACAAGAAGTTAACTCAGATTCTTTGAGTTACAGGCTTTCTGTGGGTCAAGAACAAACTGTTGTTTTGTGAAATTGGGTGCAACCAATTTGGGGTTACAATTTTGGGACAGGCTTCTTTCTCCACTCTCTCCCCCACCCCCAGTTCCTGCTCAGTGAGTTGACTGCATTTTTTATTTTACAAATGATTGTGAGGGTGTCACTAAAAGGCACGTTTTTACACAGAAATATCAGCTTGGAGTGGTATTAATATGTGAGGCCACAATTAGGCATGACCTTGACCTAAAGGGTCACTTCCTAAAGGGTTCTACAGTCAAATAAGTGGAGGAATCCCAAGGTTAAACAGGGTTAATCAGATATCTTCAATGAAAAAAAAATTCTCAGAGGCTTTTAATTTTCATTGTGAACCCTTCAAACTTGCATCATGAGTAGGTAACTACGACATACACCATTTTCCAAACTTGCTTGGCCATAAGATCCTTTTCTGGAGAGCATCTCATGGGATGAGTGCTGTGAAGAACTCACTTTGGGACATGCTTGCCTCATTTACGGAACTAACAGAGCACTGGAGGAACGAGCAGAGGAACTTGTGTTCTGATTGGGTGGGTTGGGTGGGTGAGTAGGTGTAGTGTGGATGGAGTAATGGGAGGACCAAGAAAGGCCTTGAGTAGGGTGCAGCAGATCCTAAAGGCACTGCACAAGGATCAGGGCCTTTATCCAGATCTGAGAGCTTCAGTGAAGTCCAGCGTAGAAGGTGATATATGGGCTAACATGGTCCCTATATCCAGATCTACTCATTATCCTTGGTGTTCCCATAAGAACACATGACCAGCGAGTCTCATAAAACAAGGGGTCTTCTGACTCAATTACTTCTCTCACTCATTCTGTCATGTGTCCCAAGACCCCTACTGAGACCAAGATCTTTGGGGTTATGATTCAGGCATTCAAAAAATATTTTAACATGGGAATGCTATCAGGGAAGGTAATGTATTAGGCTGTGATTGTGCCCTTGAACCTTATGAGTAGCTCATTATTATTCCCTAATGCCCCCTCTACTTGGAATTGACATTTATTCTATCCCATTCTTCACCCCCAACACAGACTCTCAAAGCTACTGAGGAGAAAGTTTTTTTTCTCCACACAAAAATGCCAGGGACTGCTCTCTGGAGGAGAAGGCCCTTTGTGTAAGGGCTATTGGGCACAAGTCCAGAGGACCCCAGGAAAGTCACACAAAGGAGGAGGGGGTGAAAATGCAGTCACAGCAGACTTCAACCACCTCAGCGTTTTGCTTAAGGCCAGGCCTGGCTGCCGCGGATGCAGGGGACCAGTGGGAAGAGAATATCTGCAAACTGTAAGTTCAGTCTCTTGGGGGGCCTGGGGACCCAAGGTGCAGTAGACTTTTGGAGTGCTACCACGGAAGTTAGAGTCTGTTTATCTGAGATCCCACAGAGTCAAGGCTGTACATGAACAACGGCAAATCTTGCTTTTGAGTTTTAACAGAATAATTAAGCGTGGTAACTCATAAAGCCTTTTGGTGATGCAAAGTGTGTGCTGCTGATTCAGTTCTGTTCTGCCCTGAGTCTGAATTTTCCCCTCCCTGTCCCTCTAGGTACAAAGGCTTGTCTGCATCTGACATACGAATCTCTGAATCTCCTGGGTAAGTGAACTGTACTTAAATCCTCAAAGCACTCCTCCTGTGACCTTCAGGAACAAGGGTTAGAACCTGAATCAGTTGGCCATACTTATTCCTGAAATTTCTAGCTTCTGTATCCTAGACACCAGACCTCACCTGGCACTTCAGAAGTAGTTTTCAGTGCTTACTTATTTTATTTACGAAATAAACCTATTTTGTGCTTTTTATTTTCTAGGGAATGGTGACACAAGGAATGATGCTCATGGTGGTCTCTGAGGAAGCGACATCTTAAGCTGGTTTAACTTACAGGTGTGCTTCTGCAGGATTTCAAGTCACGTCGCTGGTACGAAGTGTTGTAAACTTCCAGAACATCAGATATAGTTGTATTAAAAAATGGATGAATAAAAACTGACTCAAGGGCTTCCCTGGTGGCACAGTGGTTGAGAATCCGCCTGCAGATGCGGGGGACACGGGTTCGTGCCCCGGTCCGGGAAGATCCCACATGCCGCGGAGCGGCTGGGCCCGTGAGCCACGGCCGCTGAGCCTGCGCGTCCGGAGCCTGTGTTCCGCAACGGGAGAGGCCACAACAGTGAGAGGCCCGCATACCGCAAAGAAAAAAAAAAAAAAAAAACGGACTCAAAAATAACTCCAAATGGGGTGCTTCAGGTTATGTGGAATATTGTATTTTCTTCCCTAGCCCAGCTCTATTGTTGTAATGTCCTACCATCTAGAAGATCCTCATATTTTAAGACACTGCCTTACAAATGCCCCTGGCTCTATACCCAGATTACTGCAATTATACAGTTAAGATTAATGAATTCACAGGCTGTTTCTAAGGATTTAATGGCTTCTTAATAGAATAGGGTGCACACACAGCTAGACTACTATGACAAATCATAAAAGCTTCTTAATAAGAAACCTCAATTCGTTAATTAAAATTTGTTAATTGAAAATTCTAAGAATAGCATGTAAAATAATCCAGACCTCCAGATGCAGCAATAAAACACCTATCTAACATACCTGCCAGACAAGTTCTACGTATCTGTGCAGTAGGAGACCTTGGTCAGCGAAATAAGAAATGAGGGAGTAGGTCATCACACAGAAACCTTGAGAGTGGCCTAATGTATCAGGAATGAGAATTGGAAATTATTATTATTTATCACACAGAGCAGGTGCAAGGAATGGGGGTCACCTTTATCTACTCCTACATACCTACTCCTCTCATTCCTTTATAGATTCATTGCTCTGCAGGCATATTTAAGAAACAATGCATGGGTTTTGCCAGTTTTGTATATCTTCACACCTTTTCCTGTTCTGAAAGGATGCATTTGATATTCAGGAGAGCTCGACAAGAAAATGCTTAAGATACGTATCATTAAGGTGGTTGATGCTTAGTTTCTATTAAAGAGCAGTTCAAATGTTGTAAGGGAAGGAATGTCTTCTAAAGCAAGTAGGTAGGAACTATTTCTTTGAAATGCCACACAACCAGCTCCAAATCAAGGGGAAAGAAGGAAGAGTGACAACAGAGCTGTCGTATGCAACCACCATCAGCGGGTCAGCGCAGTGTGCGTGCTGCTGGGCACCCGGTGCTGGTGCGCCACCAAGCAAGCTAGGTTCCGCAGCTCATCCGAAGCCTCCCTGGTGCTCTACAAAACGGCTCTAGTCGAACCGGAAGCCCAGTCGAGGTTCTCTGATCCCCTCCTGTTAATGAGCCTGAGGGTCCAATACTGTGTGTCTCATTATTCACCATAACTTTCGAGTAATGTCAAATGTTTTCGCTTTGAACTGAGTCTTGGAATTTGATTTTTTGGTCCAGCCTGCACCAGACCCACCCTGCTGTGTTCTGGGTAATTTTGGGACAGGAGAAGGGGGAATGGATGATGATGATGGGGTGGGTTGGGGGGGAGGGACAATCCGGCAAAGAACGGGGACGCGACTTGCTGCTAGAAATCAGTGTAGTACTAATTGTAACAGTGATCGTAAAAGCAGTAACAGGAAAAGTAGAGGACTGGTGATTAGCAACAGTAGTAGTGGTGGCAGAACAGTGATGGTAGTAGTAATATAAATAGTACCAGCAAATATTTGGGGAGATGCCTATTGAGTGTTCAGAACTATGTAGACTTTTTATTAACTTTTCTTTATTAGCCTCACTATACAGATGAGAAAATTGTGGCCCTGAGGTTAGGTAATCTAACCTAACTTCCATACAAACTGAACAGTAGACTTAAGATTTTAATTAGGATGTTCCTGATACTTTCTAGTCATACTCAGGGTCTACTGGACAAACCTCAGGAAATACCTCTGAGCCATTTATTCTTCCATTCCTTTTACATGGAATGTCATTCTCTTTCCTCTCTAGCTAGCCAACTCCTATTTATACTGCAAAGTCCAACTTAGTTTCTCCCTCCTCCATGAAGCTTCTCTGACTACTTCAATTCCTCTGAAGTCATAACACTGACCATCTGAGCTACTAACTTGGCACAATATGCCCTGTGACATACTTTGCATTTTATCTAAGTTTCCATGTATGTCATCTTACCTGAGTGTACAGACCACATTTCTATTTCTCTTTGTCTCTCCTAAAGTACAATACCTAACACTTGTAGGCATATATTATCTTTATTTCACAGATGATAAGGCCAGATGACACCAATCAGTACTGCAATGTAAGGACAGTCCAAAGTGGGGCTGGAATGAAATACTGTAACCTCATCATCTACTTTACTCAGCTAAAAATGCATTTAAATTCCCCCAATTCTTCTCTTCGGAAAAGGTATACATCTGTGAGCAACTTTCTAACAGAAAAAAAAAAAAGCAAATTTCAAAACCTAAATTCCTAGTTCATTAGACTCATTGTGTTTATTTAACTAAACAGCCTTTCCACTGGAAATTTTTATATAGTTAACAATTCAGGCATCTCTCTTAAACCACATGACTGAAAGTACCCCAAAAGTCCAGTAGTGAGAATTTCTTTGGGGCGAGAAAACCTCTGGTTTCTACGTGCTAATTTTTAACCGGCATGTCTCTCCTTTCTCGGCGGGGGGGCTCTGCACTTATCTTGCCTATGAAATTTCTGTAGGGTTACATTCATTTGAGGAACAGCATGAAGACTTAGAAGAGGCCTGATGTAGAAACGTGACAACGACTGGTGGGCTCTAACAGTTTCGGGGGGGCTTTGCCACTGTTTCAGGTGGGCTTCTTTGTGTTCTGCAGCACACAAAGAAGTTACGCCGTGGCCTGAGGTGCACGTCAGCCTTCCTGTGCCCATGTTCTGGGTGGCAGAGAGAGCTGAGGCTGCTGTGGTTGTCCTGACAGGTGCAGGTTGGCATATCTGCAGAGTGAGAATCTGAGAAACCTGGTAGAAGGTAAAGCTGCAGAAGGGTGAACTCTGGAGGGAGAAAGCTTGGCTTCCAAGAGTGACTCAGGAGGCTGTGTCAGCACCTCTCCACCCCAAACTGTTCCCTCTACGCATGACCTGGCAGAAAAGTCTGCTGGGAGATGAGAACTGGTGGAGGGTAAGCAGAAAAGGAAGAAACCACAAGGGGTGACTCCCTGAAGGCAGGAAGAATAGACGACAGGCACAGTTAAGAACAAGAGGAGTCACAAAGAAGCATGACAGGCCAAAGACAGTAGGAGAAAAATTAGGCTGTTACGAAGAGAGCATGAGAGAGAAGGCAATGGAGCAGCTAACCATGTAAATAAAATCTCTTCATCAAGATGGAAACCTGGCATAGGAGGACTTACAATTTCAACTTTCTTCTATGAGAAACTTAGAGGACGGTACCAGCTATCAATTATATAGTGCTTACTACTGATACATGCCAGGCACTGTTCTAGATGCTTCCATGTATTACCTTATTTAGTATTTACAACAGCCGACAGGGGAGCTAGTATTGCCCCTATTTCACAATGAGAAAACTAAGGCACAGAGAGGTTAAGTAACTGGCCCAAGGCTGCATAGTGTATTAGAGGGAGAGATGAAATTTGAACCCAAGTAGTCTGTTCCCAGAGGCTGTGTTCTTAGTCATTCAGCTGTACCATCTCCCACAGACCCATGACAGGCAATTATAATACCAACGATTTGTATGTGTGATATAACTGGCTGAGGCAGGACCCTCAATTCTGACTGCTGCCCGAGGCTGGTGTCTGTGGGTGAGCGGCACAGGAGGTGACTTGGCCCCAGCGACTGCCCTGTACCACCTCATTAGTGAGAGAAACTGTTTACAGTTTGTCACCAAACACATGTCCAGGAATGTTGGTAATGACATTAAACAGTTTACCTTTCAGGAAGATATTCCCCCCAAAGAAAGCTGACTGTGAGATCCAGTGATGGCAGGAAAGATGGGTTTCGCCTGATTATAGAAGAAATCACTTTTGGATAAATTAAAGATTGGAATGCTGACTTTGATCAGCTCTACGATATGGTCTTGTCCATTAGACATTTTATATAAAACAAGGAAATGTTATCATGAAAACCGTCTCAGTAGGAGCTTGAGCCAGTGGAATGCTGTACTTTAATTGTAAGCCGGTATGATGGTATTTAAGAATCTAGGGATTCAGGATGCTCTCAGGATCTTTCCATCATGGGTAGCAAAGATCTACTGCAATCACCCAGAGGCAGAATGCTTTGCTGGTTCAGTGTTTTGGAACCTGAAAGACCCAAGTTCAAATCTCAGCTCTACTACTGGTGAGTAACCTCCTTTTAGCTTCAGTTTCATTTATAAAATGAAGATGGCATCTCAGCCATAACAACAGAGTATTTAAATAATAATCGTAAACGTTCCTGCTTTCTGCATATCAACTTTTGGTGGGTATGAATTCCTGACAGTCCTCCACGTGCAAAAACATGATTTACCACAAAATGGACTGTCTCACTTAACTTGAGAATTTACCAGATACAAGACGAGTGGCACAGAGAAGAAAATACGTGGCGGTAAGAAGTATGAAATAATTTTTCTGAAAATTTTCTGATTGTGAATGTGCTTAGTTTTGTTGAGCCTATATTAGAAAATGGTAAGAGTGTTCATGGTGATATTGGGAAATTCCTATGAGGCCCATAGCCTTACGTGTTAAGAATCCAACTGGCTCTAATGACTGGGTGATTCACAGCCTTGCCCAAACCAGAGAGTCAAGACTTGCTTTTCTAAAAACAGAAGGCTTTCATGCTAATCCTGAAATCTCCGAGGGACAAGGGAAACCAAAGGGATCAGAACCGGCGGATACAAGTTATATTTGGAATCCCATACTGCATGCAGAGCTAACAAATCCATAGAAGAAAGGCAGCAGGCTTTGCCAGGCCATAAATTAATTACCTTTAATGGCCAGGCTTAGAGTAAAAGCAAATCGACATGCAAAGCACTTCCCTATCTGCTGCCTTCATTGTGGTATTTAGCACTAGAGCTAAAATCACTTTTAATCAGCCAGAAAGGCAGTTGTTTTTAAAACAGTAACATGCCGAAGAGAGAACTTCCCCTGATATTGTAGGGAATTTGAACTTTGGCCTGGTTGTGGAATAAGCCTACATATGCCTGTCTGGAATAAACTGCAAATCTTTTTTGCCTCCTTTAAATCAATAGGCTAAAGTTCCCTCAGAGGTGAGCATAAAGGATTCTCCCCGCCATCTTTTCTTTTAAAATATCATTGTAGAGCGTTAGCATTTACCTCTTTAATTTAATAAACCAAGCAAACTGAAGCCCAGTGAAGCTTTCAAAACCAGGGAACTCAAATTCCAAAGTATATCGTGCTTTGAAGTGGAATTCTTTGGGGTTGATTTTCTGTAAATCAAGGTGAACACAGATAGTAAAACTGCAAATTTTCTGGGTAATATATTGTCATATACCCTAGGTGCGGTTTGGCATACGGCATTCTGCAAACTTAGTTTCTATTGGTTAAGTCAATGAGAATTTTAGGAGTACAAAAATAATCACCTTCCTCCCTACCACAGCTAAATTTCAGTTAACCCCAAATTTGAAATGGTGTAGCTTTGTGGCTGTGCTTCTACCTGTTAAGAGGATCAGAGCTCATTTTTGTTTTCTTTTTGTTTGTTTTCGTTTTCGTTTTAAAATTTTTTATTGGAGTATAGTTGCTTTACAACGTTGTGTTAGTTTCTATTGTACAGCGAAGTGAATCAGCTGTACGTATACATATATCCCCTCTTTTTTGAATTTCCTTCCCATTTAGGTCACCACAGAGCACTGAGTAGAGCTCCCTGTGCTATACGGTAGGCTCTCATCAGTTATATATTTTACACACAGTATCAATAGTGTATATATGTCAATCCCAATCTTCCAATTCATCCCTCCCCCCACCCCTTGGTATCCATACATTTGTTCTTTACGTCTGTGTCTCTATTTCTGCTTTGTAAATAAGATCGTCTATACCAATTTTTTCAGAGTCCACATATATGCATTAATATATGATATTTGTTTTGCTCTTTGTGACTTACTTCACTTCGTATGACAGTTTCTAGGTCCATCAACGTCTCTACAAATGACCCAATTTTGTTCCTTTTTATGGCTAAGTAATATTCCATTGTATATATGTACCACATCTTTTTTATCCATTCCTCTGTTGATGGACATTTAGGTTGTTTCCATGTCCTGGCTATTGTAAACAGTGCTGCAATGAACATGGGGGGGCATGTATCTTTTTGAATTATGGTTTTCTCTGGGAATATGTCCAGTAGTGGGATTGTTGGGTCACATGGTAGTTCTATTTTTAGTTTTTTAAGGAACCTCCATACTGTTCCCCATAGTGGCTGTATCAATTTACATTCCCACCAACAGTGCAAGAGGGTTCCCTTTTCTCCACATCCTCTCCAGCATTTATTGTTTGTAGATTTTGTGATGATGGCCATTCTGATTGATAGGAGGTGATATGTCACTGTACTTGTGATTTGCATTTCTCTAATAATTAGTGATGTTGACTACACTACCCAAAGCAATCTACAGATTCAATGCAATCCCTATCAAATTACCAATGGCATTTTTCAAAGAACTAGAACAAAAAATTTTACAATACGTATGGAAACACAAAAGACCTCGAATAGCAAAAGCAATCTTGAGAAAGAAAACGGAGCTGAAGGAATCAGACTCCCTGACTTCAGAGTATACTATAGGGCAACAGTAATCAAGAGTATGGGACTGGCACTAAAACAGAAATATAGATCGATGGAACAGGATAGAAAGTCCAGAGATAAACCCACGCACCTATGGTCACTTAATCTATGACAAAGGAAGCCAGAATATACAATGGAGAAAAGACAGCCTCTTCAATAAGTGGTGCTGGGAGAACTGGACAGCTACATGTAAAAGAATGAAATTAGAACACTCCCTAACACCATACACAAAAATAAACTCAAAATGGATTAAAGACCTAAATGTAAGGCTGGACACTATAAAACTCCTAGAGGAAAACATAGGAAGAACACTCTATGACATAAATCACAGCAAGATCCTTTTTGACCCACCTCCTAGAGAAATGAGAATAAAAACAAAATAAACAAATGGGACCTAATGAAGCTTAAAAGCTTTTGCACGGCAAAGGAAACCATAAACAAGACGAAAAGACAACCCTCAGAAGGGGAGGAAATATTTGCAAATGAAGCAACTGACAAAGGATTAAACAGCTCATGCAGCTCAATATCAAAAAAACAAACAGCCCAATCCAAAAATGGGCAGAAGACCTAAACAGACGTTTCTCCAAAGAGCTCATTTTTGGAGGATAAGACACTTGCTCTCTGTTTCATTTCAAATTCTGAATTGCCTGTCGCTGGTTCCCTGTAGTAACTCCTCTTAAGTTAAAATGGTGGCATGCAGGCGGCTGTCAATCCTGGAATCTTGCACGTTTGGAGTGTATCATACGTAACAGTACAAGTAATAGCAAATAGACTGGTGTTTGGAAATGACTCCATTTTTAATAAGCTGAGGTAGGCGTAAGGTTAGCCTCGCGTGAGCAGTACTTTAACATTTTTTAAGTGGAGAGTGATGCTTACACAGAACTGGTTACTCATGTACACAAAAAATAGTGATGCCAAGTGTGAACTGCTCTAGGGCTTCACCTAGACCCTCCTCCCCAAAATGTTTTAGGATGTAGTAGAAATCTAAGTTTTCCCTTGGGAATGTGTAATGACGATAATCATCCAATAGGCACACTGGGGCAGAAGAAGTTGGAGACTCAATGGCAAAGAGCATCCGCTTCCGAGAAAAGTTCCTATGGAAATAATCTAAAAGGGAAAAACTACTAGCACAGTGAAAGATGTTTGCTTTGGCATAATCTATAATAATGAGAGCTTGTAAGTGGCCATCATGACAAAATGGATAGCATGTTTCTGTGAATTCTATGTTATGAAATATTATGTGGTCATTAAAGGAAGTCACTTTGAAGATGTGGCAACATGGAAAAATGCTCATGAAATGACACAGTTAAATGTGTCTTGATACTAAGTGTTCATAAATGCCTATAAAATTAGAACGGGACTCAAAAAATGTAAAGGGGCTTCCCTGGTGGCGCAGTGGTTGAGAGTCCGCATGCCGATGGAGGGGACACGGGTTCGTGCCCTGGTCTGGGAAGATCCCACATGCCGCGGAGCGGCTGGGCCCGTGAGCCATGGCCGCTGAGCCTGCGCATCCGGAGCCTGTGGTCCGCAACGGGAGAGGCCACAACAGTGAGAGGCCCGCATACTGCAAAAAATTAAAAAATAAAAAAAGGACCTAAGCAGGAGATGACTAAGGAAACCAAAGGAAAAAGGAACCAACATATTCTGATGATCATGAATCCTACCTACATGGCTGGTTGGATCATCTTCAGATGCCAATGATGGTTAACTCATGAGTCTGTTAGTCCTTAAAATATTGGCTAAAATGCTTAAGCTAATCTCAAGAAAATTCATTAAAAAAAAAAAAAAAGGAGAGAGAGAGACTTTCCCAGTATATCTTGTGGTCTGGAATTTATTGTGGTATCTGTGACTGTAAGTGTGTGAGTATGTTCGCATGTGTTTCTTTTTTCTAACATTATCAGCATGAGAACGACTAGAAAGACACTGTAGATTTTTCAGAAGAAGTCAAGACAGCTGTGACAGCTACAGGGTTTCATTTACAGGCACTGACACTGCACATTTCAGTACATATCAGACTCAAAGGTTAAAATATGTACATACTGCTCTTCAGCACGAAATCCAAGCAAAGATCATAACTCTTGACAGTACCAAAATGCTGCATTTCTTATTTCTTCAAGTCGCTGTACACCCAAGATAACTGCTCCATGATTTTGTTTTATAACACAAATAAGCAAACTAAAAGTTAGACGTCTAATAAAAATGCATCCATTCTTTATGCAAAGTCTAAGATAAAGGAGAACTTGGTGACAGAATTCAAGGAAGGGCTGAACGTGTTTATTTTCTTGCACAGCACGGATACATGTATTTTCCTTATAGCTAATATCAACACACATAAATGCCTATCACTCAAGTCTTCTGACATCTCAAAACTACTGCTTGAGATGAATAAGGGCCATGAAACAAAACATCCTTAAATTTCCTCAAATTTGACTACACAAAGAAGACTGGCAAATGTGTCTCTGTTTAAAAAATGTTATATTTCTATGGGACACATCTTTCTAGACTACCTGTGAGAATATTCGGTAGAAGGCTGATTAACCCTTCTTGGTCTTTACTCCTGACAAGAAAGCAAAGGTTGTTGTACTTTGTAAATCTTGAGCACATTATATTTTGGTAAGTCTAAAGACTAATGAAAAACGAAAGAGGAAAACAAAGCCAAAAATCATAAATCCTTCCTGACTAGAAGGATTCCTCCCTTATCCCTAAAAGAAATTCATTCCCTCACATCTTGTTTGAATTTAACTTCTGAAGTTTGTCTTGTTCTATCTCTAGAACAAGTCAGGCGGCAGGGTATAAAGATATGACTACATGAATAAAAACACATGACCAGCGCGGCCACTGCACATACAAAAACAAGATGGGACAGAAAAACATGAACTGTCAAGTGACACGTCGCTTGGACACAAATGTTTCTGCAGTTTGTCGTGAATGTTCAATTGGAAAGCTACTGGAAGGATCTGAATTCTCCTTCCCTTGCAATTGCAAAACATGGAAATGTAATCAGGAAAAGCTAATGCTTTATGAGCAGCATGCTGGCATCACTTCTCAGTTCTAGAAGATTTGCTAAAAGAAAAAGTATTCAACACATTAACACTATACAGTGCACTCAGGAACTCTACAGGGAAGGGTAAGACTCCCGCTAACGCAACGCCAGGCTCTTCCGAGAAGGTACCTTGTAAAGATGCTGGGTTTGAGTTAAACTTGGGAAGAGAGTGATTTTGTTTTTCAGTCCCCACCCACTCTTTCTTACACCAGTCTTACATAATTTATAGTATTCTTATTGCAAATACAATAATGAAACCTCACTTTGTGCAGACTGAAGTGGCGATGAGGGAATTGAGGTGGTCTGGCAATGGATGATGGAGGTGGAGAGTGAGATGTAAAATTCTATTCCTGTCACAAGTGAGAAAAACACAAGTCAAGGCTGACCCTGGACACAGTTACGTTCAAGGGCGGGGGGATGGGGGGCTCAGGAGGAGGGAGGAAAGACTCCTGGAAGGCAAGGGCACCAATGACATATGGAATGTGGCCAGACCTGTAATGATATGAAGTCCATAAAATGCATTATCCCTTCTCTGAGCCTCTGTAAATACAGAGGAGAAACAGGATAACAGTCTGCCACAATCGTTACTGGTGGCCAAATCTCTCTAGTGGGAAAGGCAGGTTTATTTTCACGCTTTTATATGAGTGGAAGCTTTTGAATAAACAAAATTCTTAGGAAAATCTCAAGGGATGACCCTGACTGTCTGACCTTCCCGTGGTACCCTGCTTGGAAAGTCCTTTCCAGTTCTTTCTTAATTCCTTTCGGGGTCTGGGATTCTGATCCGGTAACTTGCAAAGAAGCAGTGCAAGCAGCAAAGATGAGGTAGTGGCTTCAACTTCCAGCTGCTTAAGTTCAGACAAGAGAAGAAAACAAGCTGGGACACCCAGCTTAACTGCAAGATGGTATATGGACTTCACAGATCTAAGGAACTGGGCTAGTCAGGGTCTATGTCAATTCCAAACCAAGAGATTTGAAAAAGCCCAATTACTATTTCTTACTTAGCTTCTCATCTTAGACTTCTGCTCATTTTGGGAGGATGGGAAGAAAGTGGGGAGCTGGAGGGAGGGGCTGTTGAAAAGAGAGAGGACCAGAAACCCGGCAGCACACTTATCTCCTTTCCACCCTCTTACATCTGGTTCTCTAACTCTTCTAGAACCTTTGTGATTTTCACAGATTGATCACAAATGGTGTGAAGAAAGGGGCAAATCTAAACACAGGATGATCTTTATTCCTCAGGAGTCGCACGAATGTTCATCTAGTCATTCAGTTTCAAACAAGGGACTCTATAATGTATATGAATGATTTGATCATTGTTCTATGGGGTCTGGGGCTATAAAGCTTGGCTTCAAGCTGGATCTCATATTCAGTACCCTTTGGAAGGGATTCCAGAAGACAACCTGGAAATTTTACACTTCCATCATGGGTTGAAAGGATCCAGCCCTCTTCTGACTGTGCCATGGTCCTGTTACATGAAAAACTGGGATCCATCATACTCGTCATTCATAAATACCATACGCCATGTTTTCCTTAATATTAAATTGGCAAAAGTTTTTTTAAATGATAATCCTTAATGTCAGCAAGGAAGTAGTGAAATATTCTTGTTCACTACTGGTAAGAATCAAAATGACTACATCCTTTATGGAAATACTTTGACACTCTGTATCCGTGTTAAAGTGTTCACAGTCTTGAATCCCAGTTCTAGAAACAGGTCAGAGGGAATGCATCATTCATAACACTGAAAAATATAAAACAGTCCAGTGGCCAGCACAGGAAATGGATGAAGAAGTTCAGCTGCCAACTGATTCTTTTAAAAAATATTTAGAGACCGAAAAACACTCTAAATGTAGTTAAGAAAGTGAGAAAAACAGATGAAGGAATTCCTGTATGGTATCATTCTGGAAAAATATGTACAAGAAAAACAACTAGAAGAAAATACCCAGAAATATTAACCGTGATTAACTCTGGGTGGAGATAGTTAAGGTTTTTCATTATCTTCTTTATTTTACTAAGTTTCCACCATGACGAGATAGTGCTTTGTAAAGAGAAAAAAACATCATCTTAATAAGATACTGAATCAAATAGGTGAGAATTATAGCAATGTTTACATAAATATGTTTTTAGGTGGTTAAGTTTTTCATGCTGGCAAAGAGTCAAAAGAATCCTAATCCCCACTGAAGATAAGGAAGGATAGAACAGATTCTTAGACATTCTACGCTGGAACCCATTTCTAGAGGGTACTTCAGTGAAATTTCTCTAAATTTCAGTTGTACACATCTTCAGACTCAGCAATCCCCCTGATGGGTGTTCATCCTAAGGGAATATCTGGACTAGTGTGCAAAAGATGTAAATTCTGTTTGTTCATTGCTGTATTGTTTTTACATTAATGACAAAAAAAAGAAAAGAAGAAAAACTACCTAAATGTTCATCAAGAAAGGGCTGGTTTAAATAAATTTATAGTAAACTTACACATAGGCTAATACATACCCATTTTAATGATAATATATAACTGTGTTTATTAATATATAAATAGTTCCACAATGAAACTTCTTTAAAAAGGGAGGATTATAAAAATGGAGTATAGGGTCTCCCTGGTGGTGCAGTGGTTAAGAATCCGCCTGCCAATGCAGGGGACACGGGTTCGATCCCTGGCCTGGGAAGATCCCACGTGCCGCAGAGCAACTAAGCCCGTGCGCCACAACTACTGAGCCTGAGCTCTAGAGCCCGTGAGCCACAACTATTGAGCCTGCGTGCCTAGAGCCTGTGCTCTGCAACAAGACAAGCCACAACAATGAGAAGCCCACGCACCACAAGAAGAGTAGCCCCTGCTTGCCTCAACTAGGGAAAGCCCATGTGCAGCAATGAAGACCTAACCAGCCAAAAAAAAAAAAAAAGAGTACAGAGTACGTTCCATTTGTATATTATATTTTCTCTCCCTCTTTATATATATGTGTGTATATATATACACACACACACATTTCATTGTGGAAATGTTCATACATTAATAAATGTGTATATATAAAACATAAACATATACATATAGAGAGAGAATAGAACACACAAAATCCTGGAAGGCATGGGCCAAAAAGTTAAGAGCAGTATTTCCTGTGCATGGTGGTGGAAATATATTTTCATTTCTCTTTTATATCGTTCATTGATATGTGAATCATTAATAATGAGAATGAACTGACTAAAACATTAAGATTTCAAAATGGTTTAAAGAACCCTGCAACAAAAACTTGTAAACCCACCTCCAGCTTAAGAAATAAAATGCTACCAACACAGGTGAAGCCCTTTCCCTACTCTTTCCCGTGGTACTCTTGTCCCTAGAGATAACGGTGATCCTGGCTTTTATAGTTCTCTATGCCATGCACTTCTTTACACTTTTATTATGTACATCCGTATACTTAGGCACATTGCATTTACTCTTAGGAAAAAAAGCTGTTCTCATTTTTTAAAAGAAACACCTTACATAGTTTCACTGTTTGGGCAGTGGGTCAAAGCCACTAGCAGAGCAAGATGCATACATGGGCTCTGGGGGAGCAGTGCAGTAGACACTACAGGTTCAGCTGCATCCTGTCTGGCCACATCCCTCCCTGAGGCATGGGCAGGAATGGCTCAGGCACACCTGTGGGGCTCTATGCTTGGGCACAGGAGGAGAAAATAGAATACAGTGACACTCCACAGTTTTCTGACTGTCTGCCCTTTCTTACAGCGGTAAAGGCAGGATTCAACAGACCCACGCTTTTATTTGTAAAAAGATGGACTAATGTCTTCTTACCAGCCATATTTGTGGCTTCACATTGCCAGGGTTTTTAAAAACTACTTATCATTGCATAGCAATCTAGAAAAACATAAGTGACAAAGCAAAATTTTAGAAAGAGTTTATCACAATTTTTAAACATATGTGTGGATAAACACTTGGAGGGAAAGATAAAAGCATCTAATTTGTTGATGAAGTCTGAGTGCTTATTTCTTTCCATTTTTAATTCCTATTATTTTAGCATTTTTATATACCAAAAATAAAGAGGTATGATGGACCAAAAATATATTGCTCCAAATACCACTAGACAACCACCAGAATGACTGAAACGGAAATGGCTGATAGTACAGCGCTGGTGAAGAGGCAAAACTACTGAAGTCTCATTCCTCGCCTGTAGGAGACTACAGTGGTTCAACCACGGGCAAAAACTGTTTGGCTGCTTCTAACAGCTGAATACACACTACACCATGCCTCAGCAATTCCACTTCTAGAAATACACCAAAGAGAGATGAATGCTATATCCGCAAAAAGACTGTAACGAGAACGTTCACAGACTCTCTACTTGTAATAGTCAAAGATCGTCATTGGGAGAATGGATATGACAAGCAAAAACAAAACATGTGCTAATACATGCAATAGCACGGATGAATCTCAAAAACACATGGTGAGCCAAAGAAACAAAATGTAATTAAATGGAAGCCCACATGAAATTCCTGATTAATTTGCTTTGCCATAAACAGTATTATTCTATACGTAACAGAATGAGTCTCGTAATTCAGTTCACGTAATAAACTTATTAACAGATGGGAAGAGATGACAGCCATGGGCAAAGCTCTTGTTATTTCGAAGATGGGGAAAAAAAGCCTTATCAGGTAGAATTCTAGAGCCAGGACCTGTCTTTTGTATTGAACATCTTTTAGGGGCTACAAGGATGTTGGGTGACCTAAGGGAGAAATTGAAGGCTTTACAATAGCTTTTCAAGTTTAAATTAAGATTTCTTTAACTTTGATATTATACACAAAGATGTGCCTGCCCCTTTAAAACTCTAGAAAATAAGATGTTGCTGCCTTAGTCCTAGAGAAATCTATGCCAAAGACCATAAAAAAATTTTTAAAGGGTAAATGAGCTAAGAGCATAATGTGCCTTTATTAATTAAAAGCATTCCAGCTTTGAGTTTTCAAAAATAGGGCTGACGTCTAGCAAAGATGAATGTGATACAGAAACCAGCTTTCCATCATACTTGTTTGGCCCAAGAGAATTGTACATCACTGACTGTGGCTGTTGCTGAACACAATGATAAAATGGGCAATAAAAGAAAGAGGAATGTTTGTATGGTCACAATGAAGAACAAGTCTAAGCAAATTCCCAGCTTATTTGCTCCAAATGAATCTGCCCCAATAATGAAAATGAAAAAATAAATCAAGTGTGCACCAACAATTGATTCTTTTTTTCCTGGAAGACTGAAGTGCAGAGGAATCTGCAGTTCACACACACTGCCAAAGAACACTGTGCATTCTTTCTCTGGTTGTAGGGACGGTGACACCAATTATCCTTTCTGGCTAACCTCAGTTCGGGCAAAAGGCAAACCTGGGCAGTATCTGATATAAAGAGAAGGGCATGCAATTTGCCTTGGTGAGACTGCTTTTCGAGAGAAGCAAGTATTGACAGTTGCTAAACTCTGAACTTGAAATGAAAAATTGAGTTGGCTAAGCCAGGAACAGTCAAGAAAAGATGTATACAGACACTGCTGAGAAGGCAGGGACAACGCCAAAAGCCAGAGGCAATTTCTGGTCTTGGCATGCTGAATCGTATCTCATTAGAGGAGAGAGGGAGTTGGCAAGAACTGATTGTACACTGGCCTCACCATCTGTAAATTACATGGGCCCATGTTGTCACCTAAATCTGCAGGGAAATTTTGGTGATCGCGAAAGGTGGAAGCCACAGGAAGGCTTCTCTGCAAATCCTTCTGCTTGTCGAACATCACGTTTATGGCCTGAGCAACGGTGCAGAGTGAATTGACTGTCAAGGAAAATGCACTAACTGGCATCAAGCACGGGAGAAAAGCCCCTGGGAAAGAACTGACAGGAGTGCAATGACCAGAGACTAAATTACCACCTGCTTATTAGGGTGGAATGAAAAATCCTCGCTGCTTGTTGTTTGGGTTTTATCAGCAACTGGAGACAATGACATAAAATACAAGCTAGCACTTAAATTATTCAAGTCTGGTAACTGCACATGGTTTGCATGTCCGACTGAAGAACTATATGTGGGTAAATTCTGAGCTGTAGGTTTTTAGATGCAATGTGTATGAGGCAAGACAACAGACTGGAGATTAGGAGACATGGGACTTCTCCTGGACATGCCTGGATTCCATGTGGTTTTGAGAGAAATTATCTGACATCTTTTTACCTTGGTATCCTGGTAATCCTGAAGAATGATGAGAATACAGGACAAAAAGATCTGGGAGTTCAAATCCCGAGTCTGTCATCTAGTAGCTGTGTGAACGTGGGTAAGTCACTGAATTTCTCTGATCCTCGTAGAAAATAAGCTCAGAGAAATTGTTGTAATAGAATCATGGCTCAGTGGAGAAAATGTATGATTTCATAAGAAATCAGAATGCTTGGAATTATTTGTGGAAGTTCCTTGCTTAAAAAAAAAAGGTTTATTATATACATTTTAATTTTTATTATTTGTTTGTGCCATGACCTACCCCACATGGCAGTATGATGATGAGTAAAATATGTGAAGTTTTTATGGAAAGCAAGGTAATAGTATGGGGAGGCACCATGACATACAAGAAAAAGCAACGACTTTGGAATTGCATCAATTTGGATCTGCGTTCACCTCTGAAAGTTACTTAGTAACGGTGACACCTACCTGAGGTGTTCTTAACCTGGGGTATGTGGACCTAAAGAGACCATGGATAGAACTCAGGAGACCTGTGAACTTGAATTAAAAAATTACACCTTTCACTAACCTCTAACTGAAATGTAGCATTTCTTTCAATTATGAATATAGGCAACTAATCATAGTATTTTCGCAGTGTCTATGACTTCGCACCCAGAGATGTCACAGATATTTTGATACCACAGTATAATTGTAACAGATATCTCAAAATATTGTTTATATTCATACTAATTGGAAATTATGGAAACTATTCACCCAGCACCTAAGCTTTCTTATTTAAGGCCTTAAGAAGCACATATCAAAAATTCATAATTTTAATATTTTGACAATTGCATTGGAATATAATTGGTTTTCTTTGTAATATTATATATTTTAGCTTATGAACTTAAAAGTATTATTTTGGGAAATAGTCCATAGGCTTCTCCAGCTCACCAGAGGGGTCCAAGGCACTAAAAGGTCCCACAACCTCCCTGGGAATTCATTTTATTAGGAGTAAAAGGGAGAGCAGAGCTGTGAGGCAGAGTCATTGTGAGATTACGGATGACACAGTGAAGTGCATTGCCCTGTGCCCTGCACATAGTAGGTGCTCAACTAACAGAAGCCAATCTGTGTTGAAAATGATGAGACAAAGGAAGTAATTTCCTGTATTACACATTCCATTCTTCCTTAACATGACAATTTCAATAAAATTTAGCTTTGGTCTTCTAAGGACATAAGGCTAATGTTTTCTCATGACTTGACTGTCTTCTCTTATTCGGGCCGGATGGTCTTGTGTGGTGTTGCGGGGCATGGCCGTGTAGCTCTCCCATCCAAGTCTGCATTGCTATTGCTGGGAACAACCTACGCACGGACCAGAGCTGAGAGTCTACACTGTGAGGCTGGTGAGGTCTTTCTGGGGCCACGGGGCTGACCCAGCTGCTCTACTGTGAGCCAACAGGCAGGGTCTTGGCCATCGTTGCGGAAATGAGAACAAGTTATTTAGAAACTGGGAACACGAAACTATTTTAAAGCTTGCCAGTGTAGGGGCCTTCAGAGGCAAGACTAGTCTTGAAGCTCAGCATAATGAACCTCAATATGAGAAAATTAAGTAATGTTTCAACTTGAGTCCCAAATCAACAGTCTCAGCAATATGAGAGCATCCAGCAAAGGGGAGTGCGCGAGAGCAACGGAGGGAAGATTCATGGCCTTCTTAATTAACTCCGAGGTGCTCCACATAAGGGGAAAACGATAAATCAAGTAGATTACTGCCAGCGATCTGAATTTCCAAATGAAATAAGAGAGGTGTAGCGCCTTGAGTCATTTTCTAAATGTGTATGGTGGCAGGCGGAGGGGCATCTCCAAGGTCGTCCCTTATGTTAAAATTTGCCACCGCGCACAACAGCCCTTTGATTGCATCTCATACCATAGGCAAAGTACTTGCCATATAGTCAGGTGTGAAGAGGCAAGGAATAGAAAGATGAATAAAACACGTAATGGGAGGGCAACACAAGACACATACATATAAAACTACGGTTGTTAGTCACACGCTTATTCAGGACATATTCACTGACCACCTATGATGTAACAGGCCCTGTTCCAGAAGCTGAGGACACAGTGATGACCAAGACAAAGTCCCTACCCCTAGGGAGCGCCCATTCTCCAGCGGGAGCCAGGTACCAAACAACAAAGCAATTAATTAAACTGTGATTTGAGGTGGTCATAAGTAACATAAAGAACAAGAGAGCAGAGTAAGGCCGACAGGGAACTATTTCAGCGGGTGGTCAGAGAAGGCCTGCTGTGCAGGTGACACGTGACCAGATACCTGAAGGAGGGGAGGGAGGGAGCTGCGTGAAGCTCTGATGGGAGGGAGAGCATCCCAGCAGAGGGACTAGCGGGGACAAGGGCTGGGAGCAGGGCGATCTCACCAAGCAGGAGCTGTGCTGGTGAGGGGTGAGGCTGAGAGGTGGCGAGCGCCCCATCACAGAGGCCTGGTGAGCCATGCTGAGGAGTTTCATTTTGACTCCACATGAGACGGGAAGCCGTTGGCGGGAGAGGGAGATGATCTGACTTAGGGTCTACTAATGTAGAAACACAAGCAAAGAATATGAGCGTGCAGAATAAACAGGGGTTAATCCATGTGGCAGCCCTGTTATTAGTGGCAAAAACACAAACACATGCAAACAAATCTGACAACACCCTGAATGTCCACCAATCAGTAGTGAAAGGGCTGAACTATTATACATCTGTTTCTTAGAATTTTATGTAGGTATTAAAAGAATGAGTTAGAGCTATTTCTAACTTTGACCCAGAAGAAGTTAAATGGAAATCAAAAAGAGAAGTGTGCAATTTATACACACACACACACACATATACACATACCTATATATATTTCAGGCTCCCATTTTTTATAAAAACAAATGTCACCAACAACCAAACCCCTACAATACATGTCTGCACCTGAGTACAAATGCAGATGGAGACCCACTATGATGTTGGTTGCTCTGGGGTAGGAGGCTTGGTGGGGAGTTGGGGAGAGAGGAGATAAGCTACTGATCTTAAATACATTTGTACACAAATCTAAATTTTATGAGTCAATGGTCACAGCAAAGTGTGTAAATGCTATGATTTTGGAAAAGGAACTTAAAGATTTCAACAAATCATTCTGGGATTGTGGGGAACCTTCATAAAATAGGTAGCATTAAAAGTTGATCTTGAAGAGCAAAATTGTCACAGCCAGGAAAGAGTGAAGAAAAGAGGAAGAACACGGCAAGCTGAGGGCAAAGCATGGAAGGTTTTTGTACCTGGTGCTGATGGACTGATACTTTTGACCAACCTTCTGATGGCAGCTGGCACTCAGGGTGGAGGCAGGCAGAGAGGTTCATGAGTTCTTGAGACAATCCGAAACGGAGTTAGAGTTTCAAGGAAGGACGGTAGCAGGGGAAGTGTTCAAAAGGTGATGAGGGGGCTTCCCTGGTGGCGCAGTGGTTAAGAATCTGCCTGCCAATGCAGGGGACACGGGTTCGAGCCCTGGTCCCGGAAGATCCCACATGCCGCGGAGCGACTAAGCCCGTGCGCCACAACTACTGAGCCTGCACTCTAGAGCCCGTGAGCCGCAACTACTGAAGCCTGTGTGCCACAACTACTGAAGCCCACGTGCCTAGAGCCCGTGCTCCACAACAAGTGAAGACACCGCAATGAGAAGCCCGTGCACTGCAACGAAGAGTAGCCCCCACTCGCCGCAACTAGAGAAAGCCCGCGTGCAGCAACGAAGACCCAACGCAGCCAAAAATAAATAAATAAAATAAATAAATTTTTTTTTTTAAAAGGTGATGAGGATGCAGATGTTACAGATTTGGTGCCTGGTTATTTGGAAATGGGGGTGAGAGAAAGTGGTGGGTAGAAAATAATTAACTCCAAGCTTCCTAGGCTAATGAATGGGTAGGTATCATGAAACAACATTATGAATCCAAAAAGGAGAAGCCATTTTGGAGGGGGATGTGAAAAAATGGGCCCAGCACTGGATGAATTGAGCCTGTACTGAACATTCATGTACCAACCGGCAGTTAGAAATGAGAATTGGAGAAATCCTGGCATTAGGGGTTGGGAGTCCTCTCCACAGAAGTGAGAGCTAAACTCAAAGAATGGAGTGAATAAAGACGGAAAAGCAAAATTCTGGGGACAAAACTTAGGGAGAAGCCTCTATTTGTGTGGCCAAGAGGTAGGAGAAAAACCAGGACAGGACGAGTTTGTGGGTGCAAGGGAGGAAATGGTTTCAGAAACAGACAGTGGCCAAGGGCATCAAATTTGGTACGCCAAGTAGGGGAAGGTCTCAGGGAAGATGACGTAGTTATCCATGAAGAGAAAACAGAAAAGGACAGGGCATTCTTAGGATAGACCAGACCTTAGGATATATGAAGTGTGACTAAATGAAGTCAGACAATAGGGGGTTTAAGGCCACATAGACGAGAGATGGCTGTGGAGTATGGGCCTTGATGCCAGCTTTGAACAAGGGAGAGAGAGAATGAACAGAACATGGATGAAAAATCCAGATGAGATTGGAGACGGAAAAGAGAGAAGTTGAGACGGGATGCAGAAATGGTCTCCATCTTTTCTGGACAGGAACTGAGAACATCTGCTGATGAGGGGACTGGGAATTCCTTTAGGAACATTAATACAATGGGAAACACTTGAAACTGACTGTGGTAGGTTTAGCAAAGTTTTAACTTGGGATGAAAGGATTATGGGACAGTCTTGAGGGTCCAGCTGAGGTTGGAATGGTTGTGTTTGTGGTGGAACACATTGTGCTGTAAGGCACTTTTCTGTAGCGACCCCCAGCAGCTAGCCTGAGAAGCGAGGCACATCACGTCAGGTTGACCTGAGGCTGCGACTGGAGATAATGAGTGGGCAAGGGCCCTGGGATGAGGGATTAATCTAAATCGGTAAATTCAAAGCTAATATCCAGCAACCAGCCCGAATGTGGAGGTAAGCAAGGAAGGAAGGGCTGAGATCCTAGAGGTCTCTAGGTAAATGTGGTGCCAGGAAGAGGGCACAAGAGGGAGGCGGTACTGGGGACTCTGATCCACAGGGAAATGTCACAGCTGGAGATATTGAAAATATAGCAGCTCTTGCTTAGGACAAAGTCCAAGAAATGGGTTTCTACAAAGGGGAGAAGAAAAGGAAATCTAAGACTATTTCTAAAATGGTTTCAATATCACCGAATCTCTTTCGACCAATAAGTTTCAAGATCTTGAAAAAATGTAATGCAGCTTTGAAATGGACTTAAAGATGCATAAAAAGAACAATTACAAATACTTATGGGTAGACATAAGAAAGACTAAAAAATGGCCCAGTATGATTTGAGTTGTATAAGCAGCCTGTTTTAACATGCTGATTGCCCTAACTGTAGATGACAAATAAGTTATACAGGGAGGCACAGTACCTAAGAGGCGAATCATATCACCCAGCTCTGCCAGGACTCACCTCTCCCACCATGTGTTTTATGCGAGCAGCACGAGCTAATTCTGTTGGAGCAAAAGCCAAAATGTCACATAAGGGCTCTTTCCAGCTTCCCAGTGTCTCCTGAGAGTACATGGGTCTTGAAGTACGCAATGAGCAAGCCAAATCAGGTTAGAGATATTACAGAGATGTTACAAGGAGAATCTGGCAGGCAGCCATCTCGGCTTTGTTTCAACTGATGTCCATAAGAACACAGGCTAAGAAAATAGTAGCACAATGTCTGGTGTTTGAGATCTGACAGCATGCAACATGTTTATGGCATACATTAGGCCACAAACTTCAGTCTGGGGCCGGGGCACACAGCAGAACCTCAGATCTAGTGGGCAGAGGGAAATAGGAAAGCATGTCCTGTACTGTAATAAATGATTGCTCTCAAAAGACCACAACAGGGCTTCCCTGGTGGCGCAGTGGTTGAGAGTCCACCTGCCGATGCAGGGGACACGGGTTCGTGCCCCAGTCTGGGAAGATCCTACATGCCGCGGAGAGGCTGGGCCCGTGAGCCATGGCCGCTGGGCCTGCGCGTCCGGAGCCTGTGCTCCACAACGAGAGAGGCCACAGCAGTGAGAGGCCCGCATACCGCAAAAAAAAAAAAAAAAAAAAAAAAAAAGACCACAACAGGTGGTTTCATGAAAAAAAAAATCCACTGCTTTCAGATTAAAAAAAAAGTCAGATGCTTCAGGCTTGTTTGTATAAAATAAATAGAAGGGCAGTACACACTTGGCCAATTACAGCCTTTTTTATGAGGCCATGACTGACTATAATCTGGCAAAAATAAGTCCAACTGAAATAGCAAGAGTGAGGGTTTGGGGGAATTAGGTGAGGTTTGGGAGTGGGAATGAAAGAAAGAGGAAGAAAGCTTTCATTAAGTAGTTCAGATTCTGGTAGGAGAATTTTTTTAAAAAAAGCATCCAGACTAATTTTATTTTCATTCAAAACACTCTTATTTAGTATATTTTTCCTTTACGTCTTGAACACATTTTTAATGACTGCTTTTAAGTCTTTGTTTCCTAAATCTAACACCTGAGCCATCTCAGGGAGGGTGTCTATTGACTGCTTTTTTTTTTTTTTCCACGCTGAAGAGTAAGACTTTCCTAAGCCTTTCATGTCTAGTAATTTTTTATTGTGTATTAGACATTGTGTATCTGATTAATTTCTGTGAAGACTATTGATTTTTGTTCCAGCAGGCAGCTCAGTTTCAGGCTGATCATGTTGAACTTGTGTAGGCCTACATTTATGGTTTATTAAGGCCGATCTGTGAAAGCCCAAAGTGTTTCCCAAGACCTTCTAACTTGTCAGCACTCACCTCCAAACTGTCTCCTCTGAAAAACTTTTGGAGTCTTGGTTTTAGGAGCTGTTAGGCTATCTCTAGAGCAGGCCACACTCTAGAACAAAGTCCTTATCTCTAATTTGAGTCTTTCTGGTACCTCAATTGGAAGATTAGGGTATTAACAGGGTGTTGTTTCCACGCTGGCTGGGCTAGAATGCAATGCCTACCAGTACTGCTTGACCTCTGGTCTTGCTGTTCCATCCTTACCCCTGTAGCTGCTGCTCTTTGGTAAGACTCACAGTCTTACCCTGAACATGTCCACTCTCAGCCATGGACTCATGAAGGACCTTCATACAGACCTTTGTGGTCCCTTTCTGCACAGATCTCTCATCTCCAGTCTCCCTGTGCTGCAGATTCCAGCAGCTTTAGTTGCCCTAACTCTGAGCCCTCTCTCTTTGGGTTCTAGCGCACTCGACTGCAGTAAGGAAATTGTCCTGTCAGTGAGCCAGATGACCACAGGGCTCACCCCCTAAGTCTCTTTACCTCAGGGATCATCTGGTACTGCCTATTGTCCAGAGCTTGAAAACCACTGTCTCATCCATCTGTCCAGTTGGTTATGGTGGGGGAACTGGCAATGGCCACTGTTTAGCATACTTTATGCTGCATTCCATGTGAATACTGAATAAAAGTTGTACCCCACTCCATTTTTATCACATAGCCCTCTCAGTGCACATGGGAAGTAGAGGCTCCTGGTGTCTCAGAGAAGTGTCCCTAGAATCAATGATTTATTCACTCCCTCATTCACTCATATGAAAATTCGTACTCACTCATTTCCTCATTCAATAAACATTTATTGAGAGTCTACTATGTGCCAGATACCGTTCTGGGGGCTGGGGACACAGTCGTGGGAGACAGAAAGTATCCCTGCCTTCGTGGAGCTTCTTTCCTGGTAGGAACTGTTCTGGCCTGGCTCCAAAGCAATGCTTCCTCTGCAGTTGTTCCTCTAATTACTGACTTGATAGAGAAAAGGGAGACTTAGCATGAGCGGAATATAAAGAATAATAAAAGACCTATTACTTATACAACACTTCCTATGTCCCAGGCACTGACCGCTATGTGTGCTTTGTCCACACTGATTTAATACCCACTGTTAGGAAGGTATTACTATTATCATTAGAGTTGAGGAAACAGAGGCTGAGACGTGTCGATTTGCTCACATAGCTCACGCATAGCAGAGACAGCACTTAAACCTAAGCAGTCTGACTCCTGCTCGCATGCTCTTCACCACTGCATTGCTCTATTCCTTAGAGAGAGAAGAGAATGACATTGGAGATGGGCGGGAAGAAACAGGGATCATTTCTAAACAAACAAAAAAAGTTTATTTATTTATTGTTTTTTAAAATTTTTTTTATACAGCAGGTTCTTATTACTTGTCTATTTTATACATATTAGTGTATATATGTCAATCCCAACCTCCCAATTCACCTCCCCCCCACTGCTTTCCCCCCTTGGTGTCCATGTTTGTTCTCTACATCTGTGCCTCTATTTCTGCCCTGCAAACCGGTTCATCTGTACCATTTTTCTAGGGTCCACATATATGCGTTAATATATGATATTTGTTTTTCTCTTCCTGACTTACTATACTCTGTATGACAGTCTCTAGATCCATCCACATCTCTACGAATGACCCAATTTCATTCCCTTTTATGGCTGAGTAATATTCCATTGTGTATATGTACCACATCTTCTTTATCCATTCGTCTGTTGATGGGCATTTAGGTTGCTTCCATGACCTGGCCATTGTAAACAGTGCTGCAATGAACATTGGAGTGCATGCGTCTTTTTGAATTATGGTTTTCTCTGGGTATGTGCCCAGTAGTGGGATTGCTGGGTCATATGGTAATTCTATTTTTAGTTTTTTAAGGAACCTCCATACTGTTCTCCATAGTGGCTGTATCAATTTACATTCCCACCAATAGTTCAAGAGGGTTCCCTTTTCTCCACACCCTCTCCAGCATTTGTTGTTTGTAGATTTTCTGATGATGCCCATTCTAACTGGTGTGAGGTGATACCTCATTGTAGTTTTAATTTGCCTTTCTCTAATAATTAGTGATGCTGAGCAGCTTTTCATGTGCTTCTTGGCCATCTGTATGTCTAAAAAGCTTTATTTTTAATAGAAACCACCTAGGTGTCTGGGCAGGTTGAGAGAAGCAAATGGATCACTATTCAAACAGGCACAGAGTAGAAGTTGATGGAGTTGGCGTATAAGGGCAGAATTTTGTCCTTGTTCTTCCCAGTTGAACAGGAGGGAAATGGTAGTATTCTGCATTTTGAATCAGAAAAAGACGAGCAGGCTGTCCTGAATAAAAGGCTTCATGGTTCCTTGGGGAAGTTGAGGATGTAAGTGGAAGTGACTGAATTCTAGCAGCCCCCAACTAGCAGAACTAGTCCCATCAGATGCTTCAAGAAAAAGTGCTCTGGGATCAGGTACATATGAAAATTATACTATCTCTCTTGGAGACTTAAAATGCATATCAGCATAGGAGAGGATCTGATTAAATCCTGTGGTAAAGAAACCCATGTTATTTCACTCCAGATTTCCTCAAATCAATTGACCACAGAACTATTTGGGAATAAATGAGTTTTGTCTGTGTGTGTGTGTGTGTGTGTGTGTGTGTCTGTGTGTGTGTGTGTGTGTGTGTGTGTGTGTGTGTGTGTGTGAGAGAGAGAGAGAGAGAGAGAGAGAGAGGGAGAGAGGGAGAGAGGGAGAGAGGGAGAGAGGGAGAGAGGGAGAGAGGGAGAGAGGGAGAGAGGGAGAGAGGGAGAGAGGGAGAGAGGGAGAGAGGGAGAGGAGAGCTGGCAAACATCCATTGGAATTACTATTCTACGGACTAGAATTTGCTGTTTAATAGCAAACACTAAGCAAATTCATTTTTAGAGGAAGTCATACCTAACTACTATTATGCCAAGTGGTGCAGGGAGTCTTACAAAGAGAATTCTAGTAGAGCTGTAGTTTAGGAATGAGAGAATATTACATGTTTATTAGGTAGTAAATGACAAGAATTGAGTGCAAGAAGGTACCCATTTGTGCCTAGTCATGATATTCCTTTATAGTTTACACTAAAATTATATACACATTTAAAAAATTAAAAGTTAATTTGGAAAATTCAATTATTTTAATACAAACATATTTTGTAAAGAAAATAGTGTAATTAACAGCTATAGTCATGTCTTTAAGTTATCCCAATTACCCATTTCTGGGGAGTCACAAGTTATTAATAAGCTATCTTGTCACCTCGAGGCAGCTACCTGGACTGTATAACAATAACTTGAAGGAAATACCCAGATGCAGCCCAGCGCTTCTCATCAACCTTTCTAAGGAGATGCCTGACTTCACCCCGCAGCGCACCTATCACCTGCCTACTGGTGAGAGGTGGTGGTGGACATCCTTCCCCACTCTAGCTGAAGCCTGCTATGCTAGGTTGTGCCCTGCACGCTCAAGCCAGTTTCCTTGCAGCAATACATCACTTAGGAGCTCCTGGTCACCTTTCTCATAGCAATTTTTTTGCTTCTGCTGTCTCCTACTGTTTAATTTTATTAGGTTGTTACCCTTCAATTATCTACAGCACAGTAATTACTCTCATCTTTATGTCCTTCTGCATCCCCTCTGCCCAGCTGTCCTACCCGATTTTTTCGTCATTAGTTTTCCACATTCTCCTCTTACTTTTCTAAGCTAGTACTTTACTCTCTGATATCCCAACAAGGCAGCCTGTAGAGCGATTAGAAACACAGGTTCTGGAGCCGAACTGTGCAGGTCTGAACCCAATACTCCACTTCCTACCAGCCGGGGACCTAGGGCAAGTTACTTAACGTCTCTGAGTCTCAACTTCTGAACCTGTAAAATGAAGATCATCACAGTACTTCTTTTATGTGGTCACTGTGAAGATTAAATGAAATAAGTAATGTGAAAAATGCTTAGCATAGAGCTCAAGACATAAAAAGAGTTATGTTTGCTCTCTCAGTATTATTTCTTCTGTATTGTCTCCTCTATCCAAAATCTAGCTTTTCTTCTTGCCCTTTATACCTTTTTGCCAGGTGTATAAATATTATACAAACTAAGCAATTAAATTTCCTATTACATGAACTTGTCATTGTTTCTAACGTCACAAAATCAACAGAACTTCCTATCCTTAGAATCCATATCTATCTTTTTTCCCCTGGAACTACTCCTTCAACCCTCACTAATTCATTCAATCTCCCTCTTTCTCACTAAACTATTTTTATTTTAAAATTTGCTCAGGTGTTGTAACAGATGCGCTTTTAAAGGAATTAAAGGTTGTTCAACACATTATGTTCAAGAGTAAAGCAATTTAAGATAGGTATAAACAAAGGCTCTCTGATTTCCACGCAGTTCTTTTTTTTTTTAATCCAAAAAGCCAGCTCCATTTTAAGTACCCTAACTCTGCAATTTCAGTCAGTGTTATTGCCAAAGAAAGTTTCAACTCAATTTTGAGGTGCCCAAAAGAAAATCAGAGTTGCATAAACAGATATATGAGCAGAAAAATATTAATTCTTTTCCTGTCTTCACTGCTCAGCAAAGTTAAGATTTTATTTCCCCCTGAGGTTTAAGGGGAAAAAAAAACCTTATTTGTTCAATTTTTTTTTGAATAGTACTCTTTTCTGCAGTATTCAGGATATTGCCATCTAGCTGACTTTCTTTTATTATCTAACCTTTATTACTCTCTTCTTGCATGTTTACTGGCTTCATGTGAATTTCAGTATGTTTCCCTTATGGATCAAAGGCCCTTAAGACTCCTTTTTATCCCAATTTTTTTTCTTTTCTTTTTTAATTGAAGTATCGTTGGTTCACAAAGTTGTGCTAGTTTCAGGTGTACAGCAAAGTGATTCAATTATACATATATATATGTTCTTTTTCAGATTCTTTTCCATTATAGGTTATTACAAGATATTTAATATAGTTCCCTATACTATACAGTAGGACCTTGTTGTTTATTTATTATATTTTATATATAATAGTGTGTATATATTAATCCCAAACTCCTAATTTATCCCTTCCCCCTCTTTCCCCTTTGGTAACCATAAGTTTGTTTTCTATGTCTGTGAGTCTATTTCTGTTTTATAAATAAGTTCACTTGTATCATTTTTTAAAGAAGCTACATATAAGTGATATTATATGATATGTCTTTCTCTGCCTGACTTATTTCACTTAATATGATAATCTCTAGGTTCATCCATGTTGCTGGCATTATTTTATTTTTATTTTTATTTTTTTTGCGGTACACGGGCCTCTCACTGTTGTGGCCTCTCCCGTTGCAGAGCACAGGCTCTGGACGCGCAGGCTCAGCGGCCATGGCTCATGGGCCCAGCCTCTCCGCGGCATGTGGGATCTTCCCGGACCGGGGCACGAACCCGCGTCCCCTGCATCAGGAGGCGGACTCTCAACCACTGCGCCACCAGGGAAGCCCTTATTTTTTACAGCTAATATACTGAGTAGTAATTGAGGGACATTTAGGTTGCTTCCATGTCTTGGCTATTATAAATAGCTCTGCTCTGAGCATTGGGGTGCATGTATCTTTCTGAATTAGAGTTTGAATTAGAGTTTTCTCCAGATATATGCCCAGGAATGGGATTGCTGGATCATATGGTAACCCTATTTTTAGTTTTTAGGGAACCTCCATACTGTTGTATATAGTGGGTGCACCAATTTACATTCCCACCAACAGGGTAGGAGGGTCCCCTTTTCTCCACACCCTCTCCAGCATTTATTATTTATAGACTTTTCGATGATGGCCACTGTGACTGGTGTGAGGTGATACCTCATTGTAGTTTTGATTTGCATTTCTCTAATAATTAGCGATACTGAGCATCTTTTCATGTGCCTGTTAGCCATCTGTATGTCTTCTTTGGAGAAATGTTTATTTAGATCTGCCCATTTTTTGATTGTGTTGTTTGGATTTTTGATATTAAGCTGTATGAACTGTTTGTATATTTTGGAAATTAATCCCTTGTTGGTCGCATAGTTTGCAAATATTTTCTCCCATTCCATAGGTTGTTGTTTCATTTTGTTCGTGGTTTCCTTTGCTGTGCAAAAGGTTTTAAGTTTAATTGGGTCCCATTTGTTTATTTTTGTTTTTATTTCTATTACTCTAGGAGACGGGTCCAAAAAAATATTGCTGCAATTTATGTCAAAGAGTGTTCTGCCTATGTTTTCCTCTAGGAGTTTTAGTGTATCCAGTCCCCTTAAGGCTCCTTTTAGCATTTTTTTCCCCTATGGCCAGACTTGGCTTCCTCCTTGCAGCTCTCCATTGCTCAGCTCTCTTTTCCACCTACGAGGTGTTTATTTATCACCTACACACCAATATCTAGAGTGTCTACCATGTGTTCAGTCCTGTTATGTATGCAGCACTGTCCACAGAGGGATCCCGAGTGAGAAGGGCTGTTAGTAACCTGGGCAACTTTCCATACACAGTCCTTCTCTTGACTTAAAGATCACGAATAAACATCTCAATCCCCTACATAGTCTGCTTCTCTTCCAGCTAGGACATGATATGGCGAATTCTTTATTGTCTCAGACCTCTAAATACAATATGTCCAGTTCAAGACACATCTTCTCCAGATCTAACTTCCAGCTTATAGCAAATAAAGGACACAGAGGAACCTGCCAAATGGCCTCTTGGAGAAAACCTAAAGGAAACCCAGAAGGCGGATGTATTCTGTGGGACGCTGGCCCTTCTCCTCAACAAGTCACTGTGCCAGATTAAAAGAAACTTGCGGGGCAAAACATCCAGGTGCAACATGATGTTCTGGATCGGATACTAGGTTAGACAAACAGCAATAATGGACTTGTTTAGATCACCTGGGGAAACCTGCATATGATAAGGGTATTAGATTAGATGCAAATGTACTGAAAAAGTAGAGATCAGTGACACAACTGAGCAGGCTGCAAAAGAGTATGTACAGCTTTGGGTTAAAAATTATATTGTTTTGTACGTATGTATATATGTATGTATGTATTTATTAACTAATTATTGAAGTACAGTTGCTACTATATAGTATTTTTTAAAAGTGATCTGAAAAAAGTGTGTTAAGGTATTACCAGTAGTGATATCTGGGTGGCGGGAATATGATGTTTTAATAAAAAACAATTTTGGGGGGGATTTTATTTTCTAATGTTCTACAATATACGGCTATAATAATAAAAGGTTATTTTTTTAAATGCTCATTTTCTTCCAGAAGACTCATCTCAGAAAGTCCACACCCAGAAGACTCATCTCAGAAAGTCCACACCCAGAAGACTCATCTCAGAAAGTCCACACTCACTGATTACACCCTGACTCTCTAGGGTTGAAGCACATCCTACTGCACAGTTTATACTAAACTATCACACTTGATTCAAGTTCTCTGGTGGGTTTTTTGTCTGTGGCCCTTGTCCCTATACTTCAACTTCACTAGAGTCCCAAATCACACTTGGCAGAGTATTTCTTTCTTTAGTGAGTGTAATGTCTGTGTAATTAGTAGATCCCTGTTGCCAACATGGCTGACAATACACACAGGAAGAATGAATGTGAAAATCTCACGGACTCTCATCAGAATAAGGCTTAGTAATACACGCGTTTGTATATACATAGGTAACATATTTTACCAAAAATACAATAGCCACACTATTAAAAAGTCCTATTCAATACCATAATTGATCTATAAGACTATTTATCCTATTCCCCAATGTTACTAGGCTAATTCACATACATCTCTTTCACATAATTCTAATGTATACTTAAAGACTTTTCAAAACCTGTGCTAAACTCGGGAAACAACACAGGTTTTGTGAGAAATCCAGATAAGCACATACATCTTTATTTGTACTTGATGTGATTTTGAAGGTGTTCTACTTAAAACAGCCCCAAAATTATGGTTAATGAAAAACTAGATATTTTATCTCGCTTCCAGGAAAGGCTGATAAGTAGGAAACCCAAAGAAGATATGCAAATAGATGTTTATGTTAATGAATCCTTTAAAAAACATGCTTCATAAAAGAACTTGAAGCTGAGCACAGTGACTCCAATTCAAAGCCTTCTCTAGACAAGATTTAAGTAAATTTTCTGAAAAGTCATTAAAATGAAACAGCACAGATCATTCATTCCCAGCTTTCCACCTCAGATCCTGAACCTCAGCTCTAGTACCAAGAAACCAGAAACACTCTTTGCCTTATATAAAAAGGGGACAGTCAATAGAAATTCAAGCACTGAATTACGAGCCGAGAATTTTTCATTCCCATTGAAAACTAGTTTCGCTTTTCCTTTGTCTTTTTCTCATGTGGGGGGGCGGGTGTTTTCCTAACATCAGTTGATTTCAGGTTCTCTTCAAAAATCCCTGTCTCCTTAATTATTTAAGTTGGATGAAACAACAAGTCCTCTTTTAGACCCGATATATTAAGTTCTAAACTGTTCTCTAAGGTCGTGCTCGCACGTTCAGTTTCAGGAAAAACTCGTGTGACTCCACACAGATGGGTCAGTTGAGAATGTTTTTCCTAAAAGGTGAACTGCTACTAAATAACTTTGATATTAAATGATTTCAGTTTGTTATATCCTGATATATTCTGATATTCCAACAATGTTCTGAATTCATAAAGCACCTCTTCACCCCAGGGTTTAAAAGTTTCACTCAAACATAAATCCATTCATCTCCAAACTGCCCTATGAAGTCAAAAGAGTATATTCTAACTCTGCACGCAAACTACTTCCAGCATGAGCATATAAATCAGTCATGTTTCGGCCTTATGAACAGAGAACTACAACCTGCCTCTCCCCATCACAGAAACAAGAAAATTCCATATAGAAGTTGATTTTAAATTATCTCCTATAAATAACTGAAGACTGAAAACATTTTTCCTACCCCGTTAAAAAGATACATTTAAAAAATAAACATGTGGCAGATATGAGGTTGCTATAAATTCTGAAAATGGCTTACCTATTGATGTAACTGAGGGCAACATAGGTTGGCTGCTGTAATTCTTGTTTTTCTAAAACACGTGGATCCGTATCTGAAATAAAAACACAATTATGATTTTTCAGCTTTCACATCAGAATATATGTGGCTACCTAACCTAAAGTAACAGAGGCTAAATGGAGAAAAAGATTAATTTAGTAGACCGCTTTTTAAAGACAACTCAGTCAGCAAAGCACCATCATTTGTTCATTCATTCATAAATAACAAGATATTGCATTACTTTTCAAGAGAATTCCAAACATCAACAGTGATAAAATGTCCATCTGTCACACAAACTCTTGCACAATCGCCCTCATAAATATTGGTTTTCACTGCTTACAGTTACAACGTTGGCATGGTTTTTGGTGGTTAATCGGCCTAAGAAAGAAAGGCTCTGTTAATTATGCTCACTTCAATGCTGGAACAAATTAGTTGCCATTGGAAAGCTTCATCAATCTGAAAATCTACTGAGTATTGTTCTTATTCACTGCATACTTTTCTGGGTTTGGATTCACATTCTAGAGAGCAACTCTTGTCCTTCTTAACTGTATGTTTATTATAACTTTTCTAGACTCTCAATCAGAAATTCTCATGCTGGTTCAGAATCCACAAACACCACATTCATCAGAGGGTTTTTCCCCCCTTGGAGAGAGAGAATTCAACACCAGAGCAAACTTCCCTAACAGTGCTTCTCCAACACAGCACCAAAAAATGCACTTGTAACAACTAGAAATATATTCAAACTTCTCATGTAGAGAAATGATTGTGCTAAGTATATGCAAAAACAATGTTTCTATAGTAAGACTATAAAGAAACGTGAACACATTTTTGTTTTCTTAGAAAAAGGTTCAGACATTTCACACAGATTTCATTACAACCTCGTTTAAAACCATCTCATTATTAGAACTCTTCCAGCTGCACTTGGCAATAACACCTTCTTTGATGTAATGACAGATATCGTTTCAAGCACCTTGGTACAGGAAGTGTTTACTGCCCATGGTGGATGTAAGATACCCATGCTAACTCCAAAGTGCGTTAACAGGTGATGGGGGTAGGGGGTACAGACACAGTGGCATAGAGCACAGGTGGCAAAAAATGACAGCATCAAAATCAATTTACAATGCTTTCCACTCCCAGACTAAAACTGGACAGTAGTGGCGATTTTTTTTATTGGTGTTATAGTTAAGAATCTCATGTTCACTTTATTATTTTTCCTATGCCAAGAATTTCAGGGACACACTATTCAGAAATCCTGCTTCCTGGGTCGTTGCCATCGCAAGCCATGAAAGCCAAATTCTGAAACAAGAGACAAAGGTTCTCTGAATGGCTCCATCACATTGGGTCTCGAGGTTTTGGCAGCGCAAGTGAGAACAGATCAGTAACTCAGCATTTCCTCTGCCTCCTATGATGATTACATATGCACCTGAGGCTGTTTGTATTGATAGATCCCTGGCCTCCAGAAACACTGTTTTCTTTGTTCCACCATCTTCCATAACCTAGGCTAGATTTATGCTCACATACCCTCAAATTATGAGTGGTGACATGGACTTCCAGAAGCTTCCAAATGCCTTTCCATAACAACAACAACAAAACCATCTGGAAGCACCTCAGGCAGGATTCTCCTGTTTTTCTAGAATGCAGACCCCGGTAACTGACAAGAAAGTAGAACTTCCAGACACATGTCCACCAGGCCTGAGACATCTCTTTCAGATTAAATGTTTCCTTGGGCAACCTTTAGAGCATCCATGAAAGCTTCGTGTTCTTAAAACGAAATTAGGTACTTGGTGCCCACAAATCAGGAGAAGCCTGCACAAGTGCTACCAGAGGAAAAGCATCAGGGCTGGTCGCGAATAGACATCAGCTCCGTCACCCGCTTCCTGGCTGACTGGCGTGCAATGATCATGACTCACCGTTTTATGGATTTAATTATACTGTGGAGCACTTCGCATTCAGTAAAAGTATAATAGCCGCCTTCATTATTTCTCCCTCCCTGACCAAAAAGTAACTGTCTGATGCTAAAAACTCTACAGGAGAGGACTGGAGTGACAAGGGCCTCGGGTGTTCACAGCAGGACGATGACGTCCTCCTCATGAAGATGGAACGTCATTAGCAGAATGAACTGGAGAGAGTAACACTGTTCATTGGAAATTACTGACTACAACAAGAAGAACTTCTTTAAGCCACGTGCCACACCACCGAGACAGTTTTTGCACAAGTCGCTACAATAAGAAATGTGATATGAAGTGCAGTGGCCATAGTGCACAATCTCCCAGATATTTCTCTGGCTTGTTTATGGCACTGATCAAAAGGTGAACCTGGAACGTTGGCTACCATTGCCCAGAGATAAAATCCACCTCAGTCAATGGTCTGTGGGATAGAAACGCTTGAATTTTTCATAGCCACACGATGTTCCTTAAACTGGCAACTGGCAAGAAAGTAAAGCATCCCATACTGCGGCTACCTACAGCCCCATACAGCAACGCTCTACCACTCTTATGTCAAGAAGGGACAGGAAGATGAACCTAAAATTTCTCAGCAGGGCAGGGCACAGCCAAAAAAAACCCACTAAGAGTTGACTGTTTTCTGTCTCATATCACCCCTGGCACACTCACAGATTTCAGGCTGACTGAAGATAAAGGAATTCAAATATGAAAATGTATTTTAAGATACCCAAGCAATAAAAACCTATCAACTTCAAAGTTTCTAAAACATAGCACCCTCCACAGTAGACAGCAATGTGCTTCCTCTACCATTCCTAGTTCCGGGTAATAGCTTGAACACACAGTTCTATAGTAAGGACGAGACACAGAGTGGAAGCTTGTTGTAGCTCATCTGGTCCTACTGCCCTGTGGTTTTATAGAGTCAATTAAATGGCAAAAGGCTCAATGTCACAGCACCAGCTCCCATGACTTCTCAAGTAGTTAAGAGAGAAGCCAAGCAAACGGCAGAAATAAGGAAAGGACAGTCTTAAGACCCTTCTGGATAGGAACTAGAGTTAAACATGATGAAAGGAGGGCAAACAGCACACCTCGTTCAATCAGGGAGGCCTGTGTTCATCAGCTCTGCTGTCTCTAGTGTTGGGAACCGATGTCCACCAAGTGCCTGGATTTGGGACCTAGGTTGAGTCTTTTGTAGCGCTATCTTCAAGCTTCCAGGAAAACTCTATCAAGGTTGTTTGCTGGGTTAACAGAAGCTAACTGAGGGGCTCATGGGCTCTGGCTGTGCTTCAGCTAGTCTACATCGCTGGGATTTATATGCCTGTATTCATTTCCAATTTAAGAATGTCAGAAACCAGCCATACTACCTCTCAACAAGACTAATGAGGCCTCTATCAGCAACGAGCTATTTGAAGGCTGGGAGGCAGCAGTGAGGGGGAGACAGGATATCACGCCGCCCCTGCCCAAGAAGGCCTTCTTCAAATTCTATATCCTCCAAATGCTGGGCTCTTTGCTCTGTGCGGAGGGCAACAGTGGAAGGCCTGAGATGACGTGAGTGGGAAGGCAGCCCCGGAAGACCCTGGAGAGGAAAAGGCCCACCCAGCCAGATGAGGGATACTGAAAGTCTGGGATGGAAACACCACTTTTCTGTGGACTCACTTGGTAATAATTAATGGGCACAGTCTGTTCTCAGTCTTCCCCCCAACAACTGAACTCACAAAATCACAGAGTTTTAGTTTATTCAGCAGAGCCTTCCACAACATCCCTGGCTGAGCGCGTGCACCCCTCCTCCCTTCTCTGCATCACCTCATCCCCAGCACTGTCCCCGCACTTGTGTCACCATAGAGGCAGATGCTGGGCACATCCTTTCCCCTTCCCACATTGCTCAGAGATGAATCATCTCAATTTCTTTCCTCTCTGCAGCACTCAGCTCAGGGGCAGGCACGTAGGAGACGCATCATCATTATTAAATGGATACACTAATTTTATGATGAGAAAATGGAAGATTTGGGGTCAAACATGGCAGATTGATCAAAGGCGTTTTTTTCCTTCACCATCCAAGGCCCTACTAAAGGAAGAAATAAAGGAAGGAAAACCTCTCCAGGGATAGGAAAAAAAGGGGAGACATCAGCAGACAAGTGGTTTGGACCAGTGTTTTGGAAGATGGAAAACTCATACAGGAGTGACAAGTGACTCAGAAGAGTAGAGGAAGCTATAGTTTCAAGTGCCTGCAGTGGGGGAGATGCACGGGCCAGCAGGGGCACCCACTGGGTTCCCCTCCTGGCCCATGCTTCTAGCCCCGAGAGGCCCTGGACTTGGAGGGGCCAGGTGTTGCAAAAGGCAAGGGAGGGAAGGTTCAGGGCTGAAAACAGGAGAATTGTTTAAAAGGTTGATTATCTAGAGACACTGAACCAGGAAACCAAGCACAGCGAAGATAGAGGGGGAGTGGGGAGAAGACACGGCTGAAAACAAGGGGATTAGAGTGGAAATATACCGACTTCACTGTCCCAAGAACGCTGGCAGGCAGGCGGGAGGATTCCTCTCTGATTAAGCTAAGTGGGCGCAGAGACGAGATCACCAGATGCCGACATCTGGCAATTCCTTGATTAAGTGATTTCCCTGCAGATAAGTCTATGGTCAACGAGCTCCATCCATGCCTCTATCCAGAGCCTCCCATCAGGTTTTTATTGCCTCAGTGTCTTAAATAGGAGCCAAGAACAGTCAAGGAGTGATCATTAGACATTTGAGGGAAAGTCTTGAACGTGAAAGGAAGATATACCAAAACAAATAAATGGTGGGAGACAGGAGCAAAGGAGCAGACAAATTGAGGCTTAGAAAGTTAAGTGACATGCCTATTTACACATACCCAGTTAACAGCAGGGATAGGACCAGAAGCCCTGCGTCCTGAGTCCCATTAGGCCAGCATTTTGACCATTTAACGCGCATCCTCTGAAGTCAACTCATTGCTACCAACCAGTTGCAACACTGGCCTCCATACAATCTTTATAGCTTTCTTAAAAGCCCAGCAAAGTTCTGTTGCAACTTACACTCCGCTTTTAGGACTGAGTTTTGATGAACTGACAACTTTTAATTCACAGTTAGTTTACTTCAGCTGCTGAAATAAATATTTCTTGCCAGCAATGGTCCTTTCAAAAATAAAAATAAAAAATCCTACAATTGCACATAACTGGCCTTTGAATGGATCAACTTTTCCTTCGTTTATAGACACGTCATTTGAAACTTTTCCCAAGCCATAATTTCCATTACAGGGCAGTCAGTGCAAATTACAGTGAGATTCTTGCCTTTCCAAATTCAATGTGAAATCCAGATGCAGTTAAGTGGTGCTGTAAACTTTATGAGTTAAGTATCTAAAAGTCGGGGACATTGTGCAGTACAATAACGCCATCTATTAGGAAAGCATTTATGTTCCCATTTGCAGCCTGAGTTTTCCTCCACAAGTGAATGAATAAACGTTATTCAACCAAGAACCGTCTGGACAATGTTCTAGGAGGCTGATTTATAAACAAACACAGCATACTGCAGCCTTTTCAGTTTCCGGCATGACCAGAGGGTTAAAGTTATTAGAAATAGACAGTTCTGACCAGATGCTTTCTAACTCTTCACTAACCCATCAAACTCCTAGGGTCATTGATGACTGCTTGAGAGTGGTAGCTATTTTTTCCCAAGTATAAGATGTGTAGCCTTATATGCATGACACTCTCAGTCTGCACTCTTCAGCCAAATTCTCTACCTTGTTACCTGGGACAAGAGAGACTGTCAGAGTCCATCGTGGCTGCCTGGTCTGCTTGTGCAGTGCACAACCTGTACATCTGTATATAGTGACCCTGAAGACTGGGGTGCTGGGGTTACACAACAATAAAATTCTTCCAAACAGGAATAAGGCCAAAACTTAGTCCCATCTGATCTTACAGGCATGTGTGCATGTACACACAAATGGACGTGTCTGCTTTCCCCAGAAATGAACCTGATGATGGATCCAAGTAGCATGTGATACAAAAGACCGTAAAGGAGCTTCTATGTCACCGCTGCCCATGGAAAGAGCCTAAAAGCATGTATCTGGAAGAAAAGAGAGCTGCTGGTGGGTGAAGGTAAGTGACAAAAGAGAAGGCAGGGAAAATGAGGCTCTCGACGTCCTCTCTGCAAGGATGGAAGGGCAATGGCTGTTCATGAAAAGAGACCTTCAACTCCTTCTGCCTAAAATTGTTTGCCCAAGGAAATTCTACCCATCTTCCAAGGCGCTGGCCTATGCACTACCTCTACCATGTGTTATGCCACACATTTGCCAATCTGTCTTAACACCCCACCAAAATGGAAGCTCCTTAAGGGACCAGATTTTAGAAGCCACAAACCCTAAGTCCAGTGCTTCGTAAATAATCAGTGAACATATGCTGAACAAATAAATGAATGCCCTGGGCATGCATAACACAAAAGACATAAAGATAAGCTTTCGGCTCAGACTCTTCAACTAGGAGAGTCAGACGGACAGGAGAGGAAAACAGACCCAAGTGTAAGTGACTGCCAGTACAGAGACACTTATAAGAAAAATATATACCAGTAAGCACAGATGTGCAGAAGGATAGAAAATGATGCAAAATTCAGAATAACGAGAGAGAGGGGCAGAAAGGGCTAATCTGGGAAGGATTTATTGATGAATAGGAACTGAGTTGGGTTTTGAAGGAAGGGACTTAGGCATAGGCAGTGGTTCATAGGTGAGGTTAGGGATCTGAAAATGGCATGAAGTTTGAAACAGAAAGCGCAGGTGAGAAGTCTGTGGGGAAACGTGGGCTGCAGAGCCGATGTTCATTAGTTATAAAATATTTATAGAGATACTTTAAAACAGTTGCTCTGAACTGTGGGCGATTTTGCCCCCCCACCCCCAGCCCATCAGGATGTTTGCCAATATCTAGAGACAACTGGAAGGAGGATGCTACTGGCATCTAGTGGGTAGAGGCCAGGGATGCTGCTACACATCCTACAGTGCACACACAGGACAGCACCCCCCAGCCCCAACAAAAGAATTACTTGGCCGAAGATGCCAATGATGCAGATGTTGAGAAACCCCGTGTTAGAGCTCTATGAATATCATGAGGATGGAGCTATTGCTTCTAGATGATAATCTCTGTTATTTTCCATGGTCTAAACCAAACGGCTGGTTAGGAGGCTACAGAAGATACAGGACGTTGTTTGGACTTACAAGAGCTCAGACTTTCTTCATGGAGACAAAGATACTGAGTTCATTTCAAGAAAGGCATACTGCACTCTTGTCATGCACTAGTTGCAAAAGGGAAATTCTAAGTCAGTAGATTCACAACTGAGCGAGAAAGACAACACAATTCACAGTTAACAATAATCCAAGACAGACAGATCTGTGCCAACCTAGAGGACTACACTAGCTGCTGTAGAAACAAAACAGGATTCTCTGGGCGAATCAGAGAAACTTCTTGAAAGGAAATTTTACATGAGCTTTGAACTAAATCTCTAGTCAGAAAAGGTGAGAAAACGGTGAATCAGAATAGAAAACGGTCTGAGCATGAGCAGAGACAGGGGCAAGAAAGCCAGTGCGGCTGGAACTCTGCACGAAGAGTCTCACAATGCAGAGCAGGCCCACGTTCTGGAAGGCTTGAAATGTTCTCCAAGAGTTTGGACTTAACTCCGTGAACAATGGAGAGCCTCAGAAGGAGTAAACTGATACGGTCCATGTTTTAGAAAAATAACTGGTGGTGGTGGGGAGAATGGTGGGAAAAAGCTGGAATAAAGAAATATAAGGGAAAAAAAAAGAAATATAAGATTTGGTGAAAGCAGAAATGGAAATACACTGTTTTTCTTGTGTTACAGATCTGAGGGCCTCATTACCAAAAGTAAGGAAGACACTAGAAAGTGAAAAGGGTTTGACAGGCAAGAAAAGGAGGTCTGCTTCTGATGTGTGGTAAGACATTTTGCAGAACCAAGAAGACTCAAAGGAAGAAGAGATAAAGGACTCAGGACACAGATAGGGACTGCAGCGCTGTAGATTCCCACCATAATGCCACGTTCCAGCAGGCACTGGAACCAGACCATGTCCCTCAAAACAAAACGACGATACAGCAAAAACCCGACCACTCTGAGTCAACACTTGGTTATCATATAACTCAGCCAATTCATTAGGAAGTACTGACTGAGGACCTAGTAGGCCTAATAAAATCCCAGCAGGGATAAAGAAAAGCCAGAGGTTGTACTGCATTTGAAACCAAGTAATAGGCAAATTTCACAAGGGAGTGAATATAAAAGATTGGGACAAAAAGAGAACTGAGTCAAAACGGACCCCGAGTTTAGTGTTTTAACTGATTTGGTACCCAAGACTCTAAGGCTCACTGCTGTAATCACCCTCCCATTGGAATCCCTGCTCCCACTTCTTGGTGATGCTAAGGATTAAATGCAACTCCACACCAGTCAAACTGCCTCTGTTCCATACTAGCTGTATGACTTCTTTACGTCTTAGTTTTTTTTTCATCTGTAAAATTCTGATAAGGATAGTACTTTTGAGTGAGCGCTGAAATGAGGATTAAATAAGCAATGTGTTAGGTGTGGCTACTAGTCGGTTCTTTAGCCCGTAGAATGTTTTGAAATCAAACTCTGTACTGTTGTGGATTATCTCCATTTTATAGTCAGTGGCATAATGATGCATAGATGATCTAAGAACTCATCATTCACATAATGTAGTGAGATTGCTGGCTACCATTGGGTAGTCATTTTCCCCTTCTTCCCCCATAATGCTTAGGAATATGGCTGTCTGGTATAAAGACTACATTTCCCAGCATTCCTTGAGCCAGGTGTAGCCCTGTGAAGAAGGCCTGGCCAATAGGATGTAAGGCTTCTGGGAAGCCTCTTTAAAGTCATGTGCCTTTGCTTGTGGTTATTTTTCCCTCCTGCATCTACTTTGGATATGATATAATCTACAGAAGTCATACATGGCTGAGCAACACGATAGAAGCCTGAATCCCTGATCCCATGAAGACCCACACCACTCTGAACCTGAACACCTCCAGACTTCTTGAAAGTGAAAGAAATAAACTCTTCCACTTAAGGCATGTGTTATGTAGGGTTTTTCAGTTGCATGAAACCAAACCAGATCTTAACAGACACATGAAACAACTGGAATGCTGGTTTATTTTGTTGGACTCAAAGTTCTAATCTGATGTCTTGCTTTGTTTTTTCAGATTCTTAAAAAAAATTCTCTTTAACAATTTAATATGCCAGCTCATGGAAAGAAAATAAGAGTAAAATCACACGCACATCACCACACCATCTGTGGATCACTCTTAACCTGGGATAATTAAAGAATGGGAGAAAGAGGAGGAGGAAACCATCGTGTCAGATCATGGCTCCTTTGGTGGCTTTAGGACTTTCTCTAGAATTGGTTATTAACAGGCAATAATGAAGCAAATTGCACATGCATATTACTTCTGAGTTATGAACAATGCAACCAGCAGTAACCTTTGAAGCTGTCAGGATCTTTTCAGGCAAGCAATTAAAGTGAAAAATGAGAGTGTGCACAACTTCCATCACCCAGTACTACATGTAATAACACCACCTACAACACTGACATAAGAGTGGGACTCAGTCTGAATATTTATTAATGCAGATCTGTTCCCATTTGTTCCTCTTTTTTTCCCTGTAACCCATTCCACCCCCACCTGCCAAATTTTTTTTTTTCTTTAAAGGGCAGCTCTGACACCATGGATTTCATTCACCTGAAACCTCCATGCAGTGTGACATCTCTCCAATCTTCACCTAAAGAAATTTCCTTTGCTATCCCTTGACCAAAATATAAATTTAGGGCAAGCTTGGATTCTAGAGAAGAAAAAGTGGATATGGAAGTAAGCCCCAATCAGGACAACACAAAAGCAAGATTAAAATAATTAACATACAGGAGGCCAAATATATGTCAAGTACTGTGTGCTAGGCACTGAAGGCCCCTCCCCCATCCTTCAAAGGTCCCAGTTCTCAAGTAGTCCAGACTCTGGAGGATCTGACCTACAGTGATCTGTAATAAAAATGATCTGGTGTAAAAAATATCTGATTTTCTGCCAAAGTGTAGATATCACTCCTTGCTTGCATATGTTTTGTGATTTAAGTACTTGGAAAGACTTAAAGAAATGGCAGGAATAGACACAGAGGTAAGCCACTTGGAACAGGCCTTTCCAAGCAGAGAAGAAACCCGTGTTCTGAGTTCGAAGACGTGAGGCCAATGGGTCCTATAAGCAAGTTTGTCTCATTTGGTTTCAGTCATTTCTATGCCGCCAAATACCTAGAGACCAGCGCTTCTCAACCAGAACTGCTCACTAGTATCACCTGGGTAGCTGTAAAAAAATTCTGAGGCCTAAGACCCATCTCCAAAGATTCTAACATGCAACCAGAAGAGGGATGAAGATCTGGTTCGGAAAGTCATTAAACCAGTTTGCATTTTTCCCCAAGCTAAAAAGACAATTGTAAAACCGGAAATGATTTATTGAAAGTCATTTAAAAGCTTTATAAATAAATCCAACATCTAGTAAAACCTCTGAATTCAGACTTCACTTGAGGCTCAGGTCTTCACCACCCCCATCCCCCCACCCCAGCTTTTTGCTTTCTATAGAGAAAGTGCTAAGCTTAATGACTATGTAGACCATTAGTGTCTTCATGTATCTTTAAAAGCAAATCACAAACAACCAAATACCAGCGACCCTTGAATCGTGCGCAATTTTCATCCACTCAGTAAGGGTGCTCTGACAAAGACCTCTTACTGGGACATGCCTCCACCCCCCGCCCCCGCCAACCTTTTCCTTTTGGTCACCGATTTTCTTCACAGTATGTCCCTAAAATGGTAAGACTGCATCCCTCGAAGTCTTCCATGGCTCAGAATTTTCTGTCATTCAGATTGGCCCCAACCAGTGTGGTTTTCCTTGCTGTTATTATTCACCTCACTTAGAAATCAGCTCATAACCAAGCATATTCATTTTGCATTTTGGAAGCCAGTTAAGGATTTGGCAAAAGGAATCACCCTCATTACTTCCTGCCTCCCAGGAAGGCAGAATCATTGCTTTAAAAAGAAAAAAAGAAATAGCTGAACATCTGGAAGTGGAGTGACCTGACTGTTCTGCCTAAGAGCCATCAAACACAAGGGCACAAATCAGTTACAGTTCGCTGGGGTGGAGGGCTGATACGCAACGCTCTGCCTGGCGGGCTCTGGGATGCCTCATGGCATCACCGTGCCCAGATGGCACGCAGGAACAGGGTGTGCAGGCTCACGGGCCACAAAGGTTATGCAGTTTTCGGGGATTTATTCCTCCCCGTTCTGTGTGGGTTGTGCACTCATTCTACTTGCTAATGAGGAGGGTCACATGCTGGGCTGTCCTCAGATCACTCTTGCTGATGGTGTGAATTTGGGCGTCTGGGAAGGCCCTGGCACCTGGCAGATGGCTCCTGGCATTCTTGGCTTCTATGGGAGAACTTCTGGGAAGCAACTCTAGACTTTCTGGGTTTGGTTTTTTTTTTTCTCTCCAAGGCTTTAATTTCTTTAGACAGGCAATATAATATTCATGGGCACAGTCTGCTACTTAACTCTGTGACTTGAGTAAGTTTCTCAGCCTAAGTCTCAGTTTTCTGATATAAAAGACAGTGATTCACAGTTCCTACACATTATGAGGTTATTATGAGGATTAAAAGAGACAAGCCATACAGAGCGTAGTGGCTGATACATGAAATACTTAATAAATCATACCTGTTATTATTACTGTAGGTAGTCAGGTCTGAAAGCATTTACTGTTTACATTGTCAGACCACATTTGTGAACAATCAACTGTTCTTAAGTAGCAATGACAACTGACAACAAAAATAGAATTACCATTACTCAGTGCCTACTATGAGTCCATGCAGAATAAGCTGCTTTCTATGTGTAATCCTCATGAAAACCCTGCAGGGGAGGTACCTCCCCCATCCCTTCCTCAAAGGAAAATGTAAGGCTCAGAAAAGGTCCAGATCACACAGCTCAGAGATAAGACCTCAGATCCAGGTATGACTTCCAAGTGCAGCTATTTGACCCTGACCACCACCTAGTTCTACCACACTATTCAATAGCACTGCTCTCAAACTAAATGGCCAACTGGCCTGTTCTTGATTTTTTTCTCACTAAAACACTGCTTCGTGGATAAAGCACTGGAATGCTTTGGAAGCACTGGGACAAAAAACATGGACAAATTCTGATGAAAACCAGAACCTGGGACACAGGCTTAAACGGTTATTTATCTGCATCTCCTAGTCAATTTCTCCTCTGGCTGAGTGATCTAAAAGAACAGCAGATCTGGATCCAGAAGATATGGGTTCTAGTGCTCGTACTAACTAGTTCCGACTTATAGCTTTAAGCAAGTTAGTTTCCTTACCTATGAAATGACCATAACGATAGTGCACACCACCCCACAAGCCTGAGATGAGAATCACCTTTGAACTGAGCGATTCCAGTATAAACTCTAAGGCCCCACCTCCGGCTGCCAACCTAAAGTGGCCTTGGAGTTATTATCCCTCCATCAGGAGCAGCCCAGTGCAGCCACATTAGCTACTTGTTAGTCTCCTGAACAAACACTGTGTGGGGAAGGGAAAGATTAAACTATACACTGAAATAGTGACCTGAGTTACGGGTACAGAGGGCTTAGACTTCATCTTCCTTCATCCCTGAAGCTTAGAGAGCACATGCATATGCACTGGTGTTACTTTTCTCCTGCAAGAGTAAGGACCTTCATCAGAAAGCTCTCCAATTCCTCTTCCAAAGAGTCATGTGTCTTGCCAGTGGAGACAGAAAACTTTCTGGCTAGTTTTCAGCTGAGTTTATTAAGCCATTCTGACTAACTAAAAACAGTGTGATCAATTAACTTGCTTTATAGCTAAAAGGAAAGCCTTTCGATTTATAAACCAAAACACACTGAAGTGATTTTATCACACATTCAAACCAAATGCAAAACTCCCCATAATGCCTGAGTAAAACAGGCATTATCAAAGTAAGCACAAGACATCGGATTCCTCAGAGGGGTTCAGGAGACTTTGGGGATTTGGTAAACATTACTATCAGCTGAGTTTCAGAAAATGGAAGGCAGAGAGGCTGATGGATTTTCTCAGCTTACTGGAGATGAGGCTTAATACTCTAGACATGGATTCAATACCACGAAGATATTAAAAAAGGAATGGCTTTAAAAAGGAATGCAGAGATAACATATACTTTTTAAATAGATATGTTCTTTGCTGACTAGACATAGCCAGGCTGCCTGTCGTTCTCTTCCCCCCTTCAATCCACCTCCACACTCTAGGACGTAGCTCAGTGTGTTCCCAACATTTCCACGGTATGATACATATTTTAAATTGTAACCAGTACACTTCCCACACAGAGGGTTCACAGAACATTACTCAACTTCACTGTATGCAATGCACATATTATTTCATTTTTTAAAATGTTGGGCTAGCCCATTTAATTGATTTTATGACCCAGAGTGGTGATTTTTTAAAAATGTGAATCTTACTAAATTACAAATCAATAATATCATGCATTAATAAGCCCACCCCACACACGACTACTGTTTATATGATAAAAGACTTAGGTAAAATACAGAAGATCCTTTACAATTTGGCTCCAAACTCATCTTCCTTAGTTCTCTTCATGCAACTCCTAACTTCATCTCATCCTCTGCACATACCTCGCTCACATGCCATAGCTTTTGTTGTGATGATCCCATCTGCCTCTTCAGGTCCACTGCCTGCCCTTCCCTGCCCTGCCCTGTGCCTCGAGCTAGTTTACCCAGACTCTCTGGCCAGGTTTAGTCAATGGGACGCACCGGTAGGAAATCAGAGGGTGAAGAGAAAGAGAGAGGTATTCTGCTGATAAGCCTTTGTAACACAGGCTGTTTCCCCAACTTGGAACACCTCCTCCCCACTTCCCATAGCCACGCTCAGATTCATGCTCCAAAGTCCACTACAAAGGGTACCTCCCCTCCAAAGCACTCCAGGAACCTACTTCGTAGAACTCACCCTAGTACACACCTCTATTAAAAGGATGAATTATGCTTTAAAATGTTTATTTCCCAGCAGACTCAGCTTCTCCAAAGCCAGCGCCCGGTTTCTCTTTGTCCCCCGCACTTAGCGCGGAGGCTGCCACGTAACTGTGATCACTGAGAGGATCAGTAAATGAGTGAAAGGTAAGAGGATTCTTCATTATCAAAATGACATCACAAGTATATGCCAGGAGGCAGTATTTTCTAACAATGGTGGCTATAGAGCTACTTCATCAAAATTCCCACTCTGGGGTGACCTAGTCTATTTCTTCTAAATGTAAGTGCTGGGAGTCAGCTCCAGACAACTGCTGCTTACCACTGCGTGGTAACCCGGCTACCTCTGGCGGTGACTAACTAGCTCCCCAACGATCCTGCATCACCTGGCAGGGTGTTGTCTGCTTATTATGCTAATTACATTTTACTTGAAAGATATAATTATTGCTGCAACTCAAGGAAATAATTAATGGCCAATTTCAGTGGGCAAAAATATTCATCAATCAAGTCAACAGACAAGAGACCTGCAGACTTTAAGAAAGGTCCTTAGAGAAGAGAAAAAAAGACAATCACCTAGAGATTTCTCCGTTCCATAAACATAGGTTAAATCTATTCAATTACAGTCTCTTGAAAGTTTACATTTCAGATTTACTCCAATGACTCCTAGTGAAGTCTCGGTTTAAACTTTTGGGTCCTCAAATGCATTGCTCAACAGAATTATTTCATCCCTGTATTGCATGAAAAGGTGGAGGTGATAAGGTGGAGACAGCATTCATTTCATACTGAGTCTCTTGAAAATGCTGATTCACTCAAGGGTTTCTCAACACAACAAACATCAACCTCGGTTTTCTTACATGAAAGGCAGGGAGGGAGGTGTCCTAATGAGAACACTATTCGGTTTGCCAGATGTTTACACCATCTTTGTCCCTTATAAACACTTGGCCTTTTAAACCCGAGGGTGAGAGGACGTTTTAAGTTCTTCTAACACCTCGGTAATCAGGGCCCAGAGAAATATTTGCCAATGGAAAACAACACAGTGATCCAGAGATCAGATCAAACCTACACTTACTATTAAAAGGTATTCTGATCCCCAAGAGCACTGATATGTCCCTCATATAAATGATACACAAACCTCACTGGCCTGTTCCCCACAGCCCTGCTCTTCAATTCCCTTTTATAATAGTCATATCCTCAGATTTACGTAGACTGTATATTTGCTAGACGTGTCCCCCCCATTACACTATAAGGGGCTTAAGGGACCAGAAAGCAGCATACAATAATTTACAGTCGAGTTTATTTTTTACACTAAAAAATAGTTCCAAGTTTTCATTTAATTTTAAATGCTAACAACCATCTTCTAGCCTCCACGTGCTCAAAAAGCTGCTTAACAGTCCAGAAAGAAAAAAATTTTTTTTGTTTTAAATAATGTTCACCATCCACATCTTAATAGTCTGGACACGGAAGCATTTTTCATTCAGAGTAATGATCTCCAGGAGTAAGAATAATATAATTATAACTGAACTATTTGCTCAGCTAAATCACAACCAGAAATGCACTGGTATGTACTTCATTCACTGTGTCAGAAAGTCTTCATTCTGGACTGTCCACCTCGCACTAAATTTTGATCTGTCATTGAAAACAGGTTGCTCCTATTTCGGGCTTACAGCATGGTAACAGGGGACAGCAACTGGCAAAGATAGCTAATATTTCATATTAAATCTCCCCACCTGACCTTCTGAATCATGGAGAGACTCATGAAAAAGGAATTATCTATTATATAAACATCTTTACTTCTTAAAAAATTCTCTGAAAGCATGGAAAGATCGATCAAAATCCTTGGGAAGCAATTTTGTTATTGATGGGATGGCCGCTGAAGACCCGTGAAGGGTGTGGGTTACGCTCCTGAGCGGGCTGGGAGCTCTAGGTGTCCAAGCAGCCCAGAAGACAAAGCCTGCACAGGCGTTTCCATTGAAGGCATACAGATGAAAGGGCAGGCTGTCCACTCTGGGTGTGGCCCTGACTGCCCTCTGCCGCTGCCATTGAGAGTTAAGCCGCACACAGGGAGCATGAATTACACGCACTGCAGGAGAAAGCAACTCTCCTGAGATCCTCCTCTACTACTTGTCCTGAAATCACACGTGGATCCATGTTTAAACCATGTCGTTACCTTCTTTTAAATAAAACTTTGAGGAAAAACTTTGCAGATACGTCCCCTCCTTCACTATCCCCGCCGCAGCCTGGGTGGAGTAACCCTCCCGTTTGCTCCCACGGCACCCTCCACTCACCCCCAGCTTCACACCACACTGCTCTGGAGCTGCCCGACCGGCTTCTCTCCCATCAGGCCACTGTTCCTCACTGGGGCGGGGGGGGGGCTTTATAAACTAGTTTACACCTGGGCGATTCCAATTTAATTGATCTGGGATGAAAGATCCACTAAGTGAAGTCACCTGGATTTTGAAACGCTCTTCAGGTGATTCTGATATGCACCCAGGGCTGCTGATTCCAGCGCCCCGAGGACACGCACTGTGGCTGGCTCACCCTTGATCCCCCCACCCCTGGCACCCAGCCCCGCCCTGGCACCCAGCACAGTGCCTGCTCACTGAATATTAATTGAATGAATAAAAAATGCTGTTCAATGACTGGAGAAGTGGGGGTAGAGATAGGAGGGGCGTCAGCATGGGTTACACACTGACAGTGCTTTCCGAACTGGATGTGCATTCGAATCAGGTGGAGGGCCTGTTACAGCTCAAGCCTGTTGGGCGCCACCCCTGAGAAGATGCAATTCTAACAAGTTCCCAGGTGATGCAAATGCTTCCAGAACCACTGCACTGAAAACGACTGAAGCTGCCTAGTAATCTTAGATTAGGCGGCACATAGGAACACGTGACAGCTGCAGGCATCTCTGACTGTGTGGCCAAGGGTTGTAATACTGTGGGGAACGTCACAGGAAGGGACTGCTGGCCACAGACCAGGGCCAAGGACACCACCCCTCTGGACTCCCAACTCCATCAGGAGCCTTTAATTTTCACAGCTTAAGTATCTGAATCATGCCCATGCAGGATTAAGGTGTGGCCAGCAAGAACAACAGACGGCATCAACGTGTAAGTAAAAATTACAGAACACTTTCCTAGAAATAGGCCCAAGATCAAGTTTTCCCAGAGCACCAGTGGCAGACTTCGGACAGAAAACAAACCCGTGGCTGCTTGTGAAATCAACTCAAGCACTAGATTCGACAGCTGTAAAAATACAGTGGTTTAAAATCCAAGCTTCTAATAGCCACCCAAATAGACGCTGTACTAGAATTTCTTAGGAAAAAAATGCACTCTTTCTTCGACTGCTCTCAGTTAAGAGATTTCTTTCTGAAGAGACAAAGGTAAGGAATAAGGAAAATGCCCAGTGCACCAGGTTTTCCCACGAGTGTACTGGTTACTGGTTCCCAGAAACAGGAAGGAGGAATTCTTGTCAACCCTTCCCACTGCCCTCCAATCACAGGAGCCACTGAAGAGCGGCACAAATGGAATCGCGACAGTGACCTGAGCAGGGCTATTCTCTCCGTAGCTAGTTATCAGTCCTCTGGATTCTAGCCAGCACTGATAAATCTGGGTGTCAGAAAACTGAATACTTTGGGGTTGTAAAACAGTTCATCTGTGAGGAGTTTCTGGAGCAGAAGTAAACAGGAAATGGTGGCTTCTGAAAAAGACCTCTGTTATTAGGAAGAGAGGGGCATGAAGACGGAGGACTCACCCACACAATAATTATACAGCCCTACTTTTACATACAGCCAGAGTGACATAATGGCTCTAGGAAATGACATAATGGCCAAATGTAATGTGGTATCTTAGATGGGATTCTGGAACAGAAAAAAGGACATTAGGTAAACACTAAGGAAATCTGAATAAAGTATGAACTTTAGTTACTTACCAGTTTGGTTCATAATTGTGACAAGTATACTACGCTAATGTGAGGTGTTCGTAAGAGAGAAGACTGGGTGTGGGAATATATAACTGTACTGTCTGTAATTTTCCTGTAAATCTCAAACTATTCTAAAATAAGATGTTGTTTAAAAAAATTAGGACACTGATACTCTGAGACATCCGTTAAAGCAAAGTGGTAGATACACTGGTGGGTGTCTGTTGCATTATTTTCTGTATGCTTGAAATATTTGTGAAATATTCCAAAATTTGCAACTATGAAAACCATACACACACACACACACACACACACACACACATCTCCACCCCCAGATCCCCCAAAAGACTGGTGTTTGTTTCCATAAGGATGCCATGCTGAAAGCAGGCCTGAAACACACCCTCATCCACGAGTTGCCATGGATCCTTTTTGTCTGAGCCTCCTGGGACTGTTAGTTCTGTTACCATGGAGGGGACACTCTCCCCCACCTCAGGACTGTCCCTCGAGGAAAACTGTGAAGGACATGAACTTGGTCCCACCTCCTCCCCAGGCTCCCGGTCTCCTCTCCCTTCTCATGCACCAGAGGCCTTCCACGTTTCATCACACTTCCATTCCCATGGAGCCTTAAACCCAGCTAGAGCCCTTCACGTGTTAGCTGCAAGTGGCCTTAGGATGTGCCTCTTCCGAAGAGCAGAGGCATTTTAACGATGACCAAAAAAAGAGCCTCTGAGCCCACAGGAGGGAACTGAAAGGTGGAATTTCAAGGCACGGGGACAGACAGAGGGCCACCTGTGCCTCCCCAGCAAGCCACATGGGTACTGCCTACGTCCCTTCTTTGCTTCAGACTGGACTGCATTTGGGCAGAGGTAACACCCATTCCCCTTGCTCCCGGGGCCTCTCTAACTCAGCGATGATTCCTGAAGTCGCAGAGATTAACATACTGATTTCTTACGTCATCCAACCTCCAAAGGAATTAAAAACAGCTGGTGAACCCGCTGGAATGGGAGTGCAGGAAAAGAGGGGCTAAGAGGCCTAGACGACCCATAAACTGCAAGTTAATCCCTGCAATAGTGGGGCGTTCACGGCTGCCCACACGTTCCTGAGGAGGGCTATTCTCACTCAGCTGTTTGAACGCCAGTACCAAGAGCAATGTGTGTGGTGGCCAGCCTTCTGCCGACACCTCCTCCTGGGGTCTTGCCCAGGCCACGTGAGTAAGGATGGGGGTGGGGGGGGGCAAGGGAACGTCATTTGGGAGTTGAAGAAGTAAAACTGAGAGCTCACTGGTTTGATTTCTACACCAACAGCGTGTTGGTTCCTCTTTGTCTTTATCTGTGCTACTATCTCGTTCCCGCCACCTCTCGGTGGAGTCAAATCCAAACCCATCCCCAAAGGGCCCATAAAAGTCCTAAACGCAGCCCAGGGTTTCTCTGTTTACTTTTACCTCATTCATTCTTTCACTCCACAAATATCGACTGAACACCTACTATGTGCCAGGTACTACTCCAGGCAATAGAAATACAGCAGTGAACAAAAAAGAGAAAAATCCCTTCTGTTGTGGACTTTACATTCTAGAAAGGAAAAGGGTCAACAAGGAAATAAGCGAATATATATTACTATACATATGATATCAGGAAGGAAACAGGAAGAAAAGGGGCAGGGAGGCTGGTCCCTTCACGAGCACACACCATTATTCAACCTGGTGGAGGTTTCTGTGCTGCCTCTTCAGCCAGATACCCTACATTCAAGAAGGACCGGCGCTGTTTTTGACTTCTTTAAACACAGAACTGTACACCCAAGGATATTATTAATAGCACCCCATTTCACTCTCCAAACTGTTACAGATTCAAAGAAAAATGATATGGTCATCCTCTCCAGACCCATTATTGTAAAAAGTATCATTCACTGTTATATGAAACCTGATATTCTCTGGGCCAATCACGTCCCACTCAAACCAAACACTTACAGCAGGAGCCGGATACAACATATTCTATAATATGAAGTTAAGCCTGTCCTCCAGCACCATAATTATTAAACAGTTCTACTGTATTCCGTTGTTGTTTTTTTTAAGACGAGAAAAAAAGAAAATTCTATCAACTTCTCAACATGATATATTCTGTGTTTCACAGCTGCCACATTGGGAAGACTTTTTCATGGATCAAATCTAAAATTTTCTTGGCTCAGCTGGAGTCAGTCCTCATCCGATATGGACAAACAGGGTCAGTCACTGCTCTCTGTACTGAGATACTGAGAGCCCTGTTCTAGAAGAAGTCTGCCAACATCACCTCCGAGGAGCTCCAGGTTACATAACCCGTTTCTCTAACCTCTCATCTCAGGTCTTATTTTTCAAATGTCCAGTCATCCTTGTGGCTCCTCCATTCGTCCTGGCCAAGTTCTTTACACTGACATAGTACTTCTAAAGTTGTAAGCCAGAAGCATTCTGCTATTTCTGCTACCAAATCTTTCCAGAAGCTTCGAATCTGTTCTCCTCCACATCTAAGCCATGGGCTGGGAAACTGGAAACAGCCCTGCCATACCAGGCCATGCCTCCTGGCTTGCTTTAACCTGTCCTCCTTGGACCAGACCACCGAAAGAGAGGATTAAGTGTAATCTTACCGTGTCTGGGTTACAAAGGCATGCATCGGTGGCAACCTCTGGTGGCGTGGATTAGCCACCCCTTCTCATATTCCATCATCTTAGAGCCACAGAAAGTCAAGGTAGAGGCCACCTTAGTAACATCTTTTCATTTAGTAGATTTATTTCAGGCTGACATAATAAAGAGCCCATAGGAGGGATAGAACTAGTGCTGGACCAGAGCCCTGCCCTCTGCTTTGCTCTCCATCATTCCAAGGAAATGCCACTGCTCTCTGATTGTTTTCCACTGACCTGTGTGTCCATGTCTTTTTCTGTCCCTCTCCTTAACTTTGTTTTGCTTCTTGAGGGCAGAGAATATATTTAATAGGTCTTGGTATTCTTCACAACACGGTATCTTCCATGTAGCCAGGACTCAACAGATATTTGCTGACTCGTATGTGCATGGATTATTCAGGTTACTCCTCATTTCTTTTATGATGCAGACAGTCAAACAAGAGTAACAGTACCAATCATAACTATGAATGGAGTATAACGTTTAAAAATAATGAATTACTGGGCTTCCCTGGTGGCGCAGTGGTTGAGGGTCCACCTGCCGATGCAGGGGACACGGGCTCGTGCCCCAGTCCGGGAGGATCCCACATGCCGCGGAGCGGCTGGGCCCGTGAGCCATGGCCGCTGAGCCTGCGCGTCCGGAGCCTGTGCTCCGCAACGGGAGAGACCACAACAGTGAGAGGCCCGCGTACCACAAAAAAAAAAAAAAAAAAAAAAAAAAGAATTACTATGTTGTATAACTGAAACATATAATATGGTAAATCAACTATACCTCAATAAAAAAAAAAAAAATTTTTTTAAGTAATGTTACCAGGCACAGGCACAGGCTCTGGAGACAAACAGACCCAGGTCCAAATCTAGGCTCTGGCACTCGTTTACTAATTAACTAACCCTGGGAAGGACATATCATCTTTCTTCATCAGGAAAATGGCCATAACACACCTCCCTCCCTATGAAGGCTGTAGGAGCACACCAGGGCCTCCACACATCTGTGTTCTTTCCTGAGCCCTATTTTCCCCTCTTTTGCTTGCTTTGCACAGTTAATACAAGCTCCTACTTTTTTCTCTGGAGGTTAAGCTTTGACCAAAAAATAAAAAGAGACTAAGAAAGGAAAGAAAACCCTAACAGTACTATGACTAGAGATACTATTTTTCCCCCATCCCTCAACTACTTAAAAACCCTCGTTAGAATGAGGGAAAACTGTGCTGTTACTTATATCCTCTTGCAGATGTTTTAAAGTGCTGAGGTAACACCAAAATGGTGGGATTTCTGAGGTTATTTGTGCATAAGTAGGAGGTAAGAAAGTATCTACATTTGGAGAGAGAACTAAGAAAAGCCTCCTGATGAGGTGTGAACCAATGGAAAACTGCACAGGGAAAACTAATTGTAAAGGCAGCCTGTGGACTGACACCACAGCCCGAGCGAGGAAACAGGTGAGGCGAGCCAACCCCCTGGACCATGTCTTCCTCCTCTGACTTACAAACCAAGGGCCGCGGTTTTCATTCTGACACCCAGGACTGATACCACACTGACATCTTGTGGCTACAAGTATCATGACACATAGGTGGCCCCAAAGCAAAACGGACCTGCATGCTAATATTACCACGATCTGTCATTCTGCAGCATTTAAAGAACTCCAACTGTTTTCTCAACCACAGACTCACTGTGGAAACAGAAGTGAGGACGGAAGCGGCTGCCGTATCAAGGAACATGTATACTGGCCGGCAGCTTAACTGTGATATTGGCATTTGTACTCCAATTGTATCGGTGATAATACCTCTGATAAATGTCTCCGTTTTCAAGCACTGGCAACTGCTGGGTGAGCATTTCTTCTTACCTGGCACCTGAGACTCCAGGTAGGAGACTTACTGAAATGTACTGATTATTTAAAAGTGAAATGAAACTGGCATTCAAATACCAACCATACCTCCCTCTATTAAGTCTGACAGAGGAAGGGAGGAAGCAGAAAAAGAACCTGGTTCTCTGGAATTTCAAAATTAAATTTTTCTTCCCAAGCACACCCAGGAGCTACCTGGTGAAGGATGGAGGCCAGAAATCCTCCATCTTGCAGAACCCCAGGTTGGATGGAGTGTCTCCTGCAAAGCACTTGGGGGCACTGGTGCACCCCAGAGAGCTCAGGGGCCCTGGCACCATAAAGCATGGGAGAAGCAGAGAAAGGCTTCCAAGGGCCATGGGAGCTCTCCTGCGGGGGGACACAGGAGGGGCTTCCCTGGAGGCAGCCTTTGCCTTTCAGGACAAGCGCTGACGGCACACAAACATGGGCATAAATGCACTGACAGCAGTGCTTAAGGTCACGGGCCCGGGAATCAGACAGAACAGGACTGAATTCCCAGGCCCGTCACTTCCCAACTGTACATCTGAGCACGTTATCCGAGCTCTCAAGCCCTCATTTTCTTCATCTGGAAAGCAGGGATAATCCCTTTCATATCATAGTTGTGAAGGATCAATGAAATCATGTGTAAAAGTGATGACTCGGTGCATATTAAGGACACACAAATGCTAATGATCATTGTTAACAGCTGGACAGCGATGGGCAGGAAAGGCCACTGTGACCTGTTGACACGGGAAGTGTGTGAGTATGGTGGGCATAAGATGGACAAGGACATGAGTGGCAGGTGCAGGGTGGAAAACAGAGGTCACTGAGCACCAAGCTGAGGCATCTTGACCACTTCTTCTTCTGTGCTCCCAAAGTGTCCCTGAATCTTTATCACTTAGTTTTTTCATCTCTTTATATCCTCCCTCTCTAGAGGTCGTTTGGCTTCTTGGTGGCATGGGCCACACATCACAAGGCTCCTAGCAGAGGGCTGCATGCATGGCAGACACTCCATAAGCATTGGCTTGGCCCCTTACTGGGCTGGGCCACTTCTGGCAAACGGATTAACCTCTCTCAGTTGCAGGTTCCTCATCAATAAAATATGAATAAATAGCAATCCCTGTCTCCTCTGGTTGCTGTGAAGGGGAAATAAGATAATGGAAGTGGCATGTGACACAAGACAGACTCAATAAAGCGTGACTGCTATCAGAGCCACACCAGCTAGCAGTTACTTTCGATGAAATCCAGTCTCAAAGACCTAAGGATACGCTTTGGATGAATCAGGGAGGACTGTGCAATACTGCCACGAAGATATTTTTAAGGGATTTGTTAAGAAAATTGGGTTATTATCCTAATTTCTCAGCATTATGTAACTTCTCAGTTTTTAGGCATAGCTCCAAATACACACCATGGCAGCACTGCCCTTAACTGCTTTTCCAGACAAAATATTTTCAAATTTCCATCAAAAGAATGCAGTCGGCACAACCTTATCCTACTCATCCTAACAAATGGGTAAACTGTGCTACAATAAGATGGTTTAACCCTAACATCTGCTTCTACCTGCCAACAAGGGGTGGCCACAGTTTCTAACACTAAATAGGGCAGAAAAATCTTCCTTAAAAAAATAACAACATTTGTGGGGTTTTGTTCATAATAAAAAATGATTGTAGAAAATGTAGAAAAATCTAAAAAATTAAAGTTACCCACCATCAACTATTTCTTTTTAACATCTTTATTGAGGTATAATTGCTTTACAATGGTGTGTTAGTTTCTGCTCTATAACAAAGTGAATCAGCTATACATATAAATATATCCCCATATCCCCTCTCTCTTGCGTCTCCCTCCCACCCTCCCTATCCCACCCCTCTAGGTGGTCACAAAGCACCGAGCTGATCTCCCTGTGCTATGCGGCTGTTTCCCACTAGCTATCTATTTTACATTTGGTAGTGTATATATGTCCATGCCACTCTCTCACTTCGTCCCAGCTTACTCTTCCCCCTCCCGTGTCCCCAAGTCCATTCTGTACGTCTGCGTCTTTATTCCTGTCCTGCCCCTAGGTTCTTCAGACCAGTTTTTTTTAGATTCCATATATATGTGTTAGCATACGGTATTTGTTTTTCTCTTCCTGACTGACTTCACTCTGTATGACAGACTCTAGGTCCATCCACCTCAATACAAATAACTCAATTTCGTTTCTTTTTATGGCTGAGCAATATTCCATTGTATATATGTGCCACATCTTCTTTATCCATTCATCTGTCAATGGACACTTAGGTGGCTTCCATGTCCTGGCTATTGTAAACAGAGCTGCAGTGAACATTGTGGTACATGACTCTTTTTGAATTATGGTTTTCTCAGGGTATATACCCAGTAGTGGGATTGCTGGGTCGTATGGTAGTTCCATTTTCAGTTTTTTAAGGAACCTCCCTACTGTTCTCCATAGTGGCTGTATCAATTTACATTCCCACCAACAGTACAAGAGGGTTCCCTTTTCTCCACACCCTCTCCAGCATTTGCTGTTTGTAGAATTTTTGATGATGGCCATTCTGACTGCCCACCATCAACTACTGAAACATAGTTCAGCTTGTGCTTTTGCTGTATTTCCTTTTAGTCCTCTTTGCATATTTTTTAAAAAATTTGAAGTCAGTCTTTTCTTTTCACTTATTATAACCTATACATTTTGTTTAATATTTCACTTTTCATTAAAAAATGACTGAGTACTCATTTAGTACATAAAGCTTCCCATGACACTAAGAGATATTGAAAAACATGGGCGATGAAGTCCGTGTTCTCCGGGAGCCTGTACTTTAGCTAAGGATACATGACAACACACTGGAAGGATAACTAATGGTATACAGTAACGATGACAGGAAGGGGTAGCACAAGCCACAATGTAAGGTCAAACCTAGACAAGACTGCCACGGCCTAGAATGGTCTTGAGGGAGTTTCATGAGAAAGACATGAGTCAGACTGTAAAGCACTAGAAGTCTACAGATAATTTTGAATTGCTAATGACTCTACTCACTTCCTCTCCCCTTCCCAACATACACAGCAATTGATTCACGAGGTCATTCCTATTGCTATGCCTTCACTATTATGGACAAAACTGAACTCCTGCAAAAGCTGTTTCTCAAAATATCATAGAAGAGCCTAAAAGCAATTCAAAGCAATTTTGAAATTGTGTTTCTCTTCATGAGAAAAACCAGAGCTTTGCGTGAAAATCAAGGTGCTATCTCGTAGAAGTAAATTCTGAAATTCCAGATTCCTGGTGTCTAAATAATACCCAGTGCAAGGTATCATGTATACAACATTAGCAGGAATAAAACAGGTTAGGCAGACACTACACCACATGTGATCATGGAGCTTGGATCCACTCATGAACCAAACTTAATTCCTGAGGAGAGACTTTGCTGAGCAGCCTGTCTTCACCCATCCACTCGTTCACTTATAAAAGTATTTTCAAGTGTCTGTTCATGAGCCGGGCTAGACGCTGCAGGTGAAGGGGACCAGAATGACAGTGTTCCTGCTCTCATGGAGCTGACAGTTTCGTGGGAGAGGGGCTGACAAGCAGACAGACAATTACAATCCAATGTGACAAACGCTCTGGACAGATGCTGGGCTAAGGAATGAGCACTGGAAGGGGCACTAGATTAACCTAGGCTTGGAGAATCAGGAAAGGTTTCTCAGAAGAGATGATATTTATGTTGAAGGAAGAATAGCAGATAGCCAGGCGAGGAAGCAAAAGAAGTGTCTAGGAAGGGAGGACAGATCATTAGAAGTTCTAGAGGAGAGAAAAACATGGTGACACCATGGGAAAGAGGCCTTCAGAAAGGCCAGGTCAGAGTGGAAAAGGGAGGATTTTGGTGAGATTGAGGCTGGAGGGGAAGCTATATGTAGGTATATGTGCATATACACGAATACATGTGTGTGTATATGTGTGTGTGCACGCATGCGTATGCACACGCACACACACATACTCATCTAGACCTCAAAGCAATCCTATCATTTTTATTCTCATCTTACAGTTGAGGATACTGAGGCACAAGAGAACACTAGCTGGTGATAAACAATAAGTAGCCAACTGATACCGCACAGGGCAGCACATGATGAATCCTGCGTCGCTGGAAAAGTACTGCTGGTGCCGTGGAGAGAGTGCTCTGGGGGCTCCAGAGAGGCCTGTTAGGAAGTGGTGATGAAATCTTTACCAGACTTCCAAGAGAGATTAAAGGGCTCACTTTCTCTCACCTGACATTCAAGGTCCTGAGTCTGCAACTTGACGGATTATATGGTAGATAAAACAGAATCTTTGTCCTTAAGGAATTTATCACCTACAAGGGCAACACCATATCGGGGCACCCGAAGCACTCTGTAGCCCCTGGCAGAGATTCCATAGTCCAACTACTTCCTAAAGAGCCATGTCCCACTGAATCATAGGTTGGGGTTCCTCCTTATAAGATGGCCAAGCCTCTGCAGGAAGAGAAAGCCTACACCACAGAGAAAGTGACTATAGCTACAGCCCAGTACTTCTCTGCATGTGACAACCTCGGGACAATGACAGGGTCGTCCCCTCACACCTTCCTATAGCCCTGCCGTCCTGACCCAGCCTCCCACCAACAGTGTCCACTCAGCATGGCGACTTCCCAGGGCTACTCTTCGTCACGTCACTGCTGAAGAAACTCCACTTACGAGTGATAGTTTTCTCTGAAGACATTTTGTTCCCATTCTTTTTTTTTTTTTGCGGTATGTGGGCCTCTCACTGTTGCGGCCTCTCCCGTTGAGGAGCACAGGCTCCGGACGCGCAGGCTCAGTGGCCATGGCTCACGGGCCCAGCTGCTCCGCGGCATGTGGGATCTTCCCGGACCGGGGCACGAACCCGTGTCCCCTCCATCGGCAGGCGGACTCTCAACCACTGCGCCACCAGGGAAGCCCGACACAGAACTTTTAACGTTTCATGCACCAAAGCAGCAGTCCTGGGCACTTGTGGCCCAATAAGAGCCTGATCTAGAACCCATATCAGCACCTTCTCCCCTCAAGCCCCAGGTTCCTCCTAAAGACTGGCAAGCCTCTAACATATGCACAAGATGTATGTTGAATAATGCATCCCCCTAGAACGTACAGGTGATGAGAAATCCTCGGTGTAGGGGAGTCCTGTCAACAGCACCCATGTCATTAGTGTAACGATATAAAGCACCAATGCAAATGCTATTTTTTCCAAGTGTACAAATGTAAATGGCTTTTATAATTTGTATATTTATAAAAAGAATAATTACCATGGAGACCAACCAGCATTTACAGACCCAGCGCCCTACCCCTGGACACAGTCCTCTATACCTAGTAGTCGCTTACTAAAGGTTCTCTCAACTGAACAGAACCAAATCAAGTATTTTTCAAATGAATAGCATGGGAAATGGAACAAGGGGCTCCTCAATGCTGAGTGGTTAGAAAGAGATGTCCACAGAGTGGCTGAAGTCGGAGAAGTCACATATACCTCCTACCTCAGTTTTCCACTGATCGATCAGGTCAAAACTGATGTGATTTGCTGCCCCAAGTGGGCTTCACACCTTTCGCCCTATTCACCAGTGTGTCTTTTTCCACTACCCGTGTTTAAAAACAGACTCTGATTTATGGGCATTTAGGGCTGGGGAAAGTCTCCAAGCCCCAGGCTCACCACAGACTCAGGCCCCTAAATGGAAACAGCTGAGCAGGCTTGTCAGGGGGTGATGGCCTGTCTCCTGTCCCTGGAGAAACAGCCTGAACGGACAGGCCTCCTGACTCATCCCCGTGCCGGTCTCAGGGGCTGCTGCCACAGGGGCTCACTTGGAGGGTGGAGTTGCTTCCACAGTGAAGAAGGAAATCATCTTTCTTGGTGTCAGGCGTCAGGAAAAAGTGGCTCCAAAATGCTGGTCCCCGGACTGTTTCTGATCTCTGATGAGAGATGAAACAATGAGGAGGACAGTTCTTACTTGCAGCTTATACTCTCTTCAGGTTATAAAAACATCCCATCTCTTGTGAAATGATGTTGACAGTAGATGTTATTTATTTATTTTTTTTGGGTAAATCTTCAATTGGCAAAATAAAAAGTATCAGTGCATTGATGAAGTTTTTTGGTAAAATTTTACTTGCCCATGAAAGGCAGAAGTCTAGGAAACATTGCCCAAGACGTCATGCCAGGGCTTCTGAAGAGCAGAGAAATGGCCACAGGGGTGGTGAGAGTGGGGAGAAGACTTGTCTCAGAACTTCAGTCTGTCCAGTGCAATATAGACCTAAGTTAATACAAGAAGCAGAAGGGGACTTCCCTGGTGGCACAGTGGTTAAGAATCCACCTGCCAATGCAGAGGACATGGGTTCGAGCCCTGGTCCAGGAAGAACCCCCATGCCACGAAGAAGCTAAGCCCATGCACCACAACTCCTGAGCCTGCGCTCTAGAACGTGCGAGTCACAACTACTGAGCCCGCACGCCTAAAGCCCGTGCTCAACAGGCTCCGTGCTTACCCGATCTCAGATCATACTCATAACTGCTCTGCACAACAGATACGACATTTCCCATTTTACAGCTAAGGACACAAAGGAAGGGGCGGTGGTGTAAATGACTCATCCAAGGTAACACCAAGTACTTGGTGGAAGGCTGGGATTCAGCCCCGAAGCCTGCTTTCTTTCCCTGCAGTACGGGGTGGGAAGAAGGGAGGCTCCAGGCCTTTACTGAACAAGTACAACAAAGTTTCCAAGTTAATCGCTGAGTTGTTGAGGGAGCCTGTTTCTATATTGAAACCTAGGTGATCACAAAGAGGGTACAATGGAATTTTGTTTACTCTCTGTATTTGTTAATTAGTTTATGTGAATATTTATTTCATCGTTGGAAATGACCTTCATCAAAAGAGGCCCAAGTTCAATAAGAAAGAACCACCTAAACTCAGATGTTACTCTGCAAAGTAGTAGTATTCAGCCAAATCTAAATTACCCAAGTAGTCGCCATCCTCCTTTTCTTTACCTGTGGGTATCTTACTGCTTGTTGCCATCTCTAAAAAAGGTTAGGGCAGGCTAAAATAACTGTTCTTTAGAGCTATCAGAGTGTAAGTGGAAGGATTTTGAAAAATATGAGGACCAAAGAGTTCATTTGAGTATTATTTGTAGATGTACAAGTTAACCGTTATTGCTACTTTCCAAAATGGCAAAAACCACACTATGGCTGTAATCTTTTTTTTTTTTTTTTTTTTTTTTTGCGGTACACGGGCCTCTCACTGTCGTGGCCTCTCCCGTTGTGGAGCACAGGCTCCGGACACGCAGGCTCAGCGGCCATGGCTCACAGGCCCAGCCGCTCCGCGGCATGTGGGATCCTCCCAGACCGGGGCACGAACCCGCGTCCCCTGCATCGGCAGGCGGACTCTCAACCACTGCGCCACCAGGGAAGCCCTATGGCTGTAATCTTAAGGGCACATAGCATTTGGTATTAGTACATTAATATTAGTGTATATAACTGTCACAAATAATGGTAGGATTGGGCACCTCATTTGGAATGTCTCCTTTGTCATAACAACTCTATTGAGTGTTGGGAATATTAGACAATCAACAAATCATTCGTTCAGCAAACATGTACTAAGTGTCTATTAAATACCAGCCATTGTTCAGTGTGACAGTGACACAGAAGTGAATTAAAAATATGGACAAAAACCCCTGCCCTTGTGGACTTTTCATTCTAGTTGGGAGCAGACTGATGATACACAGTAAAAACTTTACTTCTTAAAATTATAATGAAAATTTTAATTAAAAAGTATTTTCCCTTTTGGACAGTTTTCATGGTACATAGAAACCCATACGAATTGCTCAGATTTCTTTATTTCTTCATACTAAGAGAAAAAATTATTTTGCAAAAGATTTTAAACAATATATCTAACTTGAAGTAAAATTATGCAGATATCTATTGTTAATATCCATGTTCTTGAAATATCTTCCTCGAGCTTTTTTTCACTTCTAGGGACTGGGGTGATTCACGGAACTGTGCTGAATTCTTTGTAGAGGATTTTCCCCAGGAGGAAAATGGTTCCCAACATAGGATTCACCCTTGCAACGTCCTGCCAAGTCAAAGTTACTTCCTATAAAACCAACAATTCTTTCTTTTATGCTGGACCATTAAATAACGTGGCAACATTTTATTCAGAAAACTTTGGCAGAAGCTCATAAACTAGCTTAAGAATGAAGGCAAAAGAGTGAGGATGAGGCAATGTAATCAAGAGTGAGTATCTTATGTATCACACTTCTTTTGGGGGGAGGAATCGCTAACAGATGAAAAGCAAGTCCTTTAAAAATCCCCTCTTCAATAATCAGCTATCAAATACATGCAACAGAACATACCAGAACATATGGTTACCACAAAGGCAACTGCTAACTTTCATTATCCCAAACAGATGCACGGTAGAGAAAAGTGGCTGTAGAACATTGCAAGGCCTAAGTAAAGAATGAAAGGCTACAGTGGGAAAATCTACGAAATGCCATGGGAATAAGTTACTCTCTAAAATGAGAACCATTTAAAAAATTTGAGGCAACTGAGATATAAACATTTTTTTCAATTTGTGTTCAGATCTTTTCTTATGTTTTACAAGCTAATTATTAAAAAGCTTTAAAAAAAAGAAGTCAATATTAACTTTTGTTATTTTCGTTTGAAGTAATCAGAACCAAGTTTGCTGGCAAGATGAAGAATTATACATTCACCTGGGTAATGACTGCAGTTCATTTCTAAGTGGAAAGCAAATCACAGGAATAAGGTGGTAGGTTCAGGCCTAGTAATACTCAGACATATTCCCTGAAAGTCGGGCACCTGCAGTCAAACACAGCCTTCCTGGCCAAAGCCCCAATCTCAGGTTCTACTTAGTTTAAAGTACCCTGACTTTCAAGACTTAAAAAACAGCAAGAGCGAATAATACAGGTTGACTACGTAATAATATCAGGGTATAAAAGCGTGTGAGCTGATGAGATTCAGAGAACACGAACAAGGACCCTGAAGGTTTTGCATCTCTAGATTTAGATCTGAGCAAACCAGAAGCAGCAAGAGAGCCCTTTAAGCAGTTGGCATAGGGTGGAGAATGTTTTTAAAGAATTGAAAAGGAGAGTTCAGTTTAAATATACAGATATAGAATGCAGCCTCGGCCCTGACCGTAGTGCAGTCGAAATGTTATAGGCTTGTGGAAGGCAGGCATGGAATACAAACACATCAATGTGGACAGGAGTAAGAGATAAACGGTTTTAAATGTCGCGCACAACTAAGATGTCTCTGCAGCCGTTTCACTGCCAGAGGGGAGACTCGGAAAATTTCAACCTGGCTATTCCAATTACGGGGCTTTATGAAACCACACAAGCTACAGCAGTGCCCTTCTGAGAAAAGCAATGATGCTCTGTGCAGGTAAATCTCCAAGGTGAGTGTGACTTGTTGCGGACAATGCTGTATAAGCAAGGGCTGTTAATCCTTTCAAGTTTTGGCTTTCCTTCTTTTTGGAAGGGAGAGGGAAAATCTTGTCTATTTCACGTTATCTATTTGTCAGATTGAGACTTGCGCCATTAAAAAAAAAAGAAATACATGAGTTACTATGAACCTTTCTACTATTTATGATGTGAAGTACAGGTCGTCAGTTACCATCTTGACTTTAAAATAGTTTTTATTTATCTTTGTGTTGGTTTAAAACTTAAACTTTAAATAATGTCTCTCTTTTGGTTTAGGGGGAGAGGATAATAAAAGTTTTGATTTCTATTTTGGTCCTGACCGAAAGGATTTCATAAACATTTACTAAGAAGATTGCCAAGTTTGAACTAAACTGCTCCCATGATGAAGATACAAACCTTCTTATGATATATTCACATGAATATATTAATCACTTTCATTCTTGTGTTATGATTCATACCAAGAAAGGCACAATTATTACTAAAAGTAGTCAGAGTTCACAGGCACCTCCTCAGTTACCCAAGGTACCTCTTCTTGGCAAAGTCTGGTTGCTCTCCATGAAGTGTATTTACATTGATTAAGTCCATAAACATTTCCTAAAATCCCTCCAATGGGTAAGGGGTGGAGCCTTCTAGAGCTATAAAGACACCCATCCCAGGTCCACCTTTCCTTTGCATCCTTTCTCTGTTGATGGCGTCTTCATTCATTAGATCCTGAAAAAGAGACCACACTTTCTGAAGAAGGGTCTTCAGAAGACAATGGGCAACAGGGGTCCGGGAGGATCTCTGTGATGGCCATTTCTGCCTGTGTGTCCACACAGTGAAAGTTCATAGAAAGCAAACACTGGCATGCAGGGGAGGATGGATGTTGAATAGATGCTGGAGAGAAGACAGACAAGGCATTTTGTGGGAAGACCCCCCCACTCCCAATTCTCCACTCCTCAGCCCCAGATTGCTTCTGAGGATGGGAAATAGAGAGCAGGACGAATAGTTAGTGACCCAGCAAGACCCTACCCAGGTTACAAGCACCATTCTGTAGAGCCCACGATTTGTAAGTGTACGTTTGTGTATGTATAATTTTTTCACTTACAAACTGGGCTTCTTCTCTCTGATAAAGATCCCCTGTGGGGGAGGCAGGTGTCTAAGGTTTGTCACCAGGGGGACTTGCAGTGAGAAAGAATGAAGATGTCTTCCTCCACGTGGGAGGTTCTGCTCTTCCAAGAACGCTCTGGAGTGTCTCATATGGAGAAGCGAAGCCTGGGGGCTGGTTCTCTAATCTTTACAACAAATCTACAGTAAGCTCTGGGTATGGCCTCTGCAAGAGTTCACCCTGGGTACGTAAAACCAAAATATGTAAACCAAATCATTCACAACATGATTTTCTCTTTCTTCCACGTTTACCTTCTCTTTTCCCTCTTGCACATGGGCACTGTGAATTCTCTAAAGAAAATCAATCAACAGTCCCCACATTTTGGATAAAAGCCAGAGAAAGGAATTATGTATTCTTTGAGAGAACTAGATAAGCACTAAACAAATAGGCCTGCAATTTGAAAATTAAAAATAAACTGATTGGGCATTCTTTGTAAGAGCCACGAAGAATAAATACATCTTCTAAGTTTGGGAATTAAAGAGAAAGGAAAGCTGAAGTTCAGCTGTGCTCTGCTGAGGGCCTTCTCGGCGCTGGCGTGTTTGTAAACAGCATATTTCATTTTGCTGGTGTGAGCGGCAGCTTGAAAGAGTCAAACCCACTACCTCATTCACTGGATCAGATTGCCTCTTCTATTTATGATAAGTGAAACCTTATCTTCACTTTAACAAGAATCTGTCCAATATGTTTAAAATATGAGTCAGGGCTCTTCCCTGAAGAAACAGAACTGCCTCTGTGCTTCAGGCATTTCAAGCTAGGCCTAAAAGCCAACACAAGGAGATGGAAGGTTTTAAAAACTTGGGTTTGGATAATTCTGATCAAGGAGAGACCAGGCAAGTCTCATTACCAGGTAAGGAGGTGACATCATCACAAAGGGCCTAGTGACCATCTGCACTCTAAACATACCTTCTACTGTCTCCCTTTGTGTCTCTGTGCTCGCGCCCCATGCCCAGCACTGCGCCTCAGCTCCCCGCACAATGCTAAGCATCCTGAGACGTGTCTTTTGGTCCTTGATTCCTCCATCTCTATTTCCTAAAGATGCTACTGTAGCACCTCACCAGTTGCATTTAGCCCAGGACCTACCTCAGTGTGGATTATATTATAATCACTTAAGCACACTAGATGGCGAGCTCCTAGCTCACCTTTTTCATCTTTATCCCCAGAACAAAGGAAAGCGCTTGGTACTGAGTTGATAAAACGCTGACTGAAGAGATAATGAGGAGACTGTGGGACACTGGCGCTGAACTTCTATTATGGGATCAAAAGTTCACAAAAGTGAAAACATTTCCAAAGAGGTGATGAGGAAGACTGTGCGTTTGGAGGCTGGTGTGTGGTGTGGGACAGAGACGCGAGACTGGCCAAGTGATAGAGGACAGTGGAACAGGGCCGGGGGTGGCAGCGGATGCTGGGGCAGAGGAGGAACAGACAGTGGCTGGGATCCAGGACACAGCCCGGGACTCAGAACTGGCTGGGCCTCGGCGATGCTGCGGCTGTACATGTAAGCCTCGCCAGCCACTCACAAAGTTATTTAGGAAGCAGAACCCCTGGAAAAGAGAGGATATCCTACAAATAAGCGCTGGGGGCCTGGAACGTTGAGACCTGAGGGAATTACGGTAATGTGACCACAGGACACCCCCAAGCCCCAGCTGGTGAAGTCAAGAACACACCAGCCACATGATTAATACTGTCCTAAGGGTTTGACAGAATTCTTTCAAATGCCATACTGTAATAATTTACCATTTCCAACACCACATTGTAATTCAACTATACTTCAATAAAAAATAACTTAAAAAAATAATTTACTATTTCCTTCCTAATTTTGAAATAGCCCTGAACTTATAATTATGGCCCTCTTCAAGGACTTTTAATTCTTTTTAAAACCAGCTAGTCTTGATGAGTAAAGAATACCAATCTCTCTCCCCAAAAAAGGATTCTCTTTCACTTCAAATCAAACACAACAATAAAAATTTCAAAAACCATACAAAGTTTATATACATCTTTTTTAAATGACTGATTCAATGACCTTGAGAAATTGTATTTCTGTTTTTACTAAAAAGTTTCTAAAGCCAGGCCCACCCCCGGAGCCATGCTGGTGAGTTCTCATTGGGTTAAGGTGGGTTTTTGCTCCCTTCAGCAAAGACCTAGAAGACATTGCCCACCGGGGTCCCATTGCCTTTAAAACAAACAGCAGTGGGGAAGAACATTTTGAAACATATCCTCTCAGTTTCTTTTGTGACCAAATAAGTCTGTCTCACTACTTGTTATTTTGAGTATTAGTAGCAGCCTCTGAGGGTGGTCAGTTACAACTGAAAATCAAATTTGAAAGAAGATAACTAACATATACACAGTGATTTACAGTTTATGTAACGTAGCATTTAATATTCACAACATCCTTGGATGGAAGATATTCTCATTATACTAATGCTGCCTCATTCCAAAGAGGATTTACAAAAGAGACAGACCTCTTGTCTTTAATTCACAGATGAAAAAAATAAAGGCTAAACTGTCAAAGTGACTGGCCTGGGCTCACATACCCAGGTGTGTGGCCAAGCTGGAATCTGAACCCAGGTCTTCTGAATTCATATGCCATGAACTTTCTAGGATGATACACAAATGACTCCTTAACAGAAACACAGGGCTGGATGAAATATCAACAGAGAAATCCTGCTTCCCCTATTCACTCAGAAAGGAATTTGTTATTGAATAAAAAGGTAAACATGTCATGGCCTCTGCAAACAAAGGGTGATTTTTTTTTTACTAGCCTGTGTATTAATGAAATGTCATCACAACCAGTAAAAGGGAGGAACTTGCAACACGAAGCAGAGGACATGAAAGCTTGAACAATTACTGTCCTCACATTGCAATACTATATACGTATACAAAAAAGAGGCCCAATTTATCTGTTGAACAGTTGAGAAAGATCAGGATGGCATTAATCTCAAGTAAAGTAAAAACGCAAGAAAAAAACCCAAGGGATTAAGAAGCACATCATTGAAAATAAATTTTTCGGAATATATTTTCTGAGAGAATAAACTCTGAAAAGCAAATGAGCTACCCTATTAAGGCACAGAGCTCCTCTTCCTCACTGTTGATTTTGTTTTTTGTTTTATTTTGGGGACAGAGGGACCAGGAAGAATAAGCTGGAGGGTAAGGTTTAGAGAGAAAAGTTATGACATACTTAGAGATTGTTAGCCTGTGCTTATCAGAGCATACACAGAATGACAAAATGTAAACCAGAAAATTCATAATCCGATACATTTTCCTTCTGGGTTTTCAAAACCCACCAAAGCTTTCAACTATTGTCCTGGTCAATTCTCAGTTTCAACTCTAAATTAACAGCAACTGAAATTCTTGAGAACAGACCACAGGCAGGTAGGACAATAAACACATTCAAATAAAGAAAGAAGAAAAAATTAAAAGTAGTTGTCAAACATAACATCTTTGAGTGAAGGTGTACTGTATTTGCAACAACTCAGCAAGAAGACCATCTTTTCTTCGATGTAACATATAAAGTCAAATCGAGTCCCCCTAGCCTCTTTATAAGTAAATGTATGTGAGATGATCGCTAAGGACCCTTGCAACTTTTCTCAGTAAATTACAATCATTTCTGTCTTGATACATTAGTGAATAAAAACCATGGGGGAAAACAAGAGCAAATCAAATCTTCCCCAAACCAGTCATTTTAACATGTCACTGTTTGCAATAATTACAATTCTATTATATACTAAAGTCTACTGGGAAAGCAGCCCAGCCTGGAATGAACTACAGGTTAGAGTCTATTTGATAAGTATTAGCAAACTAGACATAGTAACAAACTAAAACATATCTAACCTTCTGTAGAAGGTTTTTAGGGACATTCATACTATTCAAGACTATTAGTAAAATAAAGTTCTCTTTCTTGCTCGTTCCTGATCTGGTGTCATTGTCCTGGCTTATCTTTTGGGAACAACCAGGATGCAAACCTAACTGGTAGATTAATGAAACCCCACTCCGCAGGCAGCTCTGGACTCAGAGCACATCTTGACAAAGGCCGCAGCTTAGAGGAGGCAGGACCATCTCTGGAGGGCACTGGGGCTTCCTCCTGGTGAGGACACTATTTTGGTGCCCAAACAGGAGAAGGAAGGAAAACCGCCTTCCTGACATGGGCCAGTGGCTTTTACCTCCCTTTATTAGATGCCTAGAGATTCCTAATTCTGCCTTGGTACTCTGGGGTGGGGAATGTCAGGGGTAAGGTTATGCTCCTGGAGAGGATAGGGCAGTATAGCTGGGGACTGAGTGAAGCATCTGGAAAGAATATACACAGATATATGGAAGACAGCAAACATAGTAGCAACTCTCACTGCAAACCATCTGCATCTGAAGAACAAACTCTTCAGGTACAGAAGGAGGCAACAGACATACAGGGGCTTCCTTTCTACTCTCCGGTGGGCACAGTGCAGTAGCCCAGGTTACTTTAGGAAGATTCTGGATCTGTGTGACAAGAGCGGGCAGCTAAGCGAATCCTTAGGGGGGCGCAGAGAGAATCAATCTGGTGAGAGTTGATCTGGGTCCTTGCAGACCTTGCTTAACCTCTGACTACCTCTGGCTGAAAGCAACGATGACTATAACGACAACACAGCCAGGTGAGATGTACTCGAAAGCAATGAAAGTGATGTTTTCTTGCAAGTGTCCTCTGCAAGAGGGTACAGAAGCTGAGGGATTTAAAGAAAACATCCAAGAGGTCTGCTCAGCCAGAACAAAATCAGTTTGTTTTATTTTTCAGTTTTCTGGGAGAAACAATGAAGCCAATTTTGATTTCATTCTCCAGCAGCTCTTCAATGACTGATGTGTGTGGTAATAGAAGAGCAGAGCAGGCCACGTTCTGACCTTGGCTGAGTTTTATGATGCACATAAAACATCCCGAAAATGACTCACAGAAAGAGAGGGGACACAGTGAGGTGAAGTGGAGAAGCGGTCATGAGATCGGAGTTCACATTCCCCAATTCAGTAACTAGTTATGTGGCTTTGGAGGGATCACTTGAATTCCCAGAGCCCCAGTTTCCTCATCTGAAAGAAAGGGAAAACATCAAAACAAACCCTCTTTCTAAGTTCTGATCCACAGGACCATACAGCATCCAGACTTAAGTGGGCTGGAGAGGTTACTGCAAGAAAAATGGGGGCTTAAGGTCAGGTTCAGATTTGTATATTATTTTGCCTGTAAATGCAGTATTTCCAGTAGAAATCTGAAGACAAGTGATCTATGTTTCTATGGTTTTCTATGAAAGGTGTACCTGAGGCAGGGCTCTTTCTGGAGGGAACCTCACATAGGGATAGGGGTCCTCGGGAGGCACTTCTCGCCAAACGCAGACAAGGGGTGAGCCTGCCGACCAGTGTGGCATTCCTGTCATGACGCGCTCCGTTTTCTGACCTTTGCGCACTTCCTAGGGGTGTCCAAACCTTTGCATAAATGTGCAACACCTTGCTAGAGTTTTTATTTGTGAATAAAAGATGCATTTATTGTTAAAAATATTCAGCTCTTACTCAACTTAATTCAACTCCTATGAGTCAACTCTAAGCCATCCAGGACACCTCCAGCAATGCCGAATCTGCTGCTAGGTAGTTCACTCCACTTTTGCGTAGCACTAGTGATCACAGATGTCTCCTGACAATATGCCTTCAGTAACTTCTTCACTCACTCTTCTCTCTTCTAGTCACACGTACATCTAAATTGCTTTACTAAAAACAGACAAGTTTTGGAATTTTCATTTGCAAGGTCATAATGTCACCATTTTAGTTAAGGAAAAAAGCTTTTTTTTCTTCCAGTGGAAATAGCTTGAAACTCAGTTGATAATTCTTACAACTGGTACTAAACAAAGGTGGGGAAAAAAAAAAACAATCAGAACTGGTCACAGCAGGCCCACACCAGACAAAGAGCAGGGAGAAAGGGAATTTTCCATGGAAAGGAGATTGCTCACGTGGATAATTCAAGGCCGCAATCATTTTCCACCCCCAAGTTTGTGTGTTGTATGCTTTCTTTCAACTGAATTACTTTAATATTGTTTGTGTACATGATTCATTTACCTAGCCAAAAATAGGCTCACCAATGAGTTTTGCAGCTGTCCTTTTAAACACCAGATCAACAGGCCTAATTTAAGAACACTGGCTACACAATGCCTAGCAAATAACTTCTTAATGTGCTTCTATTAATTAACATTACCAATAGATATGCTCTCATTTTTCAGGGTTTTTATGGTTCTAACACTACAAATCTATGAAGATTTGAATTTGTTAAGCAAACGATTCATATAATTTTATTTGCATAACTGGAGTAGATAAAAGAAGGAAAAGAGGAAAAGATAAAAACTCTACTAATGCATTTGCTATTTTCTTGCAATCCTTTATAAACAATGGAGATAATCTTTTTTTTCAACAAAAGAGTTTAACATTTGCCTTTTATAATACTGTTATTTCTTGTGAACACTCTGTGTTTGAAATGCTTGTTCCCCAGAATTACTTGCAAATATCAAATAACTATAATTTCAAAAAAAGAGACATGTGCACACCTCCTAACTCCAGTAAATACATGATTAGCTGAAAGCTGGAACCGACCAAACAGAATTCCAGATTACATGGAACTTGCCCTTCCCACATGACTTTTATAAGAAAGTAGGAAACTACCAAAAAATAGGTATTTATTTAAAGCAAAGGACTTCCTGAACATATTTACAGGTCAGTATATATCTAGCCTGTCTATATTTGGTACACTTAAAGATTATACAAGAAGAACAAATGTTTACGATGAACACTTATCTCTACCTCAAATCCTTCTGTGGAACAAAGTAGAATGTAAGTAGAGAGTAACTTTTATCTCTGTAACTCCACTGCTTGGCACCATGATTACAATTCCATACTGAAATATTTGTGTTAACAAATTAATAAACAGTGGTGAATCGGAGGCAAAAGATATTAAATGTTTAAAGATTCGTGACTGTGCAGTACATGGAATCACAGTGTAGTAAGATCACAGAATCTTAAGGTTTAAGGAGACTCTGTGGAGCTATCTAGCCCTTCTCAGTGCAGGAACATTCTCATGTTTAAAAAGAATAGTGTAGTATCAAGTACTCTACTGGACACACACAGACAATCATCTCATGACCTCACAATATTCTTACGAGACAGACATATTAATCATTAATCTTGCAAACAAGGAAACGAAGATTCAGAAAGTGAAGAAGGGAAGATGAGGAAGAAGAAAAAGAAAGAAATGTCACAAGTTGTTGCCAATTCTTTTCTATGGTCTAAGATCCAAGGATAAACAAGAAATAAAGCAGACAAGATGAAAACGTGTCTCCCCTGCCCTGTGTCCAATGCACACCCCAACATTCCGTAATTAATTTACTGAGATGTATGTAATAAGCCAAGCCAGTCCCTGGAACACACCATACACAAAAATGTTAGCTTCCTGTCTTCTCCATATGTTACAGCATTGCTGTGACAAAGATATTTAGGATCTGTTCCCAACTTCGAAAGTTCGGGAATTATCACATAACTAGAGTTCGGAGGAATGCTAAAACCCATTCCCCTAAGAATACCCAGTACAGTTGTTTTTCATTTTAACTTGAAATTCAATAAGTATGTTTCTTTTTCCCCCCAAGGAGATAAATAACTGGAATGACTGAATACAGCACAAAATACAGGCATGGGAAAAGGGTGGCAGTTTTAACTTTGAAATTCACCATGCTCGTCAGTTAAAGTCAGACTTAAAGCATTAATTTATTCTGAAACATTAATTAACTGGAGCATTTTTGCATTTAACTTTCTCTGGCATTTTAGAATCTATTCTAAGCCCTGTGGAAATGGCAGGTCTGATGTTATTAAAGTTACCTTTCAGAAAGTCCTCGAACTGAAGACTCTTTAACACATTAAAAAATGCTGAGAGTCCAGATAATGCAAATCTGAAGTATTATTAAAGGGTATTCTTTACACGTGAAAAAAAATCCTTAATTTTATTAAAAATAAGTTCAACTGTTAGCAAGGCTTCCATTTTATATACGATTTGGGCTCTTCAAACTCCTCCTAAGAAACTTCTAAAGCCCATTTCATTTCTTTCTTTCTTTCTTTCATTCATTCATTCTTTCATTCATTCAGATATCTATTGCATGCCAAGACCATGCCATGCAGGTACTGTTTTGAGCAGGGCAAGCAGGGTCCTGTTCTTGTGCAGCTTACAGTCTAGATGGGAAAGTGACAAACAAACAGACCAGAAAATATCTACAAGTGATGAGAACAATAAAGAAAACGAAAGGATAGTATGATCAAGAGTGACTGGGAGAAGTCATTTATGTCAAGTCTTAAATGATGACAAGTGGACCACACAAAGATCTGGGGATAAACATCTCAGAGAGAGAGAGGGATTGGACGCTGTCGCTGGGAAAAGGTGAGAGTGAGCTTGGCAGGTTTGAAGGCAGGAAGGTTACAGTGACTGAGCCACAAGGCAGGGGATGGCTTCACCTACTGAGACAGGGACACCTGGGCAAGGAGCAGGAGAGAGAGAGAGAGAGAGAGAGAGAGAGAGAGAGAGAGAGAGGGGGGAGAGAGAGAGAGAGAGAGAGAGAGAGAGAGAGAGAGAGAGAGAGAGAGTGTGTGTGTGTGTGTGTGTGTGTGTGTGTGTGTCTCTGCAGGGGTGGTGGGGTTCAAGAGCTCTATTTTGACATGTGGAGTTTTTGATGCCCATCTAAAAAATTGGTTCAAATAAAAAAATAAATTATAGCAATTACATGATCACCCAGCATCCAGGGAGGAATTTGGAATGGATGGTGCTGACTACAGCCACACTGGGTAGAAAACCTTAGTTCTCTAGCCAGCTTTATTCCATTCCATGAGTCACTTTAGATACTCAATTTAATCAAGCAATGTTTAATTTCACATGGCCCAAATTCAATTAGTAAGCAAATCATAAAACATCTATTAAGGAAAGACAGTCCTTTTGGAAACCACACAGATTATTTCTATTTTACAGCTATTGTGTGCTTTCAAACACACAAATTCTCTCACAGAATGCAAACCAACAGATGCCTTAAACATATGTGGCAAATTTTTAAAGAATTAAAATGTATGCAAAAGAAGCGGTGCAACAGATATTAGAGGCAAAAGACTTTTTAGCTGTGGCTCCCAACACAAAGAACCGTTGTTTGGCTAGTGAACGTCTGTGTGTGTGAGCACGTTTGTGTATATGTTTGCCCGGATGAGAGGGGATGTTGGCTGACAGGAAGGAAGGAGAGCTCACCTCCTCTCCAAGTCACTGTCCCAGATGATTACACTTCCTTACTTGGGATTCTTTGAGCTTGAATTTAGATGGATTTGATATAAATTATTTTTTTTTAAAAGGTGACACAGACGTGGGAAAAATGAAACTAGACATCTTACTCAAGTGTAAAATTATGAGGCAGCACAGAATTCCATGACTGCATCTACTTCCCAAGCCTCAGTCTCCAGAAGCCAAGGAAATATCATTGTATCTTGTGTTTTTTCACTTTCCAAGACATTTTTGTGTCTGACCTTCCTCAGCCTGAGGGCAGGCAAGACCTACATACTTCAGATTATTTGAATTTATGGATTATGATTATAATACACCCAAGGGCCAAGAGTTCTGAATCTGAGTGTCCTTGCCAATATTTAGGAAAGCGCTGCCTTCCTCTTTATTCACATCTTGAGGGGAGGGAATTCCTCTGTAATTGGCTGTCTGGCAGTAGATAGGGCCTGAAAACTCGTCTTGAGAACCTCAGAAACAGTATTTCTCATACCTACAAATGCTACTAATTACCATGTTCTCTGAGAAACTGTCAAGGAATAATATTAACAACTGTCAGAGTTTGAACAAACAGCCCCTCTCTCATCCAATAGGAGAGAAAGCCTCTCTAACCGGGTGCCAGACTCTAGAGCATCTTGTGAAGTGCTGCCTTCAAACCTGTTCACTAATCCAGTCTAAGATGATGGGGTGCCCACATGAAAATAAAGCCCGGGGTGCCTGAAAGAGACAGTCCTCGTGGGGGAGCAGAGAAGTAAAACAATTACAACCGTGAGAAAGAACGTGTTGAAGTCTCACAGGATGGGTTTTGAAGGACGCATAGGAGTTGGTCAGGTTAAGAGGGTTGGGAGACAAAGAAGACATTTCAAAGAAGGAGCCAACTGTGTGAGGATAAAGAGGCAAGATGGAGTGTGATGTCTGGGGAACAAGCAGACCCACTGGATTACAGCACAGGGCAGGGGGAGGGGAGAGGAGAGGGCGAGGCTGTGGAAGAGGCTGATGCCAGCGTCACACAGAAGGGCCCTAGAGGTCCTGCTAGAGTGTGACGACCACCCCGAACGAAATGAAGATGCACTGAAGAATTCTGAGTTCAGGGTGTGTGGTGGGGAATGGGGCTCGTGACATGACTAACTTTGCATTTTAGAAACAGCACTGGCAGCCGCTGGAGAATGGGTTGGGGTAAGGCTGGGGGCTCGGGGGTGCACCATGATCAAGGAACAAAGATAACAGAAAACCAAGATAACAGCCAGCCTTTCACCTGCCACTTGGAAGGAGGGGGCTTTGGTTTACACTGTCTTCCTGCGTGTTTTATGTGTGTTATAACATACTCTACTATTAAGGGTGTGTATTTTCTTTGTCTACCTACCTGGCAGAGGCCTCTGGGGTGCTATAATCCTACAAAAATATAAAATGGATGGGAAAATGCTGCAAAACGTCTGAGTATCACTAGGAAGTATATTGGACTATTGAAAAAGGGTTCACATTCAGGAGGGGAGCTAAGTCGGTAATGAAGGCAAAATGAACAGTAAATCTAGGAAACCAACACTCTGGCTAGCAGATGGCCAGATGGTTGCCCATTAATGGCGGACCATTAGCCCTCTTTACCCAAAAAGATGTACTTTTTGCATGCAAGAATCCCAAGTATTTTAAGTTTGTGTCTCCCCATGTGACCTACAGCCTCGACTTTCAGCTCAAGTGCCACCGCCAAGCCAGAGCTCCACCTGTCCTCCTTAAGCCCCGCACATCCCACCTGCGCCACCAACCGCAACTATATCTCCTCGACAATCTTTGTCTATGAATGGGGGTTGGTTTATATTCATCTTCGCTCTCAAGGCCTGGCACATAACTCAGTGTTTGTTTTAAGAAACACTGTCCGTTAAAGGTTGCTCTAAAAATATTGCACAGCCACTGTGAAAAAGAGCCTGGCAGGTCCTCAAGAAGTTACCCATAGAATTACCATATGACTGGCAATTCCATTACTAGGTATATACCCAAGAGAATCGAAAACAGGTATTCAAAGAAAATCTTGTACACAAATGTTCAAAGCAGCATTATCCATAACAGCCAACAAGTAGAAACAACCCAGATGTTCACTGACTGAATAAACAAAATGTGATTTATTTACACAATGGAGCATTACTCAGCCATAAAAAGGAATGAAGTACTGATATGTGCTACAATGTGAATGAACCTGAAGAACCTTATGTTAAGTGAAAGGAGCCTGTCACAAAAGGCCAGATAGTATATAATTCAACTTATATGAAATATGCAGAATAAGCAGATCCACAGAGACGGAAAGCTGATGAGTGGTTTCCAGGGGGCAGGGGGTGGGGTGGCAGGGAGGGAGGAATAGTGGACGGCTGCTTAGTGGGTATGGGGTTCCTTTCGGAGTGATGAAAATGTGCTGGAATTAGACAGTGGGGACAGTTGGACAACACTGTGAATGCACTAAAAAACACTGATTTGTACACTTTAAAGCGGTTAAATTTTATGTTATGTGAAAAAAACACATCTTTGTGAATCTAATCTCACTGAAGACCCAAGTAAGTGAACCTTCTTAGCCTGTGTAAGTGTTCATCTGCCCTTCCTTTCTCTCTTTCCTCCATTCCCAGCTTTCTAGGAACCCGGGACAAAGTCAAGCAAACCCTTCAGTCCTCAATTTCATCTGCAAAATGGGAGCTGCTCTAAGATGATGGACTTCTAACCTTTTCTGCTCTCACATTTGATGGATAATTTATTGGGATGATGTAAATCCTATGCATGGACACCCCCTAGCAGAGAATGGGCACTGGGGTGAAAGTTCCCCTTCCTCCAAAGTGCTTGCATCGTGCCAGCTGATGAGGTGATTTGCCAAAGAATTTTAAGAGTCTGTCTACATTCTCTGAAAGTTCAGCAAGGTAGCAAGAGTTACAAAGAAAGCTAATAACCTATTCTTCTAAGGGAAAAAAAAAACCCTCACAAAATGCATTTTTCTTTGGTTTTTAATTAAAACTGACCTTTCAGAATCTACGGCTGGAGGAAGCTATAGTAATGAAAAGTGATGTCCTTTGCTGGTGATACTAGGAGTGTGGCAGTACGGTGAAAAAGGTTAGAATCATCATAGAATCCGGGGGTCTCTACACACCACCTAATTGTTGGGGTGCGGAATGGGCGAGGAAGATACAGATCGAGACATTACAAGCACACTAGACAAAAGACTGATGCAACCTTATTTGAAACTCACTTGGAATGAGGGGTATTCTTGGGAACTTAGTCTCAGCTTTTCCTTTAATGCTTCCAATAATCAGAAAAACAAGGAGTTTTTAAAAAATTGTCTAAAAGAGATGAAAATTTGACTGCAGGTCACCAGCCTCTTAAACTCTGAATGAATGAGGTGGGACCAGTGCCTGGTCTAAGGGGTAGGAAGGAAGGAAGGAGAAAGGCTGGGAGGAGGAAGGTGAGAATTAGGGAGATCTAAAAGAAATGCATCTGCTTTGCTTCTTCAAAGAAGGTGGTGGTGGGGGGAGGCGCGGGGGCAGGAGGTGAGGGCAGGGGTCGGGGAGGCAGAGGTATGGTTACAGAAAAGCTGCTGAATGGCTAAGTCCTTCACTCACGGCCTATTTTCCATAAAATCCAAAACGTTTTCTTCTGCACTATCTCGGCTGCCTCCTTTCCTCCTCAGGCAAGTCAACCCACTGAATATAACAAAAGAAGGGGAAGCTGCCCAGAAAAGAAAAACCTTCAAGGGACACTTGAAGAAAAGCTCTGCTGAATTGAGATTAAATGATTTCTCTACTACTATTCCTGTGTTCTTGATTGTAAAATGAAGGTGAAGCTATTTTGATATGTTTATTAGCCATTTGTATTTCTCATGTGATTTCTCATATCCTCTCTACACTTTTCTATTCCATTGTCTTCCCTTGGTGGTTTGTAGGAGCTTTCTATAAATTTTGAATATTAACCCTTTATCTGTTACATAGTTTCATGTGTTTTCTCCCAGTTGGCTATTCATACTTTAATTCTGTTTATAGTTTCTTTCACCATAATTTCATAAAACTGAATTTGTTAGACATTTTAAGACTTCAGGGCTGCCTGTCATGGTTTTAAAGGCTTCCCCCACAACTATAAATATATATTGCTTTATTTTCTTCTAGGATTTTATAGATTTGAAATATAGTATGTGGCATAAAATAGGGATCTAGATGTGTATTTTCCCAAGGAGACTGCCAGTTGACTTAATACTATATATTAAATAGCCCATCCTTTCCTACTGATATGAAAGTTTTATCTTTATCGTATACTAAAGTCTCATGTACACATGGACCTATTTAAAGATTTTCCATAACATGTTTTAAAATCTAGTAGGGCAAATTCCCAACAATTATTTCTTTTTAAATACATTTGGGGGCCATTGTTGCTTATTTATTCTTTTGTATGAACTTTAGAAGCCATTTGTCAAGCTTTAAAAACAAACTGTTAGGATTTTATTGGAATTGCATGTGTTACATTAATTTGGAGAAAATTTATAATACTGAGTTCCTGGCCAGAAGTGGGATGTATCTCCGTTTATCAACATCTCTCCAACGCTTCAGTAAAGTTTTATTGTTTGTCTCATATACATTTTTTGTTAATTTTACATTCATATTTTTATAGATTGTGATGCAATTGTGAGAGGTATCTTTTTTCCCATCATGCTGTATATATGGTTAATGCTATTACAGGGGAAATACTCATTTTTGTTGATTCATCATAATCTAATGATGAATCAATCTTACTGCATCTTTTTCACTTTTAACTGATTGCTTCTGATATTATATAGAGAGATGATCATATGCATTTTATCCTATTAGTGAATTACAGTGGTTTCCTAATATTGGACTATCCTTACCTTCTTAGACTAAGCTTACAACATGGTGGTGTATTATTATTTTGGTATTTTTCTGTACTTGGCTTGCACCTATATTGATAAGTGAGATGGTTCCACATTTTCTTGGTCACATTCTTGTCTGGTTTAGGTAACAAAACAACTTGAGCTGGTCTGTAGGAGAAACCTGTTTGCTTCCTGTCTTTACGCTTTGGAGGCATCCAAATTGCCAAGACCAAAATCTGTACCTGGTATTTAGGAGGGAGGAGATAGGCTACTTTTCAAAAAGAATTAGATGATTGGTTAGCATGGAAATGGAAGGATGAATGGTTGGATGGATCGAAGATGGAAGAGTAATTTTCTTCTATGGTTATTTTCTATTCACATATTCCTTCCTATCAATTTTGACAACTTATAATTGTTTAAAATTTCGAATTTGTTACTGAAAAGACAGGTGTGTAGAAAATACTTGTAAACCTTTGGTTATATCTTCTCCCTCTTTTCCCCAGTTAAGCTTGCCAGAAATGTTCCTATTTTATCAATGTTTTCAAAGAAATGTTTTTTCAATTTTATTTATCAAATCTGTTAGTTTTTTTCTTCAATCTTATTTTATATGATTTCTGAATTTATAGTTATTGCTCACGTTATTTGACTTTTGGAATAATTTTATTGTTCTTTTCTCAAATATTAATTCGAATACTTAGTTTACTTATTTTCAGCAATTCTAAGTTTTTAAAAAATTGTTTTTAAGACTATAATTTGTACTTTGAGAACTGCTTTGGCCACAGTATATGGGTTTCTGTATGGAGTGTTCTCATATCCAGTTAATTTAGAAACAGTCTGCTAAATAGACATATTCTTATAAGACTATTCTTATTCTTATAAGAATAGTCGTATGATTTTATTCTTTCAGAGTTTAAAAAATGTTCACACAACAAAACTGTACACGAATGTTCACAGCATGATTATTCATAACAGCCAAAAGGTGGAAATAACCCAAATGGCTATTGACGGATGACTGGGGAAAATATGGCATAATCAAACAATGGAATATTACAGACCTATATAAAAAGGAATCAGGGGCTTCCCTGGTGACTCAGTGGTTAAGAATCTGCCTGCCAGTGCAGGGGACACGGATTCAAGCCTTGGTCCAGAAAGAGCTCATATGCCGCGGAGCAACTAAGCCTGTGTGCCACTACTGAGCCTACACTCTAGAGCCTGTGAGCCACAACTACTGAGCCCGTGTGCCACAACTACTGAAGCCTGTGCTCTGCAACAAAAGAAGCCACCACAATGAGAAGCCCGCGCACCACAACAGAGTAGTAGCCCCCGCTCACCACAACTAGAGAAAAGCCCGTGCACAGCAATGAAGACCCAACACAGCCAAAAATAAAGTTTTAAAAAAATTTTTTTAATTAAAAAAAAGGAATCAAGTACAGATTCCTGTTGCAACATGTATTACTAATATTACTAATATTACTAAGCATTACTAATATTTTCTATATGTTTTCTTTTGTTATTAATTATCTGGACAATTTCTGAGAGGGACATTATGACTGTGTTTTTTTAAAAAAAACTACTTTTTTTTTTTTTTTTTTTTTTTGTTTGTTTTGTGGTACGCGGGCCTCTCACTGCTGTGCCCTCTCCCGTTGCGGAGCACAGGATCCGGACGCGCAGGCTCAGCGGCCATGGCTCACGGGCCCAGCCGCTCTGTGGCATGTGGGATCTTCCCAGACAGGGTCACGAACCCGTGTCCCCTGCATCGGCAGGCGGACTCTCAACCACTGCGCCACCAGGGAAGCCCTACTGTTATGTTTTAAATGAATAAAATTTACTTACTATAAATAATGTCTCTAATCTAGTAAAATTCTACATTTTCTCCTACAAATTGGCTTCTGAATACCAATTTTTCCAGCTCCTTTTGCATATTCTTCATCTGTTGTACTTAAAACCAATGAATCTCTCCAACAAGCTCCCCCCATCCCCATCCATCCTACAGTGCTGAAAAAAAAGTCCTGGGATTCATATGTAAACACTCACAAAGGTCAGTACCACAAAAGAGTGTTGTAAATGACACATTCCCTCAATATTTAAAGCCTGCAAATAAGAACGATTAAAATCAACGAGTAACCCAGAGGAAAACAAAATCACAAGGAAAGAAATCACACCTAAAATCGATCTAGATGGGCATTAGAAAACCTACCATGTGATTTAGTGACAGAAACTAAACACTCTAGTGTGGCCCAGTGTAAAAGAAAAAACTGTCATTTTTTTTCTGTTTAGGAGCTGATGCACTGAATCTTTGAAATGGCAGGTTCACTCTGAGGGCAGGACTCATGTGACTTTAAAGGGAAAAAAAAATAAACCTTGTGCACATCTCCTATATTCAAGATCATTAATGAAAAGCCAAAATGTTTTATTTGCTCTGATGTTTCTGCTTTCTGTCATTTTTGTAGAGTTAACAGGATCATAATTCAACGAAGTCACACATTGTAAATAACTGGGCTACATTATTCTCTCCTCCTTGGTAATTAGACCACCTTTTGTTACAAAGAATCCTATAAACCATTTAACCATGAGTGGCTGTAAACTGTTTGTATTAAAAACTGGGTGCTCCCCCTCCTAAGTTGAATTGCACCAAGGAAACTACATACCTTTTCGTCCCTACTTCATTTTCATTTTATTTGAGTCTGGAATAAATTTGATAATTTGATAATTAAAACACAGGCATAAAAATTCTACTCTAAAAACTTGTGGGAGAAAGCAATCGCAATTGACACTGTCACCTTCCATCAGTACATCAGGGAACGTGAATGCTGCATCCAGATGTGTAATCTACTCTCCAAGCCCTCACCTATAAGTGGTTTCTTTAGCCTCGTCTGAAAATGATGAAGCCATTTGGCACAGCACGAATTGTGGAAGTATTTAAAAATTAAGAGACAAACAAACAAAAAATCCTTGCTATCTTTCCAGTTTCACAAGGAGAGCAAAGCAACATGCAGCTCTGTGTTACTTAAGATCACATGAAATGCTGATCAGTCAGGATGTTAAAATCAAACCTGCAAAAATCACAGGAGGAGAAATCATTTTCACCCAAAGAAACAGGGACAAGTATGAAGACTATTTTCTTTGTATTGCAGTAAAAAATACATAACATTTATCATCTTAACCATTTTTAAGTGTACAGTTCAGCAGGGTTGGATACATTCACATTGTTGTGCAACAGACCTCTAGAACATTTTCATTTTGCAAAATCGAAACTCAGTGTCCATTCAGCTCTAACCCCTTCTCTCCCCTCCCCCCGGCCCCTGGCAATCAGCTTCCTACTTTCTGATTCTATGATTTTGATTACTTTAAATTAGATGAGTGGAAACATACAATATTTGTCCTCTTGTGACTGGCTTATTTCACTTAGCATAATGTCAAGGTTTATCCATGTTGTAACATGTGTCAGAATTTCCTTCCTTTTTAAGGCTGAATACTATTCCATTGTATTTAAACACTACATTTTCTTCATCCATTAATCTGTTGGACACTGGGTTGCTTCTACTTCTTGGCTGCTTCCACTTCTTGGCTATTGCTGCAGTGAACATGGGTGTGCAACTTTCTTGTCAAAACCCTACTTTCAAGTATTTGGGTACATACCCAGAAGTAGAATTGCTGGATCATATGATAATTCTTTGGTTTTTTTTTTTTTTTTTTTGAGGAACTGCCATACTATTTTCCATAATGAAGGCACCATTTACATTCCCACCAACAATGCACAAGGGTTTCCATTTTTCCACATCCTCACCAACATTTGTTATTTTCTGTTTTTTGGTTACTGGCCATCGTAATGGGTGTGAGGTGACATCTCACTGTGTTTTGAATTGCATTTCTCTTATGATTAGTGATGCTGAGCATCTTTTCATGTGCTGTTCATATGCTTGTTGGCCAGACATCTTTCTTTGGAAAAATGTCTGTTCAGGTCCTCTGCCCATGTTTTAATCCAGTTGTTTTCCGTTGTTGTTGAGTTGTAGAAGTTCCTTACATTTTCTGGATATTAACCCTCTTATCAGATATATAATTTGCATTTTCTTCCATTCCGTAGGTTGCTTTTTCACTCTCTTGACTATTTCCTTTGATGTACAGAAGTTTTTTAATTTGATGTAGTCCCAGTTGTCTATGTTTGCTTCTGTTGTCTGTACTTTTGGTGTTATATCCAAAAAATTGTCGCCAAATCCAGCAGCTTTTCTCCTATATTTTCTTCTATGCGTTTTATGTGCTTAATTCATTTGAGTTATTTTTAAAGGTAGACTAGAAACTGCAAAAATTATCTGTCCTGATATCAGAACACATTCCTGAGAGAATCAATTCACTGCAACTGACATTCATTACACTTTCAACTCTAGGTTTCTAAATTAAATGGATTGATTTGGGTAAGATTACGACAATTACAATTAGGAAGAATCTTTTCATGGGTACATTCAGGAGATAACTGAAGAAGAGTCTTCTGTTCAGCTAGCTAGCAAAAGAAAACAGTACAGGGCTTCCCTGGTGGCGAAGTGGTTGAGAGTCCGCCTGCTGATGCAGGGGACGCGGGTTTGTGCCCGTCTGGGAAGATCCCACATGCTGCGGAGTGGCTGGGCCCGTGAGCCATGGCCGCTGAGCCTGCGCTCCGCAACGGGAGAGGCCACAACAGTGAGAGGCCCGCGTACCGCAAAAAAAAAAAAAAGAAATAAAACAGTATTTTCCTATCTCCTATTAATGGGAAAAGTACCCCAAAGATCCCAAACATGCTGTGATCCTATATGAGATATTTCAACAGATCAAAGTTTGAAATGCGACAGCTTTTTTAACATTCATCACACCACCAACTGAGTTTTCAGCAAAGGAGTGGAATGGAGTGGAAAGAACTGGAGTGGGCTGAGAAGACCTGGGCTGAATCCATTCAGACCCGGGAAGATGCTGGAGAGCTTTTTGGAACCCTGCCATGCTCACCTTTCCCACCGCAACCCTCATCCACAGCAGCTCTAAATTAATCTTTTTTATCTGTTGAATTCAGCAAAAATAAAGAGGAAAGAGGAAAACCACTAATCTTTAAACTCCTCCCAGGATTAAAATTTAATTAGGGTAAGAATCAATGTATTTCTCTGTCCGTTTTTTCTGACTTTCCATCCATGCCTTCCCAAATATACATTGCCTAAGTCCATTTTGAAAAGTAAACTTTTGGGCCATGAACCAATTAGTGAACACAAAAGCTTCAAATTCTATTTGCCACAGAGTATATACTCCTGCATATACTTAAATACACAAAACATTACTTTGACGCTCGATCAATACCTTTTATCTAGAAAGTATTTCCTATTTGCCTTGGTATAAAACTACACAGTAGTTACAGAAGTTGAATAAATAGAACTTAAAGAATCCACCCTTCTATATTTGACCAATCCTGGTGGTCTTTCACAACAACTGATACACACATATTTAACTAATATATGGCAATGCAGTTATCAGCAATGGAATAAAAACGGGTCCCCTCCTGTGTATGAAGAGAACACTGTACAATTACTTTGAGAGGGAGATAGCAAACTGCACTGACCTGGGGCCCCCTGCTCCCTGGTCACACCCGAGACCCAGTGACCCCCCCTCCCCTTGTGCACTGGCTGACAGGATCTCTATTTGTGGTTTATTTAGGTATGTTCTGGCCACACCAAAGCTACTTGTAAATATTTCTACTGTTTCCCTTTAGAAAACCCAGGGCTTGGTATAAAATGTTATTCTCTGATGTTTGGGGCCATTAGGGTAGACGTGCTTTGTGTAGCCCACTTGAAAAGTGAGCTCAGGAAGGGGTGCAGACTCTGAGAGACACAGTCTGCCTTCCTTCCTGCTGTCTGGTTAATGTAGCAACTGGCCGCTCAGGGAGGAAGGGGAGGGAGATGGACTGGAGAGCTGACAAGGCAGCTGCCGCTAGGTGGGATTTACCCATGGACTTGCCCACCGTCCTTCCCTGAAAAGGGCCAGAGCGACCAGTGCCCACCCTGCACTTTGGGTTCAAAGTCCCCACTATAGGCGCTGGTAATGTTCTCTATCTCAGTCCAGATGGTGTTCACACGAAGATATATGTAATATATATTTGCAAAAATAAGCTGAGTACATTTAGGATTTCTGTATTTTATGTCAATAAAACTTTGAAACACTAAGTTTTAAAAGTTCCTAATGAAGGCTTAGTAAATAACAGGGGGATGGCTTCAGTTCATTCCCTTTTGGGTTTTTTCTTCACTAAACTTTTGCAATGACTTGGGCTCTCCAACTTCCAGTCTCTCTCCCTTCCAATTTCCTTTATGCATCACAAACATGAAAACGTCCTAAAATCCAGATCTAGCCAAATCACACCCCAGGTTAAATATCCCCGATGGCTCACCACAGCTTATCACTGTCTATAAACTCCCCGGCCCAGAACTCATGGCCCTCACCCAGTGTCAGCCACGCGCACTGGCCCAACACACCTCTCAGCCATTGTCCCTGAGCCCATCCCGCACAGATTTCTCACCCCACACTTTGGTGCATGTTATTCCTTCTCCCGGACCTCCTCCCTCTCTGAATTTCCATCTCAGACCGTCAAAACCCTCCCCAACTCTTTCCAGATTCCTCCAAATGGATAATGTAATAGTAACAGCAACAAATATTTATTATGAGTTTGTTAATTAATAATGTTTTAATGCAATTTATCACATAGAACATGAGCTCCACAAAGGCAGGGATCATTGTTTTATTCACTGATATACCCCACGGGCTTAGAACAGTGCCCGACCCATTGTAGGTGCACAATTATTTGCTGATTTGATAATAACTTTCATGAATGAGAGCCTGTTTCCCACACACTGTGCTTCACCCATACCATTTCTATTCCTCAAAATACCCTTAGGTTATGTCTAACATAAACCCCACAGTCTAGATGAGGAAATTAAAGCTCAGAGGTGTTAGTAACTTGTCCAAGGCATCCGGTTCAGGAGTCAGGATTCCATGGCCTCTGCCTTTGAATTCTCAGAAAACAATGTACCACTACTGTGATGCCGATGTTCTGATACTGCAGTTATGTAATAGCCTGCTCTCCTGGTTTCCATTCTTTATGAGCAGAGAGTGTTAACCATCAGTTTCCTCTAAAGCACCCAGCTCAGAGCTTCACGAAGTAGGGGCTCCATAAATATCCAGTGAGATACTAAAGGGTAGATGATAAAGGGGCAGAGAGAGTATGATTTAGAGTCTCTTGAAAAGAAAAACCTGAAGTGCACAATAACACCTAAATGAGCACTAATTAAGAAAAGGAAGCAGTTCACACCACGTGCACATGACAGTAGAGAACAGCTCTGTGCTGGATGGGGCTCCTGGGAGTGTGTCTTTAAAATATAAAAATTAGCTGCAAGGCTCAAAGGGCACCAATATGTTGAAGGCAGCTTCATTTCTTGTACTATTTTGGAAAAAAGTAAAAAGGATCTTTTTAGGCTGGACTGAATGTATTATGTGAATGTGAGTATGAAGTTTCACAGAAGAAGAAATCATTCCAAACATTTTACTCCATAAGAATCATGTCCACCATATCACAAGTGCTATTAGTGGATTAAACTAAAAGCAAACACAGCTTATGAAATCAGGAGAGTTCCCCAGCTTTATCCTCAGATGAGGCTCAGATTACTATTTGGCAATAATAACCAGAGTGGCTGAGCACTACCCTTCTCTTTGTCTTTCTTATTCTAACAATTCCTAGTGCACACTCACTCCCCCTGCTCCTGAAACCTTTCCCCAAGTCTGTAGCCCCTTATCTCCACGGCTCCATAAATCACTTACACTGACACTTTGGAACACACTCATCTCTAATTTGGAGACTACCTATATCATCCTTTATTAATAAATGCCTATAAAATTTTTTGTGCCTTGAAGGGATGGGATTTTGAGCTGTTATTCTAGAACATGCTAAAATGTTAAATCACTAAATTTGTTCTGGAACACTTGAAAAAAATCACATTAATTTGGCCATTTTTCTCAATTTTTCAACAATACAAAGCAAGACTAAAGCTGGTTCCTAGTGAACCATCGTGTTGTGACCCTCGTCATTGAAGTACTTAAAAGTCCAGTGGTTACCGTATACTGAAGAGGCATTTGCCAATGGTGGGGATAGGTTGAATTTTACTGGTGACCCACATCTTAGTAAAAAAAATTTGCTAAATAAATGAACTGGTAGTATAGGAAGATTTCATCCTCATTATTGTAAAAATGCATGGGAAAACAATGTTTTCATCACTTTAACCTACGTGTCTGCCTCCATGAGGTTTATAGACATTTTACACTCTACCTTTAGACCTTGTACAGACTAAAGGGAGACGACACACGTGAACCGAACGAACGGTAACAGTGATAACAGCTAAACTTTACTAAGCATTTACTACTGTGCCAAATATTGGGTTGGCCAAAAACTTTGTTCGTGTTTTTCTGTAACACATTATGGAGAAACCCGAATGACATTTTTGGCCACCCCAATACTATCAAAGCACTCCTCAGCCACCCTATGCAGTAAAAACACCTGGGCCTGGTGTTTTCTCTATGAAAAGACTTTGAGTCCTGTATTTAATGGTTATAGGCTATCCAGGTTTTTTGTAGTTTCCTGAGTCAGTTTTAGTAAGTTAGGGGTTTATCCATTTCATCTAAGACTTTAAATGTACTGGCCTTAAATTTGTTCAAAATATTCTTTTGTTAGATTTCAGTCTCTGCCCTGACTGCAGATATGCAGTTTTTCCTTTACTAATAGCATTTATTTGGGCCTTTTCTTGTTTTCCTTGATGAATCTTGGGAGAGGATTGTCAAGTCTATTAATCTTTTCAAAGAACCAACATTTGGCTTTCTTGATCCTGTCTAGCGTAAAATATTTTAAATTTCCCTTTAATTCTTGCATTTATTTCACTACTTCCTTCCATTTCTTTTTCTAACTTAGGTTGGATGCCTATCAGTTAGGGAAGCACAACCACCAAAATAGGAAAGAAGGAATACATTACAGGAATCTCATTAATTCTCAGTCTTTCTTCCATTCTAAAATAAGCATGTAAGACTATATATACATTTCTAAGTACTGTTCAGCTGCATTCCACAAGTTTTCATATGTCTTATTATCTATTTCTAAATATTTTATAATTTCTATTCTGTCTACTTTGTCCTATTATTTATTTGAATGCATGCTTCATAATTTCTAAACACATCAGGTTTTTTCTAGTTAGTTTTTATTACTGGGTTCTAATTTAATTGCAGACAATTTGGTCTGAATGGTGACAGTCCTTTCAAATTTGTTGAAAGTTGCTTTATGGTGCAATTTTCTTACATATTTTAGTCAATTTTCTTAAATATTTTGTGTGTCCTTAATAAGCATGCATTCTTCAAATGTTGGGTGCAGGGTTCTTTACATGTCTTTTGCATCAAGCTTAACACTAATCATTGTGTTACTGATGTCTTGCCTGCTGGATCTACCAATTACTGAGAACGAAAAAGAGAGATATTAAAATCTCCCCTTAAGACAATGGACTGTTACTTTTCCTTGTGATTTCAATAATTTTTGCTTTCTGTATTTTGAAGTCATTGTATTAATGTATTAAGTGCTTAAAAGATGAGAATTGTTTTCTGTTTCTGATAAATTGTACTTAGTATGACCTTCTTTATCACATATTAATAATGGAATTTTGCCTTATATTCGATTATTAATATACTACCTTTCTTTTAGTAGGACTCTGCCTGGCATATAATTTTACACACTTTTAATTTCAATCTTTTGCTATCTTTATGTTGTAGTTGTGATTCTTGTAAATGGCATATTGCTAGAATTTTTTAAAATTCAGTCTGATAATCTTTGTTAGCTAAAATAATTTGTCAATTTACATTTAATATAATTACTATATTTGGATTTGCTTCTATCATACTATTTTGTGCTATTTTTCTCACCTATTCCTATGTTTCTTTTACTTTTGAATTGATCAACTATTTTATCTCTTTTTGCCCCTATACTAGTTTGAAAGCTAAAAACTTTGTTTCTAATCATTTAATGGTTATTCTGGAAATAGTAAATAAAATGTATAAACAATGAATCTCAATTTTAAAATCTAATTTTTACTTTAATCAGTTTTCTACCCTCCTTCCAAATAACATGGTATATCTAATGACTTCATGACTGACATGCTATTGCTGACACATTTTGTTTTTTCAAGTTCATAAGATAGTTAGTGTTAGTTCAGGTTCACCCACACATTTACCACTTTGGTTTTTGTTCCTTCTCTTAACTCTGATCTTTTTTTTTTTTTTTTTTTTTTTTTTTTTTGCAGTACGCGGGTCTCTCACTGTTGTGGCCTCTCCCGTTGCGGAGCACAGGCTCCGGACGCGCAGGCTCAGCGGTCATGGCTCACGGGCCCAGCCGCTCCGCGGCATGTGGGATCTTCCTGGACCAGGGCACGAACCCGTGTCCCCCGCATCGGCAGGTGGACTCTCAACCACTGCGCCACCAGGGAAGCCCAACTCCGATCTTTTAAGAGCTCTTTCCTTCTTTGCAAAGTACATACTTCAGAAACTGTTTTTGTGAGGCTCTGCTGATAACAAATCCTTTCTCACTGGCCTAAAAATTGCTTTATCTCATCCTCATTTTTAAAAGATATATTTCGCTGAGCACATAATCACAGGTTGACTGTGGTTTTCTCTCAGCATTTGAAAGACACTTTCCTACTATATTCTGCTTCTGTCACTGCTGTTTGTCAAACTGTTGACTTATTCCTTTGAAAGCTGTCTTTTCTCTCTGACTACTTAAGATCTTCTCTTGGTCAGGGTGTTCTGTAGTTTTACTATGTCCTATCTAGGTATGGATCTCTTTAAAAAATTTAATCTTATTTGGGATTTGCTGGGTGTCCTGAATCTATGGATTAGTATCTTTCACCATTTCTGGAAAATTCACTATTCTCCTTGTCTCTTAGCCTTTGTTCTATATTTTCCATCTTTTTGTCCCAATGTACTATATTCTGAACACTTTATACAATCTTATCTTCCAATTTATTCTCTCTTCAATTCTGTCTAATCTGTCATTAAACTGCTTTTTGAGCTTTTAATTTCAATTACTATATTTTTCACCTATAAAAATTCTATTTGCCTCTTTCTCAAATTTTTTTTGTCATTTTAAGTCTTGTTCCTTAGACATACTTTCAATCTCTTCTTCCATTTTTCAAACACAGAAAACATCCTTATTTTATATATTGCATCTGATAAGTTCACTACCTAAAGTCTCTGCAGGTTGATCTGCTGACTCTTGTTTCATGATGACTAGTTTTCTTGTATTTTGAGATTTTTGAATGGGAGCTAATTTATTTTAGAAGCTTCCTGTGAGGGTTATTTATGGTCAAATTAAGGCGAGTTTCTCCACAAAGTATCTGCACTGCTTCTGCTCAATGCTGGGAGGGACTACCAACCAAGTACCACTTTAATTCTTAGTTGACATTGTTTCTGACCATCCAGCTCCTGTAAATTCTAGCTATAAATCCATGAGCTACTTTGAAGTTACATAGTTTCTGAGGAGATTTATTTTTTGCTTTTCCTCATAGTTCTAAAGTTCAAGTCAGAAAATTTTCCTTGGAGCAATCTGTTTTTTTTCCCCTAGCTTACCGTCACCAAGAGAAATGTAGCTTAGGGGTTCCAGTTCCATGGTGGGAGAAGCCTTTGCTACTCATACTACCCAACTTGGGTGGGTCTAGGTTTTTGCCTTCTGTGGCCCTGGAGGTTATAAAAATCTACGAGCAAGGGTAAGGTGAAAGTTGGCCTGTGGTGCTCAGCTTATCTCTCTGGATTTCCAAATTTCACTAGGTATTTAACATCTGAGCATATCTTCCTGTTCTGTCAGATTGGCAGTGCATTGAGAAAGAATCCATTCCATTGATCCTGTGGGCAGGATGGTATATAGGGGGTTCAGAATGAGACCTCTGAAACCACACTGACTAGGTTCAAATTCCTGAACAGGACTTACTAACTAGGTAGTCTTGGGAAGTTGTTTAAACTCTCTGCCTCAGTATTCCTACCTGTAAAATGGGAATAAGAATAGTACTTGCCTCATATGTAGGTTTTTATGAGGACTAAATGAGTTAATACATGTAAAGCACTAAGAACATGCCTGGCCATAGCCAGAACTCCAAAAAATGTTTTCGTTATCATTACTGTGAAATGGTGGTGTCATGATGAGACCTTACAATGCAGATGCTGACTTTCTGCTCCGTAACGTTGCTCCCTTGTACTACCATTTTGTAAAGCAAAAATGTAATTTTACATTAACATTTCTACCAATGTATTCATTTTTATGACGCTTCTATTTAAGAAAGTACACAATACACATAAATATATGGATAACAATGAATGGCAGAAACACTTTACTGAACACTTCTTTTTATCCACTATTGTCATTTAGGACCAAAGAAGAGTACAATAAAATTAGAAGACATAAATAGTAAAAAAAAAAAAAAAAACCCAAAGAGTAATTTTAATGATGTCGAATGGAGGGAACCAGCTGTTGCCATCAAGTGTAAAGATGAGCAACCATGTGGCATGGTGATGGGAGAATGAACTGGGGTTTGTTAAATATGATTATCCTTTGCTCTTACTAAGCCTTATGAGATACAGATACACAAATAAGAGGCATAAGAGTTTTCAGGTCCAGTGTAGCCACATTTAGAAAGGTAAAAAGCCAATATATTACAAATAATGTCTTTAATCTTTTAATAATCAGAGACATGGGTTTTGTAAAACAAGTATTGATTTCTTGATGTGCTCATTTAAAAAATAAAGTGCCAAAATCAATCTCACTATCATGAACTCAATTTTTAATTAAGTACTGAGTTTACATTGCCAGGATTGATGGATTCTTCAGTTACAAAGTACAGAGTGAGCCCTCAGAGGGTGGTCCAGTGGCGGAGACTCCACGCTCCCAATGTAGGGGGCCTGGGTTCGATCCCTGGTCAGGGAACTAGATCCCACATGCCACAACAAAGAGTTTGCATACCGCATACCACAACTAAAGATCCCGTGTGCCACAACTAAGACCCAGCGTGACCAAATAAATATTAAAAAAAAAAAAGGGAAATCAGCTCCTTTGATTTGTTTATCACTTTTCTTAACAGCAACAGAACAGAACATCTTTGGCTCAATTGGAATTTGGGGCTGTGCCAGGTACCAGTTATTGTAGCTCAACTCCCAATTCACCCTTTAACAGCTGCTCTGTGATAATGAACTTGACTCTTTAAGCATTTCCTTACAGTGAGGCCAACGTTAGGCTTTGTCAGTAGAAGGTGCTGCAGGGACACTGCAGTGGTTCCGGCACACTGTGTTTTTGCATTGTCCTGTCCCTCAGTGTTGCATGCATACCAGAACAACTGTGATTCTCTGCTCCAGCCAGGAGATCAGAGCACACAGTCCTTCAGTGACCACACAGCAGTGTCCCGGGCCTAGTAACCACCTCCCAAAGCCCTCCTGAACAGACCCTGTGTGCTGCAGTCCTTATACCCACCAGCCCCAGCTTGCCTGTGCCAAGAGCACTGTTTCCCACTAGTCCAGCAACTGTGGGCCAGTGGTGGCCTAGACAACCTGGCAAGCTTCCTGCACCCCAGTGGGCTGCATCCACACCCTTTCCAATGAGATCTGAACCCTAGCCTTGGGGAAGAGCCCCCTTCCAAGTCTGCCCTTCTTTGGGTACCCTTCTTCAGCTCTAGAGGACCATTTAGAGTTCTCTTTACATCCTTATGGTCACTTTTCTATCTTAGTTTACTCATTCTTTATTTTAAACTTCCCCTATTTGAATGACTATGTGGTTTCCATCACCTGGTTTGACCCAGACTGACACAGTGGTTGACTCTGCATTTCTGAATTCATATAGCCATGTACTCTTACCTCATCACACACCCCTCATCTAATGATTCAAAAAATGGTCTTTTAATAATGTACATTTCAGCTGAAATACTGGCCAACCATGCTCCTTGCACGTTTTCAAAATCCTTGAATGATGCCAGGGAATATCTTCCAAGCTTATTTTACTCTTTTCTTATATCATATAAAAGAATTCCAAGCTCAGCACCTCACCTACCCAGGAATTTAAAGTCAAATTAATTACTTACTTCACCCTCTTTTCACACCCTATTTTTTCTTCCGTTCACAAAGAGGGGACAGTCTTTTGTTCACAGTTTCAAAATAACAAGTAGAAGATTTCATCATGACTTATTCTAAAGCATTTTGTTTTGACAGGAACTTGCAGATTCTAATTATTTACTTACAGGGTAACACCTTGCAGCTAAGCCACTCAGTGCATTTAAAAATACGGATGGTCTGCCACCTATTCAATGTTCTTTGAGGACCCAGTGCTAGTCCAATCCTAGATTAGCTACTACAGCATAAAAAGATACGTGAAGCACCCTCCCTTCTCTTCACTGGAATAGGACCAGAACCAGGTGAAAAAAAGGAAGGAAAAAGAAGAGAGACTTAGTAGCAAAAGATAAAGAATCAAATATCTTCAAGAATAAAAATTTAAAAGTTTCATACCACATCCATTTGGCCTTGAGATTTTTTTTTTTTTTGGTGGTACGCAGGCCTCTCACTGTTGTGGCCTCTCCCGTTGCGGAGCACAGGCTCCGGACGTGCAGGCTCAGCGGTCATGGCTCACGGGCCCAGCCGCTCCGCGGCATGTGGGATCTTCCCGGACCGGGGCACGAACGCGTGTCCCCTGCATCAGCAGACGGACTCTCAACCACTGCTCCACCAGGGAAGCCCCCTGGCCTTGAGTTCTTAAATGAGGAAGCTGAATTAAATTTAAAAATAAAACTACCTACAACAGAGCAGTTCCTATACAAAAGTAGCGGGGAATTTGCAATACTTCCCTATGTGCCTTAGTAATGGAAACAAGCAAATATCTGTTTAGGACATTCAACTCACCAGCATGCAAATAACTTGACATTTTACAACTGTATTTTCAGTATCATTTGAGATTCCCTGAGTAAATAGTTTCCGATCTATATGCGCCTCTCTGACATGTGAGGGAGGCCTCAAGAAATGCCACCATCTGAAAGTTATCACGATGGAATTTCAAATGTAATGAGCTGCATCTCATGTCTGCGTAGAGAGCTTCAACAGGACTGCAAGAAATGTTCTCTTCCTTCCCCCCCAAAAATAATTCTAAAAGGTCACACCAGTCTAATGGTGATAGGAGACTGCCAAGAATTTTTTAAAAATTAGGCATCTTATAAATTATAATTTTTTAAAAACAGAAATGACTGAGGCAGGCAAAATCTATATGCATCAAGAAAAAACAAAGATAGAGGATTAACATCCTCTCAATGACCAGAAAAATCTGGCTATATATTCACTTATTTCCATTTTTTTAAATTTTAAGTAAGTTAATTTCCCACAAAAATGTAAATATATTTCAACCCTCAGCATTTTCTACTTTAATCAGCCAGCAGGAAACCAACATAAAATTTAAAAGAAGGAAACTATGTAAAAATATAAGCAAATGCTTTTTCTATTCTTATCCCACCCTGTGAGCATAAAGCAACATTTCTGGAAATTGATTATTAACTAGAAAGGAATGAAAGGAGGCTGCCTGCTCATTACCACTCAGCAAAGAACTAGTTTTTAAAATTAAAAACTAAAGCAAGGCATTCCAAAAAGTGGTCGCAAAAGAAATTCTGTAAAGTTTCAAACTAACGTAATGACAGTTGACAAAACAAACTGTCACCAGCACTCAAGTCCTTCAGCAGAGCACCCCATACTTCGTTTGCCAAACAAAATATCACGAAATGTGGGGAAACACAGGAAGATATCTTATCATTTAACTCAGGCTCCTTTAACAGATTATGAAATCAAAGACCAGATAAGTTTCTTTGTTTTTCTTTAAAAACTGCTCTGTGACTAGCCTTATGAACAGGTGGAATAAATAGGGTGCGATTTTAGAGGCACGAGGAGATCACCCTGCCTTTGCAATTTCTTGACGAGCCTAGAGGGTATCTGGAATAGTGCCATTAGACTTATTCTACTGGACTGTGCATTATACCTAAGACTGAAAGTGGGAAGGGCATTTATAGATCATTAGTCCAAACTCATTCAAGGTGCATATCTGAATTACACATAGGTAAAGATCTTTTACGGAAATGACTGGGTCTCCATAACCCCAGAGCCTGGCAGATGGTAGTAATGCAAATTAATTGTAGTGCTGGTGAAAATGGCCAAAGAATCAGATGACTCAGATAAATGCTCATATGGAATCCTTTGGGAATAAGACTCGGAAAGAGGTAAGTTTTGAATAAGAGGAGGGGGAAGAAGGAGGAGGGGGAGGAGGGTAAATGTCACTATCCTATCTTAACACGTGTAAGTCAATGCAAGATGACTGACAAATTTTGCAACTATTTTGAAAAATTACCAAAGTTTTTTTTTTTTTTTTTTTTTTTTTTTTTGCGGTACGCGGGCCTCTCACTGTTGTGGCCTCTCCCATTGCGGAGCACAGGCTCCGGACGCGCGGGCTCAGCGGCCATGGCTCACGGGCCCAGCCGCTCCGCGGCATGTGGGATCTTCCCGGACCGGGGCACGAACCCGTGTCCCCTGCATTGGCAGACGGACTCTCAACCACTGCGCCATCAGGGAAGCCCCAAAGATGTTTTAATTCTTAAAATCTTGTTAGCTAGGTTAGTAAAATCACAGCAGTTTAACGTGATAGCTAGGGGGGAAAAATCACCAAACTAGCTCATGACTTTTTTTTCCTTCTCCTAGGAAGTTGTAAGTTATATAGGTCCTACATTTGTCCTTCTTTTTAAATGGGCACAAAGCAGAGAAAATAAAACTATGACATGTTTTATTTTTGTGTTAGCTATTCAGCCTGGGGCTATTTTTCTTTCTTTCCCTTTCCCAAACAATGTACCTTTTAGATCTGACACCAGAGACAGAAGCGGGAAAGAAAAAAAGGAATATTGAGCTCCATCAAGCAAATTTTTACTTCTGACAAAAACACTGGACCAGATGGATTGCAGAGACTTGCCAAGAGCACAGTTAAATGTTCGCAGGAGGACTGCTAACATAAACATGGAACTTGCTAGTTCTTCTATCTCTGTTTTTGTTTTATTCCAAAAACCAATGGCTAAGAAATGCCAAGGAAATGATCCCCAGGCAGATTCAGTCTTTTGCTTTGCACATTACCTAAGTGTTAACACCTTAGATGCACTGGTCTCTAAGACAAACAATTACAGAAATAAATCTCCCAGGAGGCAGAATTTCTCCAGAGGTATTTCAAAAATTGTTAAGATACTTTCAAGAAGAACACCACAAAGGCTCTGACACAGTCTGGGTCAGGGCTGGGAGGAGAGCATCAACAACAAATGACGGAAAACAGCAGCCCCCATAACGATGCTCCGCTAAAGTACTGCCCGATCCCCGTGCAGAACAGAGCTACCTGTGCCCTTCAGCTGTTAGGACATGACGACAACACTCCCCAGAGGACTGCTTCTCTCGCTGATTTTGTTCTTGTTGTTTTAAGACTCTAATTGGGAAAATCAGTTTGTGATTCTATTTTATGACCCGAAGAGATGAATGGCCTTTTTAAGAAAGGTTTTCCCAAAAAACCCCACAAAATCCATCCAAAGATGGCCCCCACTCATCCGGAGGCAAGAGAAGCAGGAAGTACCTCCGGAATCTTGGCCCAGGGCCAGACCCCATTCTAGACGGATGCTCCCACCAGCCAGTTAACTCCTTGGCACCTGCCTCACTGTTGAACATGAGGCTCTCTGCCATCCACCTCAGCTATGAAACCACCTGGATGACAACCCAAGAGGGCAATGCTGGAATCTGTGTCCACTTCAGCAATCTAGGCAGAGCTTTATCATTTCCTAGGCCCACAGCGGATGGAGGTAGGAAAGGCTGGGTTCAAACAAAACTGAACTGGGAGAAACATAATCCTCACTGAAAATGTTTCTCTGCCACTTCAGTGTTGTTTGGGGGGAGGTATCCAGGGATGATGACCTGGGCACCCACAGAGCTGAATTCTGCTGACACTGGTTGTTTAAAAAAGTGGACTAATGCCCCCTCAGTTGGCAAATGCTGCTGTGCCCGTATCCCCAAAGGAATCCCTTGCAGCTCCTCCTTTCCCTGGGGCCACCTCAGGCCTCCCCACCATCCAGCAACTAAAGAGGACATCAATACCAAGCCTTCAGCCAGCGTCTCATCAGGGGCTGCCCATTCCATGCCACGGTGTTAGGTAATCTGATGACTGCCCCTGGGAAACTTTTGGGCACAGATGATGGAGATTGGGTTGGGCAAACCTTCTCTTGTTTTCTGCCCAGTCTAATAAAATGAAAAAAATAAAATGAGGAGGATGGGCTTTGGCCACTTAGAAAAATATAATGAATTGGAACCAAGTATGGGAATCAGCTTTAATTTGTAAAATCTCGGTGTTAGAAAAGGTTGGAAGGGGGCCTTCCACAGGTGCCCTATCCAAGCTCCAAGCTTTACAGACGAGTTAAGAGACTTACAGTCACCTGCTGGTCAATGCTTTGGCCTCAGTCTCTCCCCTGGCTCACTCTGCTTCTCCTGAGTTGTTTTGTTTGTTTGTTTGTTTAAGACAAACTATTTGTGTTACAGTCAAGTGTACCAGAGACTGGGCTAGGAGGTGAACAATATGAGATGTTTTTCCATTAAAATACAAGAAGGATCTCTAATCAGCATGCAATGGATCAGTGAACACCTAGAAGTTCCTGACATCTGCAAAATGAATTGGTTCCTTTAAGTTAAACATTCCCCTTGTCATATTAATTACACTACTCACCTAATTAATAAAATCATCCCTAAACTGCATAAAGACAAACTTCCCCACAGACCTTGCCAATGATCTCTGTGCCCAACTGTTGCAATGCCATTAATGAGATTTGACTCTACTGAAAAATTAAAATTTTAACCAGGGCCACAGGAAAATCTCATGAGCCAGATAAAGATAGAAAATATAGAGATTAAATTTCAGGTTTCAAGACACCTCTCCAAACACACAACATAGAATAGAAAAATAACCTTGGAAATGTCATTTAAAAAAAACAAAAAGGAAGAGGAGAGGAAAAAGAAAACATGAGTCATTGATAAACAATCTGTTGACAACTTTGTTTAAAACTATACTAAGTCTTTTGGGGTATTAACAATTGCCCATTATTTCCCCTTGGAATTGCAGGAAAGCTGGCTCTGATGGCAAAGACAGATGGCCCAGCCCCTTAACTGAGTCATCCCTGGTTATAGTTTCAAAACGCTTCCTGGCATCATGGCAGCTGCACTGAATGAATGTCATACAAAATGTGATCAAGGCCTCCACTGGGAAAGTCCCATGGCATTCACTCCACTTCTAAGATGTTCTCAAGGGCTCCAGAAATCAGGTCCTCTGAACTGTCCTCAGTTCACAGATTCTCAGAGCAGGGGGGTCTTACACATCATCCACCTGCCTATTATACAAGACAGAGGGGGAGTGGAGCCCCAATGACTTAACTAGGGTCACAGTTCGTGGCAGAGCAGGGAACAGCACCCGGGTATTTGCACTCCTGGCTCAGTGCCCTTCCGTCTTTATATCACTGCCTAATCTTTCCAGTTTTAGTGAAAACTGAAATTTCTCACAACTCAGTTGTTTTCACAAGGAGACTCATGCTTCATGACTATGTTTCTTTTTAATCTAGAGATCTAAGTAGCGGACGTAAATGAGATATTTGTGTCCCATGGATTCTTCCTTGTTTTAAGGTGACATGAAAAATGGCAGATCCTACACTTTCCACTTCACCAAAGATGGCCTAGGGACACGTGTCTCAGCCTCCCCAGATATCTCGTTCCCTGCCTGCTAACTACTGTGAAGGAACAAAGGCAAGGTGAGCTGAGTCGCTGAGCAAGCCACGCACCTAAAGTGAGATGTACTGGAGGAGAGGACTGGTTTCCTGGGTCTGTGTCACATTCAAAATACCCGCAAAGCTTCTCACCACGCCCAAGTTGGAATCACGGAGGAAATAAAACTGTGCCTCCGTGTCTCCTATCAGACTTGAGGTTTATGGAGACTGTGAACAGTTCTGCCCACCTTGCAGATGACCCAACAGCCTTTGATGACGCCACCAGGGAGGGGGCCAAGATCTAGGGCATCTGGATCACGTCTAAACTCAAACCCATCAGGGGAACCAAAGCTCTTACAATTAAGTTCTAATTTAAATCCCTGGGGTCTTTTCCTAGTCATTGTTTTCATCTTTCGTACATAGCTATACAAGCAGGGGGGAAATGAACTTAGTTTCAACCCAGCTGGTTCACTAACGTGCGGAGGCCCGCAGAGCTAGATTCAGGCACTCCTCTTGGAGGTGCTGGGGTGCAGCGGGATGCTCGGCTCACAGCACTGCAAGTGCTGAGAGTGGAGGGGTTTGCTCACGACCTCACCCCATCCCCAAAGAAGCCTCGCTGGGCCAGCGTCTCGGGCACACCTACTCTTGAGGCCTGCAGGCCCAGAATAACGCCAGAACCCAGGCTGCTCACCTCTGGGAGCCCCTGCACCGCCTTCCCCCGATGCCTCTCCCTCCCTGCGCGCAGGGAAGCGCACTTTGGGGAAGAGGTGGAGAGCAGAGTCCTGGCAGCCATCCCGGGAAAGGGGAGCTTTTCTGCTGCTCTGTCCTTGACTGCTCCAACAGCTGTGAACCCTTTCCTTCGTTTATTTTCAAGCAATTAAAACTACAGCTTGATATCATTATTGTAATCCCTCCACATCGTATTTAGGGGGATTTTTCGTTATTAAAGACCTCGTGTATCCATCCTGAAGAGAGAGAACGGTCTAGAGGCACCGCAGACCCTCAGCAGAATCACCTGATTGGTTCTCATGCCCGAGAAAGCCAAACCCTTGGAAATCAGTAGTTGAAAACATACATGTGGCCACATTTTCCCTCTCCTTTGCTTCCATGCCCACTTGGAAAAGAAGAAGAAAAACTGGAGATATTTGCAAAGGTTTTATGAAATATGAGCTTTGGCTAAGCAAATGTTTTTGAAAATATCTGGACCATCCAAATAGAACAGATGTTTTTACAAAATTTTCCACCGTCCAGTGGCTGTAGTGCTATGTGATTCTGGCCCAATGTTCAGCCCCCAGGCAGGCTGTCAGTGGCCTGTCAGTGGTCAGAAGAAAGGGCCCCAAGTCATCAAAGGGCCCCTCTGATCCTTTAGAACAAATTCTTTTCCTTCTCCTAACCCATTTTTTTTCCCTACATGCTAAAAGGAGTCTCTGGCACTTGAACAGCATGGAGGTCCAGCAGCAGAGTGTGAAGGCGGCAGGAAGGTACCAAATTCCCTCCATAACGTTCATCAACAAAGCCTAAAATGTCACAAGTACAAGACTTATTTCTTACTACGTCCTGAAGCATGAAGGTCATCTAAAATCCCCTGTTAAAACGTGAGCTCCTGGAGGGCACAGACATGTTTTTATTCATCTTTGCCCAGCATTTAGCATATTGCACACACAGAGCAGACAATAAATTTGATTGACTTGAATTAAAGCTACAAATACCTTTGTGGGAACAGGGCCATGACCAGCAGGCATCTTAACTAGAACTGGTTGCCAGGTAAAAGCAAGATAAACAGAGTATTCTTCCAGGGTGAACGCAGCTGCCTAATAGGGAATGGGGTTGGTTTTCCCACCCTATGAAAAGCCAGCCTCCCCGTATGTAGGGAAGCATCCGAAATGTCAGCAGGTAATGCGATGTGATACAAAAGGCTCCACACTAGATGCAGCCCGGAACTGGCGCATGGGAAAGGTCTGGCACCAAAAGAGACCCTGTGGGTTTTACAGGGTCCAGGAAAGCCCCCCAAAATGTTCAGAGAAGAGTTCAGATCACAGCATGTTTCTTTGCAGCTTTTATCCACTGGCCTGAAGATGTAATACCTTTAGCTGAGACACCTCCGTCAATCACAACATCAGGAAGGCGTTACAACTTAATTGCTAAATTCACATTCTTCTGAAACATCCTGCCTAGACTGTCCTCAAAAACATCTTTAATCCTCCTCCCAAACAAATGTTTACAATGAAACTTTCACTTCTTTTCTTTCTCATGGGGCCATTTGGAAAGGTTTTGATTTTTCAATAAATATATTAATACACAACTGTTATTACTTTCTGTAAAAGTATTTTTAACCCAACTCCTAACCTGCCAATATTTCTGCTGAACCTTCCACTTACCATTTGCCACCCACATACAGACCCACAGATGGACCTTCCACCCAGTGACAGCACTTACAGCTGATTAAAGGGTTTGGAGGTGATGACAAAAATATGCTTGGTTTACAAAAGCAGGCAACATGGAAGGGCACATCTGTGACCAGAAAAAGCACAGATTTGCAGAGGAAGCTGCTTTTGATTTGCATTCTGACTGCCCGGGTTCAGAAAGAGAATGGCCGGTCCAGATGCTTACATGGCACAGTGTCCTGAGGGATCTCATACTTAATATCTTCCTGGTCTTCCTTATTCCAAAACTATGGAACAAAACTACGACTAATGAAAAGGAGCTGATTTGGGCTTTTTCTTCTTATCAGAAGATGGAAAATGCTAAAGAAGAAACCAGTGATCCTGTAGGTTTAACATAACCATCTGAAATCTATGAGAAAACTCAACATTTGCATTAAACATGTCTTCCATTCTAAAATATGCCAAAATGAAGAACTTCCAAGAAGATGCATGAAGGAAATACAGACTGCTTGTATAAACTGGATTCCACTACAAATAGGATGGATATACTTCAAACACAGTTTGCACCTTAACCCTGCATCTGTTATAACTGCCCTGGAGCACTAGGCCAGCTCTTTCATTTCAGTGAGAAAGTGTGATAATATTGTCAGCCCAGGGTGTAAAACTGACTTGAAACAAACTGCTATAATCAACTTCCCCCAGACCAACTGAACTGTATGCATGGTAGTATGTAATAAATAATTAATGCAATTAAAGAAATGGTGTGCGTGCACTATAGAATTTAATATGTTCAAGCTGAAGAACAAAGCTCATTTAAAATAATGGTTACCATATTTACTTACAGATATGACTACATACAACTCCATGCTTAAAGAGCAAAAAAAAAAAGTCCTCCAGTCAGGTCTTTAATGTAAACTGGCATTGCTTCACCTTTGAAAGAAATATCCCCAGACATACAAATTCTTGTATAAAACTTAAAAAAAAAAAAAAAAAGCCTTAGAAATAATTGCAGAAATTAGAAAAAAGAAAATATATATAAATCACCTATAATTCAGCTCCCTTCCATCCCTCAAAAAACCTAGAACTAACATTTTAGAAGTAAAGCTATAAACACTTAATAGTGGCTGGTTCAAAAAGTTGGGGTGGGGTTAGAGCATCAGGGGAGGATGAACTTATCATTTAAATTTTTTATCATGTGCATGTAACATGATTTTAATTTAAAAAAACTAGTTTATACACATGTACATACCTTCCAGACTTTTCTCTGGGTACATATTGAGATTACATTGTGTGAATGACAGAAAAACAGAAAGACAACCTCTCTCACCTTGTTCCCCTCTCCTTCCCAACCACGGGGTGGGGTGGGGTGGGGCGGGGCGGGGGGGAGAAACTAGCTTTGCCCTCTACCAGGGCTATATGACTTTTATAGTTGGCACTATCTGTAGGTGTGTGCAGGGAGGAAAATGTGACCCACAATCTTTCTTTCACATGAAATACAAGACTACTGTTTTCTAGATTTCACCCATTTGAATCTCCTAAGTTTTTAAATGAGCAACCAGTGCCTAGAAAGTTACACACACAGAGCTCGCACTGCCAGAGCCTGGCTGGAGACCCGCTCTCCGACTTCCCACCCACCCCAACCAAGGCTGCTCTCAGAAGGGCTATTTCACATGTGCCGTTGCACTGCCCCATTGCAGGATCAGTCCTCAGACCTGTCCCCCCGGGTGGTGACTTCAGGCTGCCCACCACCCCTCAGCACAGGAATGCTCACAGTTTGCAAATCAAGTCATGACCACACTCTCCCCACCGGACTCTTTGAGCCTGAATCTCTGCATCTTGCTGTACTTTTCATTTTTAAACCAAAGCAGTTTTTCTCTTAATGGTCTGGCCTAAAATGGTCTCCCTTCCACCACCCATAATTTTACCAGGTGCACTTAAAACCACCAAGGTGTACTCCCCTTAGAGGAATACTGAGTCCTCACCCCTCGTCACGTTGAAGCTACCTGTTTATGTCCCTGACTTCACGTCTGCATCCTTCTCCCTGCCTGGGGGGATGCTGGCTGCCACCTCAGGAGGGATAACCACTCTTCTGTGGTCAGTTTCAAAGTAACTAACCTTCCATATGCCCGAAACCCCTGGATTTGTGAATTCTTTGCTGCAGAGGGAGAGCAGGTTCAAAGAAAACCTCATGACTACATGGTCAAATGGGTTGATAAGAAGTAAAATATAATAATATAAAATAATCATAACTGGAAAGAAATCATATATGAAAAAGGAACCCAAATGCCACATAAACACAATCATTTAAGTTGAAATAGATGCTGAAAAAGAATAGTTTTCTTTAGTTAAAAAATCAGAGGTGGGGCTTCCCTGGTGGTGCAGTGGTTGAGAGTCCGCCTGCCGATGCAGGGGACACAGGTTCGTTTCCCGGTCCGGGAAGATCCCACATGCCGTGGAGCGGCTGGGCCCGTGAGCCATGGCCACTGAGCCTGCGCGTCCGGAGCCTGTGCTCCGCAATGGGAGAGGCCACAACAGCGAGAGGCCCGCGTACCGCAAAAAAAACACCAAAAAACAGAGGTGAGGTTTTCCCTGTGCAATTTATTCTATCACTTTCTTATTCTTTATAAAGATACAGCTAAGTAACAGCATTATAAAGGAGTCACCGCAAAATTTCAAAGCGCCTCACACTTACCTATGCAATGCTGTTTTTTCAGGGTGTGGGAGAAGATGTTGAAATTATTTGGCCCCAATACATTACTTTGCCCCAGATAAGTTAACAAGTCAGTGTCATAATGTCAGAAGAGGGACCATTAAACATTCATTCAGGTCACTGAATGAGGTGCGCTTGTGGCTAAATATAGTAATTTTTTAAATTTTTAAATTGTGGTAAAATACACATAACATAAAATTTACCATATTAACCATTATAAGTGTACAGTTCAGTGATATTAAATATATTCACAATGTTGTGCAACCGTCACCACCATCCGTCTCCAGAACTCTTTTCATCTTGTAAACTAAAACTCTACAGCCATTAAACAATAACTCCCTTCCACCTGCTCACCCCTCCATCCCACCATGCCCCCCACCCCTGCCCAGCCCCTGGCAACCCCCAGTCTACTTTCTGTCTCTGAGTAATTGTTTCTTTTATAGGAATAATTCCAAAGTTTGAGTCATGGAATAGAGCTGGAACCGGAAATGGGATTTTAATATTATGCACAACACCTTAAAAGGCCAACAGGAAAGGAATATCCCATATGAAGCAGAAATCCAAGGTAAAGAAGATCTGAGAAACAAAGAAATTTGTAGGGCTTAAAAAATAGAAATATGTATATGTGTATATATCTACACACAGAGAGAGATTTCCAGTCTATGGGATAAGTTTCATATTTTTATGGACGAAAAAGGATTCATGGCTTATTAAATAATAAATATGGTAGAAGAAAGCTGAGTAAGCTACTATTCAGTAATCTGGAGTTTATAAAAGAATACTTTCATAATTATTGTGATCTTTACATTTTGCGTAATATTTCTTACTAATGAGAACATCCCCCACCCTCCCCACTGTGTGAAATTATTTGTTTTTCAATTGAAATTGAATTGACATTATTATACACAGCCTCATTTTGGGACAAAGGCTACCCCACTCACTGGAGGATCTACTGTGAATCCCACGGGCCCAAAATGAGACTTTCTGATGCCTGGCTGAATCGTTCATAAGAAATGTCATTAACAGTACTAACAACTACTCCTGATTTATGTCCTTATTTTCTGGAAAGAAATCCAGGATGAAAGGATAACATGAGCCTGAAAATAAAATCTGCTTTTAATGAAATCTACTCAGACACCAAGCAGGGTGGAGAGAGGCGGTTAAGGGCATAGTCTTTGGAGCCAAGCAGATCTGGGTTTAAATCCTGATACCTCACTTCAAACCTGTGACCTGGCAGGGGCTTCCCTGGTGGCGCAGTGGTTGAGAGTCCGCCTGCCGATGCAGGGGACACGGGTTTGTGCCCTGGTCCGGGAAGATCCCACATGCCGCGGAGCGGCTGGGGCCCGTGAGCCATGGCCGCTGAGCCTGCGCGTCCGGAGCCTGTGGTCCGCAACGGGAGAGGCCACAACAGTGAGAGGCCCGCGTACCGCAAAAGAAAAACAGCAACAGAAAAACCCTGTGACCTGGCAAATCACTGAATCTCTCCACACCTGTGTGTCCCCAGGTATCAGTGAGTACCTGTGGAGTCAGGCTGTTGGAAGGATTGTCTGAAATGACAAAGGGAAAGCTCTCACTCGTCAGCAAACTTCTCTCATTACTACACCCCAGCATCTCCGGTAGTAACAGAAGTGAGACTTCCTCTCCACTACTGCTGCTCCAGAGAAGCCATGAATTGACTTACAGTAAGCCATTGGCTTGATAGTGAGCTGACCTACTCCAAGAATATAAAAAATTATTGGTTAAATAAATGAGAAAATAAAAAGTACATATATGTATAGAGAAGATAAAACCTACTCCCATCCCCACTTTCCCTTATTTTTTACCTTTCACGGTTTCACGTGTGTTATTCCAAACCTCCTCTATGCACTTATAAGCGTATATTGTAGTTGGTTGGTTCCCCCCCGCCGCCAAAACAGGTTCATACTGTACATAACTGTTCTGCAGACTTGCTTTACTCAACAATATAGAGTAAAACATTACCCTTTTTAACGGTTTCCTAGAGTGAATATACTTTAAGCATTCCCCATATTAATGGATATTTCGATGAATCCATTTTTTTTTGCTAGTAAAAAAAAAAAGTTGAGCTAAGTGGTCTTGCTAAGTACTTGATTGATCTGAAACAATTTTACACTAGCTGTCTTGATCACAGTGACATCAGATCATAAATAAGGTCAAAATAACATAACAAGAGAGATGAGAAGGCAAGAGAACTTCCATTGGCATTTGCAGCATTTTTTCACTTTTGACTCAAAACATAACCATTGTGGAGGCATGCCTTCTCCCCATTCTCAGGGCAGAGACAAAGCTCACATGCTTAGAAGTATGTGTTTAGGATTCTAGACTTGGTTTCACTAAAATGGCCTTGATTGGATGGGGTCCCTCCTAGTATTAAAACTGCTCTAATTGCATTCTTCAAGCCAGCTGAAGGCTGACAGCTTCCGCTCCGGGCTCATTATCAGGGCACTTCAAGGGGCTCCATTATGAGCAGAGCACCTGGTCCAAATTTATTTCAACGGCCCAGGGCAAAATGGGAAGGTGCTTAATGTTCAACCACAATGGTGACATTTTTACGAGATATCCAAGGTTCAGAAACAAATAAATGAAAGGTTTGAAAGGAGCACGAACAGAAACTGTGACAATAAAAATTCAACATTAATATATCAATTTAAAACCATATACCACCCATACACTTGGGATAAGGCCAAAGGTTCAGTGCAGGCTAAACAGAAAGAAAAAGGAGGATAAAAAAGCCAGTACCCAACTCCTCCCCTGACAGGCTTTGCTAAAAAGACAGATCAAATGTTTAATTTCAGGATAACAGAATGAGAGGCAGATACTGGATGCTAGTTAGGATAACAGAAAATTCAGCCAGAATTCAGAGTGTCAGTTTTAAATGTACTATGTCCACACCTTTTCTCTGGTTTGCTTACACCATTGCTGTCTGACTTTTAAAAGTACTCTTTTGGAAATGAGTAAGTTAAAATGCCTTACACAGATGTTTCCATGAGAAAACATTGGGCAAATATGTATTTAGAGCTTTTTAATAAATGTATAATAGGAAAAATTTCCCAGGTAGATCACAGCAGGTCCAAAGTAAACATTACAACCCATTGCATAAATCTATACCTAGAAACTTCTTGTCAAGTGGGATTTTGCTCTCTGTGGCTGAGTATTTGCAGAGGACTTAGTATGCAGACAACAACCAATTTTAAAGCCCAAAACCCAGCTGCAGAGCATTAGTGAGCTCTACCCTCCACCAAGAATCTGTTTAAAGAAACGTTTAAAATAAATATTTGTATTCTTTTACTAAACACAACAATGACACTCACGTTGGAATCTAAGAAAATGATGAATGAAAAATTATCACACAGGCACTTTACAATGGGAATGCTGACTAAACTGGAACTATACGGATTTACTAAATGTTTAGTCTCTTAAGAGAAAAAGAGGAAGCTAATTAATCAACTGCACTTGGACATTTTTTTCAACTATTAGTTGCTTTCGGTATTGTAATTTTATCTTTCCCAAGCATTTTCCTATTAAGCCGGCCATACAGATGTGCAAACATTAATTGGCCAGACCATAAGGGCTTTAATTATTTTACTGATTTTAAAAGGCAATTAGGCAGCACCTATTTTTCACATATTGATTGTACCTACTCTGGTTTTCAATCTGAATTCATGAATCATTGGGCAACTGGTATAACCACAGGCTGCTACTTTAGCCTTTTATTCTGTTTTTTCTAACAGACGAATAAAAGCACTTAAAATTAATTACCTGATAGACTCACCCTAACTAAGAAAAAAACAAAAAAAAAAAAGCGTGGCAAAATCCCTTTAGAATAAATTCTGTATGTAAGTCACCCAGCAAAGTGACCACTTGTGTGACAGCTGGCAGGCCCTCCAGTGCTAGGTCTTAGAATTTGGGAACTTGATCTGGGTGTTCAATAGTAGGGTTTTTGGTCCTGTTCTGAGTCAGCCTTGCTTGTGCCTCTACTGTGTTCTGCAGTCTCCTTTGAAACTACTTAAAGGGGTGGAGCTCTGGGAGTCCACAGGGAATTTCCAAGTTCACCCTGGAAACTGAAGTAGTCATTTGGATTCTGTACCTCCAGTTCCGGTTTCTCCTTCACTTCAACATCTCTCATTATCCTCCCCTCCTTATATATATATATAAGACCCACTATATAAGATAGATCAAAATAACAGACTGCAGTGACGGCTGTTCACGGTGGTACTTATGAGGCAAACATCCCCAGCCTTTCCCACCTTTCTGGAACAGAAGGACACGGAGGGGTCTGGAACAATTTCACAAGATGCCATATCGCATGAAAAAATTTGAGAACCGTTGCTATACAACAGATGGTTTTCTAGCTTTCGTACACCGTCCCAGCTCTGCTTTAGGAGGCCACTGGAATGATGATAATGCACCATTTATGGGCAAGGTGATGCGGTAGAAAGAGACATAGATTCGGGTAAGAAGACCTGGCTGGATCCAAGCACTGGATGGCACTGAATAGCTGTGCAACTGTATGCAAGTCGTCTTTAAGCCTTTTTAGCTTCTCCATCTATAAAATGGTAATAATTATGCCTCTTTTACCTATAACAGAGGACCGCTGAGTCCATCACACATGCATATGAAAACACCTTGTAAATTGGAAACGAGCGTTACAAACGACAAACATTTCTATAGAAGCCATTTCCTTCATTCAATCACCTGTGCTGCCCTCTTGTGGTGAGCAGGCTGCAATGCTACTCAAAAGGCCAAGTTATTTTGTGAATTGCGACCAAATAAGGAACACCCTGCGCCCTCCCAGATTCACCACACCCCTTTCCCTTCTTCCCCTATAAAATCTTGCCCAACCCTCGCCCGGGCGCGACTTCTCTGGCCCCCTTTCTCTCGGACCAGTGAACCTCGCCTGGGAGCGCTCCCTAAAGCTCACTTGAAGCTTTCCTCTTTCGCGGTGCCGTTTGTTAAGATCCGACCTTACACTACCCATTCACTCTGGCTTAGAGTGGTTGGTCTCAGGGACTTCAAAGGGACCTGGGTCTACAGAAGGCAGCATCCATGCTCCTGGGTGAACTAGCCGGGCCCGGAGCTTGATACTACCTACAGAGGGATGTGGGACAAGAGCTGAGGCAACAATGACAAGCAGGAACTTAGTGAAATGTAAAGGCCAACAAGTGTGAGGTGCTCAAAACCCCATGAAGAATGACTCAATATGCCTGTATTTTTTGTGTTTCCATCTTCCCAAATAGGAAAAAAAAAATTAACACAGACTGAACTTCTATTTTTATATATTCACATATTATGACATTCTCTAACAAAACTCTGTACTCTTATACTCTCTTGATAAGATCAATAAAGTAAAGCTATTAATCCACACATCTGACTGATGATAGTTTAATAAGTGTTTATTGAAGAAATCAATGACAAGGTAATATTAAGGGGCTAGATAAATTATCTCAAAAGTTACTTTCAACCTAAAAATGGTACGTTTTGAGATAGAAAATATGCTTATTATTGAAAAGTCCCTATGCTAGTTTAGAATAGAGTATGTTTGATCATTATGAGAAAGTATAAAACTTTCTTTAGACAGATGTCCTCTGACAAAAGGAAGTGAGATTGGATGGGATTTTTCAGAAAAAAATCGTGCCAGAGGATCACCTCCTTGGAGACCAAGAGCATGTGTCTCCCCGCGGGAGGGAGACAGACGTCATGCTCCTCTGCAGTCCCCGTAAACCCAGCTTCTCTGCAGCGCTCAGCTGCACCGGCCAGCCTCCCTCGTGGAAACTGTCTTCTTGGCTTCATTTGTCTTAGCCCATTCAGGCTACTCCAACAAAACACCACAAACTGGCGGACTTGTGAACAACAGAAATTTGTTTCTCATCATTCTTTAAGCTGGGAAGTCTAAGATCAAGGTGTCAGCAGATTTGGTGTCTGGTGAGAACCCACTTCCTGGTTCACAGATGGCCCTCACATGTGGAAGGGGCAAGGGAGCTCTGTGGGCACCCTTTTGTAAGGGCACTAATCTTACTCATGAGGGCTCCAACCTGGTGACCTAATCACCTCCTAAATAATACCATCCTCTTGGGGGTTAAGATTTCAACATATGAATTTGGGGGGACATAAGCACTCAGGCCATAGCATCACTGCTCTCCCACTTCTGGCCATTCCTTTTGCTCTTATGCAGGCTCCCTTTGTCTAACTTTGGAGTGTCCTTGTCCTAGAGCATCTTCCTGTGTGCTCTTCTCACTCCACATGTTACTTCCTTCCCCATGGCCTTAGTTAATATCTGTACAGTAATGGCTCTCAAATTTCCTTCTCTGGCTTCACCTGCCCATCAGATGTGTACACTTGGTGACTCCCCAGGTTCCAGCATGTTCAAGATCAGAAGCATCACTTGCTCCTTCCTCTGCATCTGGTCACCGTCCTCTGATCCTCTCCTGGGTGAAAGGCACATCTGTTCACCCAGCCGCCCATCAAGACCCCTCCCTGAGGCCTTACCCCTCACTCCCAAATCACAGCATCCATTCTGGCTCCCAGACATGGCAACTATGCCTGGAACTTTGGCTCCGGCGCCCCCAAATCTACTCCCTGCTCCACAAGGCAGCCAGGGCCAGCTTCTTAAATGCTAACGTGATCACCTCATCCCAGCTCAAAACCCTCCAATGCCTTCCATGGTCCTGAAGAAAACCAAAACTCCTTAAACTCTGTTCAAAGGCCCCCCAGTCCTGGCCATTGCCCAGGGCTCCAGACTCTCCCGACTTAAATACTTGTCTCCCCTACTTTGCATCTGCTGTACTCCCACGTTAAAAGGCTTTCCCTTAGCCACTTGCCTCACCCTACCCGCGATGATCCCTTCCACCTGAGGCCATTCCCTCCTTCAGCTTTTCAGCTTCTGGGGAGTTTTGCCTGAACCCTTAAATCTAGATCTGGCAACCTGTCCAGGTGCTCCCTTTGGGTCTCTTCATGTCCCTCAGGTTAACCCTTATGTCTAGTCTACAATTTCCTGTTTACTTTCTAGTACCCCCCCCATTTGTTTGTAAATTGTTGAAGGCTATAAATTCTTAAAGGCTGTTTTGTTCAAATTGTGCCCCTGGAACCCAGCACGAGCCATATCACATGACAGGTGCTCAATAAATGTTTACTGATGAATTAATGAATAATTATTACTACTTTACTCATGAGTACTCGAGCTCTGAGTTGTTAATACAAAGTGGGAACACCACGGGTTTTAGAACAAGACAGGCCTGGGTTCCCATTCAGTTCCACAGCTCACAAGCTCTGTGATCTTAGAACATGTAAGGAAGCCTTCTAAAGCTCAGTAACCAAAGCTGTGGTGGGGGGGGGGGCAGAATAAACCAACTTCACAGGCTTGTCGCGAGGATTAAAATACATAGGACATAAAGCACCAATGTACCTTGTATTATTTTTCATTTTTCAAAATTCAGTGCTACAAAGTTGTTTACTGCAGTACTAATTAACGCTATTGCTACCTTAAACTTTAGGCCATCCGGGATGTTTCTGAAGTTCTTTATGTGAGCAGTTATTCAAAGAAATAAGTCTTGCTCACCGGCCCAGCACCTTCATTCAGGGCCCTGCATTATTACTCAAGCAAATTGGTCAGTCTCATGCCTGTCAACCTAAGAATTATAGGTACTGCTCCTACAATTTACATTTTATGGTAACAAGTGTAACAGTATAAAGAAAATAGTTTGTTCTTTCCCAGGATGGTTGAAGGAGGGTAGAGAACAACTGTGAGTGTATTTTGATAAACATTTCAGTACAAAGAGTACTGAAATATACGCCAGTCTTGTAACCGTCGTACTGCAACCCTTCCTGCCTGCTGAAGATTCTGGAAGAGCTCCCCTACTTTTTTTTTCCTTTTAATGGTTACTGCTGCCTTTAAGGGAATATCTTATTTTTCAATGCAAGCAAAGTAGGGAGAGATGGCTGGAGAAAGGGAGGGAGCGAAGGAGGATGAGGAGATGGGAGAAAAGGAGGAAGAAAACTTAAAACTTGCCCACCATTGTGGATTTAACAGAATCTTGCTTTACTGATTTTACAGCACAACTAAGCCTCCCCATCCCTTCAAAAGGCAAAAACTGTAAAAAACAAAAACAAAACAAAAAAAACCACAAACACAAAAAACCCTTTTGGTCAGGCTAACTAGTGGCTTTGGAACCAATTACAAAGCACTGTGAGATGACTTTTTAAATTAAAACTCTTAAGCTATCCAACAAGTCAAGTAACTTGTGGCAGCTTCAATACCCACTTCAAAGGTCTGGGTTCTGACCACAGCCTTCCATCCAACCCCCCACAAATTCCAACAGAGTTAATCCTGGCTTCCTGGCCTTCGCGCTCACAAACTAGAAGAGAAGTACTGCAGACCAAAAACCGTAAGAGTTCCTTTAGTCCTTTCCAGACATGACATAAGAAATCCCCAAATCAGGGTGACCCCATCTCCCCACTCCCACGATGTTGGGTAAGCATCATTCTGCAAGGTTCATGCCTCATGAGGTGGAAAAGAGCTGGCCTCTCGCTTCAGAACAAGAGAAAATCTATGCTCTAATTCAGAAAGGATGTTTGTCCTCTTACCCACGGTGGCCCACTTCATATTATGCTCTCCAAGCCTTGCATATTTCAAGCTTTGTCCTAGAATTCTTATGGATTTTGACCTAAAATATGAATTGATGTGGCTAACTGGCATAAAATCCCAAAGACATTAATACTGAAGGATTCTTAAAACGTCTTCTGATATGTATCGTAACCACATTTAAAATGTTCCCTTCTGGCTTAAAATAAATGATCCAACACCTAAGTATAGATTATTTCCTAAGAAAAAAAAACTGCACAAAATGAGCAATAAGAAACCCTCTTTATTATTTAAATATTTTCTCTTTAAAGTATATACGACAAATTTTTTAAAAGCAGCTTAGGCCTTCATAAAACTACAAATAGGCAAATGGAACACTTAAATCTATACCTTTAAATATCTTCATCCCCCAAGACTAAGACCTCATATTCACAGTATCATCCCAAGTGACTTTTTATGGCCAAGTTATAAACCCCTCCAAACACAGGGTTTACAGTGGAAGTGTTGACATCGTGTTAACTGTTGCTCTGCAAACAGGGCCCAGGAATCAAGGCACACTACATTTATGAGGCAGGTAAAAGTCTGTACCCATTCATCACAGAGCCATAGTGACAGACCCTAAGTTTGAGGTCCAGCCTCATTGGTCCAGCCAAATTAATGTACCCCATTTCTCACATCATTGAGACCAAGAAAAAAATTTGCAGGCATTTTAATAATTGTAAGGCTTTGACATTTTTTCAGAAATCATGGCAACAGCCTTGCTAAAGCATTTCATTTATTTACACCTGCTATGGCCCATTTTTGCACATCTGCAAGCTACTAGAGAAAATTGTTCTTTCCCATAGATAATTCATGAGAATGACATGCATCTGCACCAACACAGCCTTTAATGGAGGCACGTTACAATCATGAATTCCATGTAGCCACTCACCTAACCAACGCTGAGGCCATACCAAATTGTGATTAATTACCAAAGGAATATTCCACTCCTAAATTATAATTCAACATTCCTATATAAAACAATCTAAAACGTCAGCACTCTGCCTTTACGACATCATGCTATCCCAATAATACTGTTTTACAAGTAAATTCCTATTATGTATTAATAAGGGCTGTTGGTGGCTAAACATCTTGCCTCCCTAGTAATGACTTGGTTGAAGGCAATTAGGGGAGCCAGGTGCAGCTGAGCTGGGCACTCATAAAAGTTTTTAAATTTTACTATTTCCGTTTGATTTTGAGGGAGTGCATTCCAACCTTTCCAAATTAAAGAGGAAGCTATGTCCGTATTTTCAGCTGTTGTGTGTTCTGACCATTACTGATAACTCCCTTTAATATCTGTTAGCTCCTTAGAAGCCAATGATCTGAGGAGTTCAAGTTTCACCCTGAACATCAATATTTCACAGCCTGTCAGTGGCTACACACACACACACACACACACACACACAGTCCCCAGGGTAACAGAGCAGCACCTTCATTTAAGACTTTCTGGGGCAGCACTGAGTAGTAAAATTGATGCATGAAAGAAAGAACTTTACTCACTTTGTTAATATGTTTTTGTTGTAGTTAGCTTGGGTCAGTGGAGGAGACATCAAATTAAAGTTTTATGTCATAATAGGAGCAATGATTTTCCCATTACAAGAAAATCAATTTCCTTCTACAAACACTACATAAAAGAATTAATAAGTGTAAAGACTTAACACATCTGAAGCAAGAGAAAAGGTTACCTCTGATGATGACAAATATCCTCAGAAGTAGAATTTTTAAGAGTTAACAACTTATCCACAGTAGTATTAGAAGCGCAATGTACTCTGGGAAATTTTCCTACAAGAATGATGTGCAGAAAACACAGATTCCTTTATTTAACTTATTTTGTTTTTCTTCTCTTTATAACTCACACTAGTCAGTTTGATTTAATTCATTTTTGTAAAATAGTTGAATGTTATAAACAATCAGTTTTATGATATCAAATGATTGAGCTAAAGAGTTTTGTGTTTTGTTTTTCAACAAGTTATATGGATATTCTATATATTAGCGATCAAACAGACAAAAGTATGTACCAACTGCTAATCCAAGGACCAATATCATTCCGAAAAGCTACCTAAATCCTGTTGCTGACAATGAGTCAGGACCTCATTTTGATTTCAAGAACACACTGGCCAGAACCATCCTAGGAAGTAAACCTGGAGGGGTGACTTGGTCCAAAGCCCCTTTTCAAAGTGAAAAGTAATATGCCATTTAATTTCAGAGAGTAAAATGAATATGATCACATCTGAACGAGAATAGTTTTCAAAGTGATCCCTAATTTTTTTTCTTGGCTGTCTGGGGATTTTCCCTTTCGTTTGCTTTTATTTCTTTAAGGAAAACCTATATCTACCAGAACAGTACTACTTCAGAAAATAACATGGTTCAGAAATGCACCACTAGTTTGCATGAAAAACTCATCTCCCCATTTTCTGAGGAAAAAGTCACAAAAAACGAAGACCCTCCGCATACAGTTAACCATCACTTGCTTCTTAGAGAAAATTTTATTGAGGACTTGTCTATTTAGAACATTAAGCTTCAGAACGTAACCACTGTACACATGGTTTTTCAAACTTACCGAGAGAAAAGACCATGTGTTTACATGAAATGAGTACGAAAATCTAATCTTGTCTTTGTCATGTTTCCTTTTCTTTTCCTTGACAAATGACTGTTCTCCTATGAAGAACTTTTTTAAAATGCCAGTTTTGGGGCTTCCCTGGTGGCGCAGTGGTTGAGAGTCCGCCTGCCGATGCAGGGGACGCGGTTTCGTGCCCCGGTCCGGGAGGATCCCACATGCCACGGAGCGGCTGGGCCCGTGAGCTATGGCCGCTGAGCCTGCGCGTCCGGAGCCTGTGCTCTGCAACGGGAGAGGCCACAACAGTGAGAGGCCCGCGTACCGCAAAAAAAAAAAAAAAAAAAATGCCAGTTTTAAAGGGGAAAAAATGATCACCATCAGTATACTCATGTATTCTTTCTCCTCCCCGATTTGTTCCTAATGGAAATGAAAGAGGTAAGGAGAGGGGTTTGACAAAGGGTCTTTATTTCTTCCCAAGCAATTACCCAGACAAGCCCGTTTCCCAGTGGATATCTCCCTGCCAACTTCTGAACTACATCCAGAGCCCCTCATGCAGATTAGACGCCCAATGTTGACAGATAGAGACTGGAAAACTGGGGGGAGGTGTTGGGGGGTCTGAAGACAGGCTCCTTCATAGAGTTTAAGGGCTATGTAGAGTTAACATCCACTTGGCTACAACCTGCTGGGAAAGGGGCAGTGAAACAGGAGCATGGCAGCTAAGAGCACCTCTGCCTGAAATGGTGCTCCTGAAATTTCATCACCTTTTACAGTCTAATTCTTCATTTCTCTACAAATCTCTCTTCCATATTGCTAAATCTTTTTGTTGTTGTTGACTTGGAGACATTTTCTCGTTAGGAGCTAGTTTGCCAACAGGCTTCCAGTGTCTTATAAAAGAAATTCAGCAATTCATTATAAATGCTGTTGGTGGCTCACTTCTTGCCATCAAGGTACAACTAGGTTGCAGGTATTTAGACCTGGAGGCTCCACGGTGGAACACGTTTTTCAATTTCCTACTTACACAAGAAAACCTCAGTAAGTTCCCATTTTATAGGAGTGCCGCCTACCGCGAAGATCAAAGTCAGAGGTGAGTGTGATGAAGTCTGGCCAGACTTGTTCAGTGTCTCCTCTTCCTTCTGCTTCCAAACCCTGCCCTACCATCCCCCAAAAGGAAAGGGGCCTGCCTCCATTTCTGGGGAGCGGTCCTCTGATCTTCCTCTGCTGGAATACTGTTATTTTCACCTGCCAAACCATCATTATTCCACTAAATCACTATTTGCATTTTGTTGCCTCACGCATTTCTTTTGATTTAGTGGAGATGGGTGTTTATGTGAGTTTATATAATCCTTCTAAGGATAAATTCATTCTTCAACTACTAAAGGACTTGATTTCCATGTTAATTCCTTTTTCCTAGGTCATTTTAAATGATCATCTCTGAGGTAGGAAACTGGTCAAATTATTAGCACTGCATATACTCATCATATGGTCAACCACCATCGATTTTCAACAAGAAGGAAAATGCTCTCCATGCCATGGTCCCCATTTGGATACTCCTTGTCATCAGATTACATTCCAGTGAGCAACAGAGGGGGAAAAGTACGGAGACTAAAGCAGTAATAGTATTGGATATCTAGGGAAACAAAATAAATTTAAGCAGTTACAACCTCTTCCTTGCATATATACTGATGATAGTTTGTCAAAACTATGCTTCTATAACTAAAAAAAATGAAGAACAGGAAAGAGAAACAAGAAATTCAATGGTAGAAATATACTATTCAGACTGAAAATGTCATGTTAAATTTGGGTCCCCAAGAATATAACCCTGAGCACCCCCAAATCCATCATGGTGCCAATGTCCATCAAGAGTAGGGCTCCAGAGTCAGCCAGGGCTCTGACCCCAACATCCACCGTGGATACTGGGCTATTACTTAACCCCTCTAAACCAAAGTTTCCTCAACTGTCAGTTTAATGATTGAACCTTCCTCATCGGGCCACAGTGAGGATTAAATCAGACCTTGCCTATGTAGCGCTTACAGTGCCTGGCACTTATGAGCCCAATGCATGTCAACTGGCATCATCATCTTCATCATGATCAACAACCCACCTCTCTGCTGATGAAAGATGCAGATGTCCAGTAAGAATGCAGTTTGAATATCGGGTTTCTTCCAATTTCTTCTACAACTGTATTTAACTTGCCCATTCTTTATATCTTATTTGTTAGAACTTTAAACATTACCAAATCAAAGCATAAGAATCTACAGTTAACTTTTAATATAAATTTTAGGCCAATATATGTGCCAATGGGAGAGATTATTTTGGGGTTACAATGCTAAAACATTTTCTATTCCATCTAGACAAAGAGTTAATAGCTAACTCACTCTATATTTGAATCCTCTCATCTGAGCATCACAATACCCTCTCAAACAGGTATTATTACCCCCATTTCATAGAGAAGAATGAGACTTAACCTACAAGGCCACAAGGCTAATAGCTGAAGGAGCCCAGAATGAAGGTAAATTATCTGGCTTTTAACCATGCCTCCTCATCCCCTTGTCTTCCTCTTTTCCTATTCAAATCATTCTTTTTTTCCTATCCCATGGATTTTTTTTGTTTTAGATATTTTATTTAAAAATCAATTAGAATTATCATTTTTCTAATTCTATCAGATGAAATAGCATTATTATTTTTATATACTTTTGAGAGCTGTACTTTATCACCCTGAACTTCAAGTTTTCAATGTCTCAAATAGAAGTCCACATTTTCTTGAATATTTAATGTTTCCCTCTAATGGTCATATTATTTTTCACAATTATTAAAAACTGCAGTTGTTAAACGAGGTATTTATGAGGCATTTTCCCTTACTCCCAATATGCTACCATAACAATTTTCACCACTAAGAACATTCTTAAAATAGTTTAGATTTTTAAATTTAGGTATTATTCCCATTAAATCTACTTTTAGACAAAAGAGAAAAAGGTTTTAATTTCTTATATGCTCTTAAAGTCAACTTAATATTAACTTGAAAAAAATGAATCCTGAATGAAGATCTCTCTGTAAATTTAAACACATAATAAGATCAAAGGGGAATTCATTTAATATAAAATTTGTTCATTACTTTTGGGTTTTAAAATTCAGAAATATACTTCAACAGCCATATCTCCATCAGAATAGTCAGTGTGTATGTGGCCCAACCAAGAAAATATTCTTTTACTTAAATTACATATAAGGGTCCTTAAATCCCACTTGATAGAAATCAAAGGACTCAGCTTTTATCTTAGCATGCCCATAGGTCAAAACCTTGTAAAATCAATTTAGCAGTAACACTTCATACAGTTCAAGTGTTCTTACGGCGAGAAAAAATTCTGTGCTGGAATGGCTTAATTACACAAGTATACATGGCAACATTCAACCTCCGGTTAAAAGAGGTTAAGATTTTGGGAACCTCTTCGATATTTTGTCCTCTCCTTGGGGGCACATTTGGAGTGTTATGGATGACCCCATGCATATAAATAAACGTTGTGTTCACATATGTATAAAGGGCACCCAAAGGACAGGAGTTAATATTTAAACTATCAACTCCAATTAGTTTCAATTTAGTTTTTAAAATCTGGCAGCAATAATCTAATTTTAACATCCCATTTTAGGGAAAAGAAAGCAGAGAGTCATATCAACCATTGCCAAAGTAGAAAAAGAAGGAAATAAAAAGATCTCATTTTCAGAAATGACACCTCCTTAATTTTGGCTTTCACTTAGTTAAAATACAGAGCTGGACTCATCTTTGCTCTTATACCATGTGTTCAGAAAGTGCTAAAAAAATTATAAGTGGGGGCACCGTTTAAACTACTTTATAGATCTGCTTCTAGAAATTTCTATCTAGAAATTTCCATCCATAGGCAAATAATCAATGTTAGTTCATATCATTTTAATCCCTTTATTAAAACATGTCCCTTGTACATTTTCTACAGAGTGTTCTAGTTCTAGTTACTATGTGTATTTGAAGTACATCAAAGGCCTCATCTTTTTAAAAACATTCAATGGTGATGTTTCAATATGTGACTTAACACCCCCATCTTCCACCATTAGTTAGAATCGGTGAATCTGGTGTTGCACACAAAAAAGTGCTGACTGAATGATTTCGAACTAAATTCTCTGAGAAATCAGAGTGTTGATCTATTACCACTTAGATATCTTCTCAATTTTTAAAAATTTCTCCTGGTATGTATGACTATTTCACAGGGCTAAAATCCATCCAGGTCTACCAGGCCGTGAACTTGCTGGTCTGTTTTGTTTTTGTTTTTTTAACATCTTTATTGGAGTATAATTGCTTTACAATGGTGTGTTAAGTTTCTGCTGTATAACAAAGTGAATCAGTTATATATATACATATGCTCCCATATCTCTTCCCTCCGCTGGTCTGTTTTGCTGATAAGGTGCCAAGTCAGGAGGACACAGCCCATCACAGAGCCCAGAGCACACCCCAGATGACAGGTGCTGCCCCCTTCAAGTGCTGTAGCGCCCCCCTGTGGCAATGCCCATAAACAAGCCAATAACACGGATGCCTTTTAGGATGTGTCACTGACAAGAGAGTAAGGGGTGAGTTGACAGCAGAAGCAGAGGAGCAAAGAATGAATTCAGCGCTCAGTAAAACTTGGTCCTTCCCCTTCACTCTCCCACACCCCCACTCACAAATATTTAGCAAGTGCCATGAGCACATGAGAAACATGGAAACACCTGTGAGACAGACCATAGTTCTGGCCCTCATGGAACTTACATTCTCATACAGTGAAAGCAAGAGACAGACAATAACCATGTAAATACAGAAATAAGGTCATGTCAGATAGTGATATACGCCCCCAGGTCTCAGAGGTGGGAAGAAGTGTAAATGTCCAAAATGTGGTAGACTATGAAACAGGAGAGTACACAAATATTAGTAATGTAATCCTTTGAAACAGAAGGCAAAGTTCTGTTTGTGGCAACAGACATCTGTAATTTTTTTAACCAAGAAGTGATCTAAAAACAAAAAACTGTCTGCCAACCCAATACCCATCCTTTCCTTTTTCCATGGACACATATTCCTAACGTTCACCCCGAATAAAGGCTACGTTTGTCGGCCTCAAGTTCTGCTCCACAGCTGGCAAGTGGAAGGGCAGAAACTGAAGAGCTAGCTCACCCAACACTAGAGGTCACGACCTTTCCAGGCCCCATCTCTCGGCGCTGCCCTGCTCTGCCAGTCATCTAAAGGCCAACAGTAAGCAGCCTGAAAGCCCTGAAGAGGCTCGGACTGGCCTGGGCTTCTGTCTTAGAAACATAAGCTAATGTGTTTGTGACCCTACACACATTAGTAAGCTTTGTTTCTAGATTACCATCTGCTGAAAAGCAGCCACCTGTCTTACAGGAATGCCACCAGGAAAGAATGAACCATTAGGCACAGAGCACTTGGTAATTTCTAGAAGAAGGAAATAGGGACAAATAGACCCAAAGCCTGCCCCACCCACACTTGCTTCATTTTTCTGTTCCTGGTCTTTAACGATGCCCTCTTTCCTCCACTGCTCTGGGCTTTCCCACCCAAGCACCTTACTGAGGCAGAAGAGAATAAATACCCAGAAATATATCTGAAGTCCCATCCAGAGAGAAGCCCTGCACAGAAAAACTGGCACCCCAGAGAGGCGCACAGTCCTTATTCTGTGGTTTGGCTATTCTGTGGTTTGGCATCCCCCCGCTTTGAGAAGCTCCCCACAGCATCAAGGCCAAACTACTCTGGCTAACTGTCAAGGCTTCACCAAATTCACCCCATCTATCCTCACAATTCTTCACTTGCGTCCAAGTCCATCTCCTCATGCTCCGTCAAAGGCACCAGTCATTTCATGCGCTCACTCATTCTTCTAGATCTCCTAGGCCAGACCACACCTCAAGCCTCTGCTAAGCTGCAGCCTACCTGGTCTCCAGCAAAGCCTCTGCTACCTTCCAACATGCAATGATGGTCCCCTTCTCTGAACCTGGGACCTTCATAGATACTAAGAGGGTGTCTTAGTTCCCACTGCCATAACAAAATACCATAGACTAGGTGCCCTAAGCAGCAGACATTTATATTCTCACAGTTCTGGAGGCTAGAAGTCCCAGATCAAGGTGCCAGCCAGTTCGGATTCTGGTGAGAGCCCTCTGCCTGGCTTGCAGACAGCCACCTTCTCCTGCAGTGTCACATGGCAGAGAGAGCTCTGACATCTCTTCCTTCTTTAAGGGCATCAGCCCTGTTGGATTGGGTCCCCACCTTTATGGCCTCATTTAACCTTAACACTTCCTCACAAGCCCTATCTCCAAATACAGTCACATTAGGCGTTAGGGCTTCAACATATGAGTTTGGTGGAGGGGCACAAACATTCAGTCCATAACAGAGGGAGTATGGTGTGAGATGTAAGACACAAAAAGGGAGAGGTCAGCAGAACTTGTAGAGACACTGCTTTAGAGAGAGAAGTGAGAAGGCAGGGACTGTGTCTGGTTTTGTTGGAGAAAACAGGAGTAAGGGGAATGACAGAACCATGAGGTTTTTTGGTGTTTTTTTTTGCGGTACGCGGGCCTCTCACTGTTGTGGCCTCTCCCGTTGCGGAGCACAGGCTCCGGACGCGCAGGCTCAGCGGCCATGACTCACGGGCCCAGCCGCTCCGCGGCATGTGGGATCCTCCCGGACCGGGGCACGAACCCGCGTCCCCTGCATCGGCATGAGGACTCTCAACCACTGCGCCACCAGGGAAGCCCACCATGAGGTTTTGTGGTGAGGAAAAACTTATGTGTACAAGGCAACCCTGTTATGAGCACAACAGTATATAACAAAAGGCCATCCTTGGTGTTACTCTCTGAAGGTCGCTGACATTTGACCACATAAATTCGAAAATGACCTTTACTACCTTTTCATAAAAACAACGGAAATCCCTCATAGACATGATATTGAAAACCATTAGTAACTGAGCTGAGAAAAAACACCTCTCATCAAATTAAATATTATGTCTTTTAAGAGCATTAATGAAAAGATTTATAAAAGGACTGCATCTTTCACCCAGTCATGCATATTGGTTGATGGAGAAATCAGGGAAAAATTCAATTTATAAAACTGCAGCCCTGTTCTGGACATTTTATTTTCTTACTAGAAGACAGTCAACAAAGGATTTTCAAAACCTTCTTATTATCAATTAATTAAAAAAAAAAAATCCTCAAATCGGGGCTTCCCTGGTGGCGCAGTGGTTAAGAATCTGCCTGCCAATGCAGGGGACACAGGTTCGATCCCTGGCCCGGGAAGATCCCACATGCCGTGGAGCAACTAAGCCCATGCGCCACAACTACTGAAGCCCACGTGCCTAGAGCCCGTGCTCCACAGCAAGAGAAGCCACCGCAGTGAGAAGCCTGCGCACCGCAACAAAGAGTAGCCCCCGCTCGCTGCAACTAGAGAAAGCCCACGCGCAGCAACGAAGACCCAACACAGCCAGGATAAAAAAAAAAAATCTCAAATCACATCTCTCTCCTGCTTGGAAACCCAAAGGTGGAAAGCCGACTGCCAACAAAACACTGACTTACACTGCCCTCTGCTGGTTCATTGGCCACATGTCAAGTTCCTTAGTTTACAAAGTTGCCAAAAGTCAAGTCCAGTATTTTGAACCAGCAAATTCAAGCCTAATTACTAAAAACAGGTTGTGGAAAATATTACTAAGTGGCTTAAATACCATCTGCATCACATCAGGCACACACTCCTAATGAAAAGGGCACATGTGTGGGAAGAGGTGGTGCCGGATCACATTTGCTAACCTAATAGGGTTTTTAAACTCTTTAAAATGTGCTTTAAATTCACAATAACGCCTTTAAATTGCCCCCTTTCACACCTAACCCTTGCCATGCCAACCAACTTTTCAGAAAACAAACAAATATAATAAAAAAAATTAAATCTTGGTTCTACTACTGCATTTCAGCCTCTGGTTAAATCAGCTTAGCTATAAATAACTGCGTATTACTGCAGTTAACAAAATTCATTTTCTAAGTATAGACTTTTTTTAAAATTTAGAAGCTGCTAATTTGCCAGAATGTTGCTGGAAAATATGCCATTTGTTTCAACATGCACACATCAGCTTCCATTAAAATGATTACGGCATCATTTGAAAGTCTAAAGCATTTATTAGGTGTCTCCAATTCCACAGAGCGTTTTACTAAGCCCTGTAGTAATGAGTTAAGCCAAACCCTCACCTCCGAGCTTGTTTCCTTAAACAGATGAAGTAACACACAATTGACACAATGGAACAAACAGCACAGGTGTATTAACTCAGGTGACTGTACCTGTATTTTGTTCTGGCAAAAAGTGGGAGCGCACTATGAGCTGGATGTTTATAAAGAGGAGAGTGGGAGGAAATCACAGTTGTCTAAAATTCAAATAGGGATGCCTTTGGAAGGAGGTGGGACTCCAGGTAGCTAAATGAATGGAGAAGGCTTGGGAACCCCAGAACAAAGGAGGCAGCCACAGGCTGGGAGGTCTTCCTGGACAGATGAGTGGGACAATGACAAGAAAGCAGTAAATCTTAGAAATGCCACGACTCCCAAAGCCCACACAGCAACCTTCCTTACCGAAGTCCAGGGCACCATGTGCTTCTGCACAGGCATGATGGGCTCCGGGCTGCCAGTCTGCCACTGGCTCAGACGCATTCAGAGAGTTCCAGATGCAGGTGCAAAGTCAGCTCCACATCACTGGCCTGCCTTAGTCACTGGCCTGCTTTCCGGGCCGTCTTTGAGAGTGTACACCTTCCTTCATGTAGATGGGCAATCCCTGAAGTTCTCCCACAGCTCTTTGGTACATTTATTCATTTTAATCAATGAACACCTCACCATAGCCCAAGCCTCATTACAAATATTAACACATTAAATTCTCATAACCATTCCATAATATAGGCACTATTATTAAATTCCCAATTTAACATATGAGGAAACTGAGGCACACCAAAGTCAACACTTTTCTCAAGTTCACACAACTAGTAAGTGGCAGAGACGGGAATCAAGCCGAGGCATTCTGATTCCGAGTTTGTGCTCTTAACTGATACGCTGTGTCAGAAAACATAACGCATGTTACAATCTCCAAGTAGAAAACAGAACACTGTATAGTAAGGATAGGATAAGTTTTGCTGAGGAAACAACCAACCTCCAAATCCACCAGGTTTATTTCTTGCTCGCACTACTTGCCCATTGAGAGTTGTCAGTCACCACGCAACAGGGACAAGGGGGCCCCAGAGAACCTCACATCAGCAATTACGTGCTCTTGCCCAGATGTGCCACATCACTCATTTCCTACGTGGAACTCACTGGCTGGAATCAATCATAGGGACCAGCCAATCTGATTCACCAATCACATAACTCATCCCCAGCCAAGGGTCTGGAAAGTGTGCCCTTACTCTGTGCCCGGAAGGAGGTAGAAGTGGAAATATTGGACACACCACCAGGAAAGACTACCACAGAACAATACAGTGACAACTGCGGTAGTAATGTCACACTTTTGGTAAACAAAGATGACATCACTGGCCCACTCACATACGTCATGTGGTTTTTCCACTTGCAGTAATGGATTTGCAGACATCTAATCGAGCAGCACTGGTTCATTCATGCATTCACTCATCCAAAGCACTTAGTGAGTAGCCGCTTTCAAACTAGTTGGGGAAGCCCACATTTCCACATGCGCAAAACTTGATAAAAGTGGCAAATGAATATACAAGGATACTGACTGGACACAACAGACGCACTCAGGTGGGAAAAAAAATCAGTAATCTGAGAAGTGATATGCATTTTGAAGGAAATAAATCTTTATGTGGCTTTATGATGGAAGCCCAGAGACACGGACAAACAGACTGAGCAGGTGGAGGGAGGCCGGCTGCCTGGAGCAGGGGATGTGTTCTGGACAGAGCGCTGCTCAGAAATGGTGCTCTGTAGCTGGGGAAGCAAGAAGCCGACCTGTGAGTGCTCCTTGGTTTTCAGTAGAGTGACATCAGTGAGACGTGAACACGTGCTGCCTGAAAATGAAACTTTCACAATATGATTTTGTCAATTCCCAAAAATAGGTTGGGCACTTGAATGGGAAATAAAATCACATTGTCTCAGAATGATAATTTTTTTCCTCTGCTTCCTTCTGAAAGGTGAATGTGAAATCTAAATTAACTAGAAAACATACTGGGAGAGCACACACACTGGACAGTTCAGATTTGGGGAAATGTTTATATTTGAGCAGTACTCAAAAACGGGTTTCTGGACATTTAAGTCCCTAAGCTATTGTATAAATTGAAAAAATTTTAGAACTAAGAAAATATAAACCAAAATTCTAGTCCAGGCACTGCATTTTATAGGAAGAATTTGAAACACGAAGAGGCGCAAGGCCACACAACTCATTTGGATCCGCAAGGGGATGTGCACACTGCTTCCCCACCCAGTTATCAGCTCTGTCCTGCTTCCACAATTACACAACTACTCCTAAAGAAAAATATGTGTAGTGCCAAATGGTGGCAGTAGTGTAAACGTTAATAACCATATGACCCAGCTGAATTCAAAAGTGTTGACAAACCTAGATTTTACATATGAGTGGGGATGGTGACTGCTCTGTTTCTTATATTAAATCCCCTGGTGTCTGAAAACACAAGTTTTCTATTGTGTCATTTAACAAGGGCAAGGCAGTGTTTTTCAAATTCTGGGTCAATCCAGTTAGCGGATCACACCAGGATTTTTTTTTTCTTTTTCAATGAAGCAAAATACACATCTAACTTGGGCTGTATTTTCATTTGCCCAATATACAGACAGATTAATTTTTCTTGTTCTTGCCTTTGCCCAAGATGCATAGGCCATGAACAACTTTTTTTTTTTTTTTTTTTTTTTTTACTGTTTAAGTAAAACCTGGTTTTAAGGGTAAACAAGCTGTGAAAAGATTTGGTTAAGAGAGGCCGGTAAGAAGTACACGTGGTGTTGCCCCTGCTGACTTGCCTTGTTGGTGACCACACTCCCACACCCCGCTCCGAGGCTGGAGAGAGAGGCAGGGACAGAGCAACAGGACTCTGACGTGCTGAGTTTGGAATCCCATCCTGGAGATGGGATACCACCTGGTATGGGCCTGGGATGACGCTTTTGAGAGAAGACCAAGGTCAAGGCAAGCCAGTGAGTCATAGCTCACCCCACAGAAGGTCCCAAGGCAGGGAGGAAACATGTGGGGAGGATGGAGATGAGAACCAAAGAGGAACAGCTGGTTCCAAGTTCTAGTAGGGAGTTACAGCGGGGACAGAAGATCTTTAAAAAGGAAAAACAAAAACCATGACATGATACCAGCAAAGGGGAAGGAATGGTGACCTATGCAAACAAGAAGCTGCCCTAAAGGAGCAAAATTTAGGGGCACACACTCAGACACTTCTATCCCTATATATACTTCTTCTCCAAGTGGGTACCAGGTCCCCTACCTGAAACACTTCCTCTGTACTATGGGACACTCAGCTCTTTAGATTCTGAATAGGGGATGGCAGGAAAGGTTCCCTAGAGGAGTATTTAAGAATCTCCAGGAAAGGTGGGCCAGTAGTTTATTTATTTTTTGAATTTTTGAATTTTATTTTTTTATAGAGCAGGTTCTTATTAGTTATCTATTTTATGCATATTAGTGTATACATGTCAATCCCAATCTCCCAATTCATCCCACCAGCACCCTAACCCCTCACCGCTTTCCCCCCTTGGTGTCCATACATTTATTCTCTACATCTGTGTCTCAATTTCTGCCCTGCAAACCAGTTCATCTGTACCATTTTCCTAGGTTCCACATATAAGTGTTAATATACGATATTTGTTTTGCTCTTTCTGACTTACTTCTGTACGACAGAAGTATACAGACTGTATACAAACTGTATACAGACTCTGTATGACAGTCTCTAGATTCATCCATGTCTCTACAAATGACCCAATTTAGTTCCTTTTTATGGCTGAGTAATATTCCATTGTATATATTATTATTATTTTTGTGGTACACGGGCCTCTCACTGCTGTGGCCTTTCCCGTTGTGGAGCACAGGCTCTGGACGCACAGGCTCAGCAGCCATGGCTCACGGGCCCAGCCACTCCGCGCCATGTGGGATCTTCCCGGACCGGGGCACGAACCCGTGTCCCCTGCATCGGCAGGCGGACTCTCAACCACTGCGCCACCAGGGAAGCCCCACTGTATACATATACCACATTTTCTTTATCCATTCGTCTGTTGATGGGCATTTACGTTGCTTCCATGACCTGGCCATTGTAAACAGTGCTGCAATGAACATTGGGGTGCATGTGCCTTTTTGAATTATGGTTTTCTCTGGGTATATGCCCAGTAGTGGGATTGCTGGGTCATATGGTAATTCTATTTTTAATTTTTTAAGGAACCTCCATACTGTTCCCCATAGTGGCTGTATCAATTTACATTCCCACCAAGAGTGCAAGAGGGTTCCCTTTTCTCCACACCCTCTCCAGCATTTGTTCTGTGTAGATTTTCTGATGATGCCCATTCTAACTGGTGTGAGGTGATACCTCATTGTAGTTTTGATTTTCATTTCTCTAATAATTAGTGATGTTGAGCAGCTTTTCATGTGCTTCTCGGCCATCTGTATGTTCTCTTTGGAGAAAAGTCTATTTAGGTCTTCTGCCCATTTTTGGATTAGTTTGTTTTCTCAATATTGAGCTGCATGAGCTGTTTATATATTTTGGAGATTAATCCTTTGTCCGTTGATTCGTTTGCAAATATTTTCTCCCATTCTGAGGGTTGTCTTTTCGTCTTCTTTGTAGTTTCCTTTGCTTTGCAAAAGCTTTTAAGTTTCATTAGGTCCCATTTGTTTATCTTTGTTTTTATTTCCATTACTCTACGAGGTGGATCAAAAAAGATCTTGCTGTGATTTATGTCAAAGAATGTTCTTCCTATGTTTTCCTCTAAGAGTTTTATATTGTCTGGTCTTACATTTAGGTCTCTAGTCCATTTTGAGTTTAATTTTGTGTATGGTGTTAGGGAGTGGCCTAATTTCATTCTTCTACATGTAGCTGTTCAGTTTTCCCAGCACCACTTATTGAAGAGACTGTCTTTTCTCCATTGTATATCCTTGCTTCCTTTGTCATAGATTAGTTGACCACAGGTGCATGGGTTTATCTCTGGACTTTCTATCCTGTTCCATTGATCTAGATTTCTGTTTTTGTGCCAGTCCCATATTGTCTTGATTACTGTAGCTTTGTAGTATAGTCTGAAGCCAGGGAGTCTGATTCCTCCAGCTCCATTTTTCTTTCTCAAGATTGCTTTGGCTATTCAGGGTCTTTTGTGTCTCCATACAAATTTTAATATTTTTTTGTTCCAGTTCTGTAAAAAATGCCACTGGTAATTTGATAGGGATTGCATTGAATCTGTAGATTGCTTTGGGTAGTATAGTCATTTTCATAATATTGATTCTTCCAATCCAAGAACATGGTATATCTCTCCATCTATTTGTATCACTTTTAATTTCTTTCATCAGTGTCTAATAGTTTTCTGCATACAGGTCTTTAGTCTCCTTGGGTAGGTTTATTCCTAGGTATTTTATTCTTTTTGCTGCAATGGTAAATGGGAGTGTTTCCTTAATTTCTCTTTCAGATTTTTCATCATTAGTGTATAGGAATGCAAGAGATTTCTGTGCATAAATTTTGTACCCTGCAACTTTACCAAATTCGTTGATTAGCTCTAGTAGTTTTCTGGTGGCATCTTTAGGATTATCTATGTATAGTATCAGGTCATCTGCAAACAGTGACAGTTTTACTTCTTCTTTTCCAATTTGTATTCCTTTTATTTCTTTTTCTTCTATAATTGCCGTGGCTAGGACTTCCAAAACTATGTAGACTAATAGTGGTGAGAGTGGATATCCTTGTCTTGTTCCTGATCTTAGAGGAAATGCTTTCAATTTTTCACCATGGAGAATGATGTTTGCTGTGGGTTTGTCATATACGGCCTCCACTATGTTGAGGTAGGTTCCCTCTATGCCCACTTTCTGGAGAGTTTTTACCATAAATGGGTGTTGAATTTTGTCGAAAGCTTTTTCTGCATCTACTGAGATGATCATATGGTTTTCATTCTTCAGTTTGTTAATATGGGGTATCACATTGATTGATTTGCATACACTGAAGAATCCTGCATCCCTGGGATAAATTCCACTTGATCATAGTGTATGATTCTTTTATAGTGTTGTTGGATTCTGTTTGCCAGTATTTTGCTGAGGATTTTTGCATCTATATTCATCAGTGATATTGGTCTGTAATTTTCTTTTTTTGTAGTATCTCTGTCTGCTTTTGGTATCAGGGTGATGGTGGCCTCATAGAATGAGTTTGGGAGTGTTCCTTCCTCTGCAATTTTTTGGAAGAGTTGGAGAAGGATGGGTGTTATCTCTTCTCTAAATGTTTGATAGAATTCACCTGTGAAGCCATCTGGTCCTGGACTTTTGTTGGAAGATCTTTAATCACAGTTTCAATTTCATTACTTGTGACTGGTCTGTTCATATTTTCTATTTCTTCCTCGTTCAGTATTGGAAGGTTATACGTTTCTAAGAATTTGTCCATTTCTTCCAGGTTGTCCATTTTATTGGCATAGAGTTGCTTGTAGTAGTCTCTTAGGATGTTTTGTATTTCTGCGGTGTCTGTTGTAACTTCTCCTTTTTCAATTCTAATTTTATGGATTTGAGTCCTCTCCCTCTTTTTCTTAATGAGTCTGGCTAATGGTTTATCAATTTTGTTTATCTTCTCAAAGAACCAGCTTTTAGTTTGACTGATCTTTGCTATTGTTTTGTTTCTATTTCATTTATTTCTGCTCTGATCTTTATGATTTCTTCCCTTCTGCTAACTTTGGGTTTTGCTTCTTCTTCTTTCTCCAGTTCCTTTACGTGTAAGGTTACATTGTTTATTTGAGAGTTTTCTTGCTTCTTGAGGTAGGCTTGTATTGCTATAAACTTCCCTCTTAGAACTGCTTTTGCTACATCGCATAGGTTTTGTATCATTGTGTTTTCATTGTCATTTGTCTCTAGGTATTTTTTGATTTCCTCTTTGATTTCTTCAGTGATCTCTTGGTTATTTAGTAATGTACTGTTTAGCCTCCGTGTTTTTTATGATTTTTTCCGTGTAATTTATTTCTAATCTCATAGTGTTGTGGTCAGAAAAGATGCTTGGTATGATTTCAATTTTCTTAAATTTACTGAGGCTTGATTTGTGACCCAAGATGTGATCTATTCTGGAGAATGTTCTGTGCGCACTTGAGAAGGAAGTGTAATCTGTTGTTTCTGGATGGAATGTCCTATAAATATCAATTAAATCTATCTGGTCTACCGTGTCATTTAAAGCTTGTGTTTCCTTATTAATTTTCTGTTTGGATGTTCTGTCCATTGGTGTAAGTGAGGTGTTAAAGTCCCCCACTATTACGGTGTTACTGTCAATTTCCTCTTTTATAGCTGTTAGCAGTTGCCTGATGTACTGATATGCTCCTATGTTGGGTGCATACATATTTATAATTGTTTTTTTTTGTTTTGTTTTGTTTTTATTTTTTGTCTGTTTTATGGAGAAATTTTTAATATTTCTCAAAAAGAAAGTATCTGGTATGAGTCAAAATGATTACAGACTGTGCTTGCCTCAGAGTAGGAAATCTGGGGTTCACTCCCAGTTGTGCTGTAAACTAGCCAAAGGACCTAAGTAAGGAAAGTCCCTTACCCTCCCTACAGGTCTCTTTATTTTATTATTTTTTTAATGTTTTTTTCATTTTAACATCTTTATTGGAGTATAATTGCTTTACAATGGTATGTTAGTTTCAGCTTCACAACAAAATGAATCAGTTATATATATACATATGTTCCCATATCTCTTCCCGCTTGCATCTCTCTCCCTCCCACCCTCCCTATCCCACCCCTCCAGGCGGTCACAAAGCACCGAGCTGATCTCCCTGTGCTATGCGGCTGCTTCCCACTAGCTATCTACCTTACGTTTGGTAGTGTATATATGTCCATGCCTCTCTCTCACTTTGTCACAGTTTACCCTTCCCCCTCCCCATAGCCTCAAGTCCATTCTCTAGTAAGTCTGTGTCTTTATTCCTGTTTCACCCCTAGGTTTTTCATGACATTTTTTTTTCTTAAATTCCATATATATGTGTTAGCATACGGTATTTGTCTCTCTCTTTCTGACTTACTTCACTCAGTATGACAGACTCTAGGTCTATCCACTTCATTACAAATAGCTCAATTTCGTTTCTTTTTATGGCTGAGTAATATTCCATTGTATATATGTGCCACATCTTCTTTATCCATTCATCCGATGATGGACACTTAGGTTGTTTCCATCTCTGGGCTATTGTAAATAGAGCTGCAATGAACATTTTGGTACATGACTCTTTTTGAATTATGGTTTTCTCAGGGTATATGCCCAGTAGTGGTTATATCTTCTTCTTGGATTGATCCCTTGATCATTATGTAGTGTCCTTCCTTGTCTCTTGTAACATTCTTTATTTTAAAGTCTATTTTATCTGATATGACTATTGCTACTCCAGCTTTCTTTCGATTTCCATTTGCATGGAATATCTTTTTCCATCCCCTCACTTTCAGTCTGTATGTGTCCTTAGGTCTGAAGTGGGTCTCCTGTAGTCAGCATATATATGGGTCTCGTGTTTGTATCCATTCAGCGAGCCTGTGTCTTTTGGTTGGAGCATTTAATCCATTCATGTTTAAGGTAATTATTGATATGTATATTCCTATTGTCATTTTCTTAATTGTTTTGGGTTTGTTTTTGTAGGTCCTTTTCTTCTCTTGTGTTTCCCACTTAGAGAAGTTCCTTTAGCATTTGTTGTAGAGCTGGTTTAGTCATGCTGAATTCTCTTAGCTTTTGCTTGTCTGTAAAGCTTTTGAATTCGCCATCAAATGTGAATGAGATCCTTGTTGGGTAGAGTAATCTTGGTTGTAGGTTCTTCACTTTCATCACTTTAAATATGTCATGTCACTCCCTTCTGGCTTGTAGAGTTTCTGCTGAGAAATCAGCTGTTAACCTTATGGGAGTTCCCTTGTATGTTATTTGTTGATTTTCCCTTGTTGCTTTCAATAATTTTTTTTTATTTTTAATATTTGCCTATTTGATTACTATGTGTCTCGGTGTGTTTCTCCTTGGGTTTATCCTGTATGGGACTCTCTGCACTTCCTGGACTTGGGTGGCTATTTCCTTTCCCATGTTAGGGAATTTTTTGACTATAATCTCTTCAAATATTTTCTCAGGTCCTTCCTCTCTCTTCTCCTTCTGGGACCCCTATAATGCGAATGTTTTTGTGTTTAATGTTGTCCCAGAGGTCTCTTAGGCTGTCTTCATTTCCTTTTATTCTTTTTTCTTTATTGTGTTCCACAGCAGTGAATTCCACCATTCTGTCTTCCAGGTCCCTTATCCATTCTTCTGCCTCTGTTATTCTGCTATTGATTCCTTCTAGTGTAGTTTTCATTTCAGTTATTGTATTGTTCATCTCTGTTTGTTTGTTCTTTAATTCTTCTAGGTCTTTGTTAAACATTTCTTGCATCTTCTCGATCTTTGCCTCCATTCTTTTTCCGAGGTCCTGGATCATTCTTCACTATCATTATTCTGAATTATTTTTCTGGAAGGTTGCCTATCTCCACTTCATTTAGTTGTTTTTGGGGGGTTTTATCCTGTTCCTTCATTTGGTACATAGCCCTCTGCCTTTTCATCTTGTCTATCTTTCTGTGAATGTGGTTTCTGTTCCACAGGCTGCAGGATTGTAGTTCTTCTTGCTTCTGCTGTCTGCCCTCTGGTGGATGAGGCTATCTAAGAGGCTTGTGCAAGTTTCCTGATGGGAGGGACTGGTGGTGGGTAGAGCTGGGTGTTGCTCTGGTGGGCAGAGCCCAATAAAACTTTAATCTGTTTGTCTGCTGATGGGTGGGGCTGGGTTCCCTCCCCGTTGGTTGTTTGGCCTGAGGTGACCCAACACTGGAGCCTACCTGGGCTCTTTGGTGGGGCTAATGGCGGACTCTGGGAGGGCTCACGCCAAGGAGTACTTCCCAGAACTTCTGCTGCCAGTGTCCTTGTCCCCACAGTGAGCCACAGCCACTCCCACCCCCCGCCTCTGCAGGAGACCCTCTAACACTTCCAGGTAGGTCTGGTTCAGTCTCCCCCAGGGTCAGTGCTCCTTCCCCTTGGTCCCGATGCATACACTACTTTGTGTGTGCCCTCCAAGAGTGGAGTCTCTGTTTCCCCCCGTCCTGTCGAAGTCCTGCAATCGAATCCCACTAGCCTTCAAAGTCTGATTCTCTGGGGATTCCTCCTCCTGTTGCTGGACCCCCAGGTTGGGAAGCCTGACGTGGGGCTCAGAACCTTCATTCCAGTGGGTGGACTTCTGTAGTACAAGTGTTCTCCAGTTTGTGAGTCACCCACTCAGCAGTTATGGGATTTGATTTTATTGTGACTGTGCCCCTCACTACCGTCTCATTGTGGCTTCTCCTTTGTCTTTGGATGTGGGGTATCTTTTTTGGTGAGTTCCAGTGTCTTCCTGTTGATGGCTGTTCAGCAGTTAGTTATGATTCCGGTGCTCTCACAAGACAGAGTGAGAGCACGTCCTTCTACTCCGCCATCTTGAACCAATCTCTGGGCCAGTAGTTTTAAAAAGCATTTTCAATAAATCTGGATTTTTCTGTTTGTTATGATTTGAATAATAGAAATTATAGAAAATAAAGTTCAACAATATCTTATCGGCTGGTGAGAACCTCAAGGTTTCAAAGGGTTGACACATCAATCACTCTACTTTAGTATAAACCAGCTCCATCAGGCTGCCTTCCTCATAGTAACACTGTCCACATCCCCCCACCACTCCTTCCCATTTCTCAACAGTAGGTATTAGCAATCCCTCCCACCCTCAAAAATCTGACCTCTCCACCTCTCTCCTCATTTTCAGCAGAGGACTGACCTTGCCTCCAAACACCATAAAGAATAAGCCACTAGATGGCAATCCCTTAGATTGTCGCCCCCGCACCTGCAATGCTCCAGCATCTATACTCTACCTTCCTCCTTCCCTCCACCTTCCTCCTTCCCTCCCATGAGGTTCTTTAGATTCCCATCCCCTTTCACCTCCTCAGGGGCCTCACTCGCCCATCAGCATCTTTTCCAATAAGCATTTAAACTGCCTACTTGTCTGTCTTTAAATTAACAAAGCAAAACCTCCCAATCTCTCTACTTTCTAGCCCTGATTCTGTCTCCACAGCTGTCTCTATAGCTGCCTTCCACCCCTCACCTCCCAGCCCCTCCCAGACCCACAGCAATTTTGACTTCATTCTCCCCAGCCCACTGAACTGGCTCTAGCTGAAGTCACCAAATGGCCTCATGTTTACTAGATCCAATGGACCCCCTCAATCTTCCTAAACCTCTTGACAAAGTGCAGTACACGAGAGCCTGTCAACTAAACCCCACGCCCCCTCAGCTCCCGTGCACATACTCTCTGCCGCTTGTCCTCAGTCTCCTTTGGGGTTCTCTTCTTCCCAGTTTTCAAATGTTGGCTTTATTCTCTTCTGGGCCCTCTGTCCTTCTAAGAGTACAGATTCTCCTTTGGGGCAAGTTTCTCTGCTCCTACGGTTTCAATGACCACCTATGTGATGATGCTGCCAAAATCTATACCTGAATCCTACTGGAAAGGCACTCATCAAGCATGTCCAGAACCCATCTCTCATCATCATCAGTCACAAGACTGCCCCCATTCCATGCATCTCCCACTTCAGTCAGGGCCACCACCAGCTGACTGGACGCCCAAACCAGAATTCTACCAGGCATCACCTCGGCTCATCGGCAACCCTCAAGTCAAGATAATCAAGTGCTAACCATTCTACTATCTAAATGTGTCTTGAATCTAATCACTTACGCCTGGTGGTCAAGAACAGCCTGCCTGAGTTCAAATCCTAGCCCTGCCATTTACAGCTCTGTGACTGGGCAAGTCCTGGCCTTCAGTTTCCTCACCTATCCAAAGGAAATGTCAGTAGTGTATACAAACTATCTTTGGAGGATTAAATGAGTTAATATCAATGAGGCACTCAGAGCAGTGGCTGGCACAGTAAGCACTGTGTCGGGTAGATGGTCCCCTCGTGGTTATCATGCTCACCATTCATCACTACCTGATCCAGGCCCTCATCACCTCTTGCCTGGACAACTCAAACCTCCTTCTAATTGGTCTCCCTGGCTCCAATTTGCCTCCCTCTAGTCTAGCCTCCACAGCATGGCCAAAGTGACCTTTCTGAAATGCAAACCTAATCATGTCTCTCCCCTGCTTCCAGCTGTTTCCAGTCCCTTCTCCTCACCGAGGCTTGCAGGCTCCTGCCTTCCCTCCCCTCCTCACACCTGACCTTGCACTCCAGCCATAATGAGGTCCTTTAAGTTCCTCTAGTGCATCATGCTTTCTCCACTGTCCCTGTTCTCTCCTCACACCTGCTCCCTCCTTCAGGTCCCAGCTGAAAGGTCCCTTTCCCCAGCAAGCTCTCCCTGACTCTCCAAGTCTGCATTTAAACACCCCCAATAGGCACCAAAGAGCATGCTGTACCTTGCAGTTATTCAGCCATTGCAACTACCAAATGACGTGAGTAAATAACTCCTACTCAACCACAGCCTCCCTCATAAGAATGTAAATTCTGGCTTGTCATGGAACGGGGTTCACTTTTTATTTCAGCGCCCCCTTTCACTAAAGCATACCTAGATTCTAGTTCCATTGAACTCAGGGAGGCCTCTCAGTATGTCTCACTGGGGATAAGGGAATGTGAGGATTCTCCAATCAGCATTTGATGGCGGCAGATGGTTAAAAATAATGGTGAAAATGGCAACAGCTAACACTCACTGTACATTTGCAACGTGTCAGGCACTGCACTGAGTAAACCACACGCCGTAGTCATCTCACCATCAGCAAAGTCTGAGGACAGCACTTATCCCCACCGTACCTGTAAGATCCCGAAAGGCAAGTCCACTAATCATGCCCAAATTCCTCTTCTGAAACTGTTCACAAAACAAAGCTAAATGTTCTTAATTAAATGTCCTCTCTCTCTCTCGGACATGGTAGGCAGCCATGAGCTACTCTAACTTTTCCTAATAAGCAGCAGAGCAAAGTTAGGACCAGGACTGAGGGCTGCCAGCCCCTCATTCCTGACTTTCTGTTATTTCTGACAACTTGGCCAACTTGACTTAGAATACTGCGGCAATTATTTGCATTAATGGAACTGAAACTGGTCTCTTCAAAGAGTATACTGTACTTTGTCCAAATGTCCAATATCCTTTCTCTTATCCTATACTCAGCCAACACAGCCCCATCCCCAAATTTCAATGCTAAAGGGGTTGGGACTTTATTCTTTTTAACTTGTATTCAGACTGACTGAAAAAAATTCTATGAAGTTTTCACTGTCTATTCACAACTTCCAGTAAGGCTAAAAAGCACTTTTTACAGCTAATAAATTCCAGTTTAGAAAGGTTAAATCTACCAAGCTTTGGAACCTCACCAAAATGGAGGGAGGGGGAGTGTATAACATGGATCAGTCTGTTCATGTATTCTCAAAAGCTACCCAGTGACAAAACCAGAACGGATGAACAAGAAGAGGGTCTTCACTTTCCTACAAAGCGAGTGGCCTTTTCATCTCTAAGATTTTGGTGCTTAGAGCTACACTTGGCCGGCCTCAATACCGGGAACTGCCAAGAGAAGTTTCTGTGCTCGCTGAGGGAGGAGAGGCACACTAACATCCTGTTCTTTTTAACAGTTCTGATGATATATATCCAAGTACTTAAAGTCAAAGTTTTGAAAGATGCTTGCTTTATTCTGTTAATTAGCCTGAAACCCGATGTTGGAAGGAAGAGAAGTGAACAGTATGTTCCATACTCCATACAATTTACTAAAAGGGAGAAAGAGACAAGTTTGAAGAGAGGATGAGGGGAGAAGCCCATTGGCTTTAGTAAATGAGTCATAGTTCTGTTCATAAATCACGTTCAGAACAAACTATAAACCAGGATTTATAAAAAAAAAAAACACATAGAGAGCATTTTTATAAACCACAGTCCTTACATGAACTCAGGGTTTTAGATGAGCATCTCTGGGCTTGCCTAAAACTTCTGTAAAGTAAACCACTACCAATCCACATGAAAAATGGTTTCTTTCTGAAACTATTGACTGTTCGGGTAGAACTTAAGTATTCATAACTAACAAGATAAAATTCTTCGTGGAATGAGGAGCTTTCCAGCTTATGAACAGGGATGGGTACTTTCAGAGGTATGGATGTCAGGACTCAGACAGCATCCGAATGCTAAGGATGATCCTGCAAGTTTAATTTACTGTCCTGTTTTTTAGAGACAGCATGTAAAGCCTCCATAAGCAGCATTACTGGTTTCCTAGGAAAGAGCTCAGTTGAACTTTAACCCACCACAGAAGTGCCTTTATTTTCTGATCACTCTACATGCAAAGCTAAGGGAGGATGAGGATGGAAAAGAAAACAGAATCACAAGATCACCACCGGTAGGCACTGCTTTTAAAAACTCGTGCCAATATTCTGAACAGCACAGGTCTGCCTGGAAGAGCAGAATAACGAGAACAGCTGGACCAATTCGGTGGAAAGTGATTGTAGGACCACCAAGAAGTAGTTTTGGGCATTTGTGTGGAAACACTGTGCTCTGTGTTGGGCTAAAAACCTTAAGCATCACTTATCTACTTTTGGATGAAGATAAGGCTTTTACTTAATCTAACATTGAGCTGGTGGTAGTAGTTAGAGATTATGTAATCTGAGCACCTACAAGGAGAATAATACTGAAGTGATTTGTATGGAAGTTTGCATTTTCAGTACTGCTTTGAAGCACGATGCTTAGTGACTTAATGAAGTAAGCAGTCAATTCCAACAGCTTTACAGGTAAAAACAGGGGCGTCTTAATAAGGAGTTCCCTTTTTATTCTCACTGGGCCACGTTAATTTTACAAATATAACCACTATTATTTCAAACGCAATTCAGCTGATATGTCTGCCACTCCAGCTTGTCAACATTTTAACTATTGCTGTGTGCTACATATAAGTAGATCTCTATCGCAGACACGCAGTTATATGCTATATACTCTAAATTACTTATTTACACTACTACACGTTATATAGTATGTTTATTCCACCCTGAGGATATCTAACAAAACTAAGATTCACAGAAGGTTTGAAAAAGGAATCACAAAAGGAACTGACAGTTAACGTTTAAACCCACTCAAAGTGTGTGCCTGGTGTATTTGAGAATCAGTACAAAAAAAACTAATACATATCTAACTAATGGGTTGAAATGTCACTTTTTTTTTAAGACTGAAGGGATTAGTATGACCTGGGATCCTTTTAGGTATAGAACTTTTTGTTTTTAACAGAGAAGACTTCGAGGAGTAAAACCCTAATTTTCTACCTGAACCACAGATGAATAGAGGCACCTCATCAAACATGTGTCAGTGACTGGGGCGGGAAGAGAGCCCAGCACATGCTCTCATCCCCATCCTGCCTGCTCAGCTCCCCCACGAAGGCAATGGGGAGGGAGAAGCTGATGGGACAGTGAGTACTGGGTCAAATATGCAAGTACAGTGAGAGATACGAGATGGAAAGCGGAGAATGCTCTGGGCCCTGGCTGGAGCTGGACTGACTGGGTCCAAATCCATCCCAGCTCCAACTCTGGCTGCATTGTAACCATGAGCAGATGTCCCTGTCTTTATCTCTTGGGGTCTCAACTACGAACATAAAGATAATAACAGTACCTACCTCATAGGATTGTGGGGAGAATTAAATGACATACTACAAATAAAATGCTTGGCAACAATGCCTAGAACATGGTAGGGCTCAATGAATATAAACTTTTCCCATTATTATCACTGTTATTTCTTGGTTAATTCCCACAGGTGATCCCTAGATTACTTCTTATCACAATGACCTTGACAAACTATACTATAGATATCCAAGTACTGTTTGTTTGTTTTAAGATATAAAACAATATGGAGGGCTTCCCTGGTGGCACAGTGGTTAAGAATCCGCCTGCCAATACAGGGGACATGGATTCGAGCCCTGGTCCGGGAAGATCTCACATGCCACGGAGCAACTAAGCCTGTGTGACACAACTACAGAGCCTGCATTCTAGAGCCCATGAGCCACAACTACTGAGCCCACGTGCCACAACTACTGAAGCCCGTGTGCCTAGAGCCCGTGCCCCCCAACAGGAGAAGCCACCACAATGAGAAGCCTGCGCACTGTGACGAAGAGTAGCCCCGGCTCACCGCAACTAGAGAAAGCCCGCGTGCAGCAACGAAGACCCAACATAGCCAAAAAGAAATAAATAAAAAATTAATTAATTTTTAAAAAACAAAACAATATGGACACCATGATGGACACTCACTGCTACTGGTACAGAAGGTTATAAAAAAGGTTATATAACTATTACATTATATATTTAGTACAGAATCATCTTTTGAAAAGAATATGTATGTCCATATATATGGCTGGAAAAAAGACTAGGACATATACTATCAATCTGTGAGCATGGTCATCTCTGAGTGGTACAATTATTATTAATGATTCTAATTTTGTCCCCTTTTGCTCATCCATTTTTCTAATTTTCTACAATGAACACACATTCCATATTTATACAAAAGATATGAGAGACCAAAATTCTCATACAAACTAAAAAACAAAAGCACGGGAGACTGCTGCTGAAATTGTGCAGACATGTGCAATACCACCTCCAATGCAAGAAGCATGTGATGACATAAAAGGGCACACAAAGGTCAGGTAAGGCCAGAGGACACTCCTGGCAGAAAGAAAGTGAACTTGGCTTCGAGCCCTCATCCAGCTATTTCCCAGCCATGTACCCTGGTGAGTCATTTATCATGGCCTCAGTTTATGACCAGTTGATGGAATCAGTTTTGACCTCCTGCAACAGGCCAGAGATAACCACTCTCTCTGCCCTGAGAACTTAGATTTGGCTTCCAGCCCACGTCCATCCGAGCTCTCCTCCCGGCTCCGTCTCTGTCTCCGCTGGTTCCTCTATGCCTCTTAGCTGCTCATCGTCCCAGTGCCCAGGATTCAACCCTTGACCTCTGCTCCACTCTGTCCACTCTCAGCCAGTCTATGGCTTCAATTCCACTGATAACCCAACCACTCCTAAGAATCCATCTTCAGTTTTGACCTCTTCCTTGAATTCCAGGCTCGAATATCAAAAATTGCCCACTGGAGGGGCTTCCCTGGTGGCGCAGTGGTTGAGAGTCCGCCTGCCGATGCAGGGGACGCGGGTTCGTGCCCCGGTCCGGGAAGATCCCACATGCCGTGGAGCGGCTGGGCCCGTGAGCCATGGCCGCTGAGCCTGCATGTCCGGAGCCTGTGCTCCGCGACGGGAGAGGCCACAGCAGTGAGAGGCCCGCGTACCAAAAAAAAAAAAAAAAAATTGCCCACTGGAGATAATTTTTTGGAGGTCTGGCAGGCATCTCAAACTCAACATGGCCCAAACTGAGAGCATGACCTCCCTCCAACCCTCAAGACCCGGTCCTCCTCACCACAGCTGATGACAACCGAATCCTTCTCGTTGCTCAGGCCAAAAGCTCTGTAGTCACTCTGGGCTTCGTTCTTTCCCTCATACCATAAATGCAAGTCTATTGACCCTACCTCTAAAATACACCCAGAACCCTACCACTTCACACCACACCTTCAAAGCTACCACCCTGGTCCAGGACCACCCTCTTCGTCTGGGATTATTATTATTGCAGAAGCCCCCTAACCAGTCTCCCTGCTCCCACCCACGCCCCCTGCAGTATCTTCTGAGCACGGGAGCCAGACTGATACTATTAAAGTGTCGATCCATCACGTCACTCTTTGGCTTGAACCCCCCAACGGTTCTGCATCTCCCAGAGATAAAATACCAAACTCTTTGTGCTGGCCTACAGGTGCACACGCTCATCTCCCACTACCCTTATCTTCACTCCGCCAGCCCCACTGGCCTCCGTGTGGTTCCTCAAACAAACCAAGCAGGTTCCCACCACAGGGCCACTGGACTAGCTGTTCCTTCTCCCTAAAATACTGTTCTCCCAGACAGCTAGCTTCTTACCTCCTCCAGGTCCATGTCTCTCACTGAGGTGATTCCCCTGCCACCCCTTTTAATATTATGACGACTCCCACACCCCAGTAACACACTCCCTGTCTCCTTTCCTTGTCTTCTTTCTCTTCATAGCAGTTTCACTACCCAACATAACTTGTACTTCACTCGCTTCATTTATTTATGGTCTATCTCCCCACAGCTAATATGTAAGTTCCACAAAAGCAGAAATTTTTTATTGTTTTGCTCCTGACCTAGTACCTAGAACAGAGCCTGGCACATAGCAGGCACTGAATAAATATTTACTGAATAAATGAATAGGATTAAAAGGTACCTGTCCTTACCTCTCTCAGAGTTACGTAAGGAACGCATGAAAATCAGGAATGTGAAAGTAACTACTGAATAACTTGACACTTAGATCAATATGTGGATGTTGTTATTATCATTTCTATTATATTGAAGATATGTCCCAAATCTTGCCAGATATGGCCTGAATTAGTCATGCTTGAAACTTGAACTACAATTCCCCACCTCCCTTTTAACCTACCTGTTTCAGTACAAAGGTGGTGATGGGAAATTTCCACAACACTAGGATTCTGTAAAGGATTAGGTTCATAGATCCACTCAGTGTCTAACCCTACAAATAATTATCTTAATCACAAGTTGGGATTTTTGTCTTCCCTTGGAGAAGAATATGGAACGACAGAAGGAGAGATTAAAAGATTAAGTGTGATCACTTAAGAGTCCAGAGTGCCTGATCTCCCTTTATTGTGTATCAGAACCCTGATGACAACCATGTCTCACCCAGGGTAGATTTCTGTGCAAACTCTTTTTTTTTTTTTTTTTCTTTTTTGCGGTACGCGGGCCTCTCACTGTTGTGGCCTCTCCCGTTGCGGAGCACAGGCTCCGGACGCGCAGGCTCAGCAGCCATGGCTCACGGGCCCAGCTGCTCCGCGGCATGTGGGATCCTCCCGGACTCGGGCACGAACCCGTGTCCCCTGCATCGGCAGGCGGACTCTCAACCACTGTGCCACCAGGGAAGCCCCTTCTGTGCAAACTCTCAACCGACAGAAGCTTGGGTTCTGTTCAATGATCTCCATCCGGAAACTAAGAGTATACAAAATACTCTATTCAGGAGATACAGAAAACAGCATGTTTCATGATGATACACCCAGAATTACTTTAGGAGGCACCAAACAGAAATGACACGGAGTTAGAACCCTCTTCTCAATGCAGATGCCACACAGCCAAGTAGAAACCTCAGTTGGAGGACATTTACTAACCTAGATTCCATCTTGGCTGGAATGACTGTATAAAGCTCCCCTTTATGAGTTGCAAAAAAACCATAGCCCTTTAGAGGCCAATAATAGTAGCTTTTACTTGCAAAACTAACATTTACTCACTGCAGCTAAACTGCAAAGCATTGTGAATCCTGGAGAGCAAGGTAACTAATCTAATTAAGCTGAACACATAAGGGTTTTCAAGTGGATAAAACTGCATCGTGGGACACCTGAGCCCAGCAGCAGTGCCTGCTCCATTCACGGAGCAGGCAGAGGTGAGAGCAAGCCAGTCCTACAGAGCTCAGCCTTGAGTTTTCCAAGACGATTCCCTTCATCAGACCCTCCAGCCCCTTTAGAAAGAAGCAACTTATAAAATTATATCCTATTAAAGACCCTAACATCAAAGTCAGAAAACTGACCGATTTAAGACTTAATCAGCTTAATTGTGAGATTCTGCTTGTCAGCCACATACCAAGCCTGTCTTGTTCCTTTCACATCATGATGTGGAGGCTTCATTACTCAAGAAGCGGAGGAAGGAGAGAATCAATCAGAAAGAATTACACAAGTTGCTACAGAGAAGGCTTTCAGTTTTCACTTTATGTCAGTGACTCACTCCGTGAGAATACTGCAACTCATCCTCATCAAACTCAGCTTCTTTTTCCTTCATTAAAAACAAAACAAACGGGACTTCCCTGGTGGCGCAGCAGTTAAGACTCCATGCTCCCAAGGCAGGAGGCCCGAGTTCGATCCCTGGTCAGGGAACTAGATCCCACATGCATGCCGCACCTAAGAGTTCACATGCCGCAACTAAGGAGCCCGCCTGCCGCAACTAAGACCTGGCCCAACCAAATAAATAAATATTAGAAAACCAAAACAAACAACAACAAAATAACCCAAATTATTTTGTATCTGGACTCTCTTCTGGAAGTAACAACGCAGTCCCAAGAAGGATCAGATGGAAGGGGGAACTGTTTTAAGGATGACACACAGGCTCGCTCATGATTCATTCTGCTAGGACCCAATCCAAGCACACTTGGAGGTTTTCAGCAGGTATCAAGAATAATCTTGCCTGTGGATGGTGTCTTACATCTTACACTTTACTTCGGCGTATAACATGCTTTACATATTCTAGCGAAACTAGAGAAAAATAAGTGAATCCATATCAGGGACTTCTCTGGTGGCAAGGTGGTTAAGAATCCACCTGCCAGCGCAGGGGACACGGGTTCGAGCCCTGGTCCGGGAAGATCCCACATGCCGCAAAGCAACTAAGCCCATGTGCCACAACTACTGAGCCTGCACTCTAGAGCCCCACGAGCCACAACTACTGAGCCCACGTGCTACAACTACTGAAGCCCGTGTGCCTAGAGCCTGTGCTCCACAATGAGAGAAGCCAAGGCAATGAGAAGCCCGCGCACCAAAACGAAGAGTAGCCCCCGCTCGCTGCAACCGGAGAAAGCCCGCGTGCAGCAACAAAGACCCAACACAGCCAGCAATAAATAAATAAATAAATTTCTAAAAAAAAAATGAATCCATATCAGACCCAAGGATTACAAACACAGAAATTCCCTAGTATTGCTGATGTGACATTTTTTTCTTTCAAAGAGCAATGATTTTTTTTTCACTTGCTCTTGACTCCATACTGGGTTTGATATTTTTATCACATACAAGTGAGGAAATCTGGAGTTAATGTTCCGATAGGCACTCCTTCCATCAGCTTCTCACAGAGCCTTGCACCTGGCTTGGTGCGCACCAATGCTCCCATTACGACATGTCGTCATTTCAATAAATAGAACTCAAGTGTTACAAGATAACCCCAGGTTCTTGGGAGACATGAGATCTGACACATGTGAGTACCTCATTATACATCCAGGTCTTCTGCCAAGCAGAAGGAACAGAGGGATCACCTTCTAACATAAATGTTACAGGTCTCTCCTGCTCTAAGGATCAAGTCCAGTATATTTATTTCATTTACCACATGGGTCATTTTCCCTCCACTGTAAAGGAGAATCAGTGAATAAAAGCTATGTTAGTACAGCACAATGCTAGAGAATTTTAAACAAATCAGTGAGGCAAATCACTTATGGTTTTCATACCAAGCATACCTCCGACAGGCTCCACATAAATATTACTTTCAGCTCAGAACACCATACATAATACCACTTTGAAATACTGTACTCCAGATGACCAAGAGACAAAATTCCACTGCCTTAGGAAATATAGGCTCACATGTTTACACTTTCATCTTCCATGCAGGCCCCATGGTCTAGGGGGATAACACAGGCCTGGGATTGGAGAAATCTGTGGGGTTACAGGACTTCCTCAGTTGCTAACAGCTTTCAAGTTTGGGAAAGTTATTTAAATTATATCCCAGTTGCTTTATCTCAGAAAGAGGGAACAAAGGTGACTACCAATTTCTAACTGCAGCAGAAGCAGCTAAACTTTGGGCAATTCCAAATGACTCAAACTACAAACATCAAGTTAATCTGTCACCTACATCTCCCAGTCTTACAGGTGTGCCTTATAATTTGGCCCTCAAGTACCAACCAACCCACACACCTTCCACAAGAGCAGGTTTCCAGCTCTTGTTGAGTGAAGTGTCTGGAGGCATTTCTCATCATGTGCAGTGTTCTACAACCAGTCTCTTGAAGCACTTCTGTATACTCAAAAACCACATCCAAACTAGGCAAAGGTTAAACCACAGAGGAGCTGAGCTAAGTAGCCTGCAGAAAACGGAAGCAGGAGTCATGCTCGCCTCTGTGCCAGGTGACCCAGAGTAAAAAAAACAAAGGGCTTCGGAGGGCAGAGGATCTTCTGATACCTGTAGTCACTGTGCTCTGCACACCACAGTGATGAAACCTCAGCTGGGGATGTGTTTCATGATATACAGCATGAAAGAGCCAGGAACATAGGATCTAATGTTTCAATTGTCCTCATGAGCCGAAAATGACACTGCATCTGTGAAAGCCAGAGACCACGACCACCCACAGCAGACCAGCAGAGACCAGACAAGATACAAGATTAGCTAAAATGTCATCAAGGTACACAAACAAAGGAGGAATAAAGGACACAGTGACTCCACAGGTTACAATATTAACAGAACAAAATGCCATTCTATAGTGGTTCAGAGGAAAGAATACACGGAGTCACTGTTACCATCACTGGACACACACATCTAACTTAGTTTACTCCACTTTCCAGATCCTAAAATAGAACTAAAACAATTTCATAGGGATCATTTATTAAACTAGCAGTGACCTTCAAATTAAAACACAGGAGAGGGCTTCCCTGGTGGCGCAGTGTTTGAGAGTCCGCCTGCCGATGCAGGGGACACGGGTTCGTGCCCGGTCCGGGAAGATCCCACATGCCGCGGAGCGGCTGGGCCCGTGAGCCATGGCCGCTGAGCCTGCGCGTCCGGAGCCTGTGCTCCGCAACGGGAGAGGCCGCAACGGTGAGAGGCCCGCGTACCGCAAAAAACAAACAAACAAACAAACAAACAAAACCATAGGAGACATAAGACTAAAGGCTTTTACATCACATCTTACCAGGCACATCTCACTTCCCTGCGCTAGACAAACACATACTCTTGTCGGGGGGTGGGGGGTGGGGTGGGGTGGGCGGTGTTAAACCATGCCCTCCCCAGGCTGCAGAGGTTCACTTGGGTGGGATGCAATGACTCTCTTCTTCAGAGGACAGGCTTTTTCAAGGCAGAGTGATAGTTAACCTGAGCTCACTTCTGCAACTGGTTATCTACATCATTTCTACTGCAGCCATTTATCAATTCAACAAACATTTATTCAACGCCTACTCTGTGCCAGGTCCTGTGCTCTCAGCATGGCTTCTTCCTAGCAGACAGAGGTGTACCCAGGTCCAATTAATTTCTTGGCTGGATTAACTTTCCAAACTCTTTGTGTTTACCTTTCCAGCAATGCCAAATTCATTCAGTGCCTAAGGTCACCAGCATCCTAGTTTCGTTATCCTCCTTTAATTACATTTTGGTGGCAAGAGAGCCCATTCCCTTGGTTTCCAAGCTCATCTCTCTAGATAATCCAACCAGCTCATGTTCTTTGTCTTCCCTCTTCCCTGCCAGTTCTATCCGTTCCTCTGATATTCACTTACTCAGTACCTCGTTGATCTAATAATCCCATGATGAGGTGCCGTGATCTATAAGGGCTCATCCCTTGCCTTATTCAGGCAACTCTGATATCCTACCTTCCCTACATAATTCATCTGAAAATAATCTAATCTCTATCTGTATCAATCACCTCCCCATGAAAAAGTGTCAATAATAATAGCACTGACCACTTCGTAAAACAGTTCCAATTACACCATCTCAACTAAGCCTCACCAACACTGTGAAACAGCCAGTACTTCACTCATTTTACACATGAGGAAACCAAATAGAGAGAAGCAACCAAGTCCAAAGAGACAGGAATTTGAGGCCTGGAATCTTAAAATGCCCTAAGGGAATTTAAAAGAGTAGGATTCAGCAAGGAGTTGTCAGGAAAGAGCCTGGAATGAAGCTGCAAAGGTTAAATTACAACGTATACGAGGTATTTCTTAAGGAACACTTGCACATCACAACATGTTAATCAGTAAAAAAGGAAAACATCCATTTGGCTCTTCAAGAGTTAGAATTTTAAAAGAAGCATGATCCAGAGGGGAGAAAAACTGACTACAAAGAATTATAAAGCTTAAAAAAAAGAGAGAGAGAAAAAAAAAAAAAAGAGAGAGAGAGCAAGGATTCCAGGATTCTCAGACAAAGAAAGTGGAGTTCTGTCAACAAGGTGAGAGAAGAACCTATTTTTCTGCCCCAATGTCCCAAAAGATTAAGACCTGGTGGGTGACGTGCCCACATGCTGACCACAGAGGTGGCCAAACTTTCAGTTACCTGAACTCACGCTCATACCCACGAGCCTCGTTCGATTCCACCCAAAAGTTTTCTCCTTGTGAGGAGCAGAGTAGAAAACACAATTGTTAAGAAAATTTTTTAAAAAGTAGAGCGGGATAATTTCCTGTGACCCACTCAACAAGATGGACCAACGCTCTGATCTTCCTGCCTACAGCTTCCCAAAGGCCCTACTGCAATGGACAGCTACATCTGGTTGAAGAAAGTAGGGAACTGATAGTCAGTCTCAGCCTAGTTTGTATTTGATAACAATCTGTGTATCAAAGTATTCATAGATAAAGGGATATCCTGTTGTTTTTCTATTTAGCTAAAAAATGCCATGTTTTACTATCTGACTACTGGAGATACTTCCCTTTAGGGTTTTGTTGTGTCAGGATTTTGTTTTGTTTGTTTGTTTCTTCATTTGTTCATTTCATTCATTCATTCATCAAGCTTTTCATTGAAGTAGAATGTGCAATACAGGATTATCATACATGCAGTACAGGTTTTGTGATAAAATGTAAAACTAGGCCTTTATAAAATACCATTCCTTCCTACCAGGTGACAGCTATATACCTCTGAATAAGTCACAATACTTCTTTGAAGAGGTTCCTCATTAGTAAACGAGGGATAATAGAATCTACCAATTCCGTGTTAAAAGTGGTTTTCTGAAAGCCAAAACCAAATGATCAATCTGAAAGTATGTCGTAAGTATTACAGCATGGATCTCTATGGATCAGGAAACCTAGTAGAAAAAGTATAGTTACCTTCAAGAAACTTCCTAGGAATGTGTGTGTGCATGGCATGTTATGTGCCTGTGCGTGTTTTTATCGGCAGCCATAGTGGGAATGGCTTTGTGTCCTCCAAGCAGCATTATCAGTACCCAGGTGCAACTATATCTCTGCAAGCATCCGAGTTCAAGGTAGAAACAGAACTTGGAGACAGTGTCTAGATACCTGACCTCAAATAGTATGGATATTATGTTGCTGCCATACCAACATCTGTTTCTAGCGTTCCGACTCTAGACCTCTTTTTTCACTCTGCTCTTGATCCAACAGCTTGAATGGTGGGGAAGATACCTGAAATGTCCCAAGCCCGTGATTTTGTGATCAGGGAGTATCATCATCTCCACCCTGCTGGTGACCAAAAGCTGTCTGAGAGTCACTTAAAACAAGTACCACTAGGAAAGAACTTTCGAAAGGAAACCCTAGTGGCTTCCAAATTGGCAACTTAAAGGAACCAAAAGTTAGTGAAGTCACATAACAACTAAGGGCAATTTTATTAGCCTCGTTCAATGAAGCAAAACTTGGACAAAAAAACCTCATTATTCAAACCAGATGCTGATTTTGTAACATTTACTTCAATGGTGAACTGTTTCAATTTTCTCTTATTTTGAATATGTAATATAAAGCAGGCAAATCACTACATTAATAAAGGCACACCTGAAATTTATAAAGTCAGTTTGAAAAAGAACTGAATGTAGGAAACCCGTTTTCAAAAGTTTATTGCCAGGAGCATTTTTTTCTTTTTTAATCATGTGACAAAAGAAGTGCAATAATGGGTTTAAGACAAGATCAATTATGGGCAGCAATGAAATTACCCTTCAATGATGATTAGCCCCAAATCTTGATTACTGTCAGCTCCAATTATCTGGTCACAAGGCACACAAAGTGCTGTGTTCCTCCATCTCAAACAAGAATGAAGGATGGGCCCTCAAGGTGAGGGGTCACATAAGACAAGGAGGCAGAGGAGGCTGACCACAGACCCCAAGTGCCTAAGAGAAAGCAAAATGGTTATAAGAATGTTTACTAAGCACCAAAGTTACTTTTTAAGAAAGCCTGATAATCTCCCTCTTTAAAATGATGAGTCTCTCTCTCTTGTCCGAAGAATGAGGAGGAAACAGATCTCAACTCCAGAAAAAAAGTGAGTATCTCTGGTGACAGATGCAGCTGGGTGGGTCCTGGGAGAATGTGCAAGCTGACCATGGGGAGCCCAGAAAGAAGACTGTTGCCTTGGGACATAATCCCAAAGGGAAACGGGGACACTCCTTGGATTTGGGGCTATCCAGAGGTGGCAGAGCCCAGCTGTGCAGTTTCCAGGTTCTCAGAGTTGGGCGCAGTGAAATGCTACCCTGCGAACAACGCAGCCCAACCACCAGGGGACACTTCCGCTGTTTTATGGAGACAGAACTAGAGCATTTTAGAGATGGGAAAGATCAACACCTTCATTTTACAAACGAGGAGACTCAGGACCAAGGAGGTAGAATGAATGGGACTAACTAACGGTAAAGCCAGTTCTCCAGCCAGGCATCCTGACCCCTAACCCCCTGCCCCCGCTCAGATGACCGTGAGGCTCTGAAGAGCAGTTTCTAAGGATTGCCACTGTCCAGCAATCACTGCAGTCCATCACAATTATGAAAGGACACACTCCTCTTCTGCCTTGGGTGTGCTCATTTGGCGATTCAACACCAGACAGTTGCAAAAGACAATCTACATTCGCATTGGAGCTATAAATACTATTTATCAAAACTCACCATGGTCCAGGAGCCATATTAGCACCAGTGTTCATTCTCCTTGCGATGCTCACAACCCAGGAGGTGTTTATAACCTCATGTTACTGAAAAATGAGGCTCAGAGAGGTGGCGTAACTTGTTTACGCTCACACCACTAAGTAAGTGGCAATCCTGGCTTCAGACCACTTCTTCTAGCCCCCTGAAAACACTGTGCTTCCTACTACACCACCAGACCTCCAAGTTTTGCAAAAGAAAGCATTCCCCATCCAACTGATTATGACCGTGGAACAAGAAGCTTTGCCTAGTGACAATATCTGAACTGTAATATAAGAAACAAATGGATCCTGAACAATGGTAAGAAAGCTTCTAAAATCTGGATGTAAACATGAATCTTTTGGTGACTTAACTAAGGAGAGCAGTTTCCCGCAAAATTCCAAGTTTTTCCTTCCTAAAATCTTTGTTCCACCAACCCTGGATATTCTGTTTATTACTCTTATTTCCTCTTTCAAGCAAAAGCTTAAGACCCCACAAGCAGATGAGGACAACGGGAATTTTAAAAAGCAGGTAAGACGGTCACCAAAGTAAGATCGACAAGACCATGGAATAATGGAGAACTTCATTATTATTCTAACTCATAGCCTTCTTGTGGCTGGCCAGCCTCCACCCATGCTTTCACCTTCTGGCAACTATCTGCCACCTTCACCTTCTACAAACACGGGCACTCGGCCAGCATGGAGATTTCTGTTCTCTGACTGAACAAACACCTCTCACCTTCCAGTCAGAACACAACCCTGAAACCACGACTCATGGTGGGTTTGGTGCTACTGACATCTTCGCAGTTTGTAGTCTTCTGCCTGTAAGAAGGCTGGCCTGTTTAAAGCTAGAACATTCCAAAGAGTTCTATTCTTTTTTTTTTTTTTAATTGAAGTATAGTTGATTTACAATGTTGTGTTAGTTTCAGGTGTACAGCAAAGTGATTCAGTTATACATATGTATATATCTATTCTTTTTCAGATTTTTTTCCATTATAGGTTATTACAGGATACTGAATATAGTTCCCTGTGCTATATAGTAAGTCCTTATTATTTACCCATTTTATATACAGTAGTGTGTATATGTTAATCCCAACCTCCTAATTTATCCTTTCCCCTCCACTTCCCCCTTTGGTAACAATAAGTTTGTTTGCTATGCAAAGAGGTTTATCTTTAACCAAGCGAAGACCTGCAGGGTTTGAGCCTGCTTTCCTCAATACACAGGCCAGGCAGGTAAATGGGTGTGCTCTCAACGAAACACAACCAACCTCATTTTCCTAGTGACCTTTTGGAGTTTATTTACTGGCAGTTTCAGGTTCTGGAAACACAAAAACAATTGGTTCTGCCCTCCAGGAGCTCACAGTCTGGTGAGGGTGACAAAACCCTTGAAAAGATGAATGGTGGTATCAGATGATGAGCGTGAGAACACGCAGGTATACCAAATACTATAAAGAAATAGGACAGAAGAACCAGGGAAGCATCATCAAAGAAGGGGCCACATGAATTGGGTTTATAAGACAAGTAGGAGTTTTCAAGGCAAAGAAATGGAGGTTCAGGACCACTGCAAGCAGAAGGGACTGTACATTCAAAGGTTCATATTTACGAAGAGGCCTGCAGTCTGGGGAGTGAAGAGAAGCGGTGTTTATTCACGAGGGAGGTAGGGAACGGGTAAAGGAAGCATCTCAGACTATTACAAAGGGTCTCTATAGGCTTGTAAGAGTCAGCGAAGGTTTTAAAGCATGCTTAGCCTTTTTTTTTTTTTTAAAGAAAGTAATTCTGGCAGACATGGCCAAGTGTGGACAGGACTCTAAATCAGTGCTGTACAAAAAAAACTAAATGCGAGCCACAGAGCCAAGCCACATATGTAATTTTAAATTTTCTGGGAGCCACATTTAAGGTAAGAAAAAACAAGGGAAATTAATTTAATAATATATTTTAACTCCCTTAATCCAAACTGTTATCATTCACTATAATCTGTCAATATTTTGAAAATTATTAATGTGATAGTGAGATAGTTTACATTCTTCTTTTCTCATGCTAAGTCTTTCAATCTGGCCCACTTACAGCTCATCTCAATTTGGAAGAGCCGCATTTCAAGCGCTCAAAAGCCAGATGTGGTGAGTGGTTACCATACTAGACAGCACAGCTCCAGATAAATTACATACAAGACCCACTGAGCAGGCTGTAGCCAAGAGTCCAAACAAGAGATGATAAATGTCTGGGGAGCTATTTCCAGCCCTTGGACATATGCTAAAGTGCCACTGAAATGCAATTTTACAAACATGTAACTTATTTTTTGTTTTGAATAGATAATAATTCACATGGTTCACAAATAAAAATAATACAACAGACAGTGCTACCCTCACCCTTTTTCTGTCCACCCCCCCACCCTCTCATTAAAGAGAACCATTTTATTAAGTTTCTTTTTTCTGTCTGCTTATCCTTTCAGTATTTCTTCATGCAGACGTGAATGCAGACTCCTTTCTACACCAAAGCTAGCACACTACCTACTCTGTTCTACACCTTGTTTTTCTCATTTTAATAGTGTATCTTGGAGATCTTTCCATATCACTGCATGAAGAGTTTCCATGTTCTCTTTAAATGCTACACAATATTCAACTGTATGGATGATTCACAGTTTATTTCACTGGTCTCCTACTAATGGATATTGGAATTGTTTCCAATCTTTTCTATTATAAACAATGGACTAATGAAAAACCTCCTACATACGTCACTTTATATGTATTCAGGGGGTACCTGCAGGGAAAAAGTACCAGAGCCAGATTGCTGGGTCAAAGGGTAACTGCATTTGTAATCTTGACACAGCTAAATTGGCCTGCATAAGGGTTGTGCAATTCTGTACTCTCAGGAGTACGGTGCACATCTGGTCAACAATGTACGATTATCACATTTCAGAATTTTTGCCAACCCAATGAAGTAAAAAGTGCTACTTAGTTTAAATTTGCATTTCTCTTACTATGTCTGAGTCTGAAGATCTTTTATTTGGTTTAGAGACAATCTATATTTCTTGTTCTGTGAATCATATGTTTGTGTCCTATTTTTCTACTGGTTTGCCAGTCATTTTCTTATTCATTTGTAGGAGCTCTTTATATATAGAGATTAGCCCTTTGTCCACTATAAATTTCTTCCCTCAACTGTTATTTGTCTTTTGAATTTACTTACTGTGTTTTTTACCAGGTAACATTTTTTAATCTGAATTTAGTCTAATTTATCAATTTTTTTCTTTTCTGGTTTCTGAATTTTGAGTCATAGTTTAAAAGGCTTAACTTTTAACTTCAAAGTCAAAAGGAATTTACACGTTTCTTCCAGTCCTTTCATTTTAAGCAGATATGAATATATATTCATATTTTGAAATCCTTGTTAAAAATATCATTTTCACTTTTTCCAAATGAAGTAGACCAGACCATTTTATGAACGCCTTCCTGATTTCTCCCTCCTTTCTTTTCATAATTCTTTTGAATATCGCACTGATCATATAAATTGAACTGGTCAAGATGGAATTTATTTGAACGGTATGAGATACAGAAACAACTTCATCTTTCTCCAGATAGCTACCCACTTGGTCCAAGACCATACACTAAAAATTTCATCACTACCCCACTGGAACCATAATTTTAAAATACTTTTCTATTTTTATAGACAGCAACCTGGATTTTTATAAACTCATGGTTCTTATTCTCTAGTCTAGACATTACAGAGGTAAATACAAGTTATGATCTTCACTTATTTACAGGAACTGCCAAGTTTTTTTGTAAAAACTGCATTCATACAGCGGTATCTTTACTCCCGCGTCATCCTCAATAGCTTTTCAGCAGACGCTTGACCTGAAAGAGATATACAGACACAAAGTGCCGCTGAGAAATTTACAATTGCGAGGCTGCCAAATTGTTTTTCGCGAGTCATTTGTTTAAAAGGCAAGCAGCACACCACAAGGAAAGTTTGGCAAAACTCTCATCAGTGACAAAATTCTGGCTTATCCAAGTTCATTTTAGGTAATCACCAGTGTGATATTCAAAAGATTTATGAAAAACAAAGGAGGGAGAAAAGAGAGGGCGGTTCAGAAGATATCTGGTCCACCTGAGTTGGAAAAGTGAAAACTGATTTTTTTTTTTGAGTTTTCATAAAGATACATAAATGCTTCATGAATTTGTGTGTCATCCTTGCACAGGGAATGCTAACCTCTTCTGTATCATTCCATTTTAGTATATGTGCTGCCGAAATGAGCGTGGAAAATATTCTTTAACAAGGATTTAAAATTCCCAATTAATTCTATTCAGAAGTTTCTAGTAAACTAGTACTTTTAAAGTAAAAATGAGAAAGGTATAGTATTCTATAGGTATTCTATGTCCTTTTGTTCCAATATGAATTCACATCTGCTATGTTAGCGTCTGTCAAGTTGTATTCAATAAATGCATACTGTATATTGTCATTTGAGGTTGTGAAATTAGTCATTATAGCTCAGTTTCTAAGAGAGATTTAGACACACACACAGAGTTTTGAGCAGTATACCCTTCGAAAATAGAAAGGAGATCTGTTCCTATAGAGGATGCTCATGTATTTGACACAAATTATAGAGTTTCACATAGGGGATAATAGTACCAGAAAAATAACAATGGCAACAGAATGCTCCAACATAAGTAATAGAGGAAATGCTGGGGAAGTGGGCCAGGAGAAGAATCCTGAGAAGTCAAAACTCCCCAGACGAGAACAGAGCATAGCTTCCAGGATGTCTGTGATGTTTCTAAAAGAAAGAGTCGGGGTAGAAGCCACCAGTCCTGTGAACAGAGGCCATGGCGGTGCTCCCCCAGGGGTGGCCTCCCTGTCTCCCCATCACCCCCACCCCCCACCCACCCCACATCCCCTGAGCCGCTGCTTCTCAAGTCAATGACTCACAAACCTGATCTCCAGCCCTGAGACGACGCTCTTGAATTGCAACCTTTTTTCAACTTGCGAGCACCTCATGGAGGCGATTCACCCCCACGCGCTACCTAAGTGCCCCTCTCCTCCAGCTAAACCCTACCTGCTCCCCTTTATGTCATCTTCCTCTTCTCCTAGACACCTTCACACCTTCCATTTTAGGCATCTTTGACTCTCTTCACACCCCACAACAGCCAATCCCGCATCCTGCTCTCCCCTCTTGTTTCCAATGCCCCTCATATTTCAGACCCTCCTCATGACCCTGTGCTTACTTCCTAATCTCCTAACTGGTTTCCTTGTTTCCTCACTCCCCCATTTACAATCAATTCTTTCCTAAATGGTACTTTCTCCAAAACCTCCAATGTTCCCCATTTACTTACCTGACAGTCTGAAGTCATATCATTGATCATTTCATTCATTTAATTAATATTTGCTGAGTACCCACTAGGTACCAGGCACTATTCTAGGCATTTGGGACACAGCAATAAACAGACAATAAATTCCTGCTCAATTTTGTCTTAGCCTGTTTTTTCCCTGCCCTTCACCCCACTAGTCCCCTAGATAACTGTATCTATAAATAAATCTAGACCAGAAGTTATATTCTGGTATATTTACATATTCAAGGATGCCTAACAAGCCTCTACTAAGTGTTGGATCCAAGACTGAGCAAGACAGATGTCTTTTCCATTTGTCCCACTCTGGCCTTCCCTTCCCTTCCTGCTCTGCATGCCTTCTCCTTTCCTCGCCCTCTAAACCCTGCCCATCCTGAAATATACAGTCCAAACCCTCCAAACTCTGTAAAGACTCTCCTGGGCACTCCAGCCTGTGGCAGGGGCCATCAGCTCCTTTCTGTCTTATGACACCGTTTACCTTGTGAAAGTGCTTAAAGTTTTCATGCTGCTTTGTTTTGTTTTATTCTTCATTAGTTTAATGAAACTTCCTAACTGGAGTAGAGGTCTTTCAGGACCGGATGCCTCTTTCCTAGTAGAATTCCACAATCACAGAACATAACAGCCAAGGAAACCCTCTGACTCCAGTTCATCAAACCCATCTTGCTTCTTGAGGAAACTTAGGCAGGGAGAGGTTAAGTCACAGTATCAAGCGCTAAAAAATAAAGTGAATAAATATGAATGGCAGATGAGCGGGCATACTGCCCTTTGTCCCACAGGGTAGAAGATGTCTGAACTGCTAGTTGCAAGCAGTTCTTTTCCCCTGGAATCCATGCATGTGTTCCCAAGTTGTCTGACAATTTTCCGACAGCCACTGCTGAGCTGAGGCCCAACTAACCCAGAAAAGCCACCCCAAGTGATGGATTTGCCCAGTTCTACACTGTTGCCCTCTTTCCAGTTCCCCACTGCCTGCAGACTGCTTGAGACCTCAATGATGCTAAACAACTAAACTCTAAGGCATACATTTTCCAGATGCCAGACCGCTCGCCCCTCACTGCCCCTGTGAAATCCGGGGCTTCCCTTATCTTGCTGTATCAATGCTGTATTCTCTGCTCTGGCCTGGGAGCTGCCCCTACAGGAAGCCAGAGAGCACCCTGAAGGAGGTGGCTGGTACCAGCAGGAGCACCCAGGCAAGGTAACGTGGAACTGCAATTAAAAGTATCTACAAGTTCGAAATAAGAATAACCCTGTGAAAAGTATTCTTTGGAACAGGCTGGTAGAATCCAGAAGTCATCTATAAAGCCATGAGATGCAGCATGATGTGCAAATGCCAGGATTTTTATCATGAGCTCCGTGTCTATTTCCCTGTATTCATGTTGATCTGCTCCCCACTCTTCACACGAAACCCAAGAGGGGATGTGGGATGTTTTCATCCCATTCCTTGTGCCTACTGAAATGGCAATGGGCACTCAGTAATGTTTCCTGAATCTCCTCAAAGTCAAAGACCAGTTATTCTTTGCTTGAGCTGAAAACAAGTCAAATTTAACAGAAGCACAGTCATGCACATGTGGCCAATGTAGATAAGGGTGTCTCCTGTTTGTACATTTCTCTGTGGGGCCCAGAAGAACTGATAGTCTTAATTGGCCACAGATTATAAAGCCCACATTCATCAAAGTAGACTGGAGGTAATTGCCCTTCAGATGTTATTTTAGGCAGCTGTTCCGTTACTCACAAGTAAATCTGTGCCCTCAATTTACAATAATCCTTCGATGTCGTGGTCTTTCGGTATAGCTGAATCCCAAGACCTTGGAAACTACCAGTAGCTCTCTCTCAAGCCACCTTTGAGGACTGTTTGGTGGCAATATTCACAAGGGAAGAAAAATCTTGGTTTTCAAGATCAAAGAATACTCCTTACATTTAGGAAAACCTTTGAAATAGAGAGACTTCCTACCTAACAGCAGCTAGCAAGTGGCCTTGTTTATGTCTATTTAAGTAAATGAATTATTAAAAGCAGAAAAAAACATTCTAAGCTCCAATTTTAAATCTTCTTTTATCTGATTTTAGTTTCTTTGGGGGAAGGAAACAAAGATTCATGCCTGAGCCAAAACCAAATGACATACGAGTTCTTCCGTCAGAGATAGAGCTGTCAGTCTCTTCTGATGCAGCTTCTCCTCCCATACCTCCCCGCAGACAGACCTCTTCCAAGCAGTCTGGACTCCCAGACTGGGAGCATGTCTGGAACATGCTCTGCAGCTCAGCTTCCGTGATTATCTGAATCTCGCTCCCCAGAACTGGGCCACGGTGACCTAGGTCAGCCTTACAGTAACTGCTGACCCAGCTCTTTCTAGTCTCTCCTGCCTGGAGCTGGGAGATTGGTTTAGGCAACGAGGGTGAGGCTGGACCAGTGAGCAGGATTTAAGGGGCCCTCCCAGAACTGCAGAAGAGGAGGAGACACACGCTGGGGGACCACTGGCCTGAGATGTCAGTGCAGCCTGTCTTCTGTTAGTCCAACAGACCTGAACAGACGGATCAATAATGCATCACTGCTTCTAAGGTCAGGTCCACCCTGGAGCACCACCCACCACTGCCACCCACTCAGTAACATAGCACCCATTTGTTTTTTCATTCATTCATTCATTCATTCATTCATTCTCTATTTAAATGAGCCTCTGCATCGGTGTAGGCAGATACATCTCAATATGGCAAATCTAGTAAACTCCTAGTTAGCTTGAACCCACTCAAGTATGAACTTCCACTAACTGGAACAATGGGATTCCTTCATATAAGGACACTTGAGCCATAATAAACACACCAAGTTACGATATTCTATCTAAAAATGCCTCTCCCCTTTCTCTACCAGAAGAAATCAGTTACATTTATACTTAAAAATACAGATGTCACTTCTCCAGAAGTCTTTTCCAACTCCCCTGGTCCTCCTAGAAGGCTTTGTAGCTGTATCTCCAACTACACCCTCCTTTACACTCTCCTCTAGCTACACTGCCCTTTTCTCAGTTCCTGCCTTGCATGTTAAGCTGCTTTCTGCCTCACGGCCTTTAAAGTCTATTTCCCCACTAGACTGTCAGCTCTATAAGAGCAGGGACCATGACTGCCTCTATTTATCATTATAGCCACAGGGACCAGCACAGTGCCACACAGTAGGCACTCAGTAGCTGAATGAATGAATGACCTTCTACAGTATTTGTGTCACTAAATTCCAATTGCCCAATAGTGTACTGGCCCCAAAGCCTGGCCTCTGCCCACTACCTCAAAGCCAAACGCTTTCCCACAATTCATTTAAAAAGGGAAGTGGACATTTGTCCCTCCCGCCTACACCTGGTATATCCACATCTAGTAACAAGGAAGGATAAATATAAGGATCTTAAGAGCCTAGAGGTGATGACCCTCACGTATTACTAAGGTCAGAAAGAAGCGGTCTTAGAATATATCTGAAAAGATCAAAATAAGAACTAAAAATAAAGGGGCAGGGTAGTATTATTGAATGTTTCTGAGCAACCCTGACCTAACCAGAAAAGTCATAACCAAAGAACCCAGTCTCCTGACTCCGTTTCAGTTGGTTTCAGTTGTTCTGAGCATTGAGTAGGACCCAAGCCGAGTGGAGACAGCAGTGTGCCATGTGCAGCTTCTCGGTTAGTGCCCCTTAGTGGCTGAACTGTCCCCCCCCACCCCCAAATCCACATGTGGAAGCCCTGACCCTCAGGCCCTCAGAACTTGACTGTATTTGGAGATGGGGCCTTTAAGATGTGAATGAATGAAAATGGGGCCCTTAGGGTGGGCTCCAATCCAACGTGACTGGTGTCCTCATCTCAGAAGAGATTAGGACTCAGACACACAGAGGGAAGATACAGGGAGAAGAGGGCCACCTGTGAGCTTGGGAGAGAGGCCTCAGAGGAAGCCAACACAGCTGGCACCTTGAGCCTGGACTTCTGGCCTCCAAGCTGTGGGAAAATAAATGTCTGTTGTTTAAGCCTCCCAGTCCGTGGCGCTTTGTGATGGCAGCCCTAGCAAACTAATGCAGTGCCCAAGCAGCTCTTGCGGAAAAGGGAAAGAGCATTTGCCAAGTACGCACAGCCGGCCCTGCTCTTTACAATCCTAGGTGTCATCTTTTCCCCAGGGCTGACCTTTCTTCTTTATCTGACAAATGAGCACACTGAGGCACAGAGCCACAGAGGGGGCTGAGCCAGAATCTGACTCCAGGGCTGCTTCCAAATTCCATGCCCTCTTTTGTACTATACCTTCAGATCCTAAAGACCAAACTGGAGTATAAAATGTGAAAGCAGATTCTAACTTGCTTTATTTTGCCCTTAGAAAATGGGCAAAATCACCATTTTAGCTTAGTTGAAGAACCAGATGCTTTTGTAGGCATCACCCAAATAAAGTGATTGAAATACTGTGAAACAGATATGAATAGAAACTAATTTTGCTTTTTAATGAGCATTCTGACCAGATCAATACTACAAAATGCTAAACTGCAAAATGTCATTACAATTTCAATGCAACTGCCCAGGTGACTGGTTCAAAGAGGTACTTATGGTAGTTTAGACTGTATTTTCTCTTCATAAGAGCAGGGGTCTATTATGTAAAATAAAGTCATGAAAATTTTAATTGCACCGCATAAAGGACAGAACCTGGCCTAGCTCACAAACCGTGGCAAACATGAGAAACAAAACGCAGATGAATGCTTAATCAGATGTCTGTCACTTTCTGAATAGTGTCTGAATAGTGACTAATATTCTAATTATTAGTCACCACACAGAGAAGGTGCAATTATGGAACAGGGAAGATTGCTTTAATTATTTTTGTTGTTAGCCCACAGTCTGTGAGGCCTTTGCAAAAATATGATTTTAGTCCCCATAAGCTATAGAGGAAAAAATGATTAACAGTTAAAATTCACTTCCCTCCCAACTGAAGCATTAAAGAAGAAAGGTTTGAAGTTGTATTGACAGACATGACTAACAACTGTAATCACAGAAATAAATTTAGTAAAATGATAATTTATCTGTCACAATTTACCAAGGGAGAAAAAGTGCAGCACAAGCCGCTAAATTGTAAAGTGAAATGAAGGCAAAGATAGAACCCAGTTTTTAATGAAATGCAGAACGTTATTAATTGGTTTCCTAGCAACAGCCAGGCTAAAATTACTTAACATGTATGCTCAATCATATGCAAATATGAGTGTTATCACTTAAATGTTGATTTTAGTTGGTCTTTTCAGATGCAAATCCAATGTGTAAAATGAATGTAAATGTTGACAATGCTGATACAAAAAAATCCCCTGATTAACATCATTCTGGTGTTCAAAGCACCAGAGTTGAGGATCTTCCCTTTGGAAGGATTGCAAGCTGCCTGGGCTGCCATCTTCCTTAACCTGTCCTCCCTGTCTCCCCTCACCCCAATGCAAGCATTAGAGATAACTAACAAAATAGTACTGCTGGGCCTTGCTGAATTGCCCTACAATTATTTCTCATTAAATGATGGATGGATGATGCTTTCAGCTTAGAGTTCAATCAGATGATGCAAGGGGCTTGCCAACCCAAGACCAAGGTTGATCTCAAGTTTGATTTTCCAGACAGAACCAAACCTTTAGATGACTCCATCAAAGCCCACGCAAATTCCCTTCAAAACTGCCAAATAAGCCACTCTTCTACTCTACCCGGCCTCATCTGGCAGCTCAAGAGCAGCTGGAGAACAACCATGTTCCACAGGCAAAAGAGGCACCAAGAAGGGGTGGAAAGCGTGTAGCCCCCTCACAATCACCACCACCCTGTAACACCCACTCCAAGGAAAAGCCATGTGCTTGCTAGGCTTTCACTTACTCATGCAACAAACATTTATAGCATAATTACCACTTGTCAGGAAATGATCTAGGTGCCGGAGAGGCAGCAGTGAATAAGAAAAAAAAATCCCTATCTTCAACTATCTTAGTGCAGGAGAGAGACAAATAAATCAAGAAACACATACACAATAAAATTTCAGGTAGTGATAAAAAAAAAAATAGGAAGAGAAAAAGTAGCCTAAGGAGGAGAGGAGGATGGGTAGGGTTGGGTGGACCACAGTAGATGAGGTCTCTCACAGGGTGTCTTTTGCACAGATTTAAAAAAAGAAACAAAGAAGCCAAGCACAGGTGGTGGGGGCATTAAGTATGATGAGGCACAGCGTGGGAGGGGGCGCTGATATGGGCAGGGCTGCTTTGAGCCAAGTTCCCCCACCACCTGCCAACAAGACTGCACCCCTAAGCCCCTGCCTCACGGTATTTCAGGGACACTACTGTCTCTAGGGCCACCTAGGACTATACTTCAGGACTAAAAGATGGAGCCTAAGTCTGACATATGTGGAGGAAAAAGGGGAGAGTCAGTCCCACTGAACCCTAAAAGTTCTTTCCTTTCTGGATCAAGGCTCAGTCCCCTCCTGACCTCCAAGAGTCTTCTGAGCCAACTGGAAAGGACATTCTTGGACCGATCTCCCCTAGAGGAGGTGGGGTGAGCATTTCTGGCCAAAGCCCCCTGCCTGAAGCCTCCGAGGGATGGGGATTAGACAAACAGTTTATTCCAGACACCCAGTCAAGGCTCTGAGATATTTCAGGCAGTGGTCAGCAGCTCGGGACATCTATTCCAAGTTCTGAAGCTTGCTTATGAAGAGAAGTGACAAAGATTCTATGGACAGCTCCATACCAGGCCAAGGATCCCCAGACTAACCTTATGAGTACTGGGCCAAGGGAAAATGGATAGATTCTTCTTCCAAATATCACACTCTAGCCTTGTAAGCCATGCCTTAAGTCTCCGAAGGCTTCAGAAGTTACTATTGGGCTTCCCTGGTGGCGCAGTGGTTGAGGGTCTGCCTGCCGATGGAGGGGACACGGGTTCCTGCCCCGGTCCGGGAGGTTCCCACATGCTGCGGAGCGGCTGGGCCCGTGAGCCATGGCCGCTGAGCCTGCGCGTCCGGAGCCTGTGCTCCGCAATGGGGGAGGCCACAACAGTGAGAGACCCGCGTACCGCAAAAAAAAAAAAAAAAAGAAGTTACTGTTAAACACAAATGCCCTTAAGAGAGACACGTGAAACCTTAGGTGTAGCCCACCTGGGGCTGCGGTGGGGCTGGGGTTTAGCTTGGGGCATACAGATGCCAGTGATGGGATCTAATCTATCTGGTTGGCCTAGAATGAATGGTGACAATGGCACGGTCTGCAGAGCAGTTGTCATACCTGTCTGGGTGATACAAACATTTCACTAGGCTTGACTTAATTCATGCTAACCCACCCAATTAAACAGAGGATAATCCTCTATTTGCAGCATCTCATCACAGTTCATGGCGGCTATATTGCATTTTGAGTTAAAAATCAAACAGGTTGTGCGTGTGACCATAGTCTTGGTCCTGGAGATGTTTCGTTTAGGCCTGTGGTTCTCAAAGCAGCATCAGCAGTACCTGATGAGCTTATTAGAAATGCATCCTCACAAGCCCAGTCCCCACATTTACTGAATTAGAAATCTGGCAGTGGGCCCAGAAATCTGTGTTTTAACAAGCCCTCCAGGTGATTCTATGCATGCTAAATTTGAGGGCCTTCCGAGGCCAATTCAGCAAGATGGTGTACCTCTGAGTTTATACTTAGCACTAACTTGCTGCAAATTATTTCAATCAACCGGAAACCAAGGATAGTTGTTCTGTACCTTCCGCACAACGGCATGCATTCAAAATAAACACACTAATCGTGTGAATTCCTGACACAGTAACTTTTTCCAAAGAATGCACCACTCAGAACACAAGATGCTGATTTACTGATTTCTTAAGATAACCAATTGTTCGACGAAGAGAGAAGTGAAAAGAAGCAAAGTTAGTTATTCTTCAGGGAACTTGAGTTTGGTGTAGCCTTCTGAGAGAACTTTGAGAACCAGTGAGTTCTCTGATCTAAGGCTATCCTCTTCTGCTGGACCCATTCCAGCACTGTCAGGGCTCCCTCCTGAACAACAGGAGCTCCCCAGGGTGGATACAGGGTCCTAGGAGGGCTAACTGTAAATACCCTAAAACCCTTGCCAAATGGATGACTCCCTCTAATTCTTATAGTTTAGAGAGAACGTTCAATCTTCAGTGTCCCTGACAATAAAATGGATGTTATACGGGCATACATTCATTAAAAACTTTGAAGATGAAAAAAGAATCTAGGAGATGCTCTAATCACTGTAAGATAAATATACATGAGGAAACCTGCAATCAGAAGGGCACATCTCAGACTGAATTGTGCATCAGAATCACCTGCGATGCCTGAGAAAAATGCAGACTTCTGGGCCTAATTACCAAACATTCTGAGTCACATGACTTGGGAGCCAGCATTTTGCCTTTTACAGAAGCATGCCCAGGTGATTTTGATGCAGGGATCTGTATTTAAATTACCAACATGATCACTTCTCCAATTTTCAAGGGATATTAATAAGGGGTTTTTTTACATAGGAAAATAAAACAATCCTACAAGCAAAAGAACTACAAGTTCCTTTTTCTCTACATGTGTGCTAAAGCTGGAGAACTTTAGTTGAGAGAAAGTTTGTAACGTATCTTACATTAAAGTAACTTTTTAGTAAATAATTTTTTTCTGATTACCAAAGTTATACATGTTCATTGTAGGAAAAAAATAGCAAAAGGGAGAAAGTAAAAATACCCATAATCTCACAATCTGAGATAACTTGGTACATTATATTCTTCAGATGACTTGCAGGCTCTTTACACACACACACACACACGCACACACACACACTTAAAAAAAACAGTGGGATCCAAGTATATGTAGTTGTTGTAGTATATGTTTTTTACATCTAACAACATTGTCAATATCTTTTTTACCAGTCCTTGATTCTCTTAGATATAAAAGACAGACTGTCTAAACATCAACTCTCTGTTGTTAAGATTTTTTTTAAAAAAATCAAGGAATTAATATTCTATTCATGTGGCCAGTACATAAATACAAATATTTGTGTCATCTGTACAAGTATGCTAAAAATCTCATTATTGCTTTTATTAAGTGATTTAGCATTGATACAGTTTATTAGCAATTTTTATTAGTTCATTAGTTCATTTTAATGAATGTGCGCCCAATACTTGAAGGCCTCTAGACATATATACAATATATTAATACAACAAGTATTCACTTTAATGAAACTTATTAGACCAAGGTTTTTCTCATTAAATTCAAAAGGAGCCAAAAGGCTCTAATGGAACAAAATTGAGACAAAAAACTTTTTTAACATGCCCCTAGAGTCTATAAACTTTAATTCTATTCAACCAGGAAGCGGTCAAAACGTAAATGCATTTCACAGAACACACTCATCATAACTTGAAAGGTAAATTCTTTCATGTTTTATAAACGGGGCAGAAAGAATGTGAGTTTATGTGACTAGGCCACAGTCACACTCCCCTGCCCCCTGGTATCAAAGAGCTTGCAAGGGCTTCAACATTTAGCAGTCATGGGAACTTAAGTAAGCCACTTCAGCCTTCTACGCTTCAGTTTCCCCACGTGGACAATGAGGATGCTAATAAAGAATATCCGTGGTACTGATTTCCCAAGGGTTTTCTGAAGGCCAAGTGAGATGATACACGTGAAGTTCTGAAGTACTACTCCAATGGAATCCTGAGCCTAGCTGGTATCTAGCTCTCTGAAATGGGGCTGACTCACCATTTCTTAGTCTACTGCCCTCTCACCATAACCCGAAATCTCTTGAACACAACAGATTGGACAGAAGACAAACTGTCTGCTTGTTAGGCCAAAGAATGAGGAATAATTCAACCTTTCAATATTTGGCCCGAGAACTGCTTTACAACTGAATCAGACCCAAGGATCCCTTACTGTGATCATGAAAAGTCAAAGTGATGTATTCTGGGAAGTTCTTCATGAATAACAGTTCTCTGGGAGTGATAGACATGGTCCCACAGCAGGCTTATCATCACCACTACCTGGGGAGCTTTTAAGAAACAAAGATTCCCAGACCCCACATCAGAGATTCTGGTAAGCTTTTAAGGTAACCACATAGGAAATTTTCAGATGCCCTGACCTATCACAGTAGTTTCTAAGCTGAATTATTCTTGACATTAAAAATTGTTCATTAGATTCCATAAGACTCGGAACCCTAAGAACAATATGACTGAAGGGCATGTTAGTGATCTGTATATTCCCAAAGACAGAAGGTCCTCAAAACTGCTCTCCAGTCACTTCAACAAAAACATCTATATAAATGACTACCTGCATATGCACAATGAACTTTCCCCTTAGTACCCAAGAGTAGGGAAATAACAAAAGATTGCCACTTCCCTTCCAAAACATTTTTTATTTCACCACAACCTTCTCTGCTTACATAAATAATACCACAATATGCACTAGATGATTATAAATGGTTTAAAATATCCTCAAAATCATAATTATCATCTCCTTTTCCTTCTCTTTTTCCTATAAACAACAAGCAAGAAGGACAGACATTTGGCCCCTACAACCTGTTCTTTGCACATATTGACAAAGCTCTGGACACAACATTCTTTTATTCATTCAACAAATGACCAAAATAAGCATTTCTCAGCACCAACCACAAATCCGCAGAGCATATCCTACAATTTGCATGAGGGTTCTGTTACCATTCTTTTAGACAGTCAAATGTTGCCTGATTTTCTAACCTCTGGGTTGGGAAACTGGGCTGTCACTTTGCCATGGGCATTCTGTCTCCAAAGTTCCCTCTACTGTGGCAAAAGCAAGAGTACAGTTTTCAAAATACAATATTGTTATAGATATGATTCTTGAAATCCGATGGAATAAAAAAATGTCAACATACAAACTTTCGAATTTATTGTACTAAGCAATCTCACCTGGAACGTATGGGTCAGGGACTGACTACATAAAATACTGATTAAAAAAAAACCTCTTTGATCCTACTGCCCCCATGATCAGATGTTGCTTGGCTAAAACATTTCTTAGTTGGAATCCCAGCGAGAATATCATTATATGTAATTTTCCTACTATAACTGATGAGATGGAATGTAATAAGTGCTCATTTGGAAAAAGATGTGAGTTATTGGTCACTTGGTTACCATTAGAGATTACTAATTAGAGTAAACGGTATGTGGCAGCCTTGGCCTGAAAGACAGCAGTGAATTCATTAGGAAGAAGAAAGGTCAGCAAGGCTCAGTAAATTTCTAATATTGACCACAACATGAAATCAAGTTGTGTTCCAAAACCAGAACTCATTAAAAGTGCGGGACGGCGGGTGGTTAAAGGGAGCAAAGACTGTTTTGCTTACAAGCTTGAAGACTTGTGGGAACAAATTATCAGGATACTCATAGCTTAGGGGAAACCAGGACTGCCCATAAAGATTTCAAAGGAGTGAATTTCAAGGACGAGGCAGGATTCTTAAGGGTGGTAAGAGAGGATTAGGTAGAAGTTATAAAGCGAAATTACTGCAAAGGCAATTCGAGCCACACATAAGGAAGCAATTTCCAGCCATAATTTTAATTAGGAAACCAGAATGATCTTCTGCGTAACGATGGCCCTTCATCATTACCATTATTCAGAATTACCCTGCATCCGCATGCATAAACATAGAGTGAAAATGAAACATAGATGTGCAAGAAAGGTCAACCATAATCAAATGTGTCTTATCCTCCAACTGCAGGTGAAATTTTCCAAATAAAATACCTGAATACAATGAGCTCTCAATTTATAATCAATTTACGATTGATCAACCCAGAGAGCCACCACTCTATCCCACTCTCACTCCCAACCCGTCTCTGACCCTTCACACTACTCCCAAGTATGGAACTGCCTGCTGCAAAAGAATCTTTATGGATATACGTGGAACTCTTGAGAGAATCTGTGAGCGGAGGAAAGGACGAAGCCATACAAAGCAGACACTTCTAGCCACAGAGGCAAACTCCAAGCAAGCAAGGCTGGGTCTCTCCTGTCCCAAACAGGTCATCCTCCAAGCCTCTCAAATGGCTTACTCATCTTTAGTTTACCATCCTATTCATTAGAATAGAGGAGTCATTTGGCTTAACCAACACTCTTTTAAAAATGCAAATAATTTTATAAGCAGACCAGACCCTATTGGTTATTCACGCCATGAATCAGATTTGCTTTCCATCCGCCAGCTATAATCGACTGCCTTGAAGATATGAGAGTTTTGACTGAGAATGATTAAAAAGGTAAGAAAGGTAAAATTAAGTTTAGAAAATGAAGTGCTATAGGGATAGAAGGGAAGGGGTACCACAACGGGGAAATCAAATTAAAGACTCATAATGCCTGCTGCCTAGATAAAGGGATACAGATAGAGATGATGACAGACAATATGCAAATTGTATTTACTATTAAAAATCTGCCAGGAGCACCCAGGAAAGGAAATAGAATTTTTTTTTCCTCTTTTTGTTACCTAGCAGCAACTTGCTCTCAGGACCCAGAATTCAACCTAGTATGAATAGCACTAGAGTATGGCTTCAGCTTAAGATAAATGGCCTTTTGTGCACTACTCTTGACACCTACCTGCTGTAACAACTCCATATTGTGGTCTCCTAGGACCCTACCTTCCCATTCAACCTCACTCACAATGTTCCAGCGACACCAGCCTTCCTTCTGTTCATCGAACAGGCCGACTTGTTCCAACCTCAGGGCCTTTGCACTTGCTGCTCCGTCTATCAAGAACAGTCTTCTTCCAGAGAGTCTTTCACATCACTCTGGTCTCAGAATAAATTTTGCCTCTTCAGATCGGCCTTCCCTGACCCTAACCAATGTTGTCCCACCTACCACCCACAAAACTCAAATGTAACTGTCCATTTTTATTGGTCCCATTGCCTATTTTATTTCCTTCCTAGCAGCTTGGGCCTCTCAAAAATGTTGTTCATTTATTTGTTTACTTGTGGATCACCTGTCTTCCTCACTAAAAGCCAAGTTTTCAGGTAAGCAGGAGTGTAATCTCTTGCTCACTGTCCTCCAATCTGTACACTGTGCACCGGCATGCAGTGAGCACTCCATGAATACTGGTTGTCCCAAAAAGAACTTTTAACAAACTTATGAGACACGACCTCTTTTAATTTAGAGATTTCACCATTATAAAAAGCATCGAGGGCATATGCAATGACAATCTCTAACTAAACATTTATGGTTTTAACATCCGGAGTTGGGTCTCTACTGTTGTTTTAAATTTACCAGTATTTGTCTTTTACTAAAGAAACAGAACACGACCCTGGTTCCTGAGGAGCACCAATCAGACCCCAGTCTACAAGTGATTTTTTTATATACCCACATGAGGTCATTTCAGTTAGTTTCAAAACAGGATCTTATAGTGACAATACAAGCTTCAGGGTAGGGGACTTCCCAGGGATATGAGAACAGAGGATTGAAAAGTGTGTGTGTGTGTGTGTGTGTGTGTGTGTGTGTGTATGTTTATAACTCCTGCAGTATATTGTCCAATCCTTTTTTTTTTTTTTCTTGCAGTACGCGGGCCTCTCACTGTTGTGGCCTCTCCCGTTGCGGAGCACAGGCTCCGGACGCGCAGGCTCAGCGGCCATGGCTCAGCGGCCATGGCTCACCGGCCCAGCTGCTCTGCGGCATGTGGGATCCTCCCGGACCGGGGCACGAACCCGTGTCCCCTCATCGGCAGGCGGACTCTCAACCACTGCGCCACCAGGGAAGCCCTGTCCAATCCTTTTGTATGCTATCATTTATCATATTCTATTTTGTATTACAGTTATATATCTGTATTCTCTCTTCTGGACTGTAAGCACCTTGAAGGATGGGATTCATATCTGATTCCTCCTACCTCTCAAATGCTGAGCACTGTGCTTTGTATACTATAGGTACTCAGTAAACACCAAACAGATGCATGGATGATATTCCATTATTACTCAAAATGAAGCAAACTATGAGATACCTTGTCTGCAAAGTGGCCATTTTCCTAAGTGATAACTGAGTAAGTGGGGGAACTAATATTCTCCTTATACAGTAACATCGTCAATTACTATTGAAAGACACAGACTCTTTGAAACACAAACCTGCACTACACTGCATACACACAGAGACACGGGTTTGAGTGAACATTAAGCATGGGAAGTTCTAGTCCCAATGTTTCTATTCCCGCAAACTAAAAACCCCTTTCTCCTCAACAGGCTCTATGCCTAACAAATCATGTTGCTACTACAAGCGTGAACTGAAAGGCAGACATGAGACAGAGCTTTCACCATGTGGCACAAAAATATATGGTTTAAGATGTAGGGGTTGCTGTGTGTTACAAGTTTTACAATTGTCCTTATTTCAGCTAATTGCTTATAAGAGCAAACAGCATCCTGCCACGTGCTCAGGACCACATGTTCTGTGGCTGTTTTAATAAGAACTGGCTTGGATCTACAGCAAAATAACTTGAAACTCTGAGCCAAAATCTTATCTGATAAACACCCCCCCACACATGGACATCTGGGGACGGCATTTTGAGGCACTGCTCTGAGAGAACACGGAGATGTTTTCAAGGGCAAAAGAGAGCTTCAAAAGAAGCAATTACTTTTCAAGTCCGATCAACAGCATAGAGCATGAACTGTAAAAATGCCTCTTTAAAAACTCATTTCAGGCTGAGATGAAGTGACATTTACAGCAACACTAAGAAAAAAACACTTACAAACAAGCTGGTGGTATTCTGGCTAAGTAGGTGGTACCAACATAAAATTCTCTGTTTGTAGCTATGTATCTAGGTAGAAGGAGGTTATCAACAGATTCATCTCTAGTCCTCTTCCTGTATTAACGTCGTGTGCTATTGTACTGGCTCTCTTATTTTAAGCAGCTTTATGTAATGAAGTTTCTGCAAGCTGCTGAGATTGGCAGCTGGACAAATACTCTTTTCCATGTTCTGTTTTACCTCAGGCAAAAAAAATTCATTCTTCCGAAATGTAGGGAGAGCATTGCCAATCTACAAGGCTGCTATGGAAGCTACAAACACAACAACAATCATAATCGTAGCAGGTATGAATCATTAAAAGTTCACTATGTGCCAGGTCCTGTGCTGAACAGTTTGCATTTATGATCTCACGTAACCCTTACAACTCCATGAAGAAGACAGACTCTTCTTAGTTACAGATGAAGGAACTGGATCACGGAGAGTATAAGGTGCTTGTCTGAGGTAGTCCAGCTAAAAATAAATGGTAGAACTGGCCAAATCCAGTCTTCCTAAACCCAAGCCCTTATCCACCACACTGAACTTTTTCTTGCTCTTGTGACCTCTTGAATGGAAAGTCAGCCCTCCTTGAGAAGGGGGAAGAAAAAGGAAGTCACCTGGACACATACAACAATATGGCCTATGCTCCTCCAGCAAGGATGAGTCTAGAAACCGTCATGTGTTTAGAATCGACATAGAAACAACACTTCAGTTGAGGTGGGTCTAGGCTGGGATGCCTTAAGCAGGGAGTTGAATGTGTACTATGACTGGACAGTTCAAATCCACTGATGTTTAGCGAGTAACTGCCGTACACCAGCCACTTCAATCTCCAGAATTTCAGAGGTCATAGAGTCCTTGCCTTCACGGATTTGCAGTCTAGCTGGGGAGCGAGACCAATAGGAGTAGCAATTAAAATACTGCACAATAGGGGCTTCCCTGGTGGTGTGGTGGTTAAGAACCCGCCTGCCAGTGTAGGGGACATGGGTTCGAGCCCTGGTGCAGGAAGATCCCACATGCCGCGGAGCAACAAAGCCTGTGTGCCACAACTACTGAGCCTGCGCTCTAGAGCCCTCGAGCCACAATTACTGAAGCCCACACGCCACAACTACTGAAGCCCGCGTGCCTAGAGCCCGTGCCCAGCAACAAGAGAAGCCACGGCAATGAAAAGCCCACGTACTGCAACAAAGAGTAGCCCGCGCTCGCCGCAACTGGAAAAAGCCCGCATGCAGCAATGAAGACCCAATGCAGCCAAAAATAAATAAATAAATAAATAAAAAATAAAAGTAAAATCCTGCATGGTAAGACCCAATAGTGACATAAGTACCACTTGCTCAGGCACAGGGCTATGTTGGGTGAGGAGGACAGAGAGACTGCCAGGAGGGCTTCCCAAGGGCACTGGATCTTGAGATGTGCCATGAGGGAGCCGGCAGAGTGAGGGGAGCAGGCAAGCTGAGGGCAGGAGGGCAGGATGGGCCGTCCACACCAGACTTCTGCAGGAGATGAGGCTGGAGGCCAGCAAATAACAATGACTAATGCTGCATGCTTACTCTGTGCCAGGCCCTGTGCAAAAGCACTCTGCTGCCCAACAACCCGCAGAGCTAGGCACCCTGATGCCATCTTAGGGCTGAGGCAGAGAGGAAGGCAGTGACCGGCATGAAGCTGCTCAGCAAAGTGGTGGGGCTGTTCAGGTCATCCCATCCCAAAGCCCAGAGCAACCTCTGTGCTGCTTGGCCTCAGGGGCTCAGCGAGCTCCTGAGGGCAAGAAGGGGTTTACACAAGGAAGTGGCATGACAGAAAACCACCTCCCAGCTATAGGAGAAGTAAAGGGGAAGGGGTGGACTCGGGGCATGAGGCTGATCGACTGTTAAGATGCAGCATTTTCTCTGCAGCCACACTCTTCCACCTCACTGATGGCTCCTCTGTTCTGCTCCAAGTCACCTTTCACAAGGCTGTGGCATTCCAGAACAGGAGGGTGAAATCTACTTGGGACAGGTGATCCGCAGCAAACCAGAAATACCTTTTCCCCACCACTCCTCCCAGCTCATCAATAGCATTTATCACCAGTAACAGAAGTGCTTCCTTGCAAGTCCTTTTCGCCCTGTGAATGGTGAGCTCTCGGATGAATTACACATACAGTAATTCATCTTTGCATATCCCCGGGATGTGGACTGGATGGCAATGCTTTCTGAATGGTGCCTCTGCCTCTCCACCAATGATCTTTCTGAGTAGTCATCACGGGTGGTGGAGCCAGGAACTCAGATGACCAGCTTTGATCCTTTTAGACCATCTGGCCTATGGAGTGACTTGGTGATAAGCAAGAGAATATTATGTCATTACCTTGGGAATGAAGAGCAACTGAGGACTTGCAGGGATACTGTTACTCGTGTTAACTAATATTTATCGGTACTTAGAACACACTGGGCATTCTTCCAAGAACGTTAAAGGTACGAATTCATTTAATTGTCACGACAACCCTATAGGGTAGATGTACTTATTACCCATGTTCCTGATGGGGAGACTGAAGCACAGGCAGGTTATACACCTTGCCCAAGGTCACACAGTAGGTAACTGGCAGAGCCAGAATTCAAGTCCAGGTTATCTCACTCAGAGCCCACAGCCTTCATTACCCTCCGCGCCTCTTAGGAGAAAAACTAAAGAGGCGAGATCCACATTCCGGGACCACAGCTACGATGTGCTACAAAGGAAGTTGATGTAACCTCTCTGTAGGGCTCAGGTGTTTATTACAAGAGGGAGTAAGAAGCAGATAAAACAGTTTATGTTTTCAAAATCCTGATGCTGGTAGAAGTCACAACAGAAATAGGAACCAGAAACTACTCTCACTTCTGAGAACAGACCCAGCCAAGTAAGAGTGACACAGAGAACAAGTTAATAATGGCCTAAATATAAAGGCATAGCTTCAAATCCAACCTACTATTAATTAATTTATGTATTGCCACTAGGGAGGAGCAGCTAGCATTAAGTTAGATTAAATTATGAAGAAGCTTCAGCATTGCTGTGACTATTTCAACAGTAATTATTAAGCTGCTGTGCCCTCCCTCCCTAATAAAACCCTTTATTCTCATTCTCAGAATGCTTCGCTATTCACCTGTCGCTAGCTCCTTCTGACAGGCATGACAAGCTTTTCAGATTAGACTAAAGACATTTTTCAAAGAGAACGAGGAAATCTGATTTGTAGATCCTGACAGGCTTCTGATCCAAACTTGTGTTCTGAAGAATATTTGCCTCCAGTTTTCTCTGGGTCTCACTGCTGAGCTGAGTACGCACTGGCCGAGACTAACAGGCCCTGAAGAAACTGTGGACGTTGGGAAGAGGGAAAGGGGCACTGAATTAGGAGTCCAGAGACCTGGGCTCACTCCCAGACTTACCACTTAGGGGATATGTGAATATGTCTTCAGTTTCCCTATCTATAAAACAGAGGCCCCCAGCTAAGTACCCACCGGGCTTGGCAGGAGGCTCAAATGAGATAATATATACAAAAGCTGTCTGGAAACTGCAAACTACACAAATGTGAATTGATTAGATAACTAGTTAACTGATTAGTTAATTAACTAATTAGTTGGCTAATTAGTTAATTGATTGATTCATGAATTAGCTGATTAATTGGGTCATGGTAGACCTAAAGTGGAAGGGCTAAGTTACTACCCTGCGGCCCACTCTGATGACCTCCTGCCCCACTACTCCTGTTTCAGATCAGAGACAAACTTCCCCACTGCCTCTAGTGAGCCCTATCCTGGTTCGGATCCTGCCACAAAACACTGCTTTCGTGTGTTCCCAGCAGTGCCTGAGGACCTGAGGGGTCATCGGCCTGCCCCTGAAATGGCCAAACCTTTCAAGGAAAAGACCAAAGGAAACTCTTAGCAAGGGCCCATTCACTCCCACCCCTCTGCACCAGCCAGAGGTGCATTTGCTTTTGCAGTTGTCTTGCACTATTGAGTACAGTAAATACATTGGTACAGTATTTACTGAGGGTGTACTACGCAAGCAGGCCCTGGATGAGGAGGGATGAGGAAGACATCCTGCCCTCGAGGAGCACAAGGCGCAGCCCTGTGGACAGACACGTAAAGTGGTCGGGAAGGTCCGCTGAGAGCACACTGCGGGTGACGAGATAGAGGTCGCGGTCCTTTCAGGAAAGAGGAGGTAGGGAGGAAGACCAGGATAGGCTGAAGAGCTCCCGTAAAGGTTGAATGAAGTTACTACAAGCCCCAGGTGCCCAGAAGACAGGCAAAGTGACTGAGGTGTCAAAATGCAAGAGCACTAACAGAGACAGAAATATTCATTATGGATGTTTACCGTGGTCTGGAAAACATATGCCTGCCCAGCCCTCACCCAACCCCCATTGAGATTCTGATTCAGTAGGTCTGGGGCAGGAGAGAACATGTATGCCCTTAGAAGGTTCTAGAGGGGATTTTAGTGTCTGGTACACAGTGTTTTCTGTTGGTGCTTCCAACATTTTTCACATGATGGCAGAACACAGTAAGTTTGATAATATTTCAACACACTGAATTAACGTAGAGGTGATTTGGCAACACCTATGTGGGGATTGGTGAAAAAAATCAATTTTCTTTCTTTGTATTACATTATTATAAGAAAAACAAAATGCTAGGAAACACATTGAACAATGGATTTTTATAAATATTGCAAATATAACCTTTTGAAATCACTGAATTTAAGAAGTTTACAAAGGGAGCCACACAAATGATGTTCAAACGTAATTTGAACTGTTGTAACTTTTCAAATGGTTGTAGGAAAGATTACATTTTAGCAGAGTCAGAAATTTACAGCCATGAATATGTGGTGGCACACGTGAAACCCACTCATGGCTCAGCTTTAGGAAGCTCTCAGTTATGTTCTCTTATCCCAGCTTTCAATTCAGGACAGAACAAAAAATTCACAGGCTCAAAAGATGCAGCCCACAGCCTGTATCCTGTTCCAGTGAAATCCTAAGCCAAATGCTAAATAGAAAGTCCATCTAGACACAACTCAGAGACATGTGACTTCTAGAAAGTTTAAGTTAACAAACAAACCGAACACATGGCTCCTGTGTAGAAAGCTGAAAACCAGAAGAGAAGGTTTAAGAAAAGGATTTTTTAAAGGCTCAGTTTTCTGAGCTCCAGAAGGGAAGCCAAAGAGCTTGCTGTATATTCTGTAGGTACACAGTGACAGAATGCCAGAAAATTCCTGTAAGGTGTTGGTAAGAGGCCAACACTACTCAAACCAGGCCAGTTCCCTCCATAAAAAGGCTGTATTTAGAGTAATGTCAAGTGAATGCCAACAAGACTCTCAATTCAACTTTTATGTTCTTATATTATCTACAGTCCTGAGATCAAACTAGACATTTTCAATAAAGCATGCCTTAAGAACTGGAAGACTTCATTATTATCAGGCATAGACTAAACTAATAACAATTCTTTTTTAAAGTCCTGGTTTCGGTATAAATGTTCATATAAAGTAAGTTCAGCTGTTACTATGGACTTACCCTCAGAAAGATAACATAAGTTTCTGATGTTTGGTGCTTGAGAGATACTTTAAATATTTATAGTTCTCTTAATCTATGGCTTTCAGACTTCTGACCACAGCCTACAGTAAGAAATAATTTTAAATATTTCAACCACATGGAAAACTGAAAAAAAAGTTTCACAAATATTCTTTTCTAATTTTTTTCATTTTAAAAATAATACTTAAAAATTCATGCTGGTCAAGACAAATTGATTTACAACCTATTACTGGATTTACAGTTGGAAAAACCACCACAGTCAGAAGAATACTAGTTAGCTAAATTATAGTGTATCTGCAGAGTGAAATACTATGCAGCCATTTAAACAATGAGGCAGTTCTACTACTGATATGGAATGATTTCTCAGTTAGATTATTAAATGAAAGAAATTAATTTTCAAATGTTAGGGTTAGCGTCCTAACGATGCTCAAACATTTTCTCCCTCTTCTTTGTCAGCAGGACATAAAAAAAAGAATCACAAAAAAAGAATGTCTCAGATGTTACTGCCCATAAAAATTATCTGGGGAGCTTGGTGAAATTCCTGGGCTTCATCTCCAGAGATGCTGATGTAGTAGGTTTAGAGTGAAGCACCCAAACCTGTATTTCTCATATGGACCACCCCTTCTAAGACACACACACACACACACACACACACACACACACACACACACACACACACACACACACACACACACACACACACACACACACACACACACACACACACACACACACACACACACACACACACACACACACACGAGCAGTAATTCCTACACAGGTGCTTTGAGGACCACACTTTGAGAACCACTTGTGAAGGCTCTGTGACAGGTGCTAGACCACAGCTATAGGCCGGAGGCTTCGCAGTCTCTCAGAGTCAGGTGAGAAGCAGCATATTTCCTGAGGCTCGCAGTGAGCTTGCCACTCAGGGAGCACCAATTTCCCAGGGTCAGAAATCAGTTCTAAGGGCGGTGGAAGATGCCCTTAGACTCCACACGTACTTCCCAAATACTCAGGGCCTTTCTCCTGTGGGCATCTTCCCTTTTGTCCCCTTCCCCAACCCGTTTTTAGCTCCTAGCGCAGAGTAAGAGGCCAAGTAGAGAAGAAAGCCCTGGTGTTGAAATGACAACATTTTCATTTCTGTATCTGCCCCTCCAAGCCAGGGGTATGTCTCAGCGGGCCACCGAGGGCCCTGCCTGCTCACTTGGCCCTGTGTGGGGCCCCTAAAGAAGTGCCTCTTCTTTTGGGTGGGAAGGTAACTCTGCACAGGATGCAGAGTGTGGCCAGCAGAGAGCAGGCTGGATTTCAGCGCCTCCACCTGCTCCCAGGCAACCGTATCAGACGCGCCATTCACCGTATAGGTCAACCATAGCCTAGGGCTCATCCCGTGTTCCAGGGATAAAAGTCACGGGCACTGCATTGGAGCCAGGAGAGCTTTCAGTCTCACTCCTGCCTCCGTTGAGCTACGTGACTGGAACAGTCATTGGGTCCCTCTGGTCTTCAATCTCCTTGGAGATCGAGTGAAGCGTTTTACCTAACCCTAGGGCTAAACTGCTGGGTATAGCCTCGTCTTCCATAACTCCACACCTCCTTCTCCATCCCCAGCTCGACTGAGACACTTCTGCCAGAAGCCTCCAGGCTTTGCTCTGTGACGCATCCGGCCTTTGTTGTGTTGTGTTCCCTGCTTGGAGAGGCCCTTCTCGCACATGTATGTTGCCAACTTGTCCATGTCCTTCAAGTTCCAGTTCGAGGCTCTCTGTTCCTCTGGTTAAGCCTTCCCTGACTCCCTCAGGTACCACTACATCTTGAACACACACACCTTCCTTACAGCAGTGTCTCACTGACTTGTAATTCTTGGCCAATGTGTCTGTCTCCCCATTACAGGTAGGAGCCACATCCTTTGAAGAGGATGTTCCACTGACCACCCAGTACAGGTGTATAACATGCTTGATATTTACTGAAAGAATCAGTGAATAGAAAGACTATTCTTCTACCCTCTAGCAATTACTGAAGTGTCCTCCTATATCAAGGAGAAGAGACATTACCCATGTCCAGTCTTCGGAACTACAAACAGATGGATCTTTTAAGTATAAGAGAAAATGATACTACCCATTAAAGGAATCTATGGTGTATTCTCATCAATGCAGCCAGAGTGGCTCGTTAAAAACAAAAGCCAGGTCTTATTTATTATTTTATTATGTGTCTTTCCTACTAAAATGTAAGCTCCACAAGGGAAGAGTCAGTTTCATTCACTGCTGAATCCCTAGCACCTAAAGCAGTGCCTGGAGCCTAGCAGGTGCTCTGTTAAAAAAAAAAAAAAAATGTTGAACGAGGAAATGAATGAATGAATGTGCTAACAAATGAACCTGTGCAGGTTAAGTTGCTGGGTAGGGGGATTAAGAGAAGAGAACGAACTTGGAACAGATTTTGCAGTTAAGCATGTTTACAAACTGCTTTATAGTCACTAATTAGCTTTACTAAACCACATCCCCTCAGATGCAGGCAGTACTATCCTCCCAATTTTAAGATAAGGGAATTCAAACCCAAGGTCACACAGCAAATCAGCTTCAGGCTCCATGCTTAGCCCCTAGCTGGTAATAACAATAAGATTAAAGATACTGCTCATGTGTAAGAGGTTGAAATATTAGAGGAAATAAAAGAGTTGAAGGCATGGGACCAGAAAAGCTTTGTACATATTCTCAGAACACTGCATCAAAAGAAAAACAGACTGTTCTGTCTGGAATGGTAAGTTCTCGGTATGTGTGCACTACATTATTCAGTCATCAATTTCCACAGCCTGGAGAGGCAGACATTTGCAGGGAACAATGAGAGCTGCAGTGTTGCTCCGGAGTCTCAGGCGCAGCCTGCCAATCAACGGTGAACCACTCTGTCACCAAGAAACTGGGGCTCGCTCACCACCAGGCCCTGCACAGGTTCTTTACGGAGAGGATATAGGGCAAAGAGGGAGGAGAATAAAACACCCACTTAAAAAAAAAGGAAAGAGTTAAATCAAATAAACAATAGGCTGACATCAAAACTAAATATATATAATCAGTTTAATCACAGTATAATCACCAAGCAACAAATATGCTCATTTATATTACAAATGAGACTCTAAATTGTAATCCCCCAAATGAATGAAAATAGACAGATGGAAAAGAGTCCAAATCTTTCGATTTCAGGTTTTTTCAATCAAAATTTAATTTGCTGAAAAACTGTCCTTGGTTTCCCAGAATTATTACTCATAGTCCAAGAAGGGAGAGTAAAATGTAAATTTTGATGAAACTTAGAAATTAATTTTGGTTGGTCTTTTTCAATTTACTTTTAATTTGTTTAAAACAAGATCTCCTCTCTTCTGTTTTAAAAATTATTTTCCACAAAACATCCATTCAATACTGTGAGAAGGAAAAAGGTCACAGTGAGTTTGCACTGCCAAGCGGGGAATAAGCAACCAAGAGCACTAGGAAGAAAGAGAGCCCCCACCCTTGATCCCCTGTAAGCTAGATCCACATTTCCATCAAGTGGAAGGCCCAAGGAAAAGGTAACTAAAATGTCCAGGGCACTGAAAGGTCTCCAAGCCAAGGCTCAAGTGCACAATCTCTGCTTCTCCAGGGCCTGAGGGTATGATACCATGACGTCATGTCTCCCAAAATACCGGAAGCAATATGAAAACACATTTGAGCACATACTGAAATGGAGACAAGGAAAATCCAAAGCTGAGGATGAATTATACCCTGACCCTGCAGCTTCATCAATAACGCGTTTAAAGTCCACCCTGAGTAATGTCAGAGGAGGCACTTTTAAACATTTAGGATGGTAGCTTATTGTGGGCATCCAACAAACCATAACAATACTGAAAATGCTCTGGCAATAATTCATCCTCAAAGGAGCATGAAAAGTGATTGGAAGCTCTCTCCATATTAACTTCTTTTTAACAGCTTTACAGAGTAAAATTCATCTATTCTTTTTTTTGCGGTGTGCGGGCCACTCACTGTTGTGGCCTCTCCCGCTGAGGAGCACAGGCTCTGGACGCACAGGCTCAGCGGCCATGGCTCATGGGCCCAGCCGCTCCGCGGCATGCGGGATCTTCCTGGACCGGGGCACAAATCCGTGTCCCCTGCATCGGCAGGCGGACCCTCAACCACTGCGCCACCAGGGTAAGCCCAAAATTCATCTATTTTTAAGTGTACACTTTGATGAGTTTTGGCAAATGTATATAGTTGTGCAACCATCACACAATAAAAAAAAAAAGTGTTTGTATCACCCCCAAAAAGTTCCCTGGTGCCTCTTTGTAGGCAAGGCCCTTCCTCAATCTCAGGTACCAGGCAACCTGATCTGGTTTCTGCCACTGTAGTTTGCCTTTTCTAGAATTTCATATGAATAAAATCACATAGTATGTAGCCTTCTGTGTCTGGCTTCTTTCAGTTAGCATGAAGGTTTGGAGATTCATGCATTGTTGCTGCGTGGATTGGGAGTCTATTCCTTTTCATTGCTGCACAGTATTCCATTTCTTCCCATCACTTTTCTATCCTCCCTAGAAGCCCTAAGGTAAGCCCTGTGCTAATGCCCCAGAAGCTATTTCTTGACTTCCCTTGATTTTGTCCCTCAAAGAAATGTCCACATGACTTTGGTCACTTGACTAGTTACAAAAACAATTGTCAGGAAGGCCACGCTGGGCAAGCCAACAAGAATTTAAGCACAGAGTTGGAAATGACTAGATGTACTTAAGAAAAGAATGAGATGAGAAGCCAACCAATATCCTGACGAAATCTCCTGACCATAAAAGAGACCAGCACCACGTTAGCGAATACCATTTCCCCATTGATCGATCAGTATGTTATGTTACAAAAAACAGTGATACACCTGACCAGCTGCCACCTGACCAGCTGCCACCTGTCCACTGTGAGGGGCACACGACCTACCCCACTGCCCTGGAAGATTCACGATCTTCAGGTGTTTCACGTGAGTAAATTTTCAGATAACTCAAATTTATCTTACTAAGTGCCTTTAAGTACTAATTAAGTACTAAAAAGTACTAATTCCAAGCCTTATTAAACAGAGTCTACTGAACATAATTAAACATTTATTTGGTAATGCAGAATCATCATCATAAACAGTCTGACTGCTGTGCTAAGCTCTTCAACAGAGACGTTCTCGGGGGTTACCGAGTTTGGGAGACTTGTATCTCCCTATTCCAAATAGCCCAAGACTACTACCATGTTTAAATAGAAGCTCCCATCTTCCTGTAATTTTAACTAGCACTCTTGATACTGTTGCTATGTCCTTGCTGCTAAACTATTACTATTTTCCTTTCAAAAAATTAATCATAAAATAGTTCCAGGATACAGAGAAGTGTAGAGGATAAGTAGCCGAGTACTCACCTTCCAAGACTTAAGAACTGTTCATAATTGATATATTTGTTTTAGATCATTTTCCCCCTACTATTAAAAAAATAAAAAAATAAAATAAAAAAAAAAAAGCTTTTTCGTTTGGAAAATAGAGAAAAGAAATCACTCATAATCTACCATTTTAACAGCCAATATTCACATTTTGGTAAATTTTCTTCTTTTCTTTTTTCCTGTGCATCTGGGTTTCCCAAATATTTGTGGCATCTGGAATGCCACTTTCATGACAACATTTTCTCAAACATGTTTCTTTAGGTTGCTACATAACCATCATTTTTTTAGAGGCTGCATAGTTCAGCAAGTAAATGTTCCAGTTATTGAACAAATTCTATGTTATCATTACTCATTTGGGATATTTCCCACTCTTTGCTATTGTGCACAGACTTCAGGGAACACCTTTATGGACACAGTCTAATCTCCTGACTTTTAATCTACTCAGAAAGCATACCTGAATGTTATCCAGCTTGAGACTGACTCCTTGGGGTCATCAGAGCAAGGTCTAAGAAATGGTTTCACTCATTAATTCATCCATCCATCTAACCATTCATTCAAAAACAACACTTCCAAGTTCCCGCTTGATGTTAGAGGTCTTTAGTAAAATAAGTTAAAAAAAGTAAAATATGGTCCCTGCTCTCCATAAGCTCACAAACTAGCAGTGGAGACAAGCTCACTGCACTTGAAACAATCAGAGAGCAACAAAGGAGCAGTCAGGGATTCACTGCTAAGCCATGCTGCCCTGATGATACGTGCAACTCAGCGTGTGGGGAAGGAAAGCCCCTCGTGCCTAATACAGCCAGACACGGGCAGGCGAAGGGGTCTTAGGACAGATAAGGTTGTCCCATCTACGTATACTGGCTTTCTCTACTATACTGCTCGGACACTAACAAAGCGATGGTCCAAATCTCTTCTCCCAATCCAAAATTAAGCACAGCAAAATGATAACTTTTTCTTTTCTGGCATTAAGCACTGTCACTGTCATTTCTGGTGAAGGAATCTAGACCTTTCTTGTGATACCAAGGAGTGTTTACCCATACGCTGGGCTGTGTTGCCCATAAACAGCCTCCTCTCCTCAGACAGCTCCAGCTCAGATTTTCACAATCAGAACCAGACAACCAAATCCTCTTTCTCGTTCTGTCAACAAACGCATGAAAGCTTCTTTTTTCCCTTAACGCCTATCAGACTGGAAATAGTGCCAAAGAGATATGTCGCCAGGGTCAGGAAAGATGTCCACGGAGAAAGGAAGGGCAGCAGTCTATCTATTTCTTCCTGTGAAGATCAAACATGAACAGGCCGGCTCAAAGGTCCCCACGCCTCCCTCAGTCTCTGACATATGGGGCCTTGGCTCTATGGGCTATAGCAGGTCCTCTCTCACTGGTGAATTTCTCAGTGTCAGAATTGGGGGAAGCATCTAGCTAGTAAGAGTGTGGAAATAAAGAAGCAATGTTAGCCCTTACCCCTGGGTTCAAATATTCATACATTCCCACACAAGCAACCCATTTTTCTTCAATTTGAATCTGCGGGGAAAGAAAAGTTCACTATCTATAAACCTGGGATTTGTTTGAAACCAATGTATCTCCGGATACATGTGATACAACAATGAGCTAAATAATTACTAGATAATCAGCTTGCTCTTAACAGTCATCTTGTTTTCTTCACATTGTCCATTTTCTCATTCTACACTCTTTCCCACATTTTCCTCCTCTGATGACATAAACTCATTGTTTGTAAAAGTCTTACAACGTTGATTGGAAAGGCACCTTTGGACCGCAACCTCGGCAGTGCCGTCAGAGTAAACAGCACCCACATGGCCACGACAGGCTGTGCTGGAGGGGCCGTGCCTTTCTCTGTGCCCTTGCCCAGAGCCCCGTTCCCAGGACTCTTCAGGAAAGGTCCTCGGAACAGGACTCTGCTTCCTCAGGGAGCATCTAGACTCTTCGGGGAAGGCAGCCAGAGAATCAAGTGAGCAGAACGAGTGTTACACAAGGGGCAGATGATCATTCTAGGTGGAGAGGCAGGTCTGGAAAGCTCAGAGGGCTCTGCTTGAGGAGCCCAGACAGAATTTCCATCCTGTCAAAGGGTGGGGATGAGCATCCCAGGAAGAGTGAGCGAGGTGAGCAAAGATATGCAGGGAACGGCCAGGGAAATGCCAAACATCTGACACAGCTGTCCTGCAAAAGAGCTGCTCGCAGACTGGGATTTCACAAAGCAGGGCTTTAAAGACAAGTGATGGGCCAAGGACGCCTAGGTACCATTATCAACTTCATTTCATAAAAGAAACAACCGCCTAGCGTACACTCACCAAAGGGCATCACCTCAGCATAAAGGACGCAAATGAAACACTCAGCTTGAAGAAACGCTCACACCATGGCTCCGTATTTTTTTTTTCTCATTTTGCTGCAGACCAGTGGACACAATGTCCTGAGCTGGTCCAGGTCTGCATGTTTACCTGCTGCAGGATTACTACAGAGCTCAGGACGGGGCTTTCCTTCTCCTAAGAGGCAAAGCAGCCTGTCAGGGCTCACAATGGTGAGGGATTAGGAAACGCTCAGGTGGGATGTGAAGGCAGGCCGGCTTGGCTGCCAAGTGCACATGCTTCCCGTGGCCGCCAGCTCCCTGCAGTGGCCTGATGGCTGAAAGAGCGGCCCCTGACGTCCAAAATTCCACCAGCCATTTCGGTGCCTCTAGACTGAATGTGAAGTTCACTCAGGAACTATTTTAAATTACAGTGCGTGGAGTCAATCTAAGGAGCCATTAACAATTTCATGTATAAAGAATCTGCACTAGAAGTAAAAATGCTTGAGTTATAAGGTTAATGGAAAAATGCATGATATAAATTACATATAATAATTAATGAATCACATAAACAAAGAGAGACTGAAATGCATCCAAATGTTAATAGCACTGGCCCTGGGAAGGGGGGATTATGAATGTTCCTTTATGTTCTTCTATGTCTTCTAAATTTTCTATAATTTATGTACGTATTTTTCTGTATCTTCATTTTCTACAATCCATTTAAAACCAGAGGATAAAATATTTTTATTTTCAGACTCTTGAGGGTCAAAACTAAATGTTTTTTTAAATCCTGCACTTTCAAATTGTTATAGATGGCCACAATTCAATAAAGGTTTGCAAAAATACTCTTTACTAGTAAAAAAAAAAAAAAAAAACCCAATTGTGGCTCATATTGGCATATACTTATTAATTACTTTTCTTTCTGCTTTAGGATACCTATCACATTATCATTTTACCTATAGATTTTCTAAAACAAATCAGCAGGCTCATGTCTTCATGTGGTTTCAGTCTGATGTGATGAAGTGGGAGCTTCCATTTGACTTAATTATTTCATCATGAAGAGGTGAAATCCAGACAGATCTGTTGATTAATCAGATCATCTCTTATACTTAAAAAAAAAAAAAAAGGCTACAGGTCAGCTAATGATAGACAGGTTCAAAAGGACATGAATTGGGTTTGGTGGATTCGTGACACGGTTGCCAAACCTTCTCTGTGTAAGATTTTCCCATATTTGACCATATCACTCCAATGATTTCACTAAGATTCATACAAATATCTAAAAGTCCTATATTTAGTATGAAGTCCTAACAGTATGAACCCCCAAAATGGCTTGCTTTATTACTCGTGAAACCTTGAGTCTAGCTCCTGAATAAGTAAGCTGGTCCTCCAACCCACGGATACCTCATCCACCAGTTACTCCACTATCCTAACCACCTGTTAGCACATCGTTTCCTCGCTCAAGCTTTACCGTATTTCTTCTAATTCTACTTAAAGTTTACCCTCTGCAAGATATATTAGTTTATTCTATCTCCCACTGACTCAGAGGGGTAAAAATCAAAGGCCACATAAGTAAAAAATAAATCTTGGTTTAGTCTTCCTTTGTAAAAGGGAAAGGCAAAAATATAAAATTCTACTCAGGACATAAAATAAGAGTAAATGTGGTGAATTAATGAAGAATAATGGATGGAAGAGCAGGGAGGGGAGAGTTACAGACAGAAGAAGAGGAAGGCAGGAGTGTGAAAAGGGGAGACTGTGAGAAAAATGACAAAGAAAGCACAAAAAAGATACAGAGATAAACAAGTACAGATATACAAAGATTATCTGAATAAAAAAGGTGTTTAGAAGTACGACTACATATTTTTAAAAATCTGTAAATCTGTGTTGTTCCTAGTTTCGAGGCAGAATTTTTTAAATTTATAAATCATAAATGGTTTGTTGAGCTCTCTGGCTAATTTCCAACTTCCAAAGGCCAATTTCCCATTTATGACAATTTTTCTTTTTTTTTTTTTGCTATACGCGGGCTCTCACCGTTGTGGTCTCTCCCGTTGCGGAGCACAGGCTCTGGACGCACAGGCTCAGCGGCCATGGCTCACGGGCCCAGCCGCTCTGCGGCATGTGGGATCTTCCCGGACCAGGGTACGAACCCGTGTCCCCTGCATTGGCAGGCGGACTCTCAACCACTGCGCCATCAGGGAAGCCCTGACAATTTTTCTTTTGATCCAGAAGTAAAGATGGAGCAAAATGTTTGGGTACAAAACAGCATGGGATTGTCTCCAATCAAACCATACAGCCCCCAGCCCAACCCAACAAAAGAGAAGGAAAACCAAACCAATGTGCAAGCCCTAGCTCGCTTCTCCTACACCTCCCTCTACGGTGTGTGCCCAGTCCCGTGCAGCACCAGTCCCTGGGAGCCAAATGCTGCTGCCTGCTTTCCCACACCCCATGTCTCTGCACACAGAGTCACCTGTGTGGGAGTGTCTGCCCTTCTCTGCCTTCCGACGCCTCCTCCTAGATCCTGCTTAAAGGCCACCCTTACCTTTGCCCTTTTCCCACTCCTCATCCAGCCCCTCACTCACCTCCACTGCAGCCCCATGAGCAGTGCGGGGCCACCAAGAACCCCCAAGGAGCCCCAGATATGCTCACCTATGATCACACAGTTCCCAGCACAGTATCAGCCAAGGAGTGGGCTCCTAGAAAATGTTTTGCTGAAATAAAATTAACTGCCTAGCAGCATCTGGCTTTTTGCAAACAAACCTAGACTAAGAGCATCAGTTTTACACTAAAATAATGGTAACGTTTTTGTTTGTTTTTATATAAATTTATTTATTTATTTAATTTTTGGCTGCATTGGGTCTTCGCTGCTGCACGCGGGTTTTCTCTAGTTGCAGTGAGCGGGGGCTACTCTTTGTTGTGGGGTGCAGGCTTCTCATTATGGTGGCTTCTCTTGTTGCAGAGCACAGGCTCTAGGCACGTGGGCTTCAGTAGTTGTGGCACACGGGCTTCAGTAGTTGTGGCTCGCGGGCTCTAGAGCGCAGGCTCAGTAGCTGTGGCACACGGGCTTAGTTGCTCTGCGGCATGTGGGATCTTCCCGGACCAGGGTACGAACCCGTGTCCCCTGCATTGGCAGGCGGACTCTTAATCACTGCTCCACCAGGGAAGCCCAACAATGTTTTTTTTTTAAATCTCTTTTCCTAAAGTCTGCATTCAGATCATGATTTAAAAAAAAAAGACTTTAACTTTTCTATTGGGGAAATTTTCATTATTAATACCCATATTGCAGCTTTCCAATTATAACAAAAAAGGTAAGGACCAAAAAAAGAGGGTTTGGTCAGTTCTAGATAAAGATACCAGGAAATTCTGAGGCAAACCTGGCTCACTATAATCTCTGTTCTCCCCGCCATCTTCACTAGTCACCCTTCGCAGCAATCTCCCCATCTTCACTCTCTGCAGCCACACTGAACATATCTATTCCCTCTTCCTTGACAGATCTCCTCAAATCTGGAACTACGTTCTCCTCACCAAGCTAAGCATTACCAGTCTCTCATCTCCTCCTCATTCAAGGCTTCCAGAGCCTACATTTCTTTTCCTTAATTGATTTTTAAGTTATTTAAAAAATTATAGTTAATTTATAATGTTGTGTTAGTTTCAGGTGTACAGAAAGGTGATTCATATACATATCTATATAAATTTTCAGATTCTTTTCCATTGTAGATTACTAGATATTGAATATAGTTCCCTGTGCTATACAGTAGGTCCTTGTTGTTTATCTATTTTATATATAGTAGTGTGTATATGTTAACCGAACCTCCTAATTTATCTCTCCCCTGCCTCTCTGCCCCACTATCCTCTTTGGTAATCATAAGTTTGTTTCCTTTTTTTAAAAAAAATAATTAATTTATTTATTTATGGCTGCGTTGGGTCTTTGTTGCTGCGCGCGGGCTTTCTCTAGTTGCAGTGAGCGGGGGCTACTCTTCATTGTGGTGCGCGGGCTTCTCACTGTGGTGGCTTCTCTTGTTGCAGAGCATGGGCTCTAGGCGCACGGGCTTCAGCAGTTTTGGCACACGGGCTTCAGTAGTTGTGACTCATGGGTTCTAGAGCGCAGGCTCAGTAGTTGTGGCACATGGGCTTAGTTGCTCCGCGGCATGTGGGATCTTCCCGGACCAGGGCTCGAACCCATGTCCCCTGCGCTGGCAGGCAGATTCTTAACCACTGCACCACTGGGGAAGCTCATAGTTTGTTTTCTATGTCTGTGAGTCTATTTCTGATTTGTAAATAAGTTCATTTATACTATTTTTTAGATTCCACATGTAAGTGCTATCATATAATTGTCTTTTTCTGTCTGACTTTACTTCACTTCGTATGATAACCTCTAGATCCATCCATGTTGCTGCAAATGGTATTATTTCATTCTTTTTTATGACTAATATTCCACTGTGTATATATATGGGGTTGGCCAAAAAGACTGCTTGGGTTTTTCTGTTAAAAAAAACCCCCAAAAACCTGAATGATCTTTTTGGCCAACCCCAAATATATACACCACATCTTCTTCATCCATTCATCTGTCGAGAGCCTTCATTTCTTGACAGTCCTTTGGAGACCTATTTCATTCAACGTGACAACCAGAACGGATGGGATCTACAATGACCATGGTGGGGCTACCACTCACCGCAGCAGGGATGTGATACCTCTTTTAAGGAAGCTTTGGGAGGCCTGCAACAACGTGGGCTCATACTGAGTTTGTGAGGAGACAAAAGCCCAGAGCATCTTTACACACCAGATCACCTCTCCTGCCTCCCAAATGCCTTCCCCGTAGCTCCCCCGGAACAATTTTTATGAGAATCTAAAAGAAGTCCCCATCAAAAGTTCACTACGGAAAATCCAGGGAGAATGCTGAGAAATGCTGAGACTTCTCAGTGCCTTTCAAAATGGGATGAAGGCAGTATATAAACGCAGCCCCTAACACAAGCTTCCCAAGGTTTTCGGAACTACTCTCTTGCTTGACTTCTCTCTACCCATGACGATATCTGGCCATATATGGGAGAATCTGCAAAGCACATCTGAGCTTTTGTTACAGTCCCACAATCAGAGCTATCCAATAACAGAATGGACCAGAATTGACCTGAAAAGAATTGATGTGCCCTTAATCATTACAATGGTTAAGCACAGCAGCGGGCCACTTGTCAGGATTCCTACAGAAGAAATGTTGGGTGGGATTGCTGGGCAAGTTTGAGACTTCTCATGACCCTTCCAGTGCTTAAGAGTTGATAATTATACAACCCCTTCAAGATCCCTGGGCAAAATTAATCTCATTTTCAAAACTCTGGTGCCCGGGAGTGAGTGCAGGACTCAAACATTCACTCAACAATCAACCAACTAACCAAATCACATTCATTAACTATCTCCTGGATGCCTGCCCTTGTCTGTACAGACGAAAAATGAATCCCATTCACATTCCCTATCTAACTGCACCCTGTATTATTCTGCTTGTACCTTATGAATCTGAGCAACTTTAGGATGTTGATGACAATTAATATTAAGCCATTATTTATGATTCCCTATTCTTATCTATCATTTATTAATTATGATACACAATTTCTCAGTTTCAAAATTTCTATAGCATCAATGACCACAAATACATTCCATTTTTTATTAAGGTGAAGCCTACATACTGAAATAAAAAATGGGGTTCTATGATGGAAAAGAATGGCCTTTTCCCCTCAAGGAAAATTATATTCAAAATAGATAAAACATACTAGGGAGAGCAAGAGGCAAAACATTTTTAAAAAGTAAAAGCTTAGCAGCAGATACAGTAATCCACTCGCAACTGCTATCTGCCCTTGTTCAGTAAAACCAAAAATAAAAGTGGCCTGTAGTTTACTAAATTTGGTTGCAAGTGCTTTTCCCACCAAACCACTCTGCAATCACATCAATCACTAATAAAAATGATTGGGAGGGGGATGGAAGAGAGGCCGTAGTAAAAAGATACTGTATATTTTCTGGAACGGATGATGAAACAGAAGGTTTCACTTCTTGTTGCAGCTATTTTAGGACCTTCTCATCTTACTCAACTTCAGGTTCATTAAAGGGACTGGGCAGTTGGGCCGAATACGAGGAGAACTCATTTTGAGAGAAGATTAAAACCCACCCCAGTAATAAACTGTCTTCAGTTACTGTACACATCAGTCCAAGCAAATAATTCCCTCTGGGTTTAACTCAGCCTGCGGGACTCTGGAATAACGCATCCGTCTTCTGATAGAGGCACAAATCCATTAATTACCAAAATGTGCTGCCACATACTGTCGTCATCCTTCCCCTATAAAGTGTGTTTTAGTTTTGAGGCAAGAAGAGGAATTCAGATGGGAAATGAGTAATCTGGGAACCTCTTACAGCTCTCTGGTCCTTAGAAAGTAATCCTTTCTTCCCCTTTCAGAGTCAGTCAGCAAAGGTATTGAATGCAGAAAGCAGGGCCTGTCAGCCCAGGGCCATGTGACAAGCAGAACCTCTACCCAAATTCTGAATTCTCACACTAAGAAATGACACACGCAAAGGAGACCAAGAGAAACCACCACGGCCAGGCTGTGATTGCTCAGAATGTGTGTGTGTGTGCATGAGTGCATGTGTGCGTGTGTGTGTGTGCAACCACAGAAGTACAAACACAAGCACCACTTTTACAGGTTGTGCTACATGGCCGTCAAGAGGATGGTCTGTGGAACCCAAATACCTGGGTTCAAATTCTCACCCTCCCCCTTACTAGGGTAGAAGACCTCGTGCACATCAACCTTGTAATGGCTCAGCTTTCGGTCTGTAAAGTGATCATAAGGGTACCTACCTCCTAAGCTGGCTGTGAGGTTATACAGGCTAATACAGGTAATGTCCCAAGTACAGTACTGAGTATATACAGACAGATATACCCTTGACAGACACAGTATTCATTCAACCCAAATTGCCGCACACTCCAGAAAATTGGTGTTTTGTGGCTGCCAAGAGCTATGCCACAATATACTTAAATACCAAATCACCTAAATCATTCAGCTGGAGCCACGGCTCCTTAACCGTTCTTACCTGTGAAAGGTCCTGTTTACTTTGGATGGGCATCAAGCATCTGTTTTCCTTAGAATCTGAAAGTCACTGGGTCAAGGCTGTCAAGGCCTTGACGCAGGAATCAGTCAAGGACTGAGAGCGCTCTGTGTGGTGGTGGTGATGGTGGTGGTCGCCTGGCCAAGTTCATGGGGAGTCACTGTGGCTTTGGCAGAGTCTGCCACTGTCTGCTGGAATAAACCCGGAGCCAAAATATGATTTGTCTACTTTGACTTCTGTACATTTTCTGAGTACAGGAGACTATTGATAAGGAATCTAGGTAGGAGGAGAAAATGTTTGTTCATTCCCCTGAAAGCACAAAATACTCATTCAGTGAAAGGGGGGGGCATTCATTCATTATAATTGAGGATTAAGGCTACAGCTTCTATAGTAGTGGTTCCCAAATATGTATCAGAATTGCCTGGGAGCTTGTTAAAACATAAATTGCTTGGTCCTACCCCCAAAGTTTCCGGTTTAGTAGGTCTGGGGCAAGAGGACTGGGTGCTGAGAATGTGCATTTCTAATACAGTCCCTGTAGATACTGATGTTGCAGCTCTGGGAACCACACTCTGAGAACCACTGTTCTATAACAGGAGTTATCTCCCTAGCTGTTAAGAAAGTTAAGTTCAGATCCTAAGACATAGCACACCATGAAGCAAAGAAGGAAGTAATCATTCTCATTAGATATTTGTTGGATGAGTGAATACATGAGTGAACAAGTCCTCCATCAATACCACATTTCCCGTACTACTGGACACTACATACAAATCAAGATGGCCTTCAACATCCAACCAACCACGAAGGATCTTTAAAACAGAAAAAAGACTATATAGCACACACACACACCCCTGTGATGGTCTACTAAATGTACCCAACATCTAAACTCTCCTTCTTCCTTTTAATAATAGAAGTTCCAGGGCTTCTCTGGTGGGGCAGTAGTGAAGAATCCGCCTGCCAATGCAGGGGACACGGGTTCGAGCCTGCTCTGGGAAGATCCCACATGCCGCAGAGCAACTAAGCCCATGTGCCACAACCACTGAGCCTGCGCTCTAGAGTCCGCGAGCCACAACTGCTGAGCCCACGTGCCACAACTACTGAAGCCCACGTGCCTAGAGCCCATGCTCCGCAACAAGAGAAGCCACCGCAATGAGAAGCCCGCCCACCACATCGAAGAGTAGCCCCCGCTCTCTCCAACTAGAGAAAGCCCGCTCACGGCAGCAAAGACCCAACTCAGCCAAAAATAAATAAATAGATAAATAAATAAAATTTAAAAGTAAAAAAAATAATAATAATAGAAGTTCCAGAGTTGCAGCCCAGTTGCAAACTTTATTTCTCCACCTCCCCGCGGCTGTATGTGCTGAATAACAATAGGCTGAAGAATAGACAAGGTGAGAGGAGGCCAGCTTCAACCATGAAATCTAAGACCACACTCTAAAGCAGAGATTGGCAAACTTCTGTAGAGGGCCAGACAGTAAATGTTTTGGCATTGTGGCTCAGACGGTCTGCGTCGCAACTATTCAACTCTGCCATTGTAGCACAAAAGCAGCCACAAACAATATGAATAGAAATGAGCGTGGCTGTGTTCCAATAAAACTTTATTTACGGGCACGAAATTCGTGTTGCATATAATTTTCAAGTTAGAAAACATTTTTCCCAACCATTAAAAAATGTAAAAACCATCCTTAGTATGTGGGCCATAGAAAAACGGGGGACAGGCCAAATTTGGTGCATGGGCCGTAATCTGCCAGCCGTGCCCTAGAGGATGATGGAGCAACAAGAGAGAAAGAAGATGTTCTGAGAGAGCCTCATGGAGCAGGGGTACTACCTACCCCAAACCACAGTCTATTTCTGTTAACAACAGAGAAAGAAGCTTCTAGCTTCTTTGAGCAATTACATTTCAGGGTCGCTGTTAAAAAAGCTTAGTGTGCACCTATAGACCATGCATCTACATGTACAAAATCACATTCCGGTATGATAGTCTGAGATATTAGGACTATTTGAAAAGAACAAAAATTAAAGGAATGGAAGAGTCCTTTTTAAATAATCCCTGATGTAAGCTTAAACTCCACATTTCCTCATAACCTTCTACGGTGGCAAAACTAACAGCAGTAAACGTCTATCTCGGTGGCTGCAGCAGCGATTGCCCGACCTCTACTCTCCCCTTATTCCTTAATAACAGAACCCTGGATGATTTACTCCACAGAAGAATTCCACTTCTCAGCCTCCCCAAGCTCAGCTGCGAGCAGGGACCGTGGGCCTAAAAGGAGAAAGGAGGCCACACTGAGCGCACACGTGCGCACACACACACTTCCTGATGCTTCCCGGGACTATCCCCAAACCTAGCTCATGAGGGACCAAGAGGAGGTAAATAGGCTCCTCCCTCCCATTAAGACAGCGGTGGCCAAGCTAATATAAGCAGTAATTGTTGGGTAGGCTTCCCAGAAAGCCTTTTTGGCCGTCCTGGAAGCCTGGAAATCAGGAGCATTAACTAGAGCTCTTGGGACCACAAGGTGAAGAGAAGAAAATGGCCAAGATTTCAATTGCCATGGACCTGGCATCTGGGCCACTGAAGAAGAACAAGCTAATCTAGAATTCTTTAGCGCTCAGATGTCTGTTACTAGCAGCCGATGTGATTCTAACTCACATAGGCCCCAAATTAGATCCTATTTGCACAAATGAGCAAAGATAATACCCATCACCGCAGAGTGCACAGCTCAGAGACAGAATTCTCATTTATAAGAGAGCACAATACACAGGGTCAAGAGGATGTCTTCTAGAATGATGCTGCGAAAGCCAAGTTTGCCCAAGGGTCCTGTCACCATCGGTTTACCCTGACCCTATGACACCTCCTGACTGGTCCCCGGACTTGCAGTCCTATCACTGACTGCAGCTGAGAATTCAGTCTGACATGGATGCGGACTGGGCTTAGTACTAAGACGTTGAAAACTTGAATGGATGTCAAGGAACCTAGCTTCTCATTTTGGCTCATCCGCTAATGGCTTTTGGTCCTGGACCAGCCTTCCCTGGCTGAGAGACAGTCAGCTGGTCAGAACATCCCTATGTACCAGCCACTGCTCTGGGCCCTGGGAAACAACAGTGCACTTGGCCTTGAGTCCGCACCCTTAAGGAGCTCACATACTGGTAAGGGGAGACAAGGAAAAAGCAAATACCTCTAGTGGAATTACGTTACTTATGTAAGTCCTACGAAAAAACAGAACTGGGTAATGTGATAGAATGAGGAGGGTGTGCAGGCTGCTCTACTAGCTGAGGTGGAGAGAAAGCCTCTGAGCAGATGAAACTTGAATGATAAGTAGACAGTCATGGGAAAATCTAGAGAAGTAACTGCAGGTGGGATTGAGGGGAACTCTGTACTGTCATCACAATTTTTCTGTAAATCTAAAACTGCTCTAAAAATCATAATGCATTTTTAAAAAATCTGAAGAGAAACCCAGGCAGAAGGAACAAAAGCAAAGAGCTTGAGGCATGAAGGATATTGGTGTGTTGAAGGGAGGGGACGGTGAGTGTGGCTGCAGCATGGTGAGTGCAGAGGAGAGAAGGACAGGGGTGGGAGGTGGTGAGACTTATAAGCATCATAAGGCGTTTGGGTTTTCTCTTGTTGGAACGGGGAGGCTGGTAAGCAAGGGGGCTTGATATGATTGACACTTTTGAAGGATCACTCTTGCTGCTGCAGAGGACAAGCTTTAGGGGGTGGAGGGAATGACACGGAGGCAGGGGGACCAGTTAGGAGTCTGCAGCATTGGATGATGGTGTCCTGGGCGTCTCCGTTGTCAGGCTCCTCCCCAATTGCAGTAAGAATCAGTTACACTTAATGAATTTCATCTTTCCTAGTTTATATACAGTCTATTATATTGTATATTGCATAAGAACGGGGAGTCTATATTCTTAGACTTAACTTCTAGTGCCTAAACAATTTTAAAAATTTTTATCTAAAGCCCTGATAACTTCTCATATATAAAAACATCATTAGGAAATAAAGTGCTCTGAATTAAAAAGCTCTTTTAGCTTAGATTGTTATCTTTTAAAAGCAGCTACTTCAGTTTTGCAAAAAGGAGAACTTAACAGAACAATAGGGTGATACTGCCCCCAAGGTGGTGAAACTGGATCTGGGGTGGGGCTGGGGAATCTCACTCTCTCTATATAAAGCGCAGATATACATACAGTACAGAAACAAATATACAGTATATCTGCAGTATTAAAACTCCATGGGGGCTTCCCTGGTGGCGCAGTGGTTGAGAATCTGCCTGCTAATGCAGGGGACAAGGGTTCGAGCCCTGCTCTGGGAAGATCCCACATGCCGTGGAGCAACTAGGCCCGTGAGCCACAACTACTGAGCCTGCGCGTCTGGAGCCTGTGCTCCGCAACAAGAGAGGCCTCGATAGTGAAAGGCCCGCGCACCGCGATCAAGAGTGGCCCCTGCTTGCCGCAACTAGAGAAAGCCCTCGCACAGCAACGAAGACCCAACACAGCCCAAAATAAATAAAACAAAACAAAACTTCATGAGTGAAGGGAATAGGAGACAATGTCTAAAATAGTCCTGTGGAGGGGCTTCATGAAAAAAGGGCTGAGAAACACTGATTCATATAAACACCCTACCTAAAGCAAAATACAGACATCACTCTCTATCCCCTCATCCTGCTTTCCTTCCCAGCACTTACCATTGCCTAACATGACATTCGCTGTGTTGTGGTGGTGGTTTATCTGGGTCCCCCCAAAAGAATGTAGGGTCCAAGAGAGCAGAGGCTCTGTTCATGGCTATGTCCCCAGCACTTAGAACAGTGCAGGCACATGGTAGGTGAGGTTGAGTGCGAAAGCAGGCTGTTGGATTAGATGTTCCCAAAGGTTCCTTCTGCTGTAAGGCTCTAGGATTCTAAGATGCCTCTAATAGCACTGTTAGCCACAAAGTTTCATTTCTGATCCATCCCAGGAGGCCATTCCTTGCATACCAAAATCATCTCATAAGAATGTGGCCCCCTTTATGAACTCCCCCTGCCCAGGACCAGCTGTGTTTTAGAAAGCCTTTGGTGTATTTATCAAAGCAGCTCCTGGTCAGAAATGTCAATGTAACAGAACCTCATGCTGCATCAGGTGATGATGAACAGATTACAGGATTTCTGAAATTATCAGCAAGACACGGACCTTTATGACTCGCACTCAGCTTCTACTTGTCAAGAGGGAGGTCATGAATTGTTTGGGAGTCTTTTCTTGGAGAAGAAAAGTTCTTGAGCTATCTGTATACCACAATAGGCATAGAACCAAAGCATTTTTTGACCTGGGAGAAACCTCAGAAATCAACCATTCCTGCAGCAAAATGCAGCTCTGGCTCGCAAAGTCCAAGTCCAAGTTTAAATTCTGGTTACTTTCTAGTGAGTGACAATGGGCAGGTTCTTTAACCACCCTGTGGCTCAGCTTCCTCATCCGTAAATTGGGAATAACACGTGCATGCCATAGGTGAATTAATCCATGCAAAGCACCTGGAGCAACAATAATGCCTAGTACCCTGTAGCATTCAACAAACATTAGCCATTCTCACTCTAATCAACTTTTTGGTTTTCACTTCTGTTAAGCTTTAAAAAAATCCTTTAAAGAAAAGTTTACCCAAAAGCCCTGTATGTAGGGGAGAAAAACCACTAGGGAGTTCTATAGAAATCCTAGAGCCCCAAGAAGAATTCCTAGAAAACCAGTGATTAAGCTCAGTGTGCATACTTTACTCCCCAATAAATGGAGACTCAAGGTTGAAGTAACTGGTCAAAGTCACACCAGGAACCCCATCTCAACCACTGACCCTCTTGTGCCCTGTGCTACCAGGTGCCTCCTCATCATGAAGGAAGGATAGAATGTGTGTGCCAATGTAACTCTCATAGGAAGGAGGAGTCACAGGTGACACGCAGAAACCAGAGTGCACGAAGCTGAGCGCTTGACCTTCATAGACAATTATGGACACCCACCATATCCTCCAGTGCAAAGCAGGAAGTCTATGGAATCCCCAGCAGAGGGTTGTACAGCCTCTACAGCCTCTGCCTGAATATTTCCAGAGAATCCTCTGCTTTTCCTGATAGCCTTTGCTACTGACTAGCTCCAGAAGCCAGAATTAGAAGCAGGATAGCGCTGTCCTTTATTTCTGAGGACTCTCACCATTCCCAGGGCAGTAAGGTGAAGGCTTTGGAGTCAAACTTGACAAGGTTACTTACCCTCCTTCAGGTTCAGTGTCTTGACCTATAAAATGCAGATAATAACACAATCTCCCTCACCGCCTTTCTGAGAGGGTCAAGAGATAACGCTTTCAATTGTGTTTAAGCACATCATTGGAGCTCAATAAATTGTAAATCCTATCAATTTTTATTATAGCTACCCATTCATTAAAGCACTGGACTATATGTCAGCTATTCAACGGAAATGCAAAATTCTCAAAAGCAGACTTACTTGTTGGTCCAGGGCAGGAACCTGATAGCTGTTCACTCAAATTAGGCCCTCCCTTCCTCCACAGTAATAGAATTGTAGTTAGGCCCTGCCTGGGGGCTACATATGCCAGCACCTGCATAGCTGCATGGAGCAATGCAGTTAAGTTCTCACCAATGAAACAGAGTAGAATGATAGGTTACCCTTGAAAGCCTGGGCCATAACACATTGTATGTGCCCAGCTCCACACTCTTTTCCTTTCCTCCAACATGAACACAGAGGGTCATTCTCAGGGAAGGACCCTGGGGAACCCAACCTGCACCATGCAGAAGGGGAGTAGATGCTGGGAGAGCAGAGCAATAAGATGAAAGGAACTGAAGTCCTGAATGACTGCATGGAACTGAGGAGCCCGCTGGTCTACCCTGGATCCTTATGTGAAAGAGAAACTTCTTGGACATTTAATCTATGTGATGTTGGGCCTGTTTGTTATAATATCTGAAGCTTTTATCCTCAGTGACCCCACATTGGGAGCAATGACTTAGCTGAAAATTTACAATACTTTTTTTTTTCTTTAACATCTTTATTGGAGTATAATTGCTTCACAATGTTGTGTTAGTTTCTGCTGTATAACAAAGTGAATTAGCTATACGTATACATATATTCCCATATCTCCTCCCTCTTGCGTCTCCCTCCCACCCTCCCTATCCCACCCCTCTAGGTGGTCACAAAGCCCCGAGCTGATCTCTCTGTGCTATGCGGCTGCTTCCCACTAGCTATCTATTTTACATTTGGTAGTGTATATATGTCCATGCCACTCTCTCACTTCATCCCATCTTACACTTCCACCTTCCCGTGTCCTCAAGTCCACTCTCTATGTCTGTGTCTTTATTCCTGTCCTGCCCCTATGTTCATCAAAACCATTTATTTTTTTAGATTCCATATATATGTGTTAGCATACGGTGTTGTTTTTCTCTTTCTGACTTACTTCACTCTGTATGACAGATTCTAGGTCCATCCACCTCAATACAAATAACTCAATTTCATTTCTTTTTATGGCTGAGTAATATTCCATTGTATATATGTGCCACATCTTCTTTATCCATTCATCTGTCGATGGACACTTAAGTTGCTTCCATGTCCTGGCTATTGTAAATAGAGCTGCAATGAACATTGTGGTATATGACTCTTTTTGAATTATGGTTTTCTCAGGGTATATGCCCAGTAGTGGGATTGCTGGGTCATATGGTAGTTCTATTTGTAGTTTTTTAAGGAACCTCCATACTGTTCTCCATAGTGGCTGTATCAATTTACATTCCCAACAACAGTGCAAGAGGGTTCCCTTTTCTCCACACCCTCTCCAGCATTTTTGGATGATGGCCGTTCTGACTGGTATGAGGTGATACCTCATTGTAGTTTTGATTTGCATTTCTCCAATGATTAATGATGTTGAGCATCCTTTCATGTGCCTGTTGGCAGTCTGTATACCTTCTTTGGAGAAATGTCTGTTTAGGTCTTCTGCCCATTTTTGGATTGGGTTGCTTATTTTTTGATATTGACCTGCATGAGCTGCTTGTACGATACTTTTGAACAGGCTGATGGTAAGATCACAGACACCATCTGAGAGGCAACTCAAAGGACAGGAGAAGAATATTAGAACAAAATTTCTTTAAATGTCCTTTAAGTCTTGTAAACACACAATGAAAATTAGCATCTGTACTTTTATCAATTCTCCTGATGTATCAATAACATAAAGCAGCCAGGGCTTCCTTGAGTTTGTAGAATGTGTCTGATTAAAGGCAAAGCATGGAACTAACTCAAAACCTTTAAATTCCTATGGCTTCAAAAGTCTTTATCTCAAGGCAAAATGTGAAAGGGAAAAAAGAATGACTAAATCTGTTTTTAGGAACAATCTAATCTGGTCCTTGGAGCTGAAGGCTTCATGGCAGAAGATACATGTCTGGATACAATTCAGTGGATATCAGTTTAAGTTCCTACATCATAAACTTAGTGCTGCTGCAGAATGGGGACCAGAGATGAAACAGTGCCACAAACCATGCCTTTTGGAGCTCACGATTTAGTGAGGAGAAACAGAAATAACAATAATGGAATGAAATAACAATCATGGAATGCTGTCTGCAGTACCTGTCACGGCAGATAATAATAAAAGCATTATCAGCTCATATTTATTAAACGTTTAACATGTTCCAGACCCTGTGCTAGGACTTGCCACTTACTTAGCCTTCCCAACAGCCCTATATGGTAGATAGCACATTTCTCACTTTGCAAATGAGAAAATTATACATTAGTAAGTTGCCCAAAATCACAGAGCTGCCCAACCAGAACCTGAGGTGTCCAATACCAGCGACCACTCCCTCAGCCACCAGAAGGTGTGATGCACAGTGGGAGGATGGGGAAAGTAGGTTCCCTACCGGCAGGTCAGCCCTTTTCCATCCTCTGTAATGTTGGCTCAGAACTGAAGGAAGAAGGGGCACAAGATCCATCCCCCAAAGCAGTCCCGAAGCTTTTCTAAAGCTCTGTGTGCCAGGAAAGGGCAGCACAGGGAGTGCTGTCAACCTTCTGAGCCTTGCCAAACAACTTAGGAACCAAGAAGACAAGCACAGAACACTGGGGAAATCAAAGCCTTTGGATTCTTAAGTTAACTTCAGAATAGAAAAGGGGTCATTGCTAACTAGAGAAGTAGATTCCCCTGTTCTTTGTGGCTAAGTAGAAATCATTTAACTGCTTTTAAGTCTTAATTTCCCCATGTGACATGCTTATTCATTCCTCACTGGGGACTCCCAAGGTGTGCTTCCCACGATCTCTGGGAGCAACTTCATGTTTATACAGTATTATGATCATTTTAGAGAAAATTTATATCTCTGAACTAACTTTCAAATGCTTTTGGATTTTTTCTATTTCTGATAAAACGTATCTGTGATAATGGATCGCTGTTCACTCGCATCTCCGCCTCTTCCCCTTAGGGAGGAATATATTTCCTCGCCCTATCAGCTCTGTGCCTGGCCAAGTGACTTGATTTGACCAAAGGAATGTTATAGACATGACATGAATAGAGGCCTTTAAATGAGCTTCCCTGGTTTGGTGTGGCACTTGCACTCCAGGGGCCACCATGAAAAAAGCATGTGCCCCTCGGAGCTGCTGCCCCTTCAGCCTGGTCCCCAGAATGTGCACATCAGCTGACTTGTGCCTGACCTGAGTAGAACAGTGGACTGGCAGCCTGAAGCTGGGCCACGCAGCTGAATCCAGCTTCTACCAGCAAAACAGTCACCCTGTAGACCAGAGAGCATGAGAATAAGTGCTCAGTAGCTTAGCGTTAGGAGCTACTGAGTTTTGGGATAGTTTGTTATGATGCATTAATGTGGCAGTAGCTGATTAATGCTTCATCATTTTATATTCATTGGAAAGGCTAAATTACAGGTACAAATACATGTATCTCTCAGTATCTCACACTCTTTGATTTTTCCCTTAAAATGTATTAACTGCACAGGCATCCTGTCACCCAAAACACACCATATCTCAATTACTTGAACAAAGATTACAGGCACATTAGAATACAGAGAACAGGGTCACGTACTCTCAATAAAAACAAAAGCTCACTTTGACAGTGAAATGTTTATACTAACTTTTCCCCATAAGATGCAGAAGAGGGCTTCCCTGGTGGCGCAGTGGTTGAGAGTCCACCTGCCGATGCAGGGGACATGGGTTCGTGCCCCGGTCTGGGAAGATCCCACATGCCGCAGAGCGGCTGGGCCCGTGAGCCATGGCCGCTGAGCCTGCGTGTCCGGAGCCTGTGCTCCGCAACGGGAGAGGCCACAACAGTGAGAGGCCCAAGTTCCACAAAAAAAAAAAAAAAAAAAGATGCAGAAGAAAAACCAGTATCTATTTTTCATGCAAGAGCTACATAAAATAATACCTTTCAGAATAAAAAAAAAGTACTGATGGTGAAATAGTATCTTCAGGCTCAAATCTTCAGGTCTACATAATCTCCCTCAGTAATTTTTCTGTCCTTCCATCAGTATGTTTTAAGTTACTGCTGTCAAGACCATTCTCTCCTCTCTTCACCCCACACCCCCTCTTTCTGCCAACGTTTATATCCACTAAAATCTATACAAGATTTCACGAAGCTCCTGAAGAAAAGTTTTAAGAAATCCATAGGTCCCCAGAGTTTGAAAACTATACCAAACATTATTTTTTTGTGCATCATGATTATTGATCATCCTTTTCACTCCCACTCCAAAATAAAACATCAAACACTAAATGAATTATATTAGTAAAAAATCTTTATCTCAACGTGGATTGCAAAATATAAATAGAGCTTTTAGGTTTAAACAAAAAGCAAACTAGATTTGAAGAGATCTTGAGGCCAATTAGGGTTTCCCAGTCTCTACAGGGCTTTGAAGGTGGAAATGGGGTCCTTGAGCTATTTGGATGTTACAAAAAGCATAGTGAAAACTATAACCCTAATAAAGCTACACAACATTCCACAACATCTTTGGGGGCTGGAGTTATTTTAACTCCTTCAGGTGACACTGGCTGACACGCGGAGGTCCCTGACAACTGCTCTTATCCCACCCTCCACCCCCTCCTCCTTTTTCTCTCTGCTCCCACCACCCCAGCCTCCCTGCTGTTCCTCAAGCACACCAGACGCTCCTGCTCTGGACCTGTGCCCTTGCTGGTCCCTCTGCCTGAAACATTCTTCCCCCAGATACCCGAATGGCTCATTCATCCCCTACTTCATTCAGGTCCCTTCCGAGATGCCTCCCTCTACCTTATCTCAAATAGGCCTCTTAGCCTCTCTCTCCTGACTCACTCTGTTTTTCTCCACAGCGTTATGACTGTTTGAAATTATCTTATGTATTTGTGTTTTGTCTGCTTCTCCTGTGAGCACGGACTTTGATTGCGTTGTTCGCTACAGTACCCGCATAGTTAGTACTCATAAATATGGATCAACTATATAAATTGAGAGTTTTAGATGTTGCTGCATGAAAATGCAGAAAAACAAAGCATTTAATTACTTACCAAGTCAGGTTGGTTGTTGGACAGAAATCTGTCAAGACTTAGAATCCATGGGGAGGGAGAAGAAAAATAACTAAAGGGACCCTCAGTAATTAAAGAGCTGGAAACCATTTTTAAAGTCAATTATTGATACATCTCATAAGCCTGGACCAGCTGCTTAACTGCATCGGATCCCTGCATACTCTTTAAAGGGGATAACCAGTGGCAACGTATTCTATAGGACTGAAAAGGATTTCAGTCATTGTCAGATACCATTTAGGAATAAAGTATTTTAAATACCCTCTGCAATCAGTAAAAAACTCAACTAGTGAGAGGGCAGACAGCAGAAGCAAGAAGAACTACAATACTGCAGCCTGTGGAACAAAAACCACAATCACAGAAAGACAGACAAGATGAAAACGCACAGAGGTATGTACCAGATGTAGGAACAAGATAAAACACCAGGAAAAAAACTAAATGAAGTACAGATAGGCAATCTTCCAGAAAAAGAATTCAGAATAAAGATAGTGAAGATGATCCAGGACCGCAGAAAAAGAATGGAGAGAAAGATCAAGAACATGCAAGAAATGTTTAACAAAGACCTAGAAGAATTAAAGAACAAACAAACAGAGATGAACAATACAAAAACTGAAACGAAAAATACACTACAAGGAATCAATAGCAGAGTAACTGAGGCAGAAGAATGGATAAGTGACCTGGAGGACAGAATGGTGCAATTCACTTCTGCGGAACAGAATAAAGAAAAAAGAATGAAAAGAAATGAAGACAGCCTAAGAGACATCTGGGACAACATTAAACGCAACAACATTCGCATTTTAGGGGTCCAAGAAGGAGGAGAGAGAGAGAGAAAGGACCCGAGAAAATAGTTGAATAGATTATAGTCAAAAATTTCCCTAACATGGGAAAGGAAACAGTCACCCAAGTCCAGGAAGCACAGAGAGTCCCATACAGGATAAATCCAAGGAGAAACATGCCAAGACACATAGTAATCAAATGGGCAAAAATTAAAGACAAAGAAAAATTATTGAAAGCAGCAAGGGAAAAATGACAAATAACATAGAAGGGAACTCCCATAAGGTTAACAGCTGATTTCTCAGCAGAAACTCTACAAGCCAGAAGGGAGTGGCATGACATATTTAAAGGGATGAAAGGGAAGAACCTACAACCAAGATTACTCTACCCAAGGATCTCATTCAGATTCGATGGAGAAATCAAAAGCTTTACAGACAAGCAAAAGCTAAGAGAATTCAGCACCACCAAGCCAGCTCTACAACAAATGCTAAAGGAACTGCTCTAAGTGGGAAACACAAGAGAAGAAAAGGACCTATAAAAACAAACCCAAAACAATTAAGAAAATGGTAATAGGAACATACATATCAAAAATTACCTTAAACGTGAATGGATTAAATGCTCCAACTAAAAGACACAGGCTCGGTGAATGGATACAAAAACAAGACCCATCTATATGCTGTCTACAAGAGACCCACTTCAGACCTAGGGACACATATAGACTGAAAGTGAGGGGATAGAAAAAGATATTCCATGCAAATGGAAATCAAAAGAAAGCTGGAGTAGCTATACTCATACCAGATAAAATAGATGTGAAAATAAAGAATGCTACAAGAGACAAGGAAGGACACTACATAATGATCAAGGGATCAATCCAAGAAGAAGATATAATAATTATAAATATTTATGCACCCAACATAGGAACACCTCAATACATAAGGCAACTACTAACAGCTATAAAAGAGGAAATCGACAGTAACACAATAATAATGGGGGACTTTAAAACCTCACTTACACCAATGGACAGATCATCCAAACAGAAAATTAATAGGGAAACACAAGCTTTAAATGACACAATAGACCAGATAGATTTAATTGATATTTATAGGAAATTCCATCCAAAAACAGCAGATTATACTTTCTTCTCAAGTGCGCATGGAATATTCTCCAGGATAGATCACATCTTGGGTCACAAATCAAGCCTCAGTAAATTTAAGAAAGTTGAAATCATATGAAGCATCTTTTCTGACCACAATGCTATGAGATTAGAAATCAATGACAGGGAAAAAAACGTAAAAACAGAAACACATGGAGGCTAAACAATACGTTAAATAACCAAGAGATCACTGAAGAAATCAAACAGGAAATCAAAAAATACCTAGACACAAATGACAGTGAAAACATGGTGATCCAAAACCTATGAGATGCAGCAAAAACCGTTCTAGTAGGAAGTTTATAGCAATACAATCCTACCTCAAGAAACAACAAAAATCTCAAATAAACAATCTAAACTTACACCTAAAGGAATTAGAGAAAGATAAACAAACACAACCCAAAGTTAGCAGAAGGAAAGAAATAAAGATCAGAGCAAAATAAATGAAATAGAAACAAAGAAAAAAAAAAAAAAAAAAAAAACTCAACTAGTGCCACTCAAGCCTCTAAAACAAGGCCTATCCTGGGACTTTCCTGAGAAGCTTCCAGCATTTGAGTATGTGACATTTCAAGAACTATTATTAAAGAGACGCACAGCCACTTAACGAGAACACGGCATTTTGTTAAGAGTCCTACAGTCATGTCCTTGAATTTCTTCATAAAAGTCCTACAAATCCTTTCGAATGATTCACAATAAACCATCACAAACAATTCATACAAAATCATATCCTGTTTTTCCACTGCTTAGTTGGTACAACATGAAAAAATTGTGTTTTCTGTTTATATAGTTTAATAAACCTCTCTAGACCCCTAAAATGCCTTTTCTCCCAAATAGAAAATATTTATCGAATATGGAAGTCATTTTTCTAATCACATGATCTAACGTCTCAAAAACTTAGATCTAGACAAACAATACTAAATTAAGGCTGGTATATTGTGAAACGGCAAGAATTTGTGTGTGGAATGTTTTAACAGCTCATGGATTCCGACGACCACTCAGTACGACCTATTCAAACACAAACCAAACTCTACCAGGGAAATCGAATCTCACCAAAGATCTCAAAGTAAAAATGCTTAACAAAGAACAGAAATGTATAAGGTTATTTGGATTCACCTTCTTCCATTGTATTATGAAAACAAAGAGGATAGAAGAATCTGAGGAATGTGGCATTGGGAACACCATCATCGTAGATGCAAGAAGACGGTACAATTCTATCAGTATTAACGTTTATGGGGTGTTTTCTGGTTGCCAGGCCCCTCAAATGCATGTTTTTATTTAATCCTCATAACAGCACTGAGACAAATACTGACTTTCCTCATCTCACAGAAGCTGAGGTCGAGAGAAATTAAATAATTTGGCCAAGGTCACACAGGCAGTGGGACTGGAGGCAGCGCCCCTGACCACCCTACAGAAACGCCTCCACACCGCTTCCTCCAGAGGCAATGAAGGGAACTCACTGGAGAGTTTTCTTCTCTTCAGAATTCTCCAGAGTTCCAACAGCTAACGCACTACGTGTGTGTGGTATCTCACTACACCTTGAGATACGTTCTATTACTCCCATTTTAGAGATGAAGAAAATGAGGCACAGAGAGATTATATCACTTGACAGAAGGAGCAAAGCCAGGATTCCAAGTGAGGCCAGCCAGCTCCAGGAACCCCAAGCTGAACTGCTGCTCCAGGGCTGTGCTCTAAACCCCTCCTGGCCAAGTTCTGTTGCCTGCTCATGACTTTAAATCACCATGGATTCTTCATCTATGGAATTAGCTAATCAGACTAGATCAACTCTAAGTTTCCTTCCAGTTTTCTAGTGGTACGATATTCAATCCATCTGCAAAAGGTTTTTTTCTTTCTTTGTCGTGAAGAAAACACCTAGGATAGAGTTTTTGAGTGGTCCTTTTTCTCCCCAAAGGAGGGAAATACCACTGAAAATGATCCTAATACACTTTCAAAACTAAGGCTCATTTTTTAGAATTTGGTATAAAAGAAAAATGATAAGTTTTCATATTAAAAAAAGTCAACCATTTCACAAAGAGAAATGAGGAAAAAATATATGTTCTTTCCATTACACTTTACGCAGTTTGCATAGCTTCCCTGCTGGAAATAATGGTCTTCAAAGTTTACTCTACATCTCAGCATTCACATGAACTCCATTATAAACACAGGGTCCATCCTTACAATCTCTCATTAAATACAGTGATTAGGTAAGATGCAGTAGTTTTCTCGTACAATGTTTTAAAACCCATCTGTATTAGTTGCAAACATTTAAAGATAGATTTCACATAAAAATCTTAATTCCCAGCTTCTAAAAGTAGCAGTAATAATAATAATTATAATAACAGAACCTGCGGACAAAGGCCCTGTACTCCGACCTGGGAGCACCGAGCTGCAGGTCAGTGAAGCAAGGGTTCTCTGGTTGGCCAGAGTTCCCTCTACTCCAAATTACACTGAACTTGGTCAGTTCACTCATACATTGTGTCCTGAGGATATCTGGGTTTGAGACGCTTAGGCCACAAGGTCCCCAGTTTGAGCATTTCCGCTCTAACTACATACCTGAGTTAGTATCAGGTCTTCATACTCACCTATATTAAATGCTTGCCTCCAGTAAAACTAAAAATTACATCTATTAGAATGGAAGCCCAAATAGGTTACAGCTCTTTAAAAGTTTGATTCCTTTTTAACACTCCCTAATCCTCACAATGTTAATTATTTCATTAGTGTAAGCCACTGGGTTCCCAACCTTGGCAACATAATAGATTCAACTTTGAAGTGTTAGAAACACAGATGCTCAGACCCAGACCACCTCTGGTCAAGCACATCAGAAGGTCTGGGGGTGGAGCCCGGGCATCCTTATTTTTTCCAGGTTCATCCAAGTAACTCTGTTCTTGTTGAACACTACTGATGTAAACTCTACTGCTATACAGGGTGTGACTTATAAATCAATAAGACTGACTCCCACAGATAAGAAACATTCTCATTACTTTTCCAATATATATGACAGACACTTAAGATGCTATCGTCTTTCCAGGTTTTGACAAAACATCATTTCTTTATTCTAACATCTGAAATGAAAAGCACATATAACTTAACATCTCTTGATCAAATTTTTTGGTCTGATGTTTGCATATTTTTACAGCAAACATTTTGGTGTGGGCCCCTGAAAGTGCTGAAGTGAAGCCAACATACAAACGGGAGTTTCCAGCCCAAACAGAACACTGAAACGCATTAACTTAAGTCACACACTGTCAACCATTGGGTTGAGTTGGTGCCAAACTCCAGACGTCTAGTGTCAGAAATATTCTATCAAAAGATCTACTCGATAAAGATCTAAAATCTAAACTATCTATAAATTACTTGGGGCCTGTGTGGCACCTGCTGGGAGTCCTGAAAAGGAGTTTTAGCCCACAGACACACCAGCCTGTCAGATACCCCAACAACAGATTAGCTCCACAAGGACAGAGGCCTAGAAAAGTTCATCTGGAATTTTAGAGGTGAAAGCTTTCCGTAATACATATTTAGCTTGAATTTACAAAAAAGCTTCAAAAGCCCCAACACCTTTATTTGATGTTTGATACCTAAGGAAGCATGGGCATAACTTACACTTATTTATGCTTATTACCATGCTATTCCGTTTACTTAACAGTAAGCTGTATAAATATGACTCTATAGATTCCCCTGCTTTTGCCATTTCTTTTTTTTTTTTTTTTTTTTAACGCGGGCCTCTCACTGTTGTGGCCCCTTCCGGACGTGCAGCCTGAGCGGCCATGGCTCACGGGCCCAGCCGCTCCACGGCATGTGGGATCTTCCCGGACCGGGGCACGAACCCGTGTCCCCTGCATCGGCAGGCGGACTCTCAACCACTGTGCCACCAAGGAAGCCCTGCCATTTTTTATATAATTATGCCATGTATTGAGAATCAGGCAGCTAAATTAGCATTCGAGAGACTTTCACTGAATGATTTAGGTAAGAAAAGGGGGGCTTCAATTTTTAAGCCCAGATGTGCTCCTGCACCAGCCGTTCGAGGTCTGATGATACAGAAATGTGACCTAAAGTGTGCAGTCAGTGCCACCAGGGAAATGTCCATCAGGGAGGGCTCTAAACACACGCCAAGAGGTCAGGGCTCGTAATTCACAATGTTTGTATAGCTGGGTCCAGTTAGGTATCATTGGTCCAAACAGATTTTTAAAATAATGCACATGAACATAATGACATTATTTTAATTTTGAAAATCTAAAGTAAAAGAGAAGTTTGTAAGTGTTTACAGTGTTAGGTATTATGTTTGAAAAGAGTCTTCCACCCCCACATAAATAAGTATCGGTAAAGGAAAGAAAACCAGTCAGCATCTTTAGACAATTCAGTAATTATAATCATTTTAGAACTGCCAAATTATTGTTTTCATTACTGTTACTGTGATGCTGGGATGCTCATGGACTCTCCTAACCTACATAAACATTTTCTTAGAAGCCTTGAAACATTTGTTCCCTTTGGAAATGCAGCCATTCTGTGTGTAAGACACTTAGGTATACAACAGCCTTCTATTAAAATGCAAACATCTCATAAAAAGTCACAGTTTATAAAGAGCAAGTGCTAAGGTATATGGGGACACCCGAGAGCAAAGCCTGTCTCTCACTCCCCTGAGCATTTTACTGGCTGTGTACTTCATGCTGGGTTATTTGGTCTAGGTCTTGATCTGTTTCTTATGCCAAATGGGACTCATATTGAATTCTTAAGCAATGCGTATAAAGCAGCTAACCAGTGCATCACTAGTGGACACTTAATGATGGTAGTTATTGTTACTATTTTATATAAATAAGATTGTCAGAACTGTCCAGGTGGAATCAGGATTCAAAATCCAATTCTGTCTAGCTTCACAGCCCCAGCTTCTCCCCACTGCAGCCCCTGGCCTCCCTTACACCAAACATCCCTGGCAAAGATGTGGAAGGGATGCAAGATACTTTTTTGTCCTAGCATTGTTTAAGTCCTAGAATGTTCTAGACAACAAAATACGGTAGGTCAGGCAAAAAATGATTCAACTAAGCTTCGTAATATTCTCAATCTGGAAAAGGATTAACCAAGTTAAATTCCCAAGTGTAAAAATAAAGAAGTGGATTTCCTTTTCAAATCTCCCTTTTAAAAAAAAAAAAGTCTTCTTAAAATGTCCTTAATATAAACTACCCTAAACTAATTACATAACTAGTGTCTGTATGTGTGCCATTAACATATACACATAAACAAATAAATATGTAAGTCCTCACGTATGCACACCTCCAGAGATGATTAGCTTCAAAAATGCTTTTCACTGCCCAAAGTTCCCTTTGTAACTTATTCTTCCACAGCCCAAGACGTTTCTTGATTTTTATTTTCATTTCATTTCTGAAAACACTCCTTGAGGAAGATGCTAGGAGGATGGCAAGGCCCAGTCCTACAGAAAGGGGCCAAGTTTCCGGGGGAGGCAAAGTCCATAGGTGGCTACCATAAAGTACGGTGCACACAATTCTGGCAGAGACATGAGCCAACGCTACAGCACAAAGAAGGAAGGACCAGTTATGATGATGCTGTTTACTGAGGGAAATGTTTGTTTTTTAATCTTACCAAAATAAACAAGCATTCTAGTCATATTTCACCAGATAAGGTATTTAACTAACATGGTAGCATATTTAACTCAAAATTAGAAGGTGGTACTTCTAGGATAGAAATGTCTAATTCATAGCTTGCTGTGAGGGTGAATCAGATACTGTATGAAAATTGTTTAGAACTGTATCTGGCACATAGTAATGACTCTCTAATTAGTACTAAGAAATGGACCCAAGTTTTACAGGGCCTGCAGCTTTAGACCCTGTTTATGAAAAAAACTGCAACATTATAAATACAAAATGCTTAGAAAAGTGATTATTTAGATTTTAAAAAATCACAGCAAAATACAAAGTTTTAAAGCTGACATTACCAAAACACCACAAAATCGAAATTCAGGAAAAGAACCCAGTATGTGAATTAATTTATCACCTGAAACACTGCTGTAAATACTTCTTTGGGGCTGCACACTCTTGATTACTTCTCATACGACAACGACTCATATTAATATCATTTTCTATACGGCACAAAGATAAATTGGTCTTTCCTCAAGCATGGGTGATCAAAATTTATTTTTAATTATTGATAATTCAGAAAAGTTACTTTTAGCCTCATAGCTCTTTATGATGCCATATAAATTTTTAGGATTGTTGTCAAATTTGTAAACACTTATTAATTTTCTTTCACATGTGAGCCACAAGAGTCCAGGGCATTCCAAGTCTCCTTGTGCACTGACTAACTTTAAATATTTTTTGTACTGATGACACTCAGTAATCAGTTTGCTGTGTGTTTTGTTGTCACTGATATGTGTTTACGTATGTGTGTTTCTACACATTTACACACTCACGTCAAACAAGAAACTTAAACACGGAATTCCCATTAAAAAACATGGTGCGTTTATAAATGTATATTTGCATTATTGAGTATATCCCTAACAGAAAGAACTTCCATGTCAAAGACACTTAGATGAGAACTGAATCTTCTACTTACAATTTTATACATCTAGTAAGTAGAAGAATTTTCCAGACTAGCTTCTGGCTCCATACCATATTCAACCCATATTCCCACCAGCAGAAGTCATAGTACAGATTCATGCTGCAATATTAACCCGTCCCTGCCCCTTTTTGTACAGACCCTAGGTGAGCTGGCACATTGGCACATCCCCAGGTGGACGACATTCCTGGGAAGTGATTCCTACCCTAGGATGGCTAGGAATAACTTAACTAGACACAGAGACGACTGTGAACTGAATAAATGCATCCCACTCAACCCAAACTAAAAGTGTCCCCAATTCAACTGCCCCTTAGCTATATCTCAGAAACACTCTCAATTCCGATGTCACTGAATCCAAGGAGAAATGTTACAGAAGGGAAGTCAGAGTGGAAAAGGATAATGTTACCCGACTGCTGTTAAAATCTTACACCCTACAAATTTTACAAGTTATGATGTCATCCATGAATGCATGGCTGTGTACACTGGTGGGCTCCTCTAGGGCCTTGGAAAGGGCTGGGTGAACCCAAGCAATATATTCAGAAATGGTAAAACATATACTGTACAAGTGAGGGGCCCTGGGGCTTGCAATTCATTAGCTTCACAATAAATCTGCCTCTGTGGTCCCGATTATTCTTCATCATTTATCTCAGTCTGTACATGTCTGGTCTCTCCAAATAAATTTCAATCCTTTGGAAACAGGAAGTACAGTCCTAAGCACTGTAGATAGAAAATACTCAAAAATGTTTGTGGTAGTCCTCACTATGCACAGTGATCTAGGGAGAGAGAGAAATGTATATATATCCACCTATAAGTACACATATGTATATATGTATACATATATCTGTGTGGTGTATATACACATACATATATAAATACACACATATACATACGCCATTTATGTATGCATTATATATGTATTTGTATTATATATTTTATATATATAACATTTATCTACACATTATGTATATATATTAATTCTATATATGTATAATACCAAAGAAAGAGTGAGTCTTTTCAAATTAACAGCATGGTATCCAGATCTTGTCCCTTCAAGGAGGTCTATCTCAGAAGAAAGGCACTATTAGAGCCTGGCAGACAGAGAACAGGGCTTCCTTTAGGAGGCCAGTGGGTGAGCCAGGCCATCAGGAGACTATCAATGCTCTCTAGTGCTGGACAGAGAGTCTGTAGTTAGTGACCCAAAAGAGGCACTTTGACGTCTGCCAAAGTGGAGAGAGAGTTATTGGGAAGACTTCATCCTTAAAGAGAATATCCATTAATCTGGTCTGTGCTTGCAGCTGGACTTTAAAAAAAATAGGTGAAAACTACTGCATGATTACAGTGCTTAGTGCAAGGGGAAAATATAATTTTCTTTCAACTGATTTAGCATATTAAATGAAAGCCTTTTTTTAAAGAAACATATAATAAGTTTCTGACATTTGCAGTTTCCGATTTTCAAATTCTAAATAAAACAACATCTGCTATTCAAGAATAACACTTTAGCCAGGTCAGTATGGAACAAATCTATTATCTCGTCATGAAACAAAATGTATTATCTGCAATCCAGCAAGTACTGATGTTTCTTCAGTAGTACCCAGTCTGTACCATGTCTGCACTGTTAAGATCTGAGGGCAGGGGTAAGGATGGGGTGCGGAGGGAAACCTAAGGACATGCGGGGTATGATTCTTGTGCTAAAAGCAAAAGCTGGAAAAAAAAGGGAGGATTTTTAAGGGCTTCAATAGTATTGTGCCCTGTCTCTCAGACCTCAGTCTAAAACTCAAGGCCTTTGGCTTCCAGACAGTCCTAGGAAAGCCCCTCTCATCACGTATCACCAGCCTGCTCCAGTCTGGAGGCTTCTTCCCTGTCATCAACAGAAGAATCGGGTTTTCTGAAAACAGCTGTCAGCTTGCACTTCTAGAATTGTCAAGGTGGGAAATGTCACCAAAATAATTGCACTCTAAGGGAAACTAGTTTCCAAAGAACACGAATGCTTCTGTCAAGTTAGTTGGCTGTAGGCAAGAGTTTTTCTGTCTGTGCGTTTCAGTCATACATCAGAAAACATGGACAGGAGAAAACAATCAAAAACTTGTGAAACTTATGAGACAGGATGTTCACTAGCAAGGTTTTATAAAGGGTGATTTGACTGCTTTCAGGTGACAATTGGGCAAATGGAAAAGCCACTAAAGATGGTGTTTTGGAGGAAGTTTTACATTTAGGGGTCCCCCACTGGGTGGTGTGTGCACACATGTGTGTGCGCCCACTCATGCACACACACGCACTTAAAATCTCCCTGGCTCTCTACCTGGGACCTTCTAGTGAACCATGGGAGGGATTAACAGGGCATCCTGCCACCAAGCCACAGGGTACAGGCAAAGAGCAGGGCGGGCAGTGACAAGCCTTTAATTCATCCATTTATTCATTCAGTCATTCCTTCTCTCCCCAGGAAATGCCCTCGTGGGAATGTGCCCACAGCCCCAAGGCACAGTGCCTCTTTCTAGTGTTGGGTTTTTTTTCAACTAAATGCAGGCCACAAGGAAAGGCCATGTTGGAAGCCGCTGGCCTTGACACCACTTCCTAGTCCACAGCGGCAAAGGCCTTTGCCAGAGTCTAAAGTACCTCTGGCCACACGGAAGAGAAGGTGGCCAGAGGCTGCAACCCCAACGCTGGACTGTGGGTGTCCCATTTCTGACTCTCAGTCTTTCCTGGGACAGGCCTGGTGATTTTATATAGTTGTAGGTGGATACCACCCACATTCTATTAACCTCTAATGTAGACCTTCATAGGATTCCAACATACTTACTTAGCAAACACATAAAATGGCAAGAAACTGGATGACGTACATAACTTACTACTACTGAAGTAAGTGAGTACTTTACACATAGTAGCTCACTTAACCCTCATCAGCCACTCCACGGGGTAGGCGCTGTTATGAGCCTCATTATACAGAAGATGAAACTGAAGCTCAGTGTGGTTAAGTCATCTGTCCTTAGTCAAACGGCTGACAAGTGGCAGAGATGCATATTCCAAACCAAGCAAACGGGGTTCACCATGGGGCCTCCGAGATGATCCTCATCTCAAGGGGTCAGAGTTACTTCCTGAAGGAGGAAGCAGACCGGCTGGGGGTGGAAGGGGAGCAGGGCCAGGGCTGTCTAGCTCTTCAGCTGTCTGGCAATTTGGCACAAGCCCAGGTCTGCATACCCGTCTGAAATTCAAATTCCAGCTCACACTTACCAGTCACGGAAACTTAGGCGAGTTAAGTAATCTTTCTGTGCCTCAGTTTGCTCACCTATAAAGTGGAGATAATAAGGGCCTACTACATATCATACACCCATCTATTTAGTATACAGTAGCACGGCTTTAAGATAATGCAAATTTTTACCAAACTGTCCTTGGAGCCAAATCCTACATTATTGATAGTAACTACCTTATTTTTCTTTCCGGAGACTTTGACCTTTATTAATTAGATGGTTTACAAATCTATCCTACGAAATGAAGCAGCATGGATTTATTACCCGGATTTTAGAGATGAGGTGACTCACAAGAAGAAACCTGCTGACATTCAGGGTCAAGACCCAACCAAGTCATAGCTACTGCAAGCCACCATTAGGCAACAATGCTCCACTTCCTTATGGGGCCCCGACAGAAAAGTCTTAGTCAAGAATAGCAAAACTGGGCTTCCCTGGTGGCGCAGTGGTTGAGAGTCTGCCTGCCAATGCAGGGGACGCGGGTTCGTGCCCCGGTCTGGGAAGATCCCACATGCCGCAGAGCAGCTAGGCCTGTAAGCCATGGCCGCTGAGCCTGCGCATCCGGAGCCTGTGCTCTGCAACGGGAGAGGCCACAACAGTGAGAGGCCCGTGTACCGCAAAAAAAAAAAGCAAAACTGAGGCTCCCAACATCTGGGGAAAGTTCTAAATGACCTGCTCGTTTAGTACCATCACAAGAATAACCGAATCTGGTCAAATCTGTGTTTCAGTTTAAGAGGTGCAAGTTGCATTCTTGTTCCCTCTGCCTGGACCTTAATGTTCCCTGTTTGTCCTCATGGCTAACTCCCTCACTTCTGTCAAGGTTTTGGCTCACCTATCAGCTTCTCAGTGAGGCCTATACTGGCCAACCAAGTGGAAATTCCAACACTTCATCTCCCAATCCACCTTAGCCTGCTCTAATCGGTCTCTTCCATACCACTAACCACCTGCCAACATACTATATAATTTACATCTTATGCTGACTATTTATTGTCTATCTCCCACCACTAGAACATAACCTCCCCAAAGGTTGGGATCTTTGTTCACCAAAATATACCAAGTGCCTAGAACTGTACCTGGTACAAAATTGGTGCTCGATATCTATCAGTATATAAATAAAAATCCAAATGCTTTTGATTCTTACAAATGTACCAAATAATCAAATCTAGTAAGAATGATTAAACAGTTGTCTTTCTCAGACCAAAAGCCAAAGACTTCACAGCACTGGGATGCACAGACGGAGCAGACATCTCATGAGTCTGTGACATGACCTTCAGTGCTAAATTTAGGGCTCTCAGTGTTTCTATGATTCCTAGTTACCAGTTCAACTTCACCTACCTAGGATGTGTATGTCAAGAGTGTTTCTACAAACTCAAGTATTTACTCACAATAAGAAGCAAACAAATCCTGATCAGCTTTTCCCATCTCCAGGAAACAAAGCCAGGTTATGAATGAACTGACAGTGAAGCTGATGGAGAAACACTTCACACCTGCAGGGCTGTGGGATTTCTAGGCAATTTAAGTTGAGGGGGAAGGGTTTTAGTTGGGGTACCCAGCTTGTGCACGGAGACAGGTGCTCCAGGACTAAACCAGCAATGAAATGCAAGGAAGAAAATGGGACCTCAGGTGCAGCACTCCTCCAACAGAAAGGAAAAGAGCTAAAACAGATGATGGTGCAAATCACACTTCCTTTGGCTCTACAGCCCCAAATCCTCGTTCCTAATGGGTATGGATAATTGGTTAACAACAAGAACTGAGTGTACACGTATAACAGCTACTCTCAAATTAATGCACTTAATTAATCTGAACTAAGCAATACAGTTATAATGAAAACTATGGGCTTTGTACACTAAAGGCCTTGAAAAATCTGTCATGCAAGAAATATGCCTTATTCCCATCTGTAAACCTTCATTTCATTACTGCTTAAGGATTTTGACTAGTGGTTAAATGGTAATAACTCAGAAAGGTCAAGATGGACCTGTTACTTGAGCACATCTCTAATACTCCTATAATTGCTAAATAACAAACTCCTTGAAAAAATTAAAGATAATATTAACATATATCTTAGTAGTCTTCATGCATCATTTTAATGTGGCCACTTGATGACAAAGACTCAGAATTGGTAAATCAATCATTAAAAATAACAATCTCTCCAAAAATTTATAGACTGACCCACAAACAATAAATTCCACTTAACAATACATGTAGTATAGAACATTCACCAAATGCTTTATCTGGTATATTTTCACTCATGTCCCTTCATCGGAAGTGTATTTACATGACACTGCCTACTAAGTAGGTTGTTTTTATTCTTCTTGAGGTCAATTCTTATTTCTTTCTGCATATGGGGCTGTCTTTGAAAGTAAGGGGCCTCTCCTCAGTTAAGGTACAGAATAGTTTCACTTGGTCTCTTCAGCCAGGGAATTCTAAGTGTTTGTTCATCTAACATTTACTTTCCATAAAGTTTTCTATTGTCAAACTAATTCCAAAGTATAGTAATTGTTAGCCGCGCCTCCAAATTCACCTAAGTCATAGCTACTGTTATAAATTTAAATGTTCAATATTTTCACTAAGAGAAAAACACTAGCCCTTTGGGGGTGACCATCACTTAAAAGTTTTACAAAATTTATGGACCACTTAACCCTCTTAAAAATGTTTGCAAGATACTAAAAACAATTTCTAGAAACTTAAAGAATTTGTGATTCACCAATGGTTTTAAATTATCTAACTGATTACAGACTTAAACCCTCAAGAAGGATAACTGTCTTTAACACATTTTAATAAATATAATTTTATTTTCTTTTAACCAGCTAGTCCAAGTAGGCAGGCAATGTGGGGAAATTATTACTTACATTAATTACAGTTTATCCTAAAATAACTGTGAGTGAATGGGATATGCAATGACAGCCTTCCCTAGGTCAGGAAATGTTATTTATATAGTTATATAATACATATTTATTATATTTATATTTTTTATTTATTATTGAAAGTAAGAGAAACAACTTCAACTAACAAAATTTCCATTGGAGCTTTGCATTACTGGAGTTTTAGTATTATTTTAAACTACCCATCATGAAAAATCTGATTTATCCTTTAAGCACCTTCAGTTATTACTATTCAATCATGATGATGAATCAGCAAATATGTTACTGCATTAAACTGCTTTTAAGACTACCAAAACTTCCCTAGCTCTTCTGTCACACCTTTATCAGAGGAGATGGCAAAAGTTATTACACGGATGTTTTAAAACTTCGTAAGTTTCAAAACCTGGACAATTACTCATCCAGATTATGTTTTGAAAGATGGTTTGTAGACATTTTCAATGAGTATTTCCCGTTCTGGATGTCCCATCATATACCCATTCTAAACTAGCATTCAACGTTTATTAAGCACTCACTGTGTGCAAAGAGAAAGCATTATACTAAGAGAAGGAGCTTAAGGCTCGGCCTCATTTTATTCGTGCATAAATACACAGCAGTCGTGATTTATTCTCTCAACTTTGTAGAAACGTGAGCTGCATCCACATGGCAAAATCCATAGCATTCATTGGGAAATGACTTTCTGGGGGCAATTCACAGGTTCTCTGGATTAGGCAGCCCCATTGGGGCATCACGCGGGCCCTTCATCTTCCAGCCCACACAGGACAATTCGTGGGCTCCGGCCACACCTTCCGCAGGTGGCTGGATCGCCCGAACCACACGAACCCGACCCATCTCTCCTCTCAGCAGCTCCGGATAGGAGCATGGAAACGTGTGCAAGGGCTTCTGCTAATTAAAGGACTTGTTGAAAGGCCCCGGGGTCTTGGGCAGGAAGAGAAAGCAGCCGCCCCGCGGGGTCCCCCTCCCCCGCGGCCACCAAGTCCCCGGCGCCCGGGGCGCTGCGCAGGCCGCCGCTGCGGATACCCGGCGCAGCCGGCGCACCTCGGGCCTAGCACCATTTGAAAGGCAAATCTCAGAGCCGGAGCGCATTTAAATGCCCTGCCCCGGGTCCTGGGGGACGGCTCTCCAGCGGACGCAGCCGCAGGGGCCTCCGGGGCGGCGCGGCCCTGGGCGCTGGGCGCGGCCCGCGGGCGCACCCGGGACCTCAGCCCGCAGCGCCCCGGCAACCGCGCCAGGCCGGGGCAGAAGCGGGCGCCCTCAGGCCAGCGAACCCTGCCGCCGCCGGGGGAAAGAGCAAGCGCCGCGTCCTCCGGCCGCGGCTCCGGCCCCCTCCCGACGCACCACACCTAGCAACCAGCGCTGACAGGACGCAGTGGCGGCGGTGCCGGGAGGAGGAAGCGGAATGGCTGCCGCGGTGGAGCCACCCCCGCCCCCCCGCTCCCACCTCCCAGCGGCTGCAGCCGCCGCCGAGCCCTGACAGCTCGAGCCCGGGCGGAAGCGGCGGGCGGCTTGCAGCGCCCGCCCCCAGCCGCCCCCAGCCGCTCCGACCACCCGGGCCAACTAACTCCGCGCTCCTGCCCAAAGCCGGCCGGTCGCCCCGCCAGCCCCGCCGCGCCCTCCGCCCCGCGCCGCATCGGTCCCTCCCCCCGCCGCCCCCTCCACCGCGCAGCCCCACTCCCACCAGTTCGCCGCGGGCGCGCACGCCCCTCGGAATCCCCCAGCCCGCCAGCGGCACCTCGGGGCGCCCGCCCCTCCCCCTCCCTCTCCCCCAGCCCCACCCTGCCCCCATCCCCACCGCACCTCGCGCCTCCGCATCCCGCCACCCCCATGCCCCGGGCTCCCATACACCCTCCCCGCCCCGCCGCCGCCTTCCTCCCTCCTGACCACCCCTGGCCATTCTGGGGTTCTCGCCTGGGCAGGAGTTTCCGCGCGCCGGGCACCCCCGCCCACCCCCGGGCCATTTACCGATGTGGTTGTCTTCGATGTGCTCGATGAGGTCGGCCAGGGTGGGGAAGTGGAGTCCGCAGCCCCCGAATCGGCAGGTATTAGAGAAGAAGGAGGCGGCGGCGATGCCTGTCATGGTGCTACATCGAGAGCCCCCCTGGTGTCGGCTCAGCCAGCGCCGGGCGGGCGGAGGGAGGGAGGGAGGCAGGGTGGGGTGAGGAGAGGAGGGGCTGGGGGAGGGGGAGAGAGGCGGGGTGAGGGGAGCGCAGAGGACCGGACGGAGGGAGAGGGGGCGAGAGCGATGGAAGGATTGCGAGGAGAGACCAGGAGGCAGAGGGGAGGGGAGGCGGCGGCGGCGGCGGCGTCGGGAGCGGCGGGGGGAGAGGCGGGGGGAGGGTGGGGGTGGGAGTGAGGCCGCCGCAGCTGGGAGGAGGGACCAGGGCGCGCGGCAACAGCTGTGCGGCCCCAACCTCCGCCCCTGGACCGAGGCCTCACCTGGGAGCGCCTGCCACCAACTTTATCTCACTCGGCCTGCCCTTCACAGTTGGTAATACATGCAATCTGTTTGGAGCCTCCTTGGTTATGTGTATTACATTCCTGGTATATATACATCTATTAATTACACTTACCTCCCTGCAGTGAGAACTCAGGGAGTTACCCAGGCCCCTCTCAGGGACATTTGTTTGCACCTGGCCACCTGTCTAGGTTTGACACTGACATTCACAGGGGACCCAGGAAAGGTAATTGTGTGCAACTTACTCCTTAAACCTTCTTTTAAAAAAAGCCGATTTTCTCTGGAGGTTTGTACTAATTGATTTTAATGAAGTTTCCCTCTAGGCCAGAAGAAAATCTTAGCTTTATTTAAATTTCAAAATAGACTGCTTGATTGTCAAGTGCATTTGCCTGTGTTTTACATGTGTACCGCGTTTATAATACTCCCTGCTCCTTTTGGGAAAATGAAAACTAATTTCATTTCCCCAAATTATAATATCCCACTGCCCCATCTCAGGTCTGGGGATTAATCCATCTGTCTCCCTGGGAGCAAAACTATCACAGCAGAAAGGACAGTGCATTGGTGAAGGCTAGAAGGAGTAGAAACAGGGTCAAGGGACATACTTTCTCTTCATTTAAAAGAGAGAGATCCTTCCAATCAATCTAGATTACACCATCCTGTGAGCATTTAAACCATAATGTTAACCAGTTAAGCATTTAGGCTGAATCAGGTAGCTTCTCTGAAACCAACATTTTGCTAAGAATCAATTACCTCCTCGTCCCCACCCCCACCCCCAATTTCACTGGTATTTTACCTTTAAAGCTTGCATTCTCCAATAGCACTTTTACAGTTGCCTACATATTACCAGTAGTTTATGATGCAACAGTGCATTTTTTCATTATGCAAGTATACTGAATTTAGCATTTTTCTTCAGGACAAATTTCACTTACCCTCTGGTGCAGACACATAGAGAAATAGTATTCCCCTGTCCATAAACTATATTCATCCCTAGTGTTATTTCTAGTAGGCTTCTTAATTCTTTTCATAGAGGAAAGGCACCACAAAAAGTTTTACAATCTGACAGTCACAGCAATTGGGGGTGATGAGTGCCCTCACCCATGGCATTTCCTCTTTTCGAGCCCATCTCTTCTGTCTGCCAGCTCACAAGGTTAACGACTTGTGCTGAGATGAGAGTTGGGTTGGGTGAGGCTCGGGTAGTGGTATGGCTGAAGTTTAGTTTGGTGCCAAGAATGATTTCCTGGGCCCACTTGGGGGTGGAGACAGGGCCCGGGTGGGCCTGATAACGAGCCAGGGACCCAGTTGGCGGGAGACTGGAGCCAGGGCCAGACAAGGGTCTAAAGAGCAGGAGTAAGAATTCTAGCTCTTGAATTAGAATTTTGGCAGCTGTGCAGTGCATTCAGCTGCCCAGTCTGGGAAGGCCTTCAGCTAAGAGCAGGCAGAACACACACCACACCGAGTAACAGGACAGGGAAATGCAGTGCAAAAGCTTCAGCCAAAACGACGCCAAAACAGGTTCCCCCTAGAGATGAGTGTTAGGGACCCCCACCATGAGGCAGCATCGAGGAAGCAAGGAAGAATGGAGAGCTTTGGAGAAGTAGCAACTTTGTCCTCTGGAGGAGAAACTGTCCGTGTGGAATTATTAACTCCAGAGAGAGTGCGAAGAGGAACAGAGGTAGTTCAGGCAAGAGAGCTCAGAGATGGAAAGTGCCAGAAATGTGCAGATGAAAAATGAAGGAAGTAAAGGGACTGGGTTTCACTAATGTTTAAGTCTCCACTACCTGCTATGAGTTTCAGTATTCCTAAAATAAAACCTTCACAGGCCACATTTAATAAACAGAATTTTTAAAATGAAACAAGCCAAAATAACCTATAAAATGAATCAAAATTTTGATTTTTAAGATTAAAATTCTTTTCTTTATCTTGGGCAATTATTAATATTTTGAAAGGACTCAATTTATTTTGCATAAAATAACCCACTCTAATTCTTCATCTGTGAACTGAAGCTCTGCTTATATGACACACTGCTCATCCTATTTTTTTAAAATCTGCACACTGTAGGCATTTCTGGCCTTTGTATTAGATACATAATCATGGTCTTTTAGATCTGGAAGATACTCTGGCCAGCAGACCCACGGGCTTTATAGATATGGTACACTGAGGCCAGAGGCATGGAGTGAGTTCTTTCCATGTACACACAGCCAAGTTTCCTCTCTGTATTTTTAGTGTATTCAGTAAGGCATCAACAGACATTAGAAGGACAAAGATACAGTAACCACCAGCAAACTTTTAAAAAATTGCTTTACAATGGCATGCTTACCATTATATACTTGCATTTATAAAAATGTTTGTTTCAAGGGTGTCCCTTCATATAAAGTCAACATGAAGCTATAAAAATCTATAGAAGAGGGCTTCCCTGGTGGCGCAGTGGTTGAGAGTCCGCCTGCCGATGCAGGGGACACGGGTTCGTGCCCCGGTCCGGGAAGATCCCACATGCCGCGGAGCGGCTGGGCCCGTGAGCCATGGCCGCTGAGCCTGCGCATCCGGAGCCTGTGCGCCGCAACGGGAGAGGCCACAACAGTGAGAGGCCCACGTACAGCAAAAAAAAAAAAAAAATCTATAGAAGAAACACTTCAACTTATTATGTCCCAGAGAAAGTGATGGCTGATATATCTCTATACTTAAAAAAAAATTGTCCCCCTGATTTTGGTAGTAAAAATATTTCAAATAAAAGGGACAGTGAGAGAATTGAGGAGTCAGAAGGTGATGATGGTGGCTGTGAACTAGAAGTGCTCTCTGGGTTTAAGACCCCTTTCTTGGGAACCATTTGCCTCCCCCGAGATCATGTCCTCCCAATGTGTAGGCCCCCAGGAAATGCAGGCGTACAGTGACCCCAGAGCTTGGTGCCTACCATTACAAATGCTCTGGGATCTAGTAGCGATCTCCAAAATCCAGCATGGCTATTGCCCACAAAATGGGGCAGCTGCCAGGAAAGTGTGAATCCATTGGTCTCAGAGAGCCAGTCGAAGCCACCAAAGGACTCTGCTTCTTGTCTGGCCTCCACATACAGGATTTGGTTCATTTAGGTATACACTGATCATCAAAAGTGGGCACTTCCTGTGCCCTGCGTGGACATCTGTTAGCACTACAAGAGGATGTCTGTGAACACTGGATTCTGTTAACTCTCCATACTGCCTTCAACTCTTTCTCAGGTTTTCTGGATCATTCTTCCAGGTCCCTCTTAAGGTACTTTTCAGGTTCACTGGATGTAAACAGGCCCTTAAGGGCTTGAGGCACTCCTTTTACTGCCACCACTACATAGACTGAGTAGATCGTGGACACAGGTAGGTCTTCTTCAACTCATGCCAGTCTGGCCACTTATAAGAATATATGACACTCCCCAGCTCTTGAAGACTCAGGCTGCCAGTTATGCCAACAGCAACCTTTGCTTCAACAGGATGTTTTCTTGAGGTTCCCACCTTCTTCCAAGGAGGACAGTGTCTATTCCAGATTTTCTTGTTTAATATGCATGCAACCAAGTCTTCAAGGTCTTTGTACCGCTTTTATTCCAGCTCAGAAATGAATCAGCTTTATCTGCTCTTTGGTGATTAATTCTCATTTTGGCCCCCAGTCTCATTCTGCCTAGAATTAAGCATTGGCCTTAGAATGAGTAACGGGGGTTCTCTAGTTGGACAACACCAGTGACAAGTCCTAATGGGTGTTACCCTAAGGGGTGTTACCTTAAATTCTCTACCCTCATGCTTCTGCCTTACTGACTATATACATAGTTATGGCATTACATTTCTAGTTTTTTGTAAGATTTCTCCAGAATAAAGTAGTAAAATACCCAGCCATGGACTGCCGTTCTAACTGAGTTCTTGGGTTTACACCCCTGCTGCAATCTACCACATGCACCCAAATAATAGCTCCAAACCCAGCTCTGATGGGATTTGGCCAGCCCAGTCTGAGGTTTAAATAAGGTCATGAGAGCAGCCAACCAATCACTATTTCATTCGTTTCCTGACATCTTGATTGAACATCTATGCCAGGTTCCTGTTGTACAGCCCCTGAAGGTATATTTATAGAGGAACTGCCTGGACAGTGACCTCAGGATTTGTAAACTCTGGAGCCTGATCCACTGTGCAACACATGAGGGATACAATTTGAATATGACCAGTACAGTGTCTCCTCATGAGGGAATGCCAAATGCTTTGCAAGTCCTCCCGAATCAGTTCCTAGAGCCTGCCTGGGGTGGCTCAGTGGACTCCACATACTGTCCTCTTGGCTGCTCTGGTGTCTGACATTTCCCTCCTTTCCAACTCTGGCTCACTCAGGTGATAAATCTTGTTGCTCTTGACTGTATTGGAGCCACTAAAGCACTAATGCTTACACAAGACTGCACAGCCTTTCTGCCCAGAGATGTGTCTTTAGGCACTGGCGATGCTCACCCAGCAATGCCCAGTGTTGAAGATTCTCTATCCCTTCAAAGGCTTCTAGCACCTTTTTTGTCCTAGCCTTTTGAGGTTTCATCAGCTCCCACAAGCACAATCCTTTCCCTCTAGGACTCAGACAAGCATCAATGGAAACTGGACGAGAGGATCAAGTTGGGAATACTGCTCCATGATCTCCCCTCCCCTGCTAGAATCCCTCAGCGCCAACCTGCACCATCAGAATAAGCTTTCTATTCAATGACCTTCAATAATTGGATCTCTGCAGAAACCTCCCAGCCTTACCTCCTGCAGTTTCCTCACCTATACTGACAGTTCAAGATGGATCAAATTATTTTAGTTTTCAAGATGCATTCACTGTACCTGCACAGGCCACCTTGCCTTTGCATGTGTTGTATAGCCTGCCTGAAATATTCTTTCCTCTTCCCCTCTCCCCCCACACCAAACACAACTTCAGCAGCTCATCCTGTCACCTTCTCCAGAAAGCCTTCCCTGCATCCTGTCTCCTCTTCCTTCACTGCTGAGCTACATGTTTATCATCTGTGCTCCAGCCAAGCTCCCTCTGCATTAATTTTGACTGTTGGCTTACTGGTCTTTCTTCTCCTCTAGACCAGTAGTTCCCAAACCTTTTAAATCAAGAACCCCATCGATAAAAAAATTTAAACCTCGATCACATGAACATTCATGTTTTTATTTACAAATTATATATAGACACTACTACTCAAATATAGTATGCATGTTATAAAGTAAGACAGATGCTTTTAGAAGGTGACCTTTTAAAAAAACAGAAATGGAAGGTCTAATATCTTCATCCCACACCCTGGAGTATTGTCTGGCCCCCATCCTGGGGTAAACGCATTCCACCTTGGAGGTGTCTGATCCTAATCTCTGTGAAAAAGAAGATTCTCTCTCACTGTGCCTGCACATGGGGCTCAATAAAAGTTGTATGGGGGGTACAGCTCATTACTGTGATAAAGCAGGGCACTAAGATTTCAGTTTTCAATGCTGAAGTAATTTCTAACAATTTGTTACTGTTCTTCTCTTATGTAGCATCAATGAAAGACAGTCTTCAATCATCTCTCAGCTTGGAGAGATCACAACAGTTATACCTTCCCATGATCATGGCTCAACCTCTGGCGAGACCTCTTTTCAGGTCTGGCACAGTGTTACTGCCCTGTGCCCCTAAAAGGCACTTATGAAATGCTCGTCTCATTGGTTTTGATAGCACTGGTTTCTTAGGCTCTGCTAATGCAGACAAAGCTGTTCAGTTGGACAGAGATAAGCTGGGAAGCATTGAGCCATGACATGAGATCTGACACTAGCTCTCCTTTTATTTCACTGAGTAGGACCCCTTTCCCTTTCACAGATGTTCAAGTTCATTACGATGATTATTTTCCATAACAATTACCACCATTCACTGAGTGCCTACTGTTGGGTCAGGCACTGTTGGACTAGATGTCTTAACACAGATCTGTTTTTAAACGCTATGAGATAGTTAAATACATTATGCCCAGATTATGGATGAGAAAAAACAAGACCCAGGGAAATGAGGTAACTTACTAAGATCCATAAAGCTAATAAGTGCTGGAACTAGGATTTGAACTCAGATCTGTCTGACTCCAGAGTCCTGGCTCTTAACATAATACTCCTCCTTGAATTTGGGTGTCCTAGAACATTTTCCTTCTCTCCCCTTGAATCTGGGGGAGAAGTTGGGCTCTTTGCCACAGGCAGGATCAGGCTCACGTACCATCACAAACAGTAAGATTGAGAGGAAAAGTGTCTTACTTTACCAAATGCACTTAGGATTGGGTCCTGAGGGTCAGGATGGGGTACTGATGATGGAGAGGGCTTGGGGCCTCCAACAGGTATTGAGAATCTTGGCTTGTCTTTTCCCTTTCCTTGTCCTTTGGAAGGTCCTTTCATTGCTGTTGCCAGGCTCATTTATTGGTCTTAAATACCTGATTTAAAATTGAACTTTATAGAGAAGTGAGACTTTGAAGAGATACCCTTGTTTTGTTCTTCAGCCAGTTCCTGACTTACCCATTCATTGTGTACCTTCGTACTGTTGATTTTGGGGTGGGGCGGGGAACACAGGCATCACCTATCATGTGGAAAGGTGACTTTTTTTGCTTTTGTTATGCTCTTTGTCTTTGTCTCCATTCTGTAATGACTCTAATTATGTTGCTTTTCAGCCAATTGTTTGGCGTAATCATATTTTCTGTTACAGTCTTAGTTCCTGGAGCCACAGAACAGACAGACAGCTGAATGCCATCTCAGAGGCTCTGCAACTCAACCCCTTTTCTTCCAGAGCTAGATGTATGTGCCTTTCATAAAACCAACCCAGATTCCAGTAACTTCTCCAGGAAGGACGCTCATCTTGATTTTATGACTAAATTTACCTTTCTATAATTTTCATCTCATTATGCTTTTTCCCAATGATTCTCTCTTCTCTTGTAGTGCCTCATATATTGAATGACTTTTGTAATTTCAGAGTTCTCAAACTCAGATGCCCGAAGGGTCAGGAAGGTGAAGCGATCAGAGAAGAGGGTGGTGTGGAGTGCACATGTGTGTATTGTGTGAATGGTGGGGACCAGTGCTGAACTGGAGAGCACGCCTCCCTTAAAACAGTGGAAGGCAAACAAGTTCCATCTGCGGGCCACATTTGGCCCATGAGCCCAAGAGTTTACAACTTCTGTTTTTCCTTCCAAGCCACAGTATAAAATTAGATGACTTTTATTGTGATAACAGCCCAAGAGTATCTGGATTAATTCTTTCTAAGTTTCTCATCACCATGAAGTTAGATGCAATCTAATTATTGGTGCAAATAATTCAAAAAGGACCCTTTGAGCCTTAAACAGATCTCCAAGATGATGGAAGAGCTGCCCGGTAATGGTCATAGCAGAGAAAAGAAATAGTTGGTAAGGGCTTCTTCCAGACTCTAACATTTCTTGGTTCTCAAATTCTTTCCATATTTCCCAATGCAGATCAGAGTCTTAAGAAAATTAATTTTCTGCTGGAGAGGGTGTGGATAAAAGGGAACCCACTACACTGTTGGTGGGAATGTAAATTGGTGCAGCCACTATGGAAAACAGTATGGAGGTTCCTTAAAAACCTAAAAGTAGAATTACCATACGACCCAGCAATCCCACTCCTGGGCATATATCCGGAGAAAACTCTAATTCAAAAAGATAAATGCACCTCAATGTTCACTGCAGCACTATTTACAATAGCCAAGACATGGAAGCAACCTAAATGTCCATCGACAGATGAGTGGATAAAGAAGATGTGGTATATATTTACACTGGAATATTACTTAGCCATAAAAAAGAATTCAATAATCCTATTTGTAGCAACATGGATGGACCTAGAGATTAGCATACTAAGTGAAGTAAATCAGACAGAGAAAGACAAATATCATATGATATCATTTATATGTGGAATCTAAAATATAACATAAATGAACTTATTTATAAGCCAGAAACAGACTCACAGACATAGGTACCAAACTTGTGGTTACCAAAGGCAAAAGGCGGGGAGAGGGATAAATTAGGAGTTTGGGATTAGCAGATACAAACTACTATATATAAAATAGATAAACAATAAGGTCCTACTGTATAGCACAGGGAACTATATTCAATACCTTATAATAAACTGTAATGGAAAAGAATCTGAAAAAGAATTTATATATAATATATATATATATACATCTGAATCAGTTTGCTGTACACCAGAAACTAACACAACATTGTAAATCAACTATATTTCAATTAAAAAAAAATAATTTTCAACAACTGAATATGTGAGTACTCCAAATTTATCTAAAATAAATGCTGTATATAATGTTTTATACCGCTTGACCGGTGTCCAGGTATACTTTAAAATAGTTAATTAAACCCGTCAGTTAGTAGGTTTGGCCTTCCCAGTCTTTGAGTGCGCTCCCACTCCTGGGTCTATAGTTCAAGATCACATTGCTTTGAAGGCATTAGTTCTCTTAAAAAAATGTATAAAGTAATCTAAACATTTTAGATTACGGTTAATCTTTGGTGTCAGAGCCAACTCATGACTCTAATTTCTTTCTCTTTTCTCCTTCTTCTGCCATCCCCTTTCTCACCCCCCTTCCCAATCCTATAAATCTCTCACATTCCCCACCTTGTCCCCTCACCCCCCCACCCCAGGATTCCTTTTCAAGATTGATTCTTGAATAGGGCCTAGGCATGAAAAGTAGTTGGTACTCTATTTGAGAAAGCTGTACCAGAGAAGAGAATTTGAGAAAGAAACACAAGGAAAAGGTAATTGGGAAAGAAAACCAAGAAAGGGCAAAAGCAAAGATTGAGAAGATCTTTTCTGTAGAGTATGATCCAAGAATATGCCTATGCTCAGTTTTAGTAGATGCTGCCAAACCCTTTTCCAAAGTGTATTTACCAACTTACATACCCGCCATCAATGAGTTCCCAGAGCCTTTTACTTTGACTTTGCCCACAGGCTAATAAATGAGGTGTTCTGGTTTTACCAGAGCACAGCAGTTGACAAACAGCAAATTAAAAGGTTGCTGCTAGAATAAGACACACCGAAAACAAAAAAGTATACACCTCCACACAAAGGCATAGAATTCAAGGAGCATAGTAATTTGGAGTGATGATTTAGAGGTAAATACATTTTAATTATCTTAAGTTATTTAAAAAAAATGCAAGTATAACTAACACAAGTGCCTGATTACCTGCTGGTTCTAAACTGTTCTCCATGAACCAGGGGTATGTCAGCACACTGTCCAAACTTCCCTTCCTTATACCTAGTGGTGGAGTTGGGGAGGGAGTATGTGGTGTGTGTGTCTGTGTGTGTGTGTGTCTGTGCGTGGCAGATGGTGAACAGGTGGTAAATGGTAAGAAAGATTGTTTCCTACACAAGAAGCAGACAGTCAAAAATGTTCCATTACATTAAGTTATTCAATATATGTTGAAACAGGCAGTAAGATATCATATGATCTCCAGTAATACTTTGAATTATTTTAAAATTGTTGCTTAAAAGAGTGTTGCAGTTATCTAAAAAATTCATTATCTTCAGCTTAGTTAACCCATGGCAATGGCTTATTAAGCATGAAGGATTTACTTGAAAATGGTGGAGAAGATTGACATAAATTTAATTGACGTATATTCTCATTTAAATATGTATTTACTAAAAAGAAGCAAATGTTCAAATCAACAAAACTGTAGGCTCATTCCAGTAGCACCTGATTTATGCCTATGTTACCTTTCATGCATTCCATTGTCGGAGTAAGGGGTGGCAACCCCATGCATTGATTTCCTTGTTCCCTATTGCAACGTCCTATTGTGTCGACTTGTCATATACGCTAGATTAATGGCTTTATTATTATCAGTCAGTACTATCTGCCATTGGGAGCTAATGAACAGACCTCAGGAAATTCTGGCTTCTTCCATGGCCTTGTTCTTGCCACCTTATTTTTGGTCATTTTCAGCAGCTCCCATTTTCATCCATTCATAGACATCTCATGATAGAGACTTCTAGGTGCCTAACCAATATCCATCCTCTCCTTGCTCCTTAGTAACAGATTTTGTCAAGGGAAGCGATGTGTTCAGATTAAACCCAACATTCCCCAGCCTCCCTTGCAGATAGGGGTAGACCTATGACCAAGTTCTGGCCACTGAGATGTAAGTGAAAGTTGTTGGATGGGGATTCTGGGAAGGCTTCTTAAAAACCATGTGGAATCAACTGCTAAGCACCATTTTCACTTGGCACTTCTTCCTTTCCACTTCCAAGAAGAACATGATGTGACAGCTGGCGTGCTAGTGGCTATCTCATGAACGTAAGGATAAGGGCTACACTCTAGGATGATGTCCTACAACTGCCACAGTAGCCCTTGGTGCCTACTTCTGGAATACTCATTTTGTGAGAAAAATGGATTCTTGTCTTACTTAAACCACTGCTTCTCAGGATTCTATTGCTCATAGTCAAATGCAACTCTGGTATTCAAAATATTCAGTGTAATTCTCCATTTGATTTGTTCAACATTTTACAATTGTCTTTGAACAGAAGCCATACAACAGAGATGTATACAACTCATTCAGGCTTCTGGCCTGGATCATGAAAAATTAACCTTTAAAAGGCTCTGCCATGCTGAATTATCCACTGTGAAACCAGGGACTAGGTGGCAGGGCAAGTCCTCCTATTCCAGGGCAGTATTGGGAAGTCCGCAGGGCAGAATCAAAGGCTGAGGTCAGAGAGGTATCACAACAGAGCTCTCAAGCCTGTTGTCATGGCAGCAAAGAGAGATCCATGGCAATATGTTGGAACAGACATGAGACTTCCTCTTGTTTCTACACTGGATCTTGTAGGCCTCCCTGTTTAATCAGGCCCCTTGAATCTAAATGTCAAGATCTTCTGGAAGGTATAAAATAATTCTGTAATCAGCCCATGAACGCCTTCTCACTGCATCTGTCTTCCTTCACCTGGCCTTGGACTAGGGGTGTTTCTCCAGCCCCCGCCACAACACCACCGCTAGTGGAAATATCCCTGCAGTCAGCAATGAATCTGACCACTGGGGCCAGCATCAGTTCTAGTCAATCTCTAACCCTCACTCCATTTTCCTTCTTTTTTAATTCGTTTCCCCAACAAAATATGGTCAACTGCATATTGAAACATTTTCATAAAGTACAGCTTCCAAAAAGCAATTTATAGATGCACAAAACTAAAGCAAACAAGATTAAGGCAGGAAAAAAAGCAGAAAGAGAAGAAGAAAGAAATGTGTTCAGACTTAAGCCTATAGAAACAGAGATCAGATCTGTGGGACCAGAGGTTGGATATAGGGGTGGGGGAATTGTGGGAAGGTTTTCAAAAGGCATGAACTTCCAGTTTTAAGATAAATAAGTTCTGGGATGACTATAGTGAACAGTACTGTTTTTTGGAAGTTTCTAAGAGAATAGATCTTAAAAGTTCTCATCACAAGGGAAAAAAAATCTTTGGAACTCTGCCAGGTGATGGATGTTAACTTATTGTGGTGATCATTTTGTAATACATACATGTATCAAATCATTATGTTGTACACCTTAAACTTACACCGCATTATATATCAATTATTTCTCAATAAAACTGGGAAAACAAAACAAACAAAAGCAAGCCTGACCTACCAGCTTGGCAAATAAATGAGCCCATTTCCAAAACAAGAACATTTCCTACATTCTGCCAGGTATGAAATTAATTACCTGAGTCATCTTCCTTATGGTGCAGCTTTAAACTTTTCACTCTCCTGTGGTTTCTGAAGCTGAGCTGGAGACAGCTTTGCAAACTATGTTTAACTCAAAGACCCCACCACGGTGTCACTCTGCTCTGGCCCCTGCCCTGGAGCCACACCAGGCCCACCCAGGCTCCCTTCGCCCTGGGAACAGTGATGAGGAGTGCCAGCGGTCAGGGCACCGCAGGCTGCCTCTGGACCTGTCCCCTCTCCAGACATGCTTAGGTGCTCCCTCTTCTCTGCCTCCCACCAGTCCCTACAGCCATACAGGAGCTGTCACTGGGGCAGGTGGCCTAGTGACATCTGTCTGGATCCCCTTGTGGTGGGGGCACCTGAGCCCCAGATATCAGGTCACAAAAGCACAGCTACTTAACATCTGAGTCACCTGGTCCTCCTAAACTTCAGTTTATCTGCTAAGATGGGAATCATGGTGCCTCTGCATTGCAGCCATTATCTCACCACAACCACAACTACCATTTTTCCCCATTTACTACAAGAGGTGTATGACCTGCAATGCCAAATTGCCTGGGGTTACATCCTGCCTCTGCTACTGAATCCCTGGGTAACCATGGCAAGATGCTTGAGTGCTTTGCACCTCAGTTTCTCCCTCTGTAAAATGGGGACAACAACGAGCCTGCCATTCAGAGCTGTTAATTGTGTACTATGTACTTTAACATAGTGAGTGCTGCAGAGTTTGCCAAGCTCGGTGACAAGCTCTGTTAACCCTCCCCATAGAAGTAAGTACCATTATTTATTCCCATCCAACAGATAAATAAACTGTGGTTTAGAAGGATTAAATGATTCAAATGTTAAGTAACTGTGCATTTGAGGACCTCGGGGGTTTCTCTCCGTTTCTCCTTTTGCTTTGAGAAGCCCTAGATCCCACAGGTCAGGCAGGGGTCATCACCTTACTTCCCCAGCTGACGTCAGGCCTTTCAAGTTGTTTCTCCACACATCAAACCTAAACCACAAATCCATTCCTTCACCTTTTCCCAAAGCTAACTCCCATCATGCACCCCAGTCAGGCTCCTCCTCTCTCCCGGGGCCAGGTGGGTCAGGGTGCCCCCAGGCTTCGCCTGAAATCCTCAGGATGATGGGGGGTGCCTCCCTGCAGAGGTAGGAGCCTCCGGGTCTGGACCGTCTGTGCGTTTGTTCCGTTTGTTCAGTGATGCGGGCGTTAGGTGATGAGGGCACCTGTTTGCAGGAGTGGCTGCGGGCAGTTTCCTCTCTTCTGCAGTTCACACTTCATAATTAGCTTTGGCCTCACCACCTTCTTAGGTTTCCTGTTCTAGGTTCCTGGCTCACAGAACTCAAATCCCCCTCTGACGCTTTCTTCTTAGCACACCCCTGGGAAAGAAGCATGATCTGTCCTTCTGAATGGTCTAATTCTGCACATGGAGTTAGTGTCTATTTTTTCCACAATGACCTTGGGGCTTTTTCTCTTAGCTTCCATCTGACCTTCAAGTCTGGCTGCTCTGGAGCACACGTTAGCAGTTCTCACACCCAGCAGCTAATTGCTCATGTCAGGGAATGTTATTTATCTGCTCCTCCCTGAAGTTCAGAGCCACACACCTGAAAAAGGCCTGTAGAACTTAGTATGGTTTCTTTCTCTCTTCCCCAAGGATCTGGTGTGACAACTGATTTTCTACCGAGTGGCAATTCTCAAAATGTATTACAGTTTAGAGAAGCACAGTGCGAGAAGTAAGTCTCCCTTCTAACACTGACCACCCCTTCCCCAGGTTACCCCTTCACCAGCATGCCCCTTCCAGAAATACATAGGCCTGTGTGCATCCCTTGTAACTGAGGGGTACTTGTCTTGGACCTTGATTTTTTTTCACTTAATAATATGTCTCGGAGATCTTTCCATATGAAAACATATAGGTGTTCTTCATTCTTTTTAGCGGTTGCACAGTATTCCATTATATACGAAGTTACTTGCTTTAGTTTCCTATTGCTGCTGTAACAAATTACCACAAATTTAGTGGCTGAAAACAATACAAATTAATTTTCTTACAGTTTTGGAGGTCAGAAGTCCAAAATTGGTCTTACTGGGCTAAGATCAAGGTGTTGTCAGGGCTCTGTTCCATCCGGAGGCTCTAGGCAGAATTCATCTTCGTGCCTTTTCCTTCTTCTAGAGGCCACCCCATTCCTTGGCTTGTGGCCCCAGCCAGCAGTTACATCCCTCTGACCTCTGTGTCTCTCATCACATCATGTTCTTTCTGACTCTGACCCTCCTGCCTCCCTCTATAAGGACTCTTGTGGTTACATTAGGCCCACCTGGACAATCCAGGACACTCTCCTCAAGTTACTTAACTAAATTACATCTGGAAATTTCCTTTTGCCACGTAAGGTAACATACTCACAGATTCCAGGGGTTAGGATGTGGACATCTTTGGAGGGCCATTGTTGTGCCTACCACCATACCATAGTTTATGTAATTTGCTTCCTACATATGGAATTTTAGGTTGTCTTTTGCTATTATTACAAGCAGTACTTTAAGGACTATCCTTGTACATATGCCTTACAGTGTGTGTCAGAATAGAAGCAACTCCTAGAAAATGAGTTACAGATTCAAAGGGGATGTACTTTTGAAATTTTGAGATATCTTTGTCATGGTAATTAAAAGACTTTATTTTACTTGTGATACTTCTGAATGGACATTTATCGTAAAACCATTTAGAAGGTAATAGAATTTCACTCTCTTTTGCCTCTTATCTGTGATTGCTAGGACTAGGTCCTTGGCTTTAAAAAAGGCTCTGAATCTCAGGCAACGGTTTTAGAAATAGGGATCCAAATTAATTTGTTTGGCTAACGACCTAATACTATAAAACTGTGGCTATTTAAATGTAAAGTTAATCAAAATTAAATACAATTAAATATTTAGTTCCTCAGTCACACACTGGCCATATTTCAGGTGCCCAATAGTCACATGTGGCTTGTGGCTACCACATGAGACAGTGCAGATCTAGAACAATTCCTTCACTGTAGAAGGTTCTACTGGACAGTGTTACTACAGAGTGATCTTTTGATTGTCTATCAAATTAGAACCAACCCACTGCCTGAAGTGCAATTAACTCCATTTATTCAGTGAACACTTATTGAAAGTCTACCTTGTACAAGGCATAAGACGATGATTTTTTTAAAGGTCCCTGTCTCAGGTAGGTCAGAAATCAATGGAGGAGTTTTTTCTGGACTTGCCCCAGGAATACCAACTAACTATAATTGAGAAAATAAAAAGTACTATAATAAGTTCCAATGCAATTTAGGAGCACAAAAGAAGAACATACAGTGTGTGGGTGATCCTGAAGACAATAATTTAGAAGTTATTCTTCTATCTTTAAAAATAGCTTGCTCATTGTTCATTTTTCTAATGTTATTGTTATGTTCTTTGGTATTTTATTTGTAAACAACAAAATGAGGAAGCATTATAGAGAAGAGATTATAATTATAGCACAGACTCTGGAGCCCGGCTGCATGGGGTTCAAATCTGGACTCCACCATTTACTAGCTGTGTGACCTTGGACATGTTACTTAACCCCTCTGGGCCTCAATTTTCTCATCCCTTAAATTAGTATTTATCTCACGATGTCATTGTGAGGATTACACGTGTTAATGTCTGTATGCTTAGGACAGGGCCTGGTACTTATTGAGCACCAAGTGCCAGCCATTATTATTATCTAAACATGAATAACTATAATGCTGGAATTTCAGACACCTGGAAAGAATCTAAACGTTTCAGTTGGTTCTGAACAGACCATGGATGAGTTCAGTGGTTTGCAGGAATCCACCCAGATCTGACCAGTCAGTGAGATAGATGTGACATACACATGGCTGTCCTGGCTCAGGTCCACGGCCTGCCCTCCCTGGACCCTGGATGGGACAGTGGCAATAAGGCAATGTGCAGCCAGACAGCCTGGATTTCCTCTCTGACATGGACGGAATTTTACACTCTCACGGTAGTTAGTTAAGACCTGGTCATTAGTAAATTTGTCCAAATCCATTTCATAAATTTAGCTAAGTACTACCTCACCCTGTTCCATGTGCTTACTTATAAGTGAGACAAGCAATACATCCTTTTATTGATTCTGACACTCTTCCTCTCAAACTCTCTCCACTGCCTAAAAATTCAGGTTTCTGTGGTGGTCACAGCTGCAGTCATTTCAGTCATGCCTTTCTGTGAATTTCTCCAATTCTCCTGCCCCTTTGAGTCTGTCCTTTTATGGCATTCTCCTCTTCCTGCTTCTGCCTCATTTTGGTAACCGCTCCCTCTTTCTCTCCATCTTTGTAACGATGCTAATACCCGCTAGGACTGGCCTCACAAGATCATTAAAAGAAATAATTAAAGGAACACTCAGCAGATACAAAGTGCTACATAAAGGTGAAATAATAATGCTTTGAACTATAAAAATGTACATTTCACCGCTTTTATTGCAATATGGGTTACCTGACATTTGTATCTGCAAAACCTACTGCTTCAGAACTAAATTCATCATGCAACATTTGGAAATATATACCATCAAAGCCATTTGTTGTCCTGATTAATCACTTACCACCTGCTTTTAAGTGTCTAGGACTGTTGTTTATCTTTCTGCAACTGTCATCTTCGATCTTAAAGCCAAGCTGCAGGACTTATGATTGTTTTCACCGAAGAAAAAGTTAAAAAAATATACATGAATAAGAGAATAAAACACACCATACTGCTTATAGTTTCTTAATGCAAATTAGCTACAGGGCTCTTCGGAAAAGCAGGAAGGATGAAGCAATTTGTAGGTAGTCTCATTGCACTCAATACCACCTCTGTTCTGAGGCAGATGCACCCTAAAGTTAATGACACTTCAGTTTCAGGGCCCTGGAACTTGCATGGGTCTCTACCAAGTCCCTGTGTCTGACGAATGCAGTATTCTTTTTCTTAAAGAGCTCTCTCTCCCACCTGTATAAGCACCAAGCTCCACAAAACCTAATGTGTCCTGCTGGTGCCATAGTAATTATCACACACGGCCACTGGCACCAGAGCAGCCGCAATGTGTTCTCTGCTGAGTGATGATCTCTGTCTTGCTGGAGATTGTGCCCGATTTGGTCCAACTGTTCATGGACTTGCTGACTTGGGGCCCAGGACACTGTCTCCACCTCTGTTAGGCAGGCCTGTGGGCTGAGAAATCATTCCCTGAACTCCACTCCAAACTTGTTCTTTAGAATCTTGCAGATTTGAGAAGAGTTGCTCAGGCACCAATGAGAGAAGAGATTATTTTTGGAAGCCATTCCTTTAATCCAAGGTTTCTCAACCTCAGCACTATTGACATTTTGTGCCAGATAATTCTTTGTTGGAGGATGAGGTGGGAGGCTGTTACAGGATATTCACCTGCATCCCTGGCTTCTATGTAGTTCATCACCCCTCCCCCACCCTCAACCCAAACAAGTTGTGAAAACCAAAAGTGTCTTCAGACATTGCCAAATGTCCCCTGGGGCAGAATCTCCTCTGTTCAAGAACAACTGCTTAATCAAACATTCCAGCAAAACCCTAAGATGAAAACTTTCCTTTTGTCTTGAATAACAAAATAGGCATTTTGCTGCTCACTGGCAAGCCCTCCTGGACTCCAGTGCAGGCAGGACTTTTGACTGGCAAAAAAAAGCCAATTGTTTATTCACAGATGACATGATCTCATACATAGAAAATCTTAAGGAATTCATACACACACAAATCTATTCGAATTAATGAATGAGTTTGGCAAGATTGCAGGACACAAGATCAATATACAAAAATTAATTATATTTCTGTATATCAGCAATGAATAATTAAAAATGAAATTAAGAAAATAATTCCATTTATAATAGCATCAAAAAGAACAAAATACTTAGGAATAAATTTAACAAAAGAAGTACAAGTTGTGGACACAGAAAACTATACAATAAAACATTGTTGAAAGAAATTAAAGATGTAAGTAAATATGTATAACATCTCATTGGAAGACTTAATATTGTTAAGATGGCAATACTCCCAAAATTGATCTATAGCAATACAACCCAAATTTATCAGCTTAATTCCTAACAAAATTGCAGCTGCAATTTTTTTTACAGGAATTTACAAGTTGATCCTAAAATTCATATGGAAATTCAAAGGACCTAGAACAATCAAAACAATCTTGAAAGAGAAGAAGGTTGGAGGACTAATACTTCCTAATCCCAAAACTTACTATAAAATTACACTAATCAAGCCAGTGCAATACTGGCATAAGGAAAGACATACAGATCAATGGAATAGAATTGAGAGTGTAGAAATAAACCTCTATATTTATGCTCAAGTGATCTTCAACAATGGTGACAAGACAGTTCATTGAGGGAGATAATAGACATTCCAATAAATGATGTTGGGACAACAGTCTAACAATAGCCATGTGAAAAGAATGAAGTTAGACCTCTACCTCACACCATATATAAAAATTGATTCAAAAAGACCTAAAGACCTAAATGTAAGAAATAAAAATATAAAACTCATAGAAGAAAACATAGAAGTAAATCTTAGTTTAGGCAATGGTTTCTTAGATTTGTCTCCAAAAGTACAGGTAACAAAAGAAAAAAATAAATTAGACTTAATTGAAACTGAAATTTTGTACTCCAAAGGACATCATCAAGAAAATGAAAAGATCAGCCATAATATGGGATAAAATATTTGCAAATTATGTATCTGATAAGGGACTTGTATCCAGAATATAGGAAGAATCCTTACAACTCAACAATAGAAAGACAAATAATCCAATTTTAAAAGAAGCAAAAGATTTGAATTGACATTTTCCCAAAGAAATGGCCAATAAGCATATGAAAAGATACTCAACATCATTAACTATCATGACATGCAAATCAAAACCACAACAAGATACCATTTCATACTCACTAGGATGGCTTAATTAACCATCCTAATGGTTATAGATGGTTATAAAAAGCAAAAGCAATACATAACAACAAGTGTTGGCAAGGATGTGGAGAAGTTGGAATCCTCCTACATTATTGGTAGGAATGTCAACTGATGCAGTCCCTTTGGAAAATAGTTTGACATTTCCTCAAAATGTTAAACATAGTGTTATAATGATCCAGAAATTCCATTTGTAGGTATTGAATTGAAATATGAGCATGAAACATGAGAAATGTGAATGAGAATTGAAAATATATACCCCCACAAAAACTGTACATGAATGTTCACAGCAGCATCATTCATAATAGACAAAAAGTGGAAACAACCCAAATGTCCATCAACTAATGAATGGATAAACACAATGTGGTATATCATATAATAGAATATTAGTCAGCAGTAAAAAGGGATGAAGTAGTAATACATGCCACAACAATAAACGTTGAAAACATTATGCTAAGTAAAAGAAGTCAGTCACAAATGACCACATATAGTAAGATTCCATTAAATGAAATGTCCTTGATAGGCAAATCTATAGAGACAGAAAGTAGATTAATGGTTGTCAGGGACTGAGCCGGGGGAGGCGGGGACAGGGAGGAGGCAATGGGAAGTGACCGCTAATGGGTAGGGGGTTTCTTTTGGATGATAAAACTGTTCTGTAATAGATAGTGGTGATGGTTGAACAACTTTGTGAATATACTAAAATCCACTGAATTGTACACTGAAAAAATAAACTAAAAAACGACAGAGCAGTTAGAAGGAAAAAAGCCAATCATTCAGAGAGAAACAGGATTGCTATAAGAACTTCATCAGAGAGGGTCTTCTGGAGAATGAAAGGCTATGGAAGACAATAATCTAGTATATCTTGCTGAGGGTGAGAGAAATGCCTTACCACATTCTGATAACAGCTGCTTTAAGTCTGTCATTGGTAATGGGGCTCCTGGAGAACCTGCCTCTTCCACCTCTCCCCACATTGTCTGAGCTATGAGTTAGTCTGATGAAACGTGAAGACAGCACAGGAGGGAGTCACTGATAAAACCTACAGAGAAAGACCCAGAAAAACACTAGCTTATAAAGTATGATATACCACAAGTGAGGAGTGCCAGTGCAAAGGACTATATGCCTCCTTCATTCCCATAATGAAAATGAGGTTTCCACCCAGGAACTGGATCCAGACTGTCTTAGTCCATTCGGGCTGCTATAATGGAATACCATAGACTGGCTGACTATCAACAACAGACATCTATTTCTCACAGTTCTGGAGGCTGGACCCATGTCCCGAGATCATGACTCTGACTGATTCAGTGTCTGGTGAGGGTTGTCTTCTTGCTGTGTCCTCACATGGCAGAAGGGGTGAAAGAGCTCTCTGGGGTCTCTTTTATAAGGGCACTAATCCTATGATTGGGGTTCCACCCTCATGACCTAATCATCTCCCAAAGGCCCACCTCCAAATACCATCACATTGGGGATTAGGTTTCAACACATGAATTTTGAGGGGCATGTGCATTCAGTCTCTAGCACAGACCTTATTCCTGCTTTTTATGTGTTGTAGAAATTTACTTCCTTTGTGGTTTTCCCCCTGCTAATTGCATTAGATTCAGGACTGCCTTTTTTGTGGTTTATTTTAAATACAGCAAGAAAAAAGTTAAAAAAATAATAAAAAAGAAGAAAAAAAAAGGCACTGGAGATAAGAACAGTAAACAAAACAGACCCCAAATCCCACTCTTGTGGAACTTATATTCTAGTGACTAAATGCTAAGTGTTTGTCCAGGGGCTTTATATACACTCATTAAATTCCTGACATGGCCTTGTGAGATAGCTATGGGTATAATCCCTGTTACCAATGAGGAAAAGTAAAGCTCAGGGAGGCCTCTTTACGTGTCTAAGCTCACACTGCAAGGGAAGGGCCACAGTTTGAATCCAAGGAACTGACTCTAGAAACTGAGCCCTTAATCACTATGTCCACAGTTCCCCAAAAAGTGTGCCAAGGTGCCCCAGAAGACCACAGGGAACTAAAGATCATGGCAGGAGCTTTTAATTTTTAAGAGAAATACAAAGGCATATATCAGACACCACATAAATTCCTGCTCTTAAGTTGTTTGGAACTAAACTAATAAATAAAACCATTAGATATTTCTTTTGATGTAGGGGCACTGTGAAATATGACTAATATTATTAGCATAATATTATGCTAAAGGCACTGTGAACTGAGAGAAGTTTGGGAACTTCTGTACTATGCTATTGTCCATTTACATGTCTAGTTCCCCCTCTAGACCACAAGCTCTTGAAGGCAGCCTGGCACACAGTAGGCACACCAAAAATGTTTGTGGAATCAATGAATAATTAGAATAGAAGTAAAGGGGAGGGCTTCCCTGGTGGCACAGTGGATAAGAATCTGCCTGCCAATGCAGGAGACATGGGTTCAGTCCCTGGTCCGGGAAGATCCTACGTGCCATGGAGCAACTAAGCCCGTGCGCCACAACTACTGAAGCCTGCGTGCCTAGAGCCCATGCAGCAGAAGAGAAGCCACTGCAATGAAAAGCCTGCACACCGCAACGAAGAGTAGCCCCCGCTCGCCGCAACTAGAGAAAGCCTGCGTGCAGCAACGAAGACCCAATGCAACCAAAAATAAATAAAATTAAAATTAAAAAATTAAAAAAAAAAAGAAGTAAAGGGGAGATGTATACATGACTCAGAGCCAAGATATAAGTAGCAAGGACAACAGAGAGAAGCAATGGCAGAAGGGAGTGCAATATTTGGGGAATAGAAATTATGTGGGGAACATAATATAAACAAGGCAGTATGTATAGTGAAGTAGTTAAGCACGTGTTCTCCGAAGCCAGGCTGGCTTTGAATCCCAGCTCTGCCACATACTAGCTCGGCGATCTCGGGAAAGTTCCTTAACTTTCCTGGGCCTCAGTTTTCTCATCCATGAAATGAAATGGAGTTAAAAAAATTATTGTGACGGGTTAAATGAGTCTACATGAATGGATTGCTTAGAATAGTGTCTAGCACATGATGACTGTTACATATCTGCTGTTTGATATTATTATTACTCCAGTTCTATTCAACCAGGTTTATTTTTTCATGAATTTGAACTCATTTGGGCTCTATGAGGAAGCTGATGGCAGCTAGTGTGACCCATTGCTCCAGTTTTCCTGAGTCTGAGAGGTTTCTCTGGAGATGAGACTTCCGGTGCTAAATCTGGCAAAGTCCTGGGCAAATTGGGATGAGTTGGTCACCCTAGTTGGCAGCTCATCTCTTTAGCTCTGCAGGGAATCTGACTGTAGGCTTATTCCTGGCTTAGGAGGGGTCACTTCCCTGGCAGGTCCAGAGGAGGCAACAGTGAGGGATTCAGGTTGCTTTGTGGCTGAGCGGCAGGTGGCAGGAAGTGTGCGATTTAAGGCAGGAAGGCATATATGGTTGAGATTTATGTAACAGAATAAGAGCAGAGGAGAGGATCCATCACCACCTACCTCTGCAAGGCACCGTGTTGCTCAGAATGTCTGACTTCAAGAGTTTTCAGAGAAGAAGAATAAATAGCTTTAATTGAATTTTATAGATAATTCACATTACTCAAAGATTATTGAACCATGTAAATATATATGCCAAAAAGTCTTCCTCCACTCCTATCCCCTAGTCAGTTAGCTCTCAACACACAGAGGTCATCCGCTCAGTGTTTCTTCAGCCACATACAAGAGAATATGAATATACATGCTTATTTTACCTTCATTCTGGTATCAGATGACTATAAAAGTGGATGCAAGCCTTCTGGTCACTGGAGAGGCTATACTTGAATAAATGGGCAACTGACAGCCAATGTCAAAAGGACTGTTCACTTCGGGTCCACTGACAAATGGGGGTTTGGGACCTGGAGAATTGAGGCTGAGACCTGGGAGGTGGTGACAACAGCATGGCCCAGCTGCTTCTTAGGGTGCAATGACATGCCAGCCAGCCTGCAGAGATGACATCTTCATCTCTTCCCTCTCTCACTTCCAGGTAAGGACTGCAACTTTTTACTTATTCATTGTCAAGATTCACAACCACTTTTATATAGATTGGTCCCGCTATTTTCAATGTTGTTGTTGGTGTTCATTTTTATTCCCTTTGTCATATTATCACTTCAGGATGTTTGACAGCCACCCCCTTCCTTGCCTACAAATTAGCATCGCTGTCTCCTGTTATCTTGGTTTCTAACTGGTGGTTTCAGTTTTGTTATGACTAATGCTATATTTAGGCACTTGTCAATTCCGCTCCAAAAGTTGTGAGAGACAGAGAAAGAAGATGCTGTAACTGTGGGCTGGGTTTACCCACAGGTTTTGCCCAACCCTCTTGCTTTATCCCCTTAGGCCATCACCCCTCCCCCACCTTTCTGCTTGCCATTCTTACCTCCTCTTTTTTTCTTATGGTTAACTTCTTCCTACATCTCAAACCTTCCAACTGAGTTCACTTACATTCTGACGGCTGTACCTTCTTTAGAATTTCTTTGAATGAGGGTTAGCTGGTAATAAATTATCTGCTTTTGTTTCTTTACAAAGGTATTTTTCGCCCTCATTATTGAAAGCTATTTTCACTAGGAAATAGATAAAATTCTACATTGATAGCTATTTTCTTTCAGCACATGGAAAATATTTTTATTAAATGTATAATAGACCTTATCACTCTACATTCCATGTCCTTTCATCTCTCTTCCATTTTTTCCCCATCTTTTTTTCTCTGGCTATATCCCAGATACTTTCTTCTAATACTACTGTTAACCCCATCTATTAAGTTTTTTATTTGACTTACTAGTTTCATTTCAAGACATTCAATTTAGTTCTTTCTCAAATATGCTAGATCACATTTTATATTTTCTATATCTGCCACTTGTGCCTAATAATTCCAATACCTCAATTATTTGTGGGTCTGTTTCTACTTTCTATTGTTTCTGCTGTTCTCATGTATGATGTCTAATTTCCTTGGGTGCTTGGTTATTTTTGACATGTGCTTCTCACTGCCTTTGAAAAGTTCTATGTGGGAGTTCTTTGAGGCCAAGAATAAAGGTGCCCCCTCTACAAAGACGTTGTCTTTGTTTTTGCCACATGAATAACTATTGTCAGTCTGGGATGACTTTAAACTAAATTCATGATGTGAGGTTCTTTTGGACCACACACAGGATGTAAATTTGAGGTAAAATTCTTTGTGAGGGCTATTTTGTGGTTAAAAAAATCTCAGTATGGGTTTCCCCCCTGCTTAGCCCAGCGCAAAGGCAATTGCCTTGCCTCCCCTGGGGTTGGGGTCAGTGTTGGCTTTACTTTTGGTTTGGTCTCACCATGCGGTCCCTTCTTATTGTAGGGGTTTTCTGTTATATTTCCAACTTGGGATGGGCTTGAGACTCAGATTTCTCTCCTTCTTTCTTTCATCACAACAAATACAAGTTCAGAGTTGCTGGGATTGACAAACGATCTCAGGGCACGAGGAGCTGCCGCATTCACTTCTCTCTCTGTTTTTGGCTTTTGCTTAGGTATTTTTTTCATTTGACAGATCTTCCTTGTCTTAAGGGATACTTTTTTAAAAAATGTTTTTCCAGCATTTTTAATTGCTTTCAGTGGGAGGGTTGATCTGAATAACTAGCTTGCCATTATCAAAAAGAGCAATATAATCACCTATTTTTTTTAACTGCTGTGTACTTTTCTATTATACTCATATACCAAAGTAATTTAACCACTCTCTTATAAGGGACATTTTTTCTAATCTTTTTTTTTTTTTTTTTTCGGTACGCGGGCCTCTCACTGTTGGGGCCTCTTCCGTTGCGGAGCACAGGCTCCAGACGCGCAGGCTCGGCGGCCATGGCTCACGGGCCTAGCCGCTCCGCGGCATGTGGGATCTTCCTGGACCGGGGCAGGAACCCGCGTCCCCTGCATCGGCAGGCGGACTCTCAACCACTGCGCCACCAGGGAAGCCCTCTAATCTTTTGATCTTACAGTAAATAATACTGTAACGAACGAATTTCCACATCTACCATTTATATATACACATACATTTTTCTGTAAATTATCAGAAGTGGATATCAGGACCAAAATGTATTATACATTTTTACTTTTGATAGTTTATCACCCAGTTATACACCAATGCACCAGCAATGTATGCGAGTTTCACCACTGCTTTCCTAACTGAGTGTTACAACACTTTTGAATTTGGGGGAAGGCAGCTCTTAAAACTATGTTCTCAAGTGCTGCCTTGACTTGTCTAGAAATTGTGGCCATGAGATTGTGATCAAGGTGAGACCTGCTTAGGGTGGTCCACAACTGCTTTTAAAACCCATCATAAGATGCAAACTAGCTGATCGTTCAGTCATATCCTTGAGCCCCGTAATGTCTTGACTTAAATAAACTGTAAGCCCATGAAGGACAGAGATCAAGTTAGAATTTAATGATAATTCTGATTTCCCAAAGATCTAGCACAGAGAGACCTGAGCCGGATCTGAATTGGGGGCTAGGAAATGTGACTTCTCCAACACTGAATTTGTCCATATGGCCCTGAAATTTTTCTAGAAACTCATTACTGGATGAACTTTATCTCTTTTGAAAAGGTATGCATATTATTGATAAAAGCCCTTATCTTTACATCTTTATTGGAGTATAATTGCTTTACAGTGGTGTGTTAGTTTCTGCTTTATAACAAAGTGAATCAGTTATACATATACATATGTTCCCATATCTCTTCCCTCTTGCGTCTCCCTCCCTCCCACCCTCCCTATCCCACCCCTCTAGGTGGTCACAAAGCACCAAGCTGATATCCCTGTGCTATGCAGCTGCTTCCCACTAGCTATCTGTTTTATGTTTGGTAGTGTATATATGTCCATGCCACTCTCTCACTTTGTCAACAGGAACAATTCTTAAGCAACACTTAGTGTTATGGACTGAACTGTGTCCCACCCCCTGCCCCTCATTCATATGCTGAAGTCCTAACCCCCATTATCTCAGAATGTATTTGGAGAAACGCCTTTAAAAAAGGCGTTTTTAAAGAGGTAATTACAGTTAAATGAGGTCATCAGAGTGAGCCCTAAATTTTCTAGTGTCCTTGTAAGAAGAGATTAGACACACATGAACATACACAGAGGGAACACCTTGTGAAGAAACAGGGAGAAGATGACCACCTGCAAGCCAAGGAGAGAGACCTCAGAAGAAACCAACTCTGCTGACACCTTGATCTTAGACTTCTAGCTTCCAGAACTCTAAGAAAATTAATTTCTGTTGTTCGAGCCACACTGTCTGTGGTACTTTGTTATGGCCACCTTAGCACATGAATACAGCTAGGGATGGCCAAGGAATTATGTCAGTACATAACGTCTGAGTTTTAATTACCTACAGCTTTTTTTTTTTTTTTTTTTTTGCTGTACTAGGGCCTCTCACTGTTGCAGCCTCTCCCGTTTTGGAGCACAGGCTCCGGACGCGCAGGCTCAGCGGCCATGGCTCACGGGCCCAGCCGCTCTGTGGCATGTGGGATCTTCCCGGACCGGGGCACGAACCCATGTCCCCTTCATCAGCAGGTGGACTCTCAACGACTGCACCACCAGGGAAGCCCTACCTACAGCTTTGAGATCAAGAAAATACGGTGAATGAAAACTTATTTGAAAACTTACTTGCCTGTCTCTGGTCTACTTATTTTAATATACTCCTTAAAGAGTCCACAAAGTCATTCAATTCTGAGATAAATGAAAATTTTTCTGTGAAACTTTCAGCACTGTTACATTTTCTTATTCTTATTTTTTGGTGAAAGCACTATGATATGAAATGGCATAACATATATTGATAACTAGAACTTTTCAGTACAGTTATAAGTCAGATTTACAGTTCTCTTTGTACTATGTTCCCCCATAATGGAATAAAGAGTCCAGGTTGGTCCTGGGTCCCTGGCAAAGGTAGACGTTCAATACCAATGCCTCACTGGATGGCTGGGGCATACAGTGGGATAGATTGCACGCACTTCTGTGGATGAAGGCAATCTGAGGCTCACTCAGAGACCAACCCCTAGATATTAAGCCAAGATTTTGAAGCCCCTGTTTTCTCTCCTTCAGTAGATGAGGGTAGAATTTGGCTCAGAAGGTGTCAGGAGATGCATGCTGGGATTGTCAACAGGATACCTGCTTACTAGCAAGTTGAAGAGCAGCCTTTTGGAACACAATTTGCAAACTATTTATATGTGTTTACTGAGATAGAAAAAATAACTTTCATTTGCTTAATAAACTTTTCTATTGTTTATTTTACAGACTATGCTAAAAAATAATATTTTGCATTTTTGAGGAGGATTTTCAAAAATCTTCATTTGATATTCTTTTGGCCAAAGAAGAATACTTATGTTAGCATGGAGAAAAGACTTAACGCTTGTGGTCTGGTTTTCTTTTATATTTTGAATTTAATGGAGACTTCAGTCATATTCTGTTGGCATATGCTATGCTCTGGATATCTATTCAAATTGCTAAAGACCTGGATGAAAATAACTTCTTTGTAAATCCCTTATATTATACACATGCCTAACTGCCATACCGATATTCCCCTAGAATCCATCACAGTTCTGAAAGCATTAAGAGATTTGCAAACTTAAATAAAGAAGACACACTTAAATAAGGATGAACTTAAAAAAATTAAGATCCCTAACTTCAGGTACTTTATTTTAAAAAAAGGAAAGAAAACATACCATAGCCAAACCAAATATTTTGAGATTTCTCTCAAACTTCCCACATCTTTTCACTTTATAATGTAAACCTGAATAGGAAGTCTATAGAAGAATTTCACATTGCAACAATATTAATACTTCTTATTTTTGAAATAATTTCAAAAGCACAGAAAAGCCGTAGGAATAGTTCAAAGATCTCCTATCTATCCATCAATCAGAGACCCTAGTCAAGTTTCACCAACTGTCCTGGCAGTGTCCTTCATAGCAAAATGACCTAATACAGCATCATCTGTTGCTTTAAGTTGTCAAACCCCTTTAGCCTCTTTCAATCCAGAACAATTCCACAGTCCTTCCTTGACTTGCAGGACTAGAACATTTTTTAAGACAATGGGCAAGTTATTTTATATAATGGTCCTCAATTTAGGGTTGTCTGATGTTTCCTCATACTTAGATTCAGGTTATGTGTGCATTTTTGGCAGGAATACCCGAAAAGCAATACTAAATTCTCCTCGTATCCTGTCAGGTGGCACATGATTTCAATCTGGTCATGTTACATTTAATGTTACAATTGAATAAGGTAGTGTCTACCAGTTTACTTCACTGAAAAGCTATTCTTTTCCCCTTTATAATTTTTCTTTTCATTTTTTTTTTTTTGGCTGTGCTGCGAGGCTTGAGGACCTTAGTTCCCTAACTAGGGATTGAACCCACGCCCTTGGCAGTAAAAGCACAGAGTCCTAACCACTGGACAACCAGGGAAATTCCTTCCCCTTTATAATTGTAAGTCTTTCGTGAGGAGAAACTTTGAGGCTATGTAAATATTCTGTTTGTCATCTTTTACCCACAAATTGTAGCATCCATTGACATTTCTTGCCTGAATTGAGTTTTGCTAAGATTGCTGGATAATGGTGATTTTCTTTTTTATTTCTCTTACGTTTAACAGTTGGCAACCTACTAAATGGAAGAGGTTTTCCTTCTCCCATTTATTCATTTGTTTGTTTAAACCTGCATGGACTAAAAGGATATTTTATTCAATGGAGTATAATTCATCCCTATCATTATTGATTTTGATCTCAAATTGTCCCAGATTTGCCCAGTGGTTGGCTCTTCAAACTGGCTTCTACATCCTTCTGATATGCCCTTATCAGTTTTTGCATACTTCATTACTTCCTGACATTAAATTACCTTTCATACTCATCTTGTGCTTTTGCTGCCACAGTCCTGAAATCAGTCATTTTTTCTTAGACCTCTTCAACTGTCAGTAGAAAATAGTTTCTAGAAATCAAGATCTGCATGCTGAGTATGCTTATTGCTATGGGCTATTGCAGTTTCCAGGAACTCTCAGTGCACAGAACTACAATGGAACAGAGATACATCTATATTCATATTACTATCTGCCTATCCATCTATCCACCTCCCTCCCTCCCTATTTATCTATCCAAGTTCACAACAGTACTTCCAATTCAGTTCAAACACAATATCACAGGGTTCATTATCCTTCTCCCTTTTTATACTTCTAATTCCTTTATCTGACAGCAAGAAATCTGGCTCCATAATCCTCAATATATTTACGTATTTGCTCAATCCCCCTGTATGCAACAAATTCTCTAACCTGCTGGGCCACCATTCATTCAACTGCTTTCTTGCTGTACTTCTTGCTTGGGCTTCCTCAATGACCTTTTAAATTAACTATTAAGGAGGCAAGGAAGGAAGAGAGAAAGGAAGGAAGGGAGGAAAGAGGGAAGGATATTAATTATAATACTGATTATAGATAAGTATATGAATAGAAAGTCTGAATCAGCAGAGGGAGAAACACTCCCAAATTCATTCTACGAAGCCACCATCATCCTGATACAAAAACCAGAAAAAGATGTCACAAAAAAAGAAAATTATAGACCAATATCACTGATGAACATAGATGCAAAAATCCTCAAAAAAGTACTACCAAACAGAATCCAACAGAACATTAAAAGGATCATCCACCATGATCAAGTGGGATTTATCCCAGGGATGCAAGAATTCTTCAATATATGCAAGTCAATCAATGTGATACACCACATTAACAAATTAAGGAATAAAAACCGTATGATCATCTCAATAGATACAGAAAAAGCTTCTGACAAAATTCAACACCAATTTATGATAAAAACTCTCCAGAAAATGGGCATAGAGGGAACCTATGTCAACATAATGAAGGCCATACATGGCAAACCCACAGCAAGCATCACACTCAATGGTGAAAAACTGAAAGCATTTCCACTAAGATCAGGAACAAGACAAGGATATCCACTCTCACCACTCTTATTCAACATAGTTTTGGAAGTCCTAGCCACAGCGATCAGAGAAGAAAAAGATATAAAAGGAATTCAAATTGGAAAAGAAGAAGTAAAACTGTCACTGTTTGCCGATGACATGATACTATACATAGAAAATCCTAACAATGCCACCAGAAAACTACTAGAACTAATCAATGAATTTGGTAAGGTTGCAGGATACAAAATTAATGCATAGAAATCTCTGGCATTCCTATACACCAACAATGAAAAATCAGAAAGAGAAATTAAGGAAACACTCCCATTTACCATTGCAACAAAAAGAATAAAATACCTAGGAATAAACCTGCCTAAGGAGATGAAAGACTTGTACTCAGAAAACTATAAAACACTGATGAAAGAAATCAAAGATGACATAAATAGATGGAGAAATATACCATGTCCTTGGATTGGAAGAATCAATATTGTGAAAATGACCATACTACTCAAAGCAATCTACAGATTCAATGCAATCCCTATCAAACTACCAATGGCATTCTTCACAGAATTAGAACAAAAAATTTAAAATTCATATGGAAACACAGAAGACCCCGAATAGCCAAAGCAATCTTGAGAAAGAAAAATGGAGTTGGAGGATTCAGGCTCCCTGACTTCAAACTATACTACAAAGCTACAGTAATCAAGACAGAATGGTACTGGCACAAAAACAGAAATATAGATCAATGGTAGAGGAGAGAATGCTCAGAGATAAACCCACGCACCTATGGGCACCTAATTTACAACAAAGGAGGCAAGAACATACAATGAAGAAAAGACAGCCTCTTCAATAAGTGGTGCTGGGAAAACTGGACAGCTACATGTAAAAGAATGAAATTAGAACACTACCTAACACCATAAACAAAAATAAACTCAAAATGAATTAAAGACTTTAATGTAAGACCAGACACTATAAAACTCTTAGAGGAAAACATAGGAAAAACACTCTTTGACATAAACCACAGAAGGATCTTTTTCGACCCACCTCCTAGAGTAATGGAAATAAAAACAAAAATAAACAAATGGGAATTAAATTTAAAAGCTTTTGCACAGCAAAGGAAACCATAAACAAGACAAAAAGACAACCCTCAGAATGGGAGAAAATGTTTGCAAATGAAACAACAAAGGATTAATCTCCAAAATATACAAACAGCTCATGGAGCTCAATATCAAAAAAACCAAACAATCCAGTTAAAAAATGGGTGGAAGACGTAAATAGGCATTTCACCAAGGAAGACATACAGATGGCCAAGAGGCACATGAAAAGCTGTTCAACATCACTAATTATTAGAGAAATGCAAATCAAAACTACAATGACGTATCACCTCACACCAGTCAGAATGGCCATCATCAAAAAATCTAGAAACAAAAAATGCTGGAAAGGGTGTGGTGAAAAGAGAACCCTCCTGCACTGTTGGTGGGGATGTAAATTGTTACAACCACTATGGAAAACAGTATGGAACTTCCTTAAAAAACTAAAAATGGAACTATCATATGACCCAGCAATCCCACTACTGGTCATATACCCTGAGAAAACCATAATTCAAAAAGAGACATGTACCACAATGTTCATTGCCACACTATTTACAATAGTCAGGACATGGAACCAACCTAATATCCATCAACAGATGAATGGATAAAGAAGATGTGGCACATATATACAATGGAATATTACTCAGCCATAAAAGGAAACGAAATTGAGTTATTTGTAGTGAAGTGGAGGGACCTAGAGTCTGTCATACAGAGTGAAGTAAGTCAGAAAGAGAAAAACAAACACTGTATGCTAACGCATATATATGGAACCTACAAAAATAGAAAAATGGTACTGATGAAACTAGTTGCTGGGCAGGAATAAAGAGGTAGACACACAGAATGGACTTGAGGACATGGGGTGGGAGGGCGAAGCCAGGGTGAAGTGACAGTAGCATCGACATATATGCACTACCAAATGTAAAATAGCTGGCTGGAGGGAAGCAGCAGCATAGCACAGGGAGATTGGCTCGGTGCTTTGAGATGACCTAGAGGGGTGGGATAGGGAGGATGGAAGTGAAGCTCAAGAGGCAGGGGATATGGGGACATGTGTATGCATATGGCTGATTCACTTTGTTATGCAACAGAAACTAACACAGTATTGTGAAGCAATTCTATTCCAATAAAGATCTACCAAAAAAAAAAGGAAGTCTGTGAATCAGAGAAAGAAAATACAAAAATAGGGATGCACCTGATTGAGAAGGTAGTATAAGAAGGCAGGTGAGGCTAGGTTATGTTGCAGTGATAAACAATCTTAACATCTCAGCCCTTTAAAACAACAAACATTTATTTCTTGAGCCCACCTGTGTGGCTCTGCAAGGTGACTGCTCTTTGTGCAGTGGCTCAGGCTGCTTTGACCTTATTGTCCCTCCATCTTGTTTTCTGTTTGTTTGTTTGTTTGTTTGTTTGCGGTACGCGGGCCTCTCACTGTTGTGGCCTCTCCCGTTGCAGAGCACAGGCTCCGGACGCGCAGCCTCAGCGGCCACGGCTCATGGGCCCAGCCGCTCCGCGGCATGTGGGATCTTCCCGGACCGGGGCACGAACCCGTGTCCCCCGCATCGGCAGGCGGACTCTCAACCACTGCGCCACCAGGGAAGCCCAGCCATAAATATTTTTGAACTCCAAGATAATTAAGATAAAGGTCACATTATAGTAACTAAGAATATCATTTTTAAATGATTTATTCTGAATTTACATGGGACTTACATCTGAATTTAGAGGTGGTTCACGTAGTTTTCTTTCTGAAAAACTTGTTAGTAACTATGTAAGTTAGCCATTGCCAAACCTGGCCACACATTAGAATCCTCTGGGGAGGTTTATGAAAATCGTTGCCTGGCCCTTACTTGCAGAGATTCAGATTGAATTGGCATGGGTGGGGTCTGGATAGCAGTAGTTTAAAAACTTCCCCAGGTGAGTCTAATGCAAAGTCAGGATTGGAATCCCTGTGCTCAGTCCTGACACTGTTGTACTTGCCCATCCTTCAGCCTTTACACCACCTCCACAGGGAAACCTCCCCACCCGCTAGGTCTAGGTTATGTGATCTTAAGCCCCTCTGTATTTTCTCTATGATATCGTTTATCACAGGGCACTCTGTTTGCCTGGATGCTTTCCTGTATCTGGCTGTAAGCTCTATAAAGATAGGGATGTGTCATCTTCATTTATTGAATGCCCAGCTCCAGGCATGATGCCTAACACATAGTAGGTGCTCATTTAATGTGTGTTGAATATATTAGTAAATTATTACATAAAACTGGACTTAAAACTTTAAGATACCTGCACCCCAATGTCCACGGTAGCACTATTTATAATAGTCTAGACATGGAAGCAATCTAAACGCACATCGACAGATGAATTGATAAAGAAGATGTGGTGTATCATGCCAGTTGCATCAACATGGATGAATCTAGAGATTATCATAGTAAATGAAGTAAACCAGACAGAGAAAGACAAATATATATCACATACATGTGGAATCTAAAAAAATGATACAAATGAACTTATATACAAAACAGAAATAGACACACAGACATAGAAAACAAACTTATGGTTACCAAAGGGGAAAGGGGGATGGGGAGGGATAAATTAGGAGTTTGGGATTAGCAGATATATTAAATATTATATTATATATAATATATTATATTATATATATTATATTTTATATTATGTATAATAATATATATTAATATTATATATTACTATATAAAAAATAGATAAACAACAAGGATTTACTGTATGGCACAGAGAACTATACTCAATATTTTGTAATAATCTATAATGGAAAAGAGTCTGAAAAGAGTATATATATACACATACATATATAACTGAATCACTTTGCTGTACACCTGAAACTAACACAACACTGTAAATCGACTATACGTCAAGAAAAAAAACCTTTCTGTCATATTGCTTTCTGTTCCATTATAAAACTTACAGGTACAGACATACAGTTAGGAAATGGGCTTATTTGTATCCTTTGTGAATGACTGATATTGACCTCTGGCAAAAAGCTCCTGGCCTAACTGCACAATGAACATTTGTAAAACTGGGTAAAAACAGCAAGTAGAATATTTGATCCTTATAATGAACTCATTTGAGGGTTAGACATACTCTGGAACTTATGAGAATCAGAAATGGCTAATCTATTTGTCCAAGCATATTGAATCTGTAAACATTTGGATAAGATAATACAATAATCATATTTCCTGCAGGGTAAAGTATAAACTTATCTGTCGTTCAAGGACCTTCACAACCTCCCCCCAGGGCTTCCCTGGTGGCGCAGTGGTTGAGAGTCCGCCTGCCGATGCAGGGGACGCGGGTTCGTGCCCTGGTCCGGGAAGACCCCACATGCCGCGGAGCGGCTGGGCCCGTGGGCCATGGCCGTTGAGCCTGCGCGTCTGGAGCCTGTGCTCCGCGGCGGGGGAGGCCACAGCAGTGAGAGGCCCGCGTACCGCAAAAAAAAAAAAAAAAGAAAAAACAACCTCCCCCCAGCCTGGCTTTCTAACTTCTCCTGGTTGAGTATCAGTGGAAAGAGCAGTCATACATTTTGAATCCTGAAATGTCAGAGCTACATCACTGTACCACGATATTCTGTCTGAGAATCTTGGGTTGGTTTCTTAATTTCTCTGGGCCCCAGTTTCCAAATATGTAAAATGGGGAGAGAGGACTCACCTCTCATGGTTGATTTGAGGGTTAAGTAAGATATTGCACATGACAGTGCTTTGTACACTGTAAAGTACTATAAATGCTGCCTGTTTTTAGTCACCAAAGAGACCTGTTAAGAGGGGTCACCCTCATTTAAAGTTTCTCAGCTTGGTGGCCTCCTCAGCCTAGAGGACTCTTCCTTCATATTTCTGTCTGATGAGTTCTTATACTCAGTAATCGTTAGTTTCCTTCCGTTTTCTCTTAAATTGTTATTTCTAAATAAGTCTGGGCAATGGAACCCAAGCAGTGAAGAGGGAAAGATGTAGCTGGGATTACTGTATTTTCTGTAGTGTCATCAGTAGAGAACAACGGGGTAGAAAGGAAAGAGTAATGTCCCCACACATTTGCTCACTAATTTCAAGTGTGCCGCTCACTTTTAATTATTATTTTTAGTACTTCAAAGCATATTCTGTAAAATTAATAAAGCCTGAGTAACTTGAAACCTCTCCCGTTTAGCCTGCCAATACATCTTTGCTGAGAAATGCAGTCAGTGGAATTCTGAGAGAATGATTTGATCTATGGGTCAGGGATAGTAGGATTACTGAGGATTTTTATGTGTTCTTAGAGTGCCTTTCTATTTCAGGAGGAAAATAATACAAATTCCATTTCACAGAAGCGAGTGGAGTTATACCAGAGAATTACTTATTTAGTAAAGAAGTGAATTTTTACTCTAAACCACATTCATGATGTTTATAGATCTTAAATATAGAATGAAAAGAACTTACAAAGCAAAAACGCTTGTGATTGAATTTTAAAAACGGATGCAAAAAAAAAAAAAAAAAACGGATGCAGACATGTAATTGAAAATATTTCAACTGTGGAGGCCTGTGTTAATTTTTACGTAATAACATTTGTTTCCAGGGTTTCCTGTTGAGGTTAGAGACTTATACCAGCATTTACCAGCATAATGTCATGGAAGACTGATTTGGCACGATGCTCAGTGACGAAAAGTTTCAAGATTAAACCAGTTTAGTAAACCATGCATGCTCTTATCCCGCTCTTAGAGATTCACAAAGCATGTCAGCCTATTAAAACTCTGACCACTACAACAGTAAAGATCCTGTTTAAATCTGTTTAACTCTGTCATTCCCAAATTGTTTTGACTATGGAAACTTTTAAAAATTAATTATTATTAAACCTATTAACAGCTGAAAACCTAGTATCTTCTGGGGCAGCGCAGTGGTTAAGAATCCGCCTGCCAATGCAGGGGACACAGGTTCGAACCCTGGTCTGGGAAGATCCCACGTGCCGTGGAGCAACTAAGCCGTGCGCCACAACTACTGAGCCTGCGCTCTAGAGCCCACGAGTCACAACTACTGAGCCCACGTGCCACAAGTACTGAAGCCCGCACACCTAGAGCCTGTGCTCCGCAACAAGAGAAGACACCGCAATGAGAAGCCTGCACACCACAATGAAGAGTATCTCCCACTCGCCTCAACTAGAGAAAGCCCACGCACAGCAACGAAGACCCAAGGCAGCCAAAAATAACAATAAATTAATTTTTAAAAATAAGAATTACATTAAAGTTTTTAAATTTATTTTTTTATTGAACTATAGTTGATTTCCTATGTTGTGTTGGTTTCAGGTGTATAGCAAAGTGATTCAGTTATATATATATATGTATATATATGTATTTTTTTATCAGATTCCTTTCCATTATAGGTTATTACAAGATACTGAACACAGTTCACTGTGCTATACAGTCGGTCCTTGTTGGTTATCTATTTAATATATAGTAGTGTGTATATGTTAATTCCAAACTCCCAATTTATCTTTCCCCTCGTCCTTTCCCCTTTGGTAACCATAAGTTTGTGAGTCTGTTTCTATTTTGTAAATAAGTTCATTTGTATCATTTTTTTTTAGATTCTACATATAAATAATATCATATGATATTTGTCATTGTCTGACTTACTTCACTTAGCATGATAAACTGTAGGTCCATCCATGTTGCTGCGAATGTCATTATTTCATTCTTTTTTATGACTGAGTAATATTCCATTGTGTGTGTATATATGTGTGTGTGTACGTATCAATCACATCTTCTTTATCCATTCATCTGTCAATGGACATTTAAGTTGCTTCCATGTCTGGGCTACTGTAAATAGTGCTGCTATGAACACTGGGGTGATGTATCTTTTCGAATTAGAGTTTTCTCCGGCTATATGCCCAGGAGTAGGATGGCTGTGTCATATGGTAACTCTATTTTTAGTTTTCTAAGGACCCTCCATACTGTTCTCCATAGCAGCTGCACCAATTTACATTCCCACCAACAGTGTAGAAGGGTTCATTTTTCTCCACACCCTCTCCAGCATTTATTATTTGTAGACTTTTTAATGATGGCCATTTTGACCGGTGTGAAGTGATACCTCATTGTAGTTTTGATTTGCATTTATCTGATAATTAGTGATATTGAACATCTTTTCATGTGCCTGTTGGCCATCTGTATGTCTTCTTTGGAGAAATGTCCATTTAGGTCTTCTGCCCACTTTTTGATTGGGTTGGGGTTTTTTTTGATATTAAGCTGTATGAGCTGTTTATATATTTTGGAAGTTAATCTCTTGTCGGTCGCATCGTTTGCAAATATTTTATCCCATTCCATAGGTTGTCTTTTCATTTTGTTTATGGTTTCCTTAGCTGTGCAAAATCTTTTAAGTTTAATTAGGTCCTGTTTCTTTTTGCTTTTGTCTCCCTTACTCTAGGAGATGGATCCAAAAAAATATTGCTTTGACTATTCGGGGTCTTTTGTGTTCCCATACAAATTTTAAAATTCTTTGCTCTAGCTCTGAGAAAAATGTCATTGATAATTTGATAGGGATTGCATTGAATCTGTAGATTGCCTTGGGTGGTATGGTCATTTCAACAATATTGATTCTTCCAATCTGAGAACACAGTATATCTTTCCCTATGATTGTGTCATCTTCAGTTTCTTTCATCAGCATCTAATAGTCTTCAGAGTATAGGTCTTTTGCTTCCTTAGGTAGGTTTATTCCTAGGTATTTTATTCTTTTTGATGCAACGATAAATGGGATTGTTTCCTTAATTTCTCTTTCTGATATGTCATTGTTTTTACATAAAGAATAATATGATTTAAAACTAGCCATAAAAGGTTTTTCGTTTTTGTTTTTTGGTAATAGCTTTCTTGAGATACAATTCAAGTACCATACAAATCATCTAAATCATCACTGTACTCATCGAAAGTGTACAATTCAATGGTTTTTGGATATTCACAGAGTTGTGCAAACATCACCATAGTCAATCTTAGAATATTGTCATCACCTCAAAAAGAAAGCCCATATCCTTTAGCTAACACTCCCCCATCCTTTCATCCCCCACCCCGAGCCCTAAGTAACCAGGAATCCACTTTCTATTTCTATAGATTGCCTATTCTAGATATTTCATATAAAGGGAATCATACAACATGTGACCTTTTGGACCTGGTTTCTTTCACTCCACACAATGTTTTCAAGGTACATCCATGTTGTAGAACATGTCAGCACTTCATTCCTTTAGTAATAAAGTAATGAAGATCGATAGATCCTGTAGATCTACTACAGGAAAGTAAGAAAGTAAACAAAGGGCAAGACTGGTGAGTTGTCATGCTGAGAACTTTTTGCGGGTGGGTGCCGCAGTGAGCAAGTGTCCCTCTCAGGATAACGAGGGCTTGGCTAGGATAGCAAATGCCCTGCCAGGGAGAGGAAGGTCATATTTTTTCATTCCTTCCCTACTTCTCATGGGAAGGATTTTGGCTCCAAATTTTTCCCCGCATATTGAACTTACCTCCTCTGCAAAATCTGCTTCCCGAAAATTTTATGTGGATCAACACTGATGCTGTACTTTGATATGTGGGACCAGTCTTGCACCTGTTTCTCAGAATGAATATCTGAAGTCGGAGACGCTGGTAGCTGTTTCCAGCTTATTCACAGACCTTAGGAGGGAATTTCCAGGGGGACTGCATGGAGCTTTAGTTAAACCTTTTAAAATATAAAAATAGGAGAGAGAATGCTGCTTCTCTCCTGAGGCATCTACTAGAATCACTATAGGGATATTATATTTTCTAAAGGGTTTCACAGAAATTTTAAGTAATTAGCTCATAAGAGCTCTGGGGGTGAGAAGAGGTTTTTTTTTTTTTTAACAGAGCAGGTAAAACAGGACCTGGGCACAGAATTTATCCCCCAGTCATACTCTCCCCAAGAAGAGAAAAAAGTGGGAAAAAAAAGAAAGGGAATTTTAATCTTCCCTGGCATCTGGGATTTAAGTCGATTTTACACAGGTTGCCTGTTTTGCCATGTTGTGATTTTTGCTTGCATCCCATTGCTTGCTGCTTATTATTGATAGCTGAGCATCTTGGCCCTTCTTTTAGGTTGCACAGTTCAAGGACCCCAAAACAGCTATGGGGGGTGTTTTGGAGGTTGTTCTGGCAGCGGCCTAAGGAGATCCTAACATAGGTCTGATTGGTCACTTTCACACATAACACTGGCCTATATTTAGTCTGGGTTACATTCAGGGGAATATGGATCCTGAGGCATTGGGGCCATGGAACTTACATACTTTTATTCATTCATTCAGCCAATATCCCTTGACAACAGGGATATAGCAATAAATAAGACAGCCCCTGCCCTCATGGAATTTATAATCCTGCTCAAGTTCTTTTAAATCATAGTCTCATGTCTCCTGTGGATCCCATGAGATACCCAAGGACGTCTCAAATTAACTAATTTCTGAACTGAGCTCTCTAGAGAGACGCCCATATGAGCAGGAAGAAGCATTTATATGCTATGTGCCACCTACTCCTCTGTATGCTTCACATGCCTCATCTCCCTTTATCTTCCTAGCTAGCCTGCAGGTAGGTTTTGTTATGACCCTTTGGCTCAAGAAGTTGATGCTCAGCAAGGTTTATTAAGAGACAGAGCAAGGATTGACTATAAGACTGTCTGACTCCTGGTCCCATTCTTTTTCAAAAAATCAGAGATACTCCAAGAGACTGGGAAACTTTGGCATTGACCCCAAGTTCAGGGGATGCTTAAAGGAACACTAATGAATGATAAAAAAGTGTGCTAAATTCAACAATAATGACAAAGGCATTTTTGTGCCTTGAATCCTATAGTGTAATGAAAAGTATGGGCTTTTATAAATCAGGGAGAATTAGATTAGTCTTAGAATAATTGAAATTCCAAAAATAGTAGCTTAAAAATTAGAAGTACACTTATTTTTCATGTAAAAGGTGGTATGAAACTCATTGGTCTTCAGGGTCAGGGGAGCCCTTCCAGCTTTCTGCCTGTTTTTCCTCATTGTCCAAGATGGCTGCTAGAGCTCCAGATATCACATCCTAGTTCCAGGCATCAGGATAAAAGAAGGGGTGAAAATTGGTGTGGCCCCTTCCCTTTGGGAAGATTTCAGCTGTTCTACATATTCTTTCCACTTCCACCTCAGTCAGATCTTAGTCACATGGCCAACTGTTACAAGGGAGAGTGGGATGGCAGTGTGCCCAAATGTGAATTAAAGTTCTATTACTAAGAAGAGGAGTCTGGATACTGTTTGCTCTAGTATATTCTATGCTTCTTTATTATATTGTGGAAACTTACCTATAGCCTATTAACTAAATTGATTGAATTTTTTCATTCATTTGACAAATACAGGTTGATGCCTACTGTATGCCTGCACTGTGTTAAGTGCTTGGGATACTAAGACCAATAAGACACACACACACAAATCATGCATCAAAGGACACCATTAAGAAAGTGACTCCCAGTTTTCCTATTCTGGAAAACTTTTTGGCAAATAGTGTACCTGATGAAGGACTAGTATCCGAAATATACAGAGAACTCTTATAACTCACTAATAATAAAAAGACAAATAACCCAATTAAAAGTTGGGCAAAGGATCTGAATAGACATTTCGCCAGAGAAGTTATAGAAATGACCAATAAGCAAATTTTAAATGTTCAACATTATTAATCATTAGGGAAATGTAAATCCAACTACAATAAGATACCACTTCACACCCACTAGCATTGCTATACTCAAAAAGACAAGGGTTGGTGAGGATATGGAGAAATACACTGCTATTGGGAAGGTACAACAGTGTAACACCTTTGGAAGACAGTCTGTCAGTTTCTCAAAAAATTAAACAGAATTACCATATGACCCAGAAATTCCACTCCTAGGAATTGCCCAAGAGAAATGAAAACATAAGTCCACACAAACTGGTTCAAAATTTGTACACAAACACTCACAGCAGCATTATTTGTAATAGCCCCAACATGGAAACAACCCAAATGTCTATCAACTGACGAATGGATAGTGTGTATCTATACAATACAATATAGTTCAGCAATGAAAAGAAAGGAAGTCCTGATACATGCTATAATTGTATGAACCTTGAACACATTATGCTAAGTGAAAGAAGCCAAGCACAAAGGACCACATACTGTATGATTCCAATTATACGAAATGTCTAGAATAGGTGACTCTAAAAAGACAGAGAATAGATTCATGTTGCTTTGGGCTGGGGTGAGGGGATAGGGGAAATTGGAGGTGATGGCTAAGGTATGTGGGGTTTCTTTCACAGTTCTAAAATTGATTGTGGTGATGTATACACAATTCTGTGACTATACGAAAAGTGACTGAATTGTACACTTCAATGGGTGAATTGTATGGTATGTGTATTACATCTCAATAAAGCTGTTTAAAAAAGCACACAATTGTGTCAGATGATGAAGGATCCTTCATGCTGGTGCTTAGGGGTTTGGTGTCAGTGTGAAGTAATAGAGGAGTAGTTCTCAAAGTGTGACTGTGGACCAGCAGCATTGGCCTCATCTGGGAAGTTGTTAGAAATGCAAATTTTCATGCTTTACTCCACATTTGCTGAATCAGAAACACTGGGAGTGGGACCCAGCAATCCATGTTTGAATGAGCCTGCTAGGTGATTCTGATGCATGCTGAAATTTGAGAGCCACTGGATTAGAAAATATGAAAGGGCTGAGGGAAAGCATTTAGGATGCTATTTCAGTAATCCAGGTCAGAAATGACAGTGGGGGTTGGTGGCTTGCAGCAAGGTAACAGAGACAGGGATATAGAGATGGACGGGGATTGACTGGGTTGGGGGAGGGGAGTAAAAGTAACTCCCTCACCTCAAACGATCATGCTCTTAAAATTATTTTTATCAGGTGTATCTGGAAACACTTCTAAAAGGCTCCTAATATACTTATCTATCAAAGCAGTGAGTCAGAAGGTAATGGTTAAAGTTGATATGAAAAACTTGGAAGTTCATTTAAATAGATAATCCAAGTACCTTATACAAAGAACTAAAGAAACAGCCATCAACATTTTGGAGGGGAGAAAGAGAATAATGAAAATGAATTAAGTCTCCATCCCTTTTTGGCAAACTCTTGAATGATCTTGAATCTTTTGAATGATAATCTCTTAAACTGACAAAGTTTTGAAAAGAAACATAAGCTTATTGTGTAAAAATAACCAAACCCAGAAATGATTAGAAGAAATTTCCTCTGATGAGGTGGTCAGGGTGGGGCTTTTAACTATACACTCTTCTGTACTTAAAAAAAAGTACTGGGAATTCCCTGGCAGTGTCCAGTGGTTAAGACTCTGTGCTTTTACTGCCAAGGGCCTGGGTTCGATCCCTGGTTGGGGAACTAAGATTCCACAAGCTGCGCGACGCGGCCAAAACCAACCAAACAAACAAAATAAAGTGTTTATTTTTTTAAAAAACCAACAACCTTCCAATGAGGCAGATTATACTCTCTATTAATCTTACTAATCTGATCCCTCTTAAAGTATCAGCTACAGTTTATGAGTAAATCTGAAAAACCAAGAGTTTTAAGAGGAAATGCCAGAGAATTAAATATGAGGGAAATTCATCTAACAGTAACACAAATAATCTTGAGTGTTTCCAAAGCCTCAATAATTGATATATTTTCAGTGTGATTTAATACCACAAAATTCTTGATTTTCTTGTTATTTTTCTTGCCCTGTTGCTCTTGCCCTGTCTCCCAGCTGTGAAACATCTCTCTCTATAGATCTGTTTCATGTGGTCCACCAAAATCAATAACATCTATCAGTTCCTTCAATGCTCTAAATTCTGTGTGTTTTTACACTTCACAGAGTTGACCAGGCATCCCAGGAAGCTTGAGTCACATTCCAATCAGGCTATCAGCCCATCATGCGTTCAAAACCTCTCTCTTCAACGCCCAATGGCCTCCTGTTTCCAGACTCAAGGGTCAATTCATGGTGCACACCTGTGCAACCTACCAACCCCAGCTGATCATTTACTCATTCACCCTCTCCCCTTGGCTTCCAGGACACCACTATCTTGATTTTCAGACTTTGCTGATTGCTTCTTTTCAGCTCTCTTTTTTGGTGCCACCTCTAAATATCGGGTGCCCCGGGGAGCAGTCCTCAGACCTCCTCTCCTCTCTAACTACACTCACCTACTTATTCCTGAAATGATCTTATCCAAGCCTCATGGCTTTAAATGGCATCTGTAGGCTGATAACACTCAACTTTATACAAAATGCTGACTTGTACTTCCAGCTACCTATAAAGTGTCTCTACTTGCGTGATGAATAAATAGTCATTTCAAATTTGACATGTTCCAAAACACTCCCCCTGCCAACTCTTATTCTTTTGCAGGCTTTCCCAACTCAATAAATGGAGACACTCTTCTTCCATTTGCCTATGCCAAAGCACTTCGATTTATCCTGGTTCTTCTCCTACCCCAGTTGCAATCCATTAGCAATAATGCAGCTCTCCCTTTGGGTATATTCAGAAGACCACTTCTCAGCATCTCTGTTACCATAACCCTGGGCCAAGCAGCCAGCATTTGAGCCTGGATTATTTGCAACACATGGTCTCCCTCTATCCACCATTGTACCCTTCCCATTAATTCTCCACAAAGCCAGGGTGAGCCTCTTAAAACATGCACTGGATCACCTTACTCCCCTGCTCAAACCCTCCAATGGCTCCCATCTCACCCAGAGAAAAAGGCAAAGTCTTTAAATTTTCCCCTAGGTGTGACCCTTATCTAGCAAATGGTACTATGGTTCTCTTTCTTTTATCAGTGTTTGTTTCACTCTGTTCTGCATGAATCCTTTTCCTGCAGCTAGCTCTCTTGAAAACATAGGCCACTGAACACAGAAAATAGTTAAGTGAGAGTAAGTGGCTGAATCAGAGTATTTCTATCTGCTAAAAACAAACAGAAAATAAAGCAAAAAAGAGAGTAGTGCCGATGATACCCCAGTAATAATGTTTATATGTATAACAAGTAACAATGTCAGTCTGTAAGGCTAGGTGTTCCAGGGATGTACTTTATTTTTCTATAACTCAATTTATATCTAGAGCAGTTCTGTCCCATAGAACTTTCTGGATGATGAAAATATTCTGTATTGCCACTGTCAAATGCAGTAGCCATCTGCCATCTTAAACAGAACAGATCCAGAGCCCCTATTCTTCCCAGAGGTGGAAAAACATAATCAACGTTGGGCAAACTCAGTCAAAGCCAGGGTTTCTCGGCCAGTTCAGCAGACCCCCATCCTCTCTTTATCCCGTCAGTTGAATCTAAGTTTGACAAGACTCCTGAAGGGTCTCTGAGTCTCAGTCTTCCAAATGTCATTTGCCAAGACGTCTGAGTTCTTATCTGGTCTCTGGTAACTGGTCTCTCAGGTGACTGTAGCTTCTGGTGTGCAGGTCAATCCATAAACATTGTTTGTGACCTTGTGGTGTGTGTGCAGGGATGTGTGTAATGGGTGAATATTCATTTTCTCTAATATTTGAGAATACTTAATTCTGTTACAGAAAAAAAGAAATGGGATAACACTCGTTAAATGTGTTAAATATGGAGAAGTAAGTTAGTAACTTGTGAGACATGTTAAACATAAAGTAAGTGAGGCTTATGAGTACTGAACACAGACGAAAAGGAAGGCAAGAACAAAGAGACATCTAATTTTCACGAAACGCTCAATATACATGGGACACCAGAAGCACCTAATCTTCATAATATACTAAATATGCAGGAGGTATGAAGCACTCCACATTCATGAGGTCTTAAATTAGCCAGCCATTGGTGACACCCATTCTAGCCCCAAATGTCCTCTGCCAGATAAAATCCACAGCTGCTCATCAGGCTAACTGGTAAGCCACAACTCTGGCCAGGCCTACACACCCCTGTGCCTCTCCTATAAACAAGTATCTGTGTTGGTCCCAGGCATCTTCTGTATCTTAGGCCTCTTTGCTCAAACCTCATCTTTGGTCCTTGTAGCCACACCATCAGCAGGAAAGGCTGATGGGGCAGGGACAGGGGTCCTATGAGCATTGCATAAGCCAGGTTTCAGGTAGTGTGGTCCTTCCATCTTGCTCACACCCTTTCCTAAGTATTCTACCTGACCCCGTCTCCTTCTCTTTGTTTTGTTGTGTGTTTTAAATTGATCTAATAAATGGTGTGATTTACACATCTTAATGTCGTCTCCGAGCCCTTCTGATCCAGCACCTCTGGGATAACTTGCTGGTATATTTAGAGGCTACCATGGCATCAAGGTAATTTCCTTCAGGACTTTCAAATACTCTCCTGTGTGACTTGGAGAGTGAGGAGTGCCTAAGGCTCTCTCTGCCTAGACAGACTGTACTTCGTCTACTGCTGCTGTCCTACTATGCTAGTGCGGGAGATCGCAGCGAGATTTGCTACTTCAGCGCACCTCAGCTAAGGAGTGAGACACAGCCATTGATTGCTCTCAGATCCTCAAATTTATCAGGAGACTCTACCTATCTGACTCCTTCTTTGGAACACCCACCAGTGTCTAAATAGCTTGCTTTCTCCTCCTCTCTGTTTGAAAGGTCTGTGTCTCCTTTGGAAAAGGTTTTTTCCAAATTTGTGAATAATAGGATACATTTTATGCCTCTAGTCCTTAAGGATCCTGGTTTTGATTCTAAAAATCCAGATTTCTGAAACTCAAAAATGCTTTATCTCAAACTATTGTCTCTAGTTTCAAAAGTCCTTTTTGAAAGTCAATGTCTCTTTTCTGTCTCTTTGCATGTCTGTTATGGCAACCGTACTCTGAGGGCGCATGTGCACACAGGTACACACATACATCCCCCCACCCCCCCACACACACATCCTCTGCTCTCTGAATTGGGGGAAGGATGGGGTAGCTTCGAATGCTGGGGAAAGAAGGAGCATAGGTTAGTATTTCAAAGTACCGTTCTTCCCCATTTGTGAAGGATCACACATAGCCATAGCTGGAGCTTTAGTAAAGGAAGCCCAAGGGATGTCCGAACCCAGGTATGACTTCGCAGGCTGCTCCTCTCTGTGTCACAGTCCACTCTTCTGCTTGTCTTTTTGCAATAGCAAGATGCTCGCTGGCAGTTCCACAACAACATTGTGAGTAGAATTCAGTAGAGTTCAAAGGATGCTATGATATCTTGTTCTGAAAATAGCTATCTTGTCCTCTATCTAACTTTACTTTTAAAGTCTCATAACTTTGGTTCTTCAAGGAAATGGAGATAACATTTATGGATTACCTTACACATGCTGGGCATTGCTTTCCAAGACTTCCCTTTTTAAAATGTAAATTCCTTCTGGCAAGGAAAACCCCTTAAGCCCTCATTATCTAACCCCTGGAATCAACTTATTAGAACCATTTCCATCTGTCATAGCCAGCTGTGATCAAGGCCGTGTGAGACTGGAGCTGGGATAGCCGTCCTGGGGAGGGCATGGGGTAAAGAGCCCTGAGAAGGAAGAGGGGGCAATGAAAGGGGCGATGGGGGTGGATTTCCAAATCAAAGTTTGCCTGCCCCACAAAATTTGCCCCGTGGTAGCTCTGAAGTAATTGATGTGCTAATTAAAATCCCTGTGGATTCATTAAAGTAGTCCTGAGAAGAAAATCTCCGCTTTGCACAAAGGGTAGCTAGTAGTTCAGGTATAAATATGAAAGTAATGAAACTTTGCTTTTAAAAAAATTCTTTCCTTTTGGCTTTTTCTATCAGTCCAAATTATAGAGTTTTAACCTCAATTTTAATGCTTAGAAATGCAAAATATTGATCATTAGATGAGAGAAGAAGTATAGGTCATATAAGCAGGCTGGCTTGTGGTTGACAATTTATATGATATAGACAGGTCACAAATGATCAATCAGTAGGCACAAATTAAAATGAGCCATTCATACAACGGGATACTACTCAGCAATAACAAGGAAGGAATTACTGATATATGTAACCATGTGGATGAATCTCAAAAACTCAAAAACTGTTGAACAAAAGAAGCTAAACACAGAAGAACATATACTTTACGATTCCATTTATACAATGTTTTTTAACAGGCAAAACTCATCTAAGGTGAAAGCAACCTGAATGGTGGTTACCTTGGTAGAGGCAAGAGGGGAGGAACGAGGCATGAGGGAGCTTTCTGGGGTGATAGAAATGTCTATCTTGATTTGGGTAGTGGTGACCTGGACACACACATTCACCAAAGTCCTAGAGTTACACAATTCAGAGATGTGTATTTTACCATCTAAAACATATACCACAATGAAAACAAATTCAAAAAACATTCCTGGTGTTCTGCGGGGCTATCCTTCCTCAGAATTGGCCGACTGCATGTCGGCTGGCTGGCTGAGGTAACTGACAACGAAGGCAGATCTAGTGTAGAACCCAAAGGGCAAACTGCGCAACATGCAAGTTGCTATACGTTGCAGTGCCACACATGTAGGGTTGCCCATAGGCCATGTTATTAATCACTTTACTATGTAATACTTGCTCTAAAATACAGACGATACAAGTAAATTCTATCGATAACTGTTTTGTATTTTTGATTCATCCAGAATGTTTTTTAATTGTTCAAGCTATAGAAAAATTGCCTCTATAAGAATACAGTAATATTCATACCCAAAAAGAAGAGTGCAGACCAAATTAATCCCTCCTTCATTTAAACAAAGTCTTCAAATGGCTTACTCTTTCTGTCCTACTCCCCATAAATTCCTTTTGTTCTAGAAAAAGAGTAGATTAAAAAAGAGGGGCTTCCCTGGTGGCACAGTGGTTGAGAGTCCGCCTGCCGATGCAGGGGACACGGGTTCGTGCCCCGGACCGGGAGGATCCCACATGCCGTGGAGCGGCTGGGCCCGTGAGCCATGGCCACTGAGCCTGCGCGTCCGGAGCCTGTGCTCCACAACGGGAGAGGCCACAGCAGTGAGAGGCCTGCGTACCGCAAAAAAAAAAAAAAAAAAAAGAGTAGTTCAGCTCTGCCCCCGTAGTGTACTTACAAATACCTATGCATTTCTTTGTAATACACAACAGTAAATCAAAGTGTTATGGAGACTTTATTAGGCTTCCCTCCATCCCTCACCTCTTTTATGCATGCAGTGCTCTGTGGTATGAGGAGTTTGCCTCCTGGAATAAATGACGTCTCCTGGAAAACTGGCTGAAGCAGTATTTTCAAGGCTGCAGTAATTCTCAAAGACCTGTAAGATACTTTTTCATCCTAATATTCTATTCTTACTGAGAATAAGAATCATGATTATTTTCATTATTCATTCTCTCCTATTGTTTATTCCTTTCCTGAAGTCATAATTTTCTCCTTGAGACATCCCAGTTGGTTGCTACAGAAATGATTATTTTGCTACAAACATAGAATTATGACATACAGTAAAGAATAAGCAGCAGAAGCAAAAGAACTCTTGGAAAAACTTAGTCCTGTTAAAGCCAAAAATAGCTGAAAACTGTTAAAACCGTGAGAGAAGTTGCCCAGTTTTTCATGAGGCAATAATTTACGCTGACATTTTCTCAAATGATTATCAGATCCATGGATGAAGAATTTATGGTTTGAATAGATTTATGGGCACTAACACTTGCATTAGTAAAAGTCTATCCAAAGTTTTGAATTCAAATGTTCAAAGCAATCAATGACTTGATACTAGCAATAATCATTTAATTTTTTCCTACCTGTCATACCCCCAAAATATACTTATAACTCTACTTCAAACTCAGCCATTTAAATTCCTGTGCAGTCATAATGACTATTAATATGTATATATAATATATATGTATGTATATAATGTGTATATATACACATACATGTATATATGTATATAATGTGTATATACATATATGTATATATACAATTTAGTTATATGTTTTCTTTTGTTTTTATTATACATATTATTTCCCCCATTTTTACCTCATCTTAATATTTAGAATTTTTAAATTACATTTGAGAAACTACTTATCCTGGTTCCCTATAGTTGAATATTTATCTGGTATCAAATTTTTTTGCCATTAGGAATGAACCTGCTGTAAATATCTTGATACTAGGTCTTGAAAGAAATTCTCAGAATTAACTCAGAGAAGTTGGGTTTTAGGGTAAAAAGTATGAGAATATTAACGTCCCATACTGCCCTACATACACATCCACGTAGAACATTTGTTAAATGGTGGCCTTCATCATCCACACTTACTTTACGGCAGGTAATGTGTATGGGTTTTACAAGTCAGGGAAACCAGAACAAGAGGAAGTTCCAAAGAATTTGGGAGAAGAAAGCAAACCCTGCATACACTGAGGTCCAGGGAAGCTGAGCAACTTGACTCAGTCCTCACTTGTGAAAGGGGCATGTTTGGAAGCTGGTCTTCCTTTCCCCACTTAATTCTTTCCCCTGCACCGAGCGGTGCTTCTTAGGGAGCTCCCAGAGTCTTGGGAAGGCCCTGAGGAACTCAGTGTCTTCCTGACTCTGTTTAGTTTGTTGATTTTTGTGTCCTTTCTCTTCCAAAATGATTTCAGGCAGATTATATAGAGAGACATAAAATACAGTAGAATAATGCCAAAATAAAAAGATAATCAGGTCAAAGAGAAACTATGAGCAAGCAAAATATTATATATTCCCAAAATACATACTTTAAGATCATATGGAGTTGGAAAAGAAGTGACATGAATTTCACTCTGAGGAAAGAGGGAAATAAAAAGCAGCACCTGATAAACCAGTTGCCCAAGAGAAGAATAGCACCCTGTCACTGAACTCGTGTCTTAGCATCTCGAACTCCAAGACATTGCTAAGTCATACTTTCATTTCAGCTATACAGATTTTAAGCTTCCCAGCTATGACCTGTGATGCCACTGAAATAGGCCAAATTTATGAAGCCTGGACCCCCAAGCGCCTCGAACTTGATGACTGAATTTTGACGACTGCCATCAGGTGGGTAGTGATACAGGCTTGAGGGGGAGAATTTAGGCATGAGTACCTGAGAGTCTAAAACTGTTCTGTCCCATTTGAATTTGATTTTAAATACTTCTTTTCTGATTATAGAAGTAATATATAATATAGTCTTATTGCAGAAAATGGAAAAACTACAAAGAAGAAAATAAATGTCACTATAAATCTACTGCATATAGATTTTTTAAACCTTTAGGTGTATTTCTTTCCATAGGTATGGTTTTATATGTATGTATACAAATATATACACATTTTTGTGTGTGCATGCATGTACGTGTGTATGTACATATATGTATATATAATACACACACATCTAGACACTACAGACAGAGCAAATGGGAAAGAGGCATCCTGAAAAGATTCTCTGAAGTCCTGCACTGTAACTGTTGGGGGTTCAAAACAATCTCTGACCTTATCGTAGGGGGAAAGGAAATTAGGTTAAGGACTCCAAATCCCTTCACGTGGCAGTCCCTCCATTTTTCTAAGACTCATATCCCTCAGTAAAATGTGGCAGTTCTTGATATGGGTCCCACATATTTATCGTTGGGGTTAATACATATATGTGTGTTTTTTTACACTGCAAACAAAAATATTTGTTCTATTATATATCCCCCTTACCATTTATAATATCTATAGACATTTGTGTCTGGACGTCTGACTAAATTCTCTTTTAACTACAAGAATTTTTTCCTGCAGAAGTTTTCTCAGAATGAAGTATTTCCTGAAAATAATGATAATGTTATCACCTCCTTGTCAACTGGCAAGTTTTGAAAACTCATTATACTTAGTGATTATCTTTCTAAATATGAATGGTATGCCAACATTCTTTTTCTCATCATTAAACTTTGTGAATCATAACTTTCATGTCTATAATTACTATTTCCATTATCCCTTAATGAATACCTATATGTGACCTTTGATGGGATTAAAGAAAAAATAAGCCAACAAGAAAAATAAATAAAAATTATCTATTCCATTAATTCTTGCTTTCCTGGGCATATCCTTCTTTCCTTCCCCATCCTATGTATCAGTCTCATGTCTGCATTATAGGAGAACAGGACCAGCAGGCATGGAGAAAAACAAATGTGAGGCAGCTAGATCTTCCTAAATTGTATCATGCAGGCAGCTAGATCTTCCTAAATTGTATCATGTGCTCCAATTTACAGGGACCCTAGTATGACATACAGAATTTACCCACAATTTTATTTGTTTTTAAATTTTTATTGGAGTATAGTTGCTTTACAATACGGTGTTTACACTGTAAAGTGAATCAGCTATATATATACATATATCCCCTCTTTTTTGTATTTCCTTCCCACTTAGATCACCACAGAGCACTGAGTAGAGTTCCCTGTGCTATACAGTAGGTTCTCATTAGTTACCTATTTTATACATAGCATCAATAGTGTATATAGATGGGCAGAGTCAAGATGGCGTAATAGGAGGATGTGGAATTCGCGTCTCCACAGAATTAGGGCACCTACCAGGCACCAGTGGGGAACCACGGACACCTAAGGGGACGGGAGGAACCCCCAGCGACTGGGTAGGACATGGGGTGTGGGGGGAGTGAAGGGGGAGGAGAAGTGGAGGTGGGACAGGACTGGCACCCCTGAAGGGCGGCTGAGGGAGGGGAAGGGATCCCACGCCCCAAGGGGGAAACTGGGGAACCACTGGGAGGGCAGAGGATCAAAAGGGAGTATGGGCCAGGTTTCCCCTGCCCACTTGGGCACCCAGGAAACTGCTGAGATCCTGGGGCCTGACCCTCTGCCCACCGAGGCCCCCTCCAGCCACGTGGGTCCTGAGGGAATGGAAGGGCGGGAAGGGGGAGCAAAAGTAAAGGCCGGACCTCTAGGACCGGCACCGCCAGGGGTGGCTGGGGCTAGAGGAGGAGTTCCTACACCCAGCAGGACCCACCCACAGTTAGGGGTCCAGCGGGGACAGGGGAAACCCTGGGGGAGATGGGGGGAGGGGCACGAAGGAACAGAACGGAATGCAGCCAGTGCCTTCCCTGTCCACTTAGGCACCAGGGAGCCTGTTGGGCTCCCCGGCCTAATCCTCTGCCCTCGGAACTTCCTTCCTGCAGCGCAGAACCCAAGCCCCGCCCCTACACCCCCACCAGGGCCTGACCTCTACACTCGGAGACCCCTCCAAGGTGCTGGGCCTAAACCCCGCCCACACACCCTCACTCAGGGCCCTACCTCCAAACTCCAGAACCCCACACTCCAGAGGCCCTCCTTTCTGCGTGCTGCCTCTCTGCTTCCGTGCAGGTCCTAAGCAGAGGCCCCGCCAAAGGCCTGCTCCCAGGGCCTTTTTTGGCTACGTGCGTCCTGAGCCTAGGCCCCACCCCACGCTCAAACGTCACACCCCCAACCGCCTAGGTCCTGCCCCACCCTAAACCCCGCCTGTGCCTAAGTTCCACCCCTGACTAAACTCTGCCTCCATAGCCAAGGCTTTTTTTTTTCTTTTTTCCTCTTTTAGATTGGGGTTGTGTTTTACCTTGTTGATTTATTGTTGTTGATTCTTTTATATTTTTATTTTTCCTAATAAATCTTTTATTTTTCTAATTTTATTTTATTCTTTATACTTTGTTATTGTTCTCTCCTTTTGGCTTGTTCCCCCTCCCCCCTTTTATTTTTTTTTCTGTTGTGGTTTTATTTTACCTTGTGGCAGTTGTTTCAATTACAGTTTTATTTTTCCTAATATATGTTTTATCTTGCTAATGTTATTTTGTTTTTTATTCTTTGATATTGCACTGCTCCTTTTTTTCTTTCTTTCTTCTTTTCTTTTTTTAACCAGGCCACAAAGCTTGGGAGATCTTGGTTCCTAGGCCGGAGGTTGGGCCCAAGCTCCTGTGGTGAGAACTCTTGAGTCCAAACCACTGGACTAACAGAGACCCTCAGGGAATATTAATTGGAGTGAGGCCTTCTGGAGGTCCTCATCTAAGCAACAAGACCTGGCTCTATCCAACTGCCTGCAAACTCCAGTGCTGGACGTCTCAGACTAAACAACCAGTAAGACAGGAATACAGCACCACCACCAAAAAAAAAAAAAAAAAAAAAATGAAACAACAAAAAAATATGTTACAGACAAAGGAGCAAGGTTAAAAACCCACAAGACCAAATAAATGAAAACGACATAGGCAACCTACCTGAAAAAGAATTCAGAGTAATGATAGTGAAGATGATCCAAAATCTCAGAAACAGACTGGAGAAAATACAAGAAACGTTTAACAAGGATCTAGAAGAACTAAAGAGCAAACAAACGGTGATGAACAACACAATTACTGAAATTAAAAATACTCTAGAAGGAATCAATAGCAGAATAACTGAGGAAGAAGAACGGATAAGCGAGCTAGAAGATAAAATGGTGGAAATAACAGCCTGGGAGCAGCATAAAGAAAAAAGAATGAAAAGAATTGAGGGCAGTCTCAGAGACCTCTGGGACAACATTAAATGGACCAACATTCGAATTATAGGGGTCCCAGAAGAAGAAGAGAAATAAGAAAGGGTCTGAGAAAATATTTGAAGAGATTATAGTTGAAATTTTCCCCAACATGAGAAAGGAAATAGTCAAGTCCAGGAAGCACAGAGAATACCATACAGGATAAATCCAAAGAGAAACACGTTGAGACACATGTTAATCAAACTATCAAAAATTAAGTACAAAGAAAAAATATTAAAAGCAGCAAGGGAAAAGGAACAAATAACATACAAGAGAATCCCCATAAGGTTAACAGCTGATTTTTCAGCAGAAACTCTGGAAGCCAGAAGGGAGTGGCCAGACATACTTAAAGTGATGAAAGGGAAAAACCTACAACCAAGATTACTCTACTCAGCAAGGATCTCATTCAGGTTCAATGGAGAAATTAAAACGTTTACAGATAAGCAAAAGTTAATAGAATTCTGCACCAGCAAACCAGCTTTACAACAAAAGGTAAAGGAACTTCTCTAGGCATGAAACACAAGAGAAGGAAAAGACCTACAAAAAAACCCCTAAAACAATTAAGAAAATGGTAATAGGAACATACATATTGATAATTACCTTAAATGTAAATGGATTAAATGCTCCAACCAAAGACCTAGACTGGCTGAATGGGTACAGAAACAAGACCCGTCCATATGCTGTCTACAAGAGACCCACTTCAGACCTAGGGACACATACAGACTAAATGTGGGGTGATGGAAAAGGATATTCCATGCAAATGGAAATCAAAACAAAGCTGGAGTAGCAATTCTCATATCAGACAAAATAGACTTTAAAATAAAGACTATTACAAGAGACAAAAGAAGGACACTACATAATAATCAAGGGTTCAATCCAAGAAGAAGACATAACAATTGTAAATATTTATGCACCCAACATAGGAGCACCTCAATACATAAGGCAAATGCTAGCAGCCATTAAAGGGGAAATCGACAGTAACACAATCATAGTAGGGGACTCTAACACCCCACTTTCACCAATGGACAGATCATCCAAAATGAAAATAAATAAGGAAACACAAGCTTTAAATGACACATTAAACAAGATGGACTTAATTGATATTTATAGGACATTCCATCCAAAAACAACAGAATACGCTTTCTTCTCAAGTGCTCATGGAACATTCTCCAGGATAGACCACATCTTGGGTCACAAATCAAGCCTTGGTAAATTTAAGACAACTGAAATCATATCAAGTATCTTTTCCGACTACAATGCTATGAGAATAGATATCAATTACAGGAAAAAATCTGTGAAAAATACAAACACATGGAGGCTAAACAATATGCTACTAAATAACCAAGAGATCACTGAAGAAATCAAAGAGGAAATCAAAAAATACCTACAGACAAGTGACAATGAAAACACGATGACCCAAAACCTATGGGATGCAGCAAAAGCAGTTCTAAGAGGTAAGTTTATACCAATGCAATCCTACCCCAAGAAACAAGAAAAATCTCAAATAAACAACCTAACCTTACACCTAAAGCAATTAGAGAAAGAAGAACAAAAAACCCCCAAAGTTAGCAGAAGAAAAGAAATCATAAAGATCAGATCAGAAATAAATGAAACAGAAATGAAGGAAACGATAGCAAAGATCAATAAAACTAAAAGCTGGTTCTTTGAGAAGATAAACAAAATTGATAAACCAGGGCTTCCCTGGTGGCGCAGTGGTTGAGAGTCCACCTGCCGATGCAGGGGACGTGGGTTCATGCTCTGGTCCGGGAAGATCCCACATGCCGTGGAGCGGCTGGGCCCGTGAGCCATGGCCGCTGAGCCTGTGTGTCCAGAGCCTGTGCTCTGCAACGGGAGAGGCCACAACAGTGAGAGGCCCGTGTACAGAAAAAAAAAAAAAATTTGATAAACCATTAGCCAGACTCATCAAGAAAAAAAAAAAAAGAAGACTCAAATCAACAGAATTAGAAATGAAAAAGGCGAAGTAACAACTGACACTGCAGAAATACAAAGGATCATGAGAGATTACTACAAGCAACTATATGCCAATAAAATGGACAACCTGGAAGAAATGAACAAATTCTTAGAAAAGCACAACCTTCGGAGACTGAACCAGGAAGAAATGGAAAATATAAACAGACCAGTCACAAGCACTGAAATTGAAACTGTGATTAAAAATCTTCCAACAAACAAAAGCCCAGGACCAGATGGCTTCACGGGCGAATTCTATCAAACATTTAGAGATGAGCTTACACCTATCCTTCTCAAACTCTTCCAAAATATAGCAGAGGGAGGAACACTCCCAAACTCATTCTGTGAGGCCACCATCACCCTGATACCAAAACCAGACAAAGATGTCACACACAGAAAAACTACAAGCCGGTATCACTGATGAATACAGATGCAAAAATCCTCAACAAAATACTAGCAAACAGAATCCAACAGCACATTGAAAGGAACACACACCATGATCAAGTGGGGTTGATCCCAAGAATGCAAGGATTCTTCAATATATAGAAATCAGTCAATGTGATACACCATATTAACAAATTGAAGGATAAAAATCATATGATCATCTCAATAGATGCAGAAAAAGCTTGTGACAAAATTTAACACCCATTTATGATAAAAACTCTCCAGAAAGTAGGCATAGAGGGAACCTACGTCAACATAATAAAGGCCATATATGACAAACCCACAGCCAACACCATTCTCAATGGTGTAAAACTGAAACCATTTCCGCTAAGATCAGGAACAAGACAAGGTTGCCCAGTCTCACCACTGTTATTCAACATAGTTTTGGAAGTCCTAGACATGGCAATCAGAGAAGAAAAAGAAATAAAAGGAATACAAATTGGAAATGAAGAAGTAAAACTGTCACTGTTTGCAGATGACATGATACTGTACATAGAGAATCCTAAAGATGTCACCAAAAAACTACTAAAGCTAATCAATGAATTTGGTAAAGTTGCAGGATACAATATTTATGCACAGAAATTTCTTGTATTCCTATACACTAATGATGAAAAATCTGAAAGAGAAATTAAGGAAACACTCCCATTTACCATTGCAACAAAAGAATAAAATACCTAGGAATAAACTTACCTAAGGAGACAAAAGACCTGTATGCAGAAAACTATAAGACACTGATGAAAGAAATTAAAGATGATACAAGTAGATGGAGAGAAATACCATGTTCTTGGATTGCAAGAATCAAAATTGTGAAAATGACTATACTACCCAAAGCAATCTACAGATTCAATGCAATTCCTATCAAATTACCAGTGGCATTTTTTACAGAACTGGAACAAAAATCTTAAAATTTGTATGGAGACACAAAAGACCCTGAATAGCCAATGCAGTCTTGAGGGAAAAAATGGAGCTGGAGGAATCAGACTTCCTGACTTCAGACTATACTACAAGCTACAGTAATCAAGACAATATGGTACTGGTGCAAAAACAGAAATATAGATCAATGGAAAAGGATAGAAAGCTCAGAGATAATCCCACACACATATGGTCAACTTATCTTTGATAAAGGAGGCAAGAATATACAATGGAGAAAAGACAGCCTCTTCAATAAGTGGTGCTGGGAAAACTGGACAGCTACATGTAAAAGAATGAAATTAGAACACTTCCTAACACCATACACAAAAATAAACTCAAAATGGATTAAAGACCTAAGTGTAAGGCCAGACACTATAAAACTCTTAGAGGAAAACATAGGCAGAATACTCTATGACATAAATCCCAGCAAGATCCTTTTTGACCCACCTTGTAGAGAAATGAAATTAAAAACAAAAATAAACAAATGGGACCTAATGAAACTTAAAATCTTTTGACCAGCAAAGGAAACCATAAACAAGATGAAAGGACAACCCTTAGAATGGGAGAAAATATTTGCAAACGAAGCAATTGACAAAGGATTAATCTCCAAAATATACAAACAGCTCATGAAGCTCAATATCAAAAAAACAAACCACCCAATCCAAAAATGGGCAAAAGACCTAAATAGACATTTCTCCAAAGATACACGGATTGTCAACAAACACATGAAAAGATGCTCAACGTCACTAATCATTAGAGGAATGGAAATCAAAACTACAATGAGGTATCACCTCATACCAGTCATAACAGCCATCATCAAAAAATCTACAAACAATAAATGCTGGAGAGGGTGTGGAGAAAATGGAACCCTCTTGCACTGTTGGTGGGAATGTAAATGGATACAGCCACTATGGAGAGCAGTATGGAGGTTCCTTAACAAACTAAAAATAGAACTACCATATGACCCAGCAATCCCACTACTGGGCATATACCCTGAGAAAACCGTAATTCAAAAAGAGTCATGTACCATAATGTTCATTGCAGCACTATTTACAGTAGCCAGGACATGGAAGTAATCTAAGTGTCCATTGACAGATGAATGGATAAAGAATATGTGGCACATATATAAAATGGAATATTCCTCAGCCATAAAAAGAAATTGAGCTATTTGTAGTGAGATGGATGGAGCTAAAGCCTGTCATACAAAGTAAGTCAGAAAGAGAAAAACAAATACCGTATGATAACACATATATATGGAATCAAAAAAAAAAAAAGGTTCTGATGAACTAGGGACAGGATAGGAATAAAGATACAAACGTAGAGAATGGACTTGAGGGCACGGGGAGGGAGAAGGGTAAGCTGGGACGAAGCGCAAGAGTAACAATGACATATATACACTACCAAATGTAAAATAGATAGCTAGTGAGAAGCAGCTGCATAGCACAGGGAGATCAGCTCGGTGCTTTGCGACCACCTAGAGAGATGGGATACGGAGGGTGGCAGGGAGACAGAAGAGGGAGGGGATATGGGGAAATTAACACAACATTGTAAAGCAGAAATTAACACAACATTGTAAAGCAATTATACTCCAATAAAGATGTTAAAAAAAATAGTGTATATATGTCAATCCCAGTCTCCCGATTCATCCCACCCTCCATAGTTTGAAATAATACTTATCTGCCTTTAAATTACATAAGTGACATAATGGATACAAGAAACTGAGGACACTACAAAGCACAAATTAAAAAATTCAAGCTACTCAGAATGGTCATATCCCCAATTAACTTCTGTTTTACCTTGGCTTTCCACAGGAAGAGCCTTAGACAAGGGCTCATGTGCAGGTTGTTTCTTTCGGGAAGTGATCCCAGGGAAAAACAGAGGACTGGAGATACGGAAACAGGGAAGGATGGAAAGGCAATTCAAAGGTATATTATCAAATTACTGACCACTCTGGGCAAGTAGGACTCAACCACTGGGTACCATCTGAGGAGATGAGACATATAGAATGTGCTGTAGATTGTCCGCTCAAGAGATGGAAATGGTGGGTATCATTCAGTGGTGTGGTACAGCCTGTTTGGCTGAGCTTGGCCCAGTCTACGGTGCATGTCTCTTGCCAACTGTGTGTTCAGTGACATCAGGTTGGTTGCTCGAAACTGACTGCAGTGGGAGTATTTCCCAGAGGGAAATTGGTGAATGCCACAAATCAGGCCTCTTTTTGTCATAGAGCTGATGTTAAACACTTGCCAGCACACCACTTAAAATATTTATTCACTGACTCCCACCTTCCCTTGGTCAGGGGTCACCATACGGGGCATGAACTCTCTTGCTCTTCCAAATCTGCACAGACCTCAGAAGGTTGATAGGGTTTCTGCAGATGAATCAGTAGGTTGAGAAAACACATGCTCACCTGGTTTCAACAGCAATGACTAAAGTGAAAAGGCTGAGTAAGGGGATGTGAGGCACAAGAAATATCCAATCCAAGCACGATAAATATTTAGATGGTTCTCTTCCCATGTGTGTGGGCACCCCCATGTGCACGCACACATAAAAGCACAGCTTTGTACTCACCAAAATAGCATCATACCAGCCATACTTTGTCTCCTTCTCAGCTTTTACTTCACAATAGATGGTGAACATTTTCTGTATCAACAAATATGCTTCAGTGGTTGCAAATGATCAGAGATACCATGAAGTATTTTACTAATCTTCCACTGTTGCACATCTAGGCTGTTTCCAATTTCATGCCATTATAAATAGGGATATGATGTACATATTTATACATATATCTTTATACACATTCTGATAAATTCCTTGAAGTAGACTTACTGGGTCAGAGGGAATGCATATTTTTAAGAATTTTTATCATATTGCTTAGCCCATAATACGACTATCAACAAGGCCCATACCTTATGAGCTTTTGAAGTCTTTTCTAACTTCATTATTCTATAATTCTCTCATTCTAATGTGGAAGTATCAATGATTCTTGTAGGATTAGTATAAACCACAATAAATATATTGTTGATGACTCCACATCCAAAAGACCTGAATCGTATATACTTTTGAAAACAAAACAAAGCCATTTTACTTTAAGAGTTATACCTCCATAAAGAAATAATACATTATCCATATTTATGATCCTTAGCAACAAACTTGGAGCAACTTAAAGACTGATTTTTTTTAAGACTTTAAAACTTAAGAAAGACATTCCTATAACTGCTATTAATCACCAGTCTTAAACATATTACCTTAGCCTGTCTTTAGACTGAAGAATGCTTTTGTCTACAAATCCACCCTACATAGCTATTTTATTTGGAAAAGAGCATAATGACAAATGATTCATTGTTCCTGGACCAAGTAGTATCATTCTGGAACAAAAGGAAAGAGAAAAATAGTAACAAACATTGTTGTGATATTTTTAAATTTGGATTGATGTGATTCTTCAACACTGTTCTAATCTATCATACTTTCTGTTTTATTCTATTTTTCTAGTTAGATTTTTTTTTTTTTTTTTTGCGGTACGCGGGCCTCTCACTGTTGTGGCCTCTCCCGTTGCGGAGCACAGGCTCCGGACGCGCAGGCTCAGCGGCCATGGCTCACAGGCCCAGCCGCTCTGCGGCATGTGGGGTCTTCCCGGACCGGGGCACAAACCCGTGTCCCCTGCATCGGCAGGCGGACTCTCAACCACTGCGCCACCAGGGAAGCCCTGGTTTGATCTTTAATAACAAAAAAGAATGTTTGAAATCTTACGTACGGGCTCAGTTATTTCACAACTCAAGACGTTGTTACTGCATTTAATTCTATTGCTCTGTAAGAGTTTAGAAAATACAGAATCACTGTAACAATGCTGACACAGGGTTTTCTGAAAGGCTTCAAAGACAACATTCATCACAAATGTTTAACGAGCACCTTCTCTGGTCTAGCTGCAGTACTAGGTGCCAGTAAGCCAGACAGACACCTTCCCTGATCTCACAGAGCTGGTAGTTCAAAACCATACTCTAAAATGGAAATAGTGAAATTAAGAAGCAAATGCTCAACTTCTACATGATTTCTCCCACCTTCCACTGCCTTCTCAGATGCTAAACCACCTCTTTGGGGTCACTTCCTTTATGAACAATGGAGGGCCAGGTACTGGTCTAACTTTTAAGGAAAAGTTCATAAAAGTGATTTGCCAGATTGAATCACACCCCCAACGCATCCATTTTTATAGCAGAGATCAACAAAGAAGTAGCATGAATAACAAACATACCTATTTTAATTGATATCAACTGTATACTTAGTCTCTCTCCAGGTGGTTAACATCTCCCCCCTTTTCATACATAAACAGAGATCCTCTGAAAAGCTTAGTTATTGGCATAACAGGACTGTCCTCAGTGACCATGGACTTTAAGAGGTTAGTATTGGCTTCCAGGGCAAGATGGTCCTGGGTAAAACTGTGAGGGTAAGAGCCACTGATCATGGGTGCCCTCTCCTCAGTGATGCCAGAGGCCTCCTTCCCACCCTCTGCATCCACCCTTTTACACTTTTGCCATCCTTTCCTTATCAAAGTTTTCTTAGTAATTAATCTGATATTAATGCCCGGAGAGTAATAAAATGCAAATTTTAGCAGAAAACAAAGCTTTAAGTTAACGGGATAGCTCTAAATAAGTAATTGAAGGCATTGGTGAGCATACAGAATATATTTGGGCAAAACAAATGAAAACTCAGGGTAGGTGCAGGCATCAGGACACAGCAGGAAAAGCCCAAATTTTGGATGACAAAACACACCACCTGGGTTCAAATTCTGTCAGTTTCTTCAAGTGCCAAATGGGAATAATGGCATCTGTTTTGTAAGATTTTATCTTTTCATAGTGTGGATTATGTATGATAATGTCTGTAAAGCACATGGACCACTGTGACTGCTTGATAAATATTGGCTATTGTTGTTATGCCTTTGAAGTTAGATGCTTTTGAAGTTGTGAATTCTGTATAAGAGCACGTCTTCAGTCCCTTTTCCTATCTGTAAAGTGGGATGCAACAGGGTTCTTGAGCTGAGTCTGAACTCCAGTAATTTGGAATTGATGGAAAAACATCGAAGGGAGTGTGGAAAGAACAGATCAAAAATTTTAAACTTCAGTTTGTTTTTCTAGAGAAAACAGTGGTTCTTATACTTAAGTTTGCATTAGAAGCACTGAGAAAACTTTTCCCCCTTTTCATGTTAATTTATTCAGCACATATTAACTGCAAACATACTGTGAGCCACATATATTCTTTCCTCCGGAAATTTGCTTTCAAATGGAATGTCTGGGGCCCATTCCTAAGAAATTCTGATTCAGAAGCTCTTGGGCAGGTCCTAGGGGATCTGCATTTTTAAAAAGCACACTAGTCGTTCTGAGGCGGGACAGCTGTGGACAAACTGAGAAACATGGCTGGAGAAAGTGTGCCTTGATTTACACTTTGAGAATACACTGTTTTGGGAAAGTCTCTTTAATGAGCCTTTCGGTAACTCAAAGGAAAAACAAATCTACTCAGAAGTGGAAAGATTTAAGACAATGAAATCTAAATAGATCAGCAAAGTAAAATAAAAGGCCGTCTTCATTGTGAGTGAGATGAAATCTTGGCAGATTGTTTCTTGTAGGATATGATTGTTTGTTCTTAATGTAGCTTTAGATTACTATGAATCTGGACATGATTTTGCTTCCTAAAGAGTTACAAAATAGTTTCACCAGGAGAGCTGGAGCAGAGGGAGGAGAGAAAGTCTAGATTGTTTTTTGCAGGTGGGAAGCCTGCAAAGGGTGGGAGTGGGACTGGGAATGGCAAAGTCCAACACCTTTAGTTCTGTGTATGACTCCCTTTGGTGTTACTTTAGACAAAATGTCCCAAACTTTGGAAAAGGTAACATGTCAGGTTGAATCCTGATGCACTGCCCTGTTGGCGATAGGAGTGAGATGTTCGTTGAAGGTCAGGGCTTCTTGGATGGTCAGCCATCCTGGAAGGTAGAAGATCCTCAACTGCAAGGTCCTCATTCATGCATTGGTTGGGGCCTGGGCTCTGGGGAGAAGAAAACTGAGTCTAGGGTGTTCTTGTGGGAAGGTACCAGCCATTGCAAGATGCTGGCTGCACGCCAGGGAAGAGGAGACAGAGCTAGCAGGTGACTCCCATTTGGAAGCGTGCCTATTGTGACAGCTTGAAGGTTCTTGCTTTTATTTTGATTTTTTACTTGTTTCTTTTTGTTATTTCCAATCCTTCAGTAAAGGTGAGCAAATTCAGCAGATTTTTCAACTCTCAAATGTTGAGTCAATACCATGTTCTAAGATACAACAGTGAACTTGGCATCCTACATCTGTGGGTCTTTCTAACTTTAACCTTGGGGTCTGAAGGGAATTAAGGAATGAGTTGGTGTCCAAATTGGACCAGGCTGTATGATGGGGTTTACACAAAACACCAGCGCTCTTTCTGAGCACCTGGCAGGATTTGCTTTGGACCTAGAAAGATCTGACTGTTTAATCCCTCTTGAGGCTACAACTGATGGTCTGTTCCCTTTCCCCCTATAGAAAATCCTTTTTAATGTGGACTTGCTCAGTACAGATTTTTACTAATGGTCTTGAAGAGCTTATGTGAGCAGTTTGAACTCTAAAACATTACACTAGAAATTCCACTCTTTCCGCTAAAAACATTGGCTTCTGCTAGAAGTATAAGTAGAAACTGCCTGATCAGTTTTGATGAAAATGAGAATTGCGTATAATTACCAGTTATTTTTTTGGCATCCACATAGCAGTCTGTTTGCTCTCTTTAAGCAAGCTCAAATCACTCACCATCTTATTTTAATTTAAGAAAAAAATTTTCCATTACAGATGTAATACCTGCTTTTATTGAAAATTTACAAATAAAATCGAAGGAAAAAATGTATCAATGGTCTCACTTAGAAATATTTTGTGATTTATTTTCCTTTCCATGTATACATTTTTACATAATTGCAATTACATGGTATACACAAAATTGCATATGCTGGTTTCCTAAAAGTCTGTTTTAAAAATATTTGTTGGGGCTTCCCTGGTGGCGCAGTGGTTGAGAGTCCGCCTGCCGATGCAGGGGACACGGGTTCGTGCCCCGGTCCGGGAAGATCCCACATGCCGTGGAGCGGCTAGGCCCGTGAGCCATGGCCGCTGAGCCTGCGTGTCCGGAGACTGTGCTCCACAACGGGAGAGGCCACAACAGTGAGAGGCCCGCGTACCGCAAAAAAAAAAAAAAAAAAAAAAAAATATATATATATATATATATTTGTTAACTACCTAAGTGCTCGTCAACAGATGAACAGATAAAGAAGTGTGGTGTGTGTGTATGTGTGTGTGTATATATATACATATACATATATATATATATAATGGAACATTAGCCATAAAAAAGAATGAAATATTGCCATTTGCAGCAATATAGATGGACCTAGAGATTATCGACTAAGTCAGACAGAGAAGGACATGTATTATATGGTATCACTTATATGTGGAATCTAAAAAAATGATACAGATGAACTTATTTAAAAAACAGACTCATAGAAATAGAAAACAAATTTACGGTTACCAAAGGGGAAAGGGGAGGAAAGGGATAAATTAGGAGTTTGAGATTACCATGTACACACTACTACATATAAATAAACAACAAGGACCTACTGTATAGCACAGGGAACTATATTCAATATCTTATAATAACCTATAATGGAAAAGAATCTGAAAAAGAATACATATATATTCTTATATACATATATAACTTTGATGTACACCTGAAACTAATACATTATTGTTAATCAATTATAATTCAATTTAAAAAACACCAAAAAAGTGGTCAGTTATGTAAAAAAAAAATCTGCTAACTATATGAAGCAGGAAAAAAATCACTTAGAAATTCACTGCCCAGATATACTTTGGGTGCATTTCCTTGCAATTCCTTTTCCATACTTTTTTTCCCACATGATTGCAATTATCTTGGATTAAAGATTTGTTAACTCAGGACCATTTGCAGATCCTCTAAGAAAGAGGGTATGAAGAGGTTCAGGGACATATCAGATCTGTTACTTGGTGGTTTAGCAGTCTTTCCCAATCAAACCTCTATGACTCAGCACTCATTCAGTATGACTTTTAAGCGTATAGAAAATCATCAGTCATGTTCAATGGCAGAAAAAAAAAGAGGCCATTATGTTGCACTATGTCATGCTGTTTTTGTGCAGGGAAAGCACCTTTAAAAAGTAATTCTTCTGGTTCAGTTTCTTAACAGAGTGACCAGTGTAGCCATTGTTAGCAAGCAGTGGAAGAGAACACGATCCATTACTGTTGTCAGTGGCCATGAAGCATGCAGAAGATTTCCTCTGAAATGCAAGTTGAAGGATATGGCTCAATGAGCCCATTTCCTGGCGCTGGAAACTGGAAAGAGGCGCACAGGACAGGCTGTGTTGAAGGAAGCACAGGAGGGCCAAGCTTTGCCCCTGCGCTTGGACCCTTGCTGGAGCTCCCGATTTTAGGTCCTGACCTGAGTAGATGAGGGATCTTCTGACCTTTGAGCTACAACTTCCTCTTTTGGGAATTCTTAATTTTCATTGATATCTTGGTCATCTGAATATATCTCATAGAAATTCCTCAAGTAGGATACAGGAATGATTCATGTTCTGAGATGCCACATCCTTGAGAATGACATATACAGTTACATATATATGTGAAATTCTGGTGTCACGATCCTTTCCCTAAAGTCTGCAGACACATCTTCATTGTCTTCTAGAATTTGCTATTGTAGAGGCCAAGTCTGGGGTGAGCTGATTTGTACCCTTTTGTAGGTAACCTTTCATTCTCCCGGCTTGTTTGGATTGTTCTTTGTTTTTAATTTAATAATTTTTCTAGAATATGTATAATGGAAATACTAATTTTGTAAAGCCCCTGGATATACCTTCTGTCTATGCCACTCAGTTTATTATTATTTTTTCCTTTCTCCTGCAGCTCTTCCACCATAAAGGCTGGGCTTGAAGCCAGCTCCCCAGGGGTGGAGACATCAGGATTAAAGAAGGCTCTAGAGCACAGAAGGAGGAAGATGTTGTGGAGATGCTGTTGACGGAAACAACTGGGCCTTGACTAAACCGGAAGAACACACCAGGAGTCACTCCAGGGCCTGGAGGTGGAGGCTGACGCTCACACACAGCCTGGGACTGCTCTTCCACGAACACCTGCATGGCTCACCTCCTCACTTCCTTCAGGGCTCTGCTCACATGTCAGCTCCTCAGGGAGGCCGGCCTCCCCTGACCACTTTGTCCCCACTCGCACCCCATCCCTACATTCCTGTCCCCTTATCCTGCTTTGGTCTCCTCCATAGTACTTAACCCACCTGACATAGAACAGGTTCACTTCCACGCTGTCTAGCAGGATTCTTTCCGCTTTGCTGGGCTTCATTAGACCCACTTCATCGTCACTCTGAATGGATGGAACACAAGAAAAACTTGAGATTTCCGTGTTCCCCCATAGCACTTTTTCATAGGGGCCACACACCTCCCAAGGTGCACTATTACTCCCATCTCTCTCTCTCACCTCCTGCTGAGTTGTTTTCTGAGTGTCAATCTCTAAATGGACATAAAACTGATCTATGTCTTGCTCGATGGAAGCTGCACAAGATCTTATTTATTTTTGTTCACTCCTGTATCCCTAGCTTCTAGAACAGTGCCTGGCATGCACATCGTAGGCATGCAATAAATAATTGTTGAGTAAATTCAGGAATGTATCTAATGGACAAGTTTGAGAGAAGAGAGTTAGTTCGAAAATGGGAGAGTTTAGCGGTAGAGACAGGGCCCTGACTGCCTCAAAAAGCAGCCGTCATATAATAGGACAGTTCCTTATTTTCTGCTTGACCTAGACTTGTATTTGTGCAGTAAGGGGGTGGTGAAGGGATAAATGGTTTTCTACCTAGATAGACAATCTCCTTTTCTAGAGGCAAGAACTGGGAAGACCTACCAGATTCTGGCAGTGGGTTAACTGTCCTTGTTTTCAGTATTGTGAATTTTTTTTCCTGGGTCTTCATATGAATTTTAGTAGGAAGGTAGGCAATGCTGTTTCAGGGTGTCTACCCAGATTTGCCATTTCAAACTGGACATGTCGTTATACTTTTAATTTACTTAATGAACACCTCACAGAGAATGAAAAGGTAAACTAGAGGCAGCTCAATTCATCCCCCAAAGGGCAGGCAAGAGACTGCAGGTCTATATCATGTCCATACTATGGAATATTTTACAAGAATATTTTGTATTGCTCCCAAGCATAATACACACAAATACTTTTTACCAATTTATATTGGCCACACTTACTATTCTTACTTGGTGTGCATTAATGAGTTTTTACTGTCTTAGAGAAAAGGAGCCTAAATGATTAACTAAAACATTTGGTTCCAGATTGTACATCAGTTTTATCAAGTTATAAAATGCAAGGAGTAAAGATTAAAAGTAGCGTCCAAACCCACAGAAACAAATTAAATGTATTTAATTGATTCCTTGGCAGTTTATTGATGCCAAGACTCTTTTTCCATTGAAAAACTGTAAATTTTCCCTTTTATCTTCCATGAAGCATGTCAGAATAAACTGGTGACTGCATAATTAATATACAGGTATTTTGTGATATTTTGATAATGGGCTTCCCTTCTTCTAATCTTATTTTATATTTCAGACCACACATTCTCAGTTTGTTGATAATGCATTTGGTTGCAGCCTGAGATATTTCCAGGTCTAAAGCCAGGTTCACATTTTTGCTTTGAAGAGGCAGAAATTCCAAACAAATACAGATGGTCAGACCATAAACTTAATTAAAATTTCAACTTTACTGGATGCTACATTAAATATGGCCATAATGCCAAGAGAAATACATGAAAAATCCATTTGTATCCACATCCTACTGCTTCCACATAGTATAAAATACCAGAATGCTAAGTATGTGTTTGTGTATGTGTGTGAGAGCATGTGTGCCTTAATCTAGCTTTCTCTTTTGGCTTGGCTGTCACACTAGTCATGTTTTGACCAATAAAAGATGGGTTTTAATTAAAATCTGGGATTGGCCAGCTGTACATCTGTTAACTTTTCCTATATAATTCTCAAGCAGTAATTTAGATACGTTCTGAAGGACTGTGATTTCCTCTCTTTTTGTGCAAATCTGGAACATTTTAATCTTCCTAATTAGCCCAGAATATGTATTTATATTAAAATTATATAGAGATAATAACTCATTTCAGGAGGGTAATGAAGGTCATTCATAGGAAAGTGAAACTGAGCTTTCTTAGAGAACTTGAAGGGGAGGAAGGGACCCAGCCCTGTCACCTGAAGATAAGGACTCGTGTTCTGGAGAGGACAAGTGAGAATGAATAGTCCAGGGTGGCTTGATCACACTGAGCCTCATGCAGGCTGGGCAGGAAGGGCTGAAAGGACAGCTGGGTCCACATTTGACTGGTCTGATTGGCCCTCTGATGGGATACCATCCACAGTTTCCAACAGGTGTCTTAGGTCAAATTCCCCAGAGAGATGAACCTAAGGCCAAGGCTCATACGCAAGGACTTCATTGGTGAGTGTGATCCCAAAGAGGGGCGGAGACACAAAGCAGGGAGAAGGGTATACTTCAAATTGGCCACCACTCTGGTCAACTGCTTGCTCTATCCTATAAGTTTTTCTGAGGGGCCTAATAAAATGCATCTCAGGACCCTCTGTTATGGGCTGAATTGTGTCCCCCCCCCCAAATTTATAAGCTAAAACCTTAACCCCCAGTATTTCAGAATGTGACTATTTGAAGATAGGGTCTTTAAAGAAGTGATTAAGTTAAAATGGGACTGTTAGGGTGGGCCCTAATCCAATCTGACTGATGTCCTTTTAAGAAAAGGAAAATGTGGAAACACAGAGTCACCAGGGATGTGTACACACAGAGGAAAGAGCATGTGAGGACACAGGGAGAAGGTCTCCATCTACAAGCCAAGGAGAGAGGGCTCAGAAGAAACCAGTCCTGCCAACACTTGGATCTTGAACTTCTCTCTGGCCTCCAGAACTGTGCAACAATAAACTTCTGTTGTCCAAGCCACTCAGTCTGTGGTGTTCTATTATGGCAGCCCTAGCAAACACATACACCCTCTGACAAGGCAGAAGAAGGGGTCAAAGTTTTGCCTGGGAGTGCTCACTGCCAGCACTTCTGGGCTTCATATACTCCTGTGTCAAGCAGTTTCCCCTGGAGTCTCACGCACTGGTGTCAACAGGGATGTCCTAGGGCAGGAGGTGACAGGGGCACAGCTGGGTTTAAGATGAGGCCCTGGGAGGTAGCCAACGGGAGAAGCAGATTGGAGCCTGTGCAGGACTGGGCTGCAGTCCTGGGGTGAAAAGTGGGTAGGGAGGGATGGCTGGAAAAAGAGATAGGTAAGACTGAGAGAAACTGAAGTGGTGTCTGATACACAGGTTAATAATGATATTGATATTAGTAATGATAATGAGTGATGATTATTGAGGCCATTCTATGTGCCAGACACTGGGATATGCACTTTACATAAACTATCTCATTTAACCCCAGCACCACTCTAGGATTTAAGTAACATTATTATCCCTACTTTACAGAGGAAGAAACTGAGGCACAGAGAGGTTCAGGAACTTGCCCAAGGTCATAACAGCTATGCCAGTCACTGAACTCAAGTTCAATTGAACCTGGCTCCAAAGCTTGCATTCTCACTCATGTCACTCTGCTTTCTAAAAACAGTGTTTTTAGAAAGATAAATTTGAGTAGATGTTTTAACTTATTTTAATTTTATAGGCAAATTATTTAAAAACATATAAGGCATTCTATGCAAAAGATTGCCATTAGGTCAGTCTAGCAGAGTAGTTAAGCAGTCAGACTACAGAGCCTACAGATGCCTAGGTTCAAACCCCAGTTACTCTGTTCACTGGCTGAGTAAGTTTGTGAAAGTTACTCAACCTCTCTGTGCCTCACTTCAGACCTCTAGATGATAAAAATTGTACCTACCTCCTGGAGTTATTCTGAAGATTGAGTTATTTAATATACATAAAGTATTCTTTGTACTAGGTATTTTTATCATTATAATGCTTAAAAATATCGACCAGGGGCTTCCCTGGTGGCGCAGTGGTTGAGAGTCTGCCTGCCAATGCAGGGGACACGGGTTCATGCCCCGGTCCAGGAGGATCCCACATGCCGCGGAGCAGCTGGGCCCGTGAGCCATGGCCACTGAGCCTGCGCGTCCGGAGCCTGTGCTCCGCAACTGGAGAGGCCACAGCAGTGAGAGGCCCACATACCGCAAAAAAACAAACAAACAAACAAAAAAACAAACAAAAAAATATCGACCAGATATGATTTCTTCCATGCCTTCTTATCCACACAAAATTATTGAACATTACATAGGCACCTCTAAATTTTTGTAACACTTCTGTTGCTGTATAAGCTAAGGGATGATTGTTTTAAAAGTAGTCAAATGTCAGCTGTTAAACATCACATTGCCGGCATCATAAATGAAGTCACCATTTGGCAAATAATTTCTTGGCAGGAGTGGTTCTCACCAACAGAGAAAATGAAAAAAAATTAAATAAAGTCCCCACTGTGATTAGTTAAGCATTTCAGACACATGGCTCAGCAATTTTTCCAACTGCAAAATTCTTTTCCTCCCATCTTAGAACTCAAAGGGTTGAGCTGTGAAGGAGGTGAACCCTTTGGTAAATTCTTTTTTTTTTTTCCTGTAGCTGCCATTTCCCTGGAGGTGAGGCTGTTTACGACAGGCAGAAGATAACCATATTATTCAAACACAGGCACGGTTCTGGCTTAAAGGTCATAGTTTATTATCTGATTGCTTTAATTTAATGTGGGGACCCTGGCTGAATGGTTGCAATAGTCGTTCTTATCTCATTTCCTCCCTTTCAAGGGTAGATAGAGCAAGTTTCCTCATCTGTGAAATGAGGGCGTCGGACCAGATATCCTCCAAGGTCTTTTTTGGATCTGACATTCTGTGGCTTCAGATTCTCTTCTTCTTGGGTAATGTTCTTTGTTTTCCAGTGCATTGAACAGGCCCAAACATCTCTACATGCTTACTACAGTTTTGGCTGCTAGGAAAACAAAAGGCAAGGTCTTACATTTCGGTAAGGCTTTACAATTTATAACATGCCTTCACATATGCATCCTTTACAATATCTTCACAGAAACCCTCAAGGAATTTTCGATGACTAAAATGAGACCCAAGGAAGTTAAGTGATTTGTCCAAGGTCACACAGCTTGTAGGAGGCAGGGCCTTAAAACAAGTCTTTTGGTCAATGTAGTGGTATATCTGCAGTCTGCCACGGTGCCCTCCAACCCAAAAGGACATGAAGACGTCATAAAGACTCTTTCAGTTACTTCAGAGAATGGTCCAGAGTTGACTCTGTTGGTTCTGAGTAGGTCATGTGTACAATCCTGAACCAATCATTATGACCAGGAGAGGGTAAAGATTCTGATTTGGCCAAGCCTAGTCACAGTATCTTCCAGAAACTTAGAATGGAATCAGCTCCCCTGAACCACACAGCTGAAAATGGGAGATGGGAAATCAGGGGCAGTCATCAGATGAGGAGAGAATAGATGATGCACAGAAAAATAAGCAAATTCCCATTATATACAGAGAAACCATTTCCCCAAAAATACACTACAAAAATAAGTTATTTTTAAATGTTTTACTTTCCATTTTTTTCTTAATTGAATTTAATGTTTGCAAAAGCAGTTTTCCCTTGAACTGAACTCAAATCAAATACTACATCTAGGGTGGTTGAGGAAATGTAGCAATAAAATCTTAATCATTTCAAGTTCTGGGATTTCTGGAAATACATATCCTTTTAGTGTGTTTGGGCTTTAGCTCAAATGACACAAGTTCATTCGTCTCTGGGACATGAAATAAGGATTTGGAGCCCAATCAGATCAAACCAACAAACATTTCTTGGACATCTTATGTTTGAGATGCCCGAGGTAAAGAGGTGCTTGGGCAGCCATGCTTCCTGTTTTCTCCATTGGACTCTGCCATCTAGTTTTTTGTTTCTTGCCCCATGACCCCCAGGTTTTATACCTGTGAGACACTGTGCTTTCTGGGAGTGTATCATCTGAATCCCCTTTGGCTTAGAGAAGCTGTTTTTTAAAAAAATTGGTTTTGGATTATACTCTGTTGACCAAAACTTTCCCCTCAGTTGTCATGGCAACTTTCATGTTGCAAGAGCTAAATGTTAGCCTAGGGGGTTGACAAGCAGATGACTTCCAGACAGAGGGGCTGATTTAGGACTTTTGGGCTGGGACACAGGGCTTTAACTGTACTTGAAACTACTTTACTTAATTTGTAAATCATTTCAATTCGAATAAGTTCACCTCTGAAGTGACCCTGGAGTATTTGGTTATATCCCAAGATCCTACAAGGTACTACACAACATATGCATTTATATCCTTCAAGTTTCAACTAGTAGCTGACCAGTTAGTCCGTAGACATGAGGAAAGGAAAAGTTGCCTGTCATATTGCAATTGTTGTTAGCAAGTTGGGTGCTATTGCACTTTTGTCTGCTATCCCATCCTCAAGTTGTGTTGGCTTCCAAGAATACGAATTGATCCCATTGCTACCCCTCTGCCCCCAAGCCCGGTCCTTGTGTGTGATAGATTATAATTGGCAAATCACAATTTGCTCCGTGAAAGTAAAATGTTCCTGTTAAATTTAGGAACTTTTTTTCAAAGACTCTTTGCTTCATATTCTCACACAAATTTGCCTTTTAATTGTTATACTTCTTCAATGAGTTTGTACATTTATTTTTTAATGTTGTTATAGTTTGCATTGTTATTCAGAGAGTTATCTGTGGTTCCAGTTCTTGAAGTTAAACCTTACTGCTTTAAACTGTCATGGAAAGGAAGAATTTTTTTTAACATTTTATTGAGATTATATATAATTATTTAAATCTCATTCTTTTTAAGTATATAATTCAATGAGCTTTAGCAAATTTACAGAGTTGTACAACTGTAACCACAATCCAATTTTAGAACATTTCTAAAATCCCCAAAACATCCCAGTGCCCATATATAGTCATTCCCCTTCCCACTCCCAGCCCAGGCAACCAATAAGGAAGCATGTTTTATCCTTCTCTACTTGGCTTTACTAATAACTCCTGAAAGCTCCTTTTGGAAATTTTTGAATGGCCATTGTTCTAGAAAAAAAAGCCTTTATTATTTTTTTCTGATTATAAAATAAGACATGTTCATTGTGAAACAAATTCAGAATTTAAGTAAAAGTAGTTAAAACTATGTGGTCAGTAACAAAAATAACCACTGTTAATAATTCGGTATGAAATATCCCAGGTTATTTTTAAAAATCATCAATAAATAGAGAATTATAGAAAATTTGGAAAATACTATAAAAATACAAATAAGGGGGGAAAAATCACTCAATCTCACTAACCAGAGATAACCTCTGTGTACCAGTTAGCCTTTTCAGTGTAACAAATGGCCTCAAACATCTCACTAGCATACAACAACTAGCAATTACCTTTTGATCACAATTCTATGGGTCAGCTCCAGCAGCTGTTTCAGGTTACAGGACTTCAGGTTTGCTCCACAGTTGTCATTTTGTGGCTCAGGCTCAGTGGTTACCTGCAGAATGTCTGCTCAGAGGATGAGTGGGAACATGTGATGTTCCTAAGACCTGAGCTCAGACCTGGCACACTGCTACTTCTGTGCATGCTCCACTGGTGGCCAAAACAAGGTACGGGAAGTCCAACTTCAGTGGGTGGGGAAGTATATCCTCCCATGATGATACTAGGGAAGGGAGTCAATATTTGCTGGACAGTATTTCAGCACACTGATAATATTTTGATGTTTATATATTTTTTCCTCCCCTATGAAGGAAATTTTACATTTTTATACAAAAGTTTATTTCTTTTATAAAAATGGTTTCTTTCCAATAAGCACATGAAAAGATGTTCAATATCATTAATCATTAGGGAAATGCAAATCAAAACCACAATGAAATACCACTTCACAACCATCAGGATGACTACTATTAAAAAAAACAGGAAATGACAAGTGTTAGTGAGGATATGGAGAAATTGGAACCTTTGTGCATTGCCAGTAGGAAAGAAAAATGGTATAGCAGCTATGGAAAACACTATGGTGGTTCTTCAAAAAATTAAAAGTAGAGTTGCCATATGATCCAGCAATTCCGTTTCTGGGTGTATACCCCAAAGAATTGAAAGCAGGGACTCAAGCAGATAGTCGTACACCCATGTTCACAGCAGCATAATTTGCAAGAGCCAAAAGGTGGAAGCAATCCAAATGTCTATAAATGGATAAACAAAAATGTGATATATACATCCAATGAAATATTATTCAGCTATAAAAGGAAGGAAATTCTGACACACGCTATGGTGTGGCTGAAGCTTGAAGACATTATGGTAACTGAAATAAATTCATCCTAAAAGGACAAATACTGTGTGATTCCACTTATATAAGGTACCTAGAGTAGTCAAATTCATGGAGACAGAAAGTAGTATGGTGGTTTCCAGGGGCAGGAGGGATGGGGGAATGAGAAGTTGTTGCTTAATGGGCATAGAGTTTATTTTACAAGGCGAGGAAAGTTCTGAAGATGGATGATAGTGATGGTTGCGACAACACTGTGAATGTACTTAATGCCACAGAACCGTTCACTTAAAAATGGTCAAAATCGGGCTTCCCTGGTGGCACAGTGGTTGAGAATCTGCCTGCTAATGCAGGGGACACGGGTTCGAGCCCTGGTCTGGGAGGATCCCACATGCCGCGGAGCAACTAGGCCCGTGAGCCACAACTACTGAGCCTGCGCGTCTGGAGCCTGTGCTCCGCAACAAGAGAGGCCGCGATAGTGAGAGGCCCGCGCATCGCGATGAAGAGTGGCCCCCGCTTGCCACAACTAGAGAAAGCCCTCGCACAGAAACGAAGACCCAACATAGCAAAAATAAATAAATTAATAAACTCCTACCCCCAACATCTTAAAAAAAAAAAGAAAAAAAAATTGTCTCCTTTAAAAAAAAAAGGTCAAAATGGTAAATTTCATGTTATGTAAAGTTTACCATAAAAAATGGTTTCTTTCTGTACATACGGTTTTAATTGCCTTCTTACCATTTCCAAGTCATTTAACATTATTTTATAACATTATTTTTAATGATTACATCATTTCTCATAATATAGATATAACAATTTATTTACTTTCATATTATGGGCATTTTTTGCTATTGTAAATAATACTTTTGTTCCCATCTCTGATTCCTTTCTTTAGATAAATTTCCAGAAATGGAATGACGAGGTCAGTGGATATGATCATCTAAAAATGTAAATGTAAAAAATTTGCATCCTCACTTCTTCACTCACTCGCTAATATGTTACTGTTTTATAAAAATTATTTTTTGCCAGATGAAAAACATTATTCCATGAATGTTTTAATTTGCATTTCAATGATTACTAATAAAATTGAACATATTTTGATGTGGCCTTTCTTTTTTCTTCCTCTCTCCCTCCCTTCTCTTTCTCTCTCTCCCTCCCTTCTCTTTCTCTTCCTTTCTCTCTGTGTGTGAATTGGGACATTGGCATATTAAGGGCAGTGGAATGAAAACAGTCTACACTGGGTGTAGATGATTTTTAACAATATATTTATGTATTTATTTGTCTGCGCTGGGTCTTAGTTGCTGCATGCGGGATCTTTTTTTTTTTTTTTTTGCGGTACACGGGCCTCTCACTGTTGTGGTCTCTCCCATTGTGGAGCACAGGCTCCGGACGTGCAGGCTCAGCGGCCATGGCTCACGGGCCCAGCTGCTCCATGGCATGTGGGATCTTCCCGGACCGAGGCACGAACCCGTGTCCCCTGCATCGGCAGGCGGACTCTCAACCACTGCGCCACCAGGGAAGCCCACTATCATCATTTTTAAAGTTGCTTCAAGTTTTGCATAAGTAATTTCATTTTATATTTCTAATTCTTTAGATTATTACTATCTATAGGATGCAATTTATGTCAAATTATTGATTATAATAACTTTGATTTTACTGAAATAGAGGCAATGAATGTTAATATATTAAAATAAATATATAATAAAATTATGTATGTCTTCATTACAACATCACAGTGCATCAAACAAAACTCAAATGGGTACAATAGGAATTAAATTCAATTGTCTTTGATATTTTTTCAGCTTTCAGTCCTTTAAAACTCCCTGTATAAAAACTATAGCTTTGGGCTTCCCTGGTGGCGCAGTGGTTGAGAGTCCACCTGCCAATGCAGGGGACACGGGTTCGTGCCCCGGTCCGGGAAGATCCCACATGCCGCGGAGTGGCTGGGCCCATGAACCATGGCTGCTGAGCCTGCATGTCTGCAGCCTGTGCTCCACAATGGGAGAGGCCACAACAGTGAGAGGCCTGCGTACCGCAAAAAAAAAAAAAAAAAACAACCATAGCTTTATACTTATATTATAAACATTATAAAGGTGTATTTGTCAAGGTCTGAGAATAAAATATACGTTATGAAAACTGTAGCTTGATTCACAAGTTTTAATGTTTAAAGAGTGGCATGTGGGCCTCCTTGTGTTCTTGGACCCCAGGCCCTGTAAATGTGAGGTGGGCTTGCACACACACTCGGGTCTCCCCATGGGAACCAGCCCTCAGGTTTGACCACTTCGTTAAGGTGGTAACCACTGGATCTCTCCATTGGGAACATACATTTTCTCCTTGCATTTAGTTAGTAACCTGTGGGGTGAAACTCTGCACTGTGTTTTAGCATCCATTGATAATATTTGCCAAATCAGTTATTACTTTGGGGACTAAAAAAAGATGATTTTTCTAATTCTATTATTGCTTCTACATTTATTTGAAGGCATTCTTCTGTAACAAAGAACTTTCCTTTCTTCCTTTGTCCAAAGGATATCCTTTGCCCATTTTTTCTTATAATTAAAAAAATTGGGGGAAACATATCATTGTGATGGCCACACACATACACCATGGAATACTACTCAGCCATAAAAAAGCATGAAATTTTGCCATTTGCAGCAACATGGATGGACCTGGAGGGTATTATGCTAAGTAAAATAAGTCAGATAGAGAAAGACAAATAGTATATGATATCACTTATATGTGGAATCTAAAAAATACAACAAACTAATGAATATAACAAAAAAGAAGCAGGCTCACAAATGTAGAGAACAAACTAGTGGTTACTAGTGGCGGGAGGGGAAGGGCAATATAGGGGTGGGAGAGTGGGAGGTACAAACTATTGGGTGTAAGATAGGCTCAAGGATGTATTGTACAACACAGGGAATACAGCCAATGTTTTATAATAACTGTAAATGGAATGTAACCTTTAAAAATTGTATAAAAAATTAAAAAAAAAACAAACAATCTACCCATTAGTCAATTTCCTTGGAAGCATGCAAATTATCAGAGTATTTCCAGTGCAGAGAAAATCTTGATTCTAAATATAAAAACACTTGATGTTATTGAGTTGAAAACATGAATCTCAAAAAATCTTAGTTTACTTTTTAAATTTCAATGGAAATATTCTTTTAGTTATTTCCTTTTCCTTAAAATTTATATTTTCTCAATAAATGCATTTAAAAAATAAATCCTCAAGAGAGATATTTTGTAATAAGGTTTATTTTGATACAGGGTCAGAAAGAATCTTCTCTTTAGCAAAACCTGCCTGCTGGTTTGCCGATGGCAAAGCCAGTTAACATAGCAGTGGACTGCACATTGGGCCTTAACTTTTCCTATCAACCCTCATCTTTCGAAGACGGTTATTAAGATTAGTCGGGGGCTTCCCTGGTGGCGCAGTGGTTGAGAGTCCGCCTGCCGATGCAGGGGACACGAGTTCGTGCCCCAGTCCGGGAAGATCCCACATGCCGCGGAGTGTCTGGGCCCGTGAGTCGTGGCCGCTGAGCCTGTGCGTCCGGAGCCTGTGCTCCGCAATGGGAGAGGCCACAACAGTGAGAGGCCCGCGTACCGCAAAAAAAAAAAAAAAAAAAAAAAAGATTTGTCGGTATGTGTGTGTTTGGGGTGTAGGTGTGTGTGCCTGCATACGTGTGCCTGAAGAGGCCTAATGGAAATGAGAAGTTTGCCCACTTTAAGCACGTGAGGAGTCAGCCCTTTGATTAGTGACTGGGTAAAGAGGCTGCTATCTAAAGGGCCTCTTGCTGTTTATGATACTGCCTCTTGGTCTCACCGTTGGCCTGGAGCCTTTGTCCACAAATTGCAACTCCATTCAGCACTGCTAAAGCTGTACCTCTAGTTGGCCTTTCCTGGGAAGTTTCTTCAAAGTACAGTGTGACTTACAGTTTGAAACGATAACCCTTTCAGGTGGCAAGCAGCACTCAGCATGCTCTTTGCAGAATGCCACAAGTAAACATTCCCATGGAAAAGTGATATTTTCTACCCTTTACATTTTGGATTTAATAAGGGGTTAGTGTCAAAGTCACACACAGAACAGAGGGAAGGATGTTACTGAATGCTCAGCATGGTATATACAAAAATTGTCTGCTGAATGCAGCCAATTCCTTTTCAGGGCTGATAAAAGCCAAAATGGGCCTGGAATGCTGATATGAAGGGGAAACAAATATAATCACATTTTGGCTTTGGGCCCAGCTCTCTTTAAACTATGTCTTCGTTTTAGAGTCATGGGGGACAAGGATCAGACATGGGGCCACTGACATCTCTTACTTCTACCTGTGTGGGCCTGTCACGACTGTGGGTGACCAGGAAGTCATGAAAAGAAAAGACTCGCTTTGAAATTCCATGATACTGTTAACAATGAAAGAATGGCTAGGATTTTAATGTCTTTGAAAGACTAAACAGAAGCTGAATCTTTGTGTTCAGCTCTGTAATTTAGTTAATACATCAAAACCAAATAGTTGCTATTAAAAAAACTAGATGGGATTAAGTAAAGCTTCTCTCTTTTTAATTTGTTTGGTTGGCTTGTCCCTGGGTACATCTAGGTGAATTCTTCTGTGTCTGATTTCCTAATTTCCATGTGCAATAAATTAGATTCTTCCCATTTCTGCAGGTACAAGCCGGCCTCACTTGTAGTAGATTGAACTTGAGGTCACAACCTGAGTTTATCCTGGTAACAGGCATATATGACCAGGTGCCTTTAAAATGCCAGGATTACAGAAAGACTCCAAGGGACCAACAGCTATTAGGGGACTTTTTCTGTTTTTTGAGTTCTTAAAATTTCAAATGTTAATGGAACTGTTTCTTAGAAACTGTTGCAATAAATAATTTTATTAATTATTTTACTAACTGAATTATAAAAATATACACATATATAATAAAATATTTGGCACAAGTTCATTTTTGGATGTCAACTCTTTTAGAATTGAGGATTCTAAAGAAAAAAGTTTAACAGGTACTGATTGTCTTGCATTGCACTGAAAGCCCTGCAGATAAAATTTTAAATTAGTAAACAATATATTGCAATAAGGCAATGTACAGCAAGTTCAGGTCCTTTTAACCCACATTTTAAAATATTCTTTTATTCAGTAATTCAGTTTCTGGGGATGTTTTAAGGACATAATCCAAAAAAAGGAAAAGCAGTATGCACTTAGATTTTCATAGCCAGATTATTTATAGTGTAGGGAAAAAAAGGAAATAAATGTCTCATGAAAGGTAGATGCTTAAGTCAACTGTTAAAAACCTAATGAACTATTATGTACTTGTTAAAGTGACATTTATTATTTCTATTTATAGATTTATAAAATGCATGTGATTCAGTATTAACTGAAAAGCAGAAGTATGTGTACCATATGACTTTAACTGCATAAAGATATATATGCACAGGGACAAAGAATGGAATGCTATTAAAAATAAAAGTGTAGTAGTGATTGGATTGTAGATTTGTAAAATATTGACTTAGTTTTTTTTTTTGCGGTACGCGGGCCTCTCACTGCTGTGGCCTCTCCTGTTGCGGAGCACGGGCTCCGGACTCGCAGGCTCAGAGGCCATGGCTCACGGGCCCAGACGCTCCGCGGCATGTGGGATCTTCCGGGACCAGGGCACGAACCCGTGTTCCCTGCATCGGCAGGCGGACTCTCTACCACTGCGCCACCAGGGAAGCCCCTTGACTTACTTTTTAATCAGTGTTTTCTTTTTAGTAATAAGAGATATTAGAATATCTTTAAATTACTAAACCACAAAAGTTATATCAAATTCACAGAATCTTAAACTCTACTTCTTCAATATTCTGTATATATTTCTGCAAAAGCAAAAAAAGAATATGTGCCATAAGGGAAGCAATCACATCACTAAGTACACTGCTTAGTTCAGGTTTTGTTTTTTCTTTATTGTGGTAACAAAGCTTCCTTGATTTACACTCTGGCACAAATTCCTCACCTGGCTGCAGACAACACTCTGAGCAGCCCTGTTTGAGCCACACCTACCTTCCATTTCTCAAGCGTGCCAACCTCCTTTCTGTCTTGAACTTACTGTTTCTCTGCCTGGAATGTTCTTGCCAGATTACCCTGCTCCAGAGCCCTTCTCCACAAAATCCTAGGACGTTGTCTTGAGTGCAGAGAGACTTGCTTTTGGGTTGCCAGGACCCATCCTGCCTGGCACCCATGTGCTATCCCAGCCTTTCCTCTCCTCTTCAGCTACTCAAAAACAGACCCCTTTTACAAAGCAGCAGTCATGAAACTTTTCAGGTTTCAGAAGGTACAGGACACCCAGCTTTTATCCTAGAATGAGGCAAAGCCTCAGAAAGTCCATGGAGTATGGAGGGGCCAGTGCAGAGCTTTTCAAACTTTCTGAATTCACAACCCTTTCACTTTATGTGTTTAGTTAACTATGTACATGCTAATAAATCAGTAATTAGTATCCATATACAGCCAGTATGCCAGCTATCCAGTAGGGATCTGAAAACAAAACATAATTAAACACTGAAAATAAAAGTCATGGGACTTGCCGTAAAATATTTCTCTCCATTTACTATGTTCATTGTCTAGGCCAAAGAATAAGAAATGGAGTGGATACTTGATCTATTGGTGCAATATGCTTTCTGATGTGGTTCTTTGTTATATTTGGGGATAAATGTACTGCTACAGGGAGAAGATCATAGTATCATTTGAAGACAGAAGAAGAGAAAGAAATTGCTTCAGAAATAGCCTCATTGAATCTTAAAATCAGTACATGCATGAAATCACCTAAGCCTAATATCTCTTCCAAACTTCCCAAGGAACTGATGAAGGCTTCTGAAGACTGTTTGTCACAATAATGCATCTAGAAGGACTCTGATATTTGTCTCTTATAGACTGACTGGTTTGACAGAGAGGATTAAAATTCTTCAATATTCAAATTTCTTAAGCTAAAAAAAAATTTTATTTTGCCTAAAAATACTCCATTAAATAGATTTCTTTAAAAAAGTTTTTGTCTCCAAGATAGTCCAGCAGTTAAAAACTGGAACTCTGGACACGAGTAACCTGGGTTCAACTTTCACTCAGTGACCTGGGCAGGTTACTTAACCTCTCTCAGCCTAAGTGTCATCAATAAAAAGAGAGTCAGGGGGCTTCCCTGGTGGTGCAGTGGTTGAGAGTCCGCCTGCCGATGCAGGGGACACGGGTTCTTGCCCTGGTCCGGGAAGATCCCACATGCCACGGAGCGTCTGGGCCCGTGAGCCATGGCAGCTGAGCCTGCGCGTCCGGAGCCTGTGCTCCGCAGTGGGAGAGGCCACAACAGTGAGAGGCCCACGTACCACAATAAATAAATAAATAAATAAAAGAGAGTCAGAATAGCACACATCTTACAGATTGTTATGAAAACTAAATGAATACCACACATCTTACAGATTGTTATGAAAACTAAATGAATTAATCAATTTAAGATACTTAGAAAAGCACGTGACACATAGTAAGTTCCTGAATGCTTGAAACTGTTATTTTAAACCTAGTGGATTAAAGCATTAGGTTAGGTATTGGTTGCAAAGCACTTGGCTGAATTGGATGAACATTCTTAAATTTGTTAAGATTAAATGTGCCATGTAAACAGGTCCAAAATTTAAACTTGCTTGGGGCTTCCCTGGTGGCGCAGTGGTTGAGAATCTGCCTGCTAACACAGGGCACATGGGTTCGAGCCCTGGTCTGGGAGGATCCCACATGCCGCGGAGCAACTAGGCCCGTGAGCCACAACTACTGAGCCTGCGCGTCTAGAGCCTGTGCTTCGCAACAAGAGAGGCCGTGACAGTGAGAGGCCCGTGCACTGCGATGAAGAGTGGCCCCCGCTTGCTACAACTAGAGAAAGCCCTTGCACAGAAACGAAGACCCAACACAGCAAAAATAAATTAATTAATTAATAAACTCCTACCCCCAACATCTTAAAAAAAAAATGTAAACTTGTTAATCTTGTTTGTAATAAGTTCTATTGATCAGGGTTCCTAGCAGTTGATAAAATAAACTCTAAAGCAGTGGTTCTCAAACTGGAACTTGCATCAGAATCATCTGGAGGGCTTGTTAAAATGCACGTTGCTGGGCCTCACTCCAGAGTTTGTAATTCACTACAAATGAATTACATTTGTTTTCCTTTCTAACAAGCTCTCAGAGGTAGCTGGTGCTGCTGTTCCAGGGACTGCACTTTGAGAACCACTGCTCTAAGGGCTTGTGCAGCTCATGGTTATTACATGGAGGAAAAACCCTCCCTCCTCCTCTCTCTCTCTGTGAGGAACGCGGCCTTCCTGTGGTTTCCTGAGAATCACAGTGTTCTTTACAAACAACTTGATCCCCTTAATTTAATTAAAATCTCCCTTTATGACTTGACTTCATCTCTGCAAGTACTTCCCAGACAGTTCATCTCTAGATTAGGGATCTGGTATTTTGTTTGTTTTGGTTTTGTTTTTAAAAAGTTGGTTAGGAACATTAACCATAATTAAGACAGATCACTTTTTGCTTCCTGGTAGTGGTTATACCAGTTACCACAGTAAGACCTTGGGCAAGTTTCCTACTCTATCTTGTAGTCCCTCATCTGCCAAGAGGGCATCACCTCCCACTTCACAAGACCATTGGGAGAACTGAATGAAATAGTGAAAGCAATCCTCAGTGTAGCGTCTGGCCCAGGGCAATGGCCCAGTAAATGCCAGCTATATGCATTCAAAAAAAAAAAAAAAAAAAAACAGGAAGCTGAGACCTCAAAGTAAAGAGCAAAGAGTAATTGAAAAATAATAGGCAAGAAAATAATTCCATTTCTAAAGAAAAGGGATGGGAGTGAGGAGGATTTTAATTTATATCAGATTAAGGCAGCCATATCACCAGTTACTTCACTTCAGCACCTAATATATCACACGTGAGTTAAGGCCAATTTACTGGCGTATTTTGATTTGTTTCAACCTGAGGGACCAGAAAAATTTTGCTGGGATTTACCATCATGTTGTTGGAGGAGTTTTACTGTCTTTCTCTTCTATCACTGCTCATTATACATAACCTCTAGATACAGAAAACACTCTCATTTGTCTTCTGTCTTTTCATACTAATTTATTTCCTTGGAGCACACATTTTTCCAAACAACCTTTCAGAAAATCACAACTTAACATAATTTGGCAGGAGTTATCACACAGGATAACTCACACTTTTGCAAATGTTTAGGATTCTTTGGAAGACTTTTTTTTTTTTTTTTCTGTACTCGGGCCTCTCACTGTTGTGGCCTCTCCCGTTGCGGAGCACAGGCTCCGGACGCGCAGGCCCAGAGGCCATGGCCCATGGGCCCAGCCACTCCGCGGCATGTGGGATCTTCCCGGACCGGGGCACGAACCCGTGTCCCCTGCATCGGCCAGCGGACTCTCAACCACTGTGCCACCAGGGAAGCCCTGGAAGACATTTTTAGTCTTATTTTTGCCTGATATTATTAAGTTTATTGTTCTCATACATACACATTTATCTTTCTGGCAGCACCAGACATCATAAGTTTATGTCTACAAAAGTGGATCTTTGCAGTAGATATATTACAATTCTAAACAAGTCTCCAAAAACTTCCTTTCAGTATAAAACAAAAGAGGCTATTATTGCTGACATCAGTATTGTTGCAAAACAATTTCGAAATTTATTTTGTGCAGGAGGCCCCATAGAAAGAACGGAACTTAGAGAAAATCTTTTGTGGAGAAAGTTTTATATAAGAATCTCTCTTTTACAGGGAGGCAGCCCAAAGCATTCAATAACATGAAGGAAACAGTAACTCTGGAGTAAAATCTGAGCTCAACGGTTTTCCTCCTCCTTTTTAGCTTAATTATTCAAAATATGCATATAGTTCCCAAAATACAAACATCTACAATTGACTCACCAAACAGATAACTTGGTTCTGGCTCCTAACACTTTCATTACCAGAGTCCCACTCATGGGAGTTTTTCAGGAGAAGAGCCTAAAAAAGAAACAAGAGAAAATCTAATTGGAACCTTTAGAGCAATGGACCTCAAAATTTAGCCTGCAGAGCTTGTTAAAATGCAAATGTCCATCATGACTGAATGGATAAACACACACACAGTGGAATATCATTCAGCCTTAAAAAAGAAGGTAATTTTGTCATAAGCTACTACATGGATGAACCTTAATGAAATGATAAGTTAAATAAGTCAGTCACAAAAACACAAATATTGCATGATTCCACTTGTATGAGGTATCAAGAATAATCAAACTTGGGAATTCCCTGGTGGTCCAGTGGTTGGGACTCAGCGCTTTCACTGCTGGGGCTGGGGTTTGATCCCTGGTTGGGGAACTAAGATCCCACAAGCTGCACAGCATGGCCAAAAAAAAATTAAAGAAATAAGTAGAGGGGAGAAAATTAAAAAAAAAAAAAAGAATAATCAAACTCAAAGAGAGAGAAAGTAGAATGGTGGTAGCCAAGGCCTGGGGGCAGGGAAAATGAGGAGTTGTTTCATGTGTATGAGTTTCAGTTTGGGAAGATGAAAAAGGTCTGGAGATTGGCTACACAATACTGAATATACTTAACACTACTGGACTGTACATTTAAAATGATTAAGATGTTAAATTTTGTTATGTGCATTTATAACAATTAAAATTTTTTTAAATTAAAAGGAGAGAGAATGGGGAAGAGAAATTAGAGACAGCAAGTAGAGAAATTTTCAAGGAGTTTTTCTGTAATGGGAAGGCAAAAATGGGGAACAGCTGGAGGTAAAGGTGATTTCAAGTCTTATGTTCTTGTGTTGTGAACCTACGTTGTTCATATTTATGAAGAATTATGTTTGTTATAATAAAGGCCATGTACGACAAACCCACAGCAAACATCATTCTCAATGGTGAAAAACTGAAAGCATTTCCTCTAAGATCAGAAACAAGACAAGGATGTCCACTCTTGCCACTATTATTCAACATAGTTTTGGAAGTCCTAGCCACTGCAATCAGAGAAGAAAAAGAAATAAAAGGAATTCAAATTGGAAAAGAAGAAGTAAAACTGTCACTGTTTGCAGATGACATGATACTATACATAGAGAATCCTAAAGATGCCACCAGAAAACTACTAGAGCTAATCAATGAATTTGGTAAAGTTGCAGGATACAAAGTTTATACACAGAAATCTCTTGCATTCCTATACATTAATGATGAAAAATTTGAAAGAGGAATTAAGGAAACACTCCCATTTACCATTGCAACAAAAAGAATAAAATACCTAGGAATAAACCTACCTAGGGAGATAAAAGACTTGTATGCAGAAAACTATAGACACTGATGAAATAAATTAAAGATGATACAAACAGATGGAGAGATATACCATGTTCTTGGATTGGAAGAATCAATATTGTGAAAATGACTATACTACCCAAAGCAATCTACAGATTCAATGCAATCCCTATCAAATTACCAGTGGCATTTTCTACAGAACTAGAAAAAAAATCTTAAAATTTGTATGGAGACACAAAAGACCCCAAATAGCCAACGCAGTCTTGAGGGGAAAAAATGGAGCTGGAGAAATCAGACTCCCTGACTTCAGAATATATTACAAAGTTACAATAATCGAGACAATATGGTACTGGCACAAAAAAAGAAATATAGGTCAATGAAACAGGATAGAAAGCCCAGAGATAAACCCACACACCTATGGTCAACTAATCTATGACAAAGGAGGCAAGGATATACAATGGAGAAAAGACAGTCTCTTCAATAAGTGGTGCTGGGAAAATTGGAGAGCTACATGTAAAATAATGAAATTAGAACACTCCCTAACACCACACACAAAAATAAACTCAAAATGGATTAGAGACCTAAATGTAAGACCAGATACTATAAAACTCTTAGAGGAAAACATAGAAAGAACACTCTGTGACATAAATCACAGCAAGATCTTTTTTGATCCACCTCCTAGAGTAATGGAAATAAAAACAAAAATAAACAAATGGGACCTAACAAAACTTAAAAGCTTTTGCACAGCAAAGGAAACCATAAACAAGATGAAAAGACAACCCTCAGAATGGGAGAAAATATTTGCAAACGAATCAGTGGGCAAAGGATTAATCTCCAAAATATATAAACAGCTCATGCAGCTCAATATTAAAAAAGCAAACAACCCAATCCAAAAATGGGCAGAAGACCTAAATAGACATTTCTCCAAAGAAGACATACACATGGCCAGGAAGCACATAAAAGCTGCTCAACATCACTAATTATTAGAGAAATGCAAATCAAAACTACAATGAGGTATCACCTCACACCAGTTAGAATGGGCATCATCAGAAAATTTACAAACAACAAATGCTGGAGAGGGTGTGGAGAAAAGGGAACCCTCTTGCACTGTTGGGGGGAATGTAAATTGATACAGCCACTATGGAGGAACAGTATGGAGGTTCCTTAAAAAACTAAAAATAGAATTACCATATGACCCAGCAATCCCACTACTGGGCATATACCCAGAGAAAACCATAATTCAAAAAGACGCATGCACCCCAATGTTCATTGCAGCACTATTACAATAGCCAGGTCATGGAAGCAACCTAAATGCCCATTGACAGACGAATGGATAAAGAAGATGTGGTACATATATACAATGGAATATTATTCAGCCATAAAAAGGAATGAAATTGGGTCATTTGTTGAGATGTGGATGGATCTAGAGACTGTCATACAGAGTGAAGGAAGTCAGAAAGAGAAAAACAAATATCGTATATTAACGCATATATATGGAATCTAGAAAAGTGGCACAGATGAACCAGTTTGCAGGGCAGAAACTGAGACACAGATGTAGAGAACAAACTTATGGAAACCAAGGGGGGAAAGCGGCAGGGGATGGTGGTGGTGGGATGAATTGGGAGATTGGGATTGACGTATATACAGTAATATGTATAAAACAGATAACTAATAAGAACCTGCTGTATAAAAAAATAAAATTCAGAAATTTAAAAAAAAAAGTATGTTTGTCAATATAAGAAAGCTTACACAGCCTTCCTCTTTCAGTGGGAAACTTGCAAGAGAGTGGAGTGTGCTGATAAGCAGGCCTGAATTTTGGTATGTCTAGGTAAGAAACAGGTAGACGAGATTTTGCATTTACAATAAAGGAAATAATAGTTCTATCTACACCCAAGTTCATGGTGATTACTTAACATGTGAAAAGTGCTTGTCATAATTCGTGGCACTTAGCACTGAATAAATGTTAGGTATAGTTACCATTAGCTGTTTATTATTTCCTAAATTTTTATTTCTTCTAAATTTGTGAATTAGTATTTTAGAAAAACACAGTTTTCCACCTGTGTGTTCCCTTTGCTTCTCACACAGAACCCTTCACTTTTGATCAGCAAATGTGTAGGGTTTTTTTCCCCACAGCAAGCAATTCCCCACAACCTCAGCTGGGTGTCCCATAGCTCAAGCCTGACATGCCCAGAGATAGCCAGATCTCACAGGTTAAGTGCTCAGCCCTACAAGAGTGCCTCTCCGTCCCCACTCCAGACCCCAGTCACAAGCCCAGGTTCTCACTTGTGCTTCTGACTGACCGGATAGACTGAGGTTCCAAGGACCCCCTTGTTGAGTTCACTTAATTTGCTAAAGTGGCTCACAGAACTCAGAGAAATATCTTACTTTCTATTGGCTCCACTGGTTACCAGCCCCCATCCTCAGCGGTTTCCCAAAAGCCACTCATTAACATAACAAAAGACACCTTAACCACTCTCTTCAAGAAAGTCTAAGGATTTTAGGAGCTCTGTGCCAGATATAAGGGACCGAGACCAAATGTATATTTCTTATTGTAAATCACAATATCATACTTAGGAAATTGTATTAGGACACTTTATTAGAATAACTTATATGGTTAAACAAATTTAGTTGTGGTTCCTTTGTCTATACCCCTTGTACTTCATTTGATTACTAGATTTTTTTTCTTATGGGGGGAGTTGTAAAAATGGGAATTTTTTTCCACTTAAGTTTGACTTGATTGATTTTTGCTACATATGAATTAATGAAAAAGATGATCTTTGTAAAGCAATGGCTGCTTGTGAGGTAGAACAAATCTCCCTGTTCAGGGAGGAAAATGTATAAATTTTCCAGAAGCTTTACCTTGGACCATGAGAAAAAAAAAAATTGGCTTGGCCTTTTTGAAAGACCCTAGTTAAAGGCACACTCAATTTTGTGAATTACCATTTCATGTGAACAAATCAAAGTCTGTATACTATTCTTAATTTGGTTTCTGAAAGGGATTTAGATAATTGGGGCAATTTACAAGAGTATGTTCTCTCTGGGGCCAAGCCTGCTTTTTCTTTGGGCTGCAGGTTCTCTGCCCCCTTGTGGCCTTTCACAGGGCATTTTTTTCTACTGTGTTTCACATTTTCAGGCTGGTTTGAGAGTAGCAAGACCGCCTGGTTCCCTGAACACCAGATGCGATTGCTAATCACATTTGCCCAAACGGGGGACGAGGCCCCTCAGCCTACGAGACTTAATTTCCGAAATTTACTTTCATAGTGAAGCAAGAGAGAGGACTGCTTTCCAAATTGAAGGGAATTATGTTACAGGCATTTGATTGTGTGAGGAGGCGGAATCCCAGAACAGGAAGGAAATCTTCAGAAGTTTTTTAATTCGATTTGGACTCCAGAAGACATTCAGGACAGATGGGCAGGAGCTTAAACTCCATGTTATATCTTTCTGTCTCTCTTGTCACGGTCAGTGAAATTATTGTTTTAAAAACATCATTTACCAGAAATATATACTTATTGTAAAAATTTGGAAGATGCTGAAGAATAAAACAAAGAAAATAAAAATCACCTATAAGTCTATCACCCAAACACAGTCACTATTCACATTTTGGCTTAACCCCGCCTAGTATTTTTTGACAAAAGTTATGTATACACTTTTGCATTGTATATATAATAAGGTAAGCGTTTTCAGACGATATAGAGCTGGGTTTGGCAAAATATGGCCTGGCGGCCAAATCTACTCCATAGCTTGTTTTTGTTTGGCCTACAGGTTAAGAATGGTTTTACATTTTTTAATTGTTGAAAAAAAATCAAAAGAATAACATTTTGTGACGTGAAAATTATATGCAATTCAAATTCAGTGTCCATAATAAAGTTTGATTGGAACACAGCTGCGTGTATTGTCTATGGCTGTTTTTACAGCACAATAGTAGAACTGAGTAGTTAAAGCAGAGACTATAACCCTGTAAAGTCTAAAATATTTACTATCCAGCCCTTTATAGAAAACATTTTCCAGTCCCTGACCCAGGGTAAGCATTTTCCAATACCCTTAAATATTTTTCAAAAAGAAGACAAAGTTAATTTTCATATAGTTTAGTGAGATGGGTGCTACTTTCTTCTTCTTCCTCATTCTCCTGCTCTTAAAAAAATATTTTTTCACAGTGGTCTTTTTAAAAATATTTATTATAAAAAATTTAAATATATACAGAAGTAGAGAGTACAATATGGTCATATGCCCACACCCCAGATTCAACAATTATCAAGATCTTGCCACATTTACTTTTCTTTTTCCTTTTATTCTTTGCTGAAATATTTTAAAGCAAATTATTGAGATCATGTAATTTCATCCCAGAAACTTGAGCAGTGGTTTTTAATTATAATAGTACCTGCTCATGATGAACACTACAGCAAATTAAAACAATACAGATACATGTAAATATATGAAGTAAAAAGTGGAAATCCCTTCTTACCTCTGTCCACTCCTTCCCTTGCCACTTTAGTGGGTATCCTTTTCTTATGTGTATAGAAATACACGTTTTATAACACAGATTAACCCCTTAAAAATAATTTTGGAATAAAGGAGCAGAAGAAGAAACCCAGATGAAAGCACATATGACAGTACTCCAAACTGGTACCTTGACCAGCTAAGAGTGAGGACTGGGATGCTCTTAAGTTACTGGTTGGGGTAGGATATGTTTTCTTCCTCAAATGCCACCCATCACCAAGAAACCCACATCATAAACCACGACTGGGAAGGTGGGGGTGGGGTGGGGACATTATTTTTACTGCCCTTTGCCACCACTCCATCTAATTTTTCAAGTAACAGGTGAATGCACATAGTAAATTTTAGAGATCTTGTGTTAGGCCCCCAAAATGAGAGTTGCTGTATTTAATCCACCTTATTATTTTCTAACATTTTATTCTGAAAACAAAACTCAAATTTAGAGGAAACTTGCATGAATTGTATAACGAGCTACTATATACCCTCAACTTAGATTCATCAATTATCATTACCATGTTTTCTTTATCTGTCTCTATATGTTTACACTTATTGTTGTCATTATTATTGCTGAACAGTTTGAGAGTAGGTTGTAGATATCATGATTCTGTATTCCTACATTTTTCAGTGGGTAAGCACACCTTTTATAGAAGCCTCATTTTAGAGGGTGTACTGAAGCTTCATGCAAAAGCCCTCAGGGTCTTTTCCACATAGAATTCACTTGCGTGAGTTGTTTGTGGTGTATCTAGTCATTTTTGAACTACAAATTGACAAATTATGCATTCTTTTTAGTTTTTTCATCTTTCTGAAAAAGAATATTTGCAGGAGAATTTTTGTATGTTAGGATTTGAGGTGAATTCTTCCCATCCTGTTCTTTCCTTTTCTGAAATGGACATACATTTTTTAAAATAATAGCTTTACTGAGATATTATTCACATAACATAAAATTCATCCCTTTAAAGTATACAATTATAATATGATAAATATAATTAACACTTTTTGTTATATATGAAACTTGTTAAGAGTGTGGATTCTGAAATTTCTCATCACAAGGAAAAAATGTGTTTCTTTTATTTTGTATCTATATGAGATGATAAATGTTCACTAGACTTACTGTGGTCATGTTTTCATGACATATGTAAGTCAAGTCAGTATACTGTATACCTTAAACTTATAGAGTGTTATATGTCAACTATATCTCAATAAAACTGGAAGAAAAATAAAAAGATAAAGCATACAATTCAATGTTTTTCAGTCTATTCATATGGTTGTGAAATTATCACCACTACCTGATTATAGAACATTTTTATCACCCCAAAAGACCTAGTACCCATTAGCAATTTCCCCTTCACCTCTCTCTCTAGTCTCTGGCAATCACTAAATCTACTTTCTGTCTCTACAGATTTGCCAATTCTGGACATTTCATAGAAATGGAATCGTACAATATGTGGCTTTTTATGTCTAGCTTCTTGCACTGAACATAATGTTTACAAGGTTCAACTATGTTGTAGCATGTATCAATTCTTCATTCATTTTTATGGCCAAATAGTATTTCATCATATGGATATAGTACATTTTATCAATTTATCAGTTGATGGATGTGTAGCTTGTTTCCGTTTCTTGGATATTATGAATAATGCTGCTACAAATATTTGTGTACAAGTTTTTGTGTGAAAGTATACTTTAGTTCTCTTGAGTATATACGTAGGAGTGGAATGGCTCAAATGGTAACTCTATGTTTAATCTTTTTTTTCTTTTTGCGGTACGCGGGCCTCTCACTGCTGTGGCCTCTCCCATCACAGAGCACAGGCTCCGGATGCGCAGGCTCAGCGGCCATGGCTCACGGGCCCAGGCGCTCCGCGTCATGTGGGATCTTCCTGGACCAGGGCATGAACCCGTGTCCCCTGCATCGGCAGGCGGACTCTCAACCACTGTGCCACCAGGGAAGCCCAAACATCTTTAATTTTAATGAAGTCCAATTAATTTATTTTTCTTTTGTCACTTCTGCTTTAGGGATCATCTCTAAGAAACCATTGCCCAATCTAAGGTCACTAAGATTTATGCCTATGTTTTCTTCTCGAAAAGTTTTATAGTTTTAACTCATATTTAGGTCTATGATCCACATTTAGTTAATTTTTGTACATGGTGTACAATAGGGGCATATGATATTTTTAAGAATAGAAATTTAAAATATTTTAGAAATAAGTTTACACTCACAACGATCTAACACCTTTCAAACTCCTAAAATGTGTTGCTTCAAGATCTGTATGCCCATAGACTAGACATTTAAATTGATCATTATTAGATGGAATTAGAAAAAGAAATATGAAAACAAAGTGAGCTTCTCCCTTCAGGTGGCTGCTGTCTGTGACGTTCTGCATGGCAAAGCATTCCATATTCCCATTGTCCTAGCACTGCCTTAAAAAAATCTCACTTATTCACAAGAAAGCTAAAAACAGTCATAAAAGTCTAGATTAGGGCTTCCCTGGTGGTGCAGTGGTTGAGAGTCCGCCTGCTGATGCAGGGGGCACGGGTTCGTGCCCCGGTCCAGGAGGATCCCACATGCTGCGGAGCGGCTGTGCCCGTGAGCCATGGCCGCTGAGCCTGTGCGTCCGGAGCCTGTGCTCCGCAGTGGGAGAAGCCACAACAGTGAGAGGCCCGCATACCGAAAAAAAAAAAAAAAAGGTCTAGATTATACATTTTAAAAGAACAGGCAATTCAAAAATAACAGAAGCTTGAAATGTCCAACTAAAACATTCAATAAATAGCCCATGAAACTCAAAATAACTTTTATGCACATTTTATGAAGATGAATGGATTTTAAAGTTTCTAGCTCCCATTTTCATAGGTCATGAGAAATTTAAGGCTTTCTCCTAGATGTATTTTCCTAGCTCTTTAATCTTGTATCAAATCATAAGTCCTTAAATATAGGCACCTTGTCTTAATCACCTTTGTTTTTCCCCAGGTCCCAGCGGTGTGTGCTGGTCTGGACTGTGTGACGCACAACTCTAAAGGTGCCTGGAGTGAAGCAGTGTCTATCTGTCCAACTGCACATGGTGATCCTAACCTGCACAGTAAGTTGCAGGCAGCAAGTCTCAATATTTATTTGTTGAGTGGAAATGAATTCCCCTAAGTTTCCTCTAAAATCAGTGGCAAGTTCTTGGTGGACAGAATGCATATCAGGCAGGCAGTAAAAAGTGGCCTGGTGATTGTGTGCGTCGAATGCTTCCGTTACATCTTTCAGCATATTTTAAGATGGACTCTAGTCTTTGTTCTACTAAAAACCGTAACTGAGTTAAGCGAGGGAGAGGTTGTGTGGGCAGGTCGCGTGCACCCTGCAGAGTGCCAGGAGGCTGGCTTCAGACATGCTGAATGTTTCCTAAGGAATATTTTCTATCTGGAGACTGTGGTATCTGATACCTGCAACCTAGTCATCTAACCTTGTGTCCCTTCCTGTTCATTACAGAATTGAACTTGGCTTCTGAGTGACCCAGCAGCTGTTACACTTCAGTGAGAGAGCCCTCCTCTCCCCATCACTTGCTCCTCCACCTCCTCCTGCTTACTCTGCCCAGTTACCACACAAGAAACCACTCCTGTCTCTCTCTTTTCCCAAAGAGACATTTCCTTTATTCGACTGCTTAAACAAATAAAACGAAGTTTCCCTTTTCCCTGAACCACCTGCTCAAAATACAAGCGGGAGACCAATTATAACCAAGGAGACAAATCCCTTTTGAACAGCTGATCCAGGGCATGGATTTGGAAGCTTATCTTCAGTCTGAATCACAGGGTCATGCCAGGGTCATCCCTAGAGCAAATCGTCCCCTTGGCTTCCACTGTGCTTACCCTGAAAAAGTGCAAACTGGGTCTCTTTTCCCATGGATTATGAAGCTATTTGGTGAAGGCTGCTCATTTGGTGTACTAATCAGCATCTTGACATACACATGGAGTTTAGAAGTTTGAGTTTAGAAGAGTTTAGAAGTTTGCCTTTGCTTTACAAGGCTTCTACGGTAGTTTCTAATTATGTCCTTACAACTGCAGACGGAGGCCTGTGACTGAACCTGAAAAAAATAACTTCCAAAGAATAGGGCAGTGCTTCTCAAACTTTCATGTTTCATGCTTTTTGTATACAAAGCATGCAGGGATGTTTAAATGCAGATTTTGATTCAGTAGGACTGGGGTGGGGCCTGAGATTCTGCATTTCTAACATGCTCCCAGGTAACACTGCTGCTGTGGTCCATGGGGCACACTTTGAATAGGCTACTCTATACACAGCTGGCCAGAAACCTTACTGGTTGAGGCATAATTAGTGAAATTTGGTATTCCTTAACTGCTACCCAATGACCTCCTCCGTGCAGGTTCCCCAGCTACCCAAACTCAGCTGGATATTTCCTCATTTTTGCCACTCTCTACTTAGTTCAAATCTCTATCATTGCAGTGGTGGTCATACTGAATTATATTTGTTTGCATGTCTGCCTCCTAGACTGTGAGCACACAGGGGTAAGGGACCCACTCTCATTCATCTTTGGATGGAAGGCATTTAGAATAGCATCAGGTAAACAGTAGGCACTCAACAGGTATTTACTGAATAAAAGAAAAATTGATAGACTAAATCATAAAATAAAATTTAAACCACCTATATATCCCAAATATCATAAAATAGATAAAAAGGCAAATGACAAACTGAGAAAAATATTTGCAGCCTGTGAAGATCTCCTATGAGTTGTTACGGGTTGAACTGTGTCCCCCAGAAAGATATGTTGAAGTCCTAACCTCCAGTACCTTAGAGTGTGGCCTTATTTGGAAACAGGGTCACTGCTGATGTAATTAGTTAAGATGAGGTCCTATTAGGATAGGGCAGTCTGTAAATCCAGTATGACTGGTGTCCTTATGGGTGAGGAGATATAGACAGACATACAGGGAGAAACTCCTGTGAAGAAGAGATTGAAGTGATACATCTACAAGCTGAGGAACACCTGGGCTGCCAGAACCTGGAAGAGGCAAGAGGGATCTTCTCCTGGAGGCTTTGGAAGGAGTATAGTCCTGCCAACACCTTGATCTTGGACTTTAGTCTCCAGACTGTGAGAGAATAAATTGCTGTTGCTTAAGCCACCTAGTTTGTAGTATTTTGTTATGACAGCCCTAGGAAACAAATACATAAGCAACAAGAAAAAGAACTAGTAGCAAAGGGGACAAAAAACCCTTTAGGCAGGGCACAAAAGAATAAATGCAGATTGCCATAAACAGGTAAAAAATGTTCAAGGGTTAATAATCAACACAATACAAATGGAAGCAACATTGAAATTCTATTTAAATTATTTTATCACTATTATTATACTTATTTATTTTACTAATTTATTTTTTTAATAAAAAACAGTATAGCATCATGAGGGTCCAGGAAAATGGTCCCTCTTGTGTGCTTGAGCCCCCACTGCCTATCGATATGCCTCCAAATATATCTTAAGTCCTTTCATGTCTTCTGCCACTGCCTCTTTCCAAGACACCATCACTGACCTTCTGGGCAACTGAATTAATCTCCTAAGTGGTCTTGTGACTTATGTTGCTTATAGAAGCCAGAGGGAATCTTTTAAAAAACATAAATCAGGCCATGTGAGTCTTCTGCTGAAAACCCTTCAATGATAGCTTTCTTGGCAATTAGGATGGCCCCTGCCAAGGCTCCCTCCCTCCCAGTCACTGCGCCCCAACCACGGCTTCTTCCAGCTCCTTCGTGGAGCTTTTGTCTCTGGGCCTGACATCTGGTTGGTCCCTCTGTCAGAATGCTTTTCCCTCCACTCCCGCCTTCAGGTCTCAGCAGCAGCGTCAACAGTGTTACTTCCTTGGCATGCATCCTCCAGCCCTGCCTAGGGTAGGTTTTCTCATGGTGCTCTCTTCTTTTCCCTCAAGATTTATTATAGGTAGGTGTTTGCTTAATTCTGCTCTCTGTCTAGATTGTAAATTCTGTAAAGGCGGGTACTATTCCTATTTCACTCCCTGCTGTAACCCAGACTCTGGTATGGAACTGAATACACAGCAGGCACTCAGTGTATACTTACTGACTGCATAAATGGAGATAAATTTGGCAAAATAGGCCAAAGGTCTTAGAAATGAGTATATCCTTTTAATTAGCAATCCCATTGACAGGAATATATTTCAAGAAAATAATTAGGAAGATGTGTTAAGACCAGTTACATTGCAACTTAAATACTAGCAACAAATAAATAATAGTGATAAAGTGGGAAAAATGTCTAAACATGGCCAGTTTAACAAATTATGGTTTGTACATTATAATAATATTATGCAGATACTCAAACTGATATTGCAGAGATATGAGTTGACATAATTTCTGTGGTCATCTATTTTTGTAAAAATAAAATGTATCAGATATATATATATATATATACACACACACACACACACACACACACGCATATATGTTGTTTTGTTCTCTACTGATGAGAAGAACATTTGGAAAGATACACACCAAAATGTTAATCGTGGTTCCCTTTTCAATTTGTTTTGACTTATTTTTTTAAATTCTTATATTTAAAACATTGTATAATAATATTTCTTATACAATTAAAATGAAAGTAATTAAAATTTTTTACTGAATGAGTGAGAATTACCTGGTTTGAATTTCAAACTTTTGTTTCTACAAAAATAATTTGTATAAGCAGAAACAGTTAGTATTCTAAGATACCATTTAGATACCATTGGTTACTCCCACACAAGCTTGTGCTATGAAGGGAAAATGTCCTAACTGTCGTTAAGTCCCAGACTATCCACCATTTTTCATGGTTGAAAGGTTATTCTGTATCTTTTGTTGGCTGAACTCTTTCTTTTTGTTTAGGAGGTTTTTTTCCCCTGTCTTTGATTTTGAGTAAGAATTGAATGCAGAAATCTGCCATATCTCCCATCAAAGGAATTCTAATGCTTTGGTAGGGATCCAACAACAAATTCTACTGTGTAGACCAAGTATCATGTAGAAAAAAATGGACTCTGGATCAAATTTATGAAAACACATGAATGAGTTTTATCATATGAAAAATTTCAGAGAGAAAATTATATGGAATCTTAGAACTTTATTTCCCAAACTATCTTTCCATCAGGAACTCAATGATCTCCTTAGCCTCCCTGGAGACTCTTGTTCTAAGGCATCAGAGGTGAGCTGTGTTACTTCTCTATCTTCCCCTCTGGCGTGGTCCTAGGTTAGGTGCAGATGAAGCCTCTTTCATATTCATGTAAAAGCACACTATTGGTTTGTTTCCAGTTTTATGTCACTCAAAATCTCCAGATTTGACTGTTTAACACTGTTTTTCACCAAAGACAACAAGTTAAAGGAACACATTACTTTGTGTGTTTACACGTGTGTGTATACATATATAAAATATACACAAATTTACATATTAATAATGAATTAATAACAATGTAAAATTGGGACATTTTTAATCAATGTCCCGAAGATAATGAAGCTGTAAAAAAATAACAACAAATAAAAGGTGTTTAGAAAACAAACTTAGACCTATTTTGTTCTAGGGTACACAAATCTCTTCCTCCTTTCTCTGAGTTTAGAAAGTTATTATTTTGGAGGGTGGAGGAAGGAAGTGGCAGGGGAGTAATTTAGAAGAAATAAGGCGGGGTATGGGAGTGAGTGCATAAGGAGAAAATTCTTATATATACTCCCAAGTTCAAACTAACCAACCAAATTAGTAAAATAATTACCCCTCCCCACTTTGGAATGGCCCCTCCTCTGTATCTTCAGATCACTTACTTCTATGGGTAGTTATACCTTGTTCCTGTAATAAAATCCACCTCCAGTATTTACTACCTATGTGGCTTCTAAGCCTCAATGGCCTCATTGAAGTTTTGGTGAGAGTTAAATGAGATAAGGCATAACTTGGTATGGTGGCTACTAGATGTTAACAACTGTTACTGTTTTGTGTTTCCATGTCTGTCTCCATCAGGGGTTGTGTCTATTCCTCTGCATCCTCCTGGGTACCTTAGAAAAGTGCTCAGAACACTGCAGATGCTCAATGAGTATTTGTACAATTGAAAAAGAAATGCATCAAGCTTTCTTTTCACTAACATGTTCGAATTCAGGTTAACTTGATAGAAGTTCAGCCACTTCTTAATTCTCACTCAACATATATATATATATATATGTATTTTTTTTTTTTGGCTGCGTGGTATGTGGGATCTTAGTTCCCCACCCAGGGATCCAACCCACACCCCCTGCATTGGAAGCACGGAGTCTTAACCACTGGACAGCCAGGGAAGTCCTCACTCAACATATTTTGGGATTTGGGTGAATGTAAAAAAACCTTAACACTCCCTATCTTTTTTGACGTGACTCCTTTCATCATTTTCTTTCCGTTTTAAGAAAGGAAGACATTTAAATTATTGTGCATTTTGACTTCAACGCTTCACTATTTATACATCTTAGCTATTAGCCCTAGATTCCACTTATTTTGATAATACCAATTATGTCTCAGATTTTCCAGTTTAAGTACATAGTTTCTCTCTACTTTATTTTTATCTTCTTTTCTTTTTTTTAACAAAGACCCAGCTGGCCCTAATATGCCTGGACAGATTCACAAGAAACAAGTAACTGGGATTACCCTTAGGAAAGGGATCGGATTGGGGGTAAGGAACAGGGAGGGAAGGAGACGTAATTTTCTCTGTATTTCACTTTAGGTCTGGTGAAGTTTGTATGTACTACGGTTCAAAAATAACAATAAAGAGACAGCTAGTTCATTTGGACTTCTTATCACCTACCTACTCATTTTTTCACAAGGAGTCTTCGTATCTAAATTCTTAAGTCAGTCAACAAATACATTGTAAAAATTTCTTTAAAAAATTTTCTTTAAAAAATTACTGGCTTCCTCTGACCTTTTTCTTGAAATACTAGTCTCTGTTAGTCTATGATCGCTTTCTTTGAGGGTGGCTTTCACCTTTAGTCAAATATATAACTTCTTCACGTCCATACACGACAGAGCACCATCTCAGTCCTTCAAACACATACACACAACATACCCAGTGACTCTGGAGAAGAAAACACTGCGTACAGCATTGGCCTCCTAAGGAATGGCCTTTTTTTTTTTTTTTTTTTGGCGGTACGCAGGCCTCTCACTGTTGTGGCCTCTCTCCCGTTGCGGAGCACAGGCTCCAGACACGCAGGCTCAGCAGCCATGGCTCACGGGCCCAGCCGCTCCGCGGCATGTGGAATCTTCCTGGACCGGGGCACGAACCCGTGTCCCCTGCATCGGCAGGCGGACTCTCAACCACTGCGCCACCAGGGAAGCCCCGGGAATGGCCAATTTTTAAAAAGCCCTCGCCACTGCTAAATTGTTCCTGCATTTTGTCCATCTGGATAAAATGTTCTTTGAAGACCCTTCTATTCCTTCGTCATCAGTCCTTAACCAAGACTCTAATTTTAACCTGGAGAGGTGGTCTGGGTCCTGTCTATGATGTGCCCTTGCCCATGGCTGAATACAGACTAGTGTCTGGGAGAGGGAAGCCATTACCAAATTAGTGAATTAGAATTCAGATTTTGGGGGAAAGACAAATCTTTCTAAACTTAAATTTTTCTAAGATACTTGTGCAAATTCAAGCACATCCAAAGGGTAGCAATGACAGATACAAAGGCATTCAGTTTTTTTAAACCCAAATAATCAAAGAGGATAATATAAACTGAAGTAATGTTTTTAAAAAAATAATTTTGTTAATAAGTATTCCCTATCCAAAATCAACTACATAAGTTCTGGGTCTAGTGCAAAATGGAAATGTAGGGTCCCTTGCTCAAAATTGTTAAGAATTTGAAGACAGTGACAGCAGGGCACTAAACCAAGTGTGGGCCCTTCTGAGCCCAGGGCCCTCTGCCTTGCACCAGGTTATGTGCCTATGAGGCAGGTCCATGAAGCAAGTCCTCTCCCTAGCACAGAATTGTCTCTGTCTAGCATGGAGGTTAAGAGTGTAGATTTTAGAGCCAGGAGATCTGGATTTAACTCCCTGCTTTGCTACTTACTAGCTGAGAGATTGTGGGCAAGTTATTTATTTCCTCTGGATTTTAATTTCCTCACCTGTGTAATGGGGAAAATAATATCACCAAACTCAAAGGATACTGTGAGCATTAAAGGAGTGAATACATTTAAAGTGCTCGTTTGAGCAACGCCTGGTATAGTATGTGCTCAATAAATGTTAGCTCTGATCACATACACACACACTCACATAAAATATGTGGGTAGCATTCACATCTTTGAATTTCAAGGTCACACCATTTTCCCTCTTCCTCTTTTATTTATTGAGACAATTTCTGTGTGCGATCACAGTTCTGTTAAAAGTTTTTCGGCTCCTTTTCAATTCCAAGAATTCAGAACACTGAGAAAAATCTTCATCATTTGCAACCTCAAAGAAAAGTCAAATGCGTTACTTTGCCTGCATTTTGCAGTTAGAACACAGCATGTGCGAAAGGGCACAGAACCCAGATAGGCCTGTTTGCTATTTCTTGCTCCATTACCTGGTCTGTGTGGCTTCAGATAAAATCCTTCTCTAGGCTTTCTTCCCACTGCACAATTTATGCTATTAGTGCCGAGTACAGCCAAAAGTAAACATTTTACACCCTGTTCTAGTTTGATATATTTATTTAGTTATAGGTGCCACAGAAACAACAGCCAGATCAAAGCAGTCACTACATCTCCAAACATGGGACCAGTGGTACAAGAGGAGGTCTGGCCAACCTCCAAATAGAACGCAAGTTGAGAAGGGTTCTCCTGAAGGGAGAGTCCAGAAACTACTGCCGGTGGTGCTGAGAGAACAGAGCTTGGAAACAAACCTCAGCACCACTTAGCAGCTGACTGACCAAGTCCCTTCTCTGGGCCTTTTCTCATCACCTAAGATGTCAGGACACTATTCCCTACCCCCGAGGGTTGTTGTACGGACTGAGAAAACATATGGGGAAGTGTTTTTTGAGCATATTCATAGCTCCTCCTCTTGTGAAATTTCAAGAGAGTGGCTGAGGGCTGTGCATGTGTCTGGCTGGTGAACAGAAGTCAGTGCTTGTTATGGTACTTCTTCCTTCAATAGTTGCAGGGTCTAGAGACTTACATACAAAGAAAACCAGCTATTCCATGATGCAGGATATTTACATAAAGAAACAAAAGGTGGTACTCTGCAGTCAGACAGACCAGGATCTGGGTCCCAGCCTGGCCACTTACCAGGCTAACTGGGTGACTTAGTGTAAATAATCCCTCAGCCTCAGCTTTCCCCTGTAAAATGGGACTAAGAACAGTGCCTCAGATGGTCTCAATTAAGTGAGATCACGCAAGGCAGAGCATTTGGTGCTGTGCCGTTGCTGTTTAAAGATTACATTTTCAGGAGAAGAGACTAAATTATAGTAACAGGGGCAAGTTCCAGTCTGTCACAACCAACCCAGCAAGCATTTTGCCAGGAGTGATTTGCAACAGTCCCGTCACCTTGTGGAACACTCACTTTGGCTCAGAGAGTCAGAGGAAATTTTCCAACTTTATTCCTTCACAAAACAAATCAGTACCCACTGACCATTTCCAAGGGGGCTTCAAACACTTTCTTGAAAAAGAGCTTTAGTTAGCATGGTTTAAGGCAGCTTTATGCGAGTTTTATCTGTATGCTAACCTATAAAAATCAACTTATGAATCTATGAAAACTGCATTCAAATTAGATCCATTTAAAAAATGATTGGGATCAGAAGTAGTTCCTAATTTTCTCGGACCGTTACAGCACTGGGTTATGAAAGAACATTGTGATTGTCAAATAGAGGCCTTCTTCTAGCAGTTAATTCTAAAGGCAGCCAAGCTCAGTCTTTGTGACCATGGTTTTCAGATATTTGAAGCTCTTCTCTTCTGTTAGTGGGCACTGTGGTGCTGTGCTTAGAGCCCCTTTCAGGGCTGGGGAGCTCATTCTCCTGATGCCAGGAGCACAGCTCACAGCTCATAGCACTGCCCTCTGTGGAAGGGAGTCTTGACCAGGTTGTGCCCTATTCAATGAGTAGGAGGAGGACTCAGCACCTTGCCTGGATCTGGGACAACCACAAAAGGCTCCAGAGCTCCCCAAGGCATCAATTGACATCTTCATTGAAACTCCATCTATGTTCAGTGTTTCTTTCTTGCTTCCTTCACTCCCTTCAGGTGCTGTTTCCAGGAGTACTCCCAGTAAACTTCCTGTATAGGAAACAGGACCCAAGACATTTCTCCAGGACTATCTTTTGAGAGCTTCCAGCAGTGGTCTTAGCTGGGGGGACTTTGCCCCCAGGGGACATTTGGCAAGGTCTGGAGACATTTTTGGTTATCTCTACAGAGCAGGGCTGCAGAGATCTAGTGAGAAGAGGTCAGGGATGCTGCTGAACATCCTACAGTGCACAAGACAGTCCTCCACAACAAAGAATTATCTGGCCCAAAATGTCAATGGTGTTGAGGTTGAGAAACCCTGGAGGAGAGGTATTTGGGGCATGGTTATTTCCAGGTAGGCGAATGATGGTGGAGAATAAGTTTTGTAATTCAGACCATCAAATAGTGTTTCAGGTGAGAAGAATATCCATTACCATGAGCCCTAGCTTCCCTTCCCCAACCCCAATTCTTCTTCCTCTGTGCCTACTGACTCTTGATACTGATTTCCTCTGAAAATACCCACTGTGGTAGTCTTAGCATTGCTCCTATTGTCAATTATGTGTAGTAGATGACACTAGAAAACATGAAGCAGCGCTGCTCACTGACAGTGTTCTTAAATGAGGCTTCTTCCTCTGATATTCTTCTTCTGCTTTTCCCCTCCCACTTTCAAGGTCAACAGTAACCTTACTGGCCTATTGTTTTTCTTGAAGGCATCTTTCATTAACTAAGAAATAGCTTATTTGCTACTTTACTTACTAGTGGGAGGTCTCACGCTCTTGAGCTAGAACTATTTCTTCTTCTTCACCCACATCAGGCTAGGCTGAGTTCGTGTTACAAATGTGCCACATTCATCAAATAGTTGACTTTGTAGACTGTGCCTTTAAAGCCAATTCGACTCCCGGAGGAATCAAAGCTTTCACCCAACTAGAGGCCAGGTAGCTGGTGATTTCTGCAAGCTTCTCCTCCCCTCTGGTAGGAATAAGGCACTTTGGGGGCTTAGTACATGGCTCCCTGAGGTGTTCTCATTCCTAAAGTTGTGCTCACTATGAGGGCTTCCCCAAGTTAAAGATGTGAGCGTGACCTCACTTTCATGTGTTATTATTGGAAAATAACTGGAATCCAAGCCAAATTCCAGCAAACATAGTCCATGGAGATGTTGGAGAAAAATCCAAAATAAGTCAAGTGTGTTATTAGAAATTTGTTCTATAATCCTAACGGGACACAGTTATTGTTAAATGGATATATTCTCTACCACTCCTATACCTGTTCTGGAAGAATCTTTGATGATAACCAGGAAACATCAAGTGAAAATAATTCTAATTTTTTTATGAATTGATCACTAGCTGAGACTTTGCCTACTCTAGAGTCTCCTTCAGACTTTGGAGGGAATTAGTACTGGCCAGTATTTGTAATTGGAAAATAAGAAACAGACATTACCTCCAGTTTTCTTGTCTTTTTTAAAATGTTTTTTTAAATTAATTTTTATTAAAAATACGGAACATTTCACAAATTTGTGTGTCATCCTCGCGCAGGGGCCATGCTAATCTTCTCTGCATCATTCCAATGTTATACAGTATATGTGCTGCTGAAGTGAGCACACTTCCAGTTTTCTTGATAAGGAAATTGATTCTCAGGGAGATATGTGATTTGTTTACATTGCCATAGCAACTAAGTGGCAGAGTCAGGACCCAAAGCAGGACTTCTGACACCAAGTCCAGTGCTCTTTGCTCTACACCATAATTGATCCTCCAGGAATTAATATTTCAGCTACTATATTCCCCATCACTGTACATTCTCAAATATTGCTCAACCCTCCCTCTCCGATATATAAAATGCCCCAGTCTAATCTTTACTTCAAATGTGGGACCTTCTCTTTTTGGCATTTATGCATACTGTATAGAATCAGTGATGACTTATCTTTAACCTCAATTAAAAGATAAAAAGTATTCATCGTGAGGTGTCCCCCACTAACTCCAGAGAGTGACTGGGGTTCCAGACCAATGGTATGAGTCAGAATCAGTAGTTTTACAGGTATTATACTCATATAGATATCTATGATTATATATCATTTTTGCATTCATTCAAAAGTTACTGCACCAAAACTACAATCTGGCACTAGAGATACAGTGCTAAACAAGATGAAAAGTTTTCCTGCTTTCAGGGAGCTTGCATTCTACTGAAGAGAGGGTATATATTTTTTTTAACTGAAGTATAGTTGATTTACAATGTGTTGGTTTCAGGTGTACGCAAAGTGATTCAGTTATATGTACATAAATATCTATTTTTTTCAGATTCTTTTCCCTTATAAGTTATTATAAAATATTGAGTATAGTTCCCTGTGCTATACAGTAGGTCCTTGTTGATTATCTATTTTATATATAGTAGTCTGTGCATGTTAATCCCAAACTCCTAATTTATCCCTCCCCCACTTTCCTCTTTGGTAACCATAAGTTTGTTTTCTTTGTCTGTGGGTCTATTTCTGTTTTGTATGTAAGTTCAGTTGTAGCATTTTTTTTGATTCCACATATAAGTGATATCATGTATTACTTCACTTAGTATGATAATCTCTAGGTTCATCCATATTGCTGCAAATGGCATTATTTCATTCTTTTTTATGAGAGAGGGTGTATTAAGAAGTAAATGCACAAGACAATTCCAGATTATGAAAATTGCTCTGAAGAAAAAAAAATGCTGTATGTGATAGTGAATGAAGGCCTCTCTGAGGAAGCAGATTTGAGCTATGACTTAAGTGACAAAGACATGTCTGTGAAGGAGTGGAAGAAGTATTTTTCAGGTAGAGGGAACAGCATGCAAAGGTCTTAGATGGGGATGAGTTGGCTTCTGGGTTCCTTTAGGAGCAAAAAGGGGATCCAGAGAATGAGCAAGAGAAGGACAGACCACGTGGGGCCAGATCTCGCTGGGCTTTGTGAGTCAGAGAAAAGAGGTTAGATTTTACTCTAAGAGTAACGGGAAACCACCCGGTGTTCTAAGCAGGGGAGTGACGTGATGTGATCTGGTTTACATTCTACAGATTCCTCTGCTGTTTTGTGGAGAATGGAGGGTGGGCAAGAATGAAAACCCACAATCTAGTTAGAGAAGGTTGGATTAGACAAGGGAAGTAGCAGTGAGGTGGAACAGCTTCGAGAGGTACTTTAAGCAAATGCAGTAGGATTTACTGATGCTTTGGATGTGGGGCAAGACGTGAGGAGAAGGGAACAACTGTGGTGATTCCTAGTTTTGGTTTGAGGAGTTGAGTAGAAGATAATGCATTTACTAAGGTGGGGGAAAAAATGGGGTGTGAAATGGGGTAAGTTCCAGCAGCGAAGGGTAAATAATGAGTTCTTTCATAGACACGTTAAGTACAAGATACTTATCAACCATTTAGTGGAGAAAGCAGGTCAGAGGAAAGAACAGGGGGAGAAGAAAATCTGATTGAGAAGGAATTGTCCCTGAGATAGAAGGAAACTAGTAGATTGTAGGGTCAAGCAAGCAAAGAGGGGAAAGTATTTTAAGCAGGAGAGACTGGTCAGCTGTGCCTAATGCTAAAGAAGAGGTCTAGTAAAGTGAGGGCAGAGAATGGAGGATAGATTCTGAAACTCAGAAAATTTGAGTGACAAAGGAACAGGAACACAAGACCCTTAGGGTACGGATGCAAAGGGTTTGCACCTTGGTTTCAGTAACTGGATTAATTGCAAGCTGTTGAAATGGCCCCTAAAGGTGACTTGGAACATCCTCTGCCACTGCCATCTTCCTCCACTTCCTTCTCCCTCTCACTGCGATTACAGAGCCCTGAGTTTCCGTCATCCAATGGGTGTTTAACACTCTCCCAATCAATAGGATTTCCCCAAGTGAAAGGGAAAGGAAAGGTTGACAGGACCATGGCCTTGCTCTATGTGTCCATGGTCCCTTGAGCTGCCTCTTGTCTACATCGTACCCTCAGCACAGCGCGCGTGAGCAGAGCTGCTGGACATGGCGGAAGGACAGAGCGTGGGCATGGAGTCATTTCACTTCTTTGAGCCCCAGTTTACGTTAAGTGAGGGTTTTGAACTGAAGGATATTTAAGGCTTCTTCAGGTTCCAATACTGTCTGGATCTCAGAGGTTCCATTTCATTTCCCAGCAGTAAGAAGCAGCATGCCAAACAGTTGTTTGGAAAATGTAGTGAAAGCAACACATTTCCCCTTCTTGAATTTGCCTTGAACAGAGTGGGGAAATGTAGGCTGGTTGCGTTATTCCCGTCATGTGGAGGCTCAGGCTGAGAGTCTTAGTATTGCACGGTACGTGTATTTCTTGCTAACGATCCCTGAAGCTGATTTTGGTTTTAATTGTGTGAGCCTAGCAAAGCATAGACACTCGGGTAATAATGACTCTGTAAAATCAATATAGAGAAACCTTGGATTATATGAGACTGCTACCACTCAGTGAATCATACTATGTAATATTTCCTAAAAGATAATGGGTTTCAAAACCAAACATAAATCTTCAGTGACATGTTGGCTATTTGTCATGTCTTCTGGCAGTGGAATTACAGCAGCTTCAATAAAATCCACTTGGTGGTTGAGTTGCAGATTAATATCTGATACAATCATGGTTTTAGGACCACAAGAAGTAACGCACAGGGGGAGGACAGCAAGTTTGCAATTATTCTAGGGTTTTAGTAACCCTGATTCCAAACCTTGGCCCAGAAATTGCTCAAAAAATTGCAAAAAAGCAATAATAATGTGGGCCTTTGAATATTAAGGGCTGTAAAGTGATACTATGTTCTTGAAATAGTAAACATGACTTCCATATGTGGCCCAGTGTGCTCAACACTGCCAACTGTAATGCAAAGCAAATTGATCTGCATCTGTGTTGTTCACACCATTTAACTCCTGGTTTCCCATCTGAATCCTTGACACAATATAATCACCTCTGCATATTTCTTGACTTAGTGGAACTATTTTCCCCATGACAAGGAAAATGAAATTGATTTTCTGATTAAATGACTTCAGTTAGTGCTTCTGAGTTAACACTGCTTCTCTGTGACAGATGAGTCAGCAACATTTATTGAGCCCCCACTGGGCAAGAAGTATTTACAAGGTGCTACATGAATCTATAAGAACAGTAACTTTGCAGCCTTCCTGATCCATCTATGCTTGGAATTAAGCAGCTATTTCTGTCCAGATGCCAGGTTAACACCTAATTCTCTGAATGTTGTGGAGAAAGAGAAGGTTGTCTTGACAACAGTTTGGAAAAGAACTGATTTAACCTAAAACTGCTGTCTTAGCAATTGAATATGGATGCAAGTGTTCTTTGTAATTTAGATCAGTATCTAGGTAGATACCTCTTTAAAAAAATTAATTAAAAAATAGGTAATACTGTCACATGTTGCAAAAGCCAGAAAGGTACAAAAGGTATAAGTAAAGTGTCTCCCTTCCACCTCAGTTCCCTGGGTACCACTTCTAGCCCTAAAGGTCTCCACTGTCTCTAGTTTCCTATATGTCCTTCCAGAGATATTAAATGCATTAAAAGCAAAAGCACACGTATTGTGTGTTTTCTCTCTCTTTTTAAAACACACATGGTAGCACATTTATTGTTCTGATTGTGTTTTTCAAATAATGTTTCTTGGAGATTCTTGCATATCAGCACAAAGAAAAATGCAGCCCCTCATTCTTTTTTTTCTAACAGATATAACTGGCATACGACATTGTATTAATCCAAGGTACACAACATAATGATTTGATATATTTATATATTATGAAATGAGCACCACGATAAGTTTAGTTAACATCCAATACCACATTCAGTTACATATTTTTTTCTTGTGATGAGAACTTTTAAGATCTACTCTGTTAGCAACTTTCAAATACACAATACGCTAATTGTTAACTATAGTCACCATGCTGTATATTACATCCCCTGCACTTATTTCTTATAACTGGTAGTTTGTACCTTTTGACTTCCTTCATCCATTTGGCCTCCCCCCTCTTACCCCCTCACCCCCATCTCTGGCAATCTGTTCTCTGTACCTATGACTTCGGGTTTTTTTTGTTTTTGTTTTTTTTTAGATTTCACATATGAAGTGAGACCATCCCATTCTTTTAAATGACTCCCAAGTATTCCATTGTGTGGATGCACTGTAATTTATTTAAACAGGGCCCTATCAATGGATGTTTCCTGTCTTTATTACTACAAACAATGTACAATGCATAACTTTGCATATGTGTCACCTTTCTTATGTGCTAGTATATTTAAATCACTGAGCCAAAAAGTAGGGTAAAATTTTAATTTTGATCAACATTGCCAAGTTGCCCACGGGGCTGTATTACTGTGCTTTTCCACCAACAATGTATGTGAACATCTGTTTCTCCACATCTACTCTAACATAGTGTGTTATTATATCAGCCTTTTTGATTTTTGCCAATCTGAGAGGGGAAAATTGTACCTCAGTGATTTTCGGGGGTAAGGGAGCTAGATCTAGATAAAACCCAGGTGTCCTTTCTGTCCAGGGCTCTTTGCTCCAGAGCCTCAGACAGGGTGCACAAACACATAGCAGGCATGCAACGTATGTCTACTGCATAAATGAAGAGATGGATGCATGGACAGATAAGGGACAACTTGGTATAGCTGAAATGGTCTGCCTTGTTTTAATTTACATTCCTCTTATTATAATTGTGCTTGAACCTTGTGTTTCATGTCTTCATGTTTCTTTTTCTTTCCTTTTTCATCCTGTGCAATTATATTTTTCCAACTTGTAGCTGTTTGTATATGTGAAAGTTACTAATAGCTGCACCCAGCTAACTTATTGAGTTCTCTTGCTGTTTATGACAGTTGTTTAGCTGATTCTCTTGGGTTTTCGAGGCACACATTCTATATCATCTGCAAATAATGATAATCTGATCTCCTTTCCAATGATCATACCTGTTATCTGTTTCTCTTGTCAAATTGTGTTGGCTAGTAGCTCCAAAACAATATTACATGACAACAGTGATAGTGGATATCTTTGTCTTGGTCCTGACATTGATGTAAATATTTTTACTTTCCCTGTTAAGCATAATGCTGGCTTCTGAGTTGACATGAAATATTCTGTCATGTTAAGGAAGTAGTCATCTATTCTATTTCTTTTTAATTAAGGGAGTTTATAAAGTAAGAGTGGATATGGATTTTTAAAAAATCAAACATATAATTACCATATGATAACAGCAAGTTCACTTCTGGGTATATACTCAAAAGAATTGAAAGCAAGAACTCAACCAGATATTTGTACACCCATATTCAGAGCAGCTTTACTCACAATAGCCAAAAGATGAAAGCAACCCAAATGCCCATCAAGAGATGAATGGATAAGCAAAATGTGGTATATACATATGATGGAATATTGTTCAGCATTAAAAAGGAAGGAAATGCTGACACATGCTGTACCATAGATGCATCCTGGAGACAGTATACTAAGTGAAATAAGCCAGTCACAAAAAGATAAAAACTGTATGATTCCATTTTCATGGGGTACCTAGAGTAGTCAGATACATAGAGACAGAAAGTAGAATGATGGATTTTTAAAAGTTTTATTTTGTTTATTGTGGTAAAATTAACATGACATAATATTTACCATCTTAACCATTTTTAAGTGTATGGTTTGGTGGTATTAAACACATCTGTAGTGTTGTGTAACCATCACTACCATCCATCTCCACAACTCTTTCATCTCATAAAACTGAAACTCTGTACCCATTAAATGATAACTCCCCACTCAGCACCCTGCTACCCTCCCCAGCCCCTGGAAACCACCATTCTACTTTTTGTCTCAATTTTGACTGTTCTAAGTGTCACATACAAGTGGAATCATACAGTATCTGTCTCTTTGTGACTGCCTAGCTTATTTCACTTAGCACAGTATCTTCAAGGTATATCCATGATGTAGCACATTTCCTTTTTAAGGCTGAATAATATTCCATTGTATGTAATTACCACGTTTTGCTTATCCATTCATCTATCAATGGACCTTGGGTTGTGTCTACCTTTTGGCTCTTTTGAAGAATGCTGCTATGAACACGAGCATACAAATATCTTTTCGAGACCCTGATTTCAATTCTTTTGAGTATACACTTGCAAGTAGAATTTCTGGATTGCATGGTAATTCTGTTTTTAATTTTTTGAGGAACTGCCATACTGTTTTCTATAGTGGCTGTACCATTTTATATTCCCACCAACAGTGCACAAGAGTTCCAATTATTCCACATCGTGGTCAACACTTGCTGTTTTCTATTTTTTTGATTGTAGACATCATAATGGGTGTGAGGTGGTATCTCATGGCAGTTTTGACTTGCATTCCCCAATGATAGTGATGTTAAACAGCTTTTCATGTGCTTATTGGTCATTTGTAATCTTCTTTGGAGAAATGTTTATTCAAGTCCTTTGCCCATTTTTACATCAAATTATTTGTTTTCTTGTTGTTGAGGTTTAAAAGTTCTCTGTATATTTTAGATATTAATCCTTTATTAGATATATGATTTGCTAATATTTTCTTCCATTCTATGGGCTGCCTTTTTTACTCTGTTGATAGTGTCTTCTGATGCACAAAATTTAAAAATTTTCAAAAAGTCCAGTTAGTCTATTTTTTCTTTTG